>NW_026638688.1:1817500-3017500 GCF_028554395.1 Pezoporus wallicus | reverse complement strand
TGGAGGATCACGGGAGCGACAGAGGGGACCAGAGTCAGCTGAGGAGTCCTCATCCCAGCCTCACCACCCAGCCCAGGCTGTGCCCTGCGGAGTCCAGCCCTGCCCCTCTCCACTAACCATGATGTCCTGGATGCCATCAGGGTCCTCAGCATACCACGGGACCTCCTCCTGCTCTTTCTCCTCCTCCTCCTCCTCCTCCAAGATCTTGACCCAGCACTGAGTCCAACAGGATGCCGACCTTGGCTCTGGATGGAGCGCTGCCTCCCACTGCTCCTCACCACTGCCATCCTCCTGCTTCTCCTCCAGCTGCTTTTTGGTGTCCTGCTGCACTGAGCGAGTGCCCACCTTGATGGTGGTGGAGAACTTCCCCTCCACCCAGCCTCGTGCCCGCAGCAGCTTGCGCATCACAGGGTAGGGGCCCTGCACTGAGAAGATCTTTTTCTCCTGGGGAAGGACACAAGCGCTCAGCCATAAATGCAACAGGCGCATGTTCATGGCATGTTGTGGGGTGTGTGTGTGTAATCGGGTCCCACCTTGATGGCCTCCTTCACATGCTGTCTGGCCCTCTTCAGCAGCTCCTTGTTGACAGAGGGCTGCTGCTTGGTGCTGGCAGGAGCTGTTAAGGACAAGCCAGGCTGAGCTGCTGGCCCTGTGTCCCCAGTCCCATGGCTTCTGGAGAAGGCCCATGTTGTCCGTAGTCTTTCTTTTGTTTGGAGTGTACCTACTGAATCCATTCCTGTTATCTTTCACATCCCTAGCCAAGTTTAACTGGGCCTTAGCTTCCTAAACAACATCCCTGTATTCTTCCCATGCTGCCTGTCCTTGCTTCCACCTTTGATAGGCCTCTTTTTTCCCTTGATGTTTCCTCAGCAGCTCCTTACCCAACCAAGGAGCTCTCCTGGCCCTCCTGCTGCACTTCCTTCTAGGGCTATATCCCATGGAACCTTATTAAGCAGGTTCCTGAAGAGGCCAAAGTCTGCTCTCTAGAAGTCCAGGGCAGTGAGCTTGCTGCGTGCTCTTCTCACTGTCCTGAGGATCTCGAACTCGACCATCTCATGATCGCTGCAATCAGGGCTGTCCTAGAGCGTCACATTTCCAACCGGCCCTTCCCTGTTTGTGAGCACGAGGTCAAGCATGGCACCTCTCCTTGTTGGCTCCTCTATTACTTGCGGGAGGAGGTTGTCTTCCGCACAATCGAGGAACCTCCTGGATTGCTTGTGCCGGGCCATACTGTCCCTCCAACAGATATCAGGGTGGTTGAAGTCCCCCATGAGGACAAGGGCCTGAGAGCATGAGGCTGTTCCTATTTCCCTACAGAGCGCTTTATCCAGAGAGTCCTCTTGATCGGGCAATCTGTAACCGATCCCCACAGTAATGTCTCCCATTACTGTTCTCCCTTTAACCCTGACCCACAAACTCTTTGTTGACTGATCAACTGTGCCGAGACAGAGTTCCACACCCTCAAAATCAAATCTCATGATCTAGATACCCAACCCCCTGACTATGGCACCACCCTTCTAACCATTTCTTAACCTGGCAAATCTGCTTAGCCTTTTTAAGGTCCTCCCCTTTATCCTGGGGAATTGATGAAAAGACTTTCTGAGCTCTAGAGCCCCTAACCACCTCTCCCAGGGCTCTGTAGTCCTTCTTAACGTTCTCTGGGCTGCTGCTATCTGTATCACTAGCACCCACATGGATCACTAGAAGTGGCTAATGGTCAGTGGGACTTACTAGAGCAGGCAGCCTCTCTGCAACATCCCTGATCCGTGTCCTTGGTAGGCAACACACCTCCCTTGAGACTGGGTCAGGCTGTGTGTGCCTCTGTCCCTTTCAAAGCAGTCTCCTCCTACTACGACCCTGCCGCTTTTTCCTGGGAGCACCAGTAGAGACATTCTTTACTAGTGCACCAGCCAGCTTGTTCCTGGTGCAAGTGTGTTTCCTCATTAGCCCCCTTCAGGACAGCAAAGCGGGTCTGGGCGGGGACATCAGATTTGGGAGGAAGCCCCTTCCTTTTACTTCTCCTTTTTGTGTTTTGTTGCTGTTTCCCAGCTTCCTGCGTTAACGGCCTCCTTTTTTCCTCCATGAGCCACAGTGGACGCTTGCGGCCCCTGCACAGTTTGGGCCTGGAGCAAGCAGTCCTGCTTCCTCCCAGCTTCCCTGACATCTTTCAGCCTCTTGGCAGCTCCCCGCAGCTCAGGGAGCACCGGGTGCAGCCCCGCCCGTAGTGCACCCTCCCCTCACCAGACCGGTGCAGGCACTCTCTGCACTCCGAGCTCTGCTCTGCACTCTCCCCTCTCATCTGCTCTGTCTGGGTGCCTACGCTGACCACCGCCGGGACACCCAGAGCACAGCTCCCAGACCGCGCCCAGCTCGTACGGCGAGCGCTCACCATCCCCCTCGCCTGCCCGCGCAAACTGGCTCGCCACGCCCTGTTTGCCGCGCTCCCTGAGGCGGGTTTTTAACCCCTCAGGGCTGGTGCCGCCCGTGCTGGCGCTGCCACTGTGAGTTTCTGCTCGCGTGAGCTGAGCTGCAGGCTCGTAGGCAAATCCTATCGAGGGCTTGAGGCTTCCTCAGGGGGCTCCCGCCGCTCTGAACTGAGGCTCCTGGACGCTGAGCTTCCCCCCGCGACGGTGCTGAAGGCGTCCTCTCTCGAGGACATGAGGGATCGGCCTCCTCCTGTTCCTGACCCTCAGGTTCTTAAGGAATTCTTCCCCCAAGATGTGGGCCCTGGTGTTGGCAGGCAGATTCATCTTGCTGATTTCCTTGTCTTCTATTGCTGCCACCACCCCCGAAGGGCATTTGAACACCATCCCTGAGTCAGTATAAAGTACTGCCCGCTTTCCGTGTTCAGCAATGTGCCAGGCGAGCTGGATGGCTTTCACCTCTGCAAACTGATTCCATTCACCCCCTTGGCTGGTGGGATGTGTGTCCCTGTGCGATGGTGGATTCTGGTTCAGGTAGGGGGAAGTGGTTACCGTCATGTTGTCCCACTTAGGGTGGGCAGGATGCTGTTCCCTTCTTCATGGCCTTATTGTTGCAGCTTTTCTGCCTGCTCCTGGGCGCTGCTTCATGTCTGCTGCCAGCAACACAGCTCTGCTGCCCAGGACACGCAGTCAGAGCTGTTGGTGGGACTGCATCTGGTTGAGTGGGTGCCCTGGTCAGGACAGTAGCCCCAGGCTTGCTCATAGTGGCCTGAACCCACTGGAGCAGGGGTTTTGGCTGTGGTGGTGCCTGGGGGGCAGAGCTGGAGAAGCGCAAGTGCAGTTGCGTCAGAGCAGCCGCCTTGACCTGTGCTTCTCCAGCCCGTGGGAGCTGAGTGGTTCTGCCCCACTTGGGCATCACAGGAGGCCTGGAGTCTGTAGGGGGATTGGTGACCATAGAACACGTGATGACCATAAGTGGTTTAGGCTCCCTGGGAAGCTTGGACTCTATCGAGGGCTTGGTGACTGTAGGACGTGTGGTGACCATAAATGGCTTAGGTACCACTGGAGGCCTGGTCTCTATAGATTGCTTAGTGACCATGGGCTGATGGCTGTAAGTGGTTTGGCCACCACAGGAGGCTTTGGTACCACGAGTGACATGGGCACCACAGATGATTTGGTGTTCATAAGTGGTTTAGGCCACCACTAGTGACTTGGGCACCACCGGGTAGACAAGAGGCAGGGTGGTGGGGAGTTTGTCCTGGGTTGCTGTTTTTGCAGCTGGGGCTTCATTAGCGAGTACACTTCCACCACCAGCTTCAGTCCCAGGCAGGGAGGCACTGGCACGATGGGCTGCAGGGAGATATTGAAACAACTGGGTTGGAAAACAGCTTAAGATCATCAAGTCCAACTGTTCCCCACCACTGCCAAGGCCACTTCTAACTCACGCTGTTAAGGGCCTTTTCTACACAGGTTTTGAACCCCTCCATGGACAGTGACCTCCTTCTTCCCTGGGCAGCTTGTTCCAATTCTTGACTGCCCCTTTGGGGGAGGTAATTGTTCCTAATCCCCAGTCTAAACCTCCCCTGCTGTAGCTTGAGGCTTTTTTTTTTCTCTTGTTCCTTGGGAGCAGAGAGCAGCCTATCCCACAGCCCCTCCAAACCCACCTCTTTGTAGATGAGTTCAAAGGCTCCAGTGGAGCAGCCGGGGTTCCCCCTGTGGTCCAGGACCACACGCAGTATGTCACGCTGGACGGCAGCGCAGAGCTGTCGGGTCACTGCTGAGCAGGGCGCTATGGTGGGACTGACGTTGATCTCTGGCAGCCACGGCTGGCAATCCTCCCCGAACATGAAATCGGCCCCGTAGAGCTCGAAGCTGCTCTTGCGGTCCCTCACCAGCTCCCAGCCCCTGTGCAGCGCAGCCACCACCGCCTCCTTCATGCCTGGCAGTCACGTTCCCCCAGGCCTCCGTGTGCCCCACTTGATGCAGGTGAAGCTGCAACTGGTGGCTGGACCATATCAAGTCACAGGGTAGTTTCCCAGGCAGCTCCAGGATCTCCTCCAGCCGTGCCGAGCAGGTGATGCCTGTGAGCGGGGACACATGGTGCCGGTGAGACCCCTCCTCACCAGGAAGCCTGTGCCCAAACCCCATTTTCCCCTTGCCTTCACCTCTACCAGGGGACATAGCTCCGGGCTTGATTATCCACAGATTGTGAAGGCCCTCCGTGTGGAGCTGGGGCAGCCGCTCCTGCAGCTTCTGCAGCAGTGCCCTGCACTGTTTCAGCTGAGGAATGCTTGGCTCCAGCCTCGCCTGCTCGCTGCAGGGTGGTGACACGGGGGCTCAGCACCAGCACTGCCATGCTGCGTGGCCCCCAACCCCATTCCGCCCCACACGCACTTCACCACACGGTAGTACTCATGCAGGAAGCAGTCCGTCGGTGACACGGAGCACTGGGGAGTCCCTGTCAATGTCTGTGTGCTCCAGCCTGTCCAGCTGCAATCTGCAGACCTGCAGTGCTTTCTCCAGCATATCTGGGTGATGGGGATGCTGGACCTGCTGGAAGTGGCATAGACTGAGGGGCATGGCTGCTGGCTACCCTTGGGATTCTTGGCTTTGGGTGCATCAGGGTCCCAAGCCACAGCGCCAGGCAGAGGCTCAGCCCACAGCCATGGCCCTGAGCTCCTCACCATCCCCACCAGGCCCATCTCCACACACTCAGCTGCCCCCTTGCCAGGTGACTCCATCCCCCCTTGCATGATGCCAGGCTTCTCCACAGCCAGTTTGAGCAGGCTGTGAGCTGCTGTCAGGCGGAAATCCTCTACAAAGGTTTTCTGTTGTCCTCACCCTCTCCTGCCCAGGACACAGGGTACATGGGATTTGGCAGGGGGGCAGAAGGGCAACAGCTCTAGCTCACCGATGAAGGCTTGGTGTTCGTCCCCGAGCCCGTAGCACCTTGGGAAGAAGGTGGTGGGATCCGCCTGGTAGAATGAGGGCAGGGTTTGGAGGTTGACACACAGCCCCTCCTCTGTAGATGGACAAGGGTGGCAGTCAGTGCTGGACCCGCTGCCACCCCTGTTCATCCCCAGGACTGCATCCTCGGTGTCTCCAGGCTCTCACCTTGGTGGTGAAGGCTCCAGTGCCGGTGGTTTACCATTTGGTGGTTCAGTAGCTGCCAGTAGTGCACAGCACTTCCCCGCCTCATCCAGATGAATGTGGGCATGTGGTCTCCCACCATGGAGGACTACGGGTGGGACAGAGACAACTTGAGGCCTAGGCCCTTCAGGTAGCTTGGTGTCTGTAAGTGGTTTAGAGACCACTGGAGGCCAGGGCACTTCTGGCGGCTTGGGTTCTGTTGGTGGCATGGTTACTCTAGGACTCTTGGTGACCATAAGTTTTTCACGTACCACTGGAGGCCTCGGTACCACGTTAGGCTTTGTGTCCCTACGTGATTTGGAGACCACAGGAGGCCTGGGCACTGCAGGAGGCTTGGGCTCTATAGGGGGCATGGTGACTCTAGGACGCTTGGTAACCGTAAGTGGTTTAGGCACAGCTGGAGGCCTCGGCACCACAGTAGGCTCAGTGTCCGTAAGTGGTTTGGCCACCACTGGAGGTCTGGGCAAATCAGTAGTCTTGAGGACCATGGGAGGCTTGGTGTCCGTAAATGGTCTGGAGAGCACTTGTGGCTTGGGCACCGCAGGGAACTTGTTGTCCGTAATTGCTTTTGAGACCACTGGAGGCCTGGGCAATGCAGGAGGCTTGGGTTCTACAGGGGGCATGGTGGCTCTAGGACTCTTGGTGACCATAAGTGGTTTACGCACCACTGGAGGCCATCTGCACCACAGTAGGCTTGGTGATCATAATATCATAAGTGCTTTGGCCACCATTGGAGGTACTGGGCACTGCAGTAGTCTTGAGCAACAAGGGAGGTTTGGTGTATATAAGTGGGTTGGAGACTACTTGAAGCCTGTGTGCTGCAGGGACCTTGGTGTCTGTAAGTGGTTTAGAGACCACTGGAGGCCTGGGCACTGCAGGAGGCTTGGGCCCTATTGGGGGCATGGTGACTCTAGGAGGTTTGGTGACCGTAACTTCTTAGGCACCACTGAAGGCCTCAGCACCACAGTAGGCTTGGTGTCCGTAAGTGGTCTGGCCACCACTGGAGGCCTGTTTACCGCAGGACGCTTGGACTCTATAGGGTGTCTGGTGACTGTAGGACACTTGTTGCCGTAAGTGGTTTACGTATAACTGGAGTCCTCGGCACCGCAGTAGGCTTGGTGACCATAAGTGATTTGGCTGTCACTGGAGGTCTGGTCACTTCAATAGTCTTGAGCACCGTGGGAGGCTTGGTGTCTATAAGTGGGTTTAAGGCCACTTGAGGTCTGGGCACTACAGGTACCTTCGTTCCTGGAAGTAGTTTAGAGACCATTGGAGGCCTGGGCACTGCAGGAGGCTTGTGCTCTATAGGAGGCATGGTAACTCTAGGACTTTTGGTGACCTTAAGTGGTTTACGCACTGCTGGAGGCCTCGGCACCACAGTAGGCTCGGTGTCCCTGTGGTGTGGCCACCACTGCAGGCCTGGGCAACACACTAGTCTTCAGCAGCATGGGCTTGTTGTCTGTAAGTGGTCTGGAGAGCACTTGTGGCTTGGGCACCGCAGGTAACTTGGTGCCCCTAAGTGGTCTGGAGAGCACTTGTGGCTTGGGCACCGCAGGTAACTTGGTGTCCGTAACTGCTTTTGAGACCACTGGAGGCCTGGGCAACGCAAGAGGCTTGGGTTCTACAGGGGGCATGGTGACTCTAGGACTCTTGGTGACCATAAGTGGTTTACGCACCACTGGAGGCCATCTGCACCACAGTAGGCTTGGTGATCGTAAGTGCTTTGGCCACCACTGAAGGTCTGGGCACTGCAGTAGTCTTGAGCACCATGGGACGCTTGGTGTCTATAAGTGGGCTGGAGACTACTTGAGGCCTGTGCACCACAGGTACCTTGGTGTCTGTAATTGGTTTAGAGACCACTGGAGGCCTGGGCACTGCAGGAGGCTTGGGCTCTGTAGGAGGCATGGTGACTCTAGGACTTTTGGTGACCATAAGTTCTTTAGGCACCACTGAAGGCCTCAGCATCACAGCAGGCTCGGTGTTCGTAAGTGGTCTGGCCAACACTGGAGGCCTGTTTACCACGGTAGTCCTGAGCACCATGGGAGGCTTGGTGTCTGTAAGTGGGCTGGAGAGCACTTGTGGCCTGGGCCCCGCAGGACGCTAGGCCTCTGTCTGGTTCTTGGTGACTGCAGGACACTTGTTGACCATAAGTGGTTTACGTGTATTTGAGGCTTCGGCACTACAGTAGGCTTTGTGTCTGTGATTTGGAGATTAGTGGAGGCCTGGCCACTGCAGGAGGCTTGGGTTCCATAGAAGGTCATGGCGACTCTAGGACTCTTTGTGACCGTAAGTGGTTTACTCACCACTGGAGGCCTCGGCAATGCAGAAGGCTTGGTCACCATAAGTGGTTTGGCCACCATTGGAGGTTTTGGGCACTGCAGTCGTCTTGAGCACCATGGGAGGCTTGGTGTTTGTAAGTGGGCTGGAGAGCACTTGTGGGCTGGGCACCGCAGGTAACTTGGTGCCCATAAGTGGTATGCCCACTTGCGGCTTAGGCACAGCAGGCAACTTGGTGTCTGTGTTTTAGAGACCACTGGAGGCCTGGACACTGCAGGATGCTTGTGCTCTGTAGGAGGCATGGTGACTCTAGGACGTTTGGTGACAATAAGTTGTTTACACACCACTGAAGGCCTGGGCACCACAGTAGGCTTAGTGTTCGTAAGTGGTTTGGCCACCACTGGAGGCCTGGGCACTATAGTAGTCTTGACAGCCATGGTAGGCATGGTGTCCTTGAGTGGGCTGGAGAGCACTTGTGGGCTGGACACTGCGGGATGTTTGGGCTCCGTAGGAGGCATGGTGACTCTAGGACACTTGGTGACCCTAAGTGGTTTACGTATAACTGGAGGCCTCGGCAGCACAGTAGGCTTGGTGACCATGTGGCCACCGTTGGAGGTCTGGTCACTGCAGTAGTCTTGAGCACCATGGGCGGCTTCTGTCTGTAAGTGGGTTGTAGAACAATTGAGGCCTGGGCACTGCAGGTGCCTTGGTGTCTGCAAGTGGTTTAGAGACCACTGGGGAGATGGGCAATGCAGGAGGCTTGGGCTCTATAGGGGGCATGGTGACTCTAGGATGCTTGGTAGCCGTAAGTGGTTTATGCACAACAGGTAGCCTCGGCACCACAGTAGGCTTGGGTTCCGAATGTGGTTTCTCCAGCACCGGAGGCCTGGCACTGCAGTGGTCTTGAGCACGATGGGAGGCTTGGTGTCTGTAAGTGGGTTGGAGACCACTTGAGGCTTGGCCACCGCAGGTAACTTGGTATCCGTGTTTTGGAGACCACTGGAGGCCTGTGCACCGCAGGAGACTTGCAATCTGTGGTTTGCTTGGTGACTCTAGGACGCTTAGTGACCATAAGTGATTTGTCCACGGGTTACTTGGGCACCACAGGTGATTTGGTCTTCATAAGTGGTTTGGCCACCAAAAGTGACTTGGGCGCCACCGGGAAGACAAGAGTCAGGATGGCAGGGAGTTTGTTCTGGGGTTGTTGTTCTTGCAGCTGGGGCTTCATTAGTGAGTAGCCTTCCAAGAGCAGCTTCAGTCCCAGGCAGGGAGGCACGGGCACGGTTGCCTGCAGGGAGACATTGAAACAACTGGGTTGGAAAAGAGCTTAAGATCATCAAGTCCAACTGTTCCCCAGCGCTTGCAAATTCACCCCTAACTCGTGTCATTAAGGGCCTTGTCTACACAGGTTTTGAACCCCTCCATGGACTTTGACTTCCTTTTTCCCTCGGCAGCTTGTTCCAATGCCTGATCACCCCTTTGGGGGAAGTTAATTGTTCCTAATCCCGTCTAAACCTCCCCTGCTGTAGCTTGAGGCTTTTTTTCTTTTCTATTGCTTGTTCCTTGAGAGCAGAGAGCAGCCTATCCCACAGCCCCTCCAAACCCACCTCTTTGTAGACGAGTTCAAAGGCTCCAGTGGAGCAGCTGAGGTTCTCCCTGTGGTCCAGGATCACACGCAGTATGTCAGGCTGGACGGCAGCGCAGAGACACAGAGTCATTCTTTGTTGGGGTGGTGATTGGAGGGACGTCAGGGTCAGTCAGTGGTGACCTGAGGACAGTTCTGCTGCTGCTGCTGGCTTTTCCATGACTTTGTATTCTGCTGATGATCATGACAGCACCTATCTTCTTTTTAAAGTCCAGATTGGTGGAGATGGGCATCTAGCTGATGGGCTATAAACGTGTTATATAGCAGGCGACAGCATATAATACGAGTTCATTGGCTGTTTTTCCCCCACATTAAATAAAAGCTCCTGAGATACACAGTGGACTTCTCCATCTTCCCGCATTACCCGCCAAGTATATCTGGGTCCCTGAGCAAAAGCAATCCCACGAGTAGGTTTGCCTTTACCTAAGCAGGAATAACCCAGACTTTCTTCCCCAGCAAATTCTTTATGTTTACCACAGGAACTTTATCCCCCTCTACAGTACATAAAAGTTCTGATTGGGCTGGGCCAGCCCTGTTGGCAGATCCCCTCGTGTTGACCAACCCGGTGGCTTTTGATAAATGCATATCCCGATGTTTGAAAGTCCCACCACCCATTGCTCTCAGTGTAGTTTTTAAGAGCACACTGTACCATTTGATTTAACCAGAGGCTGGTGCATGGCAGGGGATGTGATATACCCACTCAATGCCATGCTCTTTGGCACAAGTGTCTATAAGGTTGTTCTGGAAATGAGTCCCGTTGTCTGACTCGGTTCATTCTGGGGTGCCGTGTCGCCACAAAATCTGTTTCTCAAGGCCCAGGGTAGTGTTCCGGGCAGTGGCGTGGGGCACAGCGTATGTTTCCAGCCATCCGGTGGTTGCTTCCACCATGGTAAGCACATGGCTTAAGTCTTGGCGGGTTGCTGGGAGTGTGATACAGTCTGCCAGGCCTTCCTGTATTTGAACTTCATCTATTGTCCTCCATACCAAAAAGGCTTTAACCGCCTGGCTTTTTTAATTGCAGCCCATGTTTCACAGTCATGAATGACCTGGGCAGTAGTGTTCATTGTTAAGTCAGCCCCTCGATATCACAGGCTCATCTGTATGTTGCATCTTCGCTTGATGGGCTGAGGTGTCATGGGTCCGTGGCTAAAAATAATTCACCATTATGTTGCCAATGTAAGTCCACTTGAGCCACTTCAATCTTAGCAGCTTTATCCACTTTTTGGATGTTCTGGTGTTTCCCATTGGCCCGACTCTTGCGTACATGAGCATTTACATGGTGTACCTTCACCACCAGGTTCTGCACCTGGGCAGCGGTATCTTGTCACAGTGCAGCAGCCAGATGGGTTTACGTCTGTTTTTCACCCCCTTGGCTGGTGGGATGTGTGTCCCTGTGCGATGGTGGATTCTGGTTCAGGTAGGGGGAAGTGGTTACCGTCATGTTGTCCCACTTAGGGTGGGCAGGATGCTGTTCCCGTCTTCATGGCCTTATTGTTGCAGCTTTTCTGCCTGCTCCTGGGCGCTACTTCATGTCTGCTGCCAGCAACACAGCTCTGCTGCCCAGGACACGCAGTCAGAGCTGTTGGTGGGACTGCATCTGGTTGAGTGGGTGCCCTGGTCAGGACAGTAGCCCCAGGCTTGCTCATAGTGGCCTGAACCCACTGGAGCAGGGGTTTTGGCTGTGGTGGTGCCTGGGGGGCAGAGCTGGAGAAGCGCAAGTGCAGTTGTGTCAGAGCAGCCGCCTTGACCTGTGCTTCTCCAGCCCGTGGGAGCTGAGTGGTTCTGCCCCACTTGGGCATCACAGGAGGCCTGGAGTCTGTAGGGGGATTGGTGACCATAGAACACGTGATGACCATAAGTGGTTTAGGCTCCCCAGGAAGGTTGGACTCTACTGAGGGCTTGGTGACTGTAGGATGTGTGGTGACTGTAAGTGGCTTACGTACCACTAGAGGCCTCGGCAGCACTGGAGTCTTGGTCTCTGACCAGGGGCTTGGTGAATGTAGGACGCTTGGTGATCATGAATGGCTTAGGCACCACTGGAGGCTTTGGCACCACAGCAGGCTTGCTGTCCATAAGTGGGTTGGAAACCACTGGAGGCCTGGGCAGCGCAGGTAACTTGGTGCCCATAAGTGGTTTGGAGATATCTGGAGGCCTGAGCCCTGCAGGAGGCTTGGGCTCTATAATGGGCTTTGTGATCATGGGATACTTGTACATAAGTGGTTTGGCCACCATAGGAGGCCTGGGTACCACGGCTGGCTTGGGCATCACAGGTAATTTGGTGTTCATAAGTGGTCTGGAGCCCACTGGAGGCTTGGGCACCACTGGGCGGACAAGAGGCAGGATGGTGGGGAGTTTGTCCTGTGGTTTTTTTTGCAGCTGGGGCTTCCTTAGTGAGTAGCCTTCCACCACCAGCTTCAGTCCCAGGCAGGGAGGCACTGACACAATGGCCTGCAGGGAGATATTGAAACAACTGGGTTGGAAAACAGCTTAAGATCATCAAGTCCAACTGTTCCCCACCACTGCCAAGGCCACCTCTAACTCATGCTATTAAGGGCCTCGTCTACAAAGGTATTGAACCCCTCCGTGGACTGTGACCTCCTTCTTCCCTTGGCAGCCTTTTGCAATGCTTGACTACCCATTTGGGGGAAGTAATTGTTCCTAATCCCCAGTCTAAACCTCCCCTGCTGTAGCTTGAGGCTTTTTTTTTTTCTTGTTCTATTGCTTGTCCCTTGGGAGCAGAGAGCAGCCTATCCCACAGCCCCTCCAAACCCACCTCTTTGTAGATGAGTTCAAAGGCTCCAGTGGAGCAGCCGGGGTTCTCCCTGTGGTCCAGGACCACACGCAGTATGTCACGCTGGACGGCGGCGCAGAGCAGTCGGGTCACTGCTGAGCAGGGCGCCATGGTGGGACTGACATTGATCTCTAGCAGCCACGGCTGGCAGTCCTCCCCGAACATGAAATCGGCCCCGTAGAGCTCGAAGCTTCCCTTGCGGTCTCTCACCAGCTCCCGGCCGCTGTGCAGGGCAGCCACCACTGCCTCCTTCATGCCTGGAACAATTATGATCTCCCAGGCCTCCGTGTGCCCCACTTGCTGTAGGTGAAGCTGCAACTGGTGGCTGGACCATATCAAGTCACAGGGCAGATTGGGGTTGCGGCCCCCAGCCTGCCTCCACTGCTTCTGGATGGACACATTGCAGAGGTGCCGGGAGCTGGTGTGGGAAGAGCAGAGATGGGTCAACAGGGTGCTGGGGTGTGGGGTGTGCTGTGCCAGGGTGGGGGGCACTCACGCGTGTAGGTGGCTCAGGGAGAAGGGCTGGGAGCAGAAGCGCACGTAGCTGTCCCGGTAGAACCATATGGTCAGCGGGTTCCAGTCAGTCACCAGGATCCATTGCCGCAGGTCAATCTTGGTGCCGAAGATGAGCAGCGGCCGCTCCACGTATTTCTGTACTATCCATTGTCCTGGCTGCGCTGAGGGCGCTGCGGGTTTCCCAGGCAGCTCCAGGATCTCCTCCAGCCGTGCCGAGCAGGTGATGCCTGTGAGCGGGGACACACGGTGCCGGTGAGACCCCTCCTCACCAGGAAGCCTGTGCCCAAACCCCATTTTCCCCTTGACTTCACCTCTACCACGGGACATAGCTCCGGGCTTGATTATCCACAGATTGTGAACGCCCTCTATGTGGAGCTGGGGCAGCCGCTCCTGCAGCTTCTGTAGCAGTGCCCTGCACTGTTCCTGCTGATGGATGCTGGACTCCAGCCTTGCCTGCTCGCTGCAGGGTGGTGACACAGGGGTTCAGCACCAGCACTGCCATGCTGTGTAGCCCCCCCACCCCATCCTGCCCCACACGCACTTCACCACACGGTAGTACTCATGCAGGAAGCAGTCCCAGTCGGCGTTGGTGACACGGAGCACTGGGGAGTCCCTGTCAATGTCTGTGTGCTCCAGCCTGTCCAGCTGCAATCTGCAGACCTGCAGTGCTTTCTCCAGCAGCTCAGGGGGTGATGGGGATACTGGACCTGCTGGAAGTGGCATGGACTGAGGGGCATGGCTGCTGGCTACCCTTGGGATGCTTGGCTTTGGGTGCATCCGGGTCCCAAGGCACAGCCCCAAGCAGAGGCTCAGCCCACAGCCATGGCCCTGAGCTCCTCACCATCCCCACCAGGCCCATCTCCACACACTCACCTGCCCCCTTGCCAGGTGACTCCATCACCCCTTGCATGATGCCAGGCTTCTCCACAGCCAGTTTGAGCAGGCTGTGAGCTGCTGTCAGGCGGAAATCCTCTGCAAAGGATTTGAGTTGTCCTCACCCCGTCCTGCCCAAGACAGGGGGGGACATGGGATATGGCAGGGGGGCAGAAGAGCAACAGCCCCAGCTCACCGATGAAGGCTTGACGTTCATCCTCATTCCCAAGCCGGTAGCACCTTGGGAAGAAGGTGGTGGGATCCGCTTGGTAGAATGAGGGCAGGTTTTGGAGGTTGACACACAGCCCCTCCTGTATAGATGGACAGGGGTGGCAGTCAGTGCTGGACCTGCCGCCACCCCTGTTCATCCCCAGCACTGCATCCTCAGCGTCTCCAGATTCTCACCTTGGTGGTGAAGGCTCCAGTGCCCTTGAAGTGGTTTACCATTTGGTGGTCCTGGAGCTGCCAGTAGCGTACAGCACTGCGCCGGCTTGTCCAGATGAATGTCGGCATTTGGTCTCGCACCATGGAGGACTGAGTAAGGGACAGAGGGGACCAGAGTGAGCTGAGGAATCCCCATTTCACTCTCAGTGCCCTGCCCAGGCTGTGCCCTGCGGAGTCCAGCCCTGCCCCTCTGCACTAACCATGATGTCATGGATGCCATCAGGGTCCTCAGCATACCACGGGACCTCCTCCTGCTCCTCCTCCTCCAACATCTGGACCCAGTGCTGAGTCCAACAGGACGCCGAACCTGGCTCTGCATGGAGCACTGCCTCCCATTGCTCCTCACCACCACTGTCCTCCACCTTCTCCTCCAGCTGCTTTTTGGTGTCCTGCTGCACTGAGCGAGTGCCCACTTTGGTGGTGGTGGAGAACTTCTCCACCCAGCCTCGTGCCCGCAGCAGCCTGCGCATCACAGGGTAGGGGCCCTGCACTGAGAAGATCTTTTTCTCCTGGGGAAGGACACAAGCGCTCAGCCATAAATGCAACAGGCGCATGTTCATGGCATGTTGTGGGGTGTGTGCGTGTAATCGGGTCCCACCTTGATGGCCTCCTTCACATGCTGTCTGGCCCTCTTCAGCAGCTCCTTGTTGACAGCGGGCTGCTGCTTGGTGCTGGCAGGAGCTGTTAAGGACAAGCCAGGCTGAGCTGCTGGCCCCGTGTCCCCAGTCCCATGGCAGGGACAGCAGGACAAGGGGTGAAGGCACCCACCTCTCTGCTGCTGCATGCTTGAGCCGGGGCTACTCTGTGCAGCTGACACGAAGTCAAAGAAATTCGTGCCGGAATTCCGGCTACTGTGCACCCCGAGAGGTGCTTCACAGGGCCCGGAGGCCTCACTTCAACTGTCGTGGAAATCGTCAGTAACACGTCTCCTAGTCTGGCAGTCGCCCCCCCCCAGCCAGGCTGGGGGAGTCTGTGTGCCAAAGAGAGATTGACTCCTTCCAGACGAAGCCTGAGGGCGAGGGGAGCTGGTGTGACTTTTCATCCCCCAGGACCAAGCGCTTCCCCCCTCCCTGTGGGGACCGAGGTGGGGCCCAGCACATGGAACTCCCCAGCTCCTGCACCAGCCCTGGCCTCTGCACTGGCTTCACTGACCTGAAGGTGGACAAACACCAGCCCTCCTGTGTCGTGTGTGTCACCCCCCAACCTCCCAGCCCCGTTCCTCGAACTCGTTCACGTCGACACTCACCCCAAACATCAAACCCTTTCGTGCCCCGCATCCCGAGGCTCCCCCCAACCTTTTTGGTGCCCCCCAGCCCCGTTCACCCCCATTTATCCCCTTTTTTTAGGCCACCCCTCCCGCTCCTCCCACCACACGTCCTGCCCCCACCGTCGGGACCGCCCTCTCTGTTTGCCGTTGCTACGGCGGGCCGTGAGTAGCCAGGCGGGGCGTCCAACGGACCGGCGCCTTCCGTGCCCCGCCCATGGAACCCGGCTGTGCCGTGCCCCGCCCATGGGCCTCGGGCGCTCTATGGGCCCCGGGCACTGTAAGCCAAGAGAAGAGAGGCAGCTGTGAGCCCCTGTGTGCCCCGGGGCCATGGGGCTGCGTCCCCAGTGGCTGTTGCCAGGCCCCTCACCGTGCTCTTGGCATCTCAAACCCAGCCCTTCCCCAGCACAGGGGGTGCAAGCAACCTGGGGCATCCTCCTGCCCTGTCCCTGAGAGGGTCTTGGGCACAATGGCACCGCTGTTCCCACAGGTGGGACTGACGGCTCTGGGCACAAAGGGCACGCTGGCTTGAGGCCCGTACCCCGCTCCCAAAATCCCAACATGAGGGATCTGCCTTCTCCCATTCCAGAGCCTCAGGTTCTCAAGGAATTCCTCCCCCAGAATGCAGGCCCTGGTGTTGACAGCTTCATCTTGCTGATTTTCTTGTGGATCTCCTCCATGAAGCGGACGACAAAATCCACCAGCTTGTGCTTGTTACAGATGAACACAGCACAATGCCCACTCCTTATTCTATACCATTCACATTACGGTGAGATTGCGCATTTTTCAATATATTGTTGCTTTTGTCTCTCATATATAGGTATATATATATGCACACACACACAAAGAGATATCATTTCTTAGTTCATGGACTATCCTTATAAAATTTGCTGAATTCATTCAGTCCACAATATTAGGCTCAATCTCTTGTAAGTCTCTCAGGGCAGGAGAGGTGGTCTGCTGATGACACTGGTGAAATCATCTGGTCGCTGCTGAGCTCTTCCAGTTTCACCAAAGGTCATTCTTTGTTGGGGTGGTGATCAAAGGGAAGTCAGGGTCAGTTGATGCTGACCTGAGGACAGTTCTGCTGCTGGCTTCTCCATGACTTTATTCTCTGCTGATAATCGTGACGGCACCTATTTTCTGTTCAAGCTGCTTGGCTTCTGTACCTTCTAGTTCGTGACCATCAGCCGCATTGTCTCAGCATCAGATCAACCAGGTGACAATGTGCTCCCCTGGAAGACGGCTGAAATCTTTTTGTGTATTCCACAGCTTGGTTGATGTCCGGGATCAAGAAGTTACTTCTTCCTCTTTGTCTGATTTCTGTAGCAATAACTCTTGTTCAGATACTGTCCCTTGTAGTGTGTGCATTGGGTCTTTTTTTTTCTTCATTGCACAGGTTGCTCTGTGTGGCTTTTTTTTTTGGTTTTCCCCTTGCAACTGATATTGGTCCTTTGGTGCAGCTGCACTATCACTGTGGTTGGGGTGGCTGCAGGGTCTTTCACTGGGATTGGAGTAAGGATCAGAGTAAGCATTACTTAGCAACAACTAAAAACTTTGGTTTGTTACCAGCACTGTTCCCAGATTAAGCCGAAAACACAGGACTGCACTATCTAGGAAGAAGGAGAAAAATAACTTTTACAGCTGAACCCATGACACTTGTCCATTTCTCTTGTGTAGTACCTTACACCAAATGAGGCCTCACTGGACTAAAAGCAACCCTGTGGAGAGAGAAGATGCTCCTTAGATTGCTTTCTTTTAATTTCTTGATACGTAGCTTGCAGCAGGTGAAGTACGAGGCTATTGAAGTTGAACTGTTGAACTATGAACCTATTCACTATTGAACTATGAACTATTATTATTGAACTATGAACATATTCACTATTGAACTTATGAAATATTTAAGGCATGCTCCTCACTAACTACATTCACAAGTAGATCTTCCTTCTTCCCATTAAAGCCTAGCGCTGCAACTCTCTGACAGCTTGCATTACATTCAGCAGGACTTTGTAGTATTACATCATGTTATGCTGGGGTCATTTTCCACTGCCTGGTACTAACAGGATGTGACATTACATGAGTGAGCTAATGTAGCTAAAGTATCTATGATGGCGTGGGCTATCACAGCTGAATTGAAGTCAGAGAGGTGAAAGGAAAATAAAGCAAAGAAAAAATACTCTTTTTTAGAAAGTGCACTAATTTTGCAAGCGATAGGATTCAAAGTAGACAGCTGAATTATTAGCAGAGGTTTCAGCAATTTTTGGGGGGAGGAGGGAACTCATCAATCTATTTCTGGCTTTTCAAGGTTTATTTTAGAGTATTTGCTAACGACTTATAGAGTATTCTTAAGCATTCAGTTTATTTGTTGTTTTTGGCAATTAGTTTCTGAAGGCATATGTTATCATTTCTGCACCTTGGTTGGCTAAAAATGAACAGTAAGCAAGGTATTTAAGTTATTTTTGCTAATTGCAGGCTTCCTCTTAAGGAAATACTCATGACTTGTGGTAGTTTAATCTAACAATAAAAGGCCCTCAGAAAGAATTTGCTGATGTTGTCAAAAATGTCTTGAAATCTTACATTAATTCCAACAGCTTTTGGGGAGACAACAGTGCTATGGGCTCTTTAGAGCAATCATCTATTAACTTCTGCTCTGGCAGCAGTGTCTCCCCATGCCATTAGTCACAGAACTCCAGACACAGCCAGCTCTCAGTGACAGGAGCTCTCTCCCAGTCTCAATGATGTTAGTTTGCATCTCTGTTTTCTACCGAGTCTTGCCCTAGGTTAGCTGAGTCTGGTTAGTGAAGATACTCATTTGATGTTTGGGTCCAGGCTGTAGGTCCACTTGATTCAGAACAGAGAAATGAATTCAAATATCCCCTTAGCTGAACAGTATGTAGGACTAGGTTATATCCCTCTGCCAGATTAAGGAATATTTATATCAAGTAAATAAAAAATGCCATTAAAAGACAGAGATGTATTTTTGGTGGGGTAGTGTAAATGTCATATCTTATTTGAGTGGAGTTATGATCTGAAGCAGTTTTTAAATGTGGAAAACTGGTTTTTGGCTACTTTGGGGTGGTTAAATCTTTCTGATTTGACCACAGACTCTGTACTGAACATGGGAAATCTTTCTTACTTAAGGGCTTGTCTAAACTAATACATTTCCAAGAAATTCTGAATCAGAGTCTTCTATTAAGAAGCCCATTGTCCTTTTATATTAAAAATAAACTCCTTAGAACTCCCTTAATCTGAATTTTTATTGCTTTTTAAGTTCTACTGCACTCCACCAACCAGGCACTGTCGAGAGCACCTCTAATTTCAGACATCTTTATGTTTGTTAGCTTATTCCTGATAAAGAGCCCAGGGAAGAGCAACAAAGTAGTTACAAGCCTAAATAAATGTAGATTAAGATTTTGCACTGTGTGTTTGAGTAAAGAATGATTAGGTGATGGCAAACAGTGAAGAAGGTCTAGAAGTACCTACAAAATAGGAGTTTTAGTGGTGGAAGAATTATTTATAGGTAGAAAGTATAAGGGAGAGTAATGCAGTGAAACAAAGGAAAACTTGTCTCAAGTGTCAGCCAAACTTCTGACAAAGAGATGTATTGTGTTATGATATGGTCTCCCTGGGCAAGTGGCAGTAGTTCAGTGTCTGGCACGTTTGAAGCTAGACCAGATAAGACACTGAAAAATGAATAATAAGGAACAATCATACAGTGACAGGAAGATGAACTGAAGACCCAAGTGGTTGCTACCAGTCTCAAGATCCCATGCTATCATTCCACATATGCAGAGCTCAGGAAAAGAGATGTCTTTTCTGTATTCATGCAAAGTTAAGAGGTTTGACTGTGCCATCTGTAGTAATCATGTCTTGGCTGAGATGAGAGGTGAGAATTCTAGTAAGCATAATTCTGTTGTTATACTATTTAAAAAGAACCCGGTTATTTTCCTTAAATACGTTTTAAAAATTCTGTATCAAACAAAACAAAACAAAACAAAAAGGAAGTTTGAAATGAAAGATTCCTGCACCTCTGGTTGTCTCTTAGGACTGAAATGGATATGCTGTGAGAAGAAATTAAAAACCAAATTGCATTGTGTCTGATGCATAATGCAGCCAGAGCCTGGGGATGTGTCATCTGTCTGAAGCTCAACAGAACTTACATTTATAAAGCAGCAGCAACAACCACCACAAAATTCTAAGCAACAATTGGATTCCCCATCAAATATCAGAAACTTTAAAAAATGGAAAACTTGTTTTAGGAAAGAAATCAGAGCTGAGCTAGAAAACTCCAGAAGCGTGTGTTACATCCTGTGAACATTCAGGTACTTTTGTGAAGCAAACACATGATTTATCAGGAGAAAAAAGAAATACGCAATATTTCTATTGTTTTTCAAGTCAGTTATTGCTGTGGAGATGGTGCTGAGCATTAGCCTCATCAGAGCAGGAGTGTCTCATCCCCAGCTCTGAGGTGGTACCTTGCAGCTGGCCTGAGGTCCAGAGCTGGGAGTAGCTGTGTGTATTGGCTGCTGTTTATGAAATACTTCAGTGAGAAAATGGAGAACAACAAAGTGTAGTAGCTTGTCAGTCTTCTAGATGCCTGAATAAGTGATTTCTTAGGAAACCACTAAGCAAAGCCTTCAGCTTTTGTTTTCTTTTTTCCACCAACCCGTACTGAAATAGGACTTGTTTAGTGGTATGGCTTGTGACGTATGAGAAACTCAAATGACTTGTCAAGGGTTGTGTTGAGTTTACAGCATGGGCAGGGTGTAAACCCTGACCCTGAATCCTTCTTTTTGTGGTTGGACTCTGATCTATTGGTTGGGAATTTACTGAACCTGTAGGTCAGTGGTAAATAGCTTTTAATGCCTGAAGAGTGGTGCAATGTGGCTCACCTGGTAGCTGGAGCACAGTTCTTGCAGGGAACCCTGATTCTTCCCTCCAGGGCTGTTGGAGAGCTGCTGTTAGTGTGGCATTGTGCTGGTATGGAGAGCTGCAGGATCTATTGCTCAATGCTGTGGTCAGGCAGCGGCATTTGGTGCTCTGAGTGTGTCTGTGTTCCTCTTGTGACCTACAGCTATCCCCTGTGCCCCTGCTCCCTGCAGCTCCTCTCCACTGCCCTGCTCCAAATCCCTTCATGCCTCCTTGAGCATCTACCCCACCCTCTCGAACTCTCTCTGAAGAGCTTTATGATTCCTCTGCCTGCCAGACAGCAGCAGGTCTCAGCAGCTGTGGTCCCCAGCAGGTCAGTCCTGCCTTCAGGATTGTTAAAATGGACCAGGATGTGCTTTTCCCACCCAGAACAGAGTTCATGTTTTCTTGCTTGAAGAGAGCATCACCAACTTCCTTCAAGCTAGGTAAGGACTGAGAGAGGTTTGATGGAGCTCAGATTTAAAGTCATGGGCTTGCTGGTCCCTGTCTGCTTCCATGCTGATTAGAGAAGGCTGCCCCTCTCATGGCTGATGCATAATTTCGGGCATTTGAATCAGCATAGTATTTCATTGAATGTAAATACTCTGACTTAACCTTATTTTAACCTTTGCATGACTGTAGAAGGCTGTTGGTTTGAAGTGATCCCAGGGGGGTGTTAATGTGTCCATGTGGGAGAGTTAATTTTATAAATATAAACTGTGAAGACCGTTTGCTCAGAAACTGAATAAATTATTTAGCAATAAATGGTACTTGTGATTTCAGGAGAGCGCTGCAGATTGATAACCTGATTTTGGAAAGGTCAGCAGCTGTGACTTAATCGCTCAAGGGCCCCCACTGATGTCTCCTGTACCCAGTGCTGCAGCACCATGTGCTGGCAGGGAGCACCCTGCACGAGCAGGGCTGGTGAGTGGCAGGAGCAGCATCTTTCAGGATTAGAAGTTCTGTTGCTGTTAGAAGAAGTGATGGTAGGTTCAGTTTTCAAACCTGGTCACCCAACAGCCCTCACGTTGTCATCTGAATCTGAAAGACTCTCAAACAGCTCTTGTGCAGGTCCTGTGGAGCACAAGTACAGGCTGTAACTAGAACTTGTTTGGAAACTCTCTTTGCCTTTTCTTTCTTTCCCTTCCTATTTTACCTTGTCCCCTGGTATTACCTGAGTTGATGCTATCGTCCTGATTCAGTCCCAGACTAGTAATTTCCCACCTGCTCATGTCTCACTGGCCTTTTACGTTTGGACTAAAAATGTCAATTATGCACACAATTATTTGCATTGATGAAGTTTCTTGCATGGCTCTCTAAATCTCCTATGTGTGCAATTCTTCTAATTCAGTTTGCATTTTAGCTGCACATTTCGCAGGACTCTGTCTGGTGATGCTAGTTTGAGTGATTGAGCTCCATTTTTTCAGAGTTGTGAAGGCTTATCTGCAGACAGGTACATCTGTCTCCATGTTATGCTATCAGTTTTGTGAGATGATCATTAGGAAGTGATAGGCAATTTTGGAAGCTGTACAACTCAGTAATTTTGGAAGCTGTGACTTGGCTGTTTCCATATTGCTGACTTGCAAATTTGGGTTTTGCTGAGTGGTATGGTTTGATTTTGCTAAGTTATGACCTACTAAATTAGTTGTACTGTCACAACTTGCTGAGAGCTGGAGGTACCTGAGATGGTTGAGTTTCTGAAAGATAGTGATAGTTTTTCTGTTTAAGCCCTTAAACTTGCTTTCCAAAGAGTCCTCAGCTTAATTGTTATGTTAAGAAAAAAATACATGGAACCACATATTCTTTCTCTTAAATAGGTAACTGTCTTAACCTTTCTAAGCAGAATAGCTCTCCCTGGAGATATCTCTGTCCTCATCTGCTAATGGGAAAGGAAATACGTGCAATGATTTCAAGGGAGGCTGGATTTGACTTCATAGCAAGCTTCTGTATTTTATATATATTTAGTCTGACCTGTTTTTTGTAAGTAGCTACATAAATATCAGACCACTTACCATTCACACTAAATGGTAATACTCAGGACTTCTGAAATGCCATAGGTACTGCAAGCAGATCTTTAACATTGCTCCAGAGTTTTCTTGGAAAAAGATGTATTTTAGAGAGCACAGGTGAACAGGGAGCATCCAGGGCTAAAGAGCGCTGAAGTGCGCAAATGGTCCTGATGTCAGCCAAATGAACTGGATCATCCAATTATTTTCAATTACAATTCTGATCCTTTCCTTAATGTTTTCCTATGCTGATATCTCTGTCAGTAATGCAGCCAACTCTGGCTTTATGATCGCCTTTGTTGCAACGTGCTGTGCTTAATTACTTTGCCTCTGTAACAAACAGACATTCTGAACAATTAGACAATAATATGGAAGCAGGAAAAGAAAATAGCTCAATAGACTTTCATTTTAATTATGCTGATAGTGCACCCTATGGTTTTGAATCAATGCTGGAATAATGTTCTTTTAATAGTCTTCAATAACTTTAAACGAGATCTAATAAATTTGTATTTTTATGTGAATTTTAGAAGGAAAAATCCCTTGTTATTGATTTTATTTTCAATTGAAAATCACAACTCCCATGATTTGTACACTTGTGTTCTAATTGGATGTCCACCCCCATTAAACAAATCACTTGAACCACCTAAATTACTATACTGGAAGTGATTATACTTTGAGCAAATGTTTAGTACATTCCTGAGTTGCTGCCCTGTTGCAGGAACATCCCACTTGCATTTTAGAAATTGGTGAAATATGAAGAATTATGTTTGGGGCTTTTTTTCGTACATACAGTCACAAATTTTTATATATATATATTAAAGCTAACAAGCTGACAGGAAGCAGAGTAGAATCTTTGTGAGTAGGATGAAAAACTGGCATCATAAAATGAATGCCCAGCTACTTTGTCCTTAAAATTAAATTAAGCTGACTTTGGAAGGGCTGCTACTGAGCTACGCTGACACACAACTTTGCTGTATTTTGCTACACAGCCACTGATGCATATTTAGCTTCTTAAGTCTTCTTCACCAATGTCACAATAATAAATCAAGCAGCAGTAAATCAACCAGTTTTCCAAGGTGACATGGGAAGCAAATAGATTAATTCCTTTATTAATACAATTTACATAAAATTACCATAGTTTTTAAACTATGACTTTTGACAGGTCTCTGAATATAAAAAAAGCATCTAAGGCATATGGAAAGCTGTGAGCTGCTCCTGTGGTCTTACAATAAAAAATAAAGCAAGCAAGACTGAAAAAGGACATTTTAAACCTCAGAGGATGTGATCAGAAATCAGTTTCCATCACTGGGAAATGACTGAGGAGATAGCCGAGTGTGCCATGCTTAGTTTATAACGAATTCAGTAAGGATCATGCACATGTCTTAAACTCCCAGTCTTTGCAGTGTGGAAATTTCTGGTGTTTGTCTAAATTCAGGTCTACAAGACTCAGAACCTCTTGTCTCTGTGTATGTAACTAAAGGCAGAAATTGTCTTCAATAGCCTTAGATCATGGTGAGCACTCTTAGGTACATGTGGTTTGATAAGAGTTTTGTACTGGTAAACCTGGTTCTGAAAGCTCCAACTTAAATTTGCACAGCATTGTGGAAAAGAAAGGTCTGAATAAGCTCCCACTGCCTACAGGATGGCAATGTGGCTGGCCAGGTTTGTGTTCACATGCAGCATCCCTGCCAAGCCCTTTGGGTGTATCTGCTGCTGGTTGTGCAGGTGTGAGCATGGCCCATCTGAGCAATATATCAGTTTGCCTAAAAAGCCAGAAAAAGTTACTTTGAGTGGGTTCAAGTTATTACAGAATGAGTATGATTTAAAAAGAAAAATATTCTTTCTCACTGGGTGGTTATTACTTTGAAATTCCTGTCTTTAGCTGCATTTCTTAAGAATGTCTGGCCTGTGATACCTATTAAAACACTACACTTCTCTGGTTACTGCTGCAGAATGCATAAAGTTTTACAAATTATATGGAAAACATTTCAGCAGAAGGTCCATAAATGGAGAACCAATTTTAGTGTGTGTGTCTAAGCATGTGCAGGATGCATGCTCAGTTTGAGGTTTTTAAGAAGCAAGTAAATGATATGTACCAGCCTTTTAAAAGAGGTCTCATGCAGGCATATGACATGAGTTGTCAAATAAAGAAGGCTCCAAAGGTATTACTCGCCACTGAAAACCTTGGCCGTACACACTGGAGCACTCACTGTGCTAGATCAGGCTAAACCAGCATGATTATTTTTGCTGCTGCTCAGCGCTGTGGTTTGACCTGACTTCTGCAAAATGGAGTGGAGCAAAACTACTGCTTAGATAGGTATAGCTTGTCAAATGGTTTTACAAACATTAATATATTATGCTAACCATTGTATCACTTCGTATACAGCTGAACATAGATGATAGATATTCAGGCAGTAGTGTTCCTGCTGTGGTCTCTAATTTCTCTTTGCTCACAGGGTCCCTTGAGCAAAAGTTTTGGAAGAAGAAACAGAGACCTGCTTGATTTACAGTGATCAGGTAGACAAGTGCCTCTGCTTTCCAGACTGAAAGCTGTTTTCTGCTAAGCAGCAGATATAGCTGTCAGTTTGGAAGGTTATTTGATATTGCCTGAGTTTCTCAACCACAGCATAAGTGAAGTGCTTCCTGTAATATGAAGCATTTATGGATAATATTTGTAGAGTAATTGCCATGCAATTACTGCTCCACTGCCAAAGATTTCAGTCAGTTGTCGTGTATCTTGCAGAAAAAATCCTACTGGGGACAGTGTGATGAAAACATCCACAAGCATTTGGGAAAATGATGTGAGGTCAGTTGGTTTGATTTGACTTGATGTGGGCATTCAATATGCTGCACTGGCTGGTGTTGAGAGAGTTTTCATTTCAAATATGAAAAGTGGGAAGCCTCTCAGATGAAAAATTAGTGGGAAGCTGGAATGCAATTACCGGTATTTGTGGTATCTAGAAAGAAACAAGAATCTCTTGTCCTTTGAGTGACTCCGTATGTTGTGCTTCTTTGGAAAAGGAATGAAAGCCATGTCCAATATACTGCTCATTTTTTCTTGCTATATAGCTTATTTTTGGTAAGCATTCTTACCCTTTCCTGGAAAGGTGCAGCCTTTTCTCTACATTTGTGGATATCAGGTTCCTGATGGCAAATCCAACTGAATTTTCATTTGAATTTTCATCTAACAGTAGAAAAATCTTTTATCTAATCTAAGTCCCATGTCCAATAGCTTTGATTTTTCTTATGTAATATTGAGCAGTGACCGATGGTATTTAATTTTGGTTCTGAGAATTCATTGCTTTCTTCTGCTTAGTAATAAAGTATTTACCCATTGCTGTGGAAGATCAGTAATCCCTCTCTGCAGGATACCTTTTCATCATAATGTTTAGCATGTGTAATCTGACTTTTTTGATGATTTTCACTTGAAAGCAGTGAGAAAAGAGATCTATTGTCAGCTTATTTTATGACTTTTAGAAAGCTGAACTGGGGTGTGGTTTCCCTGCAGTTCTGCAAGTTGTGTTCTTTCCCAAGTCTCTTGTGCTGAATCAACCGAAAGCAGGATCTCATCATGTAGCTTTTGCTGTCTACATTACCAAGCTACATGATAGTAAGTGTTTTATTCCCTAAACTGAGCTGTCAAAGTAGCAAGCTGATTGTTTCTCATTAAGGCTCTGCAAAATGCTCAGCTGTGTTTGGAGGAATCTGCTGTAAGGCAGCTGCAACTTTCCCTGACCTTTAATTTAATTTCGTTTTTCTTCCACCAAGGTTCTCAAAGTCAGCAAAAGAAATATTCTTACTGGGCTGATTAACCTGATGAAGTGTCTCACTTAAACAACGGTGTAAGTTAGGTGAGGGACTTCTTTGGCAGAAGCACATAAAGCACATACGCAGTAAAGGAAGGTTGATGTGAATGAATTTTAATAGAAATAGATATTTTGGTCCAGTTTCTATGGCGAGACATCTCCTTTGCCACATATCACATTCGGTGTCTCCCCTCTGCACAGAGCAGAAGGCTGAAGTGCTCAAAAAAGGACTGATCTTCCATCCAGAGGAAGGGGACCTTCTGGAGGAGGAAGGCTGGGGCTGCCTGCCTTAGCCTGCAAGAACAGTCCTCAGTTTCCTCAGTGGTGGTGGGAGTTTTTGCTCAGAGGGAAGCAAAATCAAAAAGCTATTGATTCTGTCGCTACAATTAAAATTCCTTCCTGTGGATCTGAACTTTCTATTTGCTGTTTTAACTTCTTTGGTCCATTTGCAAATATTTTAATATGTCCAGAGAAGGACATATTAAAGGACTTGGGGGATGCTGTGGCTCTATGTCTGGCCATGTGATGTGGAGACATCTTCTGTGAAGTATTTGGGGCTTTCTGCTTTCAGACCTGCCAGTGTCTGCAAATCCTGAGGCAGGACTTTGAATACCCAGTCATCCAGTCTCCTAGACTGTCTATGCACATGCAGCATGCACAGTGTGTTCTCTGAGAGCTGATGATATGTTCCACTGATCTTTTTTTCTTCCCAATTATTCCCTTTTCTTTATGTGCTTTACAGATTTCCAGGGGCTCCAGTCTTGCTCCCTTCTCAGAGAGCCATTGGAGGGTCTTGTTCCCCAATGACCTGGAAATATTACTAATATTTTTCTCTGTAAATGTTGTTTCTGAAGCCTTATAATCTAGCGGCCAGCCTAGCCTAGGAACTGCAAAGATCAATTTTTGTGTTTGTGGTGGTAGCTCTGTTATAAGCTCATGGTGTTCCTATAACCTTGTAGAATTCCATTGGGGGTTTGTGCATTGTATTTGGGGGAACTGCTTGATTCATCCCTTCACTGATCTGCTTTTCTGATCAATATTTGCTGTGCTCCAGCAATGTTGTATTTACTCTTTCTGTAAAATACCAACTTCTGGTCTGAGATTTCTGTATGTTATGCTCCACTGAGGTAAGGAATGGATTTCCTTTTGTTGTATAGCAGGGATCTATACAAATATCCTCTCACTGCCGCTTGGAGGAACCTAATAGTTTAAGCACTTCATTAGCAGAATACCACATTTGGTGCTGTTATCTGTTGGCAGAAGGTGAGCTAGAAATAGTAAGCATTTGTTTTACCCTTTGATTTGGTGCATCCACAGAATGAAGCCCATATTCAGCTTCTTCCAGTGTTATGCTGGAAAGGTTGGCATTTTTATTTAAAACATGAATGTACTTTTGTATTCTGTGATTGCACAATTCAGTGAGATAAAGTATGTAACATGAACTTGTAGAAATCAGTTCTGTGGTTGAAGAAGAATCGATGACCCTAAACGGAACTAAAAATAAGAGTAATGCTCTTTGAAGTGTTTGCACTGTCACTCTAGAGTAGCTGTGAATACAGGGCAAGCTGGGCTCTGTTTGCTCATACCACCACATGGTCCTGAGAGTGGCTGTCTTTCACATGCGTGCAAGGATTACTGTAGTTTAGGTAAAAAAGTAAAGGCTTTGTAGCTAAGTTGGCAAAAATGATCTGGAAAAACATAATATCCCATAGCTGATTTGCTCTGGAGCACATGATGCTTGAGTCAAGATGTGGGATCCTTTGGAAACAAATTAGCTTAAATTTGATTGAAAATTATTGATTTTCATGGTCAGAGGTTAACGAGGTTTGTCTTTCATTTAGCTTCCCAGCTCTTGGGAGAATAATGAAAATTGCCCAAAGATACAGACCATTCAATTAAAATCAGCAGATGAGTCTAACATATTAGAGTTGATTTTTAGTACTCTATCATTTTTTTTTCTTGTATTTTAGTATCTTGGGCTTTTCAAGAAGTGTGTATGGGGATGGTTTGTGAAACACATGGCATCTATCAGTTTGTTTTCTATATATGAGCTTCTGATGCTTTACATCAGGAATTACATCTTCAGGAATGCACCCTGAAGACAAAATTATGTGCACTAGACTGACAGATCAGGATTGATTAGATAAGATAATTGTGCTGGGGAGAGGGGATGCATATAGAAGAGAATAGGGTGGAGAGAAAGTATCAGAAGATGGCAGGATTCTTTTTTTTTTTTTTTGTACTTAAAAACTTCATTAGCAGTTTCTCTAGTACAGTAGATACAGCTAAAACAAGTCTTCTGCCCCTTCATGTTTAACTTCTGGTATTGTGCAAAGTATACAAAAACCAGGGTGCCTTGAGCAACATGGTGCCTGAGGGCTGCAACACTGATGCCTGCATCTTCCCTCTGCTGAGCCTCTGCTTCTCATTCCAGTAGCAAGATTTGAAGGATCTGAATACCTGTGAGATTCCTGCACGTCTGCCAGATTTGGGGAGAGCATTGCAAAAGGCTGCTTGTGAGAGAAGTTGCCACATTTTCTGCCAGAAAGAGAAGCCCTTCTTGTCTATTCCAGGTAGATTAGACAAGGGACTCCATCCAACCCAAGTGCTACTACTACATCCTTATCAAGTTTCAAAGCTGCATACTTTCCTAGATATTCTCTTTAGTACAAGAAGAAATGCACTGGGGCTCTTAGTTTTCAGTGGTCTGTGTAAAAGGGTGTCCTGTCCACATGGAGTTCATAGCAACACCAAGGTTTAAGTTACCATGACAGTTTAAGGAAGACAAACACATTGCTTAACCATTGCAGCAATGTTTTGCTGTTTGTTCTTAGACAAAGAGAAAAAAAATTTATCCAGGGACCTGGTACAAAGCATGTGGGAAAGACTGAGATTCTCTGCCCTGTCTTCACCTTGATCTTTCCACGTAAGATTTACCCTCAGGAATCCCAGGTCCCTGAATCCAGTGGGAAAGCCTAAAGCAAGGAAGATTTGTCCTTGCTGGAGGAAGGTGAGGTTGGGGTGCATTAGAGCAAACAGTGACTGGGACTAGTCAGTATGGGCTTACAAAGGGGAAATCATGTCTGGTGGACCTGATCGCCTTCTATGATAAAACGCTGAGCTCAGTGGATGTTGTTTATCTAGACATTCACAAGGCTTTCAACATTGTTTCCCCTGACATCCTAATTGACAAACTGGCAAAGTCTGAATGGGTTTCAGGTGGACGGAAAACTGGCTGAACTGCCCAGCTTGAAATGTTGTGATCAGGAGCACAAAGTCTATCTGGAGGCCAGTCTCTAGCTGGGCAGACACTGGGGCTGGTGCTGTTGAATCTCCATTACAGAGCTGCGTGATAGGACAGAATGCACCCTCAGTTAGTTTATAGATGATACAAAAGAGGAGTGAGTGATAGGTGTATGTAAGATGTCACTTTCTGCTGGATTTCTCTTGCTTATTTCTTTGTGATGTTTTGAAAATGCAGAAAGTAATTTTCTACCACAACTGTGCCTGGCTCTGTTCTGCCAAACCACAGTGGCACGTAATTGTTATCCTCTTGTATACAAACTGAGATTCTCAAAAAACATTGATTTGCTAAGTAGTTGAAGAGAAAATGAACTGAGGGAATTTAGCCTTAAATTAGGTTAAATTGGTTACTATATGGAGGTTATTCACAAGAGCAGAGTATGGAGGATGTGGCAGTGAAGGTGTTCTGCCTTTTGCACACTGTCCCATGAAGATGTTCATGAAGCTGTCACATTGTTGGGAGAGTTGATAACCTTCATGCAACTTGAAAGATTTGATAACTTTTGCCAAGGAAATTATTATTTTGATGGTTTTCCCTTTTGTGTTCAGCTTCAGCAGCTCTGGCATGGTCCAAGAGATGGATTTCCACAGGCAGCCTGTACAGACACCCCTTGCTTCCTGACTAATCATGGCCTACAAGGAAACTAAATTAAATCAGTCTCTCAGAAGCACCAAAAGCTGAGGTTCTTTTTTCAATCTGATTTCATTCCTAGGGTGTCCACAGCAGTAGAACACTGTAAAAAAATCAGCATTCATGCTCTAGCCTTCAACAGTTACCCTGTGTGAATGCTACTTCATCATGAAGATTAACCAAACAAAATAGAAAGGTCAAATACTTAAAAAACAATTAAATGAGTATTTCTATATACTGAAAAAATCAATCAAGAATGAAATTTGGTTTTCCGCTTCCAGTAACCTCAAATGTATTTGAATGTGTATCTCTGGAGAGCTGAAAAGACAAACAGCTCCTGTCCCACCTCCCCAGCAAAATACACTTTGGGAGCAATGGAGAACTGATGGTTTTCTTTTAGAAGTTCCAAGCACCAGCACCTTCCATTCAGTTCAGAACAGGCTTCCTGGGTGGCTTTGAACTACAATTAACAGCTTTCTGACATGTTTTGAGGTTTTGTGCTGTTTCACTGGTCATAGCTGGGAGGGAAGGGTCCATGTGGCCCTGGGTTCTCTCCCTAGAAGTGAAGAGAATAATAAGAATTCAGGTATAGGAAAGGAATATAGGTAGCAGGGCATGTATAGAACAGTCCTTTTCCACTCATCTTCTGCTGCCTAGGACCCAACCTTGGTGGGGGATATGTTTATTGGTCCTGTTAGACCTGTCCTCCATAATGGTGCACACACCCCTTTGGAAACCATTTGTCCTCACCCGGGTGCATAATGAGGCCTTACGTTTTTTTCTTTAAACTTTTCCCAACGATTCCTGATATTTTTCTAGCCGTTTGATTACTGTTGAGGATTGATCTGATTTTCATTGGGAACTAACCAAAGGCTCCAACAGCTGTACACTGAATGGCAATAGCTAATGTAGAGCCTTGTTGATTTGCATGTATAGGTATTTTTCCCTGCGTTCAATGCTTTCTTTAGCAAAACTGGATTTTGTCTACCGTTTTATCATCCAGTTGCTGAGGATTGCAACTTTCTGATGCAATAAGTAGTTCATGGTCCGCTTTAGTTTTGATTATCCTGAACGTTTTTGTATCACCTGCAAACTTTGTCTTTTCACTATTCATCACTTTTTCCAGATCATTTATGACTAGAAGTGTACATTTTCTAGTCCTTAATGACCCACCTTCAGAAACATTGATTTCTGCCACTGAAATTTGCCTTTTAAAAAAAAATTACAGAATTCAATAGGAATTGCCAACATTCACATAATGTTTCATGAAATACATATTTTCAGTAGCAAAAATCCAATCTCACCACTTCTGAGTAAGTGCAAGATACATTTTTTGATAGAGAAGAGCTCTGTGTGCAAAATGTACAAAATTTTGTCCAAAATAGTTATTTCCATAGAGATAAAATTGTTTGGAGTTTCCTTGCCTGCACCTGAGCCTATTGCATCTAGAGAAGATGTGGTCATTCAGTTTCTTTCTAGTTGTGCACTAAGACTCAGTTCACTTTTATGGTGTCCAGGGACAAGAGACTACAGATTTCAGAGTCTCAAAGCCACCAAATGAGGGCATAAGGCCCCAAATCCTTCATTACTTTACATACATTTTCTAATAGATAGAATTACCCTGAATTGCAAATTGCCTTCATCATGGATAGCAAAAAAAGAAAACAAGGCCTAAAGAGGTTTGTTAAAATCAGTGGTTTATCTAGATATCTGCAAAACAAATACCATCACTGATACACTATGAGTCAGTTTCTCTGACTTTACTCCTGTAAAGAAAATCTGAGTTTTGGTGTCAGTCAGCAATTAGATGATGATCACAGTTAATGCCAGTTCTCTTTCAAGGATGTCAGGGTCACTTGTCTGGAGGGAGCCGTAATAAAGCCTACTTTGACAAGATTAAACCACATTCAATCCCTACTACAAAACATCACAGTTTGATACAGACACAGCCCCTTCTCGATAAGGCACCCAGGTCTTGAATTTATTTTTATAATTTACAGAATTAATTCAAAGGACTAAAAATCTAAAAGTGATACGTCAGCATTCCCTGACTACTTAACTGTGGTGTAAAATAGCTTATTTAAGTCTTCATTTTCCTCAAACAGATGAGCAATGTTAGCTATTATGCGAGTGTTACTGCCTAAATAATCCAAACAAAGGAGTTACTAGGCACAAACAATGGCTTCACCTCTCCTGAAGTTAATTATTTTGGTGCATGTCAGCTGTTTAGAAACACTAGGACTTTAGAGCAGCAGATAGCTGCATGGTGACTATGAAACATGAACGCTTTTATAACATGCATAATGTAAAAGAGTATGAGTTAAAGATCGAGTCACAGCTGCCTCACTGAGGTCAGTCACAGTTTTTGCACTGGTAGCAGTCAAGCTGGAATTTGTCCCTGCAAGTTTAACACAGTAGTCATGTTCTGTCACTAACGCCTTGGCTCCCTCAGCTGAGAATGAATCAGTTCTGCATTAGAGCTTTCCAAACCTCAGAACAGTGTTTGGTGGAGCTGTAGTCCCAGAGAAGCAAACTTCAGACTGAATCGGATTACCTTACGCATGTGAGTCCATCCACCAGAACAGTAATTACACCGTGGTGGCTCTGCTTTGCCTCTAATCCTGTTTTTCATGCTGTAACTCAGCAAACTTTTGTGCAGTTTTTTTCTGATTTAATTCGCTATGCTTATTGTATCTTGTTCCTCTTTCCTGAGTCCAGGCAGAGCTATTGTTTCGTATGGAAGACTCACTAATGGGAGCCAGAGAAGCAGAATTTCTTGTTTTTTACCTAGAAACTCACAGAACACCTCCTGTGCTGCTTTGCTGGTTCAGCTGCTGGTAACACAGCTCTGGAGCAAGACCAAAGTAGTCCAAGCCCTTCTCAAAAGAAGTGTCAGGGATGGTGATACTGCCATCAGACATTGATAAGGCCCATTCAAAAAAGGTTTAGCATTCATGTTGCTACAGCAAATTACATCTGTACATGTGTGCCAGCCTAATGTGACATGTCTTTGGCTTTAAGGCAAGGAGATCGGTGCCATCTAGTTAGCTAGGGAGTTTGGTGCAAAATCGTTTTAAGCAAAGGTGACACTTCTGGCATTAGTTGTGACAGCTGACCTTTCTTTAGATCACTGCACTCCTAATGGATCTCTTAACATAAGCAGCACTGACACATGACAGAAGTCCTTAGGCATTCAGATGCTCTGCACAAGTCCATTAGATGTTACAGTCTACTGTCAGCTACAGTCAAATCCTGCAGTCGCTGCTGGGGAAACAGCATTTCTGCAGGTGATGGCAAGAATATGTCACCAAACTAGTAGTCTCCATGATCGGGGAGGCTGGCAACTCTGTCAAGTGCTCTCAGCTGAAAAAAATCTGCCTTTCCAGATTGGAAGGGACATCCATGTGACAGAGAAGCTGAGGTGGAGATGGAGTTATTTCCTTTGTGTCTCAGAGACACTTCTCCGGTTATGCTGCTATGCTTTTCAGACAGTCCCTGTAAGACACTGGTCTGAAAGGTCATGGTACAGGGCTTGATTTCCTATAGCTTGATAAGCACATGGCAGGTGTGTGGCTGAACAAATGCTAATGCCTAGAGGATGTTAGAGGATTGGCTTAGGGCAGCGCATTGCTTTGTGCTCCCTTCCAGAGCTCACCTCTGGCACTATTGGTGTGAATGAAAGTTAAATGTGTTCTGCTGGTGAAGTTTTGCCATATTTCACCCCATTGCACTGATGTGAATCTTGACTGTAAAATTCTCCCTTCTTGCAAAGAGACCTCCTGGGTTTAGTGGTGGGCTTGGCAGTGCTGGGTTAATGGTTAAACTCAAGGAACTTAAAGGTCCAAGTGAAAAAGTTATATTGTGTCATATCAGCACAATTAATACACTTGTTTTGATTTACCTTACAATGGTTTTAGGAACAGGAGAGCAATAGGAGTGTTCTATCTAGCCCTTCACGAAGCTTCCCACTGGCTGACCAGCTTCACAAACATTGCTAACATGAGGGCTGGGGGTGGTTGTTTAAGCAAATCTTTTTGATATCTAGCTGGAGGTCATTGTCTGCTTAGTGAAACTGTGAATGTTAAAGATCCAGAGATCCCCTGTAACTGATCTAGTTAATCAATTATCTGTGTTGTAATTACTCATCGTCGATTAAGTGAGAAGCCCCGTTGTGGGTTGTACAAGTTAAGGAGTATTGTTTATACCGTGGCTTTCCTTGGGCTTTGGTCAAAGCTCAGTGGGTATTTTAAAAATCCTATTTGTGAGTCTTAAATATTATTTGTGGCAAGAGTAAAAGGATATTCCTTCAATACCTGTCATCTTTCTGCTTAACAGCACCGATGAGAGATGAGTCCAGTTACTGAATCACAAAAATTGGAAAAGGCTACAACACTGATGGACAGGGATTCAGACTATCATTCACAATTGAACACAATGCATGCATTTTCTCTTGGTACTACTTGGAGATAATATATATGTAATTTCAGTCTCATGCATATGAATTACAGTTTCTGCAGCAGAAATGAAAGAGTAGTCCTTCTTTCCCGTGCTGCAACCATGTATTTACTCCCCATTTTTCTCACAGTTCTAACATTTGTGCAGTCTCATGGTGAGTTGTATCTATCCATTGATTTAACTAAAAAATGAGCCCTGCAAAACAAGTTTACCTTTTAATTGGAGTAGCAAACTGAACCAGTGCAGTGTGCAGCTAAACGTGGAGAAGCGAAGGGTAGGAGCTGTTCCTGAGAGCTAGCAGGGAGAGAGACAGGGCAGCCCCTTCTGGTCATCACATAGATTGTAGACAGATCAACTGTAAAGTTTCACCTGGACTTCTAGGATTTATTATGGGATTCTTGGGAAAATATGGGCACCTTTCCTTGAAGTTTAGGGACTCCTCCTGAAGTTTCTTTTAAGAAAAATACGGAAACTTCTGTAGTACAATATACTACAGAATATCTATACTAATCTATACTACAGAATATACTGCACTAATGTCAGTATAAATATGAGTAACTCCTTCCACTACTTACTTGTAAAACAGCTTGTGCAAATCAACATTTCAGTGTTGTAGGAAGGAGGATGAGCTACGAACTTGACAAAGACTTCAGGAGAGTGTATTTTTTTAGTCTTTTAAACAGAAATTGTCTCTGTATTGCAAAGAGTTGGTGCAATACCTAGCACAGTCAAACACTCTTTGCATCCAGTGGGATGGATATCTAGAGATCATAAGGTGAATGCAGCAATGCTTTCCAGAATAGTGTGAAAGCAATGTAGGTAGTTTGCTCTATGTTTCCACCTGTTCTAATAAATCTAGATCAGGTGCTAAGAAATAATGCAGCTACCTGTCTACTCGTCATGAGTCTAAAGGCATTACTGCATTTCTCTAAGTGAAATATGTTCATTTCATATCGTGTTACTATACATCATGTTGTAAAACAACATGACAGCGTGTCAGGATGTGACAAACAACTGGTGCACTGCATTAAGAAATTTAAATAAAAATTAGTTTAGACCATTTTTCTTCCCATCAGCTGGAAGAACAAGGGCTTGATCTGACATTTGTAGATCAGTTAAACAACAGAGAGGATCTGCCTGTTTTTACCCTCTCCAGTTCGTAGCAGGTGGTTTTTGTTAGTGGGCATCTTTGGACATGCTTAATTGACTGTAATGATGGGATTCTTTAAGAACATAGCATGCAATTTTGGGGAAAGGAAGATGTTCAGTAATTACTAGCCTCAACTGCTTTGCATGATGGATTTTGATGGTTTCAAACAAAATATTTATATATACACACACCTTATTCTGCAGTCATGCTGAATGCTCTGTCATAGAATCATAGAATCTACTAGGTTGGAAGAGACCTTTAAGAACACTAAGTCCAACCATTACTCCAGGACTGCCAGGACCATCACTAAACCATGTCACTGAAGGCTTCATCTACATGGTTTTTGAACACTTCCAGGGATGGTGATTCCACCACTGCCCTGGGCAGCCTGTTCCAATGCCTGAGCACCCTCTCTGTGAAGAAATTTTTCCTAATATCGAGTCTAAACCTCACCTAATGCGGCTTGAGGCCATTACCTCTTGTTCTATCTTTCGTTACTTGGGACAAGAGACTGACCCCCACCTCACTACAACCTCCTTTCAGGCAGTTGTAGAGAGCGACAAGGTCCCCCTGAGCCTTGTCTTCTCCAGACTGAGCAACCCCAGGTCCCTCAGCCATTCCTTATAAGACTTTTTCTCCAGACCCTTCACCAGCTCCGTTACCCTTTTCTGGACCTGCTCCAGCACCTCAATGTCTGTCTTGTAGTGAGGGGCCCAGAACTGAACATAGGGTTTGAGGTGCAGTCTTACAAGTACCGAGTACTGGGGGACAGTCACTTCCCTGGTCCTGTTGGCCATACTGATGCTGATACAGACCAGGATGCCGTTGGCCTTCTTGGCTGTCTGTGCACAAACTGGCTCATATTCAGCGGCCATCAATCAGCACCCCCAGGTCCTTTTAGTGACCACTTGCCAACCAGATGTGACACTATTTACCACCACTTTTTGGGCTCAGCCGTCCAACCAGTTTCCAACCTATTGAAGAATACACCTATCCAGGCCATGAGCAGCCAGATTCTCCAGGAGAGCACTGTGGGAGACAGTGCCTACAGCCTTTCCCTCATCAACCAGGTGGGTCACTCTATCATAGAAGATCAGGTTGGTCAAGCAGGAAACTGAAGTGACATAGGGTTTCACAAGAGCTTCTAGCTTTCAACTTTTCTTGCCGATCTTCTACTGGACTTACTGGGTTTAATTTTATTCTTGATTATTTTGGGAGTAAACAGATTTAGTTCCTTGAAAATTCTTTCCTTTTATTATGGCAAACGAAGAGCAGAATCTTTAAAATCATGTATTCTAGAAATTATATCCAGCCCATCTTATTACAGAAGACTGGGACAACTCCTATTAATATTATGCTACAAAGAAAAATGCCTATTTCTTTAATCTTGTGCTTTAGTTAAGAAACTAGAATCTTAGTTAAGATTCAAAACTCATTCATGTTCCTAAGTCCATGACTGCTTTGTTTCATTAATGAAGTCTCATAAGAAGCTTCAGGAAAGGCTTTTAAAAAGTTAAAGTTTTTTAGGGAACTTGTTTTTCAAGACTTTGCTGACCCTTTGGAAGAATTTCAGGCTTGATTTTCCTTTATAGACTTTGTGCTGATATCCATTATGTGATTCTCATCTAGATACTTTATAATTCCATTTTTAATTGACTTTGAATTAAGTATCCATTTTTCCATTCAAAATCACTCTCTTATCAAAAACTCCTTAGTCTAGATGGCACTTAATTTACCATTTCAGCAGTTTCTTGCGAGAGTGATAATATGTAAAATGATTTCAGATGTTAATATTTTCAAGCTTGGGGGGAAAAGAACTTTAAAAAGAAATTCTTTGAGGAACAACTTACAAAGCTTGTTTCAAAAATTACTGGAAGGAGACAGCCAAACAGAATGTGTGCACAACCCTCGTTTCTTGAGGAAACCAAGCTGAAGACAAAAGGTCTCAAAACAGCTGACATCTGGTAAATGCTGGTTTTTACATCAAACATTTCAGAAGAACCCAAAGCAGCACAATTTTGTTTTATACCTAGAATTATTAATATCGATTTAACATTTAATATGCTGTATTCAAAATGAAAACCATGTATTTTTTATTTATAATTTCTTGGTACTTGGACCTTCAAGACAGATGTAACCTTAGCTGATATTTTCCATCTTCCTGAAAGAGAAGAAAGCGGATTGATAGGATTAATCATGCCCTCTTGCTTATCATTAATTTTAAATGGGATGAAGATCTGACAGACGGTCCTGAACTTTCTCCCAGTTTAGTGGGTGGGTTGGCTCATAAACTTAATTCTGGGTAAATCCTTGAAGGAAAAAACTCTCAAGGGGAGCTTCCCCTAGCTCTGAGAATAGTAAATGAGAGCTTCGTTAAAGCTGGTGAAGGAGATAGTAATCACAAGAACTGGCATAGCATGTTTTTCCCTCAGGAATACAAAAAGCCATATTGTAAATGACATTGGTGCTCTAGGAAATCTTGAAGAATTGATATTACAGTATTTCAGTGTGTTTTTCAATCAGCAGCCTCACTTTTTGAGGATAAACATTCCACCTGCACCTGTAAGTGCAAATCTAGACTTGTTTGTGGACCTAGTGATTGCAGATTTTGGGCATGTTGCTCTGCAGGTATACAATTGTAAGGGTAATTGAAGGGTTGAAGTTAGTGCGCAATCCTTTGGAAAATGCATTTTTTTGTGCACTCAGAAATGGCCATTTTCAAACTTGAATGTATTGGCTGTGAAATAAATGTTCATTCAGGTAATATATTGCATCGGCTACTTCCTGGAGATTATAAAAAGAGATTGTTCTAGCCACTGTGTGGCTTTTCTCAGTAGATGTATAGGAGGCAGTGTGGCAGATCTGGAATGGAATATGCTAAAGAAGGATCAGGGAGTCCAGGGCATGATTGCTTCTCATTAAAGGACCCCGCTGAAAAGCCTCTTCCAGGTCTGCAAAAGTACTTTGCAAATTAAGAGCAGTGATAAAGGAGCACAGGTATCACCTGCTTGCCTTGGCTGTCATATTCCTAGGCTTAGCAAAAATTAGGCAGTCATAGTTTCATGGGCTGTACATGATGAAATTCATTGAACTGATTTCACATTTCAACTCTCCTGGCAGGACAATAAAGTTTCTGAAGCACATTTACCTGTCACTGGATTTCTCCTAGGATCGTTACTGAGCCAGTCTCTGCAAGGAAAAACTCCCCCATCATCTAGGGACAGGGAGGTTGTACCTTCTGTTCCCTCTGAGACAATTTTTGAAGAAAACTCCATTAAAAATACCCTTGCAAATGTTCAAGTGATATTTAGAATAGAGGGATTTGGTTGCGACTTCATGAAGTTTCTCCCTTTTTCTCTTTTTCATTATGAGTGCTATCATGCAGAGTAGTTGAGTCCCTGTTGTAGACAGTCCCTGAATGTCAAACCTGAAAAGATACAGTTCTTTAATTAGCAGGGACATTTTATTCCATGGATGCTCCTTAAAAGCTTCTCTAGACCTTATAATTTCTGCTCTGATAGATTGAGATATTTTTTTATGTTCGCTTCTAAATGTCTTTGTTTCTTTTGTAATGGATTAAATGAAGTTTTAACAAGGCTTATGGTGAGATTCCTCATCATTAAAATAACAAATGGTTGAAAAGCTGCCTTCTGTCTTGCAGAAATCTAACAGCATTAGTGGACCATAATCCAGCTGGTAACTGATTACTGAACAACTGCAAAACCTTTCATACTTTGAGATGCTATCAGCACATAAAATATGTTTTCATGAAGTTTATTGAGCAGCTTATTAGTGGAGGTTAAGGCAATGGAGCTTCACAAATTCCATTTAGCATTCAAAAATACATTATCTGTGAGTTTCAGATTTTTCAAGTTTAATTGGGTTTCCTTTATCTGTTCTGGATACATCAAGGTAATATCTTCTGAAAGATGTGCAGCATTTTTCGGTTCTAGTTTGGTGGTTTTTTGGTTCAAACCAGATTTGAGAGACTAAAGATGTTTGTAGCCTCCAGAGATGGATAGTTTTGTTTTGCTCATATTTTAAGATTCTTGTTTCACTGGAAGGATTCTTCTGTCTCTTTCTGAAGCTTTTGCAAAGCACTAAAATATTGCGGACATTGTCCCAGTTATTCTGTCCTCATTTTATCACTTAAATTTACCTTAAAATCCTCCCCAGTGAATGTGTTCCATCCTAGCTGACTTGCCCAGAGACATCTCCTTCCCAGCTGGAGGCTTTGTTCTCCATTGCATTGCAGATCTTTGATGCCGTTCCTGTAATGCATAGCTGACATGTTACACGGATTTCCTCAGGCCAAGGGGAAGCACTGCATCATGCAGGGCTGCACCTTCTTCCCAGATACAGAAGAAATATAGGGGGCAGTTGTAAGAAAAGTCACATGCACATCTTCTAACAATTTCTGCCTGCCCTTACAGTTTCTTCGGCTTATGGGCACCCAAGCACAAGCTAAATTGTCCTGAGGCCATACATGTTCAAATCACAGATCAGCAAAGAAAAATGCTTCAACCCTCTGTATCTCTTTGAGAGACAAAAGCTGGAACAGAGCACTGGGAAACATGATCTTTGTTATCTATTTTTGACAGCCAGAGTCCCTCCATCAGGAAATTGGCTGGAAGCAATCAGTTGCAGCTCCTGCGTGGTCCATCTGTCTGTCTGGATCCCTTGATTGTGAGAACCACAGCCTGTGGATGCCTTTTTTAATCCATGCTATATTACATAAATCAAAGCTCTTCTTCTTGCTACCATTAGAGTCTTCTTTCCAGAGAGTGCCAGCCTGTTCTCTAGTTTAATCTAGTGATCAAGCCTTTTGTAGTGTGTTAGCAACAGCACAAAGCATTTCTTGACACTTCTTATGCATTCTGGACACTGAGTTCTTGACAGCGAGTTTTATGGATTGTTGGCAATGAAAGTTATGAGTGCTCAGTTCACAGCTGAAGAATGGCACCACACAGTTTCCTCCTGGAATTGCAATTTTCCTTTGTTTTCTTTAACACTCATAAGTAAGTTGGGTCCTGCTTGCACACTCTGCATACCAAAGGAAAACCAAGGAAGGGGAATTTAGTTGTTATTTTTAACGCTGCCAGGATATCAGGCCTTAGCATTCAGCTTACTGGATCCAGTACAGCATCACCTGTATAGACATTTCAAACATCCACGTTCATCTCTTCTCTTACTTCTTTGTGCATCCTGGATATACATGGAGAAACACCTTGTTACCTTGACGATTTTACATTGAGTGTGCATGAATGGCTTTTTTCCCCTTGCCCCAGGATTGCAAAACCCTTTCTCAGGTGGGCAGTCAGATTACTGGGACTGTGTAGGAGTTTTCCAAACCTCTTTTGATATTCCTTTTTCTCAGACTATAACTTTTGGGGTGAGTGATCAATCTTTACTACAGAAAGGAGGTCTGGTATCGGAACTCACTCTGAAGAATCTGGAAATCTAGTGGAACTAAGCACAGTTTACACTCTTCCTTAACATGAAGACACTCTTACAGCTCTGTAAATTTCTGTTACAAATGCCCTTGAACTTTTAAAATTATCCTTTATTTCTTAGATAAGCAGTGACCTGTATAGGTGATTAAAAATATTTTCACTGCATTCTGCATATCCCATTCAGAGACATAAATGTTCAGGAATTTTTACCACCCAGGATTTACTTTCAAAGCCATTTCATTATTCAGATGTTAGAGACTATAAATGTCGTATTAAATTTTAATTGAAAGACTGCTTGAAAATCTGTAGCCATTAAGTGTTACCCCAGACTTGACTTTCTGATAGAGCAATATCACCAAAAAAAAAAAAAAAAAGTTTTGGTTTTCTCTAGAGGTTCTTTGAGAGAGCTCCATGTAAGCGAGCTCCAAGGTCAGTGCAGTGCTGCTTTGGAATGCCTTTAAAAACATGAATGACTGGCAAGCTATCTTCCGAAATTAAAAGTCTCTGTACAGATAAAATATGACAGCCTTGTCTGTTGTGATTACTTCAGTTCTACAAGGTCGTCAGTCATTCCCAGTTATTCCTTTCCATGTTGCGCTCTGCACTTCCTACGCTCTGCCTACCCAACGTCAGGCAATCCCGGGAGAAAGGTCTCATTCAGCACATTGGTCTTACCTCTCCTCCCTTTTATTTTCCTGTTTGCCTTCCTATGTACCCCAGATAACAAATCTGGCTTTAAATCTTCACCCATCTTGAAAGGCAGAGATGCCCAGCCAAAATGGATAAGGTACTGGGGAGAAGAGAGTTTTCGTCTCTGCGCTTTAGCTCATAAAAGGATAGGTAAGCTGTCCCAGGCTGGGAGAGGAAATGCCTTGTAGGTATCTTCATTTATTTATTTACATGTGCTAAGGCAGATCAAAGGCCTGCTGCATTGTATATCTTTCTCCTCTCCTCTGGCATGTCCCCATGATGGTCACCAGATGTCAAGGGGAAGTCATTAGTTTTATCTCCTTAAAAAACTTGGTGTCTTTTGTTCAAGGCCTGGGTGCCATCTGGTATCTGTTGCACTGTGGGTCTCTGAGCAACAGGAGGTGATTGTGTGTGTCCAGAGGAGAAAAAGGAAGCATTTCTATGTCTTTCCTAAAACAATTCTAAACTGCTGATGATCTGTGTATTAAAAAGTAAGTTGTAAACTTTAAAAATTGGGAATTATAGAATCATAGAATAGTTAGGGTTGGAAAGGACCTTACAATCGTCTAGTTCCAACCCCCCTGCCATGGGCAGGGACACCTCACACTAAACCATGTCACCCAAGGCTCTGTCCAACCTGGCCTTGAACACTGCCAGGGATGGAGCATTCACAACCTCCCTGGGCAACCCATTCCAGTGCCTCACCACCCTAACAGGAAGGAATTTCCTCCTTACATCCAATCTAAACTTCCCCTGTTTAAGTTTTAACCTGTTACCCCTTGTCCTATCACTACAGTCCCTAATGAAGAGTCCCTCCCCTGCATCCTCATAGGCCACCTTCAGATACTGGAATGCAAGTGAATGTCTGTTAATTGCCTCATTATAAGATGTGAAAATTGAGAGAGGTCGAGACTTGAGGGAAAGGCAACTGTGAAGCAAAGGTTTTGTGTTTAACATTAATCAGTGTGGCAAGCAGTGGAGATACCAGGGGGGCTGAAATGCATCCAATCCTGAGAAAGTACAGTTAAGTCTTTGGCAGAAATACTGACTGACCTGATTTGGGAGTAAGGGCATGGGGAAGAAAAGAGGACATCTTAACAGCATCTCCCCCATGCTGTTGCCTATCCCTTGGAAGCAAAGATAGCTGCTGACCTGGCCAAAATGTGACAGATGCCCTGTCTGCAGTAGCTGGCCTAAAACTAGGCTTGTGACAAGAGGAGGTAAAAACCACTGCTGACCTATTAAGTGGAAAAGTGTTTGTAGATTAAATTTACACGGTGGTGTAGAAGTTACACCTGCAGAAGAAGGACCCATTAGAGCATAGGACCTCTGTGTCCTTCATCTCTTACCTCAGTGTGCATAGATAATACCCCTGTTCAAAGCATTGTGACAGTTTCCTCTTAAAAATCCCCAAAACTTCTCATTAGAAGCCTTCCAGTGAACCAAGTACTTATTGACAGTGGAGGAATTTGCATCTTTCATGATGCTGAGCTCTGCTGTGGTCCCATTCCCTGTGCGTGTTCCCCCTTCAACATGGCTGAGTTAACTGTAAAGTACTTCTTGAGAACTTGCCCGATTGAAACTGGATTTGGAGACAGCTGATGCTGTTGCAGCTTGCTGGGAGAGCGTTCCATTCCCCACTGCCAGTCTCCTTTTGGTGAGCAGGATGTCAGCCACTGGCTTCTGTGAAGGAGCGGTCAGTCAAGCATGAGGTCAACTTTCAAGCATTTTGGTAGATACTGGAGCATGGAAAAAGAGCTGGTGGCCCATTCATCTCTTTTGAGGAGTTACATCTAATTGTGCAATCTTGCAATGAGGAAGGGTGAATCTGATAGAAATCAGAAAGAAACCGTGAGCTGAGAGGTACACTTTGATCCTGCCCTATGTCAAGGCTTCTTGGTTTCTGTACATGACATTCTGTCATCCCACAGGTCCAGAGAGATTATAAAGAGAAAAGGATGTGACTCTTGTATCAGCTTCCCATCTGCCTGTCTCAGACAGTTTGCCAGAACCACTTGTCTCTTCCTGAGAAAATTTTGGGAAAGGAGTGTTTCAGGTGCTTGTCAGTCAGGACCGTGGTAAGAAGCTGTGCTTTTCACTCTTACTGATCATGAAAAATGCTTTAAATTAGACAAATACCCTCTACATCTTTACCATGTTCTGGCAGGCATTAGAAAATTGATAAAGGCATCTTTCTTCTTTTGCCTCTTCCTATTTATTGCACTAAATTCAGCTTGTGTTTGATGTTATTGCTGGGAAGCAGTGAAGAATTATTGTAGCAATGAGGATAATTCATAAAGGGGCTATTGAGAGCTATTAGTGCCTGAACTACAGTGGGGGCTGTCCTGAAGTGAACTTCTGTATGTATATGTCTGGGGCTTAGCATATAGAAGTTCTTAATAGCGTTAGTGACTCAGAAACATCATTTCAAGCCTCCTTCTAGACACTGCTGTTATAATTGAGCATGCTCATTATTTATAGGCTTCCAAATTAAGCATTCATTTATGCTGTGTTTGGAATAAATGAAACCAACAACATGCCTTTTGGTGAAAGAGCCACAGATGCAAACAGAACTGTTCACAGCTTTCAAGTCTTGTGTTTATTTACGTCAGTGAATGTGGACTGTTAGAACAACTTCCACTGCTGATTATTTTCAATTAAAGCTTCAAGGAATTTAAGAGGAAACTGTCACAATGCTGTGATCAGGGATATTATAGCCTCGGGATGCAAATTAGCTACCAAACTTTAAAACAACAGATTTACAGGATCTGTTTCAAATTAATTGCCAACTGGCCATAAGCACCTCCAGCTCTTGAAGTCTGCCTCCACAGCTGATGGAAAAGGTACCATGAGCTTGCCCAAGCTGTTGGGCTGTAGGCAGTCATTTGCCTGGGAGGAGAAAGGGATGTGAATAAGTTTCTGAAGTGTCCTTCAAGAGCTTTTTCCATCAGAGTCTTCTCACTGCAAATGCTGGATGCAAACCCAGCTCAGATGCAGCTCATAGGCCATCCTTCTCTCAGCAATCACCCCTGAGCACCAGGCAGCCCCCAAACACTGCAGTCAAGCAAGAGGAAAATGGGAAGCCAGGTTCAGATTACATGAATTTATTCCAGGCAGATCAAAGGTGTGTTCTTAAGAAAGCATAGTTTTATGGGATTGGAATAGAAAAGAGTGATGGTGTTCAAGACAGAGGTTCCCCAAGAGAGTAAGATGTAGAGAAAATTTGTATGTTGCCTTTTTGCACTGGACAATACTTACTGTCTGCTTCTGTGAGCATTTAAGCATTCTGCAAACATATGAGTAAAGGAAAATACAATCTTTAGCACTCCTTCAGGATTTAAGCACTGTTTCTTAGATTTGTGTCTAGTGCATTGCCAGCAGAGAGAAATCGTTTTTCATTGTTCTTTACTATGAGATCTCATGCCACAGAAACTTCAGATGTTTAACAGTTTTGCATTTATTTTTAAGGCAGTGAGACAGAGCCATTGATTCCCACAAAACCAAAATAAACCAAAACAAAAATCCTAGTAAATTTTGGCAGTAAGTGGGTTTATTCTTAATACACATTATTTTTTACATTTTCCTAGTGGATGAAAAGTAACTTGTCTACTTAACTTTATCTTTAGGAAATCAAAATAAAAGAAACTTGAGCAAGATTCCCTGTGGCTCTGGTAGATTTATGCTTGCTTGTGTCACAGTCATAGAATACAGTAATGAAGTTGGTAAAGAATATTTTGCTCTAAGAGTGTTTGATGTGCATAATACTTACTGATTCAGACTGATGCTAAATGACTAAATTCAGGCTGGTTTTAAAGGCCATCAGGAGTAGCTCTTGGTAAATACAGGTTGTTTGTATATCATCTCAGCTACAAATGGCAGAAAATATGAGCTGCTTATACTTTTGTGCCAGAGCTTTGACCAGAATAGAGTTTGAGTCCAGTAGAGTTGTTTTGCTAATACAAAGGAATGATGAAGTACCATTAGTGTCCTGACCATGTAAAAAAATGCAGTAAGTGCAAACCAGTACTAATTAACAAAAAACCCTCCACCAAGTAGTATGGGAGCATGTGAATGTTTAGGTGTTTTCCTGAAATAAGGGACGCTTTAAGTAGACAAAAGCTTCATATCAGATATGGCCCATCACTTTGCAAATGCTGGCTGGCACTTGCATCAGACTGAACCAATCTGTATGGACCGTCTCTGCGTCAGGATTTCATTCCTGAAATGGGAGCCTGCAGGAAAAGGAAAATATTAAACAGATAAAACCTGTTGGAATGACAAATACTAAACCTTAGTATGAACACCTTCACAAGGAGTTTATTCATCTGTGCTTTGGGCCGTTCAGCACTGTGACTGTGCAATAACTGTATGTGATCAAGTTTCTATTAGTTGTTTGGTGCTTAAATAGTATAATGATAGGGACAAAACAGGAGCTGCAAGGGAAGAGCAAACAAGAAAAAGAAGTTGTTTGGTACCTCCTGGGTAATGCCACCTATTAAGACAGCTTAGCTTTCCTTTGTATTTTATATTACATTCAACTTTACATTATTCCACAAAGGAAACCCTGGGACAAAAGACAGCACATGAGATTAGCACTAGTATATTTAGGTGGAAGCAAAAGGAAAACAGAAAAATGCTGCCTTTTTTGCATTGTCCACCACAAAGTCTCTTTATGGCTCCGCTGTAGCTCTTAGTTTCCCTTCATTATAAAGTGGAATAGATTAATTTCTCCAGCTGTGTAGATTGTAGAGCAATACCAGTAGCTTTATGTTCAAGTTTAATACGGTAATAAGTCTTTTAGAGGATGATCAGCATAAACAGCATGCAATATTTGAAGACAGATGCCCTACTATGACCTACAGTAAGGTGGTTGTGACAGAATGTCCAAAATGGCATTAAAATGCTTAATATTTAATTTGAAAGTTATGAAAGGTATTATGCTATTTAGCGATTAACATTGTCCCCGCTGAGGCAAACTGTTTTTACCACACACAAGTAATTTCTTCAGGCCTCTTCTCTTAAAAAAAAAAAGATGAGAAAAGCAAACATTTTGCAATGATTATGCATGAATATAAATTATGCTAGGAATTAGATGATCAGCTTGACCCTGTGTTAATCTGTGTGTGACACAGCTACGAAGAGCCACAACTCCATATTAGAGCAGCATAAGCTCTAACAATAGAAAACATCGTTTCATGTTTGAAATCAGTGTCAATTTTGATTCAGCTGTCATTATCATTCTGTTGTGTTTGCTTTCTGTAAATGTTTCTGTGCTCAAGCTTTACTAATGAAATGACATCCAAGAAGTAAATATTTACCTTAAACAGTCACCAGAATCAGATGGTGAAATCCATAATAATTTCTGGCATTGTCAATTTGCATTGCTGTGACAGTTGCAATCCAAAATCCATGCTGGAAGTCCCAGGGAGTCATACAATATTTATATAAATTACAGCAAAAACAAGGAATTATGAAAAATTGATTACAATGTTCTTTATTCAATTAATCTGCCAACCAAGATTATTTGCTGCTGACAGGCGAGGGCAGATACATTGAACTGACTGGATGGGCACCAAGAGGAAATGTTCAAGGGAAGCTGGTTTTTGGATCTCCTTAAAGCTAGTTCAGATACTGACTATACAAACCTTCTTCAGAGACTGATGCAACTAAAATGCAAAATGTTACCACAAAATTAATCTTTTCATCCTTAAATAGATTTAGTTTTTTTTCATTCAAGAAGGGACTGTGATGTTCATCTGTTCTCACCAGATGTAAAATACAGGCCACATAGCTTATCATCGACAGCATTTGCAATGAGCTTCTGGCTACTGAATAAGGCCAAAAGCATCCATTCTCTAGCCAAATCAGAATAAACTGCTGTTCTCTCTATAATAGAGGGATGGATGCTTTTGGATCTTGCTCCAAAGGCTTAAGAATACTGCTGTTTTTCATGTGTGTGAACTCCATGGTGTATGTTATCTACCTGGGAAAGGTGGAGATCAATAGGACCCATACTGCAGCCATGAGACATACTGAGCTTAATGTAGTATTTTCAGGATAACATAATGAAATAATGTGTTTTCCTTTTGTGGGAAGTTTTGAAAGAAACCTTACAACATTGTTCTCTAAGTGATAAACTACAATCGCTGTGTAAGAAACACATGGTGGAAAAGCATACGGTGGAGAAAACTTGGCAAAAACAAAAATCCATAATTTAGAAATGATGCCATCTTATCGCATCCTGCAAATATCATTCCTACTGGGAAGTTAAATTACTGCACCTTGAAAGTGTAGGCAAAAATTACAACCCAGAAGAAGTCTTGCCCTCACAAGTATAGGTACATTCCCTGGGTGGTGTGCACAGCTGGATTAATGCTTGTGAGCACAGTCCCAGTGCTGCTGCAATGCTTGCATGTGCACCAGTGTATATGGGTGTTTTCCATCTCTCACTATGCGAAAAGCGCCCCTGAAAACTAATCTTTTCACAGGCAGAATTATTCTTGTTCAGGAGCTTTTCTTGCTTTGTCTTCCAAGTGAGAAAAGATGCTGAGGTGGACTAATTGCTTAAAATTAAGAAAGAGGCAATGCAAGGTGTTTTCGAGGAGTATACTAAGTAGAGTGAAATAAGCTACAGGTGTGGAGTAACTAGAGGCTTCTCATTAAAGCATGCTAAAACCTGGTCCCATAGCCTTTAGAGATTGTGGTGGTTGCTGCTGTTGCATTTAATACAGTTTGCAGCTCTAAGCCAGGAATAGCTGCCTCAGATCTTATGCACAGGTATAACGAGGTATTTCATCTTCTAAGAATAGTCCTTTAACCCAGTAGATTCAGATGTAACTGTACCTCCCTGCTTAATGTCTGACCTGCTCAGGTATAAGCCAGCTCTAACCTTGAACATGGCAAGATTCACCCAGACAGGACTGGATCCAGGTCTGTACCTGCATTTAGGGGTCCAAGCACCTTAGCTCAGACCCATTGCAATGCTATAGCAGTTGTTCAGTGTTTATCCCAGAGCTGGCTCCCATCTGGCTGAGTAGAAGCTCTAGCTGTGGGGCTGATGTCCTCCAGCTTCAGAATTGTGCCTTTGGGAGGATTTCAGGGTAAGGGACAGAGAAATGTTCATGTTGAAAGTGTTGCTTAATTAACTGCATCCGAGTGAATAATTTGCTGATGGATTTCGCTTGCTTCTTTTTCTTTCTTTATCTTATTTGTTTTACTTTCTGTGCACAGAATGTCCTTGGACAGATTGCAGGTTTCTTAACTTGCTACAGGAGTGTGTCTGATAATTTTATCTGCCATTTTTATTGGGTTGTTTGAAACAAGTCTGTCCCCTGCTTGTCTTAGTGAAACTTTCAAAGGCAGGAATTGAAGAATAGTATAGTGCTCTCTGCAGGGCAATTTAAGGACTCATGCTAGGGGGAAAAGCATGAAGGAATTTATAAGATCTGCACACTTTTATTTTGTGGGTAAAGGCACTAATTTTATGTCTGTACATAACAGACAATGACATTTCCTTTGGTGAAGTTTGTTTGGGCTTGTTTTATAAGAAACTGATTGCAGTGTTATACCAGCAAGTTGGGCATTTTTGTAGTAAGTAAAATGGCTATATTCCAAACCTGAAATGTATTCTTTTTGATCTCCACGGGTCTTTTCCTATCTGAAATCTCCTGGCAGAATCAAGCCCATTGCTAAACAAAGAGCCTCACCTTGTGCAGAGGCAATGTCATTAGTTAGTCCAAAATTGCCTTGCAGGACAGTGTTATCACAGCAATTGTGTGTGGCGAGGACAGCCAGCCGAGCCTCGGAGGTTATCCTGTTGAGAGGGTGAGTGCTTGTCTTTTAGTTGGGAAATCATCGCTTTGTGGGATTAGGCACTGGCTGCCGGCTTAACCCATCTGTCTTTGTGGTGTTACTTTGCAGCAGCATCATCCAAATGTAGCAATTCCGCTTGCTTGCTTGCAGACAGACAGATGCAGAATATATGTCTCCTGCTTAAATTAGCAGAACATTCTGCATAAATCTCTTTTGGGCTTATCACTGGGAATGGGCCCTGGAGCATAACCCAGTTGACTGGCAGTGTTGTATGGCTGAGCTGACACTGCAGTTTCACCTGTTGCTGCAGAAGGCAGAGAAGATAAAGGGGCCAAGAGGTTGCAGGTCTAGTGATGTCTCTGGGGTGATGTAAAAATTGGGGAAAAAAGGTGGGATACTGAAGTGTCCACATTCAGGGAGGGAATGGCAGCAGATCTTTCACCCCATCCTTTTGGGCTGGTAAAAGATGCTTCTGAATTCCGCATGAGAGCCATTTTCATGCCTTATGATGAGGCTGCAGGCACTTCTCTGACATAGACATGATCCCAGCTTCATCCCTCTGTGCTCTGACTTGGAACAATATGGGGAAAAAACACCCCAAACCTCAAGTGCTCCTTGTTGAATTAGTGTAACGTGAGAATAAAATAAAGTAGGGCATTTGCAGCTGCTCTGTAACTGGGGCAGGGTATCTTAGCATCTTGATGGAGATATTAGCCCTGTAGCGTCCTGTAGCTGCTAAGAGAAAAGGCTCAGCAATATTGGTTAATGAATGTTGTTTCTCATGCAGGAAAACCAACAGAGAACAGCATATGGACTCTGTGACAGGAGCAACTGTAGGGTGCTGGACTCCACTGACTTGATAGTTTTCCTTACATCCTACTTAGCTATAAAATTCTAATAAAGAAGAAAGAGGCCATTATATTAATGGCATTATGGGGATTGCAGCATGATCTCTAGGACCCATGGGGGTTTCTCTGATGTCCAGAATAAATGCTCTTCTATTCTAATGACCATAAATGACCTCTCTCCAAACCTGGTATTGATGAAATAGCTTTAATATTTCAACATCAATACTCCAAGCTTTGCTGAACAGTGACATTAATCTGATAACTGCATAGCACATGGGGAAGAACAGCCAAAAAATATGCTGGAGCTTATAAAGTTCTGCAGCTTTCTAACCTGACAGCAGCTTTCATGCTATTTTCCCACCAAGAAGAAAAAAGTTGTGGGATACAAATAACAGAGACGTTTTCCCTTAAAACCTGATGGAAGGAAATCACAGTGGTAGAAATTATGAGCAGTTTCCAAAGGGTACAGTGTAAACAGGGGAAGATTTTTGTGTAGTTGCTGTACCGTGCTCCTGTGTTTGCTTCTCTCAGGTTACAATCTGTTTTCTTTTTCCTAGCAAACATTTTCGATTACTTAGCTTATCTTAATTAATATGCAAACACAGGCATGGATTCTCACAGCATAAAAACAGAGGCATTGCCTGATTTATGATTTTAATCAGGTCAGCCTTCGCTGATATGCAGTAAGAAATAATTACCTAGCTGTTTGTACACAGAATTGCATTGTACCCAATCCATAGGAGACAGCTTTTCCTGACACTTCAATCCCCTGCTGACATTGTTTTCTTAGCTTTCCTTCTGGTCACAAAATAGGAGTGTGTAATAGTTGTCCACCTCCTAGACATTGCCCTCTATTCTTAACTAAGGGTACATAGGCCATTTGCAGGCTTTAGGAAGCAATTTAGTATACAGTTGACTGAAATAAGAGCTCGATTAGTAGTTGCAGTGACCAAAAGACACTGTCCAGGAAGATCTCTTTCTGGGTTTTCAGTAGGAGCTCTCGCTCTCAGACTTTATCAACACATTTAAAATGCAGGTCCAAATTTCTTAAGTATGCCCAAGAGCTCAGGCAAGCACCATGCAGACCAGACAGCTGTGACATATCGGTATTGACTGGTCTGAACTGGACCCCTGCTTTTCAGAAGCTGTGGCAGAGACCTGGGGTTCACCAGAAAGGGAAGTATTGCAGTTGCAGATACAGTGGCTGTTTCTCCACTCCTCTCCCCAAATCTCAGTTGTGCCAGTGTCTCTGAGCTGCAGAACCCAGCTAGATGGTAATCAATTATGTTGCTGTATCTGTCCTGTGAAAAGGAGTTTTAGCTTGCCAGGTTAGCAGTTTAATTGGTTTTATCAGTAGCTGAATGTGGATTTTATGTGCCTGGCACTGCCTCTGTGGATATTTTATGTCCTAGTGTACCGTATGGAAGTGTAAAGGCTGTGTGTATGTTGCTCTCACTTGTTGCCTCTATACTAACAAAGGAAGTTTGCAAAGACCTGAAACTTGTTTGTGATCTTGAGTTTCATTACCCCTTTGTGAAAACCCATCAGCCTCTTGCATTGTAGCTCAGAAAGACGACAAGGTTTCTAGTGTCACTTCTCTGCAAACTAATTGATGTACTTGGCACCGGCTAACAGACATCGAAATATTTGTACAGATGCGAGGGTCTATCCAGGCTAGATAATTGCTTCCCCCTTTGGCTTGATTTCACTGGTTGCCAAGTTGGGTAACATTTAACCTTGAATTCTGGAGGCACAGTCATTGCCCAAGCCCTCCTAACGAGGAGCCATCTAGCAAGTTGACATGACAAGACTCTGAGTCTTCTGCCTGTGAGTCTGGTCACATTGAGGTCAAGGCTGATGTATCTCCATTAATCCTGTTTCTGTCCATACATCTTAATTTACCCTGCAAGCACTGCTAAATTCTTTTGTTAATCGTTTTCTCCCTGTCTCCCCCCGTGAAGCGAAGTTCATTCTGTGAACAACGCTGATGCAGCCAGGTTAATAACTATTGATGTCGCCATGTTAATAACCATCTTGCTGCCCATGAATCTGAGCCTCCCCCTGACGAGGTGGTGGACATGAGCCACTTAATCATCACATCTCCCTGCCCATGGATCTCAGTTCACCCTGTGAAATTTTAATCATTCTGACTAGCTAATCATGATAATTTCTCACTGTCCGAGGGGGTGAGCTCACCGTATGAGCAGCTCCAATGTCCTTGTTAATCATTGTAATCTCTTACTACTCACAAACTGCAGAATGCAGGGATATCTTTGCTGATCACTTCAATACCTCACTGTCTGGGGGCTGGAAGAGCTCCCTGTGCTTTGCAAGATATACCCAGGGTACTTTATTCTTCTTCTGTCCTCAGTTCTGAGGCCACTGCAAATCCTTCTCTTCAACAGCAGTTTTCTTGGCAGCTGCCTACATGGAATCAACCTCTCTAGAGTGACATGTTGAATAACAGAGTTTGTTTGCATGCAGAGCAGCCCGGCTCTGTTGATTGACTGGTGCTTTCTTGAAAGGTGAGCTCAGACCACAGAGATAAGCATTAACTCAATGAGACATTTCAGTTCATTCTGCTGAGATGCACCATTGTACTGGGTAGGTCTGATAGGACTGTAAAACTAAATAGGTGTTGATGTGGTGCCACACGCTGTTCCCTTATGTTGGTTCCAGCATGTGGCCCAGTGCTTTTAATGAACACTTACATTTGTTAATGCCTCAGCCTGTAACATCCTGAATCATTGCGGGAACCTTAGGGACAGTGAGAGGGGAGATCAGTCACAATTTGAGGGGACTGTAAAGTCCCACCACTACTGGGGTGGGACTGCTGTTTTCCACCCTGCTCCTGGAGAATGTGGTCCTGATTGAAGCTTGGAAAGGGCATAAAGGAGCTTGTTGAAACCTCATAAATTGCAGACATTTTGCAAGCTCAAGCCCGTGTTTTAATACATATGAATTGCAGTGAAGACTCTGAAACTGCATGTAACATTTGAGCAAGAAACTTGGCTCATTTTCAGCAGGTTTCTCTATCCTCTCTGTACAGCCCTCCCAGGGCTCCTTGAAGCGCTGGTTTTGTCTCTGAAAACCCAGCTACCTTCCGCTGCAAGTGGAATTGAGAGGCAGCTTTAAAAGAAGCTGCTGAAAGCAGCTTTGTGAGCCAAAGAGGTAGAAATAACAGTGTGAAGCCAAGTCTAAAAGGAGCCTCCTCCATCTTCAAAGCCACAAAGCCAATGTCACCAGTCATCTTGTGGAGGCAGTCAGCAAAGGTCATCTTCCCCCTGAATCCAGAGTGATGGCTTTTTTTTTCCAGAGCCTTGTGATTGGGCATCTTACTGCAATTTTATTGATGACAAAAACTTGTCATTTTTTTTGCCTTTTTTAAAATTTTTATTTTCCTCCTTCTCCTCCTTAGTTTATTTTGGGACTTCAGGTTAATAAACAGAGAAGCAGTCAGTTTGATTAAAAGTGGCATACGTTCTGCTGTGGCAGAGGCAAACTCAGGGCTGTTTCATGCCTGGGTTTTGAGAATAAGAAACCACTGTCACGCTTGGGTACAATGGTAAATGTTTTTTTTCCTTCAGTGAAATACTGGAAGTACTTTCATGGAGATGATTTTATGCTTTGTAAAAATTCAAGGGAAGGGAAGACTGGTGTCTTGGAAAACAAAACCAGAAATGCACAAAAAAGTTGGAGGGAAGGAGGTTTATACCCCAGTGAAGCAAATTAGCATTAAAATAAAGCAGACTATGAAGAGGTGAAACTAAATGCTGCAGAAATGCTGAATTGAAGGGACAGCAGTTAACAAAGACTGAGCTTGCACAGATTTGTGAAGCTATTTCCCATCAGTGTAATTGGAGGAGTATGGAAAAACAGCACTGCTCCTTTTGTGCAGTGCCAGGAATGATGGAAGGCGATACATCCTTTTATTTTCTCATGTTGAAGTGCCTGCAGCGTGGTTGAGGTGGTTAGAGCAGGTGCAGAGGAGCCAGAGCTTCTGCAGGCCCTTCCTGTGTAATCAGAAATGACAGCTCTCCCATGCCTCTGCAAGGGAGGCGAGCAAACATCCCAAATTTTCATCATTGTTTGTAAATGTCTCATTTGCAAACATAAAGTGGTTTTTAGGACTTAACTCCTGGGATACTCTCAGCACACAGCTCCCAGCCTCTTCCTTCCCTGATTAGGCCCAGAGTGAACCAGCCTCAGCTCCGTTCCTTCGCAGATTTAAAACGTCTCCATCACTGTAGCAGATACACGGTGCACAGGCAAGGAACTGACAAATTTAAAAGGAGCTCAGGATCAGAAACTTCATTTCTAGAGGTAATTTCAGCCATGTCTGCACTGCAATAAAGCCCGAGACTAGAAGTCAAGCTGCTGTTTCTATTCATTTCAAATCTTAAACTGTAAGCTTTTAAAAGTTTGGTGTTTTTTTCTTTAACCAGTCCAAGAAGCTTTCTCCAAGCCAAGATCAGAGCACCCTGATTTGTATTTACCACATGTAATTCATTCTAAGGAGAGTGACAAAAAATACTTAAGAAACACGAAAGCTAGAAAAAAAGAAAAGGCATCAGGGACATGAAACATGAACTATCAGAGCTTTTCTCTAAGTGTAGCTGTATGAGAAATGGAAATACATATTTCTAGTTTGGGCAAGTTATTCTGGATAACTCGCTTGGCTTCAGATGAGAGTTATCTATGGGATCTACTGCAGACAGTCTGGCGTAGGCATCAGGAGAAGATAGAAAGTGATATTATTAGTGCCATCAGGGTATGTTTTTAGGAATGACCGATGATCATTCACTATCATATATGCTGCAGTTTTTCTCTTGTGCAGTTGTATTTATATCACACAGCCCTAACAGTAAAGGCAGAGAAAGCAGGGATAAGGAGGTTATTGATTTCTTTTAAAAATATGAACAGGTTTGTGTGTTCATGTACGTGATTCTAACGGCAGTGTATGTCCAGTCTTGGTGTTTATCAGTGAATCTTCTGACTGTGCATCACAGATTCATTCCTACTTTAAAACCTTGTCCTGATGTTGTGGTCCTCTGGGACTCAAATGCATTTTGGATCTTCTGTCTTCAGGTCTCACCTGTGACAATTGCCAGCCAATGATGACAGCAGGCATGGAGGATTTCAGTCCTCTTGTGTTCAGCTCTTGGGATGAATGTGACAGAATGGTGACTGAGAGAAGATTTTCCCTTCTGTGACACCAATTGCAAGCTGCTCTCCTGCTACGTGTACCATGCACAGAGGTAGGTGTTTGCGGTCCCTGGTACTGAAGATACATTAACTGTCCTCTGGTTTGGTGAGGTTTTATTAGTAAGGAGTAGAGCAGGATCTCTTAGTGTGATAATTCAGGTATCGTAACTTCTTATCGCCTGATGGGGCTGATTTTTGAAATCTATTAAGCCGTTTGATTCTGGCTCTATTCCTGGACTCCTCAAGATAAAGGCTTTTTAGTGTTCTGTTCAAAGTAAAGGTTTATTTGTTATAAACAGTTTAGATTCACCAGTTACTGGCATTTTGAACCTGCAGATAGCTCTGACAAGAAAGAATGCATATATTGACTATCTAATGCTCATGGTTTTAAGAGAAAAAGCCAAGCACGGTACTTAATGCAGTCCCCACAATTTCCTTCATCTGAAATCTTGAACTAGCTCAAAATCAAGGGGTAAAATAAAACAGAGGATCTTCTGACTTAAGAGATTGGAAGGATTTTCTGCAAGTATAACAACTTCCTGACAGTGCTTCAGGATTTGATTCCACAATACCCTGCTCCTGTTGCTGTTTAATACAAAGTCTTTCCAAGTTACTAAATTCTGTACTTCCCCTTGTCCTGCTCCCTGAGAACTCTGCAGATACTCTATTGGTGGACACTGGCACCAGCTCATGCCTTTCAAAGAGTCTGCATGTGCTAGTGCTGTCCCTGCACCCTTAACTGGGTGTTTTTCCGTAATCCTCTTTCTAAGATGTCCATTTTCCAGTCTTAGACTTCTTCTGGAGGAGTAAAACCAAACCAAACCTGCAAATGAAAGAATGGAAAAGTAACCATCAACTAGGTTATGTATAACAAATATCTTTAGGGGTCTGATGCAAGTGACAATGAGCCGCCCTTAGGGAAAAATATAAATTGTATATTAAAACTATCACAGTCAGTGGAAATTTGTTTGGATTTGCACAGGCCTCTGCTAAATTACTTTGGAAAAAAATACCATTTCCAAGCCAAATTATCTCTTGGGATGAATAATTTTCCTGATTTTTGAATGGATTTTTTCCAGCAGAAAATCTGGCTAGTCTCGCTTAACCAAATCACAGCTTGGACTGTAGGCCTGGAAACAGGATCCATTTATATGTTTTAACCTCTGCTGAATAGCAAATAAAGAATGCTGATGTCATGCAGTACAAAATTAAATAGAACAATATGTGTAATGAACTGATTTAAAATGCAGCTAAAAAAAAATCACTTTCCTTTTTCTCACAATCAATCAGGGCATCAATGGGTCTTTCATTGCTTCAGCACATTAATAGTGCAGAAAGATACAGATTGTAGACTTGGGGGTCCATAAGTTTCCTATGGGTACTCCAGGAAAACTAAAATGCAAGGTATACATGCAGGAGCAAAAGGGAGAGAGGCCAGGGTGAGCAGCATGGGAAGTACCCATGACACACTGATGAGCCCTTGGCTATGCAGAGATTCTCAGACTTTGTCCAAAATGGTTACACCTGTGAATTAACTACATCAAGTAAAGCTCCAATGGGTTTTACAGTTCATGATTGGGAATATTGAATTTGAATAAATTTGGTGTAATTCACTTCAAAAAGATTATATTACTATAAACTGTAATTCATCTGAATTACAGTACAGCCATTCCTAATCAGAACTTAAACTGACCACAGTTCTGGTTAATACATTGAAGGGATCTATTTCAAAAGTTAATTCAGCTCTCCTGAAGACTCCTGTGTGTGCAAATCCTGATGCCTGTCAGTAAGTCCACACAACCTTAAAGTCATAATTTCCAGTGGTTTGCTGACTGTTCACGTTTCCTACTGCTGTTTAGTAAATGCTGTACGTACCTGTGATCCTCCACCCAGTGAGCTTGGGGTGTTTTACTTCTGACTGTTGAATGCCATTTAAATTTATCACCAAAAAATGAACAAGGGATCTGTCTTTTGTTCCTGATGTCAGATCTTATTTTCTTTTCAACTGTAGCAACTACAGACTGATGGAGATAGTGTATTTTGACTTTGAGGTCTCTGCTGATTATTAACTTATTTATAAGGAGTACTATAGACTGCAGGAGTATCTTGTAACCTTTAAGAAAATGTTTCTCTGACTGGGTCAATTTAAGACTCATTAATAGAGACTAAAGAAAGTTCATGGTCTCCTTCAGATTCTGGTTGTTGTTGTCAGCCAACAAAGCATAAAAACGTAACTACATTTTACAATATTAATGATCAGCTGTAAAAGCTTGACATAACCTTTTTATAGCTCTATAACTAATCTTTTTATTATCAAGTTACAGTGGTTTGCATCAAATATGTATCATCTATAGTTAACTTTAAAACTTTCGCAAGTTTTACAATGCTGTTGTAGGCTAATGAAGTTTATAAATACATAGGTTTGTTTGAAATACTTAATATTTTATATGAAGGGTGTAAAAACTGATTGAAGCCAGCCCTTCTTGTTGAACTTTTGCTGCTGGAACAGCTATGACAGTTTATCTGAGTTCAGTGTATTTGCCCAGTTTCCACTGGGTGAAGTAGAAGCAGAGCCTGGGAGTTGAATTATAACTGTGTCTGTAATGCTAGCTGAGGGCACAAACATGTCTGCTGGGACACTTTACCAAGTGAGATTATCAGTCACTTGACCCATTCATACTGCTTAAGATTCTCCAGTGCTGGACTTGAAGGGATGTGGTGTTGCTTTGAACTCCTGGGAATGTAGCTCCCAGAGTCTTGTATAGTCACAGTCCTCTGGGAATTTTTATTCTAGATGAAATAAGAGGGAAGGAGAGGATGAAGACTGAAAGAAAAGTTCTCTGGACTCACAGATAGTAGACTATGGGGGAGCAAAATGGGCAGAATTGCAGTGTCTGGGCTAAATCATGTAATGGAAGTGCTTGAGAGAGAACTAAAGGCTATTTTAAACTGTTTCACCATGTTTATTCTCAGTGATTTGTGATAAAAAGCAGGAGAGGGAACTGCTACAGGCTCATCAGCAACTGCCTTTCTTTCTTTACCAGAGCAAAATCTACCCTCTGGCTGATGCTTAGACAGTGTTACATGCTTTACCCTGTTTAAAGGTCTTGCAGGTTTTGCACGATAAGGTCTTGGCCTCTCTAGGATTGCTTTTGAAGGGAGTCACAGGGAAGGTGGAGAGACCTTCTCTGTGTCCCTTTGTTTGTGGGGCAGTGTGGTACTGCACTGGGAAATCTGGCTGCTCACACTGGACAGGCTCGAAATAGCTCCTGCAGAGCCGGCATGGATGGGGATGATTGAAATACTTGCTTGGAGCTGCTGTAATTGTCCCTGCAGTGGCCCTGAAATAAAAGTCACCTTTTGTGCATGAACTTGAACCACTTCAAAGTATTGCAAAGATCTGATCCTGTGCTAGATGTATTGGTGCTGTCCTCTGGAGAGGAATCCAGAGTATCCTGCCTTTTTTTCCTTTGTTTCCAGCTGACTAGTACCAATCATGCAAAGGTATGAATGATTTGTCTCACTGACCCAATGTACAGCACTGGCTGCATCCTTTTAGCAGGCATACAAGTTAAAAATCTAGCTGACTTGACAGACATCACAAATTGGAGCTTAATTACAAAGCATTGAAAAAAATGCAGGGAAAGCTCAAGTGATCGTGATTTCTGGGCTTTCAAACCAAAAGAGGGACTTGCTGGAGCAATTTCAGTTCATTACAAATACTCTGAACCTGCCTTGCCTAAGTGAGTTTAATTTTTTTCACCTGTCACTTATCTGCTTTTGAGATGCATAATTGCAGCACTTGTTCAGAGCTATGAGCCTCTGAAATGGGAAAAAGGATTCTTTTTCCCTGTGCAAACATTAAAAAACAAAGGGGGAAAGGAAAGGCTATTTTTGAGACAGGCTTTGCCACACACACGCCTGTGTGCAGACACATGGCCTCTTTTTAGCTTTTCTTTCTTTATTTTAATATCTTAAAAATACTTATATCTCTGGGGGAAGCTTAGTAAGAAACAGCCAGCTGAAGCAAAGATTTTAGGAGGAAAAAGAAGTCAAGGGACTTGTGCTGTAGAGACAGCAGTTCAAACAGTGGAAAAGAGGATACAGCTGTGCACAGCTGGGGAAGTGGAAAGAGAGTATTCCCACATCTTCCCTTATAAATCATCCTTCACCTTTCAGATCCTGTAGTTTTCTGTTGTGTTGAATAGTTTTATAGAGAGGGAGAGCTATTTGCATTTTTCTCCTCATGCTGTTTGTGATATCTAGGTCAGTTATACCTACCTAAGCATCAAAAAAGCACTGCGGATTTCTTTAGTGTCCTTTATAACAACGTGTTTTCCTTACCCTTCAAGTCAAGGCTTCTCCAGCAAAAGAACAGGGAGGCCTTACCAGCAGGTGTGTAAACCAATACAGAGAAAGCTAAGAGGAGAAGGCAGCACAGGCTCTGTCTTCAAAAGACTCATGCTAGCAAGGTCTAATGAGAAGGTGGAAGCAGCACTGTTTTAAAAGCACCTCCCACAGCCCAACTGAGCAATAAAACCAGCCAGGCTTGGACACTCACTATAACTCTTTTGGGAGTGGGTGTAAAGGAGCAGAGCACTGAATCTCTCCAGCTGCAAGAGTTACTGATTTCCTCCCATTCCTAATCACAGCTGAAGACAGCACAGATGCTGTTTATGCTGTTTCTCAAGGTTTGAGTCTGAGTGCAGTGACCAAAGCAGTTTTGGTAGAGGAACTGTTCTGTACAAGTACAAAATAGCTGGATCAGATACTTCTGGATGAATTTTCCACAGAGCTCTGCAAAATTAATACTGTACCAACAGATATACAAATGGTCAAATGCTGAATATTCAGATTCCTATTTAAACTGAAGATGGACTCAGAAGCTTTCAGACTTCATGTGTCCCTGGGTTTTGATTCAGAAAAACATCATAAAATCTGTGAGGGGCTGGTGTGCATCTGCAAAATAACAGATACGACTGCTCATAGACTAGTAATTATGCTCCAGACTTGAACCTTGGTAATGGCTTACGTGCTAATGGGACCTAGAGTTTTGCTTGTTCTGGCCAAAATAAGATGTAAATGATGTAAAATTCTGAAATGCTTTTTGCTTGAACAATACAATTCTATCTCAAAACATTCAAAAGACCATTTCAGGCAATGAGTTTTGGTGTGCAGGATTCCAGCCCTTCACTGCTGTAATACATCGTTATAAAATTTGGCAGAAGAGAGGGAGAATACCATATTTATCTTAGAATCGTGAAGGGACCATGGTTAGACAGAAGAGAATGGCATCCTAGCCACAATCCAGGCTGGATGTTCTGCTTCATCTTCTCTTATAGCCAACTAGGAAAGTACCCTTTAATTTTAATATCCTGAGAAATGCAGTACAGGAATACATGTCTCCAAATGAGAGGTGACAGCTTTGGAGTGAGTGGTTATACTATAGTTGTTCTGGGAAGAAAAGAAGTTGAACTATATGTCAGTGTAATAAAATGTATTTATCAGTATATTAAGCGTATATATCAGCACATTAAGAATGTATCTTTCTCATACCAAATCTAAGAGAGGCAATGTGCATCTTGTTATTGTACAGCTGGGCTGAATGCACTCCCTGATATAATGCCAGTAAAGTTATGCCAAGGATCCTTTACATACTTAATATTTATTAATATAAACATAGGATCAATATTTATTAGTTAGTTCAAGAAGTCTGTGGATAATGTGGGAGACTCAAGAATGGACAAGTAGTTCTCTTGCTTTTCTTCCTCCTGTCCATGCCTTACGTTGAACAAGACAGTTTACTTCCCCAGAGGTGGTCAGAACTTCTACTTTCCACCAAACCTAAAAAGAGAAAATAACTTTTTTAGCTTATTTCAGATTTATTTTTCTTAAATATTAATGAGAAAAACAACAGGAGTGAAAATGTTTTGTTTTTCTGACAGCTCCCCAGAAAACAGGAATGAAAAATGATAACTTCTAAAGTTTCTTGTTAATTCCTTTCAATGCTTAACTTAAAAAGTCTGTAAAAAGACAGATTAGGTCTAGGCTTTGCAGTCACAAACACCCTGAAGACATTAGATACCAGTTTATAACAATGAACTCTTCAGTTTCTGAAAAAAGTCTGTTTTGAGAAAATATTTTTAGCTGTTCAAATCAGTGTTTTTCAGCAAGCACTGTAGAAAAACATTTTAAATGACCAGAAAGTAGAAATCAGGGTAATCTGAAATTACTTTTGTGCAGAATCTGTAAGCTTCCATTAAGTGCAAGGTAGGCTAAAGTGGAGGGAAACATGATTATTACAACACAAAATAACGGAGTATTGACAAGCTGTTGTTGGATCAATTGGATCCAATCTGTATGCACAGTTGATAAATTGCTGTGTTAAAATATGTCTTCTTATAAACCACATTTATTTTCTCTCTCAGCATTTATTTTAATAACTTTTCATGCCAAAAACTTGTGTGCACCTGCTTTTTTCCATGCTGCCTAGACAACAGCCTGCATGAGGCCATTTTAAAGGGGATGCGAATCTCAGCATTCGTCTCTGTGTCCTTGGGTGACAAGGGACGAGTGGCAGAACAGCCTGAGACATGCAGCAGGGTGCCTTACAGCAGCCTAATTATCTCATTTCTGGGTGCCTATCTGCAGTAATCTAGACAAGTTTCTAATTTGTTTTTTGGTACTGTAGGTTGAGTCAACTTAATTCTAGTTATACATTGTCCATTTTGTAGTGTGGCCAGAGAGCCAAACTAGATCCTCGTCTGCCATAATCACTGATTATGGTCAGGCTGCTTTTCGTAACCTATATAAGTCCAATACAGTTACAAATGTGCAGTAATGTTTGGGGCAGATACTGTTTTGTGAAGCTTAGGAAAATGCTTGTGTTCTGAATGGCCAGAGAACTGTCCATGAGTATGGAGAGCCATAGAGATGGCATGGGTACAGCTTCCTGTGTCTGAAATACACAGGTCAAAATTCTGCTCTTATTTATACCAGGATTCAGACTTGTGTATTTAAGTCCCTCATTGATGCTTCCTTGAGTTAACATCTGAGCTTATCACAGTCCAGGTACCCCACACCAGCAATGAAGCATTGTCTGGATTTCTCATTCCAGTGCTGGAAGTAGCTAATGGAGTTGATGTCGCAGTATCTTCTGCTCTGTCACAAGATCAGTGACGAGGCTCATCAATTTATTGTCCCCTTATGTAAGGGATCGAGTGACTAACTGAATTATGGGAGGGCACTGGAGATGCCTGTTGGTTTATGGATGTGTCTGTTTCCAGAAGTCATGGCTGGTCTGGCCCTTTCTCTTCTCCCTCACTGGACACAGGCATGCCATCACAGACAGATCACTTCATCCTTCACTCTGGTTCCTGGATACAGCACATCACTGAAGTCTCTCCAGATGCTTTTTCTTCACCCACTATCCTCCATGTTACTTCTCCTTTTCTTTTGCATATTGTCTTCCCCACTTGCTCTCTTTCCAGCATTTTCCTGGCCCCAGCATATCAGTCTTCTATTCCCACAGGACTCCCACTAATTACAGAGCTATCTTGCTGCTTAATGCCGCCACCTCTTTCCTAGCTAGTTCTTTAAAAAGGCTGTTAGCTGGAAATACATAATCCTCCAGCTTTGGACCTGAAGTCCATTCACTAAGCATTTTCTACAGTCTTAATAAATGAGGAGAGTAAAAGGAAACAGCAGAGGAATGCAAAGAAGGTCCTCTGGGAATAAGGTTGTCAGAAAGTCATGCTCCTTCATTAACTCTGGGCATTAGTTATTTTTGTTACCATGGGTGGTCCCACTATGGATTCAATTTTGAAAGGGTTAGCAGGTGCCTGTGTTAAGTGTGTGAGTGTGCCCTGCGGTTCCTAAACCCGCAGTGTAATGACACTAAACCATCATGGTTTTAACCGTGCTAGGAGGTGCTTGCAGGAAGGTGGGAGGATTTTGGAAGCGGCTGGTTGTGCACAAGGAGGCTGGTGGGGCAGTAACTGCTGCAGCAGTGTGGTGCTCCTGGAGGGCAGTTCCTCCTGCTGAGAAACTACTTGAGCAACCTTCCCACTGGCATACATGAGGCTCCCTCTTGGGCTGTGCTGCTGCATTCTGCCTGTGAGGACACTGGTTTAGGTCTCTCCTCACCCATCCGTGGTCTAGAGGTAGATGTAGCCTTAAGCATAGACCAGAACAGATCCTGTAATACAATTTATTCCTCTTCTGGTAGTTATTTTCTAAGCAGTGGGTTTGTGGTGTGTCATTTTCTCATCTGTGTTGCCAAAATACAATGTGTTTCACATTTCTATGAAGGACCAGAGGAACTTGCTCAGTTAGGTACTGATTTTTCACTTGTGCCCAAGCCCAGTTTCTTGGCTGTTTCCAGACTCACTGACCCAAAAGGATGACTGATGAATAAGACGAATCTCGAGGTAGAAAAAGGCAAATGATACGGGGCTGATTAGTTGCTCCAGTAATTCAGATGAATGAAGTAAGAGCAGTATTGGAGTCGCTGACGATGTTTAGATGATGGAGTGGTCACTGCTGCAGAGAGTGGAAGAAGATGAATCTGCTGATTTATTTATTTATTTATTTGAAAAGCCATTTAAAACCTACTAGATCGAGTGCTTACAGTGAAATTTGGATGTGTGGCTCCTTGCTACTCTGCTTATATGAGCAGGTTGGGGGAAAATTACCCCATTTTAAACTACTCCTTCTGTGAGAGGGAGCATCCCATGCAGTGTCTTGCTCTGGAAATCCTATAAAAGCTGTTATGTCCTTCTATGTCTGTCCTCCAGAGCTATTGCTCTGATGGCTGTGGGAGCCCATTGCAGAGCAGACTTGCTGACCCAAATGTCCAGGCCTCTTGCTTTTATGTGCCCAGAAACAACACTGGTCCCAAATGGCTGTATTTAGCTGTGTCCCTCCTGAATCCACATTTATACCCACAAGCAGTACTATGCATTTACTGAAGCTCATTAGAAGGAAATGGGAAATACACATATTTCAACAGTATTTTATTTGGAATACTAATCTTATTTTAGAATTTACGTTAAGCCGTTGAATCCTTGGCAACTAACATGAAAACACACTGAATCATAATGAAATACAGTGCTACTGTATTCCATTATACACCATACTGGCATGACAGCAGCTTTTTCCCTTGCTGAAAATAGGATTGCTTACAATATATTTTTATTTATTTTAGGGGAACAAGTAAGAAAGCATTTCGTAATAAAATCCAATCATTAGCTCGTATCTTGCTGCATGTACTAGTAGCTGTGGGGCAGGGAGAGGGGAACTGGTGACTGCACAAAACTCCAGCAAGTATTTCACTGCCTGGTACTTCCATCTGGGCAGCTGGGACTTGAGTTTGGGCTGCAGAGTCCAATAGCACAGAGCAGTGTTTCTAGTCCTAGGCTGCAATATATAGCACATCAGCCAGAGAAGTGATCCAACGTGCTGTGTATCATCGTAACACTGTAGGTGAAGAATACTGTGGTGATATAAGGAAATAATACATAGCTGACACTACTTTATGGCAAACAGTTGCTGTGCAGTCATATATAACACTGTAGGAGTCAGCACACTGCAGACTTCATCCTCTGCCCTCTTGTAGAAACAAGAAGCTGTGGAACAAGGATTACTGAGCACACAAATCGGCGTAAAGCTCTTCTTATCCCTCTCCTTGGCAGATGTAAGATTGGGATTGAAGGCTGAGGCTTGGTTACTTTGGGAACTACAGTTCAGAGGCACTGATGGAGCAGAGGAGAAATATATAGCACCTTGAGTGGGCTGAATCATGCCAGTTGTTTCACCCACTTTAATGCTGAAACACTTTTAATAAACAACCTGAGAAACAGAGATTTAAGGCCCAATAATAGCATGATGCGAATGAGTTAGTCTAGTAACACCAGAGCCTCCCTTGGAAATGTACTGTACTCACCACGGTAATTACTAATTTTAAGAAAGTGAATTATACGAACTGCCCTATATTTTTTCTTCCTGTTTTCATAAGGAGTGATGCTTGTGTGGGATACAGCAGAGAAAATATCAGGTTTTAAGAATCAGGGGAAAATATAAAGAGCAGAGGGATAGAAAAAACTTAAACATAAGGGTGTTTTTTTTTGTATTGTGTTTCAAACCAGCTCCAAGATGCCTGTAGGCTATGGACTCCTTTCCACAAAAATGGGCCAAGCATGATCCAGCTCAGGGGAAATGTAAGGACAGTCAGGGCAGGATGCAATTTATATTCTCTCTTCTCCTGCCCAAGATCTCACTCATAAGTTAATTTTCCTCTGGACTTCAGTCTTCAGTTCGCTCTGCTTGCTGTGTCCTTCATCCTGCTGGCTAAGCATCTGAAATACTCCATTGCACTGTCTCTTTCCCCTGCCTCATTAAAAAAGTGAAAAAGCTGGAGATGCTACATAGATGAAATAGGAATTCTAAGAGTGGAAGGGACCTTGGGAGATCATCTAATCCATCTCTCTGCCTCAAAGGCGGTGAACATGTAATTAACTGCTCCCAGTGGCTGTCTGATCTGTTCTTCAAAACTTACTGCATGGGGATTTCCATCACCTAAGAGTTTAGCCCAGCGTTTCACTAGTTTCATGCTAGGGAGTTTTCCTTAATCTCTAATGAAAATCTCCTTTGCTTTTATTTAAGCCCCTTGAGAGTTATTCTCTTACTTTTCTCATGCTTTTTGAGAACTTTGGTTATTCTTGTGGTTCTCTGTTGGACTTTTTCTCATTGGTCTTTAAACTTTCATCATACACTCTAGTTAAATTTGTCAGTGTTCCCCCCAGCACTGGGAAGAAGAGAAGAATTATTTCATGTATGATTTTCAGGTGATGGCTGAATGTATAAGGTAAAGATATTCAGTACTTCTGTAGTTTCATCACTCAGCTCTTCATTTCAAATAATTCCACTAAATAGCACTCTTAAATTTTCAATTTTCCCTTTTGTAAAACCATGATTTGCAGATTTTTATTTTTAAAATTTTCTTCTGATTTGAAGAAAATAAACTCATGTTGATTCACTTATAACAAAATTATTTATTATAAGCAGGGTTCCTATCTGAGTCTATTGCTTCCCTAAAGCCAAATATTAAGCATCTTGTTTACTCAGAGTCCATGCAGCAAAGAAATGTGTTGGTAACCATAATCTGAGGCCTGCTGTTATAAGTAGCATTTGCTTCCCAGTTTCCATCTGGAACATTAAAGCCTTCCTACTACAATTCCTGTGACCACAACTCCGATATCATTTGTATCTCTAATAACATCATACAGATTTCTGTTCAACTCATCTTGTTTTTCATCTCTGTCTTCAAAGAAGAATTGTTCTGAAGATGCAATGATCAGCTTATCTGAAGTGTCCTGAAGAGATACTGGCTCTTTTAACACCATTTTTATCAGCTCTTTAATTCCTTGGAATTTTGTCATGCAATCTGTGGAGCCGTGTACACATCATGGAGAAGATTCTGACTTTCCCGCAAGCTGCTAAAACAAAGAGGTATTGCACAGAAAGCTGCTTCAGATAACCTGCTGCTGTGCTCCCAAACACAACCCTGAGGGGCAGTTTCCATGCAAAGAATTTATGCTATCCTAAAATACTCTGTGGATCTCAGGACCTGTTTGTATACCTGAGCTCATGCAAGGGTGCTATTTCCTAATACCTGTGTTATGGGAAGGACTGTTAAAATCACATGAGACATAAGGAAAGCAATGAGGGGCTGAGCATTGGGCGAGGGGTGGTAAGCTGGTATCAAAGTAGTGCATAAAATCCACCAAAGTGCCCACCCAGGCCTTTTTGTGACGCTGCTACTAGACAGGAACATGGCCAAAAGTCCTGATACAATTCATTCTAGTATTTTCATAACATCACAAAGAGACTCCTGAAGTCCTTGGCCCCAATCTCAGCTGTAGCAGTGATAGATAAAGAAAGAAAAAAATTCCATAAATTTAAAAATCTCTCCCTCACACTGTGAGTATGGGCTCAGATATGCCAAAAGTTTTTAAGTATCTAAGCTTCCACTGACTTCTCAGAGAATCTAAAACCTTTTATATTTATTTTCAAGTAAGAGAAGGAACTAGGGTCTAGAGCCCAGTCACTCACAGCATCCTGTGTGAACAACGTAAGTACATATGACACCCTAGAAGAACAATGGTAGCAAAGAAACAAGGTGCTGAGCAACTCTAGTTTATTTTGGGGAAATCATACCTTTCTAAGAGTCCCTTCCTTCCCACTGCATGTACAAAAGGCAAGTTTTTATCATGACAGTCCAACTGCTCTTTGCTTTTCCCCAGGCTTCGTAGAGGTTTTCTAGCTCCTTTTATCCCATGGCACAGTCAGGCCAGAGTAACATGAAAAGGGATGAGAAAATCTCTGCTGAGAATGAGAATGTTTGCCCTATCAGGTGTGATTAACACCAACATGGTTAAACACCTTTACTGACAAAGATCTGCAGGATGTGCATGAAATCTTAAACAGTCATTCTCTTTCCAGTCATGGTCTCTTGGTAAATTATAATGTCAGTAAATTAAGCAGAATGCTGATGGAAAATTTAATGTGGTGAAATCTGGCAATTCTGACAGCCCAGCGAAGTCTACAATGAAACTCAAGAAACTCTTCCTTTTGACATCGTGATACGACTGTGCAACAGGGCCATGTCCATCTTACTGTATGCTGCACATCAGAAGTTGAAAATTACAATTTAAATTAAATGGTTCTTAATCACAACAAAGGCAGTTTTACTCAGCATTATCTTTTTGTCATGGAATCCTCCCCTACATGAAAGTTCACCATCATAATGAAACTGCAGGCTGTTTTCTGGTCTCGTGTTAGCTGCAGAGCTTGTGACAAGATGAGCTGTGAGCAAGGCAGCCTACACCGGGTGCCGTGAGTGGCACGATACAGAACCACATCACTAATAGCGGAGTCAGGGCTCTTGAGCTGTCATGTACAAATCTTGTTATAATGAGAAGAGCATTAGTTATAGAGGCTGAAATTTTAAAGCTGCCTAAGGGATTTAGATGCGCAGTTCCCATTAAATTTAATGGGATGCTTGCCTCAAAATCCCACCCACAATATTTTTTTTACCAGCTATCCTTCCTGCAAGGGAAGGAGAAGGACATTAAAACAGAGAGGGGTGGAGAGAATCAGGTATAAGAGTGTTTCTTACCAGGACTGAAGGCTAGCTGGGTATTGTAAAATAGCATCCAAAGGGGACTAGAAAGAAATACTGCTTAGGGCTCTCTTCTAATAGTCAGGTAATTTGGGTCTGGACTCTGCACCAGCCTGCCCTGTGAGGTGGATGGGAGCATAATGCCCTCTGCGCTTTGAGACTTCTATTTCTGGGCTGCAGACCTACTTGCAGTCATTAAAGCACATTATAAAATGAAAATTAGTTAGAGAGACATAGATTGGATAGCAGTGGTCTTTGGAGAACATAGAATCATAGATACCTAGGATCAGAGGAGGCTGTGTTACACCAGTACACTTCTCTAATTAGGTCTGGTTGCGTTTACTTCTTCAACCAGATTTGTCTGTGTTTAAATCAGGTGCATTTTTTAAGTGTCAAAAATACTGAAGACCAACGTGTTTCCTTGGTAACTGTGGATCCCATTACTTTCCTTCCAGGGAGCTACCAACCCCTGGGCTCAGCTCCAGCCTACTTAAATTCTGGTCTGCTCTAGGTTCCCTCCATAGATTAGGGAAAGAGAGGTGGAGAGTGGCATCCCAATGGTCCAGCTCATTGCCCTAAGGAGGAGAGGGTTCACCTTGTTTAACTTCACCCATTCATACATTAGGCACCAGCTCTTAGATATCTGCCTAATCTTTCTCCCTAGACTGACATTTACTTCCAGGAAGAAATTCCTTCACTTACAGTTCTGTATTTAATATAGGTGCCCTCATAGGAGCCTGCAGCTACATGGTTCTGGTTCTAACTGAATGCTGACAGTTAGCTAGGATACCCACATAGTTAGGAGTGAATACCACTGGGCTTCAGTTACACATGCTTCTGATCATTGTGTTTACATTTGCTTATAATGAAGGTTTTCCTTATGCCCATACTGACCTTCTCTTTTGACTCTAAATCACATACAAGAACCTTAACAGAAGAAAACAGCTCAAGTGTCATCAATACTTCCAAATTTCAGCCTTTGACTTGTATTTTTTTTTTTTTTCCCCAAAGAAGAGTCTGTTTTCAAGATGGTTTTAGTTTTGTCTTTTTTTCCCTTTCTTTGTTGGCTATTTTCATGGCTTGATTTTCCAGCTGGTAATAAATAAGGATAAAACTCTCTCTCCACCCTGTGTTTGCCCTGCCTGTTCACTGTAAGTGATGTGAAGGCGGGTAGCAGGGATTCCAGGCGGCCAGCTGCAGTGTGGCATCTGGAGACACAAACTTGGAGGGATTCCCAGGAAGGGAATATAACATTTGGCAAGGAAAGAAGGAGCTTAGATGAGAGAGGGCTGTGAGGTTTCCCCCTTTTCAATCCCCATCCTGTTGCTTATTTCTGAATATTTGTTTTATTCCCCAATCATATTAGAAGTGTAAATTACACAGATGAGCTAATGAGATCATCTGTGTCCATGCCATTTAGGGAAGAGGGAAACGTGGAGATGCTTTCTCCCTTTTATCCTTTCTAATCATTTACCTTTATTTTAAACCAAATGATGCTTGGATTCTGCACACACTGCTCTGCAAGCCTGGAGTAGGTCTTGTGGCATTTTTTCTGTGACTTGGTATGTGCTTGTCCTTTGTATTTATGTGGCCTGCCATTCACCCCAAACATCTCTGTTGTCTTATGCCATATTTATGGGGTGAAGTTGTGGTCTGTGGAAGTTTTGGGTTTTATAGGACTAGGACTTGGACTTTACCCATGCAGAGCTGTAGGTTCAATAAATAAAATGAGTCACTGTAAGGAAAAAGGGGTTGATAGCAATCTCCTCGTTCTTTTTGTCCCTAAATTCTACAGAGCCAAGATTGTAAGCAGTATTGGGTTCAGCTGGCATAAACATAGGCACCTTCCCTGCAGCATCGCTGATTTATGGGGATGTGACCCTATGTTTGCAATTAAGATTATGTCCATAGAACAGCTGGGTCAGAGTGATGCATTTGCCTTTATGAGGCATGGAGTCAGATTCACAGCAATAGATCATTCATATCACAAGTTGGTGCCATGCTGCTTTAAACAGCAGTGGTGCAAGGAGGAATTTCTTGCAGCAGTTGACAACTTTCAGACTTTAATACATGAAGTCGCTTCCCTTGTTAAATGTGTATTTGTATGGAAGGAAAGGAAATCTGTAAGACATTCTTAGTTTCTGTGCTGAAATTACAATTCTGTTTTTAAACAGAGTTTGAAAGATACTCAGCTAGTAAAAAGCCTTTTAGTGGGATGGTAAAGACGATTCTTTATTCTACATTTCTATTCTGAAACAGTTAGTACAGTTTGGTTGTAAATCCTTCCGTAGAGACACTCTTGTTGCTTCTATCCTCACTCTTGCCTCAAATGTAAATTCTCAGAAATACACAAACTCCAATTGGGAAACACACACTGACTTTCCCGGCTGAGACAGGGACATTATTATTTGAGTGCTGTGGTGCTAGAGACGTGGAGTAGGAGGCAATATGTTGAACATTTCCATGGGATCATCATGATACTGTCATGTTCCCTGTTACATGCTGTTTTTAAAAGAGCTTTCCTGATCACTGAAAGATGCTTCTTCCACTTAGGTCAGAGTTGGCAATCTGGTGTCTTTTGCTCCTTTAATTTCATTATCACCACTCCTTTAGGAGTAGAACAAATGTTTGTTGGTTCACTCAACTCAGTTGTCAGGAGACATGAAAAGGACGTACTTAAAAAGAGAGATCTGCAAGATCAAGAGAAAATTATAAAAAGGTAAAATGTTTTCTGTAGCATAGATCTTTATTCTCCACTTTGCTCCCCAACAAGCTGCCCTCCCTCCCTCCCTCTCTCCTTCCTTCCCTTCCTCCATCCCTTTCTTTTTTTAGCATACAGGCAAGCTTAAAAATAAAGCAAAATTTGGTGACTCTGCATTGTAAGGGGTCTGTTTTCTCCCTTCTGGGAGGGGATGAAGGGAATATGTTATCCCAAACTGGAATGTCAACTCCTGCCCATCTCTTCCAAACTTTAGTTTCTCATTTCTTGCACTGTGATACTATACAAGAGAGACGGAAGAGGCAGAAGGAAGAAAGAGAACCATTAATTTTTCTCCATAAGATCCTTTAACACTTTTATGGTACACCTTCTGGCTTCAGGCTGCTTTTCCCTTTGGATGTCTTCTGCATGATAACACAGATAGCAGAACTGAGGAATGCAGGGAGTGCACAGTGCTCAGGCTCACCTCACATGGTGGGAGCAGGCTACTGATAATTTGAACAGTGTCAACTTCTTTTTTCTTAATATCTTGAGTAGAAGAGCAGCAAATGATTTTATGCAATCACCCATCCCTTCCAAACAGGAGGGTCACATCTTGTCACTGTGATTTCTAAGCCCTGGGCAAGCAAATGTTAAGGCAGAAGTGATGTCAGGAACCAAGTGATGTGCTCCATGATCAAGCCCTGAATGGAGAAGCTCTGCTCCTTTTGTTGTCTGAGTGGTCTCTCCCACCCAGCTGTCCAAGCTGTTTCTCTATTTCCTATTTCTCACTCTGGGGAAGTTCAGAATAGTAAGAGCTCAAAATAAAGGTTCCCTTCCTTAATCTGAATCATGGTGAGACTTCCTTTTGCATGAGTTGTTTGAATTCGAAATGTTTAACCTGTGGCACAAATAATTCCAGTTTGAACACGTTAACTGCGCTGGGTCAAACTAACAGTTGTTTTTTGCATGGATCTTCTCAGAGTATTTTCTGCTGGTGTCTTTAGCAAGCAAATCATAGGATGCAGTTGTTGCTATAGCAATAAGCCTCCTTTAGTGAATGAGGTAGGGTAGCACCCCTCAAACAGACCAGCAGACTCCCAACAATTATCACTGCAATGTAGGTACCTGACACGGTTTACTTACCAAGGATGTGATACGTTATCGATAAACACTGAATTCTAGGAGCAAATGGACCCCTGGGATTTATGTATTTCTGAAAACCCTTCTTTGTTTGAGGTTTGAGTCACCAGTGAATCTGCAATTTGCTGACTGTAACTGCATTAATTATACTACCAAATGATATTTTTTTCCAGTTTTGTATGATCTGAGTATGAGATATGTAATTTAGATATGTGAGATATGTTGTACCTTAATTTAGATGCTCAGAGAAACACAGTGGCTTGGGCTGGACCAACCAGGGCAGTTGAAATAACACAGCTAAACATGGCCTTAATTCCCATGGAAAAGATTCAGGGAAATATCCATGAAATATTGCATCTAGAAGAGAAAAATTAAAGTGTAAGCAAGGCTATAATGATAACTTTTTCATGGTGTCAGCTTTGTTTATTGGTTCATACAGCAATTGTGCATGCAGTCTTCAGGGAATGAATGTTTTGGTTTTAAATATCTGTGGGCTGATAGCAGCAGATCAGCGAGGCAGGACTGTCTGCATACACAGTGTGAGACCTCGAATCTGTGTTCCTCCTGCTCTGTGAGAAAATCCATCTGGCCCTAGTCCCTTTGAAGTCAGTGCAATGGTGATCTGGGAGTCTTTGGATTAGATTGGGTCCTGTGAATGGAATTTAAGTCTTGACCATTCAGACTTGCATCCAGACTTCCTCTCTGAGTCACTGGAGTGATTCTGAATTTATGCTGATATAAACAGAGACTTAGCTCCTTCTTATCAGCATTACCACATAATGAGGAATTACCAGCTTAATTCACTTTACTGGTGGTACTCTTTCTTCTCATCTCTCCTCTCCCTCATGTTCTTCACTCACAATAAACATGAAAAACAGATCCTTTCAGAAGGCATCATCTGATTTATGGTGATGATGGGCTAGTGGCTCTTGCAGAAACAGAATGAAAGAGAAAAGCAGTTGTGAAATTGCTGCTTTCTGTGGGCTGCTTGCACTTGCCTATAAGTACTTATTATCCTAGATGGCAATCTAACTGATTCTTCTTGATGTACTCCAGCACTAATAAAGGAATTACAGCAATTTTAAATCAATTCACTCAGCAAATGCTGTTGCGCTCCATAAGTCAATTATAGATATTACTTAAAAGAAACCAGATAACGCAAATCCAGACCTGTGTTTTCATCATTATGCAGGTAGCAAAATAAAATTACAGTAAGGGAAATGCACGTTAGAAAACTGGGGGTGTTTGAAGGGAGGGGACTAGCATGAAAGGTGATGTTTCTGGTGCAAGGTTTTCTTCAGGCTTTGGTGCATTACTGACAGTGCCACCTGCTTTGCTTTCCCATCCAGCTCCCAAGTGGCCTTCAGGCAGAAACATCGCATCACTTTGCTTTCTAGAACAAGACTTGCTAAGAATTACCATGAAAGCGTCCAGGAGCCATGTCTGGACCTCACGTTGAATTAAAAGATACTGCCTGAAGTTAATGATGGGTTTGCTCTTTAAGGCCAACAAAAAGCCAGAAACTGATAAATATAAAGCACATTCCACCATGTGAGGTAGATGCTTACTTCTGTAATGTTATGTTTCATTCCCTAGTCACTGAAGGTCCACATAACTTTCGGTTCTGTCACTATGCCCTACACAAAACTGGTTTGTTTCTTGTTGTTAAATCTCCTGGGAGCATTAAAAGGATTTCTATTATTGTGTCTGGAAATGGTGGCTGGTTTTTAATTCTTAAATTCCTTTTGCCTCTCTTTTACAGTGAAAAGCTTTGTAGGATTTCTGGGGGTCAGCTTGCATTTAATACAGGGGGGGCCCATAGAAATGAGAAATGGAGATAATTTGTTATTGTTCATGACTAGGAATTGAGTCCTGATCATTCAATAAAGGCATTATCTAAAACGGAGGATATATCAAGCAAGTGCTAGGAAGAGATCTGTGCAAAATAAGCCTGAAAATGCTCTTCTTTTTGAGTTTTTCTTCTGCTTAGATAGGCTCTTCTCTTTGGCAAAAACCTACTTTAGCTATAAAAATGTGGTTCTGATGCCTATTAATTGTCACACCTCTAGGCAGAAAGAGTTTGAAGTTTCAAAGCAGATAATACCATGCCAACACTATGATAAACAGCCAAGCAACTATGCTTTATCTTTTGTGAAAGATAAGCTGAAGTAAGGAGTGTGATTAACAGTTGTGTTCAGTATCTATCTAATCAACTTGGAGAGCAGGTCACTGTGTTGCCTTGATATGATATTTGAGGTAAAGTTGCAAATTCAAGCAAGTTTGACCTCAACATGGTTGCTGCGCAGCCAGTGAGCCTCTTCTGATTATTTTCTGTGAAGGTTTATAGGATAATGAAACGAATACAGAGGAGAAGATAGAACATAAAACATGATTGCCACCCCCTGCCCCAAGCTGGGCTATCACACAGGGTATGTCCTGCTCTCTGTCAGTCTCCGTGCACTGAACCAGGATGGATGAGCTGTACCATGAACAATCTTACAGAAGAAGATGAAAGGTTGTTCCTGGGCTTTTTGGTTCCAGTCAAATAAGATCTTCCTGCTTCTCAATCCAGAAAGTGTGTGCTCATGGCACTTGACTTTTAAATATCAGTTCCAGGGCTTTTTTTTCCATTCAAAAAACGTACATGTGCACGCATGGAAGGGCGAGGAAGTGAAGCTGAAGAATCAAGTCCTCTGTGGTTACCGATCAGCTCAGATCCATCAGGCTCAGCACAGAGACTCTGACACAGCCCAGAGTCTCTTTGGTGGCAGCACCAGCTCTTAGTGAGGGGAGTGAGAAGGCACACCACAAGGAAAATAAGCAACAGAGCATAAAAAGCCATGACATCAATCATAATTGCAGTAGTAAAATGTTTTAGACCACTTCTAGGGAACCTTGTTCAGCTCTCCTTCGCCTTCTAAGCCCCCTATACCTACTGAACTGATAAAAACTCTGCAGCATCCTTCTGTTGCCTGTGACAAGGTACTATTGTTCAGCCAGCCTTGGGGCAGAATAAGCTGATCTGCTGTCATATTGCATCCACTGCAGATTGGCTCCATTGTTTGTCACTGATGGAGATGTGTACAGCAGAGAGGAGAGGAGAATTATTGTATATAAATGTTGCAATATACACGATTCCCACTTAGAATTGATTTTTCCCTTGTGAGATGTGCTGTCTCATTGAAAGAGAGAGAAACATATCATTTTAAACATGACTCATGTAAGAAGACTTAAATAGGGCGAAAAAAGAGATGAAAAAGTGGAGGCATTATCTCAAGGGTGCTATTAATCATTTTCTTAGGAAAATGTAGTCTTGCTATGCACCTTACTGACCTCGTGAAACAAACCTTCTTGTATCTTCCCACTGTAATATTTACTACTGAGCCCCTCCAGCTCTTTTCCTCTGCATTCAGCACCAGTTTGGCTTGTTTGTTGCAAGTGGCAGGTTGGAAAGAAGTGGAGGTTACCTCTGACAGAACTGTCAAATTAAATTTATCCTGATCCCTGCACCTTCTCCAGGGGACCCCATATTTATGGTAAAGCACACACAGCTCATAAGCACTGGTTTTCCAAAACACTTCAACAGCAAATAATAAATATAAAATAATACACAATATAATATGCAGTTGACTTATATGCCTCCCAGTCAATGCAGGCATTATCCGGCATACGTAATTACACTGAAGGCAGCACATCTTTTACCTGGGAATGACATATTCTGATAAAAATAAATAATAATAATAATAGCCCCCCCTAAGTATGCACCACTGGATGCCTTGTCTAAATCTGTCTATGAAGAATGAATGTGAAATTAGCATTCGATTAGAAGTGAAGGAAATGCAGGATGTGAATGTAAAGCAAAGGACTATAGCAGTGTCTAAATATGAATGTGACATTTGTATGGCTGCATAAATATTCTTGGGCAGCGTTGCTCAGAGATCTGCCACAGGAACAACACAGTGTGGTTTACCACAGGGTGGGGGAAATCTGGATTTAAGGTGTTTTTCTCAAGTGGAAGACCCGACCTTCACTTTTGCTCCCATCCTCTTTTCCCCTGGGATCGGCAGGGACCTGGGAGCACTGCAGCTTTTTCTGCCTGTCCCATTTATTTATTGTCACTGTACAAGATTCATAACAAGTGGTTTTCTCTGTATTTTTCCCTTTCCATTTTTTATCCCAGATACAGAGTCCAGGCTGGAGCTTTCTGTACCTGCTGAGTAGTTTTACAGTATTTGTCTTTGTATCTTTCTCTTCCTCCCCAGAGCATAAAGTGATGAAGGTTCAGTGTTGGTCATCCCTTTACCCACAGGTAGGCATCAGCTAAAGAGTGTTTGGGCAGGCCACACAGTCAGTTCATGCCATTTAGGATCTGAAGGAAGCTTTCAACCGCTGTCAGCATTAGACGCATGGCAGCTTTGACCCCGTCAAACTTCTTGCTTCTTCCCAGGAGCTGCTGGTGTGCTCAGAAGCACCCTGCACCCATGTAGCCCGTTTCCTATGCAGCAGGCTATGAGGGCCATTGCTAGCATCTATTTCTTTTTTTGTTTCTAAGTTCATACTCTGAGTATTACTTTGAAAACAAGATGATGTGTCTGCTTTCCTGTTGGTTTTGGCCACGAGAATTAAGAAAGATGGGACTGACATCATTCTTCCTCCCGCCTGTCTCTATTCAAGACTGAGTGTATATTTTTGGGCAGATGTGTTTACTGCCAATAATGCTTAAACAAGAAGGCAAGATATGCAGCTTGTCAGGGTAGATGGCATTAAAGCTAAATACACAGGGTTTGCTTCGGCTGTGCCTGATGCCACCCTCAAATCAGATCAATTTGGGATCTAAGAAAAATGTTCATTTTGGATAAGTGAAACTCATTTGCCGTCTTCCAAAGCTATCAAGAAAAGTTAGCATTTGTTACAGCCAACTTTGCCATCTACTTGACCTTAAATCCAAGCATTTATGTACTGCTTCCCAAAATAAGCATCAGTTAGGTTTGGGAGAATGCCTTAAGGGTGTGGAAGCCAAATTGTACCAGTCAGAAAGATGCTGTTTATAAAATGAGCTTTACGGGTAAATCTTCTCATCACTGTTAACGTTTAACATATCCCCCTAAGCCTGCATGCTCTTTGAAGCAAGTTGCCAGTTTAATTGGGACTTTTTAATAAAATTTAATGCTATTTTTTAATGAAGAAAGATGAAAAGTTGCCTGGAGGGGAATCTTGAGCACAAGGTATTTAAAGAAATTATTCTTTGACAGTGTCGATCTCTTATCTCATTCTCCACAAATCATTTAATGAAATAACATTAGCATTTCACTTCATGTTATGTTCACTTCTTCCCCCCTGCACACAATTATATTTTTGTTTCTTATCCAAGGGAAAAATAAAGCACAACAAGGCTCTTAACCAACCACCTTGTGCTACTGAGTGACAATTAATACTGTCTCATTCTTGCAAATGGGGGGCACAGGTTTTTCCAGACAATTAGGTAAATAGCTTTCCTTTGCGTTTATTAATGCTGAGCTGAAGTTTAACAGGCTTGGCTTTGCCAGTTACATATTTGCTGCAGACTTGGGCCTCTGCATCCAGGCTCCAGATACAAAGCAGCGCTATCCCTGTTCCCTGTACATAATAGCCTAAAACTGGAGGTGCCTTTCTCCTCCAGATGTAGACAGGGAGTGTTCTGCCTTTAGATTAAAGGATTGTTTGGGTCCTTCTGTCAGCCCTGTGTTTATCATTGAAAGCATCAGTGCCTGATTCTGTGAATGGGAAGAAGAGGCATTAGTTTTTTCCTGCAATTGCCTTTAAAAGCCTCCCCCCTCCATAACAGCCTATTAGGGACTGACTGCTGTATTATGAGCTAAAGAAGGGAAACATTTGTGGTGTCCTTTCCTTGGTGAATTATTGTCTCATTTCTTTCTTTCTTTCTCACTTCATTTGTTGTTATTACCGGTCCAGTTTATTAAATGAAGTAATTATCCAGTTTTTGTGACACAGGTGTTGGATGGAAATGCATAGTGTTAGCAAATCCATGCAACTTACTGCAGGTAGGTTCAGGAGGAAGAAGAGGGATGTGCTATAGGAGCAATGGATTGAAAGATAAGTTCAGCTCACTAGCTTTACTGTCGAAGGCAAGCTTTATCTATTTTTTGACCTGTATAGGAATAATTGTCTTTCTTTTTTTTTGACTAATTCATAGTGGTTATTCAATTTTCAATACATCAGACTCTTCAAATATTTGTTAGTACTTTATCTCTGTTCTGTTTCCCCTTCTTCTCAGGAAAAAAGTTAACGGCATGTAATCTTCATACAGCATGGTTCAGCCACATTTTTATCTATGACTTTCCTCCCTAAATTCAAGGCTGTATTATTTTCTGTAACACTGTAATATGATCTTCATGGTTCTTGTAAGATTTAGGAGTTTAGAGTGGATTATATGAGAATTTCCTGAGCAATCTCTGGAGTTTTGTCTTACATTCAAATCACCATGCACATCCATAGGAAACAGAAGAGAAAGAAAAAGGTCGTGGTGTTCCTTCCCCCAGCAGACTAGTATAACTCCTCTAAATTCATTGGGAATAGTTATTCTTCAGCACAGAGGGAAATTAATGCACATTCCTGGATCTAACCAGTGATGCTGAGATTCCTCTTCTGTCTGTGGTCCCATTGATTTTAAGGTGAGGTTGCAGCACCAGGATGTAGCTTTGTGTTAATACATTTGGTGACTTTTCCTAAAAAGGAGGCCCATTTTTAAAATATGGGGAGTTTATACACACAAACATATATATATATAAAAATCCTATTTTTTATGCCCAAGAATAAACATGTATCATTGCACCCCAGGAAGCAAAGCAACAGGCTCAAGCAGAGAGGGAAATTCCTGTCTTCATTCAGATCTAAAGTTCTTCAGGATCCTTCCATCATTTGTGAGCTATCTGTAACAACTGTCCTGCATTCAACAGGTAGCTCAGTAAACATCAAGCCAAGTCCTCTTCCAGTCTACCAGACACCCCGCACATCCATCCCAGCCTGCATGCATGCTTCAGAAAGGACTCTCCAGTTAAGGAAGAGTCAATTAACTAAGTGGCAAAACAAGCACAACTCACAAAGCCACTCTTGCTTCCTAATGAGGACTCATAATAACTGTGCTGGATTTTTTTCCTTTTCTGTTTATTGAGATATGATTTAATTGTCATGAACATCCAGAAGACAAAAAAAAAAAAAAGTCCTCTAAACTCAAACTGACAGAAAATTCTGGTGTTTTCAGGTTCTCTGTAGTAATGATTCATTCATTTGCAGCTGGGATAATAATAGTCTAATACCTTGATCATATTGCATTTTACATAATTTTACATAATTGTTCATAAGGGCTACAATTATTGTGACTGTGAAATACAAAAATACAGGAAGAGAATGAAAAAGCCAATGCAAACTAATACATTTAGATTGATTTTCTTGTACTAATTACCACTGGGAAAACACATATTTTAACTTAGCAATCTTTAAATGTTTTTTCATTGCAGTGCTGTCACAAATGGAACTGTATAAAAAATATGGTTGTTGCAGTTTAACCCCAGCTGGCAACTCAGCAGCTCACTCTCTGCCCCCTGATGGCATGGGGGAGAGAGTTAGAAGAGGGAAAGTGAGAAAACTCTTGGGTTGAGATAAAGGCAGTTTAATAGGTAAAGCAAAAGCTGCACATGCAAACAAAGCAAACCATTTCATCCACCAATTCCCATTGCAGGCAGATGTTCAGCCATCTCTAGAAAAGCAGGGATCCATCATGCATAATGGTTACATGGAATACAAATGCCATCACACTGAACATCCTCCCTTTCTTTCTTCTTCCCCCAGGTTTATGTGCTGAGCATGACACCCTATGGTATGGGATATCCCTTGGGTCAGTTGGGGTCATCTGTCCTGGCTGTCTCTTCCCAGCTCCTTGTGTACCTCCAGCCTTCTCGCTGGTGGGGTGAGGAGCAGAAAAGGCCTTGCCTCTATGTAAGCACTGCTCAGCAGTAATGAAAACATCTCTGCATTGTTGACACTGTTTTCAGCCCCATAGTAGCTTCTATGAAGGAAATGAACTGTATCCCAACCAGCGCAGCAGTGATTGTCATCCCAAATGCCAGATTACCGAGTGTTGTTAAGTGTGTTCACAGGGCTGTGGAGGTATTCTGACTTTCTGAAATACTTCTATCAAAGAGCATGGTTGCTAGTGGTTTAAAGTACAGACCATGCTCACCTGTTTGGTTATTAAATGTGTTATTGTTTCTGCTCTCTGCCATACTAAACAGCATTCTGGCTGTCAGTGTCATGAGGAATATGCTGGGTTTGTGTTATTTTTACCATTTCCCCGTTGCTTTAATTGTTCCCCAGTGCTCCTGAGGAAAAACAATGCTCAGTTGCAGGAAAGAATGCAAAAACTTCTCATTTGAAACACAAAAGCAGGCCTGAGGACGGAGAAGCTGGGACAACCATTCACTTTCGTAGAAGCAAATTTCCATGCAAAAAATCATCTCCATCTGCTGGGTAGGACAGGACACATATTTCTGTATCCCACCTAAATTTGTTCCTGAGGTTTCAGGGAAACATCATTTTCACTGTGCATCATTTTCACTGTGAGTTCATGACCTGGAGGAGATTAGATGCTGTGGGCACTGATTTGCTGTCTTCATAGGGAAAGATTTTCATAAGGATTTAGTCAGGCTTTTCATTACATTTCTGTTCTTCATTGGCTCTTGCAGTAATGGGTGGGGAGAAGCATAATAAGCCACGACTGCCAGAACAAAAAGTCCACCATGGTAATCAAGTCTGCGTGGGGGTTTTGAGCAAGGATCTCATTTTCAGGACAATATCTTGGCTTTAAAATCCTTTAGGATGGATTAAAACAAAATTTGTCAGTGACCAATATCTTCAGAAGGCCAGGTGACCATCAAAGCAAAGGCTTCGTGGTGGCACTTCTCAAATCACTGTGTTATCTTGAAGTTAACTGATCTCTTTTCCAATTTTCCCATCCCTTAAAGGCAAACAGTAATGCACTGCCAGCACAGCACTTGGCTTTCTCAGGACCAATCTGCTGTTCTGGCAGATCAGAAATAGATTTCTGTGCCCCTCTTATGTCAGTCTTCAGTCTCTGGAGACTGACCTGCACGAGTTTAAATTAGTCTGTTCAGACAGTGTGTGAAAATCAACGTAGTCAGCTCGTGTGTAATGGTCAGTGTGCTCGGTCCCACCTCCTGCAGCGCTCGGGGCTCCCACAGTCTGGCTGGATCTGCAGGCTGCTCTTGCTAGTGAGGGCTCATGTCTGCAGGTCTCCTTGTGGGATAGGTGTAGGAGGGTCAGGCTCAGAGACCTGGATATCCCCAAGGAAGACATTGGCAGGGGGATCTGCATTCAGCCTCCCTCTGTGATTTATTCTTCACCTCTCCTATCCACATGATGATTGCTGATACACGGTGTTTTCCATTTGACTGACAGATGCATTTCTCTGTACCAAAGTTCTTCGTGCTCTGTAAGATGGTAGTTAAGGAAGGAGTGGGACTCCGTCATCCCTGTCTAGTGTGGGACACTCTGTGTTGTGTCCCCTGTGCATATGCTGACTCTGAGTAGGGTCACAAAACACAAGGTATGCTTCTGAGCAATTCTCTGTGATGCAAGGGGTTGGCAAACTACGATACTAGGTCAGGTCTTGAAGACAGCGTAACTGCCTTCACTGCATGTCACCAAAGCATTCAGTTCATCCGTCTGCAGGGTCAGCACTTGTTTTATTCAGTGAGATTGCTCCTTTAGGCTACCTAAAATGACAGGAAGCAACCAGAGTGAGGAAAGCACATTTAAAAATGCTGCACAATTTAGTTTAATAATTTGGTCCTGTGCTCTGCAGCACTTGTCGGCTGTCCCTGTGTCCTGCACATGAGAACGTCCTGCTCATGAGTGAGCACCCACCTTTCACCACCTCATGAGCCCAGCCTACCCTGCAGGACTATATAGAGGGAAGGTTAACACAACAGACTTGATGGGGCTGCAGATCTCCCTATTAGCAGCATGTGTAGCTGGCACTACTGTGTTTGTACTCCTTAGTTACACGTAAAGTTCTTCTGAAGCAAAAAAGACAAAGGCAATATTCTGTGTTGTCATTCTCGGTTATTTCAAAATTGCTACCCGCAGCAGAGCATCATCAGTCATTAGAGTCACATATAGGAGCATTATATTCACTTTGTGGTCTCGCAGCTCCATCGCCAAGGACATCACAGTCACAATGAGACATAATCAGTGCGCTTTTGCCAATTTCAAGACATTGTAATTTAGCAAAAATTTCCTGTGTTCCAAGTCCTCTGAAGTTGGAGGAGCTGCTCTGTATTTCTCTGTGGTCCTTTTATCAAGATCAGTGTGAATGGCATGGAGGGAGGAATAAGGCGTGAGGACCCTCTTTAGCATGCCACCACTACGCCTATGAATTGCAGGGCACGTGTGCTGCATAATATCAGTTGTGACTGACACAACAAGGGACAGCAGGAGAGAGCTGGGGAAAAGCCTCAACCTTGAGTGACCTTGCTGCTGGGAATTTTTAACTTATTCTCCTCCTTATTGCAACTGTGATAAAAAGATGCTGCACAAAAAAAGCTCTTTTTGCGTAGAAGATTCAGGGAAAAGCTTCAAATGACACAGATGTGAGACAGCTGATCTGGTCCCTCGAGTTTTTCCAGATGGCATTTATCTGATCTGATCCTTATTCCTGTCTGGTGACAGCTTGATGGGTGACATCAGGCAAATCACCCCCTTTATGCCTCATTTTTCCCATGCACCTTGTATTTACCCAGTTCTTGGCAAGCTAAAGTTGGGTTTAAATTCTCCATTAAGAGCTGGGTGGCATTTGACCACTAACAGCATACTGGAATTTCATCTATATTGCATCTTACAGCAACATTTTATAACGTGCAACCGTTTAAAAGCTATTCTTTGCTCTGAAAATAAAATCTGCTGACACTGGGGCTCAGGAAATTCTCTGTCCTGCCTAAAAAGAAAGTGACAAACGTGAATTTTTACAGTCTGGAAGTGGGGCTGTTGCCAGAGTCTTCCCTTTCTTCTCAGGAGAGAAAAGATGCCCACTCCAACAAAAACATTGCTTCCAGTGGTCTCCTTCCAGCCAGGCCAGGTTGGGTCATTATCATTTTTGATTACCAGTACTTTGACTTTATTTACCCTGTGTGAAATGTTTATGAGCACTTGACCACACATTTAATGTATGTAGCTTGCTTTGGGGTTCTTTGCATACTTGAGCATGAAAGGATATAAACATAAATGCAGGCAGATTTATTGCAGTCTAATTTAATAAAAATGTTAGCAAATAAATACACATTTGACAGGGGAGTAAATATCAAATAGGAGCGAAGCAGACAGTGGAATAGCTTGTAAGAAATTAACAGGAAACATTTTGGTTTGACAGCAGCTATAAACCAAAATTGTACTTTGGAGACTTGGGGAGTGATTTAGCAGAGGTGCGCTTCCAGGGCATGAAGAATCAGCTTGCACAAGCAGGGTGCAGGGAGGTGGCTTCAGGATGAGACCACATGGGTACAGAAGGGAATGGTTTGTGATCTGTCGCTTCTATTTGTAAACTGACATCTAATGTAAGGGGACCAAGATGCTGCCTTGATTGGTTTTCCATCGCACGGCTGCGGGTTGTGCCTGCGCGTTGCTTAGCAGCAGCATGCCATCCCCGGTCCAGGGCTGGCCAGCTTGCTCCTTCTGCCTGGTGTTTGGACTTGTTTGGCTGCTGTAACTCCAGCTTCATGTATTTATGCTTTGAGGGAGAAGCAGGGAAAAGATGTAATCTGTGTTTTGCACCTAGACCGGCTGGGTGTCAGCTTATGGAGTGATTTGCCCAGGGTGAAATAAGAAGCAGCAGCTGAATCGATTCTCTTGGTACCCCACATGCTCGCATCACTTGCATTTTAAATGCTTCCTCCTCCACGCCCTTCCTTGTGTCTGCCTGTGCTCCCCTGAATGCCTCTCAGGACTTCTGCCAAGACACATACTGGATGTCCTGCTCCTCTTGGGCCCCACAGCTGAGTAGTTTCACCAGCTACAGAGCTTTGAGTTAAGCCTTATCTGGAGGGAGCCTGAAGTGTTTAGCTGTGGGCCCCATGTCAGACAGACTTAAAGAGGGCTGCACTAGGGAATTTGAGGGCTCCAGTGGATATCAGAGAGCAAATCCATAGCACAGCAGCTGACTGTGATGCTAATGGACTCTTCTGGTGCTCTCCATTGATTTCATTGAAAGCAAGAGTGTTAGGATGCTGTTGTTAAATAAACCACACAGCATTTTTTTCTGTAGCTGTGAAATAGCTCCTCAGGTGTCTTGCAATATTTGTTTTTGCCTTTTTTTTTTTTCCAGCGGTATTCCCTCTTCCCTTCATCTTTTGGGCTTCAGTTTCGCACGAGGTCCCCAGGCAATTACTGAGGCTGTGGCTGCCACAAGCACTGTTCTCTTTTTATTGCAGAAATGCACTCAAATCCTGGGAGAGATTTTGTTTTAACGACCAAGTCAATATATGATGCTTATTCTACCTCAAGCATTACAAAGATGGTTTTGAAACATATTTGTTCATCTTAATACTCCTGCTAAGTTTCTGAACTGATCAATATATCCTATGTATTTCTTACCATTTCAGCACAAATCGAATATCACACTTTCACTGTAGGCATAGAATCATCACTCACTGTATTGGGGACTGTATCTCAATATGTGTACACAGAAATTCAAGGTAAACAGTTTGCAGAGGGGTAAAATTGCAGTGGCTAATGGGAAGAAGTGTGAGGGAACAGAGTTTGCCTTACCATAAGTGGAATAAAAGCTTAAAGTTTTCCATACCACAAGTAGGGGGGAGAGTGTGTGTGTGGAGTGTAAACTTTTGGTCCTAGAGTTCTGGAAGAATTGATGTGTGAAATTGCAAATCTGGTAGTAAGAGTTTTTAATAAATCTATCAACTCAAGGGTGGCACTGTGTGACTGAAGAATAGCAAACACAGTGTCTGTATTCAAGAAAGGAAGAGAAATAGGGAGAGCAGTGTGAACAGGCCTTTTAGTCTGACATCAGCTCTACAGAATCAGCATTTTTGGACAAATTTTTTGTGGCCAGTGTTGTGATGATTTGTGAAAAGGACAAATTCTACATTAGGAAAAGTATGGGCTGTATAGATAAGGGGCTGTTAACATCCTTGCTTGATATAGCCGTTTGTGGAATATCTATGCTCAAAACCTGTGAGTTAAAACAGGGACAGATGCAGATGGGGGGTGTTACAGAGATCAGTAGAAGGGAGAGCCCAATTTACAAAAGAAAGCTAAGGAGCATGGCTTGTTGACAGCAAAATGAAGGCTTAGCAGGGTTATGATTACTGCCTGTAAAAACATTAGGGAAGAAAAAGGACTATTTGCACTGGAGAACAATGTTATCACAAGAACAAAGGGACATGAATAAGCTCACCCTAGAAATCACAAGGAGTTTTCTAGCCATTAGGACAGGTAGGCTGGAACAGCTTCTTGGTAGGAATGTCAAAAAACAAAACCCCAACTACTTTTAAGCCGCAGTAAAGTTACAGAGAGATAATACAATGCGGCTCATATGATGGCAGGGACTGCACTTGGTGATCCCAGGGATGACTTCCAGTCTGTGTAAAGATGCGGGAACTCCATTTCAAAGTCCTCATTGAACTTTCTGTGTATTTCTTTTCCTTTATCTCCTTTTAAAAAAGGATTATCCTGTAATAAACAGGGCGGTGCCATCTGCCAGAGTCTCTGGCACAGAAGGGAGGAATTGCTGTTTCATGTTAGTTAGCTGTATTAAGGAGTGGGAGAGGGGGGATTTGAAGCAGGGAGAAAGGATTTGTTGGGGAAGGGAAGGATTTGGGTCTGTTTCCATCTGGCACTGGGGCTGATTGAAGGTGAGAGCTGATCTCTTGAAATTCTGTGAGACATGGTGGGTAAGGCAGAGGTAAGTTGTGAAGTGCCTTGAAAATACTGACCAAGCAGCTTAGGTTTGATGTGGCCACTGAAGGAAGGTGAGAGGAGGGCTATGTAGAAGGGAAGGGCATAGTCTGAAGTGAAGCTAAAAAAAATTGTCTTTACAGTGGTGTTCTCAAATGATACAAGGAGAGCAAAATGGCAGTTTTCTGTATTAGAAGAGAAAATTAGAGTTGATCTGTGCTATAAGATGATGAGAGCCTAGGTGAGGCATTTAGCTGTGCAGGGAGAATGATGGCCCTGTTTCAGCAGAGGGAACTGGTGTGATGATACATTGATCTAGTGAGAGCATGCAGGGCAGATCAAAAATGATGCCTAAGTTCCAAAGCTGGGAGCAACTGAAGTATTTCTCCAAGGCATTGGTCTGCTTCCAGCACTGACTTGGAGAAATACTTCAAATGGAGCAGATTAGCAGAAAAACCGAGCTTTTAAATTGTTTGAAGTATGGCTGGTGCAAGCTCAGTTCCATCCCCCTGGGAGAAGAAGGTCTCCAGGAGGGTGGGCTTCTTCCTGGGAATGTGCTACTGAACCCTGTCTTCCACCACTGGAAAGGGGGCTCTGGGTCCTGAATAACCATGCTGAGACTGGTCTAAAATTCATGAAACATTAAGAAAAGGTCAAAAGAATAGTGCGGAATCTGACTTCATTTGTCTTTTGAGTCCCTGGGGAGTTACATTTTCAGGTGCTTCTCTCCAGCCTCAAGGGTCAGAGATATCTTTCAGTGAAAGCTGAGGGTCCTGAATGATTGCTCAAAAAGCAGTTCTCAAACAGATGTTTGCAAGTCTCCTCAAATGAAAAGTGGTCACAAGTCTGATGGTCAAAAGAACACATAACACCTTTTCATGCTCAGCATGGTGATGATGGAGTTTTAGGACATCAGCGCAGGCTCTGCTTGTCTTCCTTGGTCAGGACTGTAAGATTTGGCTTTTGTAGAGTAGTTGCTAGGAAAATGCTTCTTGACAGTTACCCACATCCTGTTGTCCTTCTGGTGTTTCTCCTTTATTTAGAGAGTTTGTCTATAATGCTGTTGATCCATAATTAAGGATATGATAAAGTGGATGATTCAAACGGCACCGAAACCTTTGTGCAGATAGGCTCAGTCAGGCCTTCATTAGCTTAGCTTAAATCACTTGAGGCTACCTTGATTCTGAGCAAGTTCACAGAGGATTTTTGGATTAGTTTTCCCACATATCTCCATCCAGGCAAGCCCTAAAAAGTCCTCAGCATACACAGCATGCGTTTAGGAAATGAGCTCTTCTAGGGATGAAGGATAATTCTAGACAGCTGAAAGACTATGGGCATGAGGTAGCAAATGGGTGTGACATGAGGATGGCAATGGGGAACCACAGACTTTCCCCCTCCTTCAGAGAAGTCTCCTTCTGAGCTGGCAGAGGCTCAGACTAAAAAAAAAAGAAGGTGATGGTAAATGAAAAACTCTAGAATGTGACCTGTGACAAAAGATATCAACTTCACTTTCTGAGCCTCAAACATCCGCTTGTGTTGCTGTTTGATAATCCAGGTATTGATCCTTTTCTCAGTTTCCCCAGGTGTAAAATGGGGTAAAAGATACCGGTCTCTTTTGGAAAGTGTTTTGATACCAGGCACTAGGGAAATTCTAAGAGTTCATTATCACCATCCTGTTAATGCTACCGCTGCTATCATTCTGTGGTTTGCTTTACTGGAGTAATGACCCATTAATATTATTTTGTTGACTGTACAGACGATCTTTCAGAGCAGCAGTCAAATGTGCCATTAAGAGCCCCAGACAACTTACTGTCCTAATTTATAAGCAGATGAAACCAGTAATAAATAGCAGAATAAAATGAAGTAATGGTCGAGCAAGTTTTTACATAAAGAGCTATAATCTCAGCTTGCTGTCTTGCCAGCCGTCGGTACCTCTGCATGCACCAAGACATACATCTGCAGATGAGGAAGTGGCTTCTGTTTCCGTTGTTGTGCATCCACTGCTTTTCCAAACATTCCGTCTATGTTAAAAACAATAATCCCCTGAACAAGTCCCCTGCTCATTCATCCTGCTGAGAAGTTTCCCAGCTGATTATGTGCAGGTTTTCCATGTGGTACAGCTTTGCTGGAGCTACTGTAACCCCTGAGATTGCTTCCTAGGGACCCTGAGGAGCTAGCATAGCTCTTGTCTTCTAGGTTGTTACATGCAACACTGAGTATGTTTTAAGAGTGATGTCAAAATAGCTAATACAGATGCTGTGTTTCTGATTTAAAAAACCCTGTGATATACTTTACCTCCCAGTAGGGAGAGTTTGATAGTAACCCTCCCTGCCCAGACACTGCTGAATGTTTCATTAGCTGAGCAATGCAGAGACTGCAGAGGTGATGGGGGGTCTGTGATGTGAGGCAACATTTATTCCGCCTCAGCAGAAAAGATCAGCCAAAAGCCTTTGCCCAAAAAAGCTCAACCAACAAAGCCCTAACCCAAAGAAAGTGCTAATTACTGAAATTACTGAAATCTGAAAGAATATACTGTTTATTGACCACAGTCTTTCTCTATTTATATATAAACTATATAAATACACCAATAAAAAGAATAGCACAATTCAAGTTATCCTAATTCCTTGGCTTTCATGTGCTTTCTTCAGTGATGAGGCAGAGGCACAGCAATTAATGATTATCTCTTGCCACATCTGAAACAGAATGGGATACATAAAATAGACCATCCTGTTATGAGCTCCTTTGAAAAAGGAGGCATTTCAAAAGGTAAATGCCCAGTGGAAATGTCTCTTTGATTTTTGTTATGCTGACTGTAACAGCCACCCAGTTTCCAGTTCCAGGAACCTGAGGCCCCACTCTCCTGTGTGGTACTTGATGTACCTGGTGCTCTGCAAGAAGGATGGGTTACGTTTCTAGTTGCACGATGTGATTTTCTTCTTTCTCTCTTTTTTGTTTGTGAACTTCAGAAGTCCAAGAGAGAACACGCTGCTTTGCATTCCGTGTTCCCTGCTGACTTCATTCCCCTGATCAAAGAGAAAATAAGTAGGCCTGGTTTGTTTAATAGAGAGGGTCTTACACAGGCACGCCTCTTTGTTTGCCGACATAATTGAGGAGAAGACAGCTTTGGGAATAGTGCTTCTTAATTGCTCTCACAGACGCTGCAAGGCACTCAGTGGAGGGCTGGGCTAATTTGGGCCTATTGTGGAATTTATAAAAACCTTGGTAACAGAGGAGTCAAAGAAACCCCAACCTCAAACCCAAACCACCCAAGCCTTTATATAACCAGCAAAGTAACCTTCACCTCAGCATTGGCTTTGCTCTACATAAAACTTCCTCACAGTGAACTGGGCAAACAGCATGGCAGATGCATTGCTGCCCCTTCCCCACAGATCTCTGGTGGGCATAGAGAAAGAAGGGGTGAAACTGAACATCTGGGTATAACTTCTCATCTATTAAAATGTTCTGGCTTTTAATAAAGTGTATGCATGGTGGCAAGAGCTTCCTTCCAAATGAGTACTAGAGTGCAGAAATCACTGTTTCTCAAAGGAAGGCCAGGCTGTAACCCTCTTGATTTTAAATCAAAGGTTGCCTGTGACTCCTCAATCCTTCACAGTCCAGAAGAAGTCAGCAGAGCTGCTAATTAGAGCACTGGTTGCAGTTTCTTTTTTGATTTGAAACCCTGAAATGAAGGGCAGGTCTGTTCTGTATGTTGTGACAATGAAGAGACCTCAGATTCCTGGCTAAGGCTTTTAGATGAAAGAAATGGAGAAGGGCTTCCAAGGGACAGACTCCCCTGGCCATGGAACGATGAGCCTTCACCAGCTAAGGCTGAGTGCAGCACTGTCCTTGCCCTTTGGGACTGCAGGCTAGAGCCTGGGAAACGGACTCTAATTTTAATGATGCTATTAGTGAATTCTGGAATTGAACCTCTCGCTCCTTTAAAAACAGGTTTTAGTTCTGTGAAGTTATTCTATTTTCCAGTATTTAATGAGTAGAATTCAAACATAGGATTGATAAGTATTCCTATACCCAGGAGGGAGAAAGAGAGATTTTACGGGACACTGGGAACAAAAGCCTCATTCTTTTCTGGTTATATTCAATACTGTTTCTTTTGTTTACAAGACTGTCTTACTCCATCAGAAGTATGGCAAACTGTCTCCTAAAGGTAGCAATGAATTCACTAGACATACACTTAAACCTTGACAATTACTGCCTTTTGTTATATATTTTTTAAAGCCTTGAATAGCATTAATCACACAGCTGAGGAAAAGCATTTGACCTTCTCTGTATCAATCTTAGAAAGATCTCGTGTACTGAGAAGCTGTCTGCCAAAAGAGAACTGCAAATGGCTGAGCAACTCAACATGTCCCTGTAGTAAAAATGAGAGTTAGAGAAACAAGCCAACATCAGGAGCCCTGATTTAGCTGGGTACAAGTAGACACCTAAATTAAATATGTTGTTTCAGTTAGACTGCTCACAGCTTGATTCTCTGCACTTGCTTTTGGACCCCACGAAGATAAAACACTTGCAAGCAAATGCATGAACATATCCTTCTCTCAGCCTTGTCTTCTTCTGAAGCTGTTTCAAAGCTTGTCTTTCCTAGAAGTACATTACAAATATCTTGGCTAGGCAGCAGAAGACAGTCACAGTGCAAAACTGGTTAAGAATTACATGTTGCTTCCTGTTTTTGTCACTAACTCTGTGCCCTAAACTCACTTCTTGGGTTGCTGTTTGGTGAAAGCTCTATGGGCTGGGGACTATCATTGTGTAGTAATTTATTTTATTAAAGGAAAAAAGACGATAGCACTGACGTTTAACATCTGGCACATCCTTAAATGCCTTTCTGCAGCAGATTGAAAAGCCTAACCAGTATTCAAATTATAATAGGAAACTATTGTAGTTCAAACTTAAAGGAAACAGTTGGCCTTCTGAAACTTCGTATTGCTATAACTTATTAAACATACAGCTTCAAAAAGAGAATAAAATGGAAGGGTGGAAGAGATATTTTTTCCCTTCCTCCTTTATTTTGCTAGAAATCACAGCTAAGAATGAACAGTGGCTCTCCTCAAATCTGAAAGGATGAGAGACAGTTTAATGAAGCGAATTTTCTCCCAGATTTTTGCATGTATGCCAGCAATAGGAAAGAGTTAACAGAACAATAATGGGACAACTCCTCTGTTATGTCTTTGTCCTTCATGACTTAAAAACCCTGACATAATTAAAAAGTATTTTCTCCTTAAAAAAAGGCTGTTAAAAAACCTCAAACAAACCAGCCGAACAAAAAAACAGATTCAGGTTTTGTTTTTATGACAACAGTGCAGAAGTCTCCCTTTTTGTATTTTGGAAGCTTTCCAAAAGCTTTTTAAAATAGGCCTTCAAAATGGACTTTACTTTTACAGATATTTTTGCTGCATTACAGTAATTGGGAGCAGGGAACCAACATTCAGTGTGGCTGCTTCTCCTCAGTTGCCCAGCAGTCTGTTTTTCCCTTGGTGCTGTAGAGCATCATTATTGATGATCTAGAAGAAAATATCAAAATACTAATGACAAAAATTAGAGATGACAGAAAACTGAGCAGATTAGTAAATAATAAATCACTTCCTCAGAGTGATCTGGATCCAGTGAGCAATGAGACTCATTTGAACAACACAGAAAATGTGAGGTCCAGGAACGAACAAAATAGGTCATGCTTACTGGCTGAGGTGACTGTATCTTTGAAATAATAAACACCTCAATGTGAGCTGACTGCAGTGGCTGAGAAATTAAATAGGAACCTTGAGTTTGTGAACTGGGGAAGAAGGAGTTCATGCAGTTATTACCACTACATAAAGAAATAAAGACAAAGCATTTTTGTGGTGCTATGTGACAAATTCAGAAATGCTTCTGAAAAAAAACCCTAATGAATTACAGAAATAGTTTGGGTTCTAGAAGTTCTGGCCTATGGGCTAAAAGTGGTTCCATCTCATTAGCTTCTCCCTTCTCATTAGTTAGGAGGGATCTTACAAGTACTAACACTGAGGAAGGCTTCTGGCATCAGAGGACCAGAGGATGTCATGGAGGATGTCACAGCATGATCTGAAACTGGCTACTGGAGTGAGAAGCACTCAGTAGAAAAAACGGCAAATGGTTTTAGTAATCAACACTGACCACAGACCAACATTTATCGATTATCCAACATGTGGATTTCCCAACATTAAATATATATTTTTTTAATGGTTTTGGGCAACTTTAAGCCCAAAGTTGTGGGACCTTCAGTATAGTCAGTGCCTGGGAGCTCCTCTGTCCATCTCTAAACATGTGGAGCTCTTGGCTCATGCTGAGATACCAATCCATAGTGTCTCTCCTAGGCTACTCCTATCCATGAGCCAAGACAGGGCACACATTTGTGGGTTTGTACAGCCTGGGGAAGAGAAGGCAAAGCCAGGGGAGATCCAACTGCTGCCTTCAGGTGGGGGAGCCTCCAGCGCCAGGCTGTACCCACCAGCTCTGCACTGTACCTGCAGCAAGTCAGGAGCTGACACCAGGCATTGCCTGGCTGTGTCCATCCTGCCTCGAGCACTTGACTGCATTATTTTAGGCTAATATAAAGCACTTTAGGCAGTCAGCAATGGCAAACAGATAGGTCCTTCCTTTCGCAGTGGAGAGAGACTATTAGAAATACTCCCCTTGAAAGAAACTGCCATTTCAGAAATGCACTTTGGATTTAGGGACTCTGCACAGTCCTTTGTCTGTTAGCATCATCCTGCGTTCTTTACATTTGATGGTTCATTGCCTTTAGGTTTGTTTCTGCTTGACTATCCATTCCCATTCTCCTGTGACTAATATTTAGTTGCACGGTACCACTGAGAACTTCTGCAAGGTGGTAGCATGGCTTTTATGGGACCCAGAGGAATTCTGAAATGACCTTTTAAAAAAACAACAGCATAAAACAAATTGGAAAAAAGGAAGCAGCTTTGGGAATGGCATGATGCTTACAGCAGCAGCCACAGCAAAGAAAAGTGAACTGTTTCAGAAGGGGTTTTGTCCCACCTGAAGTCAGTGGGGAAACTCTTCTTGAGTCACAATATTTGACCAGGTACCAGCCTCCTGTCCCTCCTCCTGATCTCCAGTCCTTGCTTCATCTTCAAAACTAGAGCATTATGGTTGCATATTTTATGATTACTGGTTACCTGTTGCTAGCTGGCTGGATGCATGGTCAAAAGTGCATCTGCCCCAATGTTCGTGGCTGCTCTGGAGCTGATGGAGCAAATGGCAGAGCCACAGCACATGCAGGGGAGAGTGGCCAAACTCTGTGTCCTCTGGGGATGGGATGAGGGTAATGCATGATTCATCATTAAACAGAATTAAATAGTGTGATTTTAATATATCGCCAGAAACCTAGCAAACGGATACAGCCAAGCACTGTCAGTCTCTCTCTTCCCCTAATGTTCCCCCGGAGAAGCACAGACCATTTGTGGTGCAGTGGTTACTACCTGAGTAATCCAATGATGAATCTGGCTTTTACAAGTAAGTCTTGTGTCTAGTGGTAGCAAGAGATGTATCAGAGATAGCATGAGGGTGGATAGAATACTCTGCCACTTAGAATAAATTATTTAGGACAGAAATTTAGTGTTTAATGTGTTTGTAAAGAGTCTAGTGAGCGTCTGGGTAGTCCCTGGGCAGAGTAATAATTGCACTTTTCTATTTTATATTTATAATCTAAAATAGCTAGCCCTTGAGTAAATGTAAACTGCATTTCCATCATATTTCCATTTGGGTTATATTTCACACACCTGCAGTCTCAAAAGCACATAATTGCAAAACCACACTCAGACAGAGACTGAATAAACACTGTTGCTGATTCTTAATGAGCCATTAATCAGATGTTTAACTACAGGTAATTCCCTTGAGTCTTAGTGTCCCAAGAAAAATCTGTATTCCCTCTAAGTCATAAGATGACTTATGAACAGGGAATTGCAAGCTGCAGACTGAATGAACAAGACAGGCTTCCCATGGCAGCTTCTAGCGGTGAAGGGTAAAATATTTTATTTTCATTTGGGAGTTTATGTCTCATTGCCATCAGCCATAGGCTCCAAGGTCAGATAAGGACTTTGTAGGAGCTAAAGGCACTTGTTTCAGTTGCTGAAGGGTTCATTTTGGCAAGAGCTCGAACGATGCTCTAGTCGCCTCCATCAGTTGGTGTTATCCGCTCTTCGTGAACAGGAGTAAGAGTGCGATTCTTCACACAGTGTGAAGTCCTCCTCTGGAACCCACTGTCAAAGGAGGGTGTGTACTCCAGCTGCATTTTAACAAGGAATGGATAATTTTATGGCCACTGCTATTTATACCTTTGCATGGTAAATTAAGGATAATAAAATCATGCATTTCAAAGTGCACGACAAACTCTGCAGGGGCTAGGAAGGAAATTTCTTCCATCAGCAATGTTGTATTGTTGCTTGGCTAGACTGAAATGGATGTTTCTTTCATGAGAAAAATGACAATTTAAAGATTTTGTTTAATTCCAAATAAGGCCTGTGCTATATTTTGACGCTGAGACGATGTGTTGGAAAAGTCTTTGTTCAGAAGCACTGCAGTCATTGATAGAACAGATCAACGTTTTGAGTTTTAGAAAAAGAAAGGTTTTCCCAATTTCTAAACTTGTGTCAAAATGTGTCTGGTTTCATTCCCAATTTTGCTGGCACTAAAATGTCACATTGCGCTGTAAACAGCATTTCATAAAGGACACAATGGTTTTAAGAGCTTATCCTTTTTGTAAAACAGCCACACATTATCATATTGGCCAACCAGTGAATGTAGTTGGTTTTCCTCTGAAGAGCATGCACATGGAGATGAAGCCAACCTACACATGTTAGATATTAGAAGAGCTCCAGGTTATTAACTATGGAGAACAAAAGGTTTCAGACGATCTTTCCATCTGTTTCTCCCTCCTGTGCCAGAGACACAGTGTAGCAGACCGTATCTTCACAGACATTTTCCAGGTGGAAAATGTGCATACAAAAAGCATGCGCATCAGCTCCTGTATCTCTTCCCCTAAGTATAATCTACTTCCATCACAGCTGAAGGAGCCATGCCCCCGAACAGCAGACATCCATAAAGCTGACAGAGTCTCATTCATGCTTTTACTCCCTAGTTGTTATTTCCTCAAAGGATGCTCAGTTTAGCAGAGTAGTTATGTAATCACTTATTAATTAAATATTCATTGACACTCCATGCCTGCCTGATTTTTGGAGTGGAAGAGGCATTACTGGCTCCAGACTTGCTTCAATAGATAGAAGGGTGGGCAAAATCCACTCTGGGTTGGGCTGTTGTTCAGTAAGATCTGCATGGCCATTTCATGGGCAAAGAGGGGTGAGGTGCCCTGGAAAAAGCTAAAGAATACACTATAAAAGTCTTGTTAGGCTTTTCTCAACGAAACAGCCCTTGTCATATGAATGGGAGGATATTGCTGGCTTTACCCGCCAAAAGAGAGCTGTAAGTTTCTTTTTTGTATCCGCAAAACTTGAGATTCACTGTGGTTTGTCTTGATTATTTCTGTCTGGGAAGGAAAAAAAGAAACGGTTTTGAACCTAATAAATAATCCTCTGGAATATGTATAAAAGATACATAAATGCCAGCATCTCCTCTGAAGATATATTTCAGTGTGTTAAAATCAACATATGTACACTGGGTGACTGCTTGGGAATATGCTTCCTAAACTAAAAACCAGCCAGGCAGGGCACCAGCATGCTATGCAAATGGTTGAAGAGCAGTGATCTGCCTTCATTGCAGGCTTAATTTATGAACTCGATTGATTAGATATTTTTATTGGCTAAATTACTGCATATCCTGTTTCTTCCTGTGTCAATAGATGTGTCTGAGGAGAGGGCAAAAAAAAATCAAGGACATATGACCCAAAGCCTAGCACCACTTTGCATGTGCAAATTGAATACTTGCAGATATCAATTTGAAACTGGTACCTCTTGCTGCTTTGTACCCAGAAGCAGTTGATCCTGGAAGAGATGAGACCAAAGGGGACACTGCATTTGAGAATGAAACCCTTTCCTAGGGTATCAGAAAGCATGGCATTGCTCTCTGCCACATGACAGGTCAGCCATGGAAGATGCTCCCAGTCCACTCTCCTGCTGCCTCCCTCATCATCACCGTTCCTGATACCCCAGATACCATCATTCCCAATGCCCCTTGTATTACCATTGCCTTCCCATGATCAGGTGCAGAGACACAGCACACAAAACCAAGTGTTAGGGACTGGAGTGGTGTTCCTGAAAATGGTGTGAAATCATAGCAGAGATAAAAATGAGCAGACAAAAATGACACTATGCACAGCATGTCTTGAGCTTCATATTATTGGTCCCTGCTGTATCCTGGGTGCTGCCAGCAACATTTTCAGACCTGTTTGGAGGCCATACCTGAGTATCCTTCACCTGTAACTCTGCAGTCCCATAAAAAAGATCCTCTTCTTGGAGACTCTGATTGCACATAATTATATTTTTCCTATTCTAAATTGCAGGTTAGGGACTCCACCAGCTAATGCACCTGAGAATTGAGGATAATGATCTAAATTCTAATATCAAATTACAGGCACGTGATAATACCTAAAACCACCTTAATGTATAATAAGTTTAATGTTTAACACATACCAAGAAATACACTTAGCATTGTTAGATCAAACATAATAAAATTAAGCTATGGACTACTGAAATCATAGCAATTCAGCATCTTGTCATTGCAACACAGAAGAAGTGAAATTGGTATTTTAGCCCTAATTTTCAAAGCATCTCCAAAGCTGTGTCTATCATTATTGAGGCTTTTTGCCTGCATGCTTTTTTTGGACATCTGTTTATTTTTTCTCCCAAAACACAGATGTTTGCCCTGTATTGTATTCATATGAACAGACCAGCCAGAGAAGCATTCAGCTGCTTTGTGCATGCAAGTACAATCATTTTGCATATAAGGAAAGAAAAAAAAATGCCCCAAAACTGAGGAAAATGTCAATTGAAGTACTCACAAAAACCAAGAAAAGAATATGTGTAAACATGCATTCAGTGATAGATGCCTGATCTCTGAGATTTTGGCCCTTCAGTATGAGATTGATGTGGAACAGTTTCAGTTTTGACATTGTGTTTGACTCATCGCAGTCATCTTTGCAGGGAGGGAAAGCTGGTGTCTGGCTCAGCAGGCAGCAAAGTAAAGCAGCAGAGACTTGAGGATGTCTGGTATGTCTTCCTCGCACTACTGGCATTTGGGATTTCTATGCATAAGACTTTATTGGTCATATGTTGCCTTTTCCTTCACGTGCTTCTCTACCACATTTACTCTTCTTGAACCTTTCTGAGTCCAGCTCTACATGATACTCATTTGGCTTTAATATCAAGGGTGTTTTGAGAGGTGCAGGGATCTGTCAGATACTTGAGGAATAATCATGAAGAGGAACAGATGATAGCATAGGCTGCTGCATGCACACAGCAGGGTGAAGCAGGGCAAAACTTGGGGCTACATGTAGCATGGAGATTTAAGTAGCAGAGCTTAATTTTGAACTAATTATAAAATAATGGAATTTGATTTTCTATGCTCCTAATACTGCTCAAGTGAACAATAGAATCAAATTCCTTCACATCAGGCACACTGCAACCCCAAATATTTAAATAGAGTTGGAGTGTCACTGAGGGCTGAGCCTGACTACATAAATAAGCTCCAGCAATCCTCAGATACCCACAAAGGCGAACTCTGGGCATCACTTATACCGGCACAGAAGAGAACAGAATCAAGGCCTTTGTGTTCAGTAATTTTGGCACAGTAGTGTATTCAGCTCTCAATCACCTAAGAATCAAAGCAATTAAGCATAGGTTTTCTGCAGTGCATCTTAATTGCAGTCTTCCTTGCAGATGATAGATGATCAAGCTCACTTGGCAATGCAGAGCACAAGACAAGGATGTCCGCCCCCTACCCAGCTACTGCCTCTTGGTTCAGAGCTCTCCTTCCTTGCAGAGCCAGCAGTTGGTGCCCAGGAACATGTACCCTTGACCGGTTTCCCATTCAGTGTCTTTGATCCCATTATTGGTACTGTATGACCTTGAAACACCCTTTATTTTTTATTTTTAAGTGGATTAGGAAAAAAGCTTCTTGGAGGGCTTAGAAGACTGTATGCTAAAGATGATTTCTGCAACCTGATATGGATTACCATAGTTACTCTGTCTGAGCATGGCAGCTTTCCAGCTCCTCTGCCAGGAATGATCTAAAAGCTTTTCTTTTATTGTGTCTTGAGGTGAGAGTCTGGCTGTAAAAAGCTTTCAGAATTCTAATTCTTTCCTCCAGTTTGTTGGCAGGGGGAGTCCAGCACTGCTCCATCTGATGTCTGATATCACTGATAACCTACAAATGATGCGTTTGGGATCTCTGATTGTGCATGTCCAATCACTTAGTTAATTGAGAGCACAGAGAGCTACAGCTCATGGCATTCTGATTATCTCTCCCATTTCTTATTCCACCGGCCTCTTTCCAGACATATTGTTTAAGGCTCATGTCACCTCTCCCTTCTTCATGAACGTGTGCATTTGTTGGGCCAGATCTGTAGTTAGCAAGAGCAGCAGAATGTAAAGGGCAGTCTCTTGAGTCTTGTTATCTTCTTATGCACAGTAATAGCACAGTCTGCATGCCATTCATGATTTTTATTTAATAGAGTTTCCTGGTGTGTATTTTAGGATTCATTTAAAAATACATCAGTGATGAGCAGGGTAGGAAGAAGAAACTGAGCCAAAAATTCCTTCTAAAACCAGACCAATAACTATCTTCTCTTGCCTGCAGCTGACATTTAGGAGTATTCTTAAATCACTTAAAATGGTTTTTAAAAATCACTTCCGAAAAAAGGAGTCTGAGGGAGAGCCTATTGGGTGAATTGCCTGATGCCAGCATGAGCTGGGTGAAAAAATCGAGTCCTAAGTTAATGTTGAATTAATGCTGATTAGTGATGAGAGTGAAACTGGAAATGGCAGACTCTGTGTGGAATATCAGCATTGCTCGTGGCACTTTTTTAATGATGAAAAATCCAGGTTACTTTATATAACACAAATTTCTTCCTTGGGGCTTTAACTGGGGCTTTGCAGTAGAGCTTGTCAGTACAGCATGGGCCACTGCTCTGACCACAGCTGGGGCAGGGAGTATTTTTCCCATTTTATGTCTTTATTTTTGAGGTTGAAAATCTGCCAGGAAACCTGCAGCCGAGGCTGGGATAGACCCATTTCTCCCAGTCTCAAATCAATTCTTTATCCATGAGACTCTTTATCCTGCTGTACTGTCTGGAAATGATAAATTATTGCTTTAGATAACAAATACATTCTGCTTCCTCCTCCCCACTGCTTTCCTCTTGTTCATAGCCCTGTCCTTTCCAGCTTCAATAGTTGGGTGAAAGCCTGTGCAAAATCCCAGGTCATAGTGAAATGTCAGCATGCAAAACCAGTCCAAAATGTCTGGATTGCTGATATAGAGATGCTGCACATTCATCCATCTCCCTCCTGAAATCAATAAGTGCTCTCAGCTCCTGTATGAGGGGGTCACAGCAGAGCCTTCAGTGGAAGTTTGTGCTCCAAACTCTGGTTTTGGCCAAGTGTCCTTAGAATCTAAGTGGTCTGCTCTTGAGGCTGCTCACTGCAGGGAGCACCAGACCTGGTTCAGCCGTTTACCAGATCCACCAAGCCCAGCACAGAAGACATTTCAAATGCCATGGATATTTTAAACAAGCCAAAATCAAGCCCATAAGCATCCTACTTTTCCAAAGCACGAGAACTGTAACCAAATGCAGACACAGGTAGTTTACTTAATTGAAATTAAGCCTTCTTTTCCATTTCCCTTCTTCTCCTTTTCTAGCAGCACCCCATTTAATGCCTGTGGCAAGATTCATCACCTGGAGGCTGTCTTTTTATGAGATTTGACAAAAGATCATTCAGGAGTCAATATTTTGCCAAAAGCTAAGCAATAAGTCTAGTGGCTTGCATATAATTACTCCTTTTCTTTTATGTCTTGATTCCCCCCCCCCCCCTTTTCATTGGGGTTTTGAGTTAACTGACAGCAGAGCAAATGAAGTGTGCTCATGAAGTATGAAGGCTTCGGTTTTGTACCTTGATTTCCTGCCTCAGCTTCATTTTGCATATCTGAGTAACAGCAGGAGCACTGAAAAGCCATTGGGTCTTTATGTGCAAAACATACAGCTCTCCACTGAACTCCTAAAGGTTTCATTATTATTTGATGAGGTAGGCAACAGCAGTTCTGGCAGGACAATATTAACTTGTTTAAAGGAGTACAGTGGGGAATGGGCAAAGGGAATGAGGTTCACAGATACTTTCAAAAAACATGGTGGATTTTGGTAGAAAGGGCGGATTTTGGTAAAAAGAACTGTTTGCCTTTGTGGATGAATCTTACATACAAACCAGGCACAAAAATCCTCTTGGCAGCTAGATCCCTTCCAAAATACAACCATCCTTCAGCCCATAAAGTTATGACTCTGGCTTTGTACTAATGTAGTTAAAGAGCAGATGTATCTGAGGCCCTAAATCATGTGCAGCTATAGCAGTGTGCTGCCAGGTGCATGCAGAAATGCCCCAAAGTCACATTTTTTCCTTTTTGGTAAAGTTATTTCTGAGCTTTTGCTTGTCTGTTTGCCTTAGGAGTGCTAGCGAGGCATTGTAAGCAGGGCAGATGTGAAGGGGTACTGAGAGGAACAGGGCACTGTGCCCCTGCGTTAGGCATGTGGTCCTATCAAAGCCCAGAAACCTTCCAAAAAGAAGCAAATCCAGTCCAGTCTCCCTGAAAGTAAGCAGCTGCCTTGTGAATGAGCTAATGCTCACTCGGTTGTATGAAATGTGTCTATCAATTTTAGAGAGAAGGTTGTTATGAGGAAGCATTTCCTAAAGACTCAAGCAGGCTAGCTAGCTTTGGGGTTGAGTAATTCAAAAGCTGATGTGAAAGTAAATTAGTAAGTAGTCTAAAAGACATGGGTTTATGACAAAATTTATCAAAGAAACCTAATTTTCACTCTCTGATTATATTACATGTCTAGTTGACGAAAAACAATTGTCTAAATTCAGTGCATTTAGACTTTTGTAAAGTGTTTGCCTTGACACTGAATAGCATGCTGATTAAACATTAGCACTATTCGGTAACATTAGAATATACATTAAATGGATAACGAAGTGCCCGACAGAGTTCAACAGGTGGCTGTCAATGAGGAATCAGGGCTGCATGGACCTGTGGTTTCTGGGGCACATAGGGTTAAGTGTAAGCGTCAGAGCTGTCTGTTGTTTGTATCAATGGTCTGTAGCAAAAACACAAGATGAATATTTTTTTGCAAAGCACAAGGATCAAGGAAAGGAAACTGGCACTGGGGAAGCTGAATCTTTTGGTAAAGAGGATGGGGATCCATCAAGCTGCGTGTTGGTCTATGCAAGGGCAGAGCTCTGCACACAGGAGTGTAGGTAGCGCTCAAGGGATGAAGGGAACAGTGCACTGGAAAGCCTCTGTGCATTGATCCCACTGTGATGACTTGACAAAAGGAATTTATGTGGCCTTTAAATATATAAACATGAGAGTAGTGAATAACAGGAAAAGAGGTTATTTTACTTTTACATGCAGCATCACCAAAACCAGGTCTCAAACAGCAAAATGTTGTGTTCAGTTTTCTGCTTTATCATGGCTCCAGAGTAAGACTTGCTGCTTTCCTCCACTATTGACTTTCTTGGGACTTATGGCTCTGTTCGATTAGAAATAGCTGGGTAAAATACAGTGGTTTGTTGTAAGGTCAAGTGGAGATCTAATGAATCTTTCTGGCCTTCGATTTGGGGAAACTGTAACTGCATACGAACTCACTGGTATTAAAAATGTTCTTACCTGATTTCAAAAGGAAAAACCCTACCAGTGTTATTAGCTTCTTCATGTGCAACAGTTGTTGCTCATACATTTTTAATGTTTTAATCTGGAAAGCTCATTGACATTTTGTTTTGAAACACACGGTGCAGCTCAGCAGTGGAGTACATGTGTTCCCACAGCTGCACCATCTGGGGCAGGGAGAGGGACCAGGCTGCATGGGAGGCCGCAGAGGCTTGGAAGGCTTTCTTCAAGTGCCTGAGCTGCACCACTACCATCAACATGGTTTGTGCTGAACCAATGTCAGTGCTGTCTTGGGCTGCTCCAGCACAGCTGGGGCTCTGCTCTCTGCTCAGAAATATCAGCAGCGACAGGTTAAGGTATGATAGAAGGAAGAGATTTATGATGCAATCCTGATTCCAGTATAAAGCTTTAAAGATTTAGAGGCAAAAGGAACAGCTACAGTTATGAAAAATGTCAAGAAATGTTTCCCATTAGGGAGCAGAGGATGAATTCACCATGGCTTGTCCCAGCATGTTTGCTGTCTTACCCACGCTGTAGTGCTCCACTTCTGACATTAAAACATTCACTTTGTGTGGAGTCTGTGGACAGGAGTGAACATCTCATGCTCTGCAGCCATTAACCTGCTCTTTGTCATCCCCCCCGCTTTGGATACAAATTCTGCAGTGCTCTTGCTCCCAAAACCTTTCCAGGCATGGATTGCTGCCGTCTTGCGGTCAAGCTCTCCTCAGGCACAGACCTAGCCGAGTTTTGGCTCCAGCCTCAGTGTAGGGTAGACTTTATAGATTTCCCCTCATACTGTTACTGTAATGACTTACCCATTTCTAGCAACTAAACCTCAAATGCACCTGCATGTCACATAGCTGGCAGTGACCTTAGGGACCTCGGTTACTGCAATTGCGGGCAGCAGGCACAAAGCTCCAAGGCCAGTGCCTCTAAGTGGGAAGGAGGGAGTGTTGCAGGGGAGCCTTTAAATTCCAGAGCAAAACTATAATGAGCTGTAATCGTACCCAGAGTAACTTCACTGCTATAATTCTCAGCAGGAAAACAATTACATTGCAGCAGTCTAACCAGACAGACATGCTGTAAATACAAAACATCCTTTGGAAATATATGCTCTGTATTCTAAATATGTTTAGAATTAAGGCAAACAATTCTTTGCTAATTAGAATTCAAGGCAGACATGCCGAGGGGTTTGGCCATTTTTTTCCCTTTCTGCTTCTACTTTTTCATTTAGCATACACATATAAAGGTGCTGTGTTAGTTAATAACGGCATGCTCGGGCTGTTGTCAGAGGGATGGCAGGGGAGAACTGATCCTTGTGCTCAGTTGATGACTCTCCCCATTGCAGCTGGTTGTTTCTGTCCTCTGAGATGAAAGCTGGTGTGAAAAGGGGATTTGGGGTAGGTTTTGGCACCGGAGAGGACAGCAGGACTGCTGATGCACAAAGCCAGATCTGCTGCTGGTGCTTCAGAGACGCGGCAGCTCGGCTGAGCTCGAAGGCTACAGCTGATGCAGTACCCTCAGTGTGTGCTGGTCACTAGGGGGGAATAGAGGACCGCAGTGTGGGTCATTGGCATGCTTCTTGTGAAAGCGGCAAGTGCTCCAGGGTCTGTCTGCCTGAAATCCTGCTGCTTCTGCTACAGCAGAAACCTGGGGAAGCAGCTGGATACAGAACGGAAAGGATATGTTGCTTTCTTTTTTCATACCTTTATTTGGTGGAGGAGACCCTGGTTTGGGGCGTGTTGCCTTTCCTTTCCCCCATACAATCAGGATTTGGCAGGTTGTCATTTTAAGTGGTGAGATGCTGACTTTCCAGGGGGTATTTAAATTGCTAGGCTTGAAATACGTTTCTGAACTCTGTTCAGAGACGCTAGAACATATGTAAGTGCAGTGTTTTAGGAGCTTCATTCATCTTTTGAGGGGTTTCATGCAGCGTCTGTCCCTAAGCTGCTCAAAGAAGAAAACTGTAGCTCTTTGCTGCTGCCTAGTGCAGCCCCTCTTGGACAAGGGGAACCATGCAGGCTGGGAGAGTTTCTTAGTTTCTACCATCCCTTGTCCAGTTTGACAGAAGGAGAGAGGTGGGAAAAGAAGAACGAAACAAACAAAAATAAGGCTACAAAAAAAAGTGTTTGGACATCTACAGAGTTCTCTGGGAACAGAGGTATCACCTTTATATATGTATTTAAATCATTCTCCTGCAATAAATTCAATCTGATGGTTTTATAAACCTACAAGAAGTTTTTCATTATCCATTGAATACTTAAGCTGGTTTTCTGTGGGGGAAGATAGAAGTTTATGTGGTTATATCAGTCAGGGTATGGCTTCATCCGTTGCAGTGCCTAATGCTGATTCTGGCCATGACTGCTGAAATTCTAGCATCTTCTGTAAGCCTCCATGCTCTTCTCACTGGTGTTAGTGGATGCTTTACCATTGTCTTTAATAAGAGTGATTATGTTGTAGAATTTAAGGACAGTAGGGTGAGCTGAGGTTGAGTAGGATAAGTACCGGTACCCATCACAAATGGAAGTACTGCCCAAGGCAGAAGATCAGGAGAATGCCTTTCCTTAAAGACAGAAATAACCAAAATTTCACATTTTGGAAAAAAAAAAAAAGAAAAAGAGAGAGAAAGGAAATGAATAAAAAAGAGATCTTCCAGAGGTCACAAAGCCAAACTTAGCAGCTCTTTACTGCAGCTCTCAGAACTTTACAAGTGCAGCCCATAACGATGAAATGCATGGCTTGGGGGGAAAGCTAAATCAGGCTCCTAGCACAGACCAAAAGGTTGTTCTACAAATATGTTTGTCACTGCAAGCAATGGCTGTGAAGCCAACAAAGAGGAGTACAGCTAATGTTTAACTGCCACTGTACAGCCACTAAGGTACTTCTGCCTCTTGCCTGGAAGCTTATATACGGAACAGGTTTCTCTTCTCTTTGCTAGCATGTTATAAACATCAGTTTCCCACACATATGCCCCTTTTCCACACTGCGTCTTTCTTACTGTGGGAGTAGGGAAGACAGTTTCAGGATGGAGCTCTAGATTTATAATCACTGAATTCCCATTCATGTTTTCAGTGAAAACACTAGTTTGCATGCATTAGAGCAGCAGCTTGCAAGAGTATAATCACATTGTTTGTGTGTAAAAGTGCAGATATGTATATACACAGGTATACATGCCACAGATGCAAGCAAGCATCATTCTACTGTACCTCTTTAGAGCTTTTGGTCTGAAGAGAACATGGATTTTCCTGCACATTTGTCTTCTTTACACTGTCCTGTAAAGACAGTGCACTGATTTGATTTGCTTAGAGTAACAGGAAGACGCAAGCAACACATAGGGTATGAAGGAAAATAAGCAATTGTCTTTATGTTTTGTCTATATATATACCATTAGCTTCACACCAAACATGACTCACTGGCAGCAGGTGTCCTGCTGTTATGTTAGGCAGTTTAGTAATGACTCAGAGGGGGCTGCTCTCCCTATATGGCATCCCCCAGGGAAGCTAAAAATAGTTCAGAGACTTCCAGCAAAGTAAAAGTATTTGTGGGCTTTGAACGAAGTCTGCTTCTGAAGGTAAGAATCAGAGCTGAGCTGTTTAATCTGCCAGTCCTCCTTCTTGATTTCTTGTTTTTTTCCTCTATGAAGCTTGCCTTGGCAGTTGATCGGCAAATGTTATCTGGCACAAGGCTGGGAGTTTGGAATTAAAAGCAGTTGCTTTCTGCGTTTGTGGAAACAGGGTGGGGATTGACCAGTTAAAAGAAATCAGTGTAGCAGAGAGCATTTGCAGCTGAGGCAGAGACAACAGAGGAATGTGTCTCAGTCAGAAACAGTTGCTTTTTTCTTTTTTCCTTTTTTTTTTTTTCCTTTCTCAGTTGCTGGAGAATCTGAACCGCATATGAGCAATCACAGCATGTGACTCTGCTCTGAGTAGCAGGAAAGCTATTGCTGGCAGTTACACCCACCATGAAACAAGTCCAGTAAGCAAAGTACTCTGCAAAGTTATTGTGGCAGCAGAATATGAAAACAGAGGGACTGTTTGTATTTCTGAGATATGTGCAAATTGGGGTGCTACGTGTGCTCCATGGAAGTGTGGCTAGGGGGACTTTCCAGCCTTGCTGGTAAATATCTGTATATCAAACACACTGATAGGCAGACTACTGCCTACAAGAAACATATACTGTTTCAGATGAAACCTGTGCAGAATAATTACATATATGTGTGTGTATCTGTGTGCATTCACATATGCATGTATGCAGGGAGGCTGCGAGTTGCTGGGCTGTAGACAAGCCCCCCAAGCCTTGCATTGAGGCAAGTTCCTATATGGATTTGCACTGCACAGAAATGGAGATGTAAGGGCTGAGTCGCACTTCTGACAAATGAGATACAAGGGCTGCTCGTTACACCAGAATAACCTCACGGGCCATGATGGATTTCCTCTGATTTGTCAAGTGGCACCACCAATATTGATAACAAGTGACTTTGGTGTTGTGGAAACCATATAAAAATCTGACAGCCTCGCACAGGGAATCTCTGATGACAGCAGTGTGTGTAGTACACCTGCATGGGCCTCTTCACCGAAAGCCGCCACCCCTGACTCTGAGCCCTAGGGGATAAGGAATTTCTATGTGTGTCCCCTTCTCTGCCCTCCTTTAGTGCCAGTTTTGGCAAATGAGTTCCAGAGGGGTGAGCATGTCCGGGGGCCTGGCTGTGGAGGTGATGCAAGTGTGTGATCATTGCAGGGCTCCCACTGCGTGAGCTCCAGCTATAGGTGTTGGAGCCCATCAGTGGCATGCCTTGGATACCTGGGCTGCTCCTTGAATTGGTATCAATCCCCAGCTGGGCCAGTAACTCCCTCAGCTGGAATGGGGAAGGAAGGTGACCAGCAAAACAGCACAAGCTGTCTAATTTTAGCTCCCTGCTGTTGGGCCAGCTTCTGCTAACAACAGTGTCAATGACAAAACCAACATTAATTTGAGTGGGAAAAGGACTGAACCCAAATTAATATATGCTGGCCTGTGTAATTATCTTTATTGGCTGATGGGGAAGGAAGACCTTACTCACTCAATGCATTTCTATGGCTGCCTGGCTGTGCTCCAGCGATGTACCAGCCTGTGAACAGACGGGCTGGAAGAGGGGGACGGGAGTGCTATATCCCTTCATGAGGGGCAGTAATTCACTGTCATCCCCAAATGATTAAATCCTGCTTATTTCAAACAGGCAGGTAATGGAGAAACTCCCACAAATATGGTGGGTAGGATTTAGCTCCAGGTGCTTGTGGAAAACTTTCCCTATTGAGTCCAAAGTTCAATATCCTAATCCCTGTGAATGGCCATAGAGGAGAGCATGTTGATTTTAGCAGGTGTTAAACACTGCCTTTCTAGACTGGTAAAAAGAGTGAAGATTGAAGAAAATGGCAATATACTCAGGAGCACAAGGTGACAGGTCAGCTTCGCTAAGTGCTAGGGATGGACACAGACTAAAGAGAAATCCTATTTGGCAGCACAGAGAATCTGCTGGGCTTGGCAGCCTGAAGCCTACTCTACGATAATTGTTTTCTTCTTCAGTAAACCAATGTATTGATTAGGATAAGCAAAAAGGATCAGTCCCTATGGAGCTCTGCAAGGCACTTTACCACTTTGCTTAGTTCAGATGGTCATGGTTGATAATTCCCGTGTTTTTCCTCTGCTGAGGAATTTAGGGGTTTTTCCTCTTTCTGAAAACAAATTGCCACATGTGATTTCATACGCTCACACTTACATATTTGTGGGGAGTCCCAAAATCTAATTTCCATTGTGCCAACTCCTGTTTAGCACAGACTTAATTTTGCAACTTTTAAATAATTTCTCATGACAAAACAATATTGTGGGATATTGAAACAAAGCAGACACTTTAATAGAAGCATGCTGAAAGCATTCTGCCAGGAAGCACACACCAGTGTTATCTTAGTGATAGCTCAATGACTGGTTAAAGCAGTGCAGGTCCAAGATGGCATAGAGATGTGGAGTTGTTCCTGACCCTTGTGTGGATTCTCCAATGCTCTTGAATCTCCCTTTTTTACTATGAGGCAGTACACAGATAATCTGCAATTGAGAGGATTCTCTAGCTTGTTTTCTGCTCTTAATAATAATCCATGGCAAGGATATCAAGATGCAAACCATGCCGGGCAAGCTAATAGGAAAGAGGCCACCATCAGTAGATGCTGTCAGTAATCTTCCTGCAAAGACTATAGTGATTCTTTGGGCTGGTCTTCTTTAGCTGGCCATCTGCTTTGCATTCCCTGGTGGTGCTTCAGTTTGGATCTCCGGTTTGTTTGTCATTTCAGTCTCCCACTTTATTATTTCCAGAGCCAAGTGAACCGCTGCCAACACCAATGCAGTGAGATTGCATTGTGAGCTTTGCGACATGGTATACTTTCCTCTTTATCTTGAAGCCTCAGCTCCTGGAATTAGTTGATTTTGTTAGAATCCCAGCATTCATTTAAAAGGAAAAAAATAAGTAGATCTCTGCTCCTCATGAACTAAGGAAAAAGCTTGAAAAAGAGGGATTCCTGCAGACTTAGCAATCACAAGCCAAATAAAAAGAGGCTTTTTTTTTTTCTCCCCCCCCCCCCCATCCCAACATCAGGCTGTTTTACAGACAATCTTCCTATTTCTGAGTCTCTCCCAGTTTTTGAGTGCTGGGTGCTGGCAAACCTGAGCGGCAGCTGTTCATTTCTAAAGGCAGGGAAAATAAGTAGTCATCTCTAACAGGAAAAGTTACTTTATATTTGCCTGGGTTGCCTTCCTCTCTGCCCCTGCAGTGCACTCCTGCCTGTGGTCAGCACGGCATTGGGAGCCCATTGCAGTAGCTCAGAGAGCAGCTCACATCCCACTAAGTCCCAGTGAGAAACGGGAGGGCAAGATGTTGTGTTACCAGAACTGTGATTCCCTTGAGGTCAGGAACGGCAGCTGCTGCTGTCACTAACCCATAACTTTAAATAATCTTAGCTATGGATGTATGGCATTTCTGTGCTCATGGCTCATCTGAAATGTCATTAGGGCTTGCCCAGTTCTGGGGTGGAGGCTGTCACTCTTTTCCCAGCGTGGGGATGTATTTGTGATGCAATTACTAGAGCTATGAAGGGCCCATCATTTCTGTATCAGTTTGCCTAGAATACTCTTTTCTTACTTTGATTTTTCTGTGGGAAAAGAGATGACGCTTAAGACTGATTTTAACAAAATATGTTTGTTGGTCTGGATTTTTCATCACTCTGGGCTGGGGCCTTAGGGAAACATATTTGCTTTTATTGCTTTTTTCTGGTAACTAAATGGAATTAGCATTCCCTGCCATTGCTGGCCAACTGGATCCAGTGCAAGTCAGTGCAAACGAAGGACAACAACTGTCATGAATCTGCAGCAGGAAAGTATTAAAAATTAAAAGAACAACAAAAAAGAACATGAACAGCCACAGGTCACATTTGTTGCTGGCCTGACGATGGAACTGATGATGCTTGATACTTCCCAGTTTTGCTGATGTGGTTTTATTTTCTTTTGGTCTGTCACATTTCTTCAGTACTTTCACTGTTATTTGTAGCTGGAGATGACAGGAACACAAACATTTTCCGTGTAACCTACAGCACGTGGAAGGAGTGCGTTGTACAGAGGCACCTGGATAGGGCATTCATTCATGCCCTTTCCACATACTGTTAAAAAGCACTCGCTGTCATTCACAGGCTTTTTAGATGGGCAAGAAAACCACCAGGCCTTCAAACTTTGTGATGCTGACGTGGAAGAAAGAAATGTCTTTCTAGTTAATTAGGGTTTTTTTTTATACTTAATTTTATCTGGTGCTGTTCTATTGATACTGAGGTTCCCTGGCACAGTAGCAACTCATCAGTCACAGAGTATCAAGAGTTAGTTGGGGACTTCTAAACTTCTGTAAGAATTCTGCCAACAATTAACTTTATAGTCCTGTAGTAGCAACTCAATGAAATTGACAGAAGCAGCCCCTCTGATTTGTGTATCCATGCTTCTGTTGTCATTGCTCCGCAGGTCATCTGTAGTCATTCTTCTTCCTCAGAAAAGTCCTTAACCTGGAAAGAGGGAAGAAGATGTGAAACAGGAGAACATCTTCAGCTTAGGTTTTGTTTTTCAACTGTGCCCCTCGTTTAACGCTATTTAGTTGGGAACTGATTTTACAAATCTCCATGAACCAAACCTGGCATTTCACTGGAATTTTAAGGGAAGCAAGGAGTCTGGGCTCACAGAGAGGAGGGAAGAGCAGCAAGTGGGCATGTGATGGAGAAGTTCTTCATGAATACAAGTATGAGCTGTCCTGGTAACCAGTAGCTACTGAGTATATTGAAAATTCTTTCAGTTTTCTACCTTGATTCTTAGCTCAGGAATAAAATGTGTAGGGAAAGCACTCATTGCCATCTGGTAAAACCAAAGCATTTGCATATAGTGGCAAAACAACCAACTTTTTAAGGTAGAAAAAACATTTCCACTGATCTGATTCCCAACACATGAAACTCAAAGCGAAAATGAGCTGTCTTGCTGCTGAAGCCTTTGTGCCCCACGCAGGGTAGCTAAGTACCAGGATGATGCTTGGCAGGTTGGGCACTCAGGGGCCAAATGGACCAAAAGGATGGAGTCTTGAGGGTGTCAGTGGAGCCAAAAGCAGGGGGAGCTGCTCAGGGTGAAATGAACACTAAACCTTGCTTCCTTTATTTTTATTGGATCCTTTGGAAAAACCACACTGATTTATCTTGAGGGCAGCAGGGAAGGATGTCCTGGAAGTGCTGTCCTGTGCCAGCTGTGCTCGGGTCTGCTCGGATCCCAGAGGGTGCGTGTGCTGCACATTGAGGCTACTGCGGGCTGTTTTCCCCGGGGCCACCTTCTTGGAGAAAAGGGACACTCGGCAGCTGGACGCAGTCTCCTTTGCTAAAAGGCTTCGGTAGGGAGATGGATGGGGAAAATGGGGAGGAGAAAAAACATACAAAAAGGAGGAAGGGAGAAGAAATGTGGGGAAAACGGGGAGATCGTGAGAGAAGGGAGGCGCTGAATAAGGGGATGGGAAAATGTGAGGAATGGCGAGAAGAAGAGAAATGAGGAAAAGGGGGGAGAAAGAAGAAAAGTGGGTGAAAGCAAAAAGGCATTGAGGGAAAGAAACCCCAAAAGACGTGGGGAGCGCGAAGCCGCTCCCGCTGCGATCACCCGGGGCCGGTGCGGCGGGGCCGGGCGGGGCGGGATGGGGCGGGCACAGCCGGTCCCAATCCCGCCCCCTTTCCCCTCCCTGCCGTTCCCCCCCACCCGGCGGGGCCGGGGCGCCGCGGCCGCGTGTCGGTGTCGGGGGCGGCGCGGCTCTGCGATGCGGCGTGAGGCAGCGCCGCGCCCCCGCTGCCGGAGGAGCCGCTCTGCCGCCGGCCCCGCGCTCCCGCCGGCAATGATCTCCTGAGGGGCCGCGCCCGCCCCGCCGCACGGGTGAGTGCCGCGGCTCGCCCGGCGCCGCTCCCGCACTTGGCGGAGTTTCGGGGTCCGAGAGGCGCTGCCCTCCGCGGGGGAGCCGCGGCCCTTCGGGGTGGCTCCGGGTGTGCGTTCCCGATGCGGAAAGTGGCTCTGTGCAGCGGGAGGACCCTGCCCCGCGCTCCGGATGGCTCGTCCGAGCTTTGCCCGGAGGGATGCGCGGTGTATGGTGGTGGTGGTGGTGGTGGGGGGGTGATGGGGCTCCCGCGGGGAAGGGACTTGTGGAAGTGACCCGGGGGTGCGCGGCAGGAGCGGGCTGGCGGGCTGAGTGTTCAGAGAGTGCTGTGGAGAGAGGATTCGGCGCTTCGGGAGCAGCCGGTGAACGCAGGCAGAGATGTGGCTGAATCGGGGAGAAAACGCGGTACGAGCATCCGGCTGGGCGGTGGGGTCACCGGGCGGGTACCGAGGGGACAGCCAACAGGTGCCTGGGGAGTCTCCCTGGCTCGGCCGTTGCCGTCATTGCTCCGGGAGGTGCGAACTTCAGGATACGAGAGGCTGCCCGCATGGGAGGGTAAAGCCCAGGTGTGCCCTGCATTGATTACTGGGTTGTGTTTTTTTTTCCGGCTGGGAAAATGTATCCGGTAACAAAAACTTTCTAAGAGCAGTAATGGATTCTCAACGCGGAGCTCCTTTCCCGAAGTGTTACGGAATTTTCACAGGCTTGTTTGTTGTATTGACAGCACATGTAATGTTCTGGTGGTCGTCTCGGGGAGTAGCTAATACTACAGCAGATAGGGTTTGGTCTGCCAGCAGTAAGAATGTTCATTGAACTGCCTTTGCTTTAGCGTTTGTAAATTTCATGTATAATGCATACAAAGCAAAAAAATCAGCTAGAAATATACATCAACCTATGAAAAGGTATGAAGCCCGTGGCCGCAAGTACTTCTTGTTAAGTCAACTTTCAAAGCAGCTTCTCTCTAGACAGCAGTTCTCATTTTTCAAGGGGAGAGAGGATGGGTGAAATTGAATTGTCCAAATTAAGTCAAAATGAATCGCTTAATATTCAGAGGGGTTGATAAATGAACCATTAAATCAACACTTCCATAGTGTCTCATTGGAAAGGAAAATGAACAACCCTCAGTTGTGTGCTGGGCAGAACAGGTCAGCTGGCGCCGTTCCGGCATCAGCGTGCTGAACGGAGTCCTCCTGCTGCCGATGGGTGTATTTTGCTCCGTGACATTACACGGGGATGGGAGCAAGCTCTCCTGCTCTGTGCAGTGAGGAGTAGCCTCTGCTATAAGTAACCATAATTGTCCCAGTTTCCTCTCAAAGGAGAGAAATCCTGGTTATGGTTATTAACATAATTCCATTGATTTCTCATGTTGATGTGTATCTGTTGAGAATCTGCTCCTGTATTTCGGAATACTTTTTCCAATTTTTTTTTTTTTTTCCCTGAGGAAGAGCTATATTTTTGAATGCTAGTTTGAGGAAAAAAAAAATATACTGATAAATGGGGAAATGAGAGTCATCATTTTGAAACAAGCCAGATGAGGTGCCTTATAGTAAAATCCCTTTTGAGAGCAGAACCTCTCAGTAATACAGTACGTGAGCTCTGCTTGTGAACCCTCTAATTAGCATAGGTACAGCTCTTGCAGTATTCTGGAAAACTACCTTTGTCTTTGCCCCTTGAAGTCTTTGAAATACTTGTGCTGGAGTGGTGTGAGAACAACTGAGGATGTTGACTTTATCCTTATTGTGCCTTCTGGAAACTTCCAACACTTTGAAGCATTGTGGATCACATGCCCCTGATGTTTTTCATTTGCACCTTTTTGCTTTTGCAGTAACGTAGCAAGTTTTGCTGAAAGCTGTTAAAGCTTCAGGAGCGACAGCTCTTTTGTTTTTTGCATTCAAACTGAGTGTTACAAAGAGGAAATTATGGTGAGACTTGTATTTCTTAAATGCTCAGAGAAACAGATTATTCAGGCTCCAGCTGAAGGTGGGACTGTAAATCGACTCATGACTTGAGAAAGCTTCTTGCCTACATTTCATTCAGCCAATAGAATCTGTATGAAACCTTTAGACAGGCAGGGCCATTTATTCAGCTGTTTATAATTATATATAGAACTATGTTACATAAGGAGATCTGTTGCTCTTTATTTAAGGTGATGTGTGTGGACGCAATGTTTGTGTGTGTGGATCCCCCAGGTAATGGGTTATTAGGTGGGTGCATCAGAAGTTGTTTGAATGCATTGGGAGTTTTATGTCATGTATGATGAAGCAGATGGACACGTAGGTGTGCTTCCCTCATGGGAGAGGAGGTTGTGGATCTGGAAATGCCTTTAGATAGTGTCTGATGGTGGTGTGCATTCTCCAAGTGTTTTGCTGTTCTTAAGGGCCAGGGTAGCTGTGGGTGGTTTTGGGTACCAGCAGTGCCTGTTTAGACTAGCCTTTGCTTGCTTCTAATCATCCTCAAGAATAAAAGAAGTAAAAATGTTTCTCTGAAAACCTCCCATGCCTCATAAGGTTACCCTGCTGCTTCTATTTCCTCACTTTCTATTTTTCTTTGAAATCATAATGCATTTCTTTAGTCCTTTTGATAAAGACTTGAACTCGGGCTTGCTGGGAAGTGGTCACTATTCTGAGAAAGTGCTGGTATCTTATTGACTTATTTTGGGAATGATGGAAAAAAGTATAAAAGATTCACTTGCATTGATTAAAGCCTCCAGGGCAATCTTCTAACACTGCAGTTCTCTAGGTGAAAAATTAACTTTCTTCTTTGTCTACTCCTGCTTTTATTTCATTTGTGAGAATCCCAGGCGCTGTTATCAATTTACATCAAGTCTTTTAGGTGTGCTTGAAGTGGGAAGTAGCTTAGTCTAAAAGCTCACCCATACGATCACCCTTGGAGTCCATTTGTCTCCAGCCACCAGCAGATACACCTCGATGCCATTGGCCCCCCCCCGAACAGTAACAGAGGCAGGATTTGTGCCAGCCCATAGTCCCTCACCCGGGAAATGTTTCCTGAGTGATTGTATAAAAAATAATTAACAGCTACCTTGATGCTTTTCCGGAGGTTTTGGCAAGATAGCACTTTAGCTGCAGCTTAATGACGAACTTTGATTTATGAGGTAGCTGAAAGTGTTTCAATTTTTGGATATGGAGTGGAAGTGCAAGAGCTTTCTGCATTTCACCTGCAGCTTTCCAGCACGACGTGCAGCTAACAGCTTGTCTCTCATTGATTTTAATAAGAGATTTTTGCTGAATATGCCTGGAGTAGTTTGAAAACATATTGTTACTTTTTTTTTCTTGGGCAGTATGTTACTAAACACGGTAAAGAATTTTGCAATGCCTTTTGAAATAACTTTATACAAGTATAATTCATGTATCAGTGCATTTTCCCTGTGAATTCTGTGCTTTCTTTCCCTCTCAGCCATGCTCAATAGCAGTTCACCTGGATGTGGCTTCTATCTGATTTGTTTTGAAATGGTTCAGAAGTATCCCCTTGACATTGCTAGCCAACAGATCACACTTAAAATCTTACCATTCTGGTGTCAAGCCTTTTCCTATTTTATTTCTCTCACCTGCACCTTGATTTTTGACATATTTTTAGCTGCTATTCTGTTGAATTTGAGTACAGGCAGTGAAAATGGATTTGTTGGGGTGTTTTTTTTGTGGGGTTTATTTTCTCCTTTGAGAAATGGAGGATTTGGCTTTTCACTGGAGATGGAGCACTAGAGTGATTATCTCCTTCCCTTCTTAGTAAGGAGGGATTCTGGTACCTCCTAGGAGGTCAAAGCTTTATGAAATCTCAGCATCACCACTCAGTTTAGCCAGAGAATCTGATACAGACACTGGGGTTGTATTGTTGTTTTTTTTTTTGGTAAGGTAATGATGGCTTTAAGAATCTGGTATTGCACAGAAACCTCCCTGAATCTAATGTGTAGGAAAGTGGTAAACTTGTAGCACCGGATTATGGTAATATTCCTGTTATGGCCCCTTTTTAGTCCCAAGGGAATGGTAGGGTTTGTCAGGTTGGAGAGCTACCATGAGTGCAGAAGAGCAGTTCTGGGACCATGTCCAGGGAGATGGCCGCTGCTGGGATGAGCTAAGATGTGCTAGGATCACCCCAGCACCTGGAATATTGGTGTAGTGTTTTTATCCATGCCTTGTATGGAAGACATGAACAGGCTCATTTCTTCTTTGGAAGCATGGCAGCTAGGCTAACCATTAAGTTAAAATCTCTCCTGCCTCCTCTGGAGGTTTGCCTGGTTTGTAGCTGTCATTGGCCATCGGCTGCTGTACTGGTTTTGATGCATGAGCAGGTACTTGTGCCATAGGAGCTTGTGCCAGCCCCGGTACAGCTCTGCATACCTGTGCTCAGCCCTGAGTTCTGCCACGGTGGGTGGGAACTACAGCCTGGCTTTTGATAGTCATTAATGTGCAGCTGAGCAGATCTCCATGCCTGGTTTTCCCCCTTTTTTTTTCTCGTGCTAGCCTGAGAAATAACGTTTGTTTCTTGCAGTAGTGCTGCGACTGAAAGGCTTCTTGCTGCAAGGCCGCTCCGTTATTCTCTGTAGTGCTTGGATTGCTCAGCAGAGGGAGAGCAGACCGTGTTCGCACAAGGCACCCAAAAATGCCAGCAGACACATCGCTCCGGCTGACTGTGAGGAAAGGAGTCCCAAAGCTACCTTCTCGCTGGGTTTTTTTTATCTCTTCCCTTCTTGTTTTGAAGCTCAGAGCCAAGCTGTGATTTTTCACCTCTTGATCAAAAATAGCTGCCTCAGTCTGTAGGTTAATGGACTATTTCAGGTGTCAGAGCAGGATAGAAAAGATGTGTCCAAATCCAAGAAGCAGAAAAATCTTGTGAATCCAACTCCTTTCTAAATATTCAGCAGCTAAATATTTAGGAAGAAATGCTGGAAGTTGGCCTGTAGTGACCGAGGCTTTACAGCATAGCCAGAGATAAACAAAAGAAGACAAATCCAAAGCCATACCCCTTGAAGTAGTTAAAATTCAAGCAGCAAGCAGTCCACGTGACTCATCTTCAGGCCAGATCTTTAGCTATCGTAAATCAGAGCAGCTCCGTTGGCTTTCCCGGCCCTGTGCCAGTTGTGTCACTCGCTGGAGGGCTGGCCTGCTATTTTTTGGGGGGAGGAAAGTTGGAGCAAAAGATTGTCACTGAGGTTGTTATTTAATTTGATATATTTTTTTTGAAGGTGAGAATGGTATTTGGTTAAAGAGTAAAATCTGTGCTCAGGCAAACAGGCAGTATGGTTCAGTAGAGGTTTGCTCCCCTGTAGCATACTGTGAGGAAACCCAGGAGAGTTAGACATCTGTTTTGTTTAGTCAGAGATGTCAGTTTAATGTGGTAAGAAAACAGCTGTTGAAACACTGCTAGATAAAAGCAAGATGATAAGCATGAAGGGGGAAAAAAATGATGGGAAGTTGCTGCAATTAGATTGAATAAGGCAGTGTTGTGGAGACCTGGCTCATTCCCCATCTGTCACTGGCCTGCTGGGTGCTGGGGTTGGCTTCAGGGCTGTGTTCTTCAGAGCAGGGAGTATTGGTGCTTTTACACCACTTAAGTCAATGAGGTACCAGTTGTGGAGGCTTTCAGTAGGTAGAACAGATTAAGCTGCTCACCCTGGTAGCAGGAGGCAGTTTGAGCGGGGCTCTAAGCACTGCCATGCTTGATCAGAGAGCATGACCCAGCTCTGCACTGGACGCTTTCTTAAATAAATGGAAGTGTTCTTTTAAAGCACAAGCCAAGAGTCTGCAGAGGATGACGGTGAGCGTCTTTTAACACTCCTTTAGACAGGGAAGTGTGCCCACCTGGCAGATGTGGAAATGTACTGCTTGGAAAGCTAAAGGAGCATTGTTTGGAGGTGCCTGTGAGCAGGGACGGGGGGTAGTCATCTGCCCAGGGAAGGCTCTCCCATCTTCTGTTCTGGCTTATAAAAACAAATTCAAACCAGAGCCATCTTTGGGTTTGCTTTCAAATTCTTACCTGCGCAGCCAGTTAGGAAGGGTCTGCGTTTCCACTCACATCAGAGGCTGATCTCCATCCTTGCTTCCAGCCCAGCTCTCCCTGGTTCTTTCCATGCAACAAGCTGCCTGTATTGCCTTCACGTCTCTGCGATGCTCTGTGAGGAGCAGGCTGTGAGGGCAATGGTGTCTAGCCGATGCTGTTAACAGCAGGAGAAACACCTCTCTCCTGAGGAGAGTTCATCTCTGCTGGATAATGAGCTCTGTTTCGCTCAGGACTGAATTGCTGCTGTATGGATCAGAGCAGAGCACAAATGAGGATGCAGCACCGGGCACTTCCTACTGCCTTTCTTATACATAGCAAACAGCTAATTAAATGAGAGCTCTTTTGAGCTATCGGACTGCTGCTGGCCTGGCTTCTTACAGAAGAATCTTGTGCAGTTGTCTTGCTCCAGTAACTTTTTGAAGTCTTTCAAAACTCTGTTGCAGCAACCCACAGCTTTTATTCTGGCTTTTAGGCTGTTGCAAGTGTGATTTATTTTTATTTTTTTTTTTTTTTGAAGAGTGAAGTTGGGGAGTGAAGCTTCTGTTATCATGGGGGTTGTCCATGTCGATGTACAAAATGCACAGCCATAGCGTGGGGTATGAGAGCCTTGCCATGACTTAAAAGGTAGCCTGTAAATCTCTCTGTTTATACACATGTTTGAATTACAAAATTGTTTATGCAGAAAACATAAACTTTTTTTTGGAGTGTCAGCAGGGGCAGCCTTGCTCCTCTTGCAACTTATTTCATGGGTATAAATGGGATGTAAGTGGATTTTCTACCTTATGCTATTTGTTTGAAGGAGGATAAAATTCACTGTTGTTACTGTCACGCTCGGGTAAAACACTAACCCTGAATTTTAGCAGGTTTACATTATCAGCTTTACAGGTATTCCCACTTTCAAATTGCATCTTTTAGTGTTAGTGACTTCTGAAACAAGTGAATCCAAAACAAACTTCAGAGCAATAATTTACCTTATTTCACCTCACTACTTTTAATTTTGTTTCAGTAAGACCAAAGAAGAATCGCAGCCCTTACAGACTGGAGCTCAGTTTTCTGCTTACACGTTGGTCCTGAAGAGCTGAATTATTTTGTGGTTTTGTTTGCAGAGCTTGCACCAGGATTTTGTAGGAAATCATTAGCTGTATTGCTGTTTCAGTACAGGCACTGGGAAACCCACTTTTATCTGTTCCTGCTTAACAGTGTGCTACAAAAGGCTTGCCTTGCGCATACTGAAACATGATTAATTTTGGGGGGTGTAATGATGAAACTGCAGTGCTTCGATAGGTTGATTATTTTACACTTTGCCAGAAATGGATACTTAAAACGAGATATTAGGTCTGAATGAGATATTCAAGAGCAAGTTATAGGTTTGAGTTACAGGGAAGAAGCCAATCCTACTGCCTCTGGTGTCAATGAAAATATTGGGAATGGAGTCAGGCATGCAGTACTTAATGGCCAACAGATGATGGTTTTTGAAGGTGTGAATAAAAGATTTGATGTATTGGTTGAACTGTCTGAAAACCAGATTAGATGGATATTTTTCTTTCTTCCTCTTCTCCTTGTTCCCCTTCTTTCTGTCTGACTTCAGCAGTGGAGCTCTTGAGCAGCAGGCGCTTCTAAATTCCTCTGCCCAAGCTGGTATCTCTTTGACAGTTATGGCATGGACCCTTGTGCAGGCTGATGTTACACGCTGTTACATGCTCTAATTTCACACTTCTAAAATAATTTTGAAGTTGGGCATTTTATTTATTGGTTTAGACAAAAACCACCTACACACAGTTCCTCAGTGTTAACAGTAATAATGTTTTCTGTTAACAGGTATTTCCTGAAGGAGCATGGTGAAGTCAGAGGTGAATGATTTTAAGTGACATATTTAATGATAGTCTTATTACTGGCATGGAGGATATTATGGTTGAGTCAGAAATAGAAAAATGTTGCAATGAAATTTCACCATCATTCTTATTTTCAGCTGCACTGTTATGGAAGGTTCACATCCCATGGCTGGAATAGGAGTTTGGAGGAGGAAAAGCAGGGTGCATGCATTGCACAGCCAGTGTGGCCTAGCAGAGTTGGGGATTGCTGTCATTGGTACATTGGTGGGAGCTGCATGTCATTTAGTCCCTGGTTCCCTCTGCCAGTATATTACAGCATATTTCCAAAGCTAGAATGCATAATGTTGTTAAACTAGCAAGCATGTGTTACTCTGTCAGCGTTTGAGTCTGTATCTGAAGTGACTATTATTTTGTTCTCCAAATGGCACACCATGAATAGTTGTAGTACATCAGTGTGTTGCCAGTAGTCTCTGCTCTGTCTTGAATAGTGAAGCTGTCTAACTTAGAAAATGAAAAATAGTTTAAAAATGAGGTGAAGCTCATTCTCAGGGTGCCTGTAAAACCCTTGGCTGTGGCCTCTTTTAATTGGCTCCTCTGGAAGTGTATTTGTTCGGTCAGATCTCTTGAAAAATGATTGAGCATGGAAGCCTTGTAAATAGCAAAAGTGTTTCTTATGTGATTTAGTGCATTAATAGTTACTATGTAGGAGTGTTTTCATCATCAGAATGTATAGTAAGTCAGGACTTCCATCATTCTACTGTATTTTGTTTTGTTCACAGAGAAGAAGAGACATTAAGAGAGATTGGAGAGATTTGTGAACTGAACTAAGTCAGAAGTATTTTATACAAACTTTTTATCTTTAGCAGTTGGTAGTTACTCATAAACATGGTGTGAAAAGCTATGGTGGCAGTGGAAGCATTGCTTCCAAAGCTTGGTCCAAAAGATGAATGTGTTGCTGCTGGTGTAAGAGAGCGTCTGCCTCAAGTGACTGGCTCCATCCCTACCCATTGCTTTCTCAGGAGAGCAGGTGTTGGGTTTAAGGTGGGAAAAGGCTGTTTTATGATTAATGACACAAGGCCCCTTGGTCTTCATATGCTTCTCATGTTATGCAAGTGTTCTTACAGAGATTAAAATGCTGCTTTTTTGTCCCTTCCATTTCCCTCCACTTATTCCGTGGAGCTTGATCAGCTTGAACCAGTTTTGCATTTGTTAACCCATGCTTGTAACTTCTGATCTGCTGATATTTGGCTTTTCAGCCAGCTTGGACCTGCAGCTCCGGGCTTAAACAGCATAAATTGTTCCATGGACTTAGGGTGTTCTAGCCCAGCCTACATATAATATCTGGTATTTTAGATGTCTGTGTGTTCAGTGCTGTGTTTGGTACTTTCTGTGCATACTCTTTATATGCAAAAGTTGCTTTTTCTCACAATCTGTCGAGGAAAGAAAATAGAACTTGCAGCTTTTCAGACAGAAATAGAAAACAGTTTCCAGGTGAACTTGGACCTGTGATTTTGGGGTGGGAGAGAGTATAGGTGGCTCTGGATGTTTGGTTTTTTTTTATATTCTAACTTGTGAAGCAACTTGAATCTAGTCTACTCCGTAATTTCAAACCTCATACAATATTTCCCATTTCTTACCCTAATAAGACCAAAGGTAAAATTTTATGGCACATTGTGAACTGAATGGTTAACTGCTTATTAAATATCTTTGCTTCCAGGGCAGATGGAAATGAGAGAAGTGTCTCATACAGACCTCAACCCAATTAGTACCGTTTATCTAAACATGCTCTGGCTTATCCTACTAACACCTCACAAGAAAGCAGAAATTATCCTTACCATGTCCTCTACCTCACTAGAAAGTAAGAACAGCTAAGGTGGTCAGACGAAAGGCTCACGTAGCCCAGCATCCTGTCTGTGGTGTCTGTCAGTCCTAGGTGGTTTGACTTCTCCTCAAGCTGTAGAGCACAAATGTATTCCTACTTCTGATGCATTCTTAACATAAGAAGCTGTTCAGAAATAATTTTGCTTGTCTGATCCATTGCAGTTGCATGCCTTTGTATGTTTTCTTTTTAAGATGAGATAACCAGAACAGAAATACATGCAGTTTTAAGATGCGGATAAATAACAAGTTTATTTTGTTCTGTAACAGTATTTTGTATCTCAGTCTTGATGGCTTTCCTAAAGAGTTCTGCCACGATTTGCCTTTTTTATGGTTGCTGCTGAGCTGATGTTTCCAGAAAAATGTCTGTAATGACTAAATCTCTTTTCTGCATCAGAACAGTTAATTCAGAGCCTGTCAATCTATGTGGACAGTCGTACTCCTTTTTTTTTTTAGTGCAGTATTTTGCATTTATTAACATTAATTTAGTCTGTTATTTTGCTGTCCAATCACAGTGTCTTGAGACTCTCTTGGAGCTTTCATGTCAGTTATAATTTTGCCTACTCTTAATCATTCTGCTTTGTCAGAGAAGTGTGGCACTTCATTACCTTCCCACCCCTCTTCTCAGACCATTAATGGGTATATGGACTAGTATGGGTCTCAGCATAGATGCAGAGATGACGTGTTCATAGCTTCCCCCATCATTGTGACGAACAATTCTTTATTCTTCTATCTATTTATCTATTTAATCTATCCATCTATCTATCAGTCATCAGTTGTTGATCCTTAAGTTGCCCTTTCTTTCTGTCCCACCATAGCCTGCCTTTTTTTAAGGCTTCTTTTAGGATTCTTTGAAACTCTTTGCTGAGGGGTTTGGGATAAGCTACATGTACTGCATCAGCTGTGCGCATATCCCTGCATACCATATCGCATGGCACCTTATTCATATGGCTTGTTAACTCCTTCAGGGGAGTCTAACAGATTTGTTGTGCATGGCTGCTGTCTGCAAAATATCTGACTCTTCCTGGGTATATAATGCAGCCACTGATTCTATTCTTTATTGTATTTTCTATCAGGTTTTTTGCATTGAAATTAAACTCAGTGGTCTGTGTCTTTGAACATTTGGCTTTTTTCATGAAATGCTCAGCTGTAGAAAGAAGTGGGATGTTTTACCTAATATGTTGTGGGCATTGTGTTTGGTTTGTGGGTGGTTTGGTTTGGGATTTTTTTTCTGTCCTGCTCTGACCTGCAATGTTACAGCTTTGTTCATTGTGGGGTCAGAATCAGAACTCATGAAAAGGATGCATCTGCATCTCTGGTATGTCACCATAGTGTTACATTGCAAGACACTGCTGAGTTTCACCATGACAGTTTTCAAAGTGGTGCCCTGGGGTTTGCAAGATAGAGTTGATCAATGGTAATAAGCTTTAATGTATTTATTGTGTGGAATAAATTGAACACTAGAGCTAATGTTGACTGAAACCAAATGTCGTATTAGAGTTTCAAGCCATTCTTGTGTATATAGAAATATACGTGTATATATACTTCTCTATATATGTATATATAGAAGTATCAAGGCATAGGGCTGTATGCTTGTCTAGTAAATGAACTCTAGTGAGTGTTTTGCATTTTAAAGGTTCCAGAAATAAACTTAGAAGTTGGCAACAGACTTTTATTTTACTCTCTACATCTTTGTTCATTGCTTTACAAAATCCTAGCAGAATACCAGTACTGCAGGCTTCTGATGCCAGCATTTGTCACTAGCCTTGTATTGTAACTCTGTTTTATGGGAAGTTTAATGTTAGAAGCTTATCTGTGTTCTCAGCAGGAGAATCTGAAATATATATGAAGTCTTGTAATGAAAAGCAGTGGGAGAAAAGTACACTCCTTGCAAATGCCCACCTCAGAAGGGGCTGGTTGGTGTTCCGAAATCCTTCCTTTTGTGCTATTGGTGTCTGCTGAAGCACCAGGTCACAGTGGGTGCGTGTTCCTTGTGCCCTTATGTGCCAAGGCTAATGGAGCTATCAAACCTCTCTCTGCTGTAGCAGCAGAAAGTATTTACTTGCTAAATTGTCACCTTGTTCACTGAAAGGTGAGGAAAGTCTTGCCCAGAGGTTACAGGGCCATCAAGAGGAAATCAGCACAATGTCCAAATTCTGTCTTAGCAAGAATTTTCTCTCTGTCCCATGATGGTGACCTTGCATTAAAAAGGACATTTGTTGTAGAAGTACATACTGTCCTCTTAATGATGAAACCTGGGCTACCTGTTCTGGCAGTGAGCAGATTTTTAAGAGACTCACAAACAGCCTCAAAATCTTGTTGATAACAAGACAAGCCAGTCACCATCTCTTACAGCACCTTAAATTCAAGCCTAGGTTTTCTCTAAATGGGTGGCTGCTCCGTGGAGCATCTTTCCAATCACAGATGCCTTAATCTGGTGGCAACAAAAGATGATTTATTTTTTCCTCCATGCATCTCTCTTGCTAAGGTGCTTGAGCTTTGTGTTTGCATTCCCACTTTTCCTCAGTGACTTAGAGGCAGTTGTGGATTTGTTTTAAATGAATTCCCAAAGACAGCCAGATGGAAAGAAAGTTAACGTGAAGCCATCATGGATCACATGTTCAGCTGAGCTCAAGACACTGATGAACCTGCAGTCACCAGCTGGCTTTAATACCTCCAGCCAGCTAATGTCTGCTTGATTTCATTCCAGAGCTAATTACTTGTCTTGCGTTATTTCATGATCCCCCATACAGATGACCACCAGTTTAACTGGCCCTTTGTACTGAGGTGGAAATACTATGTGCAGATAGAAACAAGGCCTGAAGCATGACGTATTCTTGAATGAGGTCAGTTAGAGACACAACAGTAGGCAACTCGCCTGCTTCAGAGGGGGTCTGTCACTGAATGAAAGCTGAGAGGAAGGAGAATCATAGAATAGTTTGTGTTGGAAGGGACCTTCAAGGGTGTAGTCCAACTCCCTTGCAGTGAACAGGGACATCTTCCACTATATCAGGTTGCTCAGAACCATATCCATCCATCCATCCCTTGAATGTATCCAGGGATGGTGCATCTACTCTGTTCATGGAGATCAAGAGAGCCCACTTGGGGTTTGTGGGGTTGCTTGCCCAGTCAGTTCATGGTGCTTAACCCTCGTTCATGCTGCAGAGATTTGGAAGAAGGATAGGCCCCAGGAGCATTGGCATCTCTGTATGAAGACAGTGTCCAGCTTCACTGCATCAGCCATGTGATGGAAGATGGAAAAATTTAAACATTCACTCGAATCTTGTTCCGTTCATTGACATGGCTTGATTTCCCACTGTGAAGGAGGTGTGTAGAGCTGTGTTTGTGTGCTTGCCTGTTCCAGGCTGCACTACCTGGCTGTTGGCAGCGCTGGGGCAGTGCTCTGGGAGCTGCCCTGGTGTGAGGTCTGGGGAATGTGAGCTGCTTCTCGGAGGTGTTGCATGAAAATCATAGAATCAGCTAGTCTGGAAAAGACCTTTAAGATCATTAAGTCCAACCATTACCCCAGGACTACCAAGACCAGCACTAAGCCGTAACAGGCCAGCTGCTGGAGGGTGCCTTCGATCTGATCTTGCTGGGTTTCACTGCACTTGTATAAATAACAAAATCGTTGCATCAGGGTTTTGCACAGCAGGGCTGATATTGGCAGTGGTACCTTGTTAAAATGAAGGACTGTCTGTCTTACTACAGATAATGAGACCAACCTGCATTTTCTGCTTTCTGACAATATACTATACTAGATAAAGTCCAGTGAGAGTTATGTGTAAGTTTAGTGACTTTAATACTCTTTTTCAAGAACTGCTATGTTTTGTTAGCAGAGGAAAGGCAGGAGTTTGCTGTTTGCTTGCTTTTTAAGTTGTATGATAATGGAAGAGTTGTTTCAAAGGATAGACTTGCCAAGGACAGAAGCAAGGAATTATGAGATCTGTCTGCAAAAAGCAGTTATCAATGCAGTTTGCATCGATGAGATCTTTAAAACAACTTCTGTGGTTTTGTTTGCTCACATCCTGTTGGCATGAAGTTTGCTTTATCCATGCTTATAGCAAATAAATATCTCTTTTTGTATCCGTATTAATTTTAGAAGCTGAAATATCAAGTATATGAATATAGCATGCTGCAGGTAGTAAATTTTGACTAAGCATGTAGATGGTTCAGAGTATCATGTACTTTAGTTGTAGCATCAGCTTCTTCAAAAATCAGAGAGAACTTGAGATGTTGTCATCACAGTTAAGCAAAAAATTAAAATCAGTGTTAGGTGTCCAAATCCCTGTAGTGCCAACTGAAAATTAGGTGGCCAATAGCTGTGGTCACATCCAAATTCAGGTATCTAATTTGGGAGCCTCAAGACCATATACAGTCACTAGACCATCCACAGGGTGATTCAAAGCTCTGAATTTAGACCCTGATACTCTCCTCTTCAGTATGTGAGGAATTGAGGTTCTTGACTTGGAATCTTAAGTTAGCTGCCTAGATTGAGTTGATTCTCTACCTCGTCTCTCTGCTTGCCTTCTGTGTCTTTGAAAACAGTTTCCCTCTTCCTTCCTCTCTTTTGTTGTGTTTTGTTTTTCCCTTTCTTTTGAAAATTGTCCAGGATTACGTAGTGGTACTGGATCCAAGTGATGGAAGATCTACCTAAGGAAACTGAAGACAGAAGCACTTTCCTCCTCATTGGAAAAATTGCATCGTGTTTCCATTTTGAGCCTTGGTGGATCTGGCTATGATTTCCAGGCATTGCATCTCTGCTAGATGAGGGGGCCCTGTAGTAAGAGATGAGCTTTTAATGTGGACGAATTCATTAGTTGTAATTAGGTTTCTTTGTCACCTTTTCGCTCATAACTTAAATATCTCTAATTCCTTTATATTTCTCAGTTACTTTATTCAAAGCAAGTATGGTAATACTAGGAAGCTGTTCCAGCTCTAGTGTATTTTACAAGTCCCCTACCAGCGTTGTGCACTAGTGGTGTACCTAGAAAATGTGAGAGGGGTGGGGGAAACTTTCAGTGTGGGGTCTGGCCCTCAGCGCTCCCTACAGCTGCCATGGTTTGAGAAGGGTTGGGGATTGATAGGCATCCTGTATTGATTGTGTATTGGAGAGTCTCTTTCCAAAGAACTCCCAGTGCCCTGACGTCAGTGATTATCAAGTAGCCTCAAAGGGGAAAATGGAGCTTGCTACAGGGTAAGCAAGTGGAGGAGGGTATCATAGTAGTTTCCTCTTATTTTTTTGTCTTTTTTTTTAATCCTGACAATAGCATTGGTGCACTTCTCAGGGAGAAAAAAGGAAGCAATTGAGAAAGTTATTATTGTCTTTTTTTTTTTTAAAGGAAATAAAGGTTTTATTCTTAAGGCTCTGAGTTTCAGGGTTTTTTCTTTGATCTGCAGTGGCAGTGGTTTATGCAGTTGCTGCTTTGAAACATTGACCTCTCATTGGTAATACAAGATAAAGTGTAAGGTTATGCACTGAAGGACTCGTAAGGGTTTGTGTTATAAGCTGGGAGCTCTGTAGTTAAAAGCAAGAGAGGAGTAAGGAGTGTACTGGCCAATCCGTGAGCTCTGTCTAAAATGCAGCTGTGGAAGGTCAGAGGTAGCTAACACATCAGGTGAGGATTTTCAGTTGATAACAGTGGAAATATATCTGGTGATGTCTCCAATGGGATAGTGCTGGTATTTGCAGTGATTCTTTCTTGAGAAAGATGAATCTAAACTGGGCCAGGACCAAAGAAAAGTTGTTGGCACGATAAAAGCCCTGGAAAGGAGCCCTGACAGGAGATGAGTAAAAGAAAATGAAAGCTGAAAAGAATCCTGATTGCTAATTAGAACATACTGGAGTGGAGTGCAAATGAGGGGGGGTGAAAAAAAGGTAAATCAGTTAAAGCAAAGTATTGGAGCAAGAATAAAAGATAAATGTTGGCTTCGAATCAATGAGGAGGAGGACTGTAATTAGTAGAGCAACATGCTTCAAGGAGTGGGTAATGGGGTTCATTGAAGGGTTGAGGGAGACAGTGTTCCTTAGCAGGGCCATGCCCCTGGAAGGCTTCGCAGGTTCTGAATAACATGTGTATATCTTCCAATCAGCAAGTTGTTTTCCTTTTCCACTTTCCATTCTCAAATTGTGTATTTTTTCCTTTAAAAAAAAACCCCGCATTTCACAAGCCGCAGTGTTTGAGAGTACATTGTTCACCTTTATGAGCTTTTTTTTGTCCATCCATAAAGGCCACAATATTTTTTTTTGCTCTGTACAACTGTGAGATTTAGTAATGATGCTGGTTTTGACTTGCCAGCTGGAGAGAGCCAGAAGGGCATAGCTTTTCTGCCCTGGGTTACCTCTGCAGACTGGGCTCTCTTCCCAAGGCAGGAATACATTTCTGGTTATCCCATTTCTGTATAAGAACTGAGCTCTTCTTCTGTCTGCAAAGACAAGAGGTCCTTTTCTGTCACATCCTTTTATTTTGAGTGGAGACAGTGAAATCCCAATCCGCTTTTGTGTTTTGATAGGACTGGATGACAGAGCTGTTGTTTTCAGGAGAAGAAGGCTCAGATAAGGCAGCTCTGAGTTCCCATGCTTGAATTTTCCCCTGCACAGTGCTCTATCTTCTGCAGTCAAGTCATAGTCTATAAGGAGCCAAAATGAAGATTCCTGAGCAGGCTGCAGATCAAAACAGGTTTCCTGGTATTTTTTTTTTCCCTCCCCAAAGATTCAGAGGCATGGAACAAGCCATGCAAAACCAGATTTGCATTTCCATTAAAACCAGATAAAAACAGAAGTGAAATTTAATATGCAGCTCTTTAATGAAGCTGAGATAATAACAGCATCACTGTTAGGATCACAGAAAATAAAGGTCAATGCACAGAAAATATTTGGATGTCAAATCAATGGTCACTATGCAGAAGATGACGAATCCATCCTCAGGTTTGCTTTCCGTGAGCATCCTGATTCATGCAATTTCCCAGCATTTGTTTAACTGGGCACATGGTTTTTAGTCTTTTTAATTTGTTTTAAACTGAGTTAGCCTGGTAGTACTGTGCATTCACTTCAAGAAGTTTTTGCTAAGGATGCTGTGTTGATTGAATAATAATGATCAATAACAGGAAATGAAATCCAAGAGTTCTCTGTACCTTTGCCTAATTAACCCTGAGAATTAGCTCTCTGTGTTAGAGTTTTCTCAAAGAGGGTGAGTCAGGAGCACAGGTAGCCTTAGTACTCACATGGTGCAAGCAGCTTAGAACACATCTTGATGGCTCTTTAGTATTTTAGATCAGTAATACTTTTTTTGGCAGCATCAGAGGTGGGGAATGCATAATCTTCCCGAGTAGCCAATTAAAATAATGACTTGGATGGCAAGTCCCTCTCCTTTTTCCTCCTGTGTATGGTTGTACCCTTCCTATCAAAGAAGCTGTATCTTAATTGGCAATCCCCTCTGCATCTGCTCACTCCGTCACCCCCTACAGAGAGGCACAGTGCTTAATTAAAAGGGAGTTTGTGTTTGTTTATCTCTGGAATTTCACTTGTGCTTTTGTAGCTGTTTCAAAGGCAGATGAGTTTATAGAGACCTTGCTAAGTAATTAATCCTGTAATATTACTGCTTTAGAAAAAGAAAAAAAGCGGAATTCATTGGAGAAGTCCCAGAGTTTTCAAACTTGGTACGTGTGTTGAAAAGAGGAGTGTGGGGAGACCCATGAAAGGAGTCAGTCTTCCTATGACTATCACGACAAGTGAGGTTTTTGCTGTACCATTCCTCTAACGTGCTTCTCCCTGTGAAGCAGTGGCTGCTTCTGGAAGTGGCAAGGTTGGTCTGCCTCCAGAGAAACTTTAGTCTGTGGCTACTCAAATGAGTCTTTACATGGGGGAATGTTTCATGGTCATGAAACAAACTGAAGCCAGCAACTCATTACTTCTAATCCTATAGTTTTTTACTCAGTGGGTCTCAGGCACTTTGGAGTTACGTGTCATCTTTAAATCTCTAAATTACTTGTGGAGGACTATGCACTTTTGTCATCAAAATTTTAATTAAAATCGCTGCTGAGGTGTGATGGGATCCCCTGAGACAGACGTGAACTTCTTCACAGCGCTTCAGATACCAGTGGTCTGGAAAATACTGCTCTTCCTTTTAAGAGAAAATGATGTTCTTGGGAGCAGCATGTTCCCAATACCATAGCGTTTTTTTGCTACCTCACATCCTTCTTGTTCTGCCCAAAGGAAGGCACACTACCAGGGGTCCACTGGCTGGACTGTGGGAGCCGCTTACAGCACAGTCATCCTACCAGGGTCTTGTTGGCTTACACTGACCTCGAGCTGGAAAAGCTGCTGCTGTACCCATTTATTCCTTGGCCAGGTTCTGCAGAGGGGTTCAGCTTCTGCCATGCAAGATGTTGTATGGCTTCAGCCCTCTGTGAAGCTGAGGGGTGGTAAGTATTTCACACTATTTCACACAACTGGGCTTTAGAAGAAGATGCTTAAAATGAGATGGTAAAATATCTGATTATTCTGAGTTGGTTTTCTTCCCCCTCCTTTTATTCCCCACACTAGGCTTTAGCCAGAAGACTGCTTCAAACAGCTGCTGAAGGGCAGTTTGAGCACAGCTGTGACTGGTAACAGTAGTGCATATATATTTCACATACCTGTAAGGAACAATTTAGTTTATCTTACATGCAGCAATGGTAACGTCTCATGATTGGAACCATGCTATGGATGAGGAGTAGTGAAGTGTAACTGTGACTGGCCCAACACTGTTTGAAATGTGTACAAAGTAAGAAATTTCATTTGAATAGAAAGCTGCTGACTATCTGGGGTTGACTCAGTGATGTTCTTCCACATCTCCTTGCTGGGTGCTTGGCACAAAATAGTGTGTTATAGTACTAGACTTTGGCAGGGGTGAACCATGAGCACAGAACACTCAAGGGAGCAAACCAACAAAACCCACAAAACAAAACAAAACCCCAATTAACTGAATGTCTGTTGGTGATATAATCCAGAAATAAAGCTGCTGGGTAGATTGCTGGGTGTTGAGGTACTTATTCTGCCTTCAGTGGTTCATTAAATATGATGAACCTAAGCAAGAAGGTCGCTCTCTGGCTTTCCCTCAAGCTCAGGGTGATCTGGCTAAAGTGGTCCAGTGATGATCTGTCTGACATGTGGTTTGGAGCAGGGGTTGAAGCATGAAGCAGAAAGTCTTCAGATATGTTGTACTCTAAACTGAATTTCTGCTCCCCTGAGCCAGAGAATTTAAGTGCATGTCAGTTGTAGTTAGTGCATTGACAAATCAGTCCCTTCCTGTGCTTGCTTGGGTGGGGGTGGAGGAAGTCAGAAATCAAAGTGTTAATTACCCAAAATTTTGGTGGTATTTTTAACTTGCTTTGTTTATTTCAGTGATTTTGGGGGGAGAGGGTCTTCTGTACAGGCCGCACTACAAAAGGAATAGGAAACCACTGAATAGGAAACCACTGAACAAATGGACTTTCTGTTTGCTTTGTGCATTCATTTTTCAATTTCATTAGGACACATTAGACTCGTGAAGATGACCAGTGAAATTGTCTTGACAAAGACTTCTGCAAAGGTGATCAAAATAGATAAGGGAAGAGTGACTGGAAAGACCCTACCAATTACCAGCTTTCCCAGCCTCCTTACTTAATATTCTCAAAGCTAATGTGAGAGGAGGAGGAACACACCTTCATCAGAATGCTGCATAGGAGAACAGGGTTGCTATTAAAAGCCCAATAATGACTTGTATCCGTTTATGCAGATTTGCACTGCTGGGTTACTCTGTGCCTGGCACTTGGCAAAGCACAGATAACATTTAAATCAGGCAGTAAGTGTAATTAAGTACTACCCTTCAGCGCATCTCTCCTTTTAAGACATTTTTATACACCGTGATTTAGAACATGACAATTGGGTGAGATTAAAGCAGCAAATTGTGCCTATAAAACAAGCCCTGAGAATAGCAAGGGACTGTAAAATTTTATAAACGGGAATACAGCACATGCCTGCAATCCGATAAAACTTTTGTGAGCTGGGAGATTAACTGTGAAATACAAATAAGATGATACAGTATGCATAGCATTCCGATAGCAAATTGCTTGTTATTGTAACAACTTATTTCCTCTACCCAGAAAATTTCTTACTTAACTTTTCCAGAAGAATCTCACCATGTGACTGATTCATTAACTACTGGAGGTGTGGAGAGAAGGTAGGAAGTCAGGCAGCAGTGATGACCCTGTACAGAAAGCAATAGTGTAAACATAGTGCGAAAGAAAGATCATCTGTGCTGAAACACATGCAGTCAAGCTTGTGATTGGTTTCTTCCCCAGCTTCAGGTGATTTGTGTTTGCAGAGGGAAAAGAAATAACTTATTTCAAATCCTCAGTAAGGCCCAGTGGAAGGTTTCCTTGTGGAACAAAAATGTTGCTTTATGTGAAAAGTCTAAAATGCTGTCTTCTGCGGGACTTGAGTGTTTGGCGATTGGAGTTTGGTTTTACTTTATCAGCATCTTCATCACCTGCACTTGGCACATCTTAAAGAAAAGGCTCCAAACCTTTTAGAAACGTCTTACTCTGCAGTTCTCAAACCTGTGGGGCCACAAGTCGCCTCAACAAATCCCACTGAAGTTGTCATTAATAGTAGCTGAAAGGCAGAAACTCCGTTGGTGCTGCGGTTGGTATCAGTGGCTTCTGCTGTTTATGAACTGCTGCCCATAGATTAACATGTTGCCTTTTATTAAGAGACATTGAGTCTAAATATATTCAGCTTAAATGTCTGATGCAGAACCCAAAAGCCTCATTCTTCTCAGCTGCATTCGTTGCAGAGAAAAATTGTGGTGTCGTGTGTCAGTCATGTTAGAAGGAAGATTGTGCATATGGAACTGGGAGGAGGATGATGGCTGGCTGCCTTACTGTTTGATACTCTCTTGACCACCTTTGCTCTGCATTAGAAAACCCAAACAATTTTATAACACTTAATTTTAATGATGTATTATATAAGGAAATAGCAAAAATTGGAAAAAGAGGTTAAAATTATTCTGGAGGGTATTACTATTCTGTAATAGGACAGTTGGGTTTTAAATGCTGAGCAGGCACTGCATTATGAACAAAATCAAATACTGAGCATTAGGCAAATAGTAGAGAGAGGAAGGAAATGGAGAAGAAACAACTGGGAGCCTCTGATGAAAATGCAGCTGCACTGACGGCCAACCATTCTGTGGGCACATGTCATGCTCAGTCCTTGTTTTGATGGGGGAGTGCTTACACATTGTGTGCTACTTTTATGCTTGACTTCACAGTATCACAGTATGTTAGAGATTGGAAGGGACCTCAAAAGATCATCTAGTCCAATCCCCCTGCCGGAGCAGGAACACCTAGATAAGGTTACACAGGAATGTGTCCAGGCGGGTTTTGAATGTCTCCAGGGAAGGAGACTCCACAACCTCCCTGGGCAGCCTGTTCCAGTGTTCCGTCACCCTCACTGAGAAGAAGTTTCTTCTCAAGTTTAAGTGGAACCTCTTGTGTTCCAGTTTGTACCCATTACCCCTTGTCCTGTCATTGTTTGCCACTGAGTAGAGCCTGGCTCCATCCTCGTGACACTCCCCCTTTATATATTTGTATACACTAATAAGGTCACCCCTCAGTCTCCTCTTCTCTAAACTATAGAGACCCAGCTCCCTCAGTCTTTCCTCGTAAGGGAGATGCTCCACTCCCTTAATCATCTTTGTTGCCCTGCACTGGACTCTCTCCAGCAGGTCCCTGTCCTTGAACTGAGGGGCCCAGACTTCTCTTAGACTTTTGGTTTAATTATTTGGTGTCACATTTGTGCTTGGGATTAATATTGTTAGGGAGGTTCCAGTACTTCTGAATCAGCATTAAAAAAGTTCTGGTATATAGAAATGTTGACCTTTTCTTGCTTGGTTTGAAAAGTCAGTTAAAAATGGCAGGGTTTCATACAGAATAGAAATTCCCTTTTCTGTGAGAGGCAAAACCAGTACTATTGTCCCAGCAGTACATTGTTCCCATCTTTCACCTGACCCCACTCTCCCAGGGAGCATGGGAATTTGCTTCTCCATCTCCTGTTGCTACTGGAAGGTCCTGGATGAGTTCACTGCTGCAGCTCTTGCTGCCTTCACATCAAATCACAGTATCATGGGCTCACTGAATCAAACCAGAACAGTTAAAACATTTCAAAACATCTGTAGGAAGTCATTAGCATAGAAAAGATCTTTGAAAATGGAACTCCCAAATATTCAAGACAGTGTTATGACAAGCTGTCAGCAAGCTGTGTGTCGCTCCCAATCCCAATGAGAAGGCAGCTGCCTCTTGCACCCATCGCACCACGTCTGCTGTAGGCAGAGCCCTGAGGAACTTCAGGTTGGATCTCAATGCATACTGTGTCTGACCTATGTTGGACTCTTAATTTTCCCAGTAACTGAGCTCACAGCTCATTGTGTTGATGCTCAGTGGAAATTCTTCCCCATGTGATGACACTGATACCAGTTTTGTCCACGCTTCTTTGGTATTTGAGTGAAATGAGCCCTCAGTCCTCCGTTAGACATGCTCTGTCTCATTCTGGTTTCAGTGAGAATTAATTGGTCTTTGGGATTTTGCCTCTACTGTTGGTATGTGTGTTAGTGCCTATAGTCTGTACCAGAGAATTAGGCACCCAGCCCATAGTGAACTTTGGAGTGACATGGATCACAGTTGAAACTGCAGCCTGAGAGTTGCCTACACTGAATTGTTTGACTGGGACCAGAATCCTTTACTGTTTCATTTTCTCCCCCCCGCCCCCGGTTTTATTGGTATCTCTTGTAGCATAATCGGTCTTTCAGAAGCATCAGCTTAATTTTTTGTGTTGGAAGTGGTAGGGAGTAAGTGCAGAAACCAGTGGAATATTTTTTCTGTTTGGGATGGAGGTGCATCATTTCAAAAATCTGACCTATAAGCTGTATTTGACTTAACTCTATGCTTTAGTATGAAGATCTGTTTCTTTATTTGAATTGATTTATAATTGGTCTGTTGGGATGACTGTGCTCATTCATTAATAACCAAAAAACCAAAACAGTGTATTTTCTTCTCAAGGTAATGCTCATCATTTTTTAAGTTTACGTTTAAAGCTTCTTCCTGAGAAGGAGCAAAATGGGCAGAGGTTGAAATACAATGAATTGCTCTGCTTTAACTCCAGCAAAAGGTGCAGCAGTAGGAATGTTGCTATTCCACCTCATGTTAACATTAATGGGAGTTAAGCAAGCAAATCCTCTGCCCATAGATGGGGAAAATAGACCTATTAATTGAAAATGCTGCTCAGCAATTCAAATGGTTATTTTCAGCTTTTCCTAGCAAGCATGTGAACATTTCTGTATTCATGAAGACATTTTAATACTACTGGGTAAGTTGGTGCTCTGGCTGTGACTCCTGTTTGAGGTGTAGAGCTAAATATACTTGGGGTTGTTGTATTGCTTTATGAGGAGGTACCATACTACTTATCCTATGTCGCTGCTTTTGACATTTTATGAGTGATGGACTTACTGAATCTTCACAATGTTAATGTGTGGGACTTCACTCCAAAATAACTCTTTTCCTCGTGTCCTGAAGCCCCGCCTCAAAGCATTTAATGACTGGTGAGAACTTCTTGAAGCTGATCTATTGCTTGAAGAAAAGCATAGGAAGTGATGAAGTTACGGTTCTGTATAATGCCAGCGTCACACTGTCTAGCACACTGTTCATTCCTTTACATATAGCAGTGATTTGTCAGGGATTTTTGCTTAATTAATGCTTAATTAACTTGGATCAGGCATAACTTCTAAATTATTTAAGAGGATTAAGACTAAGAATACTGATGGCTCAGGTGTTCTTTGGCTGCAAAGCCAACTGCTAATGTGATTTGTAATTGTGAACTGAGCTTGTCTCATATAAATCAATTTCTGTCTCTCTTTCTCTGTTGTATTGTATGTTTTGGCAGGGTTTTTTTTTTTCCTTTGAGGTCTTTCTTCATTAAATAATGTATACCATTAAAACTTGAATAGTTTGTGTAGCTTGGTTAATAGTTGATTCATGGGTGAGGCAGATACGTACAGGAAGTATATGCAAGGCACGGTTATAAAGTCAGAATGTGAACTCAAGGAAAAATGTTCTTCCATTCTGAGGTCTGTATTTGAAAGCTTCTGCATTAAACTTGCCTGCCCCTCCCCAATCCAGATAAAAAGCATTTGGTGTTAAAAACACATTAAAAATCATGTGATGTGGGAGAGGAAGTTTCTTCTGAGTAATTCCCTTCACTGTCTGCATTTCAGTGATAAAACTTCTACTCAGTGCTAGGTTGTGAGTCCCTAGGAGTTGCCAATAAATCATTTCACTTTAAGATGTGCTTTTCTGCTTGAGTCTCACTAAGACTGAATCCTGTAACCATATTGAAACACATTATCTGTTTCTGGAAAGAACAATGGCAACAAAATGCGTTGCTAGGTCTTCTCTTCAGGGCTAGATTTAGCTGTGAGGAACTGGATGCAGAGGAAGGAAAAGAAGTGTAATTGCACAGGTATTTGCATTCTTAATATGTTTTCTTATTAAATAAGACAAGTAAAGTATGTTAGTTGAAGTATTAGGATATTATCATATATTACCTAGCTAATGCTGCAAATTAAAGTGATGTTGCTGTTGTAATCTGTTTAGAAGAAGCTGCCTTTTGGAAGTGGGTCATTAAAATCCCAGAAAGCAATCCAAGAACCCAGACAAATGTTTCAACTCACTTGGGTTCCTTGGATTTTATTAAGACTAGGTATTACGTGTCCTTTCAGGAGAAAATAATTTTGGCCTTGGAATCTGTGATATAGTCAACTCATGAACTTCATGGTTCTTGTCTAATTACGCTCATGTGTATCTGTTTCAAATGAGTCCCTCTTTAAATAGCTTCCACGTAAGATGGAAGCCAAACAGCAGTAGGATTGGAGAAGTATCTGGCCCAGTATCCCTATACTGTCTTTTCTGCAGAATATCCTTTCTTGTTGCATGCAGGCTAAGCATTACCGTATCATATCTCTTTACATTTGAACATATTTATACAGCCATGTCTAGGTAATAAGACAGGGTGGTGAAGAAATGAGTGTATATCTCATCTGAAAGAAGCCTTGGAATGTGAGCGGGTAGAAGAGGCAGCAAGTGTATTGGGAGAAAGAAAATGCAATGCAAAGTAGCTTTGGAATTTACACAGATACCATAAAACATGAAAAAAGAAAACCTTTCTAGTGCTATATGCTTGCTCCTCAGGTGGTGTCCCTCTTTGAATACACATCTGGCTGAGTGGGCATCATCCGGGTGTGCAGTCCAGCGTTGTATGTGCAGACAGGGGTCTTACTGTGTGATCGGGAGTGAGCCACTGGCATAGGGTCAATATTAAAAGCTTTAGTGATATGGATGGTTTATAATGGATTTCCTGCCTGGAGAAGTCTGAGAGATGGGTGCAGCAGGTTATCCATTTTGTCTTCAAGTTATACTTGTTTCCAGTAGAGAAGCGTATTTCATAATCTTCAACTGAAACATGAAGTAAAACTGCAGCTACAGTTGGTTCAAAATAAATGCCTGCCTATTATGGGTTATCATCATCATCATTAAACTTAGGCTGAGTGATCAATACTTTTAGTAAAGTTTGCTTAAAAAAACCCTTTCCTTGAAAGTGTTGAAGATTAAGAGTAAGGGTAGTAAAATCCTTAGCATGTTTATGCTTAAAGCCAAATCAAGTAATCCAGACCACTCTTTTCTCTGCCAGTGAACTTGTATCTCCGTTGCTATGAATTAAACTAGTCATTCTCGTCTTATCCTTGGTGCCCAGCTGTTGTTCTTCCTCATTTTAGTCACTTTACATGTTTGATGGTGTCTCTTCCATGCTTTCTTGGTCTTCTCTTTTCTACATGGCTTGTTTGGTTATTTGTTTCATTTAACATGAATGTTTCATTTCATATGTTGGTGCCGTTCGAGTGCTTTCTACTGTGCTTTCCCTCATCTGACTGTATCTGTTTAATGAGCAGTAGATAAAACTGAACACTATCTGCCATCCAAAGCTGTCTCAGCATTCAGGAGACAAAAATGTTTTGATGTGAAATGTGACTTAGATGCCTGCTGTGCAGTGTTTGTGTCGTAGCACTTCAAAAATGTGGTCGTAAGCACTGCTAAGCGTTTGACCTGTAGTAGAGCAAAGGCACAATATTGTATATCCTACAGGTGGGAGAGAGTATACCTAAACCTAAATATCAGGTAGGAAGTGAGTATGTCTTTTAAATCCAAGTATCCCTGTCTTCTATGCAAAACAGACCAGAAAAAACAGGCAATTATGTTGTCGGGTTCATGATTGCTGGTTGAGCCAGAGCATGGCTTTCCAAAGCACATCTACTTTCTGCTTAAACCCATGCAATGAGCATCTCCAAAAACAGCATTTAAAAACGGGGAGGGACCTCACTTGTCGTACTTATTCTGTGCCTGTCTGTACCCTTTGAGGTGTCTCAGGACAACTGGCAGTGTGTTAGCAACTAGACTCATCATGAGTTGAAGAGAAATGGGCATTTTTGAGCCAAGATAGCGGAACTACAAGTATGTTTCCTTTTGGAAGGATTGTAATGCCAACTGGCAGCACAGACTTGGCTAGGCTAAGGGTCTGGTGCGGCTGCAGTAAAATATAAGGATACTGAATATAGCAAAGGAGCAACAGGAATTATCACTGGTATTGTTGCTGGGGAGTGCAGATGCAGGCTGGCATTTTATCAGCATAATCTTAGTTTGAACTTCATGAATAAAATTTAATATAGGGAGCTTGGAATAGCTGGGGCTGGATTTATACTCAGAGAGCAGGTACATTTAATTTCAGTAAGTACATAGCACTCCTCCTCCTCATTTGTGTAATTTAATGTTAACTGTTTAGTATCCATCAGGTTCTGATCTTTTGGAAAATTTCCCTTGCATAAGTTAGATGGTGTGATGTTTTCTTCCTGTGCATCACTCTCCACAAATGAAAACATGGGTTTATTTTCAAACTACTGTTTAAATGCTTCAAGTGGAAGCATTCCTCATTAAATTTCTTCAAATTACAAGAAAATGCTTTTGCTGTGCCATTCCTGAGCCTAGACAATTATTAGCAGCAAACTGAGAGAAGAAATAAGCCATGCATTTATGTTACCACATCCAAACCCAGCATGAGTAGATGTGAGAAATGAAAGTGGCAGAGAAAAATACAGCAGAAATGAGAGCTGATGTTGAGAAGTCTGAAGTGGTGAAAACCGTTTGACGCAAGTTCTTGCCAGTTGTTTTGATTTTTGTATTGATATTTTAACTTGTGTAGAAGCTGTATTTGGCAATAGACGAGTCAGCCACTAAAGCAACTCCCCTTCCAACCTTATTTCCTTCTTAACTATAATTTCCTTTTATTTTTTTCTCTAATTCTTACTGCTTCCAAGAGTTTATTCATCCGGATTGATATAATCCACATCATAACAAGTTTTTCCTGTAATATATAATACAATTTTTAGGATTTGGTGCTGATCTAAATCCTCCCCAGCTGAGAAAATTTGCCATTTATTTTAAAGAGTTTTCTTCAACCTGTTAAACCGCAGCACAAATTTGGATGTATTTGAGTGTGTTCCTTTTGTTTATTTTTGCAGGATTAGTGTTTTTCAGTAATAATCCTATTGTTGTTGGATGAACTGAGGAAGCCCAGTGGGAAGCAGGACTGAAGTCCGCAATGCCTGGACAGCCTTTGTGCCAAGATCTTGTGGCTACAGATGTGCTTGCTCTGGCATTGGCTCAGTGGGAAAGTCTGTGAGGTTGGACTAGCGACTTTAAATGTCAGTGTTGCTTACTGGCTTGTATCTCCTTTAATTTTGCAATAGGCTTCAAGCATCTTGGTTTAATTAACTAGCAACTGAGTAAGAGAAAGGAATAATCCCTGTCTGATCAATCACATGCGCTTCCTGGAGTAATGAAGCTGAGTAATCTTCTGGTACAACCCGGAGACAGTACAGAGGATCTGCTGTGCAGTGGACAGCAGATAGAGCCATAGTGCTTAGCCTGAGCCCCATTCAGTGCTTCAAATTACCTTTCTAATGACTGAACTGAAAGCCTCTGAGTTCTGATGTTTCTGCCCCAACTCCTCCTGTAGCTTGCAACTGGTTGCTGATGCAGGTAGTAGAAAGCCACAATTCATTTATTTAAAGAAGTATGTCTGGGCGTGTCAGATTGGCAGCGTTTGTGTATTACTCGTTTATCAAAGAATGGAGTCATACTGTTAGACTTTTATGTCGTCTTAGTAACATCTACTTGATTAGGGCTAATGTGGGTCTGCACAGTGAGAAGTAAAAGAGGGGATGGTGGCATGCTTTCAATGTGCTGTGTCATCCAGATGAATACTCTCAGGCATGCCAAGACCTACTACCAATGGGGAACTTGACATCTACAGCATTCCCTGGCTGAGGGATGTAGGTCCATAATTAACTGGAAGGCACTCCCGTCACGATGCATGTGTCAGAGGCTGAAAGCTTGACTCCAGGCTGCTGCTTAAATCTGTTTCCAAATTCCCAGTGATTGTGTGGAGCTCTAAATCCCACCAGTTTCTCTGGGTGTATTCTTCGGCACAGTTTTGAGCGAGCTTCCTCCATGAGTCAGTGTAGCTGAGCAGACTGCATGAGGATGAGACACCTGGCTGGATCTCCTCCAGAGCAGAGTACTGAATCCTGGCAAAGTTTCCCACAACTTCACTGGGAAGAGTTTTAAATGCTCAGCGAGTTTGCTGCAGCCCTGGCCCATCATTAAAAAGCATGGTCAGGAACAGGAGGAATCTGCTCATGGACTGGAATCCCAAACAGAAGGCACAGTCCTAAAGAAAGGAGAATTGCACACCCTGAAGGCAGAATGGAAATCTTTAGGAGAGATAATCAGCTTTTGTCTGTTAGCCATTGTCAGCCCAGAGGGGAACAATTTTTGCAGTTCTCCTCCACTTCAGCCAGTAAGTATCAGTGTATGGATTTAATTGTAGTTCAGTTGATGAGAACATTAGATAACTAAAGAGTGTGTAGGTACAGCTCACACATTTCAGGTTAAGAGAGCAGGTTTTGTAAAATCCCCACCTAGCTCTTCCTACCTGACAATGTAAAAATATTTTTAGACTCTTAAATGCTTCACAGCCCCCTACATATGTGACAAAATTTCTTTAAGCAGACCATTTTCCTAATGATGGCTACTCTACAGTGCTTTGCTTTCAGTTCCAAAATGCATGGGGCTCAAAAAACCCCACATTTTAACTGTTTTTCATATGTTTTCAATTGATTATTGGTACCTTTGAAAATTCTGGAAAAATACTTTCTCTACAGTGCAGGATGGGGAAGAGAAAAAAAAATACTTAATAATGAAACATTCCTGTGAACCCAGTAACGGTACATGGTGGCTTTTTTCGACCTCTTCTAACCTACATCCTATGCTTTTATCTTGCTTTTAGATTCCCTTCTTCAGTAAAGGTCATCACAGGAAGAGCTTTGGAGGAAATCTGTTTTGTAATGCATGTCTTCAAGCAAGGGGCTGGGAGGGAAGTGGTGTGGGATGCGTGACCTATTGGAGGACCAGCTCTGATTTTATAACAAGTTTGCAGTCCTTTTCAATCCTGTGAGTTCCTGGGTTTCAGAAGTCAGTGCATGTGGATGTCATCCTTGTATTTAATGGCTCAGCCTAGGAGAGGTTAGAAATTTTGCACTGGAGGATCATTGCTGGCTATTTTTATGGTCTGTGGTGGAACCTTTATTTTCCCAATGCAGTTACTGCTCTTTCTGTTATGCGGCATCCATGACCAATATTTTTGCTCCCTTGTGCTAAGTCTTGTCCTGCTGTGCACTGAGAGATGCTCACTCCTTTTATAAAGTACGTAGGAGGAGTTGTGGAGGTCTTGCCTGAAGCTGGTGGTTGGCAAGCCAAACTCACTTCATTTAGAGAATTCATTGTGGGAACACAGTGAAAAATATCATGGCCAAATAGCAAAGCGCCTTTAATGAGAGAGGTCATTTATTTACTGTGAGATGTGCTGCATGCCCAGCTGTCCTTCAGCTAGGCAGCTTCACTGACAATATATTGTGTCCTCTGCTTGGGGAGAGTGCAACTGCAGCATCTCCTGGTATCTCAGGTGCTGGTCAGGGAGGACTGTGTTCTGCAGCCCGCCATAGAGAGGAAGGGAGGCCAGATGCAGATGTAGTTTCCCTTGTATATCCTAGCTCAATGGGATCCCTCCCGCACCCTGCATTCCATCAGGGTCTTTTTGTTGCCACACTTTCATTCCTTGCCTTTTGGCACGCTTAAATCAAATTAAGGTGAGAGCGGGGTTCCAGCAGATTTCTGGTTTAGATCTGGTCCTTCCTCATTTAAAGTCTAAAATACCCTGTAGGAAATTAATGCTTTATATGGACCAACTGCAGTTCCTGTTTGTTACACAGATGGTAATAAACCCCGAGATTAGTGAAGGTTTCTTTCTGAATTAAAATATCACTTGGGGGGAAAGTTGTCTGTCTGCACTTGCTTGGGCATGGTCAGTGTCTCTTCCAGCTTGGATTTCTGCCAGAGCTCTGCCTCAGGGCTTCCTCCTGACCCTTACGGGTTCTTATTCATGTTGCTTGGGTTGTGCTTGGAGAAACTGTGGAGCACCCTTTGGGGAGAGCTGGGGATTAGTAAATTGTAGTACAGAGAGTCCTGCAGAGGTTCAGTTTATCAGGACAGTATTGAGAAATGGAGTAATGCTTGGGTTGTGGATGCGCTGTCTTTTAATGTGGCTGTGGTAACTTGTGCTAAGAATTCTCTCTTCTCTTGTTATTATAGATACAATTTTCAAACTTGGATCAGTTCAGTCTCGTATTTCCTTGGATAAGTATCCAGCCTCTAAAATAATAACAGTAAGAAACACCAAACAAACCCCACACAATCTCACCTGTTACGGTGTTTGACTTGTAAACTGGCCTCACACCTCAGCCTCTTCCCTCGATCTTTTCCCTGGAGTGATTCTGCAGTTTTGAAGCTACAAGGATGCTGAATGGTTTTTTCCTTCTACAGGAAGTATACCAGTCCCCTGATGCACAGCCTGTGAATAATGCATGAGGAGTTTATTTGCTTGCTTGTGGGAGAAATCCTCACTCCCCATTTAACATTGGTCTTGCTCGTTCTCTTGCATGTGAACTTTTTTCCTCTTTTCTGCCTTTTTTTTGAGCATCTGAGCAGGACATGAATTCACTTGCCTTTGCTAGTCAGGGGGATTTTTCAAGCTCAGTGTCTCACTTGCTTCCAAGTATGATTTGATACCTATTGTCTCATCTGAAACTGTTGCTGAGCGTTAAAGCACTGTGATGGTGCTGAGTAGCATGAGGCAAGCAGGAGCACCCCGGTGGCAGTCCCCACTGGGGAATGGAGGTGATTGAAGATCATCTAACCAGTGAAAGCTTTTCAGAGGGCCACGGCTGCAGGCACTCCTCCCCTGAGGATCACAGATCTGCTGTTTCTTTTTTGCCTGGTGATCAATGCATGTTGCAGGCATTGTATGCCTCTGAAAATCAGGTTGGCATGCTGGGAGATCCAACTTTCCAGCATGTGAAACCAATCCCTTTTCATTTAGGTGCATATGATGAGACACTGACTTTAGAGCTGAATGAGTTGAAGAAGCTCATTTTTAGTATGTGCAGAATTAATTTGATTGATCATATTTCACACCAGTCAGGGAAGAGAGAGATATTCAGGCTGAGAGAGCACGAACACATTCCAAGCTTTTTTTCTCATCTGTATCCTTCGAATATGATGAATATTTTTTTCCCTCAGCTGTCATAGTCTTCTAATGAATGCTTTTCCTCCATTACATTTTTAAAAATGAGATTCTCTCTGTAACACAATCCACAGTTTAAAAATAACTTCTGTGACGTGCTTTAATGGTGGCAATTTCAAAGTTTATGGAGATGGTGCAGGAAGAAGCTTCTAATCTAATAATGAAATGTGTACAGCACACATGGAAAAGAGAGGAGTAGCTGGAATCAGCTTATTTTTCCTTTCTTGTCTCTTGCTTCTTCAGCTGTTTCTGGTATCTTCCCCTTTTAATTGCAGGGCAGAGCTGAGGAATGCAGAATTGTAGTTGTCACAAAACCAAGAAGAAAAGGTCTGCTCCCATAATCTTGTAGTGGATTCTGTTGCAGAAGCCTGCTGAAAATCAGTGCATCCTCATTTCAGAAATGAAAAGTATAGTCTGCTTCATCTCTAACTGCTGTCAAACGTTTAAGCTTTCCTTTTCCCAGCACTTACTCAGAACACATTTTCAGTTCAGCTAGGAATGTTACTACTAACTGATGAACAAGCCTGAATACTGAACATGACGAACAATTGACATTTTTAAAGTTAATCATAGGAACTTCTCATCCAGAAGATTCTGAGGCTGCTCTGGATGCTGATATACCATCTGAGACCAGCAGTGAAGAGCACTGTGCAATGTCAGTTCAAGATGAGTGGCTATAAAACAGTGAAAAAGAAATACGATTCCTATGACACTAAGTCATCATTTGAGTTGGGCAGACTTTTCTGACTGGGAGACTACTAACGAAAGACATGTTCTTACTAATACCTACATGTTCATGTAGTCTGAAGAACTCCTCTTGCACAAAGTTTCAAATACCACATCAGTAAGAAACTGTCCAACTAATTAAATAAATGGCATCAGCTGTTTGTTTTGGCTTTATTCTTATTGTGATAGTGTATTTCTGGAGAAAGAAACAAGATTGAGAACAGCTTTAGCAAAGAGGATGGAGAGTTGGATACAATTTATAATTTTGTGTCTGGAGATGAAAGAGCTGCAAAAAAAGCCATTGCTGGGTTTAGAAATGCAATTCATTCAAGGGGATGTGGGCTCCTAAACCCATTTATTGCTCTTGAAACTCTATGCTTTGATTTCTGAAGCCTTGCTCAGTGCCTACGCTGCAGGCACTGCTGTGATTAACGCCATTCTGTGCTCTGCTAACCACAGTACTGAGACCTGGCTCCTGATCCTGTTTTCTTGACTCATATCTAGCACTTTACTCTTTGAATAATTGAACAGTTTTCAGTGTGTGTACTGGAGAAGCTGAATTTTGCCAAGCTCCCATCATCAGGAATGGCAGAAGTCAAGTGGAGGAGTCCAGAGTGCTTTTGTTCATCCTCACTGGGACAGCCCAGTACTAGGAAGTAGCAAGCAAGATTTTTCTTCCTGAAAGCAGAATTTATGTTGGCTTTCTAACTGTGACTTAGTGTGATTTCCTTTAGCTAGGTTACTGTTGCTTTGCAGGCTACCCCATTCTCCTATCATTGTTCCTTTTGACTTTGAAATTCTCTTTTGTTCTTGAAGAGTTCACATATAGGATGTTTTCTGCTGGGTGAGTTGATTTAGTGGAGAGCCTTGTCAGCTCTCACCATGCTGGTAGAAGATGCTGCCTTAGGGGGCTCTGGGCTTAAGTGTTGTTTATGCACACTTCAGATCTACTGATCCTGCAGATAGAAGTGGGAAGAGTAATTTAAAGGCTTAGGCTGTGCTTAACAATTTCTTTTTTTTAGCACACACTGAAAGGAACTGCTTCTCTGATATGGATGATGTTGGAAGAGAAACTGTTACAGATCCTGCTACTTTCTAGGGCAGCTATATACCCCTTAATTCCCATTTTGGTGAAAACTGCTCCATCATAAAACAGAACTTTATTAGCAACCCTCTTCCAGTATTGCAGAATTGCTTCATCTGTGTTTAACCTTCATCTGCCGGGATGCTTGGAAAATATTTTGCTGCAGTGTCTGGAGTGGTGATAAGGCAGGAGGCTTTTTGTTGATGTTCCAGATGGCTTTTAAAATTTCACACAACCTTGCTTGATGCAAGGGCTAAGGGTCCTTGCAGAAGCTAATACATTATCCACTGCCCCATTTTTCATATCTAGCTAGCGTTCCCCTTGGATTAACAGAGGTTCCTCTCTGAGTTATGCCATCTCCATGGGAACTTCTGTCTCTTCTTTATCCTTGCCGCTCTTCCACAGAAAGAGGTGTCTTTAGTTAGACTCTTGCTTGTGTTTCTCAGTGTATATAGGATGTTCTTCAGGTGAACATACAAGCATGGGAAGAAAATTAAGGTTCATGTGGGTTGAAAGTATTTCTCTCAATGAAACAGTAGGCTTTAAATCTATTAATAAAGAACCTCATATTGAAACAAGTGTTCAGTTATACCTCAGTTGCAAAGGATAGATTGGCTGTTTTGGGGTTTGACTCCTTTGTGAACTCTGTTTGAGGCAATCTAATTTAATTTGTAACATTATTGTGAAGACTGTCAGTGGTTAATTACATCATTTCTGGGGGCCAGCAGCTTTGAGGTTGTTAATGTTTTCAGTAGTACTTAGGAGCTCAGATACTTAAAGGAGCTCAAGTAGAAATCCCATGAACCCTCCAGTGGGAAAAAAACAAACAACCCCCTCCCCCAAAAAATCCCAAACCAAATAAGAAAACCCAAACCCAAATGCACAAACCCTTACCTTTTACTTATACAAAGTGTTCCTTTTGTTTTTTTTATTTTAGTTCTAGAAATGTCCTAAGAACTTAATTGTGTGTAAAATTAATCAGCTTAGGAATGTTCCCACATTGTCACTTGGATAAATAAATAAAATTCTAGACATCAGGGTAACAAATGTAAAGGATTAATAGATACTTCTAGATTTTAAGCTTTATAATCTAACATTTGTTCGTTGTTTGGTACCTTTATCTGGCCATATTGAGCATCTTTATTCAACATCTTCTCTAAGATTCTCTTGGGCTGTGTGGGATTTGCTGAGCGCTTTCAGTAATAGCGACTCTACTTTATTTCTGCCCTGGTATTCTGGGAGATTTGTTCAAGGGCACATCTTCTAGGAATTTCATACAAGAGGCAACAAAAGAAACACTTATCTTAACAGAGCCACAACTTCACTGTCAACTATAAAAGAAAAGCCAACAGATTCCAACTTAGATTAAAAGTCAGCTGCAAATAGAGGCAAATATTCCCGTAGGCACAGGGCATCTCTCTGAAGAGAAAATGCAAATGGCTGAAAGAGAGTTCAGAGTGATTACTTTGTATTTCACAAGCACTGTGGTTTCATATGCCCCAGGTCAGCTCTTACGAGATTTACAGAAAAGATTTCTGGAAGACCTATGGCAACTTTCCACATGCCATCTTCAAAATCCTCCTGTTTTCTTTGCAGGCAGATTCACTCATGTGAAGAGCTCCTTTGGGGGAATGGATAACAGATTCCAGTATAGCCCCTCATCAGCATGACAGCACAGAGCAAATACTGGAGAAGAAGAAAAGCAAGGTTTTGGCTTCCTTTTTTTGTCTCTCGGCTCAGAGCTGTCACATACGCTCTTCCAGTTGTGAAGGCATCCTCGAGAGGATATCCCATCTTAATAATGCCAAACATCATCTTGACCATAGCTTTCATAAGTAGGCAGGGGGTAATAATCAGTTCAGACTCCATCAGGAGGCCATCAGGTAGATGAACAATTGACCTTTCAGGAAAAGCTATACAATTAGAAGCAAACTAAATAAAGTAGCAGACAAGGTAGAGTGGAATTGTAAAGCAGCATATTTGCATCAGATAAGAGCAAGAGGATGCTGGTACTAAGGTTCTCTTCATCTTCAGGCAGAGAAAATACATCAAAATTCTATTTTTCTGGGGGGGGGGGGCATCACCACAGCTGTCTTCTAGGAAGAATGTGATAGAATTAATGACTGACTTCCTTCAGTTTAACTGATAAATCCATGTGGCAATGGAGAAACTGGTCACACAGATGATACCATTAAACTCCCTGTGCTAATTGGCTTAATTTGACAAAATAGTTTATGTCCCTGTTTCACATTCTAGGCAATCTAGAAGTTCTCAGAATTTCACTGGAAATTGGTATTTATTTTTGTGTCTTATATTTGCTTGTGATTTCCTGCTTGGGGTATAGAGAATGAGGATAGATTTGAATAGGGTGAGCATAAGGAGGTAAAAGTGAGGGAAGCCATAAGGTGGGAGGGACCAGTTACAAGCCTCTGAGATTTAGTGTAATTTAGAAAGACAAAGTGGTCTGACCTGAGCAGGTGGCATTGATTTCTTCCAAAGAACTGTTGTGGTCCTGTGTCGGAAAGAGGGAAGGCAGGAGAAGCAAACAAGCAGCAGAGTCATACTGATGGGCAAGAGCGATTGCACCTGCAGGACTTAGTGAGCAGAAAAGTCATTGTTTAGCCTAGCAGTGAGCAGCACTGGAGAAGAAAAGTTCTTGCAGTAAGACTTAGAGCAAACTGTCTGCAAAGATGCCATTAAAGTCTGTCTGGTCTTCAATTTGAGGAAAGAAGAAGGGGATAGTTTGAAGCAGTTGTCTGATGCCTTTAAGGATTTAAATTCAAAGGAGGGGGGATGTCAAAGAGAGAGGTTCACAAATTCTGTTCATGACATTTTATCTCAAAATGTCAAGTGCTAAAGCTGTGGAAATAGTGCTTACATGGTGGATGTGGTACTGCATAATTGAAGCCACTGGAGATGTAAGGAAACCTGTACTTTCTGGCCTTTATTTATTTAAAAATAAAAACTTTGTCAACACTGTATGTACTGCTGAGTACATATGGCACTAAATTTCAGTGCAAAGTGCTGAGATTTCAGGGGCTGATCTAAGATGCTCCCTGTGGCACCATTCCCTCTCATCTCAGAGGTTAACCTTTGGCAGCCTTTGCTAGCTCTTCTCACCCATTCTGCCCTTTCCTGAGTTTCTAATACAATTTTTTTCTGAAACCAGGGCATATAAGTGTTTAGTTAGTGCAAGTAAAAAATGGTGAAGATGCTTATCTGTATTTCTACCTCTGAGGAAATGTGCATCACTAAGTGTAGAAATGTTTAGATGTTTTTACCAATAAGCCTTGAAGGGTCCTAGCTCAGCAAGCTTTGCATTAATCCTTTTGTTGTTTTCGTCTGAGTTTTGGGGTTGAACAAATAGTCAACCTCAGGCTGGCTTCATTCTTCATGCTGTACATCTCCACCCAAGAGCAGCAGCAGCACCACTGTGTTGGGCTGGCCACTGCTGACATTTGTGTTGCTTTCATTATGCTGTTAACAGATGTAGCAGGAGCAATCATGTTCATGCATGACAGGTGAGGCAAACACCTTTGGGAATCATTCCTATGGGTGAAAGAGTTTCCTATGGGAAACAGAGTTTCCATACTCATTATTTTCCTCCCATTTCTGGCTGTGACATCACAATGCAATGCCATCATCAATATCATTTTTGTAGATGAAGGTGCCCAAAAGTTTCTCTGTGCAGATAACCCACTTTCTATGAGCGATCCCTTTGTCCATGCTTACGGCCAGTATTTGTCTCCTCATTTTAAACTCTAACCCAGAGACAAATGAGTCTTTTGCTTCCACAGCTCTTTGGGACCCCATAGAAATCACCCACATTTCTAAAGGACTGCATCTGAGAGAGTCTGGTCTGGAAATTGGTTTTGGAGGCTCCCCACTCACCCATCTTTCCCCAAGACTTAGCTGACCCCTGCACTGCTATTAGAGAGAAACTGTCCTCCAGAAATGTCACTGGGTTGTCTGCAGGAATATTATTCAGAAGAAATAAACATGTGGGATGTGCTTTCCTAGTATTGGAGGAAAGCCTGTTTGTGTCTACTACATTAGGAAGATTGTTGGAGAACAGTTCATCCATGTGTAAAGTTGCCCCCTATAATTCTGCCAAGACTGAGGAGCTGAGGGAGATCTGCTGGCAGCAGCGCTAAGGGCTCTTTCATCCACCCCATTTATCCGAGATGCTGGAGGTCAGAGAGGAGCCGATATGTAATTTGCTTGTCTGAACCAGTTGTTCTGCCTTGTTTCGTACAACTAGCGAGTTTTCACATTGCCTACCAGACTTCCAGAGATGAAATGTCGATACTGCGTGATTCAAATGGGAGAGCTGAGCCTCCACACTCTGCAATTTGCATTATGCAAAAGTCTGAGATAAAGAGGGTGAGAACACATGTTGCAGGCTTTCTCCTTTGGAAGCTCGTCAGTATGACAAATCACCGGCATATAGTAAAACTTGCAATGAGCCTTCCTAGTTGTTTACCTTCCTATAATTACATAGCATGGGCTTTATTTTTTTTTCTTGTAAGGAAAGTACTCTCAGGCAGTTTTGTTTCTTTGAATTCAAACTTTACCAGCATTTTTTTTTTCCAATGCATATGTTGGAGGAATAAAAAAGCACATTTTCTCTTGGTCAAAGTAGGTGCATTCATTAGAGCAACTCAGAGGATTATGTACAATTACACTGATTTTTTTTTTTTTTCTTTTCCTCCGGTTAAATATTTAATTGCTTTTATTTTTTTATTTTTTTTGTTGTTGTTTGTATCCCAGGAAGAAAATAAAGATTGTACAAACAAGTTCCTTTAACCATTCTTTTCCGTATAGCATATGCTTCTGTATACCTTGCGCAACTCGCCTTACGCTAACCTTGTCCTTACAGACCAGCACTCTCCTTAGAGATTTCACTTCCTAAAGTTTTCACACATGCACATGCATACATGAAAAAATAAAATCTTGGCCTCTCCACTTTAACTTCAAAAGCACTTGGTTTCTTTCAGCTCCAGCAAACTGAATTGAATTGTAACTATATTGAATGCAGTTCTCTAGCACCTTCCCTCAGGGATCTAAAACTATTTTCTCACCATTGCTAAATGCTGGACTTTCCCTACACACTTACAAAGTAAGTAGGATGCTGGTATCTGTGCCGCAGGGTAGGAAAATTAAGGAAAATGTTGAGTGCAGTGTGCTGTTTGGAAGAGAAAGGGGTAAGATTTTTAGCTCTTGGTTTCGAATGTTGTGTATTCACACAATAATACTTTTCTGGGAGAGGAATCTTTTCTAGTTATAATGTGTAACCTTAATGTGCCAAAATGAAGTGCAATATTTACACGTGTAGCAGTATAACTGCATTTTTAGTCAGTATCAAGCGTAGCTTTTTCATAGTGTAGGAACAAACGGGTAAAATAAGGAAGGAATAGTAATAGGTATTTTTGAGCAAATATGGAGCGTATTGCTTACTTGACCCCTGATCTGTTGTAGCTTAACCAGGCATAGTGTGGACTCCAGGTTCTGAAGAAATGTGTTTAAAAGTCAGTTCAGCAAGGAAAGGGGAAGAAAACAGCTCTAGCTTGCAGGTGCTTGCTCCCTGTTTCACGGTGTAATCTCTGGCCAGGGCAAATGGAGGAGCTGCCGTGCTGAAAATGAGTGAAGTCTGGTTATCCATTATATCTAGCATGAAGGTTTGAATATATGATGGCAAGGGCAGAATATCTGCTTCCCAGAAATTTGTTTTTGTTCAGTTTCTAGTATATACTTTCTGTGTGTTTAACAAACAAAAGGAGAGTGCAATGATGCTAACCATCATTTGGTGATTCGACGATGCTTGTGTTCCTAATAACCTGTAAAAAGAAAGCTGAGGATAGGATGGTTGGTGGCTAGGTTAATATACACTGTAGCGGAGTCATTTTAAAATAATCCAGGCAAAGAAAGGAGATTTATCTAAAAGTACATTTCCATTACTTGCGCCTCTGGCGCACTAATGTCTGAGCCACCAACAGCAAGAAACCAGCAGCGTTTCTTGTTTGTTTTTGTAACCTCCTATTCTTGTTTCTTTTTGTAACCTCCATAGCCTTTAGTATTGCTTTCCTTAGTTTTCAGAAGATTACTTGTTAATTGAGACATAATTGACTCAAACCCGAATCTTGACTGAAAAGAGCCTGAAGAGCATTGCAGGAGTCTTGTGTTTTTCAATTTATTTATCTATTTTAAATAGCATCTAATTTCTGAGCATGTCAATATGTAGTTAAAATTTGATATTCGAGTAGAGTGGGATGCAAGCTCCTATAGATGTCTTCATGGCAACTGCATTTTCTCTGTTTTCTTTAGCTGGGAACAGTGGAACACTAGGGGAAGTCTTAATTTTTGGATCAGTGAAAGAAATCCACTTTGAAGCAAAGAAACCAGACTACATGTTCAGTTAGGTTTTGGATTTTCTTCCTTTTTTTCTCCCCCTTTTTATTCCCAGAAGACTGAAGATCAGTCTTTAAACACCACAGGTATGGCAGCACATTTTAAACCCGCTTCTTGTTACACTTTTCATAAGAGCTTAGCACCTGGTGAGGCTGTAAGTGGAGTTACTACTTAGAAAGCCTGGCTACTTGCTTTGGTACTGAAATAGAAGTAGTTTTCTTCAAAAATCTATCCCAAAGGGCCAAGTCTTGAGCATTTTTGTATTCCCGTTACTTTGAATGGGAATTTTTTCCTTACTAAGGAGTTTGGCATTTGGCTTGCTTATAGAGCCAGGCTCTCCTTTTATGTAGGTCCATTAATTTTGATCCTGCTAAAACTGTCTTCCTAATTGCATTAAGTCAGTGTATGTAAAGAGATCAGAAGAAGCAACTGATCCAGAAAGGGGGGATGCTTGGCATTGTGTGCTTTGAAGCAGTGGGATTGAATGACTGTTATCTTGGATGTGACCTTCAGATTGGTAAAGTGAATGTATAGTTTTTAAGAGATACGTGGTATAATTGATGATTAATCAGGGTGCTTTGTTTTGCAGGTTTTTGAATTCTGCAGTCAAGGCGTGTGGGTATAATGGATGTGTTTTATTTTCTTTCTTCTGCAGCTTGTCTTTGCTGACTGCACCGGTTTGCTCCCTCATGTCTGTAGGCTCTAATAAATTGAGGAGTTTAGGCAGACAGCTCCTTAGGCAAGAGCTCTCCCTTGGCTGGTGATGCTGTTGAGATCTGCCTAGACTATAAAAGGCTCAGAAAAGGGGACAGCCTTTTGGCTGAAAGGCGTAAGAGAAGTGTAGCAACTTTGATGTCCCCCTTCTTCCCTCTTCTTGGACATTTGATTGGCATTAGGAAACGGAGCAGGTCATTGGATTCATAGACAAAAAAAAAGGGACCATTTGAGTCAGAAACACCCCTAGGAAGTCTCCTGTTGGTAGTGTTTGCGCTGATGTTATCAATTCCAAGATATTTAGAGAGTTTTTAGACATACCTTAGGTGTCAGAATGATGTGATAAAACAAAAATCTGAGTTGTCATCATAGTAAGGATGTTTATCCACGCATTCGAGGAAAACAGCTTGAAAACATGATGGCTCTGGGTTTGAATGCACAATTCCCTTCCCAGACAAATGAAAAGACCCCCACAGCTTTCATTCCCATGCTGTTACTGTCTTATCTAAATATCCAGAGAGAACTGGTTTATAATTTCATATATAGGAAGAGAAGATATCTTACTATTTCCTGCTTTCTTGCTCTCAAAAGTCTGTTTGACCCAGTCTTAATGCCGTAACATTAGAGGTCAAAGAAGAGATCCTGTATAATACAATCCATTTGGATTTTTCCTAGCAGTGTCTGTATCAAGCTAACATCTTTCAGTTGACTGAAGTACTTGGCTTTTCTTCCCTGTTACTACCTAGAGATTGGCACTTGAAATGGTGGTGGACAGCTCCTTCAGAAAGATGAGAATGCACACAGTAACCCTAATATCCTTACAGAAATACAAGCATTGTGGTCATGGGAGGAAGAATTGTGATTTTTCCCTTCATCTTTAGGGAGAAGAGAGAATCTTCTTCAAGATAAATCATTTGTAGACAGTTCAAGCCTGTTAAAATTTATGTCCTGTATCCATGATGCTACCTTCAGTATCTCTTCCAAAAAACCCGTGTTACAAACTGAATAGAATAATGGGAGCAACGGTGGAAGAAATATTGGGTTTCTCAGGACATTGCTGTATTGTTTTGCTATACAGGGAAAGGGAGCACCCTTCTCAGCCATGGGGGATGAAATGGGTAATAATGGGCTTCAATTGCAGCAAGTGAGGTTTACTTTAGTGACAAAAACTTTCCAGGATGAAATACTGCATTAGATTGCATATGGGAGTTGTGGGACCTTTATCATTGTGGGTCTTTAAGAATAGGTTAGAAAAACATGTGTCAGGAATGATATCTGTAGAGCTGCTCTTGCCTTGGGGCATGGAGATGGACTAGATGACCTCGTGAGGTCCCTTCCAGCCCTGTTTTCTATGATCTCTAATTCAGGACTTTTCATTACTCATCCCTCAAAGCCCCAAAGGTGACAGGACTATCACACTTCATTTTTACCCTTACACCGTTTTTTTTTGCTCGATGGTTTTTACTCATTCTGAGAGACTGGCTTCAATTACATTTGTCACATGATTCTTCTTTCTTATAGCCTCTATTTATTGTGGGTTTTGTTTCCTTCAGTCCATCACCTCTAGGCCTTTTCTCTCCATTTTTTAAAATGTATCCTACTCACTTCAAAACTTTCTGAAAGCAAAACTCACTCAAATTTTCTGAAAGCAAAACTCGCTCAAAACTTAGATCTATTTTGTGGATTTGAAATCTCACATTAGATAAAACGAGTTAGAGGAGCTGCTAAGTACCAATGTCATCATGTTCAGTGCTGCAACAGATACAGGAATAGGAACTGTTTGCTGCCTTGAAATAGGATAAATGTGGACAGGAACAGATGATGAGATGAGGAGCTGAGCAGGACAGAGGCTGTTTTGCTTGTTTGTACAGGACTTGGTACAGTGTGGCCCTGAGCCTCAAGTAAGGGCTGCTCTAATAACCTTAATTATGATGGGAAGCACATGAGATACTGGATGCATGTGTACAGTCTGCACGTGACATTGCTGTAAGGTATAAAAGAACTAAGGTTTGTACTCTAAAGGGATAATTTGATCTCAGGGTGATTAAAGAAAACAGTAAATGACCTGAAACAGTGTGATGCTGCATGTAACGGGATTTTTTTCAGGTATCATAGTGGCAGTAAGTACCCCATGCAGCTGCACAGTCCTCTCTCCCTGGCAGCCGGATGTTTCACAGGCTGGTGCGAGACAGTGGGTTCCCATTATGTTTGCCCCTTTTCATCTCTTCCTGAAATGGAATTAAATTTGTTCTGTTAGTGGCATGTGATGGCTTTTAAGTGGTTTCCTTGCAGGTTCGCATTAAGCTGCCACAGGTCTTGATTTGGGTTAGTAAAGTGGAAGATTGCACAATAAAAGCAAGGTGTCAGGTGTGAGGTCAGCAAATGTCCTGCTTTATTGTCTAGTAGTTTTCCAGATCAGCTCCAGGGTGCCTTGGTCTGTGAAATAGCTGTTAGTTCTCCACATGTCAGAGTTTAATTGCTACAAAGTCGTAGAGAGGAAGGTGCTTGGAGTGACCCCTGCCATGGTGCCTGCCCCACTCAAGTTTGTGCTTGGAGAGGAGCATCATGCTCAGGACATCGTGCTCATTTCAACTGTCCGAGACTTTGTTGGCCTTCTTCCTCTTCCTCAGTGGTTTAAACTGACAGTCAAAAGATAAGAAATCCCTGAAGGCGTTTAGCACAAGCCTGCACAACGTCGTGATTCACCCAAATGCTTTATGCTCCCCTGAATATTTATGTTCAGTAAACAAATGCACTTTTGCAGCAGTGGAGCAGAGGATGGGTGCCATGTGGGGATTCAACGGGCATGGTACTGTGATGTGAAACCCAAACTGGTCTTTGCTTGTCTCTGCTGCGTGGGGCAATGTATTTGCAGAGTTTGCAAATTTAACTTGAGTGATAATATTTGAATCATGAAAATATCAACCCTCCTTCATCCTGGCTTTTGAAAAAGTTGACTAACCCCTTTGTGCTATTCTTCTGAGGAGCTGACTTTTCTGTGACTGATTATTCTACGCTCATTTGTATGTTCTGAGTGCTGTTTGCTGCATAGCTGAATTTGATGCATTCCATTTAATTATACAGTTTAAAAATGAGAAATAAGAAGATGGGGAAGCTCACTTTGGTAGCTCCAGGCTGCGGGAGCTGCCGTGTCTGCTTCAATCTCTCTGCTCCCTCTAAAGGGTCTGGTTGCTGGAACCCTTTCAGCAAAGTTACGAAGGCAGACTTGGAAAAGCATGTCTTTATGGAAACTTTGATTAATTTTTTAAGGGGTGACCAGAGCTGCTGTGTTACAGAGCTGTCAAATACCGTATGTCCAGAAGCCCTGTCATCTGCATTTCAAAGTCAGAGCCATATTTTAAGAGACTTGCCCTTTCATCCTGTCTGGTCTGTGGGGCAGCGTCACTGGGATTGAGCCCTGTTTGGCCGCATGAAAGAAGCCTGCCAGGCTTCTTTTGCCAGGGACTTTGAGTTTAAATCTATTTCAGGCCTTTAAAAAGGTCAGTCAAGGCTGCCAGCCAGAACCTGTGTCTTAATTCAGTGCTATTAGAATCACAGAAAAATAAATTCCCCGGTCTCAGGCTGGAGGGCAGGGCGCAAGGGAAGCATCAGACACTTTATAAACTGTGGAATGCACTCTCATTGTAAACTAATTTTGCAGTCTGAAGCAAGCAGATGTGTCCCTGTGCCCTAGGAAGGTCATTTGGGCTTTGCTGTAGTCTTTGGGCCCCACCACTGAGGATCTGATTGCTGGGCTGGGGCCTGAAGGAGCTGCTTTCCTTTGTTTGCTGAGAGGTCAGGACGATGTTTCTTAAATTGCATTAGCTGCAAGGTGTTGTGTCTTTCAGAGGTGAGCAGTACCTGGCTGTGGAGGCTTCCCACAGCTGTAAGGTTTGGGTTTTCCTTTGCAGCAAGGCAGAGGGGAAGCAGTGTGGGGTTTTCGGTCTGGATTAGGATTTATTGCGCTGTTGGTTGTGGTTGGTGGGCAGGGGGAGAAGCTGAACTTGGTGTTCAGTGACCTCTTCCCATCCTCTGCTGATGACTGCAAAGAAAGGTACCCAGCTTGCTCTTGGTCTGTATCTTCTGAGGTACTTAATTGCGCAAGTGAAAAATGTGTGTGGATTCCTACTAGAGTAATAGGGGCTTTATTTCTCCTTTATTCCTACTCTGCTGTCATCCTTCAGCTTCTGCTCTTATTTGTAATCTAACATGTGTTCTTTTAAAACTGGAAGGAGCTGACATCAGTGGTTTGAAGAGCCAAAGGAAAGATTTCTTATAACCGTAATCAGCTGGGCTAATTTCCCAGAAGCATCTAGACCTGGCGAGATACAGAAGAGCCCATGTACAGGACAGCATCTTTTGTTCTGTAGTTGAGTCTGAGTTAGTAATACTTTGTTGATTTGCAATGCAAGGTTAGTCTGAGTTTTGACTGCTCTGCAGTTTTTGTGTGATCTGGAAAATATGACATTTGTTTTGTATTATCATATCAGGAGGGGTTTAATTTTGTTGGCTTCTTTACCAAATAGCCTGATGAATGTGTACAGCAGCTTTAATGTGATTTCTCGTCGATTATTTTCATATTAAAGCCCTGTGATCTGAAGAGCAATAAGTTTGTATTCACTTGCCACCCTGTAAGTAGCTCTTAGTTTTAATCTTGTAGGTTTTTAAAATTGAATCAGCATAAATTGCAGAAATTATGTTTATATTCACTTGCCATCTTACTAATGGAGCTCAGCTTTAATCCGTCTGATTTTCTAAATTGATTCAGCAAAAAATATATCACTAGGATTTGATTAAAGCATGCGGTTTCAGCTTAATTATTTCCTAATGTGTTAAATTTTCATATTCCAATGAAAAGTTTTAGCAATAGATATTCATTTCTCAAAGTATTTTGGAAGCTTAGTATTAAGTTTGTTTCTTATTAAACTCTTGGCCACTAGTAAAAGGTACTTGTCAGTTTTGCAGTTAACTGCTGTATTAATTTTGAAGTTATAAATAAAATTGGGGAGTAAATTTGGTATCTCAGTATTATGCAGCAAAAAACAGTTGTTGCAGTAAGGATGCTGTCAGCTAATATGCTTGTCTCCTCTTTGCTAATCACTGCTTTTATTCATCTTGTGCAATTTGGCTGGATGAAATCCAGTTTGCTATGGTAATGGCTGGGAGCAAGTAGGGACTGAGTGCTGGTGGATCTATGAAATGCACTGGTGGAAGGAGGTTTGCACAGCAGAACATCTACAGGTAATAGTGTCTGTCATTGAGTTGGGAGTCCTGTGCATGGGCTGTCCTTGAATTGTGGCAGCTGCGGGGAGGCAGGATAGCATGGTGGGTGCTGCACCCTTGCTGTGTGCATGCTGTAAATCAGTGGTTAGAGATCTAAGTAAGGGGTCAGCTTGACACCACTGGTGTCTGCCCCAGCAGCTCTCTTGGCATTCCACAGATCAGTGATGCATCAATGCCTTTACAGCATCTTGCACCTCCTCCTTTTCTATAGCGCTGGGAGGCAGATGAGTAAATAATCCTTTATGAAAAGCACACAGGACTATGAATTTTGTTCTCCTCTCTGTTAATCTCTTTAATAATGCAAGGAGCATTAATAAAGAAAAGGAGACTGCAATGTGATGATTTTTCGATACTGTTACACAACCAGGTCTTAGATGAGGTTGTGGGTCTGTATCAGTATATCTGACTGCTATTTTTACTGATCACCAGGGAAAAAGACAATTGCATCTCAGGCCAGAGTGAACTACCACATGGGAACAGCTGCAAGCCCCCGTCTCCTGCTGTACATGTACAGGGCTCCCCAAATCACTTCCTTAAATCCTTGATCCTGAAATTGCACCTCTGTGGGTGGCTCCTATGCTGGCAGTGGGCTCTGAGCAACAGTGCCAGGATCCCCCCATCTTGGAGGGGATTATAGGGTCAAGGATAGATGGCGTTGTATTATAATGTGATGTGGTGTTATATGCTATTTGAGGAGCATCTCTGGTTTTGAACAGAGGTAAAACCAGTGTTAGGTGACCTGCCTGGATTCTCTCTGTAGCTGAATTCTGTATGTGTAGGGCTGAAAAAAGTCTGAAGAATTTCTGGAAGAGATACAAGCTGTGTTTCACATGCAGGGAGCAGCACTGTCCCTAACGCTATAAAGTTTTGTAGTCCAATGCTTATCATTATCCACATGTGCCTTCAGCTTCCTCTACTGTTATCAAAGTAGTTATCTTGTAATAGGCTTGTAAGGGAAGAGTGGGCACTGACACCTGCAGTACTTACGGTAGAGAGGAGCACAGGATGAGAGTAAGGTCATGATGTTAATGATGTAAGGGCATGCAATCAAAAGCAAATGATCATTTTAGAGGTAAAATCTAACAGGCTAAAAGTTAATGTCAGTTCTTGCAAGCTGTAACAATATCTTGCCCATTACGAAGACTGCCACCCGTTACTGAGTGGAGGTGTTTAAACCCCCCTGTAAGTGGCTGCTAGTGAAGTCAGTGCAGGACTGCTAACTTGATTTTTAATGTTTTATTGTGTGCAATCTCCATAGTTTTATAAATGATCTTTCACAGCTGCAGGCTCAGCATCACCCAAATATGTGTGTAGGAGGGTTGAACCAGAACATATTTTAAAATATATTACTTTGGAGATTAAGTATCAATGGTGTAAAAAGTCTCTGAAAAGATTAAAGATGAATTATCTGGGGGAAGGGAAAGATGATAACTTTGTGTCCAAAAAGAGTATGTGACTGTGAACAGGGCGTGAGGCTGTACAGGTAATCAGTTTTGTGAAGGTTTTTTAATATGCCACAACTCACTACATGGCTGAGCTTAATTCAGTAATAGATCAGTGTCCTTTCTTTAGGCAGTGATGCCATATAAGTAGAACATTCGTTACATCATGATAATAGAGATCCTCCAAAAGCTAAATAAATGAAGACAGGCGCTGGAAGAACGGTGAATACACATTACAGTTTCAAACACTGCTATTGCTGAAAGCCACCTAATTGTATTCTGCTGCAATTAATAATTATCTTAATGGCTTTGCATATTTATGAATATATAAAACTAAATAAGACAATACACAGGCTAGGATAAAATGTTGGTTCATAAACTTTTCACGCTGAACTGTAATTAAGCATGCCTCTAATCACAGCGTCATTTTTCATTGTGGATGTGTCTGGGGGGGAGGGGAAAGTTTGAGAAGAAAAATGTGACTATTGAGGAAATTACCTTGTGGGAAAGACTTCAAATCACAGATATTTAAAATGAAGCATATGATTGCTTCTCATTTGCCTGCCCATTACCTATAGTGTGGCTTTTTGACTTGCAGTAGCCCAGGTATGTGGGGCGTATTTGTCTCATGAGCATGCAAATATCAATTCGGGATGAGGCCGCAGAGAACGTTGCTTGAAGTTTTAGCTCAAGTGGAATTTCTGTCCATTTACATCCATAAAACTGAGAGATGAACTTGACTGGCTCCTCAACCTGCACAGTAACTGCTTGCTTTCATTAGGATTGTTGGATTATTTTTTTTCCCTTTACAGGCCTGTGCATTACAAAATGTTCCTGCTTTGTTTCCAGCTGACCTTTCATAGTCGCTAAAAATCAATAGACTTTAATGCATTTATTAAAAAGGAGAATTCTAGGGATTAATATGCAAGCTGTACCAAGGGAAGAAGGTAAGGAGTGGAATATTACTGCACAGGCAAGATAGGCTGCTGGTTGCAAGCGTACTTGCTTTACTGCGTTGCACTGATGCCACACTGACTGGCCTGGTTCGGGTAACGTAATGTACTTGGGAGCACCAGCAGCTTGGATGCAGGACATTATTTTTCTTCTCACTTTGCAGCTTTACTTCTGACCTGCATATAATGACAGGTTTTTTTTTTGAGATGAGCGAATAAATGAGTTTAGTAAAAGCTCAAGGTGCCATGCTGAGTTAACTTCAGCAGGGGAAGGGAGATTACTTTTGCCTGCGTTGACACTCAGACAGAAGTTCCTAAATTCCTAAACCATTTAGCTGTGGGGATATCGGTCAGTGTATTTATAGCTTTTGTTGTGAAGATGGAAGTGACTTGGATCCCTAAAGATTCGCTGACTGTAGAAGTCTTTTGTTTGACCAAGCTAAGTCAAAAGATTTTAGCATGAGCAGAGCTCGTTCTCTCGTCTTCTATAACCCTGGATTGCCTATCAGCTTATTCTGTGCCGTAGCTTGTTTCCAAGAATACAGACTTCTGCGACCTGATTTTTTTAAGTAATAAGAGTTGTGCAATTTCTGTGCTCAATTTATTAGTGTTCCATAGGATGTATATGCTTAAACATCCTTTCTATCTACTCTTTAATTTAGATAAACTACTTAGTAGTTTATGTACTGTATCTGAGTTTTAGACAAAAGATATTTATCCAAATCTCTTGTTTGTATTTAAATAAAGGATTGGAGTTCTTTAGCATCCCGTCGGATATGCATACATATGGTTACAGAAAGTCATTCCTGTACATTTTTAGGTCCTTTGGAGGAGTAGAAAGCAGTTGAGCTTATTCTTGCTATGTCCTGGTCTCTAGCCCCAAATACACACATATTAGCTAATACGCCTTCCAAGTGGCCAGTGTAAATGCTATTGATTTCAGCAAAAGGTTGACTGAGCTCAACATACCTGTTATATCAATTTAGCACATGGAAGCCCACCTATGCACCCATGTTACTGTTTTTTAATGCAAATTTAAGGTAGGATTTTCATTAACATTTAATCAACGTAGCCCTTATGAACCAATAGTAGAGAACATGAATGCTGTGGCACATCTTTCCTCCAAACATCTGTCACAGGGCTTTTTCTACCTGTTATTTATGTGCATTAATAAAGGAAACATTGCCCTTGCCTGTTTAAAGCCAGTTAATTCTCTGATGTAGCTGTCACTTGGTAATGGGTTTTTGAAAGGCTTACAGGTTGACCCCCACCCCTAATCAAAGAAAAAGGAGCACCCAAACCCAAAATCTGGGAGTGAGAAGCTGCTTATGGCACCATCTCCTACAACATGTTAAAATCAGAGTATGTGTATGGACAGTTCTCTTTCAGTGCGTGACAACTCACACACAATGTTATCTTTCTGTGTCAGCCTGCATTCAGGTCTCAGCATATTAAGCATGATTTAGAAGGAAGCAGTGTCAAACCATATTGATCAAATTTTGGTGTTTCAAGATTTAATTATTCCCTTCCTCCCTCCTGCCCCCCCCCCCCCCCCCCCCCCCCCCCCAGTACTTTATAAGGAACAATGCTTTGGGTAGGCTTTCTAAAAAACAACATCTATCACTATAAGTAAGAACCTAAATAAATTCTTACACTAAACATAGAATCATAGAATCGTTAGGGTTGGAAAGGACCTTAAGATCATCCAGTTCCAACCCCCCTGCCATGGGCAGGGACACCTCATACTAAACCATGCTACCCAAAGCTTCGTCCAATCTGGCCTTGAACACTGCCAGGGATGGAGCATTCACAACCTCCCTGGGCAACCCATTCCAGTGCCTCACCACCCTAACAGGAAAGAATTTCCTCCTTATATCCAATCTAACCTCCCCCTGTTTAAGTTTTAACCCGTTAACCCTTGTCCTGTCATTGCAGTCCCTAATGAAGAGTCCCTCCCCAGCATCCCTATAGGCCCCCTTCAGACACTGGAAGCTGCTATGAGGTCTCCACGCAGCCTTCTCTTCTCCAGGCTGAACAGCCCCAACTTCCTCAGCCTGTCTTCATACAGGAGGTGCTCCAGTCCCCTGATCATCCTTGTGGCCTCCTCTGGACTTGTTCCAACATTTCCATGTCCTTTTTATGTTGAGGACACCAGAACCGTACACAATACTCCAGGTGAGGTCTCACAAGAGCAGAGTAGAGGGGCAGGATCACCTCCTTCGACCTGCTGGTCACGCTCCTTTTGATGCAGCCCAGAGTACATATCAGAAGCAGAATTTTATGGCAGTTTTGCTTTCTGGGGACATAATCATGTCTAATCTGCAATAACAGAAGAGTGATAGATACGCACACGGAGGTGGTTAGATGATCAGTAATTGATTGTTTTCTTCTTAAAGAGCAAACTTCTTGTATTCCAAAACGTGAAATGCTTTCCTTTTATGGGGTCAGCATTGATTGTACATAAAACGTGTGATAGAGGGTGTCTGGAAATTGTAATTAAAATTGTAGAGTTTCAGAAGTGAGCATTGATTATATTCCAGGGCCATAGTAAAAGTTAAAGAGTAAACAACAGTCAGGCAGCCAGAATGCTTTTGCATCAGAACAAGGAAGGGGTTTGAAATGACAGTTCAAGTCCTACCTTTGTAACTGTTCTAGTGAAAAGTAGAACATTACAGGTTTAATTACATTTAAGAGAGGAACTTACTTGGTTTTCTCCTTTTCAGCTACCACTAGTGATTTTTTCCATGATTAAAGCCCCAATGAAGTACTTAGCCTCTTCCAGGGAAACATGGCTTAGGTGCTTTGAAGGGAAACCTCTAGTGCTAGACTTGTCTCATAGGCAGGGAAGAGGGACTATGAGGGGTCATGCTGTTTAAATGACAGAAGCTGGCCTCAGATGTTACACAAGTGGGGTATATGAGCACAGTGCAGATCAGAAGAAAGGCATCTCTTCTAGACTATTTCCTTAAAGAAGAAAGGAAGTTTAGGTTTTTTTTTCAGTTTCACTAAGCCAGTAAAAGCTAAGGCTTATAGCGGATTAATGCATCAAGTCCTACTTTTAGCACAGCTCCACAGTCTCCATTGAGAGGTTGTTGGCTTCCTGTAAGTTTTCCAGATTGGGATGTCATCCTGATACCTCCCTCCTGACACAAGCAATGCAGAATCGATACATCTCACATAGCAGCCATGTCAGCTTGAAGCATGCACAATTGCTTGGTGAAGGCTGAGAGACAGGCACATCTAGGCTACACCTTCGGCTCGTCTCAACATGCAGTTATTGTGGTAGCTTGCAGTATTAGTGCCAGTTTAGTGTATCAAGGCAATGCAAATGAGGTTGAAAGCCACTATATTCAAGGCATCCTAACTGTGTTGGAAGTAAATCACAGTTACAATTGTGTCCTTATCTTTTAAAGGCAAAAGAGCAGTTTCTAGGGATTTGGTGTTGCACTTTTCTTTCTGCTTACAGGTGTTGTTCCGGAAGCACTTTTCTATGCTGTATGCTCAAATGTGTCAAAATAACGTTCCCTGGAGCTGTTGGGTATTGCTAGAAGTTTTCACAACAGTTGCCATAAAACTAAATGAATCCAGAGCCCTTCCAGCAGGATGTGCAGTATGTGGAAGCAGGTTTCTTCTATGAGCCTTCATCCTTAAAGACATGAATTAGACAGTAACTAAAAGGCTTAGAAAGAACTTTCTCCAAAGGGTAGGTTGTTCCACCGTTTGCCATCATGGAGGTTTTTACTGCTTCCTTAAGAAGCATTTTGTGTCAGCTCTTCCTAAAAGCACAGGATAGGGTACTTGGTTGGTTCACTGCTGAGCTTGCATGCCTTTTCCATACCAATTGAAGCTGCAGATCCTCTGTTCCAGTTATGGAGCATTCTTCTACCTTGTTCCCATTGTTGGATGAAATGTTCTAGTGAATTGAGTAACACATAGTTTGGTTCACAGCAGAAGTACACACTGTGCTTTCTGCCTTAGACTTTTAAATGGGGATTTAAATGGCCTGCCCGAGGCAAGAAAGCACAGAAACCAAGGTGCCACCAAAACCTTCTGGGTTGCAGTATGTTTTGCCACCTCACTGCCTAAAAAGCTTGTGTTGTGGACATTAGCTACAGAAAAGAAGGATTTGCCTGTCATGTGTGTACATGCTGCTCAGTGCAGGTAAAAGATGTTTTGTGTGTCATTTTAAATGCTTGAAATTCAATAGATCAACCAGCCACAAGGCCCATCAGTGTAAATCAACAGGACTTCAGCAGAATTGGGCCACATCAGAAAGCAGCATGGGGTGATGCAGTAATTCTTGTTACCAGTGCTGCACACTGCTAGAAGCAACAGACTGTTTGAAAGGGGTCTGTCCTGGTTATGTTTTGTTACTAGGTTATGTTTAATTAAATAAAAGTACATGTTAGCTTTGGCTTACTGTGTATTTATGTAGAAGGAAAAGATAAATTGTCCTCACGAGATGAACCCGTACATTCATTGTGAGACTTAAAGGGAAGTGACAGGTCTGTAAGTAGGTGAAAATTGAGAGTTCAAGTGTTTTCTAAGAAGCTGTACACTTACATGGCTTAGCTGGTAGAGTGTTGTTGCTTTCAGGGCACAGCACTTTTGCTGCCTAGATCACACATGCTGTCAGAAAGTCACAAAGTGCTTTTTGGCTGTTGGTAGCATATGGGCAGAAATAATGTCTGATTGTTGATCTTGAATCACTGGATATCTGCCCTGCAAAGGTCGCATCAGTAACTGAGAAGCACAGACAAGTTAGCATCTAATTCTTAGTGTACTACAGACAAGCTGGTTCTATCTTTTGCAGAAAAGTGTACAAAGAAACTAATTTTTTACCATTTTTACTGACTGCCTTTAGAAATGAAGTTATTAATGGCCCTCATATTTGTGTATCAGCTGCTGGTAGTCCCTGCCTTGCCTAGCAAGTCTTGGATGTTAGATGTCCATAATAATAATCAGATTAGCATTATGATCAGCATTAATCAATCACATAGGAGTAACAGGCTCTGTAGGGCTTATTTCCCCTCCATACAGTGTTGCTTGTCCAGTGGTGGCACTGGCATGATTTGGAATGACCTTGGCTGTGAGGTATTTTCAAGTGCCAAGAGTTTGCTGCTGAAAAGCTAAATAAACCCAGTTAATATTACTGTAGCAACAAAGATGAGCACGGGGAACACGTGGTACTTGACCTGATTGCTCGCTGTCTGGGTTTGATCACTGGTCTAGGAGACAGTGGCATCTCTGGAAAGGGAATGTGATGCCCTTAACGCAGTTATACCTCCTTCCTTTAATAGCAGCTGTGTAAGGAAAAAGTTTTTATCACCACATTTGCATCGAGAGGGCAATGTCCTGTTTCTGTAAGACTGGGTGACTGTGACCAAGCTTCTCAAAACCTGTGTTGCTGCAGTCAGGGTTTTATTTATTACTAGACGATCTCTAAGACTTCAAACACTACTGTTCTGTTTCATTATTAAAGAACAACGTTTTCAGCTTGGGTTTTCAATTGGTGGTTTTAAGTCTGCAACTTCTCATCTGAAAGATGTGGTGAGTAGCACTTCCTGCTTTCTGAATTAGTATTTCATCTGTGGGAAGTGTATGTCCCAACTGAAGTTTGTCTTCAGAAGCTTCTAATTAGGACAGAGTGATTTGACTTTTCAGGAGGTACCTTTTGGATTTCCTGAAATAACAAGACAGATGAAGAGCAGGTATCACAGGTTACTGTCATCTTTGCAACTGTCAAAAGTGTTTTGGTGGTAAGTGAACCCATGCATTTGAATAAATAAATATTTTTTTACTTAATTCATAGGGTTTGTGCCAAAAAAACCTGCCAAGTTTGAGCTCTAATGACTGAGTTTGTTTGTTTGTTTGCAATAGCATGAGAATATTCAGAAAAACTGAGTGATGTTTTAAGCAACTTCCCTGCAGGATGTGGAGCCATTTAGGTGTTATTTTCTGTGTAACTTTATACAACAAAGTAGGAGCAAGGAAACAGGAGAGCAAAGTGTAAAGTGGCTTCTCAGGGGGTAATGATACAGTATGCATTGCAGAGAAAAGCAGGCAGGTGTTTGAAATCACTGCAGCCAGTCTAGGATGTGTGAATAAAGACAAGAATTGCCCTGTATCTGGTATTCTGTCACAGCTAAAAGGCTGTTTGTGTTAGCTCACAGATAGTGTTTTATTTGGTAACTGAGCTTTTGTGATCCCAAATTCCGGGTGCAGAAGTGAGACCTTACAACTGATGGTTGAATTTCCAAGAGAGCACCTGGAAATGCTGTGGAGGAGGATAGGCTCTCAGCTCTAAAGGCTGGCGCTTGGTTCTGTGAAGCAATGACCATGGCTGAAACATGTTTGTGCCAGAAACTTCTGGAAAGACTTACACAGGCAATACTTCTGTCTTTTAATCTCCTTTCCTATGAGAAAAGCTTTGGATTTGTAGGAGGATTCATCTTGTTGGATTGTAGGAGAATTCATCTTCCTATTTTCCTGGTTAACATTTGGAGACACCTTGGACCATCTTATCCCAGCAGATTTGCATCAATAACAGAGATTTCTGGAGACTCAGGTCTTGAATCAGTGATGTATCAGGTGCTGGATGCAGCACTTCAAAATCTAGGGCTGTTGAGTGATGTGTGTCTCTAGGCTCGTCTGTGTGACCATGGTGTGGTTACTGGGGTCCTGTATGTGACACTGGGCTCTGGCTTCCTTTGAAGATAGTCTATAAAAGTGAGGAAGGATTTCGGATCAAAACAGCATATGTGAGCCTTTGCCCATGTGAATTCATTGTTGTTCACTGGCACCGAGATCCTCTGTTTCAGAGGAGGGGAATTATTAGTGCAAGATGTACCAGGTAGAAACACAGAGACTTCTTGTTTCTCTCTGAAGTCACCTCGCTGAGCTTTCAGGCTGGTATATTGGCAGCTGAGCAAAAGGCTGTTTATTCTTCATGACTCTCAGAACAGTCTGGAATAGCTTCCAAACAAATCAGTGGCTTGTTCCCCAAAAAGCGAGTCAGAAACTTTTACTGTGTCTGTCAGTCATTTCTGTTGATTTTATGGGTCAGCTCTGAGGAGCCAGTGCAATTAGAGCATCGTGTGTAGTCTGCAGGCGAGCTTTATGGCTCTGCCAGTGGAATGCAGATTTTGCTTATAAAGTTCTAAATTATTATATGTATACTTGTAAAGATCTTGTTTCTTTAGCAAAGCCACTTGTCTCTTCTTGAAATTGCCAGAAGAGAATCCTCCTTCCCTTCTTGCTTTCCCCATGTCCTCCAAAAAGGCATAAATCGCGTCCTTTTTCCTCACTCTCCCAAAATGTAGTTTTAATTTCAATGAAAACTATAAAATTGCAGGTAACCTCTTTTCCTCATCTTTCCTTTTGCAAAACAATTTAATGTAATTACAGTCTGTGGGATCTGTTGATCCTTGCAGGATGAAGGCTGTGCAATTCCTTCTGCTTGTCCTTCCCTGGAAATCCACTTGCGCATTGCCTTTTTGTGCAGTGTATCTGCTGTAGCAGATACTTTCTCCCTGTTGGTGTTGGTAAGGCTTTTCATCTGTCTCTTATCATCGAAAGCTATAAAATAATGAAAGAGGAGGATGAGGAATAACAAACTGCTTTAACTTTTCTTGCAGGGGTAAGTCAGACGTTTCATGTGTTGTGGGGAAGATGCTCTGGAAGGTGTAATGTGTTATTGTTGCTGTTTTAATAAAGCCATGGGGAGCCTGATGCAGGCAGAAAGGTGTTCCTTTTTAGTACTGACCCTTCCAATATCATGCTCCCTAAGATCTGTGTTTTCCAGTCTCCAACTTCCATTGCATTTAAAGAAGTATTCCCCTTTTGGGGGGAGGAAGGGGATGAATGTGGTTGTAAGAAAAAAAGTGCCTGAATTTTGGCACTTACCCAAACTTTTTTTTTTCTTTGGCTTTTAAGTCCCTTGTTTATGGAAATAGTTTTTCCTTGTAGTCTCCTTTTTCCTCCGGAAGATAAACCTGCAGATTAAGTAATGTTACCCAGGGGAGCTCTTGTGATGGTTATTGGCTTCCTTTGAAATACTGAACTGTTCTCAGTTTCACAGACTGTAATGCTGGCAAGTAGGGATGTGGGGATATAAATTTGTGCAATAGTATCTATTCAACCACTCTTCAGAGATTATTATTTTTAATTCCTCACACTTGGGTATTAATAAAAATGGTAAAATTTTTTTCAGTTTGAAAGGGACTATGAACAAATAGATGGTATTAGAGAGCAGCAAAATACGAAGTGCTATAGTTCCTCCTTGTACGGTCTTCACGGCAGCTTTATAACACAGGTCAGATCTGCTATTTCTATTCAGCTATGAATATCCATCTGGGGGCAAAGGCAACATGTAAGATTCATTTATGTAGCTGGAAGTCAGAATGCTAATTTAAAATTTGAAATCACTTTCAGTGTATAATTTATGAATGTCTTTATTAGCTCAGTAAGGAGAACCTGTAAGAGCAAACCAGATTGCTGATGCTGTGCTTTAACTTAGTTAAAAGGAGTTTATGTGAAAATAACCTACAAGAAAAAATATGTGCATGATTCAGTAATTCACAGTGACAATGCACTTATCTACTAGCATAGGTTTCATCTTGGGGGAAAAGAAAATTGCAGCTAGTTTGTGACAGAAATGTGATTGTTGAGGTGGAGGAATGAATAACACAGACAAGAAGGAATTCTTCATTCCAGGAATGTGTATTGCTCTTTTCAATTGCATTTTTTGTTCGGTTGTGTTCTGATGCTTCATCCTTTTAAAAATCCCTGTGTGAGTGGGCTTTAGCTCTTAGAAGAGATTAACAACTCTTCTTCGTACAAAAAATGCATCTGACTTACGGGGGTTTCCCATTGTAACAGCTCTTTCTACCAGACAGGCTCTTTTTATGTTTTTCTCCTATGGGATAAAGCATTCACAAAGGTTAAATGTGACTGTTCATACCACCGTTTTTGTCCTAATTCCAAAGTAGCCATAAGATTGAGAATTCCTTCACTGTTCTGGTCTGTTTGCCTTTGTCTCCATCGTGATGTTTGTGTTGCACAGTTGTAAATTAGCACATTGCATCATGTTCGCAGATAAAATTTTAACGAAAGTCTTTAAGTTATTGAGGTTGCCCAACAGAAAGAAATGGATTGCTCTCAGATAGTTCAAAGGAGAGAAGAGCACCTTATGGAACCTGGGATCACAAGTTGCTTTTAAATATTTTGAATCAGGTACTTTAAAAAAGCAGTTAGGAGAAAAAAATACCGAATTATGTGTTTCATTGAAATCTTTGTTTTGAAGTATAGGTCACCTGCTCTAAGCTTCCATGGTCTGGATGTGTAACACGTGTGCTGTTTTACATTCACGAAGAATTATTGGTCAGGGAGAGAATCAAAGAAGAAAGTCTGTTTCACTCGACCATGGAGAAGAGAACACTTGTATGATGTCCCAGCCTCCCTTTGGAAGGCTGTATATTAATGTGGGTTTGAGGGAGAGAGAAACAAATGACTTAACCTTGGGAAAAAACACTTGCCCTGAAAAAAAGCTCAGTAGATGCTATCAGCTGTATTACACTTACAGCCTCTCCAGATGTTTGTGGAAATGTAAGGGGATTTAAGTATCCTTAGGAAACGTGTGGTTGATGAAATCGGCTAGATTCAGGGATGGGCATGCGTCTTTCTACAGCCTGTTTTAGAACTTAATAGCTTTCTTGCCTCCTGTCCTTGCTCTCATTAAAACTTCTGAAATTGTTGGGAAGCAAGTGGCAATTTTTGTTTGAACTTTATTCCTTTGATGCTGAATAGGAACAGTTTTAAATCTACTCCATTTCAGCAGCGCAGTGCAGGGTACAGGATGGTCAGGAAGGATTCTGAACTTGTCAGAAACAAATGTGAATTAAATCTACTTTTTTTTTTCCTTGAATCTTGCAGTTTTGTTTCTGCTTATGAGGGTTCTGTCATACCAATTGCTGCATGGTAAATTATTACCAAATGTTAGGTGGTAGTGGTGATTATTTCAAAGATAGGGTGATCTAGAAGAGACAGCTTGCACAGGAAAACAGTCAGTCATATTAACAAAACTGGCAATAAATGCCACAAAACATCATCATCATTTTATACCCCTTTTGGTCATGCTGTTGAGCTAGATGAACTATGTCCTTGTTTATGTTTCAGAGAAGAAATCTGAAATATAGTCACTTCAGGGGAAAATGCAAGTGCCTTGATTTATTGATGTTATTTTATCAATTTTGCACAGGTTTTGTGGGGAGGAGGGAAGGAAGGAAGATGAGCAATTTCAGATGAGGATAGGCAGAAATGTTCACAAATGCCTGTCACACCCCAAAAGCAGTAATCAAATTACTGCCGCGAAGCAAAATGATATAATTGATTATGAAACTTGAAATCAGTGCCTAGGGCATTGGGAAAGCTGATAGTGTGAGCCAGTGTATTTTAAAAGAAGAGTGTGTTCAAGTCTATTAAATATGTTTTTAAGGAGAAGTAATCTGCAGAAGGATACGGTATCAGTAATTTATGGTCATGAACAAACTGCTACACCAGTGATTTATAGTGTCAGGTGGGGCTGTTAACATGACTGGAGTTCAGAGTTTAATTCACTTCCCTCTTTAAGAGAGGAGAATTATCTCCTGTAAAGACTCATATTGAGTTGTGTGTGAGGACCCCTCTGGGTTAAGCTAGAGGGACCATTTTAGAGCAGTGAGAGAGGCAGTGGGCATTGCATGTTCCTGTTTCTTAGACAAATATTATCCATGATCATATTTTTATTTATGTATTTTTTTTTTAATTCCTTAAAGGAAGAAACTATCTAACAGAGGTACTTCAGTAACTGGGTGACTTCTATTTCCAATATTACCAGTCTGTCACCAGCTCTCCTTTTACGTGCACCCCTGTAGCAAAAACCCCAGAATTTGTGTGGGACTAGCACCTTTCTTTGAAACACTAGCAGGTGGAATAAATTGTAATGGTGCTGTCAGAGTAGGATTTCTAGTGTCATTTGTATGTTTTAGTTGCTGTAGAGGAGACTGGTTTTGAGTTCAGTATCAACTAGTTAAGATACCAGCTGCTGACAAAACCAGTTCCAGTCAGTAGGCATTTGCTTTAGGCCTTTTCTACTAGATCTTTTGAGTCCGAATGCCTCTGCAGTCTCTGAAAGTAATTGATATTACCACAGTATTTTAGCAACATTTATCAACATGAGAAAGCAAACTCAGCAAAACCTAGATGGGAGCAATTCATAAAGTTCGTGGAAGACAGGTAAGATGTGGGTTAGCAACTTGAGATGGTGATTGAGGTGCAAGTCACAATTCTGTGGCTGCAGTCCATCATGGGAACAGGAGGACAAGGTTGCTGGTGGCACTGCATTGGAGCAGCATCAACTTGCAGTCCCCATGCATCACATCTGTCTGGGCAGAGCAAGCAGGAGCAGGTCTGGTTCTGTCTTGGCAGGACCCGGGACATGCCTTGGGTGAGTGGCAGGAGGCACAATATGGGCTGGTGGCAGGAGGTGTAGAAGGTTCTGACTGAACCTCCCTGGGAGCTTCTGCCTGACTGCTGAGCCTGCTCTGGCTGCTGCACAGGAGAGTCCATTCAGGGCTGCACTTGGCTTGGTATGACCTGTTACTGTCATCTGTCACCTGACAGAGCTCATGTGTATTGTGACCTATGCTGGAAAATAGGAAACTGGAGCTTTAGGATAAAAATTTTGTCTGTTAAAGGTATTTAAGTATTTAGGTGTTTATAACCTATGAGAACCATTCTCTTGGCACAGCTTTGAAGTCATTTGACTTCCTAAGTCAGAAGAAGGAAAAAAAAAACGAAAAAGGAAAGAGCCACTCCATTCTCAGTATCAAATGACTTCTTGTGAAGATACTAAAACCAGAACCACCTCCTGAAAGTCTTCTTGTGACTGTTATGGTATCCTCTGTTCTCATTTGTATAGTTTGTCACAACTGTTAAAGTACTGCTTGCACGAAGATCCCAGGAGTTAGGGATAGCCTTGTTACCCTCCTTTATGGATGAGAAATAAAGCCCAGAGGAAATTCTGGTTTTCAGGGTTGTGGAAGCCAGAGGCTCCAGGGGAAGGGAACTAATCACCCCAGAAGCCAGACTAGAGTAGGTACAAAATGAGAGTCTCATTGCTTCCTTCATTAGGAAATCTGTTTGCAGTCCAAGCCCCAGTGACTTGAGACGTTTGCCGCCCATTTCTCTAAATCTGCTTTTTGAACACAGTTTCTTTTCCCTGTTTGCCCTGCAGAGCTGCTGCTTGCTATCTCGGGCATCCTCTTTCTCAGTTTTCAATTAATCTCTCCCCACTCATCTCAGTCTGTTCCTCTGGCTGGCACAAATCTCTCCCGACAACTCTCATCTGTGGGAGGGGAAGTGTGATTTAATGGGGAGGAAAGAAGAGCCGAGTGTTTATGCCTGTGAGTGATATTTGAGCTGTAGGTTTATTGCAATATACACCTCACCTTGCTTAAAACTTGCTCCAGTATCTCAGGAGATGTCTCGCATCTCTTGCAGCTTCCTTTACACTTTTCTGGACTAATTCCTTGGCTCCGTCTTTGACTGTTGTGGGTAAAACTTTAGGCAGACGCAGTGCTCTTGCTCTGACCTTCAATATTGCTCCCACAGCTCAAATGAAATGCCATACAAACCTTGATGCAATTTTCCATGCCTGCTGTAGGCACTGTAGGCAAAGTGTCTTATTAATGGAGGAGCCACGGGGGATTCTGATTGCGCTGTTGCTTCTGATTGTCACACTGGCTTAAAGAAAGGTTTTATGCTTGAGGTAGTCTGGCTATATCTCCCCATGCATTTCACTTGGGTATAAAATAATCCACACCTAGATACTTTTCTATTATGAAAGCATTTTAGGTGAGTTTGTTATTAAAAGTTCTCTGTGTAAGATTGGTCTAAAGGAGTGATTTTTGAAGCAGAAACCTTACTGGGAGCTGGAGGGGGAACTGAGACTGCAAAGGGAGGGGGCAACAGAAGATGTGGGGAACTGGGTGTTGGAAAAGGAATTCCTGCTGGAGTCTGGGGTTTGAATGGAAGTCAGAAGTACTGGTCTGGGTGTCTGGTAAGAACTGTGTGTACTAGGTGGGTTGGACATCTGCTGGGAAATGGAGAGGTGGAAACCTAGTATTGTAACAAGCAAATAGATGGACTTTGTGTGAAAGCTGGGGAAGAAACTAAAGCGATTCTTCTGATCTAACTGCTTGGTTTCAACACAGACAGAGTGATTGCAAATTTCAAAGAACATTTTCCCCAAGATAAAGTTTCAGCTGGCATAAAAGCTAGCATTTGACATCTTTTTTGTGTAATGACTATATTAACAAAAGAAGGCCTCGCCGTTGGCTGCCTTTGTAAAACAACTCCAGTGCAGTTCTTCGTTCTCTTAACTCTTGTGTGCGACTTTAAGTCAGCTCAAAACTCCCACTGGAATGCAAGCAGGTCAGCTTGTGCTCACACACAGGATATTACAAAGTACTTCACGTGGCTTGACAAAGGCTCTTTGCAGTTGTTCATTTCTGTTTTAATTCACTGATGTTTGCTGCACTGCAGCATTTCATGTTCCTATCCCATAAGCAGTGAGAGAAGCATCACACGTAGCTCCAGCTGCTCAGACATACAACCTGAGATGCTGCAGTACTATAAAGCCTATGGTTATTACGAGTTCCGTTGTAATTCATGATAAGCGTTAATTGTTGTTGCAAACACTGACTTCAGCTACTTGCTGAGGGCTAAATATTCTTACAACGCTGAGAATTGACCTTGCTGGCTGGAAGGTAAAGACTTTGTCTGTGTGTTGAACTGTCCTAATGTTTCTGGTTTCCCTGATGTGAGGATGGTTTTCCTCAGGCTGCTGTTTGTTTTCAAAGTTGTATTATGATTCTAGCTTTTTCTAAAGTGCCAAACCACGGACTTACCTGTGCTCTCCATCTTCGCTGTGGGATGCATCCACAGTTAGTTAAAACTCACAGGTTTATGGGAATCTGTATCACCTCTTTAAAGCTAAAGTTCACAGCTTTTCTCCAATGCTCAGAGCATCTGACAGGAAGGTTGTTTTAAATAAAATAGTGTAGGGAGTGCTGAGTAATTTAAATAGACATTCTAATTTCTTCTGTGTCTGAAAAGAGTGCAATGGATAGGGCAGAACTGTATATAGAAGGAGCTCAGCTGTATTTTAAGCCATTCCACCAATATAGCCTGGTGGGGTGTGCATGTAGGAGGAGATTTCTAAATAGGAAACTGTGGTGTGAGGAATCCTAAGAGCCATGACGACTGTGTAAATGTTTTCTCTTTAAAAGAGAAATAAATTGCCTTCTTTACTGAGAAAATTCACTTTGCTTATGGGTATGTAAACTGTGACTGAAAATGAAGCAAAGGGATGGGACTTTCATTCTGCAGACTAAGAAAGATACCAACGCAAAAGAACATTTCTGTACTCTTTTGGTTTATTTTATGATCATTTCATCCTTATCTTGTTGTCATCATTCAGATAGAGCTGACTACAGGTGTAGGGAAGCGCAGAAATTTGAAACAGAGCATAAACAGGAGAATTAACGTTTGTTTCATCACTGTGGACATAGTCTGGATAGGCGAGAAAAAGGAATGTGAGATAAGTGCTAGACACTGGCTTTGTTATAATGTACATTTTGTTAATAAATATTCTTGGAAATTACTTTTTCCTTAGCACCTTACTGTAAACTGCTGATGCTATGGAGGTCATATTTACTACTGGTATAAATTGGCATAGCTGAAATAAAAGCATGATGATTTTCTACCCGCCTTGGAAGCTGCTCCAGTTGGATGAGGAAAAGTTATCTCTCTTTGTCAGACTGAAATGCAGAACTGGAGCTTTGCGCTTCTCTTCATATCACTGTGACAGATAACAGGCCTTTAATTTGGTGGAGAAAGGCATAAGAATAACAGCTTGAAATGAAGGCCAGTCAAATTAAAATTACAAGTTGGACACTTTGCTGGATAGTGAAAGACAATGTAACATGAGACCAAACTGCTGGGTTGATGGTGCATTTCCTTTCTTTTGACATTTTCAGATCATGACAGAATGCCTTTCTGGGAGACTTTTGGTTGGACTGAAGCTATGAGCTTAATACAGAGGTAACTGTGGGAAACTGGCTTGTGTGACATGATCAGATTAAATGAGCTAATGATTTGTTCTGGTTTTAAAAATCTCAGTTGTCCAGTGCTAGTTAGCTTGCTGATGATGGTGTAATATTGCAGTCCCTTTGAAAAGCAGTGAGGTGTCTTTCTGAGATGAGTTAGAGAGTCCTGTAAAATTTCATTTCACAATACAAGAGAAATCTTGGTTTTGTGAAAATGATGCTGTATTTGTAATACAGCTAAATTAAGAATTGCTCTTAAAAATTGAGAATTATTTATATTCATTTTTTCTGTGATAGATGGAAAGTACAAAAGGAAAGTACCCATGGCTGCCAAAGGGGGACTTTTCTGAGTGATTGCTCATCAGATTTCAAGAGATTTTGTAAGACCATCACAACACAGTATAAGGGAAAAGTAGAACTGAGAAACTAGGTTAAAAAAGCACGAGAGAGATCTGGGTTAATATGAATGTGATGGTGAGTTGTGTCCCAGTGTCCTATTCTGCCTCTGGATGAAGACTACTGAAATCATAGGAAAGTTGTGTTGACGCCTGTCTCCTCGGATGTGGAGGAGTGAATTTTCTTTGCTGTAGCTGGTGTTTGTTTGGGATGGCCAGAAGTGCCTATGACAGATGCTTCTGCAAAAAGGAGGCATTGCAGGGTGTGTGCTCCACACATATGGTTTGCTTAAAGACATCGTTTTGGGTAATTGCTCTTGGTTTGTTCCTGAAGAATTCAAAATATTCTTCAGAAAAAGTCAGTAACAAATTGTTCCTGATGGGAAGCCAGATTTTGAAGGGAGCTGTGTTTCCTGGCTGTGAAGCCATTAGCTGTTATTAATTAATTAATTAATTTAGTTCTGTTTGTGTGCTTTTCAGCTGCGTTGAGTAGATCATCTTCATATGGTATAGAAAAGAGTATCTTGGTCATTCTTCTATAGAGCTAGCAGCCCTGTTCGTGCACATGGACTGAAAATCTGGCTCTCCTGCAACCCTGGGCAAAACTCAGAAAATTCACACGGGGTCTACTATTACCTGTTCTTTTTACTCACTGTGCAGGCAGACCCCTCACCAGGAGAATATATGTCTGGGAAGGGACCTCCCTGGGTCACTGGGTCCGTTTTCCTGCCATCATAAGCAATCACATCCTATGAGCCCTTTCATTAACTGATTAAACTCCATTTTAGAAGCACAAACACTTTTTGCCCCCTCTACTCGCACTGGAAAACTGGTATAGAACCTCATTGTCTGACTTCTAGCATGTGTTTATTCTCAGCTGGTTTGCACCCCCTTGTTTTTATGCCACCACTGCCCTTCAGTGTAAATAGGCTTTTGCCTCCTGAGTGTTTACTTTTCTGGTGTATCCATAAGCAGAAGCTATGGACCTAGCTTTCCTTTGGTCAGGCCAGCGATGATCATCCTCTTAGTCCTTTCCACCAACCCCAGAGATAAAACTGAAATTGCCTGCATAAGAAATTCTCAGCAGTTGCTAATGCTCTAAAGAGAAAAAGCTAGAGGAAGCTTTAAAGGAGAGCTCAACTGAGAACCTTTTTAAATTTAAACTTCTGTTTCATGGCCTTTGTAAAGAACGTCATCAGCTTTTTGTTTTGTTGAAGCTGTGGCTCTTGCTGACTTTAAACAGTGTGAGGGTTATGGCATTTTTTCATCCTAGAGGTTCCCTGAGGAAGAAAGTCACAGGAGAGAACTGGGAATGTATTTCTCATGCCGTAGAAGTAATGTGGGGGGAAACTTTTGCATTGTGGAAAATACTGCTGGCTATGATGGTGTGAGACGTTATAGTAGGCCTTGTGCATTGCTCCTTGTGAATTGGGTTTTGGTATTTTGGTGTAATCCAGAGGAATCTGTGCTCTTTATCACCTCTGTTAAAGAATTTACCACTTTAAAGGAGGAAGCTGTCCTGCAGATATACTGTAGCTCCCTATTTCTTTGTTTTGATCATTGAGAAATCAAATTTCAGGCCACAGCTTGTTTTGGGAAGTATTTGTGTCCTCTTGTACTTATCCCAGGTCAAGCAGTATTTGTGACTGAAATGTTTAGCTCAAAGAACCTTCGGGCTTGTCAGGTCCAGATGTTCTTAACCTGGTTTTGTTCCCATTGTATGCTCTTGTATGTTTGGTAAAGTTCTCATCTGTACAACAAGTGGTAAATGTTAGGGTAATTAATGGTGATGATTAATATGTCCATTTAAACGCTACTCTGTGGTATGTTGTCTAACCCAAGTTGGCCCTCTACTTTCAAACTGAAACGTAATACTGGAGAAATACAAATCTCTCTTGCTGAGAAGTCATAAGAGATTTTATGGGAAAAACTGCTGGAAGAATTAGGTGAAGAGCCCTGCAAACTTGGAGAGGGGAAGAAGTATTGCATTTTGTATTTAAGCTCAAGACTCTATGTTTGATTGTAGGGAGATGTTTGAAAATAGCTATACTGGAGTTCTGAAGGACTTTTCAACCTGCTGATACGAGCTCTGGGAACTGGGCTGTAAACTCCTTGAAACCCGAACAGATGTTTTGGTATATAGCTTCAAAGCTCTGAGAGACTGTTTTCCCTGCATGCCTTTCTATGTGAGGAGACTTTTAAGGGCTGCTGAATAAATTTTATTATCTTTGCTATAAAAGCACTGTCCACATGGAAGAGGCAGGCTTTGAACAGTCATGGGCTCAAAAGTGAAACACTAACAACATACTGCAGGCCCAATTGAGCAAGTGGAATAGAGGGGAGAGATGCGTGTCAGCCTTCTTAGAACCCAGAGGGATGAGAGTTTTGGATGCTTCAATAGCTTCTTCATGAAGATAAGTAAACACAAGGGAGGGATATTTGCTTCAGCTCTGCTACATTAGATAGAAGAGTTCTCCATGTTGGGGAAGAATATAGATGAATAATAATCCAGGTGTTAGTCATGTTGTTTATGTGCACTCAGAAATATATCTGACAGCGATGAGAGTGAGTTGAGAATCTGCAGAGTTCTAAATGGGGGGGGGGGGGGGGGGATGTAAGGAAAAGGGTGTAAAATTTAAGTTATCCTCTATCCTTTCATCCCCTTCCCATATTCTATTGGTGTATTGGCACTGGAGGCCCTGCTGTGCTGGTGCTGTACAAATGCCCTGAAAAGTATAATCCCTGCTGTAGGAATTTATCAAACTTTAAAAAGAGGAGATAAAGAGAAACCTCTAAAAATAAGGATCTATGAGACATAAGAAATGAGATCCAATTCAGTTGAATTACTGTATTTTCAATCTAGAAGTCTAGAGTGCTTTTCAGTACCCATCACCTTCTGTTACTGGAGCAAGCAAAACACTAATATCGCTCTGTTACCTTATTATAGGTTCATTAACAGTTCTGCTTTGTTTTATAGTTTCTGGGAAAGAAAAAACCCAACCAGCCAACCAAAAAACCTTGAAATTTGTGTAGTTCTTTTATTAGAAATGTATTTGTATTTTTCTGCAAGCAGGAGGAGGCCAAATCATATTAGGAGGGCTCTATGCAAGAGTCTTCTCATACTTTCCTTGTTGCAATTTGGAGCATTTGTTACCCTCCAGGCTTTTGTTTGTTTTATGTCACTGCAGTGAATTGAGAGTAGGTAGAGGGGGGAAAGAAGAAGTGTTTTTATCATAAAGACTTTTCAGGTTGAAAATCTGAACCAGGTGTGGAACTGCTTTGGTTTTATGGGTATTTTTTCTTCCCCAAAGGGGAATGCACCCTTCAATCACACAACTGCCAATTGTTTTAAACTGTTAAAGGCAGGATGGAGTTTATTTGTAAGGTCAAGATCTACTTATAAGTAATGGCGCTTCCCAGGGGGAAAAACACTAACACAGTTTGTGAAAGTTATTTTACTTGATGGTCAAATAAACTTGATAGCTCATAACGAATAGGGTACCTGGCTGTGATGTGACACATGCAGCAGCATTTAGGGAGGGGTCCTTGTTTTTTGTATGAATGTATTGATGGATTTTCATGAGGATCTTTTGACTTTTGAAATCATAGCTTTGGTATTCTAAAAGACAAGGAAATGAAATTGGAGGGCAAAAGAACAAACCCGAACCAGCTCCAAAAGTATAGGAAGTGTGGCAGCAGATGTATCTGCTCAGGGAAGATATAACCCTTCAAATTGCCAGGGCCTCTTCAGCAGCTACTATGCACTGTGGGTTTATCTGGCAGAAGGAAGATGATAGGGTTGCCAGCCTGCCTAATGATCTTCATCTAATGTTTACCTTATTGAGAGGGGAATAATTCTGTTAAATTAACATCCTAGCATATTTGCTGTCCAGCTAGCTGATGAATTAAATAGCCTGAAGAAAATGTTTTATGACTCGTTTATCCATAAAAATTGATGATTTTTTTTTTCTACGCAAAAAGGAATGACTTTTCAGTAGTTGTGCACTGCAGTGGCTTACACCCCTTGTCTGTAAAGCAAAGAAAAAATATACATATTTATATATAAAAATAACAACTTTAATAAAATCTGCGTGTCTTTGAGAAGTAGGAGAACACATGGACAAAGACTGCTCTTGGAGCGACCCCGGCTCGTGCGAGCACTGCTGCTGTGCTGCATGGTGTGTGCCTCCTGCTCGGAGAAAGCACAGACCATTAATGACAGCCTACAAGCGTGTGACACTCGGATCACTCAATCAATCAAATGTGGCACCTCGTGCCAGCCCAGCCAGCTGTCCTCTTCCATCAGTGTCCGAAAGTGCTGCACCAAAGGCTGTAGGTGCCAGGTGCCGTCCTCACGTAACCACTGGACCTGCCCCAGGATGAGTGTGTTTGGGGGACCTGTTTAGATTGAGTTTTCTGTCTTGACAGTCCCTTCTGATTTTCAGTTTAGAAGAGGAGAATAAACAAATTATAGGCTAATAAAGAAAACAGCACATCTATAACAAGAAATCCAAGCCTGGGGCTTTGCACTTATCTGATGTAGACATCACCTTAAGTGCCTGTGACAGCAGAGGATGCAGTTGGCTCATTGTGGTTGGTTTGACCAAGACTTGTAATGTCAGAAGTGAAGTCTGTGACACCAGCCCATTGAATGTTATATTGCTTCTATTAGTATATGTTGGGTGTGCCAAAGAGATCAGAAGAGGAAGACTCAATTTTATGAGAAAATAAATTATGAACATGCTCATTCGAATGTTTCATGAGCAAATTTGCTTTTGGTCATTTCCAGTGTGCAGGAGTAGCGCGCAGTATGCACATATGGAGAGTGTGCGAGTTCTAGCTGAGGTGCTGAGACTGCTGCACACCCTGAAAACCTCCATGTACAAGAGGTCCACCATAAAGTGGTGAACCAGTGGTTTTCCATGGGCAGGGGCACTTCTGCACCCTTAAGTCTTGATGACTGCAAAACCGCAGAGCTTGACCATGTCAGGCTGAGGAGCTTGCAGGTACAAGAGGCATGGGCAGGAGGAAGATATGGACAGTCAGGGTTTTAGAGTCAAAACCTGTGTTTTATGGCAAAAAATTCCTTCTCCTTCTGTAGCCCCCAGACTGATACGCAGTAGGCAATAGAGACTGTTTTCACAAAGAGGGTCTACTGCTGTTCTGGATTGCAGTGGTACTGAGTGCTGCAGGTTGCCCTCGTATATCTGTATCAAATTTTCAGGTTAAAAAAAAAATGAAGCTGCTTTAGGAGAAAAAAAAAAAAAAGTAATGGAACATCCTCAGGTTGAAACAGGCCCTGAGCCCAGCTGATGGTATAGGGCCTTTCATTTACTAAACTTCAGTGGTTTAATGGCAGTTCAGCATGGCTGCTGATTGCCTGCATGGTGTTACCACTGTGGCTGAAAAGGCTGTTTACCTTTGGAAGACAGAAAGCTCAGCTGAGCAACACACAGAGCACTCTCCTGGGCCCTGCTAATAATTTTTTTTCCAAAAGATGCCCAGGTTGCTGAGGAGCACAGACCCCTTGGAAAAAACCTCTCTTTGTGCATACGCTTGCTTACGGATCAGTTACAAATAGGTCAAACCAGAAAAATGGTGTTTGGGGCTAGATTTGCAATAGAACACTTCATTTTGGGAGTTTTCTTAGCTGCAAAGTGATTCTTACTTTGACCAGTGGAAAACATTTGTTTTTCAAGAGATCTCTCTCACGTTTATCATCCCAGCTTGACCTGGCACTGAAATCTTTCTCTGTATTTCTCATGGTTCTTGTGAGGCTACTTATAAGTGTGAGTGGCCCTGTGCGAGTTGGAGAGCAATGGTTCAAAAAGGAAAAGAGCCATCTGCTTCTCATTGACTTGCTGAAATGATGAGAACACTTTCTAAGAGAGGCTGTGCTGTGTGTAGAGAAAGTAGATTCTGGGGCTCTTCCCTTTATTCTAACAGCTTGGTGCGAGTGGATGCAAACTCGCCTGCCAAAGAACGATCATGTTTCTAAAAATGAATTTGGGGTCCAAGGTCCTTAGATACCATCAGCCTCGGCGGTCTTTTATCCATGGACTGCATTGCAGGCAGTGGCAGTGACAGCTTCCTCCCACTGCTGTGTGAGTGATCATGGAGGGAATAACATTTTTGTGTTAAAAAGACAGCAAGGATCTTGCATGCTCTTTGAAGAAAGAAGTTAAATTAAGATAAAACCCATGGTTGTTAGAGATGCGCATCTACAAGTATTACAGCTAAACTGAGATGCACACAAAGTAAGGTTTGATTGTGGCTGCAGCAGCCGCCCCTAAACAGGAGGCTTTGGAGCTTGTCACAAATGGCTGTATTTCTGGTATGCTGCCTTCCTTTTAACATGTGGCCTTTAGGCCTTGTCTTCTGGGCTTTTGTGGGTACAGAGCAAGATTTGTTGAAATACTTGTGTGTATGTTCCTGTTTGTGGCTTGAGCAGCTTCCAGGCTCCTTCAGTTGTATGTAGCCTATCTGCTGCTGGTGCAAGCGTTAATGTACATGGCTTGCATTGCTCTTGCTGCTTGCGGTGAAGCTATCAAAGAGATTACTAGCTTGCTAAAGATGGTTTTGTAGACTTTGCGGGTGATTTGTTTAAAACTAGATTACTGTCACATTTAGAAACGTTTAGCAGCATTGGACCAATGAGGAATAATAATTTAAAGAGGCTGACTAGATCTAATCAGTTTTTGGGAGATGAGACTTAATCAAACATAAGAGGTTGAGAAGGCTGATAGAGATAATGAATTTGAATATGTAATACGGGGCCTGCCTGAACAGTAGCACATCTTCTCTGGCCATAGTTCATAATGAAGCATTTGCAAAAGTTATCGAGTTGATAGGTATAAAATCCTTTGTGCAAGGAACTTTGGCAGCTGGGGGAGGAAATTACCGAGACTGAAACTCAAAGTAGACATTGCATGAGATTTCTTTCAGTATGAGAATTCAGAGAGTTAATTTTCAAGCTATTTTCAGAATATGTAGGGGAATAGGATTGGCAAACTACCTTGAAGATGAAAGATACCCTTGTGAGCTGCACATTGAAGAAGGTCTCTGGATGGCTGCTCTCGATGTAGACCTCCGGCATGTACTTACCAGGTAGCCCCGGGCAGGTATTTTGACTACCCTGGCCCTCAGTTCCCCATCCGTAAAGTGGATGTGCTAAACCCTTCCTACTCTTTTTATGTCTATTTTCTGTGTTACAGCTAGAAAAGTGTTGACTTTATGAAGAAAGGCCAGCTGAGGTAGATGCTGTGTAAATGAACCGACTGCATATGTAGAATGTTTCCAAGAATGTCTGCCCTGATACTAGAAATCTAAATAAACTGCATTATATTGCTTCCACTTTTAACCCACCCCCTCCAAGACCAGAAACCACACATACCCCCAACATGCCCATTTTTTAATCTTAATCGAGGATGATGTTAGCCCTAAGATCAGTTTGTGTGATGAATTCATAATTCATAAGTTTGGGATGCTTTAAGCGAACAAAATAGTAACTATATAAGCTCATAATTTGAAATCCATGCGTGTGTAGTAGGAGCCTGACCCATCTCTTCATGTTTTCAGTGTGAGCAGAATTCTGCCTGTTTTCTTCAGCAAAGGCAGCAGTTGTAAATATTTTTCTGATTCAGCTGAATTAATTATGAGAGATGCTGCTCTTTGCCCACCTCCTTCTGGCAGTGCTGGCAGCGCTCTGCTGGGCTTTGGAGGGACTTGTGTCTCACACCTCATCAGAAGCTGATGTGACAACTGAAGGACCAAACCCTGGGAGGTCCTTTTAAAAAATTCAGGATTTGGGGTGCCCTGAGGTGTTTTTGCCCCTCTGCAAAACCTCTTTCAACTGAAGCAGCTGGTGTGGAAATAAAAGGTGACTCCATTCTCCTGCCTCATTCAGGTCAGGTGTTTCGCTCTGCTAGAGGAAGGGATAAACTTTATTAACTGTTGACACCAAGGTCTGCTATGAAAGACAAATATGTCATTGGAGCATCATGAGTGGATTTGGGTTGGGATAGGGATTTTTAATCAGCATCAGGCCTGACAGTGAACTAACACCACAACCAGCTGAATGATTGAGAGGCCTGAAATGGTGAAGTATTCAGCGAATGCAGTCTTTTGTGTGATGCTGTATCAGTTGCTGAGGCTGTGGCTTTGCTGTCTTTTCTTTTCGCAAGACCAGAACTGCCTTATTCTATTCTGGCTTTTTGATAGGATTTTGGCACAGTGCTCAGTAATGATAGGGCTTCATGGTGACTTTCTTTAAACCCTTGTGCCTTCATGACAGGCATGATTGCTGAAAAGAGCAGAAGTTCTAGATCTTTATTATGCTTTACTCTGTTGAAGTCTGTTTGTTTTGCATATTTCTATCCAAGTTGACTGTGATCACTGAATCGTGAAGGGAGATATGGCATCCCTGCCTTCTACCTGCAGATTTGAGATGCAGAGAGATCCACGGTCAGGGTAGGTTCACTGAAGTGTTTGCAGTAAAACCAAACTTAGCTTTAGCTTAGCCTTTACAAACCTCAGTTTTGATATCTGCATCAATTTGTACTTTAAAGAACCTTCAGCCAAGATAGCAATTGACCTTATCATTTGCTAGGTAGGATGAGGAGGATTCACTGCTGGATGCAGTTCAGCTGCAGGGTTTTGAGCTGATACTAGATTTCTCCTTTTGGGAGAACGTTTTTGCTGTACTTCCTCCGTTGACTAGTCATTATTGATATGTCCATCTTCCCGCAGCTCCATCCTTGACTTTTTGGGAAGGTCATATACGTGGGATTTACAGCTTTTTCTTGTATATGGTGACTGTTACAGCAAAGATTAATGGGAAGAGAAGGTCTTGTGTGTTCCTCTGCCTGGAAACTTACTCAAGGTTAGAGATCTTGGATGACTTTTATTGTTACCTTTCCTGACAACAGCCTCTCAATATGAAATATAAACTGAAATATAAACTAAATTATAAACCCTCAGAACAGTGGCAGCTAATGAGGTAGAACTGAAAGGACTGGCATAGAGATAGAAATTCCCTCTTGTGCATAGTATTTGTCTATTTGAAGCCCACTATCCTCTTGAGAGCCTGGCTTACTTAAAGAAGAATTGCTATGCTCTGAGAGAAGCTTCCTATATTGTAGCAATGTTACAGAAACATGTTGTGAAACCAGCTGCCATGAAATTGAATTACAGGTGTTGTATTCTTCACTGCTTAAATTGCTCTATTATATCACAGGCCTCATCGTTTTGTTTTGAACAAATAACTGCAATTTAGTGGGAGCCTACGAGATGACGGTATAAGCAGTCAGGGGTTGTTTAAGACTTCTCTAATGATGGAAAATTGTTCTCATCTATCTAGACTGCATCATCTTTGCCAAAATGCATGTGCAGTGAATGGAAAAGGAAATGAGGAAATGAGGAAAACTGCTTCCTCATAGCTTCTTTTTCCTAAGTTTGTTTCTTTGTATTTTTAGATGTGTGAAGCAGTCCTTTGTAGGCTTTTAGACTGGTCAAAGCAATATGGTCATTCATACTTAACTCTGACACTGCTCCACTACATCAAATTATGGCACTGGATGTAGTCAGATATTTCACTTCCTTCCCTTTCAGTTTGCTGGAATTAAGTAGATGGTTGCTCAACCTCCACCTTCCCAGGTTTTCATGGAATAAAGTTTTAGAAGATCCTTTGGGAAATACTTAAAAATAACTCTCAGTATAGAAAGCAGTTACTGTTTTAGGCCAGAATTTACAACTATTTTGTCTAGGTTTAAATTCCTAATTGCTACTCTGTGTGTGCCCACCCTGTGTTCCATTGTCCCCATCCCATTCCTGCCCACTTCGTGGAGTAGCCTTTTCTCTGATGTACTTAGCAGTTTACCCTGGACCTTATTGTATATGAATTGCCCCAGTTGGCTTGTAAATAGTGTTAAATCCAATAGAAAAAGGATACTTACAAGAACCTTAGACTTGAAAATTAATTTTATTTCCCTTACTACCTATCCAGGTCTGTATTATGCTACAAAGGACACTGTATACTGAAATGCAGGAGAGCCTGTTGTAGCATAGGGCTCAGAACAAGCTTTATTAGTGTCCTCTACTCTAACCTGTTATTAGTCTGAAGATTTGATAAGTTGGTACATATGTGTATTTCACCGATTGTCACAAATTTCACAGAAAAAATTAGACTGGAAAGGAAAGCAAGAGGTCAGTTTGTCCATCCTCTTGTTCTTCCAGGTCCTTGCTTTATTCTTGCCCAGATGGCTGTCTCACTTGCTCATAAAAGTCCTCTGTGATTTAGATTTGCTTACTTGCTTTAAAGTGCCATTTGTAGAAAGTCAGTTTGATTGGATGATCTTGGTTGCCCATGTTCCATTGGCAATTCAGATCAGTTTTGTGCTCAGGCTTTTTGCTTGCGACTTTTTGGATTAGCGATAGTTGTGTTTTGTTTTGTCTCCTGCTCTGCTGGTTTGAAATGTTATTTTTTCAACATCTGCTTTTAGCCAGTGTACGTTAGGCCTCTCATGCTCTGCCCACTTGAGTATGCAAGTCTCCTTATGTTTCAGAAATTTCAGTTTTCGTGGCTAACTTTAAAAAGGGGAAAAAAAAAGAAGGGGGGGCAGTTTTTGGAGTGAATACGTATTTTTGATGATAAAGCTCACAAAGGTACTTCTAAATCTTTTCCTCTTGTCACTTGAAGTGAGATGTAAGATAAAACTGCTTCACAAAGTCCTGTGAAAAATTAATGTGTACTGTAATTTAGAAGATGTGTTGCTGAAGGGCATTTAAATGTTATGTTTTTGTTTTCTGCAAATTCTATTTTAAAAGGAACAAATATCTAGTGAGGACTGCTTCAGAATTTCAGTGAAATGCTGCTGATACTAAAAGAAAGAAGAGATGAGAAATGAGAGGCACAGACTGCACAGCCTAATGAGTACATAAGCCTAACGATGCAAAATTGCAAATTGCACAGATTACGAAGCACTGTCCCTTGCATTCAAACCTGCTTTTAGCACTCTTGGGGCAGCTCCAGAGCTGCTATGTCAGATCAGGATTCAGATGTGCTGGCATCACAACATCTGAAAAGCCTCCATCTGACTCCATCCAGTGCTGGCACAGGATGAGTTGGTACCATGTGCTGATATAAACCTCTTCAGGCTCTGAAATTGTGGTGGGGCAAGCTAGAGAATAAACCTGTGGGTTATTGGGGGGAGAACTGATGTTATGGTGTAGTACCACAGATACAGGTGCCCCGCCTAGTGCGCCCTTGATCCTCTGTTGCTGGAGGTAAACTGGTGCATAAGATGGTAGAGCTCCAGCTTCCCCAGTACATTAGGGACATGCCTGGGCTTCTGCTTGCAGCCAGAGAGGGCATTCGGAGCAGCTGCTGTGCTGCAGGGTAAGTGTCCTAACCTGGGTGAAGGAGTGCTTGGTGGGATAGAAAAATCAGAGCCCAAGATTGGAGGTAATAGAAACTTGAAAAGGCAGTTTTACAAAGGAGGGTTTACTTTCTCACTGCCTGCTCTTCCTGACCCAGAGAAGCTGCCAACTCTGCTGGCAAGTCTATAAAGTGCTAACGCAGCTCTAGCCAGAGCAATGAACTATAATGGAGAAGTTGAGGGAGGTTTGTTGGGTTTGGGTTTTGTTTTGGTTTTTTGCTTGTTAGTTTAGGGTTTTTTTTCCCCTTAGCTTTCACCAAGAACTCAAGAAAAAGTGTAAAAAAGTATTTTTCTCACTGTTGTCAGTTTCTGCTTCTAAAATTTGTCCATACAAGCATTCTGTCTTACCTTTAGGATGTTGTTTGTTCCTTCTCCTTCAGCTTGTTAAGGTCAAGGATGAGATAGCAACCTTAGCTTTGGTTCTATCTGTATTGCTAATAGCGAGATACCTGATGGTCTAGTGCAGCTTGTGTACCTTGAAGATGTGGTAACCAGATATTGTTGATGGCTGACTGTTCATCTTAGTAAACTCGGGTAATTCAGGGTAGTGTAAGGTTTCTTATTCCTTTAGAAAAGAACAAAGCATTTTGCACTGAATGCAAAATCATCTGAGACGAGTGATGTGATTACTCAGTCACAGCAGAATAAAAACTGGGAGAGATGTAATTCATTGTTTTATTTTTTCAAGCTGCTGACATGATGCAAGAGTTGCTAATGCAGTATGAAGTACAAATGGTATGCAAAATTCCCTGATAACTACCTGGGAATTCTCGTTCCATCAGCAACTTTTGTGTTATCACAAATGAGACAGCTTGAAAGGCACTTGTTGCGTTTTGTATTGCATGCAAAAGTAATTTGCACTTCAAATGAACTGACCTAGATTATTTTTGATGCTTTTTTTTTTTCCTGCATGGCTTTCATAAGCAATGGAACAATGCTGTATTACTACTTGCTTTGACTTTTAACAATTCAAAAATCATAGCGAAGAGACATATGACAAATGAGCATGTTGGTGCAAGCTGCTTAGCGATCGGGATTGTAAAAGCTGGGTTTCAGAGAGTCAGATCAGGTTGTCTGATCGCCTTTGAAAAGTGTTGAACGTCTGGATTTTAATTGTAATATGTTTTTATGTTCCAGTACTTCAGAGCTCAGAGTGTGAATGTCTGGAATGCGTTTGTCTCTTTACGCCCAACCCCAGTGGACAGTTCCTCTCTCCAGTCTGCTGCAGGGTCTGTTTCAAACAAACACTATCACAGCACCATCCAGACAGAGTGTTCTGGAAACGGGTTGTTTCCCCAGAACATACTGGGAGGAAGCTACCTTGCATGGAGTGTGAATAGTCAGAGGCCATGAGCTGAGGAGTGAAGCAGAGAGTGAATCATATTGATGAGCGCAGAGTCTGATCTTCATCCAGGAGGTGAAATAAAGCTAATGGAGTCTCTCCAAAACTTCAGGGCTTTGTTCTCAGTTGTAAATCAGTGCCGTTCAGTATAACTAAGGCTGAGGATCTGTCCATATGACTTGATGTTTGCAGTGTACATCAGACAATTAAGTACAAATGTTGAGGTGATGTGGGCAGTATGTAAGTATGAAGCAGGAATCTGCCTAAAAGCCTCCTAATCTAGTTTGTTCAATCCATGCCATTTATCTCTCCAATGCCATTCCAGTATCTCTATATTAATCTGGAAGGCTCTCCTTGCTGAACATGATGACTGTGTAGAAGTCCAAAAAGGCCGGGAATGTTCACAGTTGCTGTGTTAAAATAATTATCCAGTATTTTTAGCCCAGATGCAATCCTGGGAAGCATGAAAACAGCCTGGGACGTATGCTTACGATGCTAGGAGAGCTCAGCAGGAGGTAGATGCTCACAAACTAATTGGACTTCCGGGGTTCTGTTTTAAGGACTGCCTTCATATAAAACAATGTACAACCCAGGACGCAGCTGCTGCTCAGTCAGTTGTTTCCTAAACTGACAGTTGTTTAAAGATAAGAGATGTTTTTATTTCACTGAAACCCTTTTTCTCCAAGTCCAAAAGAGCCTGAAAAATGTTATGTAATGGAAAAATGCCTTTGGGCATGTGTGTGAAAAAGGTGAGTGCTTTCTGCAGTGCTAGCAGGGTTGCTGTGCATGCCTTGGTCTCCTTTCTGAAAGCTGTTTATGAAGGAGAAATACGGGCTTGAAATGCAGGTTTTATCTAACATGGTACGAAGCAGCCCATCGTGAATTGAGCGAGGTGTTGCTACCTGCGGGGAGGCACTTCATCCTCCCTGTGGGGCTGGAATGATACAAATGTTATACATTGACTTTTAATGAATATACATCAGTTATGTGTATGTAGAGGGCTTTATACCTGTATCTTATGTATTAGAGAGAGAAGGCGGCTCCCCCATATGGTATCTGATGTTACAAAACACCTTAGCCTGTGAGCCTGGAAGGGCTAAGACTTGCTGGGTACTGAAAAAGAGCTCTGTACTGCTCAGAGAATACCAAGCAGGGAGTGTCCAAGGTCAAGCAAACATAGTGGAGTGGGGGGAAAGAATCCTGAGTAGGCAGTAAATATTGTACTTAGGAGGTTTCTCTTCTCATCCTATAAATTTATGATCTCGGTGCCTGCACTTTGTCTCGCATCGCTGTTGTTCTGGACCTGCGTACGTGGCTGTGTCCTGACTTTTTCCATTGTTTACAATATGTGCATGCCAGCGTAGTACAGCTGTCATTGTGTGGCACCTTTTAAAGCCCCCCTGAAGTTGCTTGTTTTCCCTTCTGGTGGTGTTAGACATTCCCAGTACTTTTATGGTCTCTGCTTGCCTCTTAAACAGCCTTTATACTTCCCAGTGCCAGTGATGTGGCAGCCAGAGTTTCTCTAATGAAGACCTTTTCTGGGTACTGGTCTCGGATCTTCAGAGTCCTTTCTTAGTTCCTTGGGGCTGTAGGGATCCCACAGCAGTTTCTTGAGGGTGGTGCCCTCTGTCAGATGCCTTCGGTGCGCTCTGGGCATGTGGAAATGAAACCTGGATTCACCGTAGCTGGGCTAAACCTATGGAGGGAATCAGCTCCAACACCACGGGATCCTTGCACTTCCCTTCCAGGTGAAGCAGCATTTAATTGGCTTCATCCTCTCTAGCACAAACAATGATTATATTTAAACCAAAAAGTTCATCTTGAAACAAGATTGCTCCACTGAATATTCACATAGACTTGCTTAATGCAATATTACTGTATCCTTGTTATGGTGAGGGGAGGTGCTGGGGTGAAGAATGGAAAAATACAAAGCAAATTGCCTCCATAAGAAAGTTACTGAGGTGGATGAGCCAGATTTGTCTTGTCGTGTTTGGCCAGTTTATTGCAATATAGGTTTTGCCTGTGACACTGTTTGCAGGTTAATTTCACATCCCAGGTTATGCCCTTTCTTTACCTTGTGTTTGGATAAAAATGCTCTTTCTTCTTTTTTCCTTATCTGAATTAACAGCAAATCATTGTTTCGTTGTTGGGGAGAAGGTTTTAATTTTCCATGCTGAAAATCGCCCAGCAGCTGTTTAAATGGGAAAAAATCTGTTTTGTAAGAAAAACAGAACGAAACAAAAATTACCGGTAGCTAGAAGAACTCACAGCATCTGTTGTTTAACTGTATCCATGTTGCAACTAACAACAAACTGTAAAAACATATCAGCATTCAACTCCATTAATTTAGTTTCTCTTTTTTATATTACTTTATCATTTTGCACAAGTACAAAATGACACTAATAACACTTAATAGATGAATAGCCAAATAGATAAAGTTGTTATTATGATCCTCTGTGAAGTCTGAAGTGTGTAATTTTTCTTAAACAATGAAATGGATACAGAATTATAGCACTTCCAGGAAAAATGTATATAAGCATTGATTAGACGCACACCTGTGCAGCTTCCTGAAGCTTAATTGCTCGTGGCTTTGTTTTCCTGAGTGCTTTGTAATCACTCTTGTCACACTGTTCAGTTTGGGATCTATGTATTACTATTTTCATGTTTCTCTCTCACATGTTGATAGATCCAAAGGTATTGCCCAATACACAAACATACACTCTTTGTGTTATTACAATGCAATATTGTGCCATCCCTTGAGCTTATTTTTAAACCTGTCTCAATTTAGTGTAGACTGGCCTAAGGTTGGCTTAAGTGGATGAGTGACACATCTCTGAATGCATGTTTCCTGCAGTGTGAGGGCATGGTCACAAGCACTCGGGTCTGACCAGTGCCCACAAAGCCTTCAGCAGCAATGGGGTTAATTGGCTTAAATAGAGCACCTGAACTTAAATGAACTCCTGAGTACAGGTAAAGTCTGGGACTCCCATTGTTTTTACACTGCCTTCCAGCACCAGTGTGTGCAAGGTCTGGCCGACAGTAATCTTTCTAATTCATAAAGCAGAACGGGAGGAGCCCCATTGTGCATCTTCCACTTGCAAACAGTTGATTAAAGCGTGTGATGTTTACACATCTGGGCAGAAATACCCTCCCCACATAGATGATGTATCAAATGGAGACACTTAAACCCATACTCTGGTTTATGCTGATCATTTGCTGCTGTTGGTTGCGTTTTAATTTCTTTGTGGGTTCTTTTTTTTTGTGTTTTTTTTTTCTTGGTTCTTTGTGGTGGGTGCTGGTCTTTTTTTTTTTTTTGCTTTTTTGTTTCTTTTTTTGTTGTTCTTGTTGTGGTTGGTGGTGGCGAGAAGCTGATATGTCATGTATACATGTCTCTGTGCTACGCAGTATTAAGTGTAAGGTCTGTATATAAATGCAACTAATGAAATTGGGGACCGTGTGGCCTCAAACCGTTTAAAATAATGGCATGAGCAATCTCACTCCATTACATTCGAGTGGAAGCAGTTCATGCTAAAGTGCTGGTTCCCTGAGGAGTCTGGGAGCCCTGATTGAATCTTACTTGCAAAATGGACAGTGAAGATAAGTTTGTTGCAGGGCAGATGACAGCTCTGACTCAACAGAAACCACAGTGCTCAGGGGAGGGTTGCCTTGAGCCTCTAAATAATGTCCTTTCTTTTTCTTTCACTGCTGTCTTGCAAGCTTTGCAGCAAAGGCTTTTGCCCAGTGTTCATGTTTCCTAAAGGCACTGAGGTACGGCACCCGTCTGTGGTGCCAGGTGATGCTGGTCTGCTCTGTTCCTTGGTATAAAGTCTTTGGGTTTTCATTCTTCCAGCTATATGGCTCATATAATTTCATAGGAGGAAACACATAATTTCATTAGGAGGCTACAGAAGTAGCTCTATAGCAGTAAAAGCTCTGTCCTGTCTTGTGGCATACTTTTATCAGAAGACTAAATATATGGGGTTTTCTTGACTAGCACAAAGCATCGAGGTCCTTCTAGCAAGGGGATAGCCAGACCCTGGCTTGGGTGCTTTCAGCAAGCAGAATTCCTTTTTATCCTATTGTAATGTCTTTTAAAATACAAAGAGATGTTGAGACACACTTGACAAATTACTTCTGACACAGGTTGAATGAGCTGATGTGTGTTTTGTCCGTCTGGAGCGGCTCCCATCACTGGCGGGTGTGTTATCTCGAGGAGGGCATCCCCCTGTGACTGCTTGGCAAGCCACACTTAGTTTCTCACCACCACTGGTCACTTAGTATCTGGGTGAGATGCCTGAAAACATGCAGAGCTCCTGGGCTCTGTTTGAGATTCACTGTGGATTTTAAGCCTTCTTTCCATTCCTGCAGAAAAAGCGCTTGGGGAGTATTTCTGTAGTCTGTGGGAATTGCTGTGCACCAGCCAGCACTGTGATACATCCCAGTTCTTGTGGAGGGAAAATAAAACTGATCCCCAAAAAGACCTGTAATATTTGAATATAAATACATGCGATGGAAGTGTAACTGGATTACATACTAGGACAGTACTTCACTATAATCATGAAGACTGACTAGAAGAAACAAGACTCACAGTTAAGTAGAACACTACAGAAATCAGCTTGCAGGCTGCTGGCCTGCATGGAGAGGAAGCAGGACTTCTGCAAGATAAATAGCAGTTCCCAAGTGCTTATCTAACAAAAACACATTGAACAAAATAAACTTGACTCTTCCCAGTGAATGTTTCATGCTGATGAGAAAACTCAGTGATGTCCTTAGTGATGGAAAATAACAGGGGAGAGAGAAATTTGGGAGGGAGAGAGGAGTAGTTGGAGATGCAAATCTGGATGAGACGCAAAGCACCGTGCATCAGCGAGACTGCAGCACCACTGTGAATCCTTTCGTCTTTCCACCCCAGCATTGACGTGGGATTGTGGACAAGGATTCGTGTGACGTGGGAAGCAGCTGAATGGAGCCACAGGGTGTCAGCTGGACCTGTGTGCCCCTGGACTCAGCAGATCATCCTGCTTGGTCTCGTTGTTTTTGTTACTAACTTTTGTGTTTTCTGTAGAGACATAGAGAAAGGCAGGATCGGCCTTCAAAAGCTGTGGCTGTTATTATATATAGTCTCCAGAAAAAAAGCCCTGTGCTCATCCACGCCCAATCCGAGTGCCTTTTACATGCAGCTTTCCCCAGCCTCCCCACAGCTTTACAGGCGTATGATAATTCTACCAAAAGAAACGTCACAAATCCAAGGAATTTAGGTTTAAGCTTAAGTACAACACAAACCTCAATGAGGAGGTTATTTTGCTGTACAGTTCTGTCATATTGGGGAATTCATTTATGGGAAGTGCAAGAGGAGGTAGGGCCTTCTGTCTCCCACATAGCTAAGAAATGTATGGGTGAACTTTATGTGGATGTGATGGTACTTCTGAATTTCCTGGAATTGGAGTACCATGGGAGTTTTGGGGAATATTGAAGGCCTCCCACTTCCATGGGTTTTTTTTGGCAGTGGCATGTGTGCAGTGTCACCCAAACATGGGTTGCAGAGCTCTGTGTTTCAGTGCCAAGCCTGAAGGTTTCAGCCTTGAGATTCACTTTGCAAGTTGAGGGAGGGAGAAAGAAGAAGGAGGAAACACTGGGGAAAACCTTGATATTCTGAATGTAGATGGTGTGGTTCATAGGTTCATTTAGCTTGGCATACTTACTGGGGTAAATACCCAAAATCCTTAGATGGCGTGTTACATGTCACTGTATGGGCACTGTTAAATTTGTGTGCCATTTGAAAAATGTGATGTTTTTACTGCATAATTGCAAATTATCTCATGCTTTTATAATCAACTTTGCTAGAGTGAAACACAGTTATATCCAGTGAAGTACCATATTTGTCCTAGCGTTAGACAGTAGGTTCTTTTAATCACAGCTGTAATGAAGAGCTCATTTCTCAGTTTGTTTCCAGTTTAGTTTCATTTGCGTTTGAAGATGTGATAGCTGCTGGTTTGGGGAATCACTTAGTATTCCTTTCTTGAGAGGCCTGGCAAAACCCTGGGTAATACAAAGACTTTTGAAGCTGTTATTCACCCTCTTAAATCATATTAGGATTCAAATTTCGGTTGCTTTAAGGACAAGAATTAGGAGTAAAATAAATTTCTCAACTGCTTGTAGGTTTGGTGTGGCTTGGATCTGAGCTCTTGGTTCAAAACTACTTGAACACAGGCTAATAACTTGAAAGGGATGGAAATATAATCCAGTATCTATAGAAACTGCTGCAGTCGGTTTGAACATTTGTAATATTTAGCACTCAGTGACATTGAATGCACTTTGGTGGTGTTAAGGCAGAAAATAAATATTACTTATGTGTTTGAGGGCAACCCCTTCTTTTGGCTGGGCAGGTTAATCTTGGTTTAAAAGCAGCCGACTTACAAACCTCCCCCACAGAAACAGGGTTTCCCCCCATTTTCCTGCCATTTCACACTGCTTGGTTTCTGATCTTCCCTCTATCCTTCCGTTGTGAGCATCTACTGTATTTTAATCTTCTTGACAGGCCACTCTTATTTGTTCTTGGCAAGCTCCATTTAACCCGGTCTGCCTTGAGCAGTTTTGTATTCCTGCCTTGGTTTCTCCACAGGGCACACTGCAAGCAGCCCCTCTCCCCCACTGAAATGTAATAGTTTGATAATTCTACTTGAAATATGAAATCTGGAGCCGACAGTGGGTGGGAAACTCTGTTGGTTCTCAGTCCTCCACTCTTCCTCCAAATCCAGTCCTGTCTTACACCAGTCTGAAACCTTCTTTTTTACCTTTCTTCTAGTAAAGTAAAATTTAAAAATCAGTGTTTTTAAATGTATTTATTTATTATTAAGTCAGTGGCCTGGGAAGAGGAACTGAATGACATCTTATAGTTGAAAATTTCCGGGTAAGAGATTTCCTTGCATAATAGAACATCTCCCTCAGGGCACTAAGAGCTGTCCCTCTGATTGACAGTTTAATCTTGGAGGGATTAGAGTCCTTGCTATATGCAGCAGAGAACAAGATGTATCCTGCTAAACATGCATTTGGTCTCACAGAGATTACAGTGTGCATGAAGGGTTGATGATGGCAGGTGGTTGCTGCAGGAAAAGGCTTTTTCTGGACTACTTTGTGAGGCAACCTGGACCCCTGGAGCAGATGGAGTGGGCTCACCCACCAAATTCCCTCATCAGTTAGGAGGGTTTGTTTTTGAAATCATCCAGGGACTGAAATATTTCCACTTAGTAGAATGGGAAGAGCCTTTTGTTCACTTCAGGTGTTTTCTTTTCAAAAGATGCTTTTCTCAAAGCATGAATTGGCTCTTGTATTGAGTGAGTCTTTTTTATTGTTTTATTTTATAGACTCATGCCTGTATTGGCCAGAGTTTGCAGAGAAACGAGAAGCAGGGGACAGCATGCTCGGTGCAGGCTGCAGCTTCTCACCTCCTCCTAAGTTTGCCTGTTGTTTTGAAGCCCAGGCTGGCTGCTGGCTCCATGTGAGTGGTAGAAAATGATTTTATAGAAGTGAATTATTGCAGGGCTGGTGGCCAGGAGCCTCTGTCTGAAGGCTCTCTTCTGGAGCATGTGAAGATTTATGGATAGCTCTACCAAGTGCTGAAACATGTTGTTGAGCGGCAGTCCAGCTGACTTTGCTAGACTTGTAAGCGCCTGAGAGTTAAGATGTTCTTTAGCAACTGAAATATATCCCTGGGGGAGGCTGAAGTGGTCAAAATGTTGGGGTTTTATTAAGCTTCCTAGAGTACCATGTACTGAAAAGGAGACATGAAACTGGAGCATTCACGTTTTCTTTCTTTATTTTTTCAACATATATTAGAAGGATGTTTCCTTTTCTCCCTTGTGGCTGAATCCTTCACAGCAAAAGACAATTGCCCTTTCTTTTCTAATTTTCCTCTTTTGATATATGCCTTTGAATGCAAATTTCCATCTTTTCTTGGTAAATACAGAATTTTATTTTCAGAAAATATTTGAATGTTAAAATTGAATTTCCATCTTTATGTAATTAAATTGTGTGAAGTCAGATGGAAATTGTATAGAAATAACGTACCCGACATGTTATTTCCTCTTTTTCTTCTGTGCAGGTACTTAAAAAACAAAGCAAAACCCCAAACAAAATACCTCTGGAAGGGAAGCTGTAGTGTCTGGTGCAGCAAGGGATAAAGACTTTAATCTCTAGTATAAATGAAAGAGACCTATTTTTTCCTCTATCAACACAGAGGTCACTCTGAGACCCTGACACCGGAGTTGCCTTGCGTGGTATAGATTTTGAAATTGCAGTGTAATTCCTCACTTTTTAATAAGCAGAAAATTGCGTGACAACTTTGACAAATTAACATCACTATCCAGTGACCTACCGAGGGGTAAAAAAGGGAGCAGATCCCAGTGAGAGTAGATGATTAATTGGTCAAAACATTATATAGTGGAAATAAACACCCCATGCGGAGTCCTGTTCAAAGCATGTCTTGACTGGTAGAATCCACATATTTTATTATATTTAATGCTGCTGTAATCTGTAAAAAAGTATATAATGGTCTGCTCTTCAGTTCTAGGCGTATCCTAGCGGAGTAGTATTTTCCTTCATCGTTAACATAAATATTAGCTATAAGGAAGCAAGTGTGGTTTAAATTTCTCTTCATTCCAGACAACGTATATAATTAGCTTAAGTTTATCTTTTTCTAAGGGAGAAATACTGCAGTTGGTCTTTTGTTTTGCTTCCTCATCACCCAGCATATGGCCAGAACAGCATGCAGTGGCCCAGCAGGAGTGGGATGTTGCACATGTGATGTTCTGCATATCCAGAGTTGGCTAGAGCTAATAGCAAACTTTTGCCCAAATTAACATTAGATCTTGTTAAGCATGTGATTTGAACATGTTTCATGCGTATGAAAGCATGCAAAACCAAATATCTCGAACTTGAAAAATATGAGCTTCCACAATTCAAATAATAGTGAGTACTTACTGTATCATGTCTTTTCCCAGTTATCTTCAAAGAACTGTTTATCATTGCTGGGTTTTGTTGTTTTGGTGGCATAATGGCATAGTTGGGAGCTGTGACTTGCAGCATTTTCTTTCAGAGCAAACTATAGAAAGTTGTTCTGTTTATGGTTTATGTTTAAAGGTGTTACGTTTAGCTGTACTGTTTCAAGGAATCATTGACAGGGAGTCAGTGATTGTGGTACCCACTGCAATGCTGGCAAGAGGCTGGGTAGGAGCTGGGGACAGAAACAGAGAAGAGAGGAGAGGGAAAGACGGCTCAGAAGCATGCAAAACTGTGGAGGACTTTGCAGCCTATGCTTATTCTCGCAGGGAATACGAAGCTCTATGTGTTGCTCTGCTTCACTGAAAAATAAGCTGTGCTGTAAAATATGAAACTTACTTTAAAAGTGCTTTGGCAAATTAAAAAATTAATTTAAAAATGGGGGATTTTTTTTTTTTTTTTAAAAAGGAAAGAGGGAAAGAAAAAGTGGTAACTGTGTTCTATTCCTCATCAAAAGCATGAAACAAAACAAGTGGTGGCACATCTCCATTTCTGTAGTAGTTATTTTCCTTTTCAGTCCTCTTTAAGACCAAATAATCAAAACACTCATTTACTCTTTCTCCAGCATATGAAAGGAAGTAGTGTAGGTGTAGCTCCAGTTGGCTACACCTTTCAGTAGACTCCAGAGAAAGTTAAACATATACCTGGGACTTCATTCAACAGTTTGTTTAACGTGCTTTTGTTTAATCTAATTTTCACACCCCATTTGGTCCAGGGACAGACTTCTCCAGGGTATTCTGACATTCTCCATCAGTTTTCTGTTTTGATATCCTGCAATATATAGTAGTACTAGGGAGGTGCTGTATCCCGTGGCTTTGTGTATTCACTTTCCCAAAGGCAGCGGTGCCCAGCACATGGAGCAGCTGTGCGTGGCCATGGAAGAAAGCTCCATGTACCTACCCCTGTTTGCTTCACTCACACAAACTTAGCTATCTAGCCAAGATAATTCTGTCTGCAGCATCCCTGCCTGCCTTGACCCTTGGCAGCACATAGCTCTAGGAGTGCATAGCCTCTTCTGATCCACCAGCCCCAAACACCTCTGGATTTTCTCCTCACCCTTTATTGCCACATATCCCTGCATCAAATCACTTAGTCTAATCCTTAACTAAATGTATTTAATAATTAAATAAATGAATATAACCCATTTTCCTTCTTCAGCATCCCGAGGTACATAGGTAAGCTCCAGGTACACTGGGAAAAGCTACATATGTGCAAATTATACTCTTGACTGTGTACATTATAAAACGTTATCTGATTCTGTAAATACAGGACATTGTGGTCTCGTGTTGTAACTGAAATAAACTAATGGAAAACGAAACTGCAGTTTCCACCATGGAGTTGAGGAGCATCTCCCTCTGCAGCTTTATGCAGTTTGGATCATGTCTTTAGGTTTTTTTAGCTGAATTCAGCCTTAAGGGTGAATGACTGGCAGCCAAATTAACATGATCGTCTCTAAAGGCTCTGTATGGATTTCAGATCCTCTTTTGAATAACCTGTGCCGTAGTATTTATCCAAGGACAATAGTCATGACAGGTTTGATAAGAAAAGAGGGTGCACTTTCAGTGGAAGAATTTTTCAAAAACATGTATTCTGGATTCAAATTATTGGATTTAAATAGTCTTTTTGATAAGAAAATATCTGACAAAACTTTGTCAAATAACACAGTAGTTCTTTTATTGGGGAACTGGAGACAAGTGGAACACACTGCTTATGTCATTATACCTTGTACCTGAATGGGCATAGAAAAGGAGCTAACTTGTATCTGGAGAGACAAAGATCTTCCTTTCCCTTCCCTTCCCTGTATGCTCATCCTGAACACGGTAGGGAGGAAAGGTGGTTCTTGGAAACTCTTGCTATGGGCTATCTTTGGCTAACAATTTGGCTAAAGATCTGCTGTTTAATTCTGTTTTACCAGTTGGTTATCAGTATGAGGTCAACAGCAACCTGCACTTCGGACTGCAGACTGAGGTACTGGGTGTGTATAGGCTGTTCCAAATCTGCCATTTTGGGGAGTTCAGTGCAATTAAAGTGCCAAATATTTAATGACGTGTAGGTAGGTAATATCGGCTGGTATTTTAGATAATAGTCAAGATGCTGAAAAGCTGCAGGAGGAATTAAGAGAAAGGGTAGGTTATAATTGTTGAGGACAGAGGGTGATGATGATGGGACATGACTGCATCTCAGTGCAGTGGGTACCAGTCGTCATTTCTTCCCCTGACTCTGCCTGGCATTGGTGTGTAACTTAGGTCAAATGCTAGAGAAGCGTGGCACATAAAAGCTGTCTGCAAAAATGACATCACTGTGATTCTCTGCCTCCAGGGATTTGTGAGAATAAATCTATTAAAGATGATGAGTTGCTCGTGGATACTGCAGTAACAGGGTGAAATAATCTTCAGATAGTGAGGTGATAATGTGCTGGGAGCGGGGGCTGGAAAGTGACTTTTTAGGTAGCTGAAATTTGCATGTAGGAAGTTTGTAGCCACACGATGAGATCAAAATCGCTGCCCATCTCACCTGCCTAGATTGTTCCTGCATGTGATGAATGAAGCAGAAGAAAGCGGCTTCTTCAGCTCTGCTCTGTTTCTCCATCTCAGGCTAAAATAAAGCACTGAAGTTATACCGCTGCTCACTCCTCCGCCAGCCACCTCAGCAGTGCGGAGCAGCCAGTCTTTCCCTGTGAGAAATCGGAGTGTTAATAATTTCTGGCAAGTGTTGTGCTGAAGCAGACAATTTCCTAACGCAAGCCAGGCATGGTGAGGAGTTATAGTGGACAGTGCAAGGAAAATGCTTCATTCATGTTTGAATTCCTCCATCCTCGCAGCCTCCTGGGACAGAGGTGTGAGCCAGGGCAGATCCTTTTCAATGGGACTGCTTTCCCCTAGAAATGCCTCCAGGGATGGTCTGGTACATGGCATTGGCTGCTTATTTCTAGGAGAATGCACCCTGAGTTGTGATTATTTTCTTTTTTTCCTTCTGTTTTTCTTTTAGGGGAAGGAAAGTGGTGAAGATAACCAGCTTTAATCATGCCTTTGTACTGGGGTATCTGGTCCCCTACTGTCACTAGGTGGATGTGAAGTGTAGGCTAGGTGTATTCAACTCAGCATATTGAACGTGTTTGTTTGCTAAATATAAGCCTAGTTACTATATTTTATTAGTTATATTTGAAATTAGACCTTCCCTCAGCCCCTGTGTTTCTAAGTATCCTTTTTCTCCACAACATTTTTAAGCTGTTTTGCAAATGACTGTTAGAAATTGGGTTGACTGGAGGACAACAAGCAAAAAGAAGAGTTAAGATAAAGGGAAAGTGTTGAGTATGTGTTCAGTACTGTTTTATTTAAAAATCACTGGGGAAAGGAAAAGCAAATTGGATAGAAATTCCAGCATTTCCTTGTGATATTTTTCAGTTTAGAGAAAATTAGTGATTTATAACTCAGTCTTATTTGCATTTACTGCCTGTTGCTTGATTCAGGGGCATTTCCCATGCCACATAATGATCTTTCTTCCCTGGCAGACATGAGATGTGTGAGAAATTAATATCTGTGCATGAAAATAGTATTAAGTATATTGCTTGAATCTGGGAAAACCTTTTTCTATCCTTTAGGGGTGACCTCTCAGTGAGCTATCCTATTGATTCACCTTTTCAGTCTAAGCTACTCTGGAGTAAGCATGTTTATGTGGGCTCTGGGATAACAAGCCATTGTATCCCTGTTAATCCACGGTAGCTGTCCATGGGTAAATGCAAGGTAACTCAAGGCTGCTTTATGAAAATATTTGTAATCATAAATATACTTTCAATGCCATTATGGTCGTTCTAGGCCTGCTAACTCCAAGCGTTTATGGAACTGTTGTACAACTCCATCATGTTGCACAAGTAGGATATAAACACCCAATCAAGTGTCTTTCAGTCTTCATGTTCCCAATGTAAGGGATATTTTTGCAATAGAAATTCTTCAGAATTGTTGAAAGTGGTGCAGTAGTTCTGTTTTTAAAATACAAGCTATTCCATGCAGGAAGAGATCAACACAGTGCTGTTCAGTCTGTGTAAATATTTGTATATAAATAGAATAGTCCTTTCAAATAACTCTGAGAGCAGATTTTCTTTGTGCAAAGATTGTGTGTGTAATAGTTTTCACCTACCAGTTTAGCAATGCGTTCAGATCATAATTTTATTTACATGGCACTGTATTGTACATGGTCACAATGTGGAGTAAGTCAGCATTTCTTACTACATGAAAGCAACCATTTAAACACCCATAGGTGTTTTGTTGGTGACACATCCCCTGTCTTCCCTTTCTCTAATGGATCCATGATGGATATTATTGTCTAGTTTGCAGAAGGACAGGGTGTAGCAATTCGCACTTTGCTAAGATGTTTCTAATAAAGTCAGAAAAGTTGTAAAATGAAATCAAATTTCTCTTAAGAAAATTAATATTCCTGCACAGCTAAATTCATTTTTTAGAATAATGAGCTGTCTAAATGCACTGTGCTCTAAAACGGATGCCCTTCAGAAATCGGGGATGAAATAGCATTTGTGTTTAATGTGATACTTAATTTTTATTTCCCTCTGTTTATTTAGAACAAAAGTGAAAGTGACACATTGCTGTAATATTTCCAGACTACTGCATTAGTAGGGTGCTTTGTATTTTCACTGGCAGTTGTGAATAATCATTGTTAATGACTTAAATTAGAAACAATTTTTCTTTAAAGGCTGTAGAAGCAAATCTGTGAAACAGAAGCACTTTTTGAGAGCAGTATCCAGCTTTCTGCACAAAGTTTCCCCGTGCCCAAGCAGGATAATAGAGATGATTGATGCCTGTGCTGAGTTGTTTGGCTTTTTTCACTCTCTGCCCCATAATTTTCTTTCGCTTTTGCCTTACGTCATACAAGGTGGTAGAGAAACGGCCGTCCTAGGATCTAATATGAGATATTTTGTCAGCTTATGGCAGTAGTTTTAACTGGGGCATGCCTTGAATACCAATAGCTTTTCCTCTTGCTGCTGTGGAGTACAGGTGGTAGGGATGACTGCCAGGCAAACACCGAGCGCTGCTTGAGAGAGGCACAGCGGAGCAAATCCCAAATGCAAAATCGAGATGCCAGGATGTTTATCCTAGTCTAAACCAAGCTGACTTTTTAGTTCTTATTTTTATTTCTTTTTATTGGTTCTAAAGAATATCTGTTAATCCTGAAAGTCAGGTCTGTCACATAAGTGTTGAAACAATTCGCATCCTGAAAATGAAGTGTGAGCCCAAGGTGGGTAGGAGATCGAAGCCCAGCAGTGTCTGGGCATGTAAGCTGCTGGCTTTGGTGGGTGGCTGTGAAGCCACTATCAGAGCCGGCAGGACATGCATGTAGACACACAGCTCTTGTCAACTGGGTGCAAATGAAGTGGGTTGTTGTTTAGTTAGTAAGTCCCAGGATACTGCTGGGGTATTTCTTCTCAAATCCTGGTGCCCAGCATTGTAATGCATCTGTTTGAAGTATGGAAATAGTTTATGTGCATATCCAAATAAATCGGATATTTGGAGAACATTTAAAAAAGCCAAATAAAGAAGAGTATCTGAATTGAGACAGGACTGAAAGTTAGTAAAGAAGGGACAAAGGGTAACTGGGGAGCTGAAGGATGGAACACATGAAGATTTCAAAAAAGCCCATTTTCTTGTTTTGCTATCCCTCAAAGACCCCACTTTTAGACCAGTTCTGAGCTTGTGTTTAGGTGACTGGAGCCAGCTATCATTTTGCACACTCAGCAATTCACCTGGCTCGACAGAAGTACATACGTGCGATTGATTCTTCTCACGCAGCTGGAATGAGGCAAACAGCTCCAGTACTGCTCTTTTGGGACTTTGACGTGAAAATTGCTTTGTTTCCTTATAGATTTAAATACTGCTGCCACACATGTGGCTTCTTGCTGAAGTTCCTCCTCCCACAGTTCCTAGGTAGTAGCAATGCATATAGATTTGTTACCTTCAGTGGGGCAATGTAGTTAACATGAGCTGAGATTTAACCCTTAAGAGGTTCTTAAAATTTCAAGCTAATTTGTGTATAACTTTCAAGGCAATGACTGATACAATTGAGTTCCTGCTTTAGGAAGTGCACAGTGGGTATTTTTCTTTATCTTATTCCTATAGTCTTGTTGTGCATGAGTAAGCACATCGGAATGAATCCCACAATGTCAATTATTTTGGGAAAAGGGTTGCTATATGTTGGCTAAGAGAAAGCACTGCATTTTTAAGTAGTTTTCTAAATATGTTGCATCTCAGAATAAAATTAATAGAGTGGCAGATTCAATTGTTACACTGAGGCTAACACCTGAGATTTGCCCTTGGAATAGAAATTACTTGTATGTAGAGCAACAGAGTGAATCTATGAAACGTTTCTGTTTGACGAAATCCTTGCTGCGGTCACTGGAATTGGTTTTCCTTTTTATGGGAATGTTTCGTTACCTTGCACTGACTTTTCATGTGAAAGAACCTAACTTTCATCTCAAGCATGATGTTCAGAAAAGCTTTCTAATGTGTAAAGACAAGCCCATAGAAGACTAACGTTTTTATGCATTATTTTAAAAATGGGGATAAATAATCCTCTATAAACAGCATGTGTAATAGGGTAGAGAAGATGTTGGGAATGGAAGTTTCTGACCTATCTGTGTAATGAGATATTTGGCTCTAATAAACTAAATCAAGCTTGTAACTGGCTATTAAATCTCTGGATGCCTTTTAGGGCCTACTGGATTTCCTGTTTTGCTGGTCTTACGTTCTTTGGTGCCTCAGGACTGTTACTGGTTAGCTTGCATTAATGGACAATTTCCGTTCTGCCTGTGCTTTACCCTTATTTAAAAACATCAAATTTTTTAACAAGAGTGCCTGGCAGGATGGTTTGCGTTGTTTGGAACTGCTCCTGGTTCTACTGGAAATCTTGGCTGCTTGGCAAAGGTGCTGTTGTAAAAACAGCCAAGGGATTAACCAGTATTAATTTACTTGTGAGGCTTGAGGTGATGAAGAAATTTTTCTCTAGATCAGAGGCAAGAACTGTTTTCAGGCTGCTGCTTGTTTTCTTTTTCTGCACAGGACCTGGTGGGATCCTATGGGCATTTCATCCTTCTGCTGATGTCTGTTTTCTTAATGGAGCCCTTTCTGCTTCACGCATGGGCCCTCAGTACTAGTTTGCAATTTGCCATTGGGAATGTTGTGTAGTTAGAAAACGGAGGAGATGTTATAGCTGTTCCATTGCTGCTTTGCAGGTGCTGGGGGTCGTGGGGGCCAGGCTCAGCCTGCTGCACTTTTGGATTGCTGTGATTCCCCCTAACCATGGAAGTCACAGCTGACAGCTGTGTTATTTTAAAAGCATGATTCTCTCCTGTCCCCTTGCCCTGAAATGTTGCTATTCAGGGTACTTTATGTACTGGGATAATTATATCAAAGTGTGGCTATTTTATGGTAGCAATAGCATCTGTAAATTTTCATTTGTTGGATGACAGAATGTTGGAAACACTTGGCAGTGCCATGGTAATCATCATATACATTTAATGAAGCAGTTGTATGGTGACAACTGAATGTTAAAATCATATTATTAAACACAGATCTGTGCATGCCTGCGAGCTGAGCTTTCGATCAATTCGTATAAACATGATACATCACTTAACTGTATTAAATTTAAGGGGATTTAACAATTAATCTTCATTTAATTAAGACTGCAGTCTGTCGTTGGTGATTGCTGTAGACTCTTTGAAGCAGTGAAACCAAATGCTTATGATTAATTTATTTATTTTTAAAATCTATTTTTACTGCTTTTTGAGAGGATATGTTTAAGGGAGACACCTCATAAGGTGAAAGGTGGACAAATCATTTAAAGTGTGTGTGTAGCTAAACTGTTACCCTGATCAGCTGGTCTGACTTTGAAAGTGTTGTGCTTGCAGTACAAGTACGTAAGTATGCTTAGTTTCACTCTTTGAAACTTACTGTTCCTGGAGACTGTATGGCAAACAAGCCCATTCATACAGCTTAGAGAGTAAATGCAAAGCTACAGAGGTGAAGAAAGCTTTACTAATCCCAGCTCTGGTCCTTCAGCCAGGTTGATTTTTGGCATGGCTAATGGAAAACCACTGGCTTTGTCTCAATGGAATGTTCCTTTTTCTGACATGCTGCAGAAAGCACTGAAAGTGAAAATAGGTTGGTTTTGTTTTTGTGCGAAACTAAGGCTGAAACTCTACAGTAGAAATGTAGTGAACATTAAAAAACAGTAATTTAATTTATGCAGAAAGGTAGTAACTCACTGTGCTTGGTACTCGTTCTGAACTCCACCTCATTTAGAGACATTTTCTGTGTTGACAGATGAAAATATTAATTTGGCTTTCAGTGAATCTCTTTCAGCTGCACTTTATGTTTCTGCCTGAGGTTTTTATAGATTTTGTCACTTTAAAAAATGTATTACTAAGGGCAGGATTTTAATTATCTGATTTCCTTTTCCATTTAAACTTCCAGACTGAATTTCATCTAAAGATGGTATCTGCCATGTATTTGATTATCGGTTGTAGATTAGTCATGTGGAGAGATCTGTATCATCTGTCACGCATGCTGGAAAATGAAGTTCAGAAATTAGCATCTGCTGCTACTCAGTTTGGGTTATTCCATTTGGATGCAGTACTGGCTCTGCCCTGGATACACCACTGCACCTGTAAGGTGGTCATGGAGCTGGGCTGGGAAAGGAAAGTGGCTTGAGGCAAAATTAATTCTCTTAAAGCTAAAAAATGGTATTAAATAGGATAAAATATTTCCAGATCTTACATCTTAAAAAATAAAAGGACATGCCAAAGTCATACCGCACTGTGATAGTATGTGGTTAATGTTGGGAAAGGAGGCAGGATTACCTTTCTCAAAGACCTTGCCCAAGGAGTCCCCCAGGCAATATACTGTATATGTATTTCCTTGTAAACTGTATAATAGCTACATTTCCAGCACAGTCAAAAAAGTAACAAAGGAACCTCTTTGGTACAGTTTTGCTGCGCAGAGCATGGACAGTCCTTTGGTCTTGCATAGCTATGAGTAGCCCCTCGCTCTGCAGAAAACTGGACATCTTTTCAGCTGATGACACACCACCTACTCTTCCTGATAATTATTCCTTAACCATTCACGGTGATGTAAGTTGCTAAAGAAGTCAGATTCATCTCGGTGGCAGACAAATGCACTGTCCCCCACCCGCAGCATGCTACAGAAAAGATTGCAAAGTGATAGCTGATTAGTGCCTTCAAGTTCTAGGCTTGTTTATGCTGTTTTAATGGCCTGCAAAACCTATCATTCCAACATACATAGAAAATGGGATATTGCCGGTTGCATGTGATGTAACAGTTATTGGTGGTCTTGCAGCTAATGCTTGTGATGTCAAAGGCAGGCAGTCTGTGGAAATGGGTAATGGGAGAAAAAGAGATGAGATGTAGGACAACAGAACTATTTTTTGGCTTAATAAGATATACTAGCTGTAAAGATGCTTATCACCACCAGGCTGCTCTGCCTTGGCGGATCACGTGTAGCCTAGGTGCACATCCAGGATCTGAAGTACAGACTTGGTTCTGTGTCCATGACACCAATTTTGCATAGAATGAGAGCTTCTTAGTTAGGCTTGTTCTGCAGGAGCGCTTACTGTTCACTTATGTAATGAATTTTCTGTAAGTGATAGTACAATAACTGTGATGCATGATGGGCGTATTCAGATAACCCTCCTATTATTTTAGAACATGCAGTACTTCAAAGAAAATTTATCCCAAGGTGTCCCTTTAAACTTCTCTTTTGTATTACCCTCTGGATTACTCTCCTATCTCCGTCCTTTGATACGTTAATTCAGTCATTTTCCCTATCGGGCTCATTGCTCCTACTTTTCTTTTTTAAAGTAATTTAATTTTGTGGAGAGTTAATGCTTATCAGTCTTGTTTTATTATTCGAGAATTTCTGTGATCATTTTTGTTCTTTGCAATGAAAGTCTGCATTCGTTCCTGACTTCTTGTGTATTTCTAGTACATTAAGTTACTGTCTTGTAACAGTTCTTCCTTATTATTGTTTGTTCTTCTAAAAACAGCAGCACTGATGTTACCTGGTTTTAGTTTGAGCTGTTTGGGTCTTAACATGCTTTAGAGTAATTAAGAAATGTATGTATCAAAGCTCATAACCGTCAGGCTCTCTTCTAGGTACATATTTGTTAAGTTTGAAACTTTAACGACGATCAGCCAAATTTACCCCCAATTCATTAAAACTTCATTTTTTCAGGAAACAGATGTTTGTTGGAATTGAAGCAAGGTCATAAATTAAGTGCATAAATTAGGTGCTTCTGTCTCTTGGCCCAAAGCATCAACGGTCAGATTTCACCAAAACCTGTAGGGCATACGAGATTTGTTTTCCATCAGCTATACAGCAAATGATAATGAATTAATTTACAATTCATTATTTAAGCCCTTTGAGCAATAGCTTTAAATATCTATTTACTGTTGTCTCAAAAATTAGGTATCTAGCTCTGCCACCCTGCACAGCCTGCGGGGCTGATGCTGATTCTGCAGGGCTGGGGTTGTCTCATACTGAATTGTAAAAATCTAATTCTTCGTCCCTTTCTTACTCAGCATAAAGCTGATAAAAGAGTTTAGTTGTTTGTGCTTCAAATTTAACAGAAGTCATATGCTTTAGCAGGAGCTTAATTACATTTGCTGTAGAGTTCAGCCACCTCTTCCAGTTTTGTTTTTGGTTTTGGTAATTTTAACCCTCACAGTACTGCAGGAACAATCTGCAGTACAGTTGAATAATCCCTGCTCAATTCCTTCTCAGCCCTTATAATACCGATGGTGCTGATGTACCAATATAGCAGAGCTTCAGTGACTGAAGAAGAGGAGAGGAGGGAAAGTCCAGATTTAGAAGTTCATTGACATGTGGCCCTTCATGCCACTGCAAAGATCTCAGTGAGATGCTGTTATAAGGAGGCTCGAAGGGTTTGTGTAGTCACAGTGGTGAATGAAGTGCAACATAAAAGTAGTGGGGTTTAAACCAGCTTTAGAGGACACTGGTACCAGTCTGTCTGTCAGCATGGAATCACCTCCCTCGGTTCTCTGCAGGCTTGTTTTCACGGTATTGGTGGGGTTTGCCTTCTTCTCTAGAATATTCATGTATTTAACAACACTTTTCAGCTTGTTAAAAGCGTACTGTGTCTTTGCCTCTGGGCACTTGAATATCAATTAACAGTATCAGTGTATTCTATGTAGGTTGAAAGGAAAAATTCTTTTCCTCTTATAGGTCTAGTGAACATCAAATGAAATTCAACCCTCTTGGGTTGCTGTTTTGTTGTCTTTTTTTTCCCCACCATCCTTGTGCTTTGCGTTGGTGTGAGTGAATGTTGGTGTCTGGGGATTATCACTCATGCTGATGGATTTGGCTGTTTGTAGTCCGCTGGTGCTGAGGTTCTCCCCTAAATACCTCTTTGTATGGCTCGCTCCCTGTCAGAAGCCAAAGTTGCGAACCCTGAACCTGGGGATATCTCAGGCTTGTTGAACCACATCTTTTTGGGCTGGAGCTAGATCCAAGAGCCACCTGTACTCAAAGGTGTGGGAAGTTTGCATCTGGAGATGGATTTCAAGTCTTATATTTGCTTGATTTTCCCTGACTCCTCTGTTGAGTTACCCTCTACTACTGTGTGGTTGCTCTGACAGGGAAGACAGAGATTTCGTAATTAGAAGTCTTCCATCATATGGTGTCCCTCCTGTGTTTCATCGCCAGCTGTCTTCCTGGGGCTGAAGAAGCTTTGCTTTTACCATGCTTCACACAGCATTAAACTGTGTAGAAAAGGCTAAATATTGTAGGTCAGATGCTGCTTTCCCTTTGCCTTTTATCAGCCTAGAGAGTAATTTCACTCCTGGGATAGCACTTTGCTCATGTTAACTCCTGCATGACTGCAGGAGGCTCCTCTTCCTCCTCAATCCTCCTGGTCCTCTGGCACAGAGAGGACTGTTTACAGGGGATTATTCCCATAATGGGCTGATTGTATGGGACCACCTTTCCCTCTCCATTTTCGGGTGTTTTGGTGGGTTTAATTCCAGCTGCAGCATAAAGGCACACAGAACATGTATTTTTCTTAAGGAATCCTAAAAATGGGAATGACAATTAGATCTTTTATCATCAACATGCACTTTGACTGTAGCTAACCTTTCTAGATATTTATCTAATAAAACTGAGGCTTTCTGCAGTATCCACAACACCAAGAGGCATTCTTTGAAGATGAACTCCTCCTACCTACTTTCTTTCTCCATTTCTATTTGGAGATTCTCCTTACTCCACTTTTATCCTGCGAGGGAGGAATTTTCTGAGCCTGAAATGAAGAAGCAGCCCCTGAGGGGACTTTAATACAGAGAGGTTACAACTTGGATGATAATTTGGGTCAGTTTAAATGGCATGTGGGTGTGGGTTTAAATAAATAGCTTTAACCTTTAGCTTACTGATGGAGCTGAAAATAGATACAAGGTTGGGCACATTGGAAGAAATGTGTACCATTGCTGCCAGCATTACTTTGAATAAATAGATCACTCTTCAGGGCTGTCAAGGCAGCACCTTCGCCAGTAACAGGAAATGATTTATTTTTTCTTTTTTTAACCAGCAGCCAAGTCTAAAAGAAGCTCTTACTTTGTTTGATGGCTTTGCATTCATAAGCCTGTACTTTGCAATTTGCTTCTATCAACTGGAGTTTAAATACTGATCATATGTGTTATGATTATGGTTATGTGATTGGCCAGTTACACCTGTATGTAGACTTTCTCTAAACAGTTACGTTGTAAAGGCAAAAATTAGAGTAGGTATGAGCTCCTTCAGTTTGCATCTACGGGAGGACAGTAAAATTACAAGCAGAACTCTTATGCTTGAATAATAACATATATCTGGAAAAGAGAAAGCTGTTCCTTATTTGAGAGGAGAGAAAAATCTGTTTAAAAATCAAAGAAAAGAATCACAAAGCACATGTGATGGAAACATTTTGTTAAGGTTTGAACGTGTAGCTGAACCTGTGCTTGGAGATGCCTGGTTGAGCTGTGCTTCCCCTGCCCTCAGCTGTAGGCCCCAGTCACACAGTTGATGGAGAGCTCCATCATGTATCAGAAGCACTGGGAGTCTGTGTCATAGCAGAGACAGCTTGGAAATCACAGCGTTTTGGTTGCTCTGCCAGGGCTGCTGGGCTCTGCCTCCATGGTACTGAGCAGGAGCGCTGTGAGGACTGGAGCACAAGATGGGTCTTCGGGCTCACTGCTTTGGAAGTTGGGACCTGCATGCCCCCTAATCCTCTGATTGCTGTGTCTGCTTTGTCTTCGTTGCCAGGCTGCTTGGTGAGAGCACTTGGAGCTATAGGAAACAGCCTGATAAGTGGCTTGGTCGCAGTGAACTTCTTGAGGAAAGAAGAAGCTGGTGTTGGGTGTCAGAAGCTTGAGGAAATGTGGTTTCTGGTTTATCTTCTGCATGTACCAGGTGGTGCCTATGAGGAAGGAGGCTGCAGGTTGGGCCTGTTTTATGCTCATGGGTTGATATTTTGGTACTAAACAGCAATGTTGTAAACGTTCATTGTGTCCTACAGCACTAACCCAGTCAAGTAGCTGAGCGTCCTCATTTTTCAAAGCTGGAGCTTCATTTTGTTTGCAAAGACCAGTAGTATTAAACCACAGCCTACATTGCCTGCTCTTAGTAATGACGAAGCTCAGCAGCATGGGAATTGCCTAGATAAATAAGATGCTAATAAAGAACTACCAACTTAAGATCTTGTAAAGGCAGAGAGATTTCTTGGAAGAGTACAAAGCTATTTTTAGATGCTGATTTGCTCCTCTAGCATAAATGTAGGCATGATAAAATATGCAGATAATGTTTCATAGTAACCATCTTCTGATAGATAATAATGGGAAAGAAAAATAGAGTTGTAAGTTTGGTGTGGGCTGCGGTTTTAGTACCATTTCCTTCTGCAGGTTGTTACTACTGGCTATACCTGCTAAGTAGCAGGTATGTAGTTGCAAAGCATACTAAAAAGACAGATAAGTACATTTTCACCTTACATGCTTGCACAGATTGGTACCCTATTACAAATGGATTGCAAGCTTGTGTAAAACGTACCACAATCTCGACCCTGTGTAACTGCGTCATGCCATGACAGTTTGAAGCTCTGTGGGAAGATGTTTTGGCATACATTTCCATAATGAAATACCTTAAATTTGCTTATGCAAAACATATTGGAAATGATCCACTAGTGTGTGAGCAGATTTTGCAAGGAACCTACCTCTTACAAGAGCAGCACATTGGTCTGAGCTTATGATTTCATATGTAGTGGGTGTGGAGTTCCTGAGGTTTGGGGACGAACTGAAACTAGGTGCCACCAAGGACAAAAGCTCAAGAGCTGAAGTCCAAAAGGTTGGACCTCAGTTCACAGCAGTGAGACCATTCAACATACAATGGTAAGGACTGAAAGGGAGATGCTTAGAAAGGTAGAGAAATTCTTCCTTTTCAGGTTATCTGCCGACTCTGGTGAATCAAGATGAGAAGACAATAGCCCAGGTGGTTTAGTTATTCTATAACTGTTTGCAATGGTTTCTCAAACCATTCCCTGAAGCATCTGCTTTTGCTACTGTCTGCTTCAGGTTTCTGGACTAAACAGAGTACTTTTCTGATGTGCTATGGCAGATTTCAGATTCTAAATATCATACAGCGTAATCCGAAAGGACACAGCGATATCCCCTGCAAGGTGTTTATCTTCCATGCCCTGGGTGGTTTTGTGGCTTTATGTTCATCCCTTGGAGACTTCTACACTGCTTATCAGTGGAGTGTTCAAGGATCTGTACCACTAGCGAATGTCAGGCACCGCGAGCAGTGAAGGCTGGCTGGGTGTTATCGTCATCTGTAATTCTTGTACTGAAAGTGGTTATGGTCAGTGTTCTCTTTCCTTGGTAAGAGCGATATCAAACATGTCCCTACAGCTGTGTGTATGAGTACCTGTGTATACATGCCGGGGACAGCCTGCCATCTGTATGTATATATATATGAATTTGTGTGTGTGCCTGTGTAGTTTGATATATAACATGGGCAGGTGTGAATTTTCAGTTGCCTGCAGCGAATATAAATGCAGGTGTCTGTATGTGTAGCTGTAATGAGTTAGCACAAATACCAGAAAGATGAATATTGCAGGATGCACTTGGGAGGATTGGTGCCTCCTGCAGCTTCAAAGGCTGTCCTGACTTAATGTGCAGAAATAAGCAGTTGACTTGTCCTCTGACATGGGAACTCAGGTTGGGATGGGGAGGGTGAGTCTTGGGGCGGGGGGAATGTTGGTTATTCATGTAACAGTTTGTATTAAGTAGGCACTTTCTTGTTCATTCCTTTTGATCTTTTTAGACACCCTAATTATGGATACAATCTTAACAAGGATGGTAAAGGGCCTCAGGGGTTATAAACTTGGAGGAGAGGTTAAGAAAATGTTTATATTCATCAGAATAGAAGAGATTAAGAGGGGTTGTGACCAGGGTGTACCGAATCCAAAACGTATTGAAGAAAAATTGATGCCACCAGAATATTCAAGAGAGAAACCGTGAAGACAGGGTAGATGGAGGGTAGGTGGAGGGCAGGTGGCATTTTGATTGGAATTGGTTGTGGGATGTTTTTACAAGGGTATTGTTCTAAATGAGGAAAATAACTTGTGCTGATCAGTGAGCTGTAGCAACAGAGCTTAGGACTTAGATGTGTTGATGGCCAGAAGTATAGGATATGACATGTATACGCCCTCGCCAGGACAGCTCAGCCTCTCTGTGACCTGTTTCATCTCTTTGCATCTTTCATAGGGACGAATTCAAGGTTCCTAATGCCTGGTTGCTACCATGTTTTGCACAATGTATATGGCTACCTCAGGCGCAGAGAGCTTAGTCCTGCTAGTTTAGGAACTGTTTCTGTAATACAGTCACAATAAAAAAACCTTTTACCCAGTCATATTGCACTAATACATTTATATACTTTCTGCATGTATGCACGCAGCCCACTTCTCAAACTTCTTTTATTAAATCATATCTATATGTTTCCCCATAATTCCATTCAAGATTTAAAGCCAAAGCTTTGCTTAATCAATCCAACTTAGTGCATTTCAGTCAGTTTAGCTGACCATGAAGTAAATTGCTAGTTCTTGGCTCTGTTAAGTGACAGCAGTCAAAGAGGAGAAAGCAGCTATTTATAGATTGTTTTTGTTGAATTTGAAAATCTTTTGTGAAGGAGATTTCAGTGATGATTTAAGAAAATGCATTTAACTAAGCCTAAGGAAGCTGTCAAGCTCCTGCCAAACTCATACTGGTTCTTGAGATTCTAAAGTTAGCTAAAGCTGGTATAGCTGAAGAGTTTAGTCTTCAGCAATATGTGGGGGTAAGTTTCTGGCTGCGTGTAGAGGGCATGGGGGCTGTTGTCTGATTATTCACGCAGTGTGTAACTGCCTGGAAATGTGGATATTTGCTGTGTCCCTTCTAAACACTGCATATGGAGAAAAATTGAGAGGCTTTTTCTTCACCCCTTCCCACTGCTTGAGTCCAGCTGTGCATTGCTTGCAGGGACAGATGCTGGTGTAGTAGGGTACATCTTCTGTGCTGGAACTGTGTATGGGAGGCATACTGTGGTTTCCAGAGCTCCTCTCCCTCCCGTGCTCGTACCCAAGTCCCTTCTGAAGTCAGTACATCTAAACTGAGTATCAGTCTTACTAAAAAAATGTCACAGGGAAGTAGCATGGTTACAGAGAGGCAAGGACAGAACAGCAAAGTCAGTTACAGCTCTGAAGAGTTATGAAATGACTTACAAAATCACTGGATATAAGAGGAAGGCAAAAGTCCGTCAGTAAGAAAGAGAAGATGGAAATACCAAATGCCATTATTTTGCACTGCTCCTCGCAGAAAGGTTAATAAGTGTGTCAGATCTGTAACAGCATTCCCTGTAACAAGGGGTTATGAGCAAAGGCAAGAACAAGATGAGTATTTAGATAAGTGTGATATATTTGGGTCATCATAGACTTCTGAAATGTACCCACTGAATTATTCACAGTGACTCTCAGAAGCTGATGGAGAACAGGGCAATTGTCAGAAGCCTGAAGGAAGGCAAATACAGTACCTGTCATTGCAGAGGACGGTACAAGGGAAACAGGTTTGTAAAGACACAAAAAGATAAAGGGCAAATGATTGAACTTGCATATACCTGTGAGCAGCAAATAATATCTAACATGCTTTTTTTAAGCCTAAACTAATCTAACTTCTTTCTCTGATTCGGTGACTAATCCAAAATAAGAGAAAAGCAGAAGCACTTTTGTCTCACTTAAGCACCGTGTTCTTGTGTCTGAGAGAAAGCTGAGCTCAGACTCGTAGCTTTCAAACTTTTTGATTACTGGGTCAGTAGAAGCTTTTAGCAGCAGTGCACATTCGCAGGTAGCAAGGAATGAACTGGCCAATGACTCCTAATGGCTACACAGCTGATGTTAAGAACATTTTAAGAGCAGTTTATGAGTATTTAACTCAAATGTCATTGGACATTTTGGGCTTGGGATGTGAGAAGGATCTGCCTTAATTTTCATTAGTTGCTTGCATGATGGACAAGAAAGTACATTTCCCAAGTGTGGATGAGCCCAAATCTTAGAAAAGAAAAAAAATTGAATATATGCAATATAAAGAATTGCTGTATAGGGACCATCGCTTCAGGAGACCTCAGGGGATGTCACTGTAGATGCCCAGACTGATGGGGAGCCAACAGAAGCTGCTATGACACAGTGTTCACAAAGGATGTATGCAACCCTAAGAGGAAGAAGCCACAAAACCAGCACTAGCACTACTAGTGTTAGTCTGTACTGCTGTACTCAGAAAATGCAGCAGCTTTACTGGAGAAGGGAGGTAACCTGGGGAAGTTGGAGGGAATGGTACTGCCACATTCGGGACTACTTTAGAACAGCTGCTTAAAACAGAGTTAGGGGCTCTTGTTACCAGACTTAAAGGTGTGCAGACAGGTAGAGTGTTGCCTTGATAACAGAGCCAAAATTTCAAAACCTCTATACACAAATGGTGATTTGGAGGAATTTATCCAGTTGTGAATCCAGTTACAGTCCTGATTTAGGAAAGCATTGAAGCATCTGCTCAACTTTTTCTCTGACAGGTTTTAAGCAGGTGCTAAAAGCTCTTCCCTGAATAAATTGCTTTTCTGAATTGAGACCCAATCAAACATATGCTTGTGTTACAAAAAAATATATGCGGTAGCATAAATTATCTGAAGGGGGAGGGGAATGTACATTAAGATATATTTAAATGTCTATTTTTATAAATGCTTTCCCTTAATTTCAGTTGCTGTGTACAGCAGTATACTCTTCTTCTTTGCTTTCTCTCTACCTTCTCTTTCCCCTGTGTACTTACTATGACAGAGTTTTGCCTTGGGCAATAGCCTGTACTGCAGTGTAGTATCACGTACCGAAAACCTAACTAACACCATGCAGAAACGTAATAGGTGAGCAGAGGATGGGAACTGAGAGGTAAGCCTTTAAAAAGTTGTCTTTAAGACAGTTATTTTAAAACACTCCTCATGCTTTTGCAAAAAAAAGATTACAGAATAGGCATTCTGACATCTTATATGAGCACTGGATTTATGCTCTGTAATAAATTTATCCATAGGGTGCTGCGTTGTTGTAATGATAGGGGATGATAGTAAAATTAAGAGAATTATTAATGACCCAGCTGGAATGATTTAACACTGTGATAACTAAACTCTAACCTAATACTCAGTGTTTTCATAGAGCTATTTACAAAGCACACTGAATGTGAGAGTCTGAGGGGAATCTTCTACAGAAAACAAAGTGAAACCCTAATCATAAACAAATGCCGTAGTGTGTCATTAGGGGGATTAAGTGGCTTGAAATTGATGTTGAAGGCATTTTGGTTGATTGTTGCTTAAAATACCATGTGCTTGACAATTATCTCCTGGTTGCCAGTCTCTCTTCTGCTAGGAGTCTGTCATGCAGTATTACCCTTGTTTACCAGCGCTGCCTCATACCAGGTCTTTATCTGTGAGGTTTGCTGCTTCATGTCAGAGCTGATGTGGATTTTGCAGTCTGATGTGTTGGCACCGACTGGTGCCAAACCATTAATACCTTAATGATAGTGAGGGAGACACCAGCAATCAGTGGGCTGAAACCAAAATGGAACAGCACAAGACTTCTGGAGTTTGTTGAAATGAGTTTCTTCTATAGCTTTTTAAACAGAAGGTATGGGTTTTAGTTTGAAATGTTTTGGTTCTGGTGTGTTTTTTTTTCCTAAGAAATATATCATATAGTTTTTTTAAAGAATATAAATTTCAATAAAATATTGCACAAATAAATAAGTTTTTTAATTGAATTTAACTCATAATAGCTCTCTGAATAATTAATCTTAAATTTTGACTTTTGGTCTACTTTTTAAGTAATAAATTTTTAGAGATGGGAAAATCTCTTCTGACCTGCTTAATGATTCCTTGTTATCTCATTGGGCTGTGCTTTTTGGGGAGGAACAAGCTGCAGATATAACTTAGACAAGTCAAACATTTCTGAGGCAAAGCTGAGGAAAGTGTCACCTTTGTATCTTGGTGAGTGTCACTGCATAGCTCACTTTCCAGTCTGATCAGGCTATTGATAAAAGCCTACAGAGGAGTGTGTTGCACAAAACTAACAACATGCACATATATATACATGTATATACATACATACGCTGACACAATGGAAGAGAGATGGTTGATTCCATGACTGTTTAATGTCTATAAGCCTGTTGTAGCCCTGAGCACAACAGGCAGTAGGACATCACGCTGCAATTCTGATTGAAATCTAGACACTAATGTGGAGTCTTGCAGTGATGACAGCAGCCTTTTGGTCAGGGCTTACTAGAAAGTAAGCAAAGTACATGCTTTTACAAGGGGATAAAGAGAAACTGTGCAAGTAGCTACATGGAAATCTGCATATGGAGACTGAGGGTCAGACAGTCTTCATGTGCTTGTGTCTAACTTTTAGGTGCAGGAATGTCTGAAGCAACCTTGGCACAGAACCCCCATGCAGTTCTGGATGTGTTCATGGAATAGCTCCAGTTCCAGCCTGGTTTAATGTACTCACCTGCAATATCACTCCTTGTCATTTTGGGGGAATTGAATGAAACTGTCAAAAAAATGTGTGTCTTCAGGTTGGATTTGGGTGTGAACAAATCCTTCTGGATCTTGTTATGACACTGTCTTGTACCCATACAGCACTGTGTTATTCTGACCTGTGTTTATTTTGTATTTAGATAAAATCTGCGCTGAAAGATACTGGTGTGTCTGCTCTGTTGGCATAAGGATCAATGTCCTGCATAATTTTAGAAAAGTCAAATGGTGGACGGACTTACGATCCTGGCTCGGGTCTCTTTTATTGTGGTGGGAACTGACACATGGACAAAGAAACCCCAGGTTTTCAATTGGAAGGTTTGGGTTGGTTTCCTTCCCCCCTTCCTTATCAGTTTTATAATAACAAAATGCAGACAGCAGAGGAGTTGCAGGGAAAGATAAAGAGAAGCAAAGTTGACCCATTCCTTCTCACGTAAGATGAGATGTGGAACCCACCGACCTGCCTGTATTGGACGCTTCTGTGCTTCCTCTGCAGTACAGTTACCATGGTTGAAAGTTTAGACTGTAATCTATATCTAACCAACTCTGTTTTGAGGACACCAGCATAAATAAGTATTGAACATACTAGTTACTGGCTCTGTGAGCACTGTCTCAGGGTTGGCTTTCTCATTCAGTTTATCTTGTGCCCTCTGCAGACCAGTTATTAGCAGCCCTCAGTCAAAGGGGACTTTCACACGAGTATGAGCAAAACTGAAGATCACAGCAGTCCATTCTGTCTCATGCTGATGGCCATGCTGCTCCAGCTCTTTAGTAATCCAGCCACCCTCTGGGAAAGTCACATATTTAAGGAACATGAGCAGGAAGAGAAGGTATCTACTTTGTGCTGGAGTTGAAAGACGCTGCCAAATGGAATTAGAATTTCTGTCTAGACAGCAATCAAAATTAGCCTTTCATCATACATTAACGTAACACTCAAATTGTTCTGTAAGCATTAGTAACTTAATTGTATTATTTTGAGAATGCGTGCATAAATACATATTGAATATGTTAGTTATCTTGCATATGGAAATGAAGCTAAAAGGATAGGGAGTCCTCACTGCAAGGTGTTGTGTTTCTTAACAGCCCTGCTATTCTGGCTGTGAGCTGGATTATTTTAAGATACTGTGTTTGCCTTTTTGGTTGATTTAACCCAGTGTAGTCCTTCATTCAGTGAGCGTTTAAATGACCAGGTAAGGCACAATGTACAGACCAGTGAAAGTCCATCACACTGCATAAAGGATTTTGGGTACAGAACAGTAAAGGAGCTTTCTCTGAGTCACAACTCACATCTCTCTCAAGGAAAAAAACACAAAATATTTTGAAAATACTATATGTAACAGACCGTAAATGAAAGAAATGTACTTGCATATCACAGCAATCCGTTAAACACACACAACCTGCTGAGAGATACAGCAGTATCATTCCTGTATAAATCAGTTCATAAACTCATTTTTAATTTTTTGGCAGATTTATGAAGCCAATTATCTTGGTAATAAATATTCAGCTTTAATGGGCAAGTAAATAATTAATGTTATTGCCTTTGTAAATTTAGCTTTTCAGTTATAAATTAACATAATTAAAAGAGTAATGTTTCAGTATGCATTTTACCAGCCAATTCCAAACCAAGCAATTAAACTGTAGGTTTTCCACATCAAATGAGTTGAGTTTATAATGATATGAACTGTAGGCATAAATTTGTGTTTCATGGTCAGATTCATTACAAAAATATGAAAGAAAATAGTCTGCAGTAGATGTAATCAAGTATATAATTTAAAGAACTATTAATGTATACTTTAACTACTTTTTGTTGTCTTTCTACAGTGAAATAGAAATGGGAAAGCACGCTTCTCATCAGTCTCTGGCACTGGGATAATTGCCCATGTGTAACTATAATGGCCACTATAAAATGGATGTCACTGAATAGTGGTTGTAACATCTTTTTGTTGGATTGAGCAGAGATCTGAAAAGATAAAAATTGCTCTGTAGTCAGTAGCTCAAACCCCATGCAGACTTAGAGCAGATGAGAATTTGATCAGATGTTTTCTTTCTCATCTACTTCATGTATTTTTGCGATGCCTACATGCCATCTTCCTGTGTCATCCTTCAAGCTTAGTGAGTAATCAGAGTAGTGATGCTTTTCTTATAAGAACTGATGAATTAGCAGGAATATGTAGCCTTTTCTAATCTAAATGCAGGTCACATCATCCCTTTCTGTAGCAGTTCCAGAAGAGCAGAACATGTGGCTGTCACTTGAGGTTGGCTCAAGAGTTCAGGAGGTTGCATCAGGAGTGCTGAATTTGCTTGTGATACGATTAAGGGGCATCTGGAACCGTATGGCTTCTGAAACTTAGAAGCTTCAGGGACATCAGCCTGTATGAACTTAGGCCTTTCTTAATTGGGAATTCCACAAGAGCATTTCAGTTTCTTGGAGTGGTGTCAGCTTGTGACTTTTAAAGTAGACTTTACTACTTGTCATTAGAAGTGGAAGAGGCCTGAAGTGACTCTAACGTGTATAGTCACTCACACACACATATGAAACCTTGAAGTCTGAAAATTCATCTCTAGTCAGAAAGCCCCCACTGAAACCCCAGAGCTGTAGACACTGCTAGTCTTGCAGCCTTCACAGATTATCATGTGCTGAGCAGTCTATTTGTAGCTCTTAAAAAAAGTTTCTAAGAGCAGCATTTCGCAAACTGCAAAAGGTTTGCGGATTTGTAATGAGTTTCTTGATGCTCAGGCTTGCCCACATCCAATTCATTGACATTTCTCCATACTGTGATTTCATAGTTACTTCATGTCTCAGAACCCAGTGGGCAAATTCATCACTGACAAAACCCACTGAAGTCGGTGAACTTACACCAGAGACAAATTCAGGTCACTGAAGTTTATTTTAGTGGTGTTCAGAATGTTTGCAGTGCTATGCAGATAGATGGCTGTAAGCTTTTCTGCAATATCCAATTGTTTAAGGGTGAGTGGACTGAAAAAATAATGCCTTTGAGATGAATTTGTGCTAATTGAATTGTATACATGCAGAGCTGCAGTATGGTTTTGATGATATTATGATGTGGGTTTTTAGAAGGACCTTAGAAAGAGGCAAAGCACTCTGAACTCCCATGCATGATTTATATAGAATTTTATTTCCAAAGAGATTTTAATTGAACGTAATTACTGGCTGGCTGATGAACCATGGGTGGAAGAGAGGGGGTCCAACCACCTGATGGCACAAACAGTTCTCATAAGCACTGCTAACTCTGCATGTCAGTGTGTGTCTGTAGAAGATGAATATTTTTGTCAGTGCTAGGGCCCATTTCTGTCTCAAATGATGCTCTGTTATGAATAGTTTTCATCTCTATTTCATTATTATACTTTGGCCATGTCCAGGTTTAGATGGGGCTCAGGTGCGTTGTATGGTTTCTTTGCCCATGGTGGCTAAATGAGTCTTTTCATCTCACGCCAAGCTCTACCTGGGCTTTGTGACATATTTCTGGCTGGGGTCTACTAATTATGGACTTCAAACAGAGTCAGCAGTCTTGAGCTGTGTCTGAAGAGAATTCAGTGGATTTCATAACAAGGTTATTCTGACCCCCCTTGCATTTGATAGTCTACTTTTAGCTGCTTTGGTTTTCAGCACAAATCGAAAGATTGCTCTGAGACTACTGAGCACCTAATGAGATTGAAGGCAGTTCAGACACTTGCTGTTCAGTCTGGCTCTGCCGGGTGCTGTAATTCTGCTAGGATGTATAGCACACCAAGGAAGCCAGCTTTTACCAACGGAAGCAGTGTGACACTGCCTTATTTTATGGGTGGATATAATATGGATTATTTCAGATAGTTTGGTGACTTGCTGGGAAAGTCCCTCTAACCTCTCTCTGAGAGCAGACAGCAGGAGGAGTTTACATGGGTGAACTCAAGATGTTTCTCACGTGATCCAAGGTAGGGATGCCTTCTGCATCAATACTGGATTGCTTATTGCTTTGCAATTGTTATTGAAGGTTTTCTGTAGTTCAGCATCTAAGACTAGATGGCCTGGTCTAGGAAGCACAGACTGAAGCAGTGTGTGTGCTTGGAAAGGGGAAAAGATATTAAGGGAGTCTTGATTTGTAATTACAAACGTATTGGTGGCTATGTACCGAAAGGCCAGCTTCTGGTGCTTGCAAGTGCTCCTCTTTGCTTGTGGTCCTTTTTAATTTCCATCAACTTTCTCCAGACTCCTTAAACTTCTCCTAGAAAGCCCTGCCATCCTCCTGCAGCCCCAGGTCTGCTCTGGCTGCTTCTTGGCTCTCCGCTGCACTCACCCAGCTCTTACAAACTGGTGCAGGCATCCATTCACCCTTGTCTCCTCCCTGGTGTTGTGCCAGATCTCTGTGTGCTCTCTTCTGCATCCTCCCAGCACTGTCCTTTATGTACTAGTGACAGTTAAAGCACTTAAAGGCTCTAGAGGTTTGCCAGGTTTTTATGCTCGTTTCCATCTCAAGTTCAGTTTTCTTTCGTCAGATATACAATGCACGTACCAAAAGCTGTATTTCAGAAGGTGGGTTGGTGCTTTTCAAGTGTCAGTGAATCTAATATATTTTTCAGGCCAGCATACCGGATCTGTGCACCAAATGAGGCTACCTCTGTGTGTCATGCATGGACTCTGTTGATTCTTACCTTCCCCCTGGGTTGTAAGAGTCTGAAACTGCAGCAATGGGTGGGTCTTCCAGAGTGAAAGCACACTGTATACAACAAATGTATTGTTTTTCCTTGGCTTAAAGCAGTGAAAGACAATCCCCTTTCAGACTCTCAGGAAATGCACCAGCGTTTGAGGCCGTGGGTGGCTTTTAAAATCAAAACATTGAGCATAATAATCTGAATTTATAATGGAAAACCCTGCTCAGATTCTGGCTTGACAACTGACTGACAGCTGTGTGTCCTCCAGGTGCCACAGAATCCAATATACTTGTGTTTTCTCTAACACTTGGTATACCAGCTTATCCCAATATGTTCCACAGAGATAAACAATTATGTTACAGAGTTAAATAAATAACTTTAGAGATAAGTAACCTTAGCAAAGGACGAAAGCTTTGCTTAGCAATGACATTTAACAGTAGATGGAGATATGCATTTATTTATTCATTTTCCAACAGAAAATGGGTTGGAAATGGCAGTAACGCAAAGCAGAGTATCTCTGAAGAGTGACAGATTAGGACAACAAAGGCAGTTGTTTCTTATGACTGGTCTTAATGCAGGCCAGTAATAAATCTCACCTATTCAGTGAGAGCAGAATGCGGCCAGTTCCAGAACGACTGGGAATTTTCATCTTAGAGTATTCAAAAGAGAGAGCCCCTGAACCAAAATAAAATAAAGGGTCAGAAAGAGGGTGAAAGCACATCCGAAGGAGATACAGAATAAGTCAGTTTTGGGTGGGAAAATGCAAATGCACTGAGTTCAGATGAGATTAAAGTTAACAGTGGTCAAGTTAATACCTCTGATACAAAGAAAGAGTAGTATACTATGCTTATAAAAAACTTAGGCTTTCATGTCGTGATCCTGTAACACAATCCACTTATGTGCGATCGACTGTGGTGTAAAGAGGTATTTGAAACTTCTAGTAGTAAATAGTGTTGTTCATTCTGGAATGTAGCTGAACTATGGAATGTAGAAAACATATCCCAGAATAGTTTCAGTGCATGAACTTTGCAGGAGTTTATCTTGGAATGGATCCAAAAATATTTTTTCCCCCTTTTAACATAATTTATTCTGTATTGTTGCATATATCAATAAATCTTGTTTCCCTTGGGTCAGCTGGGTTTTTCACAGCGCATCCCACCTCTGCAATGCTGTGGTTGCAGAGCAGAGCCCTCACCGTGGTAACACCCTGGCAGATGTGTGTGGTTGTGTGAGCCCCAGGAGGAGCAGGGAGCCTGGAAATGAGATAACTTCCAACATGTGCAAAAAGTCTGTCCCTGGCTCAGTGAAAAAGGGGATAGGAAAAGGGATAAAGGAAAAGAAAGGCTCGCTTAGCTGTAGCAATGAATTAAGCATTCTGCCATCCAGAATTTGGAAATGAAGCCTTTTAGCAAGCTGAGAACAAGTTAATGCTGATACAATGCACTTTTGGGTTGGAAAAGCATGCTTCAAATTTGCTATGAATAGACCTGGTGGAGCCAGTTACACCAGACTCAATGTGAAAGTAAGGCTTGCAGTTTAACCGTGATACTAAGATGAGTGACACAATTGTTTTCTGGTTAGATTCCCATTTTAAGTTAGAATAAGAGGAGATCAAGTGAGTTATTGTCATATCAGCGAGGTATCATACTGCTGCCTCTGGTGCAAACCTGTCAGCTCTTGGAAGAATTGGGTTTTTTTCATTACTCAATTATTTTGAAGATCTCACCAGTTAAATGCAAGCTGTTTGATACTTGTTCTCTCCTAAATCCAGGAACTCATTTAAGCATTGTCTTTTTTTTTTCCATGACTGTGCTTCCAACCCTTTGAAAGCATTATTTGACAAGGATATATGCATTCCTATAACTTTATCATTGCTTTCAATTGAACTGACAGAAGAAACAATAATCTCCTAAAAGAGCTTCAATACAAGGGCAGATGTAAATGTCTCAATCTAAGGAGCCCAAGAGATCTTATTTTATAGTGTAACCAGACTGGAGGAGGAGTAATAATAATAAAACCCCGCAGTTCTATAATGCAGTGTTAGCAGCTAGACAGTTAGACAGTAGCCTGCAACTTAATGCTTTTGAACTTGAGAAGCAGCCTTTGCTAATATAAGCTCCTTTCTTCAGCAGGCAGGTTTTATTTGAAATTAGAAACATTTCCTCTGCATTTCTTGGATTTCATTTCCAGAAATTATTTACTCATACGCAACAGCAGCAAGACTTGTGCAGTGTCTTAGCATTTTCTAACCTAGCAAGATATCCATCATACTTTTGAGCCTTATAATGTAACATTAATACTATTATGATGGGTCAGTACATACAACAAGCATGGTTAACTACTGCTTTTGTTTCCTTTTTCCTGAATACCTTTAGTTTGCACTTAGATGACAAAAACCAGCACAGATTTTCAGCAACATCGCAGCATTCCATTATATTCATCTCGGTTAATGTATTCCTCATTTTACTACTCTCGCATTCTTTGAGTTAATTTTCCAAGGAACTCAATCACACCACCAGCCTCCACCAAATTTCCTCATCATAGATGTTATCACTTGAATTGCAGTTCTGCTATTTCACTATTCGTTTTGTTGGCAGGGAAGGGAGAAAAAAAGCCCTGGAACAGCTGAGTGCTGGTACTGCTGGCGACTTCTGTTTTATTTATGTTTTGTACTGAGCCATCGTGAATGATAAAGGATGTCTGGGACAGGGCTGTGGGCAATACTGTAAGTGTTATAGTTGGAAAGGTGCCAGTGTTGCATTGCTACCTATTTTTTACCATTAGCTTTCTGGAAAGAGGGATTCAAAGTCTCATTTTATTCCCTTCATCACCAGTGTCACCCTTACACTAAATTAATGAGAGCTCTTTACCAGAGATGGAGCTGGCAGGATGATCCTACAGCTTCCTTGATGTGGCAGGAGCAGAGGAACAAATCCCACAAAAAGCAGAAGCCAGCTTCTCTTGGCTCTTGAGGTGTCAAGAGTCAGGAGCATCCTCTGATGCTTTTGGCTGAAGCTGGTGTGGTGGGATTGCTTTAAGCTCAATGTCCTGAAGCTCAGTAGAAAACAGTGCACTCGATCCTGAGGATATGGCAAAAGCAGCAGTCTGTGCTTTCTGCTCAGCTGTATGGGGACTACTGTCTAAGGCTGTAATTAGAAGATATACCTACTAATGAATTGGCATAATCCCCTGCTGTGTTTGGAGTCTGCTTTGGGATCTTTTTTCCTACACTTACAGAGGAGGTTGACCTTGTTAAATACTTAGCAATAAAAATATGTTTTCCCTTGCCTGTTTTACAGCCTTTCTTCGGGCTCTACCAGTAGAGCTCCTGTGTCTTAGTCAAGCATGTTTACTCAAGTTTAGTTATAGGGAAAAAGGAAAGTTACGAGGCTATATATGAACATGTTATGTGTGCCTGAACATGTTGTACATGTCTGTGAGGATGCACACACATGGAATTTTGATTTCTTAACAGCTGCAAAGCAGTAAAACGAAATGATATTGAAGCAAAGACGTAAGTTTTCAATTATTTTTATGCCACCAGACTCTTTAAATATTTAATCTTTTCTATGCCCAACTAATTTCTTCAATTGCAGTTAGGTGAATTATAATGAATTTTTGATGAGACAAACTAACATTAATTTGAGTTATCTACCATAGTGTAATATTTGCTTGCAGATATGTTGTTCAGCTTCTGGATACCTCTTTTTGCCCTGTATAAAGTTCTAAATGCTCACCAGTATTGTTATATCTAGCCACAGGGTCCAAGCTGCTCCTTAGGCTGTATGAGAGCCAGATATAAAGATGACCATGGTGGTCAGCTAAGGTCCAACCACCTCCTGTCTCACCCTAACAGAGATCAATAGCTGGTGCATAAAGGAAAGTATGGAAACAGGACAAAGGTATAGCAAGGCTTCCTGTGAGAGTGACTCCCAGCCTTCATTGATTTGTGGTCTGGGAACATCTCAAGATAGAAATGATGTCTTCAAGTTTAATATTTGATCTGATTTGTTACATCTAAAGTATATAGTTATTTTGTATAATTCATGCCTTCTGTCAGTAAAGGACTAAGACTCCTCCAAGGGAAATGCTCTCTTTTTACTGGAAAAATGTCTTGTCTGCCTTTTCTGATTAATGAGAACATCTATATGCCTGCTTTTGTGACTTGAAGACTGAACTGATACCACTCAACTATGTTAATTTAGGAATGCACCCGAATATTCAATCCAGGGCTCCAGAAACTGAATGTAAAAATCTGAAGTGGTGGGATGAAAGTAATCCATAGTTTGCCGGCAGCTACCTCCACACATCAGATCAAAGCAGAATGGGGGGAGCACAAGATTTTTGAATCAAAACTAGCTGAAATAGTGGGATGTCTAATATATGGGGAATTTCTGTAAGTTCAGACTTGCTTTTGTGTCAGCTTCTGTAGCAGCTGCAGACTGAAATGAAGGGCATTTCATCAGGGATGCTGGTGCCTGCCTCTCTCTGCCACCATAGGATGGTTCTGGGGCTCTGAGGCTCCAGCAGACCACCATCAGCCCAGGCTTCTTCATCCCTCAGGGTACCTGCTCACTAGAGGTACCCAAAGTCGAGAAGATCTGAGGAGCTCTATGATGGGCTCTCCAGGTTCCTCAACTGTGAGAAGGAAACCAGCTGCCTGCTAGGACGCTGAGTCCAAGGCAGTAGTAGCTTACTGAATGTAAAGGTTTTTTTTCTGCAAAATCATGCAGTTTTGGACAACAGGACTGGAATGTGTTCTTTTTTTTTTTCCCCCCCTATTTTCCCCTGAAGGGTTCTGAGCCAACACAAATCATAGCTCAGTGTTCATGCATTATTTTTTAGTAGCCTTGTACCTTACTATGTTGCTGCTCTGTATTTGTGATGCACATCATCAGAGCTTGAAGCAAGCATGTTGCACTCAGGCTGGAGCATCTGCACCTTGTTCTTCGTGGGAATCCTGGCAACAGATTTCTTTCTGTTATGTTGCACCATCTCTCTTGCATCAGAGAGGTGGGAGTGCTGCAGTCATTGCATGGTGTCACGACCAAAGCTCCATATCTACACATCCTGTTACATGCCATCTTCCTGCATGTTCATAGCAGTCTGCATCAGGCAACTTCTTGGCTTGTTTTCCAGTTTGCTGCTGTTGTGCTCTCATTCCCGTAATGGAAGAGGCTGGCAGTGAGGGAATCTTGCTTTTTTTGTCCTCACCAAGAGCTGGAGGTGCATGCTCCTGCCTGTATGTGCCTCCTGTAATTGATGATCCACCCAGCAATGCAGGAATTCAGACAGTACAGAAACTCTATGCACATGCATAACAGCGTATTAAGGCAACATGCCAGCTCCTTCCCAAAGAGATTTGCTTCTGATGAGCATTGGCAAGCTGTACTAAATAGGAGCTTGCAAAACCGCATCTTTTCCAACCTGAGACTAGGCTCCTGCATTCAATTTGCAATGATGATCTAGTCCTATTATTGTTACTTCTGTTTCTCAACTCAGGTGATGCGGAGTTAATGCACAAAAATGTAGCACTGATTTTCTTCATGACTCTTTTTGCATTACAATTTATGAGCAAAAAATGAAGAAGTAATTGTAACTGTGGTCTCCTGAGATAGAAATCTCTTAAAAGCTATAGAACTTGGTCTTGGTGCTACCTGCAGATTGAACTAATGCAGCATCAGCCGTTTCTACACCCGTAAGTCATTCAGCAGCCATTTCAGTTGGCAGTCTGATTTTTCACGGTTACCCTGGAAGAGGACAGGAACTGTGAAGGCCCATTTGTGACCTTTATATCTGCATTCAGAGAGGCAGAAGGTCTGAAAATGTGTACCAAGAAATGCCGGGCTGGGCTCTGCCCTTCTGGCTCCTGTTGTGGGTATCTCACAAGCTGTAGAGCCTTTAGGTGTGGTATGCAGCATAAACCACTTCTACAAGATCCAGTGAAGTAATTAGTGCTAAGTAACAGGAATATATTTGCTTGTTCTCATCCGTGTGACCATGATTGTTATGTGGACTGCTGGTAAGAATAACATATATTTCTAAAAAAAGCCTTATGATGCTAACTTTCAGTGTGGATAGTTTTATATACTGATTACTGGAATCTGGCTTCTTGCAAGCCTGAAAGCTAAATGGGTTTTCCAGATAGCTCTAACCTGTTTATGGGTTCAGGATGTTTTTGTGAAGATGCAATGGAATCCTTCCTCTTGTGTAGGAGATCTCTAAGGAACAAATGTTAGAAAAGCGTCCCTGAGCCTGTTTTAAGGACACAAACTACAAAGCATATATGTATCCAACCTAGGGAGGTTGGGTCATTCTTTTTGCTTGGTCCTTGCCTGCTCTGTGAGCCTCTGCCTGGTCTGGCTTCACAGGCTGTGTGGTCCGGGTGGGGGAAGGATGGTCTTTCAAGTGTTTTCCCATATGTCAGGGATTAGGGATGATTAGTGCAGTGATAGTGATAAATACATGTAATTCTTGGTGCTTCTCTAAGGTGTTTGGTCACTGGTAGCATCACCGCCAGGTGGTTGTCTCCATTGCTGTCTTCTCACCTGGGTGTCTGCAGTGAGGCCCCCAGCTCCGTGTTCAGTGCCAGAGTCTGACCTCTTGGAGACACCAAGCGTTTCTAGCAGTGATAAGGAGCTGGAAATTGTGGTGATGGCGAGTCCCCACCCTCCCAGAAAACCCCAGGCCACTTACCTGTCTCTGACAGTTACTTTGGAGGCTGAGCTTTGGGACCCCTTTGCTGTGTGTTGGGTTGACATCACTGCTCCCCATAAACTAACTGTATGGTCCTAATGTGATTGACTGTTTAGGAGATTAAAATTCCTTGAGTGAGAGCCATTTTAAGAGTGCAAAGCATTAAGTCTGAGGTGATGTCTTTGCTTTTAATGCAGAAGCCCTGTTATTCTGCAGAAATACCATAATGAATTAAAGTATTCCCTATGGAGAAGTATATAACTTGCTTTTTTATTGTGATATCAGACTGGAATAAAAAGCAGCCTGGCTGGCATTCATTTCTTGGTGTAGGGACACTATTAAAGTACTGTAAAGCAAGAACAGCTTTGCACCATAGTTCTTGAATTCAAAGATTGCCCTCTGAAGGTGCCACACATGATGGATTGTCACAGACTCTTTGTCCTGCCTTGACATTTCATTCCTATCTGATGTTGTCTTGTGTTCTGCTCTGAATCTGCCAAACAACTGACCCTAGAATTTAATGCCACACCTTCTCTTCCCTTTTTCTGAACAGCATCGTTCACAGCTGAGGCTCTGAAATACTTGAGGACACTGCATCTTCCTCAGGGATACAGACAAGGGGGAGCTGGATTCTCTGGGGAGCTCAGAAAGGAATTGTGGTTGGCGGTCGCCTGAGGAACTTACCTTCACGCCAATGTTGCTCTGAAACGAGTTGTGTTCAACGTTCAGGTTTGGTAAGGTACGTTATTTCCCCCTTGCTCTTCTCTTTTTACACTTTTCTGAATGTATACGTATGGGGAAAATAGAAAACTGGGAGCCTTCGTGTTTATTGTTGTATAGGTGCCACGCTCATACCGCCTCTGCAAATAACTTTTGCTTTCCCTGAATTTGAAGTGCATTCATCAAGATTGAAGTGGTTTTAATGTCTTGGGCTTGAGGGGGGTGCATGTTGATATCAAGTGCTTTATTGAACTAAATGCTTGATGATGGTTGTGATATACTGATGGTGATGTATGCTAGGTGATAGGCAACCGCAATTTGTAAGTCACACTTGTGTTTCATGAATGCGTGCAGTTCAGAGGGTCAGAGATGGAAAAAAGAAATGATGCTGAAGTAGCCCATTTGTAATACAGCCCTGTGCTTTCCTTTGTGCTTCATAGATTCTCATTGTTTGCCAAGGATGGAAACAGCACCAATTTCTGACATAATTGTATGTGCCTCCTTTGTTGTGTAGCACTTAAAATTTATGAATGAGTGGAGGTTCTTACATCCACAAAAACATTGCCTTGATTATGCTGTAATATGCAACTATCTTTTAATAAAAAGTTGAGGGCCAAGTCTTAAAGAATGTATTGTGAGCAAAGCTTGTGCTATGGAAGCATTTAGGGCAATACAGCCTCTGATTCTACAGCTTCTTTTATCTAGGCCAAAGTATTTTTGTGAAGGCAATGTTTACTGGTAAAAACCTAAAATTTAAAGTGTTGGTTCCCAGAGCTCAGTAGAATTCTATCAGGTGATGCTATTCTTTTTCATTTAACACATGGATATTAGGTTCTGTTATATGACTGAACCAGCAGTATAATCTTGTTGAGAGAAGTACAGGAGGAACATTAACACCTGCATTTGGTGTTAGTGGAGGTGTGTGTGTGGGGGGGAGTCAGGGCTTTCTTAGAAGTCTCTCAGAAGCTGTAAGGAATCCAGGGGAGCTTGCATTCATTCATTCTGCTTTTGATCTGGGTGCACCAGTAGAGTTACCTCTGGAAACTGTATGCTCAGGCTCCCACGCTTCAGCAGAGCTCTGCTGGTCTGGAGACTGCCTGTCTCCAGTGGTTGCAGAAAAACAAGTTGGCTGGAATAGCTTAAATGAGATGCTGAACTTTTAAATGTTGAGGGTCAAGAAAGGTCTGTTCCAAGCGGAGCATACGCTGTTAATTTGTACCAGCATTTCATGAAAACACTGTTGTCAGGGAAGAGAGGTTCCCATCATTAAAACTGCTGCACTGCTTGCTCCGTTTGTCTGTCTGCTCCAGTGGCACCTGGTTTCTAGAAGAGGTTATTAAATGTTGCTCCTGCTTTTGTTATCATCTTCTCTTTTGTTTATTTCCAAGCTGCTGCTCTTGTGATTATAATACCTAAAGGGGAAGGCTGTAGGAGAGGTATTTCATAATCAAGAGGGCTTTTTTGGCTCTTGCAGAGAAATATTTTGCACTATTATAATGTAGAAATTACAGGTATTTGTTTATTCCCTGTTTTTCTGCAAGATTGCTAAGTGAAAGCATGTAAATCTAAATCTTCCTTGCAGTGAGTATGTGGGTTTTGCTGCCTATGCAGGGTGCCTCAGGGCATTCAAGGATCTGCACCAGAGCAGTTGGTTGCTGGTGTGACCATGGTGCTGACCCTGCTTTGAACAGGATGGTGTTAGATGGGCTCCCCATGTCCTTCCCACCTGAGTCAATCCAGCTCTCAGTCTAAAGTTCATGTCTCAGGCTGCAGCATGAGTAGTACTCCAGTGCAGAGGTTGTGCAGGACTTTGCAGAGCCTCACGGTTTCAGAGAACAAAGAGCATTTTCATACGACTGATTTATGCAAAACTATTAGCTAGGTATTAAATTCTTGGTTGGACTTTGATTATCATTTTTTGCATTTTATTTTGTCACTGTCAGGTATAAAAACTTGGCTCTGTTTAAGCTCACATTCATGGAAACTTGATCTTTGAGATGAAAATTGTAGAAGAGAAGATTGTGCTGGAATTTAAAGAGTTGGCAAGGCTGCTGTTCATTCAAGTAGCTGAGACCCCTTTAAATCCTTTTGCTTCATTTTGGGGGCTCATGCAAACTTAACAGTGTAATTGACTACCATCAACTATATCTGCTTCCATGATGCCCTTGTAAGACAGAAGTGCTACTTATCCTCATTTTACAGACGGTAAGTAAGGAAGAGTCACTTCTAGGTCACTTCTAAGCAGTAAACATCTGTCTCTGAATCTCATGCAATCCCTAGTGCAAAAGGTGCATCTGATACCCACAGCTGGAGACACAAAGATAACTCTGGCTGAGCAGCTGAATCTGTTCGGCAAAGCATGAAATTTGGATGTGGATCCTTCTGAGGTCACTGCTCTGATCTAAGCCAGTTTCTTCCATGTGTCCTGCTCTTCCAAGCAGAGGGGGTTTTAATTAAGTGGTTACCGTAACACTAGATGACATCAGGACCCAGGTTTGTTCTGTATCTCTGCTGGAAATGGCAACGTATGTCCAAATATTGTTAACTGAACTCATTCATCTTTGCAGCAGAATGTTGTTCGCTCATGTGAGACGATCAGATTCCCTTTTAGCAGCATTTATGCAATTGTGGTGATGGTAATCTTATTGTGTAAGGAAGTATTTTAAATGGATCTGTAGATAACATGCAGAATAATTACTTTTTTCCCCTTACATTGGTCATTAGTAGATTAATAGAATATGGTTAGTAAAATTCTGCTGAAAAAGCACATTTGGTAAATATGTAAAAAAAAAATTAGGTAGCCATTAAACATAGTTAATAAATTTTATTTTGCAAGTGGAATTGGAAAACCCTTGGTTCATTTAATGTGTTTTATGGATCTCGTAGCAATTAATTGTCTTCATTACATGGACATAAATCCTCAGTGTAATTCACCTTTTTTAGATGAATTGCTTTGGAACTTTTACCTTTGCTTCATTTAGGCTGCAGTATTATTTCTCTCTTTTAAAAGCTGAATTTCAACATCGCATTTTTCACTATTCCCACGTGTAAATCAGTTCAGGTTAACAAAATCTCTCTGTGTTACAGGGCAGTGCAGAGGTAGTGTTGCAACTCTGATGGTCTGATACTGGTGAAGCAGAGAACTTGCATGTTCAAGCCCTGCTTGATGCATAGCAGAGCAGTGAGCAGGTGTCATTTTCTCATTACCTATATTATATGGGCTGAAATCTGTCTCCCTTATGTGATTTCATTTACTGAATCAGGAGCAAACACTGATTTCATGTGCCTGTGGGTTTGTATGTCAAAATAAGACCTTAATGCAACATTCCAGTGTCTTGATGAGAGGTGCAAGTCTATTGGATGTGTCTGAAAATGTGCTAGTAAAATTGTCCTCCTATATTATTGAAGGAAAAGTTCAGCTGGAGCATCATGGGATGTCTGCTTGAGTTCCTGAAGTTAAAGTCAAAGCTGTATTTTGAAGAAAGTCTTTATTCTTCTTGATTAAATTGTGCACACTGAATAGGAGAAGAGGACAGCATTCAGGATTGCTTTTTACACACATTTTTCATCAGAGCTTGTTTGTATGAGGAACACTTATGCAAATGTTTTCTAGTGTTTCTCTGAACTATTTTGCCAGGATGAAGAAATAAAATGGCTATTAAGTTTGTATGTTTTATTGCAAGATCAGCACACTGGCTGTTAACATATCAATTCCCTTGATAAGATCTCTTCTGCAACCCTGTTCACTCAGCTTCTCCTGACAGGGCTCTTACTGAATCCATCAACCTGACACATATCAAAGCATAATTTCTGATAACAAATATATTAGTGTAAAATGAATTAAGAACCTGGTATCAACAGCAGAACTGAGTTGAATTTCTGAAAGAAAATAAACTCCAAAGCTAACATGAGATTCTTAAGATACTAATCACAGAGCAGTAATATAATAGTCCTTTACCTGTACTCTTGAAGTACTGAGAAGTCAATAGGTCTGCCTAAAATCATACAGATGGGCTTGTTGCTGGGCTGTCAGCCTGTAGCTCTGCCTTCTGGACTCTGATACAGTGAGGAACTGTAGTGTTGCTTCAGAGGCATGGTTTATTTTTTTCTTACAGGATCATAGAATGGTTTGGATTTGAAGGGACTTTAAAGATCATGTATTTCCAACCACCCTGCTACAGGTCAGGGACACCTTCCACTAGACAAGGTTGCTCAAAGCCCCATCCATCCTAGCCTTAAACACATCAGGGCATCCACAGCTTCTTTGGGCAGCCTGTGCCAGTGCTTCACCATTCTAATGGAGACCTTTCTTTTGGAGGACCAGTGACCGCCTTGTAATTACTTTTCACTCTGGCCTTTGAGAAATTTGGAGACTGAGGAGTGGAAATGCTAACTGTGAATGGAGTATCTCTTCTTTCTCTTAGAAGATGAAGCAATTTTGAGCCCCTTGTCCTCTGCAAAGTTGCTGCTTGGCAGCCCATGGGCTATGTCTTTGTCAGGGTCCAGCTGGGGTGGAAAAGGGCATGTGTTTCTTCAGGGTACAGATGTCCTGATATTACCTGGCTCAAAACCTACTTCTGAGAACACATTTCCATATCTGCTTGCAGCCTTCTCGTATCTGTCTCGCTCTCCCCATCCTGCTTTTTATCTTCTCACTTCATTTTTGCATCTCTTAGACGATAAGCAGCTTTGGGCTGGGCAGGGCTACCTTTGTACTGGTGCTGCTTTCACTGTGCCCAGGCTTGCTTGCCTCTTAGTTTTGGCTAGCGCACACTATAAAGTATTAGCTAATAATAATCATACTTTTTGCTCTGTGGCATGTCTGCTCTTTGGGTAGGTATCCACTGGCAGTTTGCAGCCTCACAGAGATGAAAAGGAGGGCAGCCAACAGTTGATGTGGAAAATTAATTATGAACTACCATCCTCCTGCCACGTAGTTAAGGCATTTCTGCTTTCCAAGCTTTACATCCAACCTCATAGAAAAAGTAGGAGAATACTGCATTTCCTTCCTCGAATAGTGGGAATGATGCCAGAACAAAGCTTAGTGGAGAATGTCACACATGGGACTGATCACTCAGGATGCTCTAGAGCCTTTACTGTTCTGCCAGCAGCTGTGACACCACCCAGATAGTAATTTTTACCTATGGTTGGACAAATGTTAGTTTAATTGTGCATCCTAGTTTATAAAAGCCTGTGTGTGCATGATAGGGAAGTCACCCATGTACCGTATGCAGTCAGGAAGCAACATTTCTTGTCTCTTTTTAGTGATGACTTGGTATCATACAGGTTCAGATGAGCTACAGCTTGTTATATTTCCATCCTTCAGGATGATGTATTTATTTCATAATGATCAAAAAAACCTAGCCTGTGTTGTAGAGGGAGGAGAGTTTGACAGGCACCGTGTAGCCTTGGGAATGTAATTACCTAAAGGAGCAGTTCTGTCACTGAACGACCTCTGTCTTAAGGATCACAGAAATAATTGCTGGAAGCCTTGGCACTGTCTGTACTTCAGGAGCCATTCTGGTCTCCTGATTGCATGCTGGGTCTTAGTAGCTTGAGATGAGCGCTGCAGAGCCAGCACAGCACAATCTGAGTGCCAAAGATGCCCTTCCTTAGGTAGCTCCATAGGATGCGTGGAAGAGCCTGGAAGAGTCTAGGATTTTTTGAAAGCCCTGACAGCTTTTGTGACTATCTGGGTCTGAGCTAAAGAATCCTAGAACCACAGGTTTGGATTGGGCGGGACTTTAAAGCTCATCCAGTTTCGACTCCTCTGCCACAGGCAGGGACGTCTTCCACTAAACCAGGTTGCTTAAAGCCTCGAAGAAATGGCCATTTGGTGTAACTTTCCTCGGTGAAGCCTTTACTTGATCTAAAGGATGTTGAAGTGTGCGATGAAAGCAGCCTTGCAAAGCCACGACAGGAACTGGTATGAAGTGCTATGGAGATACTTTGCTGTATTAACAGTTTCTCTTTAGACCAGAGGAATCCTTTAAGCTGTTCAAGTTTGCAGTTAAGGTACCAGAAGTCTCAACTTTGCACATTTTTATTATGAAATTTATTGGCACAGTTGCTGACTATTATGATGGTTAACTGAGAGGTGATGCTTTAAGAAATACCCAGGATTTTGTAAAGGGACAAATTGCTGCCTGGTGTGGGAGTCACGGACTCAGATCATGATGATGTGGGTTCTAGTTTCCTCTTCCTGAGCTCTAATGCCTGGCTGACACAAACTTCTTTCTAGTGCTGTCATGCTGATTATTGCAGCCAGGAGACTGAAGCACTGGAAGCACAAACCTGTTGTATAAATTCTTCAGATGTGCTGCAAATAATTATGAATATATTTAATGAAGGGAAGCTGAAACATACAGAAAACATTTGGAAATAAGAGAGAATGTGTGCAGCGAAGCGTTAGCTGTGAATGGAGAGATCTTGACATTGTTTAATGGGAGCTTTCCAGCTTGTAATTTCTGCAGTGAATATATATGAACCAGCAAAAACTAGAAGGGCAGGGTAGCTGGAGGTGAATGTGAGGAGAAGAGGCTGCCTCTCACCTCTGGGAGAATAGGCACAGTGAAGTGAGCAGCATTTCTTTTGGTGCACCTAATGCTCCCACTAGACTCTGCCCCCCAGTTGCTGGGAATGGACCAGCAGAGACCCTCCTGGCAGTGGCACCCTCTGACCAGAGTTCTGTCTTGTATCTCCGCTGCAGCACATACTGTCTGTTGTTTTCTCTTGACAGGCAGTTGATAACAGGGAGGTTTTAGCTTTTTAGTTTGTTTTTCTTCATGTTCTGGATAGTGTAAGTAGACCCACTTATATCTCGCTACACTTGGTGCCTTTTGCCATTAGTGGCCATATGCCTTTTTGTGCACCTCAGGACCTGGCCACTGATCTTTTCGGAGATTCGCTTTTTCCCTTCTTCTCAACACTGTTGTGCTTTCCACTCTTGATGTTGTGTGAGAAGGAACTATTTAGTTTTGCATCAGATGTTGTATAAAGACTTGGGCTGGAGGGACCAACAAGTTGATGTGTGCTCAAGCTGTGTTGTGATGATGCCATAACCTGCACAGATGGAGAAGCTGAGAACCAAAGCGTGCCAAGTAAAAACTGTAAAAGGCAATGTAAGGCTTAGTACAATACCATTACCCTGTCAGACCTCATGCCTCTGTCAGGTATTAGAGGCACTCAGCTTCTCTCGTCCTGCCCAGTGATATTCTGGAGGGTCTGGCCAGCATCCTGGGATAGATTAAAAATGAAGAGAATTCAGGAAGTTTTTTACTGACGCCTTTGCTTTTATTTATGGAATTGGATAAGAAGTGGTGCTGGCTGCCACTGCACCTGAGGGCACCTTCCAAAGCGTTAACTGAGTTTGTGACTGATGTAGGGAGGTTGCAGGTCCTTCTCTGCACTGCTGTGCTGCCCAAGGGGTGTCACCAAAACGTGGAGGACCACCTATGCTGTGCTCACATCCCGGTCTTTACTGGCTTCTCTCCTCAGATTTTAACTGCCTCTTGGTCTGTGTAGCAATGTGGCTCACCACCCTGTCACTGATGACTGCCACTGCATGGGAAGCTCACTGGGCTGCTCTTCACTTTGACAAGTCCCAGTGACCATGGTGGGACCTACCCTGAGTTAAGTGGTAGGACAGCCCTAGGGATGGATGCTCAGTTGGATAGTCTGGTACTAGAAACTGGTGTGAGTTTGGGATGAGTCCCAAAAGACTAGCAGCAGGAGCAGGCTGGGTGCAACGAGTAGCAATCTCTGTGTCTTGGGCAAGCGCCACGAATCTGCTGGGCTTGAGGACAAGCACGCTGTACTTTCTAGAAAAGAGGGACCGATTGTATGGGTATTGCTGGGAATAAGGAAGCCTCCGTGTTGGGATTTGTGTTGGTGTGTAACCACAGTCCCTTCAGCCATGAAAACCGTGTATTTCTGTTGGCTTTGATGGACCTGATCTGGGAGGATGGCCTGGGTGGGAGGATGACATTTAGCTATACATACATTGCAGTTTGCTCAGACTTATGTCTGTTGTCTCCTTTTAGGACCATTGAAAATTCCCCCACAATGCTCTTGTGAAAGGTGGTGAAACGACAGCACAAGAAGCCTTCCTCATTAGGAAGGCCTTTCGCCACCTCTGCTTGGCTCAGGAGCGCAGGAAACAGGGTGAGCGCTCTGCTCACTTTCTGTCTGGGAGGAATTTCTAGTTGTTAATGATTAATTCCAACATTTTTTTGTCATGAGTACATGTGCACAGTGATGAATCTGTGGTGGGTTAGAGGTTGAGGTTGCTCAGTGCTGACAATTAGTTTGAGCCACAGGCTTTGCTTTCATTGGTATTTCCACAGCATTAACCCAGACCTTGTCAATTAAAATCCAGACACATTTTGATGAGAGACATCTTCTTTTAATGATAATTGTAATAATATCACTTTTATTCATTTTAAACCTGTCAGGCAGGCCGTGCTTCCTGGAAAATAGCTGCCCAAGTTTCACATGGCCTCAATAACTAGGAAGTATCTTTCAGTGTTTTGAGCTTACATTTCATCAACAGTAACTAAAAGCAGTCGAGGCCATAGCTGTTCATCTTTGAACATGTACCAACTTCAATCAAAGTAATTTGACTTTATCTGCTAAAATAAGTGGGTTTATTATCCTTCACTTTGGAGGCTAATAAACATTTGATAATTGCCTGAAGTTGATGATGGGGATTTATGCTATTTATTATTGGCTTTTCTAACTACTTGTCAGCATAGCTCCAGAGTAGGCAGCTCACCTGTTCATTAGATGGAGGGGGAAGCCTGAGTGTAAAGCTTGATTAAGAAACTTCTCTGAGATGCACAAGAAGCCTGCAATAGAATAAACCCCAGAAATCCTGTGTCTGTTATAGTACATTAACTGCAGTGGGTTTTTCTTATGGTTTTATGTGTCTGTAAGTCTTATATTTAGAATCACTGTCAGGCCATAAAAATGAGCATTTAATAGTTGGAATGGGAGTGCTACATCAGATATCAATTGAAAACCCATTGTGGTTTTATTTTAGCATGGCATGAAAGATAACAGAATGAAAATCATGTTTAGTTTTGTGTGGAAAAACACTTGATTTTTCTGAGAGATGGTTTATAAGTGAAATCCTTTACAAACAACTAGGGCAGGATAGCAAAAAGCTGTATCAGGTAAGACTGTATCTAGATATTGTAATGTGTTCGGTCTGTGCTTGTCCATATGGGTGGAAAGTGCTGTGCTTCTTTTTGTTTAGACATTTCTTGGTTTCTTTGCTAAGAAATCAATGACAGACCCTTAGCCAGATCATATAGATTTATTTTATTTGTCATCTCATTCCTTTCAAATCTAGTTTCTTCAAACAGTCAGCCCTTGTGTATTTCAAAACGTCATCAATACTATAAATGTACTACTTCTTCGGTCTTTCTCTGAGAGATGTAGAAGAAGGAACTCTGATTAATGAAAAGCACCTTTAGGTGATGCCATAATATAAATAACAATAAGCCTGCCTTATTTCTATAGCAACTGGGATAATGTCACCAGTTGTTAGTGGTTCAAAATTCAGGGCATAGCATGAGGAAATCCAGGCACAAAATACTGCATTGAAAAAGGTTGAAGAATAATAAGTGAGAAGTAAATGGACTTGTGCTGCTGTGACTGTATTCTGGAAGTTAATAGTTGTACTTTTAGTAAATACAAATAGCAATCTACCTTGCTCTGGTAGGGCTCTTTTTTTTTTTCTCCCTTTCCAGTGGCAAGCCTGTAATCTGCATTCTGGTGCATATAGAAAGTACACTGACAACATCTTAGCTTGAAGGCTGTAAATATTATCACACATTTTTCTACTGAGCCTTCATCAACTGAGCTGTATGTCTCATTACTCTCATTTTTCTGAGTGCATTTATAAGCATAAGAGATGATCAATAAAACCTGAACTACCTTTGCAAGTTAAATAGGCTTGATTTGAAACTACCAGACTTAAAGAGATTAGGATTTGCTAACACTGATTTAAGAGCAAGCAAAGTCCATTTACATGCTATTTGTTTTATACTTTTGAGGTTTGAATTGCATAGGGAAATCTGTTACATTGCATGTTTAAGCATGAAAGTTGCAGCTAACACGTTATTGAGCATGCCTTTTTGTAGGAGCTGCCTTCTTACCCTGTGTTTCACTATATCTTAACTAAAACGTAATATAATTAATAGATATGGAACCCATCTAACTGTGCAGAGTGAGGTCTCCATAAACTTTGTGCTGTATTTTCTGTCAATTGCTTTTGGTCTTTGGGAGATGTCCAAAGGGAAAAACAGAATGTAAAATTTAAAAAAAGACACAAAAGAATCATAAAATGTTCTGAAGCTGTTGAGAAGAACCGGATCCAGGCTATAAAGATAGATGTTCGTGATGTTCCTGGTGCTCAATGACAGATTTATTTTTTTTGTTATTCAGGTGGAGTTGTTTTAAAGATTTATGCCACAGAGACTTCACTGAAAATATTAGTGCATTCAAAGCGTTCAGTGTAGGCTTTGGGAAGGGATACAACTCTTCGCAGCACCCAGCTCTTTAACTGATTGGTCCCTCCTGCCGTTGAGAACAGCTTTGGAGGGGAGCTCAGTGCTGCAATTTCTTCTACTCAGCTCTTCTACCTGGCTGTGTACCTTGTGCTGGGGTGATGCAAAAGCAACCCTTTTACCATTTACTGCCGATTTTTTAATGGCTAAATTTGTGTTTAACCCTTTGGTGACAGTGTGGAAGTGGAGGCTGGAAGGGCAGTGCTCCTTTGCAGCACAGCTGTGGCTGGGCATGAGGAAGGGATGGGTTAATGCTGGACAGCGGTCTCTTATTTTCCCATCTTATGACTTTTAAACATTTAATTTAAGAACCAGAAAGCCACGTGGAATGGTCTTGTGTTATAAAAGAGAGGTTCAGTTATGCAAATTAAATATTTTATTGACTTAAAACTGGTCTGTAAGGTGTAGTAATAAGGAAGTCATTGAGGCAAATGTGCTGAAATAAAACCTTCCAGCAACGTAGCTGTGTCATGCCGATGTTATTTCTGTTACAGAAAATTGCTTTAGGATGTCTTAAATGTTTTATGGCCCTTGTTTGTCATAGCCATCCAGCTATCTGTTGGGCTAGTTTTTATTACTGTGGTATGTAGTGTGGTGCCTCTGGAGGTTCCAGCTGAGACTGGACATAGTACGTGCATTTACTCATGGTGTGTCTCAATTTCATGAGATAATTATGTGCTAGCCACTTTTCCTCTCCTCTGCGTGGTTCAGCTTTAAAGCAAGAGGTGTGTGGACTGAATAAAAGCCATCAGAAGGCACTGCTGCTCAAATGTTGATAGAGGCCTATATTGTTTTACATGGGTTTTGTGCATGTTAATTTTGACTTTAGCCTTGTGTGCATGCAGGCTCATGCTCTGTTGCAGTAGTTATTGATAAACATTATTATTAATAAGCAATTTTGTTCATGACTGGTTTTATCTGTTTTTATGACCAGTTTGAGCCCTACTACGCTAAATACTGGAGAGCGAGGTCATAAATGGCACTCTTTGGCCCAGAGTTTTCATGTTAGAAAGCAAAGTAGAGTGGGTGAACAAGATATGATTGCCAGCAAGTGTGGAGGCAACAGATGGAGCACAGCGGTGAAGATGAAGGATGTGCAGAGCTCTGTGTGTTGTGGGGCATCGGTGATCAAAACTCCTCTTTGTTGTGGTGCCTGTACAAGGCTCGCAGCAATCAGGGATTTGGTTTGCTGAGACTGACTCCTGCCTTGTTAACTACTACTTCTTGATTATTACTGCCTGTGTCCATCTGCTGCCTCTTTTTCTGTTAGAGCTGCAAATTCCTTAGGTTTCAGACAGCTTTTTTTTTCTGTGTTTGTGCAGTACCGAATTCAGTGGAGTTCTGGCCCAGGGTTAACGCTAGAAGCTGTCAGCAGTGGCCTTTACACATGAAAATAAGACATTGGGAAAACAGTTATTTTCACATTCTGATTGTCTTTATTTGCATTCCAACATCCGCTGAAGTTTTGAAACTGAAAAAGTATTTAAATAAATGAGACATGATTAAAATTATTACTATTATTGTGTACTCTGCCACGAATAGTTCCGTGCAGGAAATGTATGTGGTTGTTTATATATACATCTGTAATTGTCTGTCAGATAGATTTTATCTTACAGCCTGCTTTCCTAGGTGCTTATTCATATTTAATATAGCTCTCCCATGTAGTTGCATACATAAACACACACTTGTTTTTAACACCTGTTGGCACCCTTTAATTATATATTGACCCTGAGACTGTTGGCTTTGAGGTCTGTGCAGCCACAGGTAGCTGGATGTTAGGTATTGTTGTTCTTTCCGAAGACCTGAGCCTGCTTTGCACTGACCTGCCAGCTGAAGTTTGCCTTTCTGGCACAACGCCACAGCTAAGTGCCTTTCAGCAACTTCTCGTCTATAATCCTGAGCTGATTTCTGGGATGCAATTCACTGCTACGGTTATCATATCAAAAGGGGGGTGATTTACATTTCCTGCACGTCTCACTGTTGCCAGCCTTGGAGAATGCTGCAGAGAGAAAGTTAATACAATTTGGTAAAATAATGACAATGAGCCTATTTACACTGTCGCATCTTACGCCGTGGAGGAATTTGATATGACACAAAGTTGGCATTAAGTACAAATTTAGGCTGTGCACAGAGATTAATTTTGTGGGGTGTTTTGGCTCACCGCAAAAAAAAAGCAGGAAGATTGTCCCCAAAGTCTGAACGTGGGGAGAGCTGTAAGCTCGCCTTTGTGCACCTTTCCTTTTTATCTCGATTTCCCATTGTTGCCCCTTAAAGTCTCTCTCTTCTCTGGATATTCACCCAGAGGAGTACCTGCACAACATATTACTTTGTTTTTATCTGACCTGCTCAGCCCCCTGCAGTTTCTCTCTGAAAAGACATTGAGCTGTCGCACCAGCATCATTTGTACAAAGTGAAACGCTGTACGTTGCGGTATTTTAAGCACGTCCATACTGGAAATGCCACAGGAATGGCAGGGCTGCAGTGTTTGCTGCTGATTCCCATTCAGCTGCCTGTATTTGTATGCAGGAGCAGACTCGTTGGCCGCCTCACATTCATTTCCTGTATATCAATTACTTATCAGTGGTACAGAAGCCCAATTAAGAAACTGGAGGTAGGTTGCAGTGCTGAGAGTGTGGCTGAGCCTCCCCTGTGTCAAGGAGCACCATGCTGGGACATGAGTTAAAAGGTCCCTGTTTAGAGTTTCCATGGATGATGCTGCGCACATTTGAGTTTGGAAAGGCAAGGGATGCATCTGGTGTGGGGGACTGAACTGGTGATGTTGCTCATCTCTGAACCAGATTCCTGCAGCCTTGTCTAGCTTTGGCTTTATTTCCTGTTCTTTATGAGCCTTTTCTTGGACATACTCACCGTGCTGCGATGAGGGATTGTGTAGAAGACACACTCAATGAAAACACAGTGGGCAAAGCACTCTCAAATTTTTGCACCTTATCTTTCTCATTTGAGGTTTTGATGTTGTGTACTTGCAGCTGCAAATGTAAAAATATATACCGATATGAAAAGCCTGCCAAACCTGGTGGCAGCTTCTCTGCAGGGTTTGTAGTGCCAGGTCAGGGTTTACTTATTTAGGAATTAGTGAGTAGGGGTCTGCAAAATTCACCTCCAGGCTGTTTAGGGCAGGGTATTCTTTCCCTTCCATTGCACATTGCTTTTCTTCCCAGCATCTTAGCAAAGAAATATCTTGTGTCTCATCTTAGCCAGCTTTAAAAGATTTAAAGCTTTGCTTATTTCTACCTTAACTTTTGCAAATCCTTTAAAAGTAGATCACAGAAGTTGTCCACACCAGGAAGATATGACTGTGCCATCTTGACTATTTTGTGTGCATGACCTCCTCTTCCTCCTGACTTTGACTCCTGCTTCTTGTCATCTTTGATTTCATCTTCTCTGTTTTTCCCCCCTTTACTGTCTGTCTATGAAGATTTGCACTGCCTGATACTATCACCTCACCGCACTAAGTTTGAATCTTAATGCAAGTGCCCTGGGAAGAGATTACACTCATCCTTCAAATTGGTACGTCTCTTTTAATGTATGATATCCAAAGAGAAGAGTATTTCTAATTCTGGGTCCTTGAAATTAAAACCAACATGTGCACATTTTGCTGTATCCAGACAAAATGTAAACTTGAGTGGAAATAAAACCCAGAGCATGGGTACTTGGCTGGTGTACAGCTAATCAGGGCACTCTCCTGCATAACTCATCCCTGATATAAAGGGATGCTCTGCATCTTTGTGTCCCTCACATGTTTTTCTCTTTTTTCCCTATTCTGTGTTTTTTAAGAACTGATATCCTTAAGGAGTTGTTAATGTTCAGGGCTTTTTACCCTGACATTTTGGACAATGATGTGACAACACAAGTGCATCTATTACTCTTCCGCTGGAAGCTGACTAAAGCAAAGGACTTGATGGATAATGGCCACATTTTCCAGCAGCGCCTGATGCACATGTGAGAAGAACGACTGAGTGACCTGCATATAAAAACAAACTATGTCGGGCACAAAGTCTGAGTGCAGAACCAGGAGACAGACTGAGAATAGGTAGCCTTTCATCATGAGTTCCTTATTTTGCTGCTCTTCCTTCTGTTGCTGGAAATCTGGTGCTTTCTGTGTTACGACAGTGTGGGTTCTGGTGTGGGTCTGGAATTCCTTTGTGGGAAGGGAAGGGAAAGGCAGCAGGCTCATATGGCACAGAGAGCTTTGACAAAAGGAGGCTGTACAATTGAAAAGAGAGCATCACTTCACCTTTGGCTGCTAAAGCAAGCTGATTCTCCTTTGCCTTGAGTAGTCAATTTACACCTGGTGCAAATTGCATGTAAAGCAACACTAGCTGGAGCTTGCATCTGGTGATAATGTGGGTGCCGATAGCCTTCAGGGAGAAGGAGAGAGAGCTGTATGCTATTGAGGCTGCCTGGGGTTCTGGACCTGGGAGTTGGATGGCTGCTTGAGCATCACGTCCCACCAGGGCTCTTTGCCCCAGCAGGTGAGGCAGGCTGGCTGGCTGCTGTGCATTTGGTGCTTTGTAGGGTGTTGTAGACCTTTTGCTGAAACAGGTGCTACTCTGTTTTATATTCCACAGTGTAGCCTTACTAAAGCTTATTTTGGACTCATGCAGTTGGGAGGGTGTGGGGAGGAATGGGGATATGGTGGGGAAGGAATGGGGTGCTCTTTCCTCCCTGTTCCCCAGCGCAGCACTTAGGCACGGTCTCCCTGGCCACTAACTCATCTCTCCATTCATTTTTGCTGTCTTCAAGACCACTGTGAGAGATAATTAGGGATTCAAAAAGCTGTCATGGAACTGGAGAGGGAAAAGTGTGAGAGTGATTTTAGTAAAAGTGTAAGAGGAGGGCAAGACCAGCTTCATTTGCACCCAGAGCGCCAGGGTGCAGGGAGAGAATGGATGGCAGTTCTGCCCTCAGCTGTATCGTTCGCATGAGCAGCATGTCAGAAGTCTGTGGCAGGGTGGGAAACCCTAAACCTTTGCTTTGCTGAGCTGCTCTGGAATAAAATGAAAATACATGTTTTTAAATGATGGATCATTAGATGGGCTTTTAGGCTCAGGGAGTTACTTATGGGTGAGACTTCTGTGGCATAGTGAAGTGCATTTTGTTCTTGATGTTGTAGCAGCCCAAGCTACAGTCTTTGCATCAGGAGAAGGTGCTCCCAGCAGACTTTGAATGTTCAGTTTCCACAGAGGGGGCACTCATAGATGTTTGGGAACAAACAGGAGATTGCAGTGTGCCAACATAAGAAAGTAACAGAGTGGAAAAACAGAGCCCAGGTTCAGTATCTGTTTCTGGAACATAGTTCTGTGAATAATTTAGCTGGCTTCACTGTGCTTTGCATTTGTACATCTTTCCAGCGGCACTCCCATACCTGGGATTGTAGGAAGACTAGTAATTTGCCAGATGTGGGGTAGTCAGGGACACTGAAGAACATTCCTACACAAGAGAAACCAAAGTGCCCTCTGTAGCACTGCCTGCTGTCATACTCATCTTCAGTTTGTATAAGGCAGCAATGTTTATAAAACTTTTTCCTCTACCTCATGTGGATTATAACTGTAATAATGTTTACTTCAGGTGAAATAGGGTGCTGCAGCTGTGATTGGCATCTCCTAATAATTCCTTGCATGGCTTCAACCCAAAAAATACAATCACAAAAGTATTCTGCAAAGAAGTGATGATATCCCATGTGCCTTGTTACAGCACATTTTGCTGAGAAACTTGTGGCTGTAACGAGGAGGTTGATATACTTCCCCACTGTCACAGCATTAAAACCTAATTGCCCCTGGGTTTCTTGATTATCTCCAGCACAGCTGTCACGTTGTCCCTCTGAAAAAACTGAACTGACATCACATGCACAAACTTCAAAAGGTCTTTTTTCCTGGAAAGAGGCAAAATTATTATCAAGCAGACTCTGGTGCATTTACCAAACTTGTTGGAATATCACACTGAATTGGGGTCCTGTTGCTTCTATATCACAAGATAAGGTTGCCCTTCACACTTGTGCATTACCATGCTAGGGCTTCTGCCAATATTTTGTACTTGCTCCCTACATATGTCAGAGTATTATTTAATAGTTGTGGCTGGGGTAGGGGCTCTGCATCCCCAGGATGTAATGCTCTCACTGCAGGAAAAGTGTCCTCAGAGACCACACAGCCTCCTGTAAAAGTAAATGGGAGCACAACAATGATGCTGTCCTTTTCATATTGAATGTTCCGAGTGCTTCATCCTGGAACAGTGCATTGCTGCTGTTGAAAATGTTCCCATTTTCCAAGAAAAAGAAGAAAAATAATGTAAGAATACTGAAAATAGCTCATTACCTGAGCTTCTAAAAAGTACGAACTCTCTCTGAACACAACTGAATGTAGTTTTCCCTTTGATTGGAGATACTTCTAACCTATCTTGTCCTTTTAGAATAGCCCCTGATTGTTAAGGGGATTTTCAAAACATTAAGCACCCAGTTCCCTGTGGCTTTTGGTAGGAGTTTAGTGGCTGATTTCCCTTAGTGCCTTTACTGTTAATCTCTCATTGACCTAATCTCCCAAGCAGATACATGTGCTATACATGTAGACTCCCCTGATTCCAGCATGGTGGCCATGTGAGCTAATGTCTAGTCCCAGTCATGGCACCAGCACTGCTTTTAAGACTCCACAAATCATGCTGGGATGAGCAGGAGCATTACACTTGAGCTCAGGAGGGAAAAAAATGGCTGGATTTTAGGTTCCAGTTGTTGTTTTTTAACCCTCACAGGAGCACAGAGAGCTTTTTACAATGGCCAAAATGGATGTGAAAGAGAAGCAATGCTTCAGAATGTTGGAAAAGTGTCAAAAGGAAATGTATTGGGTCAAATGCTTTGTGGGCCATCTTACTGCTTAGCACATAGAAGGTATAGCTGTCAGGAGTGAGTTCAGGGCAGGGCTGGGTTAGTGATGTTGCAGGACATTGGCCTCATTGTCCCATCTATAATGAAGGGATGGACAGAGACACTGAGGATGCTTTCTGGCCAGGACCTGTACTTACCTGGTTTCTAGAACCTCCTGGACACGGCCTCAGCATCACTGTCCTACCCTGGTGCAGTGGGAGATTTCAGATGGCAAAGATCTGGAGAGATTGATTTAGTCTGAAAACAAGTCCTCCTCTCTCCTCCAAATAATTTATGTTTATTTTTGAAAGGGGAAAAGCAATCAGACACCTAAAAACAACATAGCAATGACAGGTTAGTGATGCCTGGCCTATTCCAGAAGGCTTCATTGTGCATAGTACTAAGCAGTTGTGTTTGTGCAAATGAAGTACTAAAAAAGACAAAAAGCTCAGAGCTTTTTGGAAGCCACGCTGAGACTGAAACAGCTGAAGAGTCACGGAGGAAACTGCACCAAGGTGGGGAATCAATCACCTAGAGGGGATCGGCATGGAGCCACAAGCTCTGCATGGGAAGCAGGGTTTGCTGCGGGTCAGAGCTGGGATGAGTCTTCAACCAACTAGCCCACTGCACTGCAGCTGGAAGGTAGAAAGAGGTTTTACAAAGAGAGAATTAGTCACTGCTGGAATGAACAACCCCCTGCATGCATCATGCAGGTGCATGCACAGGGAGAGAGGGAAGCACCACTGTGAGCATGGAATGCAGCAGGTTGACAGCTGGCAGATGTGCATTAGCATGATGATGGTCCTATAAGTGGAAGTGCTTGCAAGTGAGAAAAGATGGAAGTGTGTATGTGCTTGTAGGATCCTTGTTATCGTGTTATCTTGGATCTTTAGGGACAAAACAGCCACTCATGCATGGGAAAGTAAACAGACACACAGCATGAATAAATAGTGTATGGAAAAGGAGCTTTTGAATGCAATTTCCATCTTTATTTAAAAACCTGATACTTAGGCAGTTATTATAATTCCAGTGACACTAACTAATCCATCAGTAATTAGGATGGGAAATGGGAATATATTCTGCGGAAATGAAATTTCACCCATCCAAGTGTACGGCAGTCTTTTCAAAGAATACGTTGTCACTTGCCCAGAGTTTTTAAGAAAGCCATAATTTAGCTGATTAAAAAAAATAATCAAGAAAATTCCCCTGGAGAACTCTGTGTTGGGTTGAGAACACTAAGTTTGGAATAATATAATTAGTAGTGCTTTTGCTGCTTTTACTGTATCTTGTCTCAGTGTTGCTGATTATGTAAATAGTTCTAGTAATTCCATCATTTCTCAGTATCAGTGGCATCCTGTGTGCTCAGCCCACCTCCAGGCTCAGTGAAGCCATGTGGGCACTGATTTATCATAGATGCCTTTGCTGTTCCCTTTGGAGAGCTCTTCTCTAGCATTTCAGCCTTTCAAAATCGTTTTCATAACTAACAGGAACTTGAAATGTATTTACTAGAGCACAGGTCTTATGAGGAGCAGCTGCGGGAAGTGGGGTTATTTAGCCTGGGGAAAAGGAGACTCAAGGGGGACTTTGTCCCTGTTTGCTATTACATGGAGAGAGGATGGAGTGAGGTGGGGTCATTCCCTTCTCCCAAGTAACAAGTTGATAGGACAAGAGGTAATGGCCTCAAGTTGCACCAGGGGAGGCTTAGATTAGAGTAAAAAAGGGTTGTCAGTTGTTGGGAGCAAGCTGCGCCAGGAAGTGGCTGTGTCACCTCCCTGGAGGTGTTTATAAGGTGTGGTGCTTAGGGACATGGTTTAGCAGTGGACTTGGCAGTGCTAGGTTCGCAGTTGGACTCAATGACCTCAAAGGTCTTTTCCAAACTAAATGTTCCTATGACTCTGTTGCGTAGGCATGCTCTTCCTGGATTTGAGAGGGAGGCTCTCCGATGGTTTTCAGGAGTCTAAACTGCAGATGTAGTTCTGTGTACTTGTGGTTTTAGCTTTGGTAAGTGAAGCACTGGAGAAATACAGTGTTTTCAAAGGGGGAAAAATATTGTGTATGTTTCTGCCTTGTCTAACGCTGGCAACACACCATTGCTTAAGCAATGAAAATTGACACTTAAGCAGTAACCCCACTTATTTCTCATCAAAATAGGTTGTTTGGCATTATGCTCTTAAGCACATTAGAACAACTTTAGGGAAATGCTTTTAGTTGCACTTGTGAAAAGACTGAGAAGCTGCAGCTTTGGTGTTAAATCTTCTCTGGTATCCAGCACTGGGTGTGCCTCACATAGCCCAAAATACCTGCCTTTAAAACACAATTTGCCAAAATAACGAGAAGGGAATGCGAGGAGAAGCTGTTCAGAGAGCGATGGCACAACCACATGAGACAAGGAGTGGAGCTCCATATGCTTAGGAGCATTAAACCTTGCCCTTTCTGATCTGCCAGCCCTGTAGCTGTGACTCCTAATTCTTTAGCTGGTCCTAAACATGCTGTAGGGATCAGCTCCTCTTTCCAGGAACATGTGCTTTGTAACACCACGTTCAGTGTTCCGTACAAAACCTGGTAATCAAGTGAGTTTGTTCTTTGGCTTTGCTCTCTATGGAGAACAGATTAAGATCGCCAGACACAATTTGCTCGCAGCCCAGAACAGTTTTAAATATCTGTTCTGGAGGAGTAAGGCAAATACAGTTCCTGCCTTAGGTTGTGTCCCCCCACTGAAGCAGGTCACTATCAATGAAAAATTCTCCCACTAACCTTTAAAAATGTTTTTTTTTATGTAATCCTAGTTCTGCTGGAGGGTGTAAAGCTGTGTACGGTAATTGAATCAGTGGTGCATGCGGGCTGAAATTTTGCAGCATGAAATGTTGGGACTGTAATAGATTGTCTCTGTTTTCCTCTCTCGTATCTTCTTTCTCATTGCTTTTCTTCTCTTACTTCTTGATGTTGTATTTCATATCTGAAAAGGTTGAGTGGTTTAGTGAGGAAAGATGAAATCATGATTAAGAAATAACCAAATAACCTGGATTTGTAATTTGGTTTGAGCTCTTCACCTCCTGGTACCCTGGTCACTTCTACTGGCTAAATTAGGTTGAAACAAGCTACCTGCTAAATAAATAAATACATAAATTGATTTAAATGCTCAGTAGAGTAGCGTATCTCGTATGGGTGCTGCCAGAGAGCCCCTTAAATATAGGGAAGTGATCCTCTGGTCCCACTGCTATGGGACAAGAGGGAGTTGTTGGGGTATGTTCAAATCCCTGGGACCGTCGTGCTGAGCCAAAAGGTCTTTTTGAGCAGGCCACAAGTAGAGTGTGTTCTAACAGCAGCGTGTCTTCGCTGGGGTGTCAAGAGAAACCATCCTCTTGTCTGCACATAAATCAGACACAAGTGTGTGTCTGTGCTTGCCGTGTGCACTGCAGAACGTGTACCCTCATGTACAGGGAGCTGTGGGTGGCAATGGCTGCAGCAAGAACATATTCCCTGCTTGGAAATCAGGAATGAGAGTGTGCACAGCTGCTTCTTCCTCCTCAGACTGTAAAACTCTCTCTCTCTGTATATGTATGTGTATATATATATATGTGTGTGTGTTTCTTTTTGCCTGCTGTAACATAGAGGTTGTTCAGTCTCTCATTTTAGGATGTCTTCCTTCCTGCTAAGATGCCTGATTACAATACATCTCTTGGCAGCCAAAATTGCTTGGCAGTTCTAGCTTTACTTCAGGGAAGTTTGTTGGAACATCCAAGTTGGGCCAGTAGCAGGTGTTGTCTCAGTCAGGTTTCTTATACCCCAGAATATGGGAGCATCTCCTACATCTTTTCAGCTTTAATGTGAATTATTTCAAATGAGCTATTCCCCTTGCTAGGATATCTGGGAAATGTACCATTGAACAAAGATGTTATTTCCTTTTTTGATTCCAGTTGTTCTGTTCTGTTTATTTTGGTTGTTCTGTCATGTCTTTCCAAAGTCACAAGCCAAAGCCCACCTTAGCAGTGCTATACCAGACCTAGGCTGACTAGTTTCCAGGCAGCTCAGAATTAAATCTCCGTTTATTTAGCAACTGCTAAACAACAGAAACTGCTTTTCAAATGCCAGATCAATTGTGGATGTTGGAACACAAAATTGAGTTTCATCAGGGTTTATCTGGGTGTAATAGGAGCCATGTCTCAGACAACGTAGTGCCTCAGAACACAGCCCTGTAAGAAAGCCCCCAGGAGACCGGTCTTGGCAGAGCTGTGGCCAGAGCATGGCTAATGATTGCGAGCAAAGCAGCAAGTTTCTGATTAATACTTATTCTTGGAAAAAGAAGTATGCCATGCTTTGTACTGGGGGGCAGGGGGCTACACGCACACACACACAAATTATAATGCTGTGATTGAATTCTGTTAGTGCAGCAAATAACCCAGAAAAGCCCTGAATCCTGAGCAGTCCTGCAAAAGGAGAAAACAATCACAGTTGTTTGTTTCCTACTGATACTCGCTGAACTGCATCTCTCCTGACACTTTGGCTTTTCAAAACCTTCAGTTTGCACCTTTCTTGAAATCTTCATCTTTGTCTCCATGCTCTGAGGGATGTCCTACATCAGTCCTTTTGGTGATTGGTGTACTTGCCATTGCACTGAGTGGAAGGCAGCCTTTCAACGCTTGTCCTTTGATGCCACTAGGAATAAATCCCAGTGTATTGACCAGACAGGCTTACACAGGTCCTAAATTCATTTCTGTTATGAAAAGCAAATTCAGCCATGAGATGTTCCCCCGCCCCCCAGTATGTGCTGCAGAAGTAGGGCTGAAAGCTGTAGATCCAGACGCGAGGCTCTCCTTTCATTAGCGAATGCCTTTTATTTAACAGTAAATAAATAAATAACACAGCCCTCTTTTTGGTGTTTCTGCCTCATATGCCCATGTCACAGCCTTTTTTCCTTGCAATTAATCAACCCATATCTCTCATGCAGCTCTGCTTGTCAGGAGGGATTAAAGCCTGACAGTATTTAATCATCTTATATTTCATACAAGACTAACAATCTCCCTTTGCTTTCTCTTTCCTCCTTTCCCTTGTCTTTTCTGGGTATGTAGTATGTTTTCTCTGACTGTCTGATGTTTTTATGGAGGGAATGACAGGTATAAAATTCTTTTCTTGGTTCTTTTCTTCTGTGACCCATGTAATTCCCCATGAAATCATTTGCTGTGACATTTTGGGTGTACCGTGACCTACTCTGTTAGCGCAGAGGTCCACTGGCTGCTGAGGCTGTAAGAATATGTATTGAATCATATTTTACCATTATGTCTTTTTCCCCAGCAAACATACTAAAGTTGGGAGCCAAGTTGGTTGAATAACTAGACCAATTATTTCATATTTATAAGTTGTTTTGAATAGTTGTGACCGACTTGGACACCGAGTTGGATTAAATTTCGGTATCTCATGAAATCATGGCTCTCAACATTCAGCCTACTCACAGAGATTTCCTTCATAATCAAGAGGTAGGAACAGATCCTTGCTTTAGGCACAATACTGCTATTTTAAGCCATACATCTCTGGCTCAGATGAATCATGTCCTAGGAAGGCTTCTTTATCTCCATTGACTGTAAGGGATATTTAATTTAAATAACTTGTCCAAATAGAGATGTTTTCATAGAATCATATTATATCGATTCATTATAGATGTAGGGGGGAAATGAGCTGCATGATGGGTCTTCAGTCATTGCCACTGCCATAGGACTGCTATCCATTTCTGTCTCGGTATGGTGTGGGAGGCTGATGAGTTAGCTGTGCGTGGTCCCAACCTCCTGGATTTGAAGTTGCTCCAGTGGACTCCCCAGCTGAGTGCTGTGAAACTGAGGTGTAAACCTGAGGGGTCAGCTCTCAGCAGGGGAAATGTTCCATCTTCTCCTTTTGTTGCCATTTTCCCAGAATATGGATTGCTAATTCTTCAGGCTTAAATCAAACAATCATTATCTTAAATTAATTAGATACCTTTTTTAGCATGGGTGATGTCAGATATTATAAGGTCTGTAAATTGAATGGGTTGAATGTATTCCATTTCATTTGAATTCGTAGGTTAAGTAGCATTGACCCTGGCTAGCTTTTACATGGGAGATTGCCAAGAAATCCCAGGTGCCATCAATGCAAATGGCATTTTGCTTGTACCGTACCAAATATCATACCACTGAAATGTGTTTGCTTTCTCCCGCTTTGCTGCCGTTGCTGTATTGATGGATGAAAATTTAAGGAGGAAAGGAAAGGGAGAGGGAAAGAGACTTAAAACATTAAAAAGGCAATTTTTTCTGATGTTCAAGGTAAATGTTTTCTTCCTGCAGAAGAAAGTCATCTGTATAACATGGTCGCAGTACTGAGAGAGGAGGTAGCAGTGTAACTTTGGTGGATGCTGTTGAACCCTAGGTTATTGTTTTCCTCATATTCAATTAAGAAGACTTAAACTCTGCTAACTCTTGCTACAGGAGACAGCTGCTTGTCTTTGGCCTCTTTTTATGATCAGATGGTGGATTAAATGTTTGGTTACAGTTTTGGTAACAAAAGTTAATCGCAATCGTTGATGAAAACAGGGTGTTTTTCTTGGTCAATTCAAAGTACAGCAGTGCAGTGATAACAAAAAGAACAAACAGATGAAAACACTGTGAAGTATGATATTTGCTGGTTTCTTTTAATTCTAACACGGACAACTTCAGGTCAGCAGGACTGAAAATCCATACCTAAAATCAACCAAATAGCTCCTAAATGGCATTAGCATGTGTGGGAATCCCAGGAGCAAATGTTTGTTTTGTGTTGTATGGGCTGTCAAATTAATGATCAAAATAGCACTTTTGGTCTCAAACCTTTTTGATCAATACAGTATGCTTCATTTTCCTTCCAGAGCTGAGCTGAATGCATGCTTGTATTTTATGGGAAATAGCAAAGGCAGCAGGTTAAGGTAAAAGCTAACCACAGTACCATATATTGGGCTTTTTTTTTTTAACGGGAGGATTTATGATGTTTAAACCTCAGTTTATAAAATAAAGAGCATGAGCATTGAGTTTTAAGCATTTTTGCCAAGAAAAAAAGGGCTAGAAAAATTTAAGATGAAAATTAGGAAGTGATAAATGCAGACATCACTTAATTTTGCAAGCAGAGTGATACAGAAAGAAAACATCCGTTACTGCAGAAGGGGCATTGAGGCAAAGGACATTTGTCATCTCAAATGACAGATGGGTTTTCAAACAGAGCAGGGCAAAGAAGGTAAATATATGAGAGAGAAGAAAGTGAGGCAAGAAGAACTGAAGGAATACAGAGCAGGCTTTTGCAGGTCTGTTGGCCTGATTTATGTTTCCATCCTCTTCTTAGCGTACAGACATCCCTGAAATGAAGAGCCTGGTTTGCTGTCATTTTTCCACAGTCCTGTGAACACCATGTTGGGTAAATCTGCTCAGCAGCAGAACCTGAAACCAGCTGTGGGACCAGGCATAAGGTGGTTCAGTGGCTGAGATCTGAGCCATGTTGGATATGCTTGTTCCCTGCTGGCTTTCCAATGGCTGTGGAGGAAGTGGCAGCAGCCAAGCAAGCAGTTTGCTCTGCTCTGAGCTCAGGGTCATGCTCAAATCCATGGTCTGCAGAGCAAAGCCATTTGCAAAGGCTAAAAAACGCTGCAGTTTCTTCCATAGCATCCCCCTGATCCATCCTCCCCTAAAAAGTGAGCTCTGTTTTCCTTATGTAGAGACTTGAATGCAGATGAGAAAGTATGGCTTCTGTTAGGGATAATTCCTCTTCCCAAATTATGCCCTCTCTACATTGAAGTAATGTGTTTGGGTAACACCAGACCTGCTCCACATCCCCTCGGTATCCTTTCCACTGGGGTCTCGGGGCATTAGCTGCCTTAGTTTAGCTTCTGGCCAAATACTTGTGTTTAGAGAAAAAGAGCTTTGGTGTTTTGCTCTAGCAGTTTGCAGTGGCATAAGGAATTGACAGAGTGGTTTGAAGAAGTAGACAGAATGTGTGAGTTGCCTGTTGTTGATGCAATTCCGATGGTCTTGCTGGCTTCTGTCATTAAAGGCTTTTATGAGCCCCTGCCTCCGACATGCTTCAAATAAGTGTCTTCTATGTTAACTGCCAGGTCACTTCCATTTCCAGACTGCTTTTGGATCCATTTATCTACAACTAAATGGCAAAGAGTAGCCCACAGCAGGCATGTCCAGCAGTCCCTTTGCACAGGGCTCCTATCCTGGGGATCTTGTTTCTGTTCAGGAAGAGTAATTCAAACCCAGGTTTGCTAGGAGGATGGGGAATGTCTGCCAGGCTCATGTTTTAGCTTGGGTCAGGTCCCTTGGAAGAGCATCTGACTGGTGATCAAACTTGAAACAGGTACCAGGACATGGCAGTTAAGTTGCTGGGGGTCCCCCAAATAGGGATTGGGGATATCAGTGGTCCCCAGGCTCCACTCACCTCAGGTTACCCAGAATAGGCACCAGTACTTGAAAATAAGTCTCTAGACACTCTAAGGAAAACCAGGCAGGGGCATCACCCCACCAGGCTGTTTCAGTTTCTAGAGATTTAGTCTGCTTTGAAGATTTTATTGAGACTTACAAGGAGAAGCAAATGCAAGATTTATGTCATCTGAACATATTTGTTACAGCTTCCTACTTGTTCTTGGTGTTTTGGGGGTGGTTTTTCAAATGTTATATGAGTAAACTGTTAATGGTGCATTTGTTTGTAACACGCTTTCAAGTGGCAAAGTTTGGCAGAAACTGAATGCTCTGCAGGCTAAGTGGCTGTTCAGTCACAGGTCAAGTAGGGTTTTATGTTCCAAAAGCTGAGTGATCTTGTATCAAATGCTGTGGCTGTGGTTTTTGATCCGGCCTCTAGCAGCTCTGCACCTGTGATTAGCACTGTAAAAGAGACAGGAAAGTCAAAACTTGCATAGTTTTACAAAAACCTTTGGCCCAGCTCAGCACAGTTCCGTTGCAGCCCTTGGGGCTGGGCTCTTACAAACCTTGTAAGCCTTTCAGGACTGTAAGCCATGGGGTTTGCCCTTCTTTTGGGGATCAGTATTGTGAAGTACTAGAAAAGTTCTTTAATATTTAGTTCTTCATCCTTTTCTTTTACTGTACCTATCGTACTAAAGGTAATGAAAACACTCCAACAACAACGAAAAGAACCCACAAACCCCCACCAAAAATAATTGCTTTAGGCACATTAAACAGTAGTATATTTTCAGTCTTCAAGTCAGCAACCATGAACTATGACTGTATATATGGAAGCATTACAGGGAGGACCTGTGTGGTGATTTTAAGCAGGACAGCTTCCATTTTTCTTGCAAGTAGCAACTTCAGGTCTCTTCTTTGACAACCTGAATAAAAGAAATATAAATCTTTTTGAGCTATTAGATTGGAATTGCTCTCCTCTCTCTGATACGCACCATAGGTAAACATTTTATGAGCTGAGGCTCTGCTTTCAGTCATGTTTTTACATCATTTATTTCAAATTAGTGAGACCTAGCAGGAGTGCAGAAGTTTGCATCTGCTCCAGCATCGGGGCCAACGTAGGTGAAAATGGAGCGAAAGCACAAAGAACAGTAAGAATCCAGATAGTACTGATGAAATTATATTATTGCGTTCAGGGAATACTTTTAAGTCCACTTTTCTGTTAACCATACCAGCTGTATGGCAAGACATACAGTAGGAGTGTGTTAACGTGGAATCCACCTTAATTTCAGGCGGTAGGAAAGCGTTTTCAGCTGATGGGTTATTGCCTGGAGCTGTGCTAGGTTAGACTGCCTGGTGATCTGCTTACTGGCATTCTGTGTCATGCCAGGAGCTGCCTGAATGCGGTGTTAATTATACATTCCCATGCATTTCTGATTTAGATTAACACGCTAGCTTAATCTTTCTGTTTGATTATGCAATTTGCTAGATGATAGATCACTTGCATCCTTTCTATTAATGAAAGGAAACCCACACACAGGCTCTGTGTCCTAAGTACCTGTCCTCATTATCCACCGCATTCATAGCGCTACTTGCAGCATGTTTTGCCTAGTTAAAGTTTTAGTTTCTATTTATTCTAATTGCCAGTGTTGCTGTTTTAAAAGTTGCTAACCTATTGGTGGATATTCTGGTTTTAATCCTTTTTTTTGCTGTTCCCTGGGAAGCGCCAGTTCACCTGCTTTACAAACCCATTACTAGTTTCTGTACAGACACAAGTGTTCATTGGGGCTGGCCTGTGCTTCCATATGGTGCATATTAATCACAATTTAGCTATGTAAACAAGATATTGTGTTTTCTGCTGCATACAGTTGCCCACTTAGGTTGAATGAAAGATTTCATTTTAGTAAGTCATATAAACACACCTGAGACTCTGAAAACAAGGTAACGTGGCTCTTCGTTCTATACAATACATCAGTTTACTAATTAAAAGTCTGCTCTCATGGTTGATGATCATTACTTTTTATAAAGCCCTGGAATGCTATTAAGCAGGTCTGGAATGGTTGTGTGTGGTTTATTGAGTTTTTTTTAATCATTTTCTGCCTTTTTTTTCTGTGATTTCATTGCATTGAAGAGTCGCTCTTTCCTTTTCTGTTGTGGTTTCCATAGAGTAAATCTGCAAGTATTGTTTATAGTTGAAGTGTTCTCAATTTTATATGTTTTGAACAGCTTGGATTTAATAGCTGTGTTATGTTTGTAATAAAAAAATAAAAAAAAAAAAGGGCCATGAATCAACAAAAGAAAAATAAAAACAAAGTCTTTAGAGAAATAAGTAACAAAACTGTACCCTTTCTAACCCAGAAAAGTCGTCACTCCTTTTGTCCATGTCTATGCTCTTGTTATTATTTTGATTCACATGTACTTCAGGGACTCTGTCATGCTTACCCCTAGGTAGGAGCTATCAATAAAGCTATTACAAGAAGACAGAAGAAATACAGCCTGTCTCAAGCATTCATCTTTTTCTCTACAATATCGTACATAGATAAGCTGCAGCATGTTACTTGGGCATAAAGTTATCCAGATTTAAGAAAAGCCAGGTATTAGTATAGAGTAAAGGTAAATCTAGAGGTGCAAAAGGAAATCCTTAATACTTGTATAGTAACCAAGAAAGTTGAAAAGGATAGAAATATTCTATTTCTAGAGCATTACATCTTCTCTAACACCGGAAGTTAGGAAGAGGCTTTCACAGGGAGTTGATTATCTGATACCTTCAGCATTTCTTCCTCCATCTTTTGCACCATGTAGCTTATGTTGTAGTGGAGATGGTAATGCCCTTGCATGGTCAAGTACAACTGCAATCTTCAGCATGCAATCTGCTTATGCTGAAATATGTGTATTGGACAAGCTCCTGTCTCTAAACTCAGAGGAAAAAAAAAAAAATAGATTAAACTCAGTGCTGTCCTTCTGGATTAGTAATGTTATGAGAGCACAAAGTGCCCTCAGTTATCACTGATGCTGGTGGTGTAGTGGTAGCACCTGGAGGTCCATCCCATGACATGAAGCATCAAGTAGAGTTCAGACATGCCATAGATAACAGGAATGTGTGGTTGAAAGGAAGGAAGGACGCCACGTGTCATTATGTCTCTCGCAGATAATTATGAATGGAGGAGAATAGCTTAATAATTCTACATATATGAATACACAGCATCTGATGTGTTTTCCATACTGGTATATACACTTTGCTGTGACTAAGGGAGACTCCTTTCTCCAGTATCCTCAACCTTTCCCCTTCCCCTCCATCCCAGTCACTTTTATCAATTCTTAACTGCACACAAAGAACATTGTTTTGATCAATAGCTCTTATGGCAAAATCCATAAAACAAAGCAGTCACTTTGTACAACTGAGAACAAATAATTTAGACTACAAGCCTTGACACAACTTGTGTTTAAGCTTGGCTGGAGGGTGACGCTCTAACATGCAAAGTGGTGTTGCACTGACATTTAAATATAATCATAGGAGTAGATGGTTGAGAGTCCAAAATGAAATGAGAGACACAGGTGACTAAGCTGTTGGCAGAAGAGCTGATGGGAAGGACTGCAGTGATTGCAAATGAGGCCTGCCCAGGAGGTAATGTGATTAGTGTTTTCTAAGAGCAAAGTGTGTGGCAGAAATCAAATGAGGCCTGGAGTGAGGTGGAGGTGTGGGGGGAATCCCATAATTCCTCCAGTTTTATCTAATAAGAGCTTTATCATTTTCTGTTGTGGGTTTTTTTTAACCCTGGCCGTGTGCTGGGGATGTTTGAGAGTTACAAGATTTGAAGGAATGCTGAGGTTTTGATCTTGTCACGACTGAAAGTACTTTATAAATGTCAGAGTTGGTACGTGAGAATCTGGGACGCTGCTTTGCTTGTGAGAGCTCGCTAATGAGGCCACAAGAGAGCAGGATGCTGAGCAGCCCAGCACAGTGGCCATGTCTCGGCAAGCCCCATGCTTCAGCTCGACTTCAGGAAAGGGAGGAGGCATCTAATATGTAATGGCAAACAACTGGAAAACTTAAATGATAATGCATTTTAGCACTCTTATCATACTTGGGAATATTTACACAGGTGGAGGTTTTTGTGGTGTGTAGCAGAGTTGTGGTTACCCCTGTCCATCCTGATTCTCAGGATGCCAGGCAGACGTATTGAGTGCTTGTCGAACTGAGCCCCATGTGCTGGTGGTATGATCTATGTGCTGCATCCGGACTTCATCAGACAAGGTGAGATAACCAGGGCAAGGCATGTGGGAGGGCCACATGGGGGTTGCAGCTGTGGCAGAAGGTTTGTTAGATTTGTGATGGTTTTTAATCCTTGGATTAAAAGCCAAGTAAGCACTGTTACAGGGGGAAACGTCACATCAGTGGATGCCAAAAAGGTCAAGTGTCTGAAGACGCAGCAAGTTCTTCTGGGCAACTTTTCTTAAGTTTCATAAATTTCATTTATGAAGTTTCGTAAAGGTGCAATTTTTAAATGCTCACTAAGGAGGGTGCTTTTTCAAGAACAGTGATTAAAAATCTCCACAGTCTATTTAAGAGGCACAGGAGATTTGACAGAGGAGAGCCCACTTGTCACATGCCTGAGTAACTGATTTGTATTGGAGTCTGGAAAAACTTTTCTTGACAGTATTGAGCAAGGATAGTAACTTCTTCCTGGTACAACATAGACATATACCGAAGGTTAGTTTCTTCCTCCCAACCCACTACTTTCAAAGTGACAAGTGTCCTGGTTCAACATCATGCAGAAGCCTAATTCTTAACCTTGCAGACAAATAATTTCCCTGTGCTTGAGAAAACTTCACATGTGCTTAAATTTATCTCCTTAAAAGGTTTTGGACTGAGTTGTGATCAAGGATGACAGCAGTGCTGTGCAGACAGGGTGGTACCCAAACCGCTGTGCTGCATTTCCTCTGCCAATGTCTGTCTTTACCAATCTTGAGAAGCTGAGAAGGAAAAAGCCTGTGCTTGAAGGGAGAATCAAGGGACCTACAATCATGTAATTCAAATGTACAGATTAGGGTATGATTTTTCTAGCACCAGAATGCCACTGTTCCCTGCCTAGAAACTGGGTGCTCAAGTTCCTCATGGTTTTTGGAAATGGCAAGGTGTCAAACAGAAACGGTACTGATGGTGTAGTAGAAAACTCTGCTGCTAAGCTGTATTTTCTCCAAGAGAAAACAGGACTTTCCTGAGTGCTTGGTGTGCAAGGTGTAGGTGTGTTTTAGACAGGAGGTTTGCTCTAAGAAATGGCAAAACAAATGGCTTTGTGTCTCATAACGTCAGCTTGTGAACATGACCATGGCCATGTAACTTTTTGTTAGATCCACTAAAATGTTTGCAGATCACACTGCAAGACAAGAATGTGGAAATACCATTGAGCTTCATATAAAACATCAAGAATATTTGTAATAACTAAATAAGCAGGCATCCCCCCTTGCTTTGGCCTGGCCTGCTTGGTCTGTGCTCTCTTACTTCAGGATATGAAATACATAAGCGTGTCCTAGATTCTATTTTATTTTGTAAAATTGAGTTTCTGGCTGGCTGCTTAATGAGATGGTGGTGCGTGGCATCGTTGAGGTTGTCATTTCATGATAGTTGATTTGAAGCACTTTAGCACAACATCCATTTTAGGTGTAATTTTATGTAGTATCTGATGAGAGAGAATTCAAGTGTCACCCAGGACCTTGTCTGCTGGTCTTTGCTAGGCAAATTTGTTGAGTTTGGGTTTTGACAACTGGAAATGAAAGCCATGGTAGTTAGACAACAGCAGCCCTATTAAAACCATTGCAATATAGGAGTGCTGCTCTGGAACCCCTAGAGAACCAGGAATCTGGGAAGATGAATGGGATTCAGCCACTCTGGCTCATGTCTCTCATGGCAAAGAAACATGCAAACAATGATTTGGAATTTATTTCCACTACAGAATGGATCTTTGATCTCAAGGCAATAAATTGTAAAAGAGCAAGCAGCAAAGAATCAAATATTACAGGAGCTTATGTTAAAACAAAACCTGAGATTTCTATGGGGAATTTTTGTATGGCTTTTCAGAAGCAAGAATCTGAGATGCATCAAACACTTGCAAGTGTGGTATTTTTAACAATTATAAGTCCAAATATGTGCAATTACCAACAACAGGACTTCTGCCAGGATTTGACTGCACCAAGTTTAATTTAATGTACTCAGCCTTGTAATTGTTTCAGGGTTTTTTAATCTTGCTGTGGCAATGACAGCATTTTTTTTTTCTTCATAGGTTTATGTTTTATATCCTCCACAAATCACACATTTAAGACAGTTTTGTTTTGCACCATCTCTGAAATGCTGGCTTATTAGCAAGCCAGTCCATATCCAGATTATTTTAATATTGATAGGCTGTATTAACAGTTGAGATGAAGATGCATTCCTTGTGCTGTTTTGTTAAGGTTTAGTGGGACTAAATCACAAAACATTGCTTTGCTTGGAAATTGAATTGAAAAGATCCATCTCCAGTAAGATTACTTGTTTAGAAAAAGCTGCTCTTGCATTCTGAAGATTTTAGTGGTTTTCAGTGGCAGTTTGGGTGCCTGAAGAGCACCAGGCTAATTTGAAGGGCTCAGTGCTCCAGTACTGTGCTGAACTGGGATCTTACTTTTAAAGGATACTTTAATTTTTGCTTCCCAAAGCTCTGTCTTTGCCATAAACAGGAGATAAGAAAGCAAACTTGAATTTAGAGTTATACATAACATTAATTTTCTGTGCAATGTAACCTAAGAGCTACTAGACCTTCTGGTGACAAATTATGCCGGTGCCTCCTTGTTCTTACTCATTCTTTTTAGGCTGCACATAATTATAAAAAGGACATGGAACTGTTGGAACAAGTCCAGAGGAGGCCACGAGGATGATCAGGGGACTGGAGCACCTCCCGTATGAAGACAGGCTGAGAAAGTTGGGGCTGTTCAGCCTGGAGAAGAGAAGGCTGTGTGGAGACCTCATAGCAGCCTTCCAGTATCTGAAGGGGGCCTATAGGGATGCTGGGGAGGGACTCTTCATTAGGGACTGTAGTGATAGGACAAGGGCTAACGGGTTAAAACTTAAACAGGGGAAGTTTAGATTGGATATAAAGAAGAAATTATTTCCTGTTAAGGTGGTGAGGCACTGGAATGGGTTGCTCAGGGAAGCTGTGAATGCTCCATCCCTGGCAGTGTTCAAGGCCGGGTTGAACAGAGCCTTGGGTGATATGGTTTAGTGTGAGGTGTCCCTGCCCATGGCATGGGGGTTGGAACTTGATGATCTTAAGGTCCTTTCCAATCCCAACTATTCTATGATTCTCTAAGGGCTAGTCTTGCAGATAGGGTTTACTTGCTTTGCACTGAATCACTTGCATGTGTTTTCAGGATATTATTTAGTTCATTCTGGCACTTTTAATATGAAACTTGCCAGATTTTTATCCTGCGCTTGATGAATGGTTACATCTGGGATGTGAGCAGACAATGTGCCATGTTTCTGTATTTGATGTTGGAAGTGCCTTTCAGCTACTTGCACCTGGATTTCCAGCAGCTTATGCTTGCTTTTAGATTACAGAAAGTAAATAGTAAAAACAAGGCTTCTGTCAGGATTTTTAAATACAATCCCATGGTCTGCATTTCTTCGGAGATTTTATAGGGTTCTGTCAGGCAAATCAGGTTGATCAGTATTGACTGTGACTTCTTTTCTGGAACAGATTACTGTGTATTTCAGCATGTGGCATGTTACAGTGCTTGAAGTTAGCTGACTAATGATCTGCATAATCTTACATATATGCCATTATATACAGCTATACACCTTTAGCTTGAATTACTCAATCTATGAATCTCTATTGTCCGTCTCTTGAAAAGAAAAAGACAACAAAGGTTAAATTCACTATGATAAAAAAATCAGTAACTTCTCTCTGGAATCTGGAATAAGAAGAATGTTGTTGGATGTACCTTGTAGCTGTGTTTCAGAATTTAGAAAAAGTCTGGCTCGTTGTCTTTCATGCTGTATGTCAGGCCTCTGACATCATTCCTCTATGTCTCCTGGTAAGTATTTCACATTCCAGAAGGCTTATGTGCCTAGGGACGAAAAAAGAAAGAACAAGAAAAACAGACAATTACAGTGGCACCGGTTAAATTAATAGAGGGTACAGTTTAGAGAAGGTATGGAAGTGTATTTATGCCTCCTGTGTGCCTAGTGATTCCTGCCTGTACCGTATAGCCTGTTGGATCAATATTGCTGACTTTCAGTGGGTTTCCCAGGTGCTCCCCTTGGATGTGTGCCTGCTGCTTTCCTGTGCACATCACTTGCTTTGACTGGCTGGGACTTTACACTTCTGGGTGGAAATAGAAAACCCAGCTTCTGCTTGGCTTCATCCCCACCTGACGGCTGGCTCTTTATACCCTTAGAACCTGTGGAAGCTCCATGTTGCACACTGGTAGCCCAGGGACAGCAAACCTGACCAAGGGGCCACTCCTTCCCGCAGCTCTGGGTAGAGATGAAGCAGAGATGGGCCAAAATATGCCTGTCCTTGCCTGCAAAGAACTTGAGCCTTGCCCCTCTGGTCTTCTTGCAGATTGCTTTTTAAACAGTTGGGGATTTTATACTGTAACCTGCTGCAGTAATTTTCTATGCTCCCTATTTCTCCTTTACAGCAGACAGGGAAATGTGCTCCATTGAAGCACACATTCTGCTTGATCCCGTAAGTGCTCACTGTGGGTCTTGTTTGTGGATGAAGGAATTCACATCTGCCCAGAGAAATACAAGTGAATGCGTTTGATCCATGGCTGGAGATGCATTTGGAAGATTAATCTTGAACACCAGAACCTATTCCATTTAGGAGTGCTGATATGACAGTGGGAGAAGCTTTATTGCATGTTAGGAAATGGTTTGCCCAGCTGGAATTTTGAAAATGGCTTTCTTGTATTGTTGGCAAAAGAAAAATGTTTTTGTCAAAGAAAATAGAGTCTCATTATCTTATTTTAAGTCCTAAAGCACAAGTGTTGTTTTCATAAATACAGTGTCCAACTTAAGTAATTTCTTCATTGTATGTTGAACCTCAGTTTCTTATTCCTCAGTTTTTAATGGACAGAATTTTTTAAAGCAAAGTGAGAATTGCGTGGTTTGACTCATTATGTACAGTCGTGGTATTCGCTCTCAGGAGGCAGGAAGAAATTCCCAAACCATTTGATATTCTGGTACCAGTTAATATTTACCTGTTACCAGTTAGTTACTGAGTGTCATTGGCAGAAAAGTGCAAGACTCTCAGTCTTTAACATCTCGATAAAAAGTCTCCAATAATCACATCCTGCACTTTTTCTAAGCTGTAGGTCCATCCCCCCGCTTTGTATTTGTATGAATTATAATGGAAGTCTAGGAACTGGCCAGTGCTTTGCTGCCTTCTGTTCACAGCTTTCAGCTTTTTCAGATAGGTTTTAGCTTCACACATACCGTAGCTGTTGGCATGATTCAGAGCCTTTGGAAGGAGAGCTTCCTCTTGTATTTGTTATTTGCTTAGCAAAGCTTTGGCTTTATGGCTATGTATTTCAGAATCTTTTATGCCAAGGAATCGTTTATATTTCAAAGATATGGGAAGGCACCTTGGAGCTTGCTACATGTCTTGATTGTTTTTTAACCTTAGCCCAGTGTGATTTGCTCTCTAGAGAATATTCTCACGTAATCCTGCAGGTGAAGAATAAAGGTAACACAGTTGCCTGGCATTAATACTGTAAATCAGAAATACATAATGACAAGTTTGAGAAGCGTACTAAAAATAAGACAGACTGGTTTCTGAACAGTAAATGCCATTAAGCTTTGCTTTTAATTCTGACATCATCTAAAATCTGTACCCGTGACCCACAGTTGTATGTCGGGAACTGTTTGCTTGTTTTGTACTTCAGAGGAGCCAGCTTCACTTCATGTGCTAGTCCAGATGGGTTCTCCCTGGAGACGTTCCTTGGCCAGGCTGTAGGAAGATGTTTCTGAAAACCCAAAGAAAAATAGTGTGAAAATCATGGCCAGCATTATCCCAGAGGCATTCTTTTCCCTGTGAGAAAAGCAAGGACTGGGAAGGGAAGATGGCCCATTTTGTATGACATTTTCAAAAGCAGGAAAGCTTTGCAGCAGCCTGAGCTCCTTCTTGAGCCCGGTTTACATGGGGCAAGTGTGGTTGTGGAGTGATTACAGTGAGGATTTATGGAGAAAAACTTAGCAGTGGGGATTTCTCAAAGATTCTGGAAGCCCTGTGTATAATTCCTCCTGCTGGTTTCCTTGTGGAGATCTTGCCCGGAGTCTGTTGCCTTGGGGCTTCTGGCAGTCAGAAAGGCAGAGAAGTGAGAACATCATCTGCTTCATAACCCCGTAATAAATACGTCTACTTTGGCTGAAGCTGTGTGGGCAGACTGAATCTGATGAGCGGGTTCAGTCTGAGTAGATGTGGTTTCTATCTAGAAAGCTGCCTGGGAGTGATCTATGAAGATCTTGGTGTCAGACGGGAAGTTACATTTGTGTGTGTCTATATATATATATATATAGCTATATCTATAAATCTTCTTGCCTTTTTCCTCTTTGACAATAGTGTTGTAAGTCCATGGCCATTCTGAGACAAGAAGGCAAGAAAATGATCAAAGCAGATGCTGAAGATAATAATTGCATAGCATGGTCCTGACAAATCAACGCCAAATAAAGTGATAAGCTTCAGACTGCTCTCGGAGGAGAGCTGCCCTAGGAAGCCTCAAAGGCAGGCTGGCTAATTTAACTATGAGCCTAATCAACTGGCTCTTTCTAATTACCATGCAAGGAGTTACTGTCTAAAACCTGCTTCTTAAGTACATAGCTATATAGTTTGGCAGCTGGTCAGGTAAGGACAGTGGATGGTAGTTGCCTTGGGGCTTCTGACAGGCTGATGGACTAAAACCTGGAGGCAAGGTTGGCTCACTGGGACAGCCCAGAAAAAACTGATCTCTGTATATGCTTAATTTCCATGTAAGCATAATTAGGGGGTACACAGGAACAATGAATTCCTCTAGGAAATTGGATAGAAAATGCCAAGTGTTGAGCAGGTTCCACTGATGCTGCAGGAGAGGGGCTTGCTGACAGAGCAGCTCATGGCTTGGAAGTTTTAATTGCCATCCCCAGCTGATGATTCATAGATTTCCCTTTCCATCCCCTTTTCCTCAGCAGATCCTGGATGTCCTGTTGACAACTGAAGCCCAACAGCTCAAACCCCAAACTCTTTATCTATCCTTCAAAATCCTCTCAGCCTCCTCTTGTTTCTATTAATGTTGACAGCTCCGCCGCCACCCAGTGTCCCACAGACTCACAACAGTGGTGACACTTCTCACTCCTCCACCATCTCTGGGGTTTTGTAAAATGCTTCTGCTTTTCTGTGCAGCATCTCTTGAATGTATCTTCTCTCCTTTGTTTCTGACACTGACACTAACTATAGCATCCATCTCTGTGGCTTTTCTGACTTTTTGCATTGTTTCTCCATAAGTAAACTCAGGAGGATCTACTACAACCTGCATTTCCCTCCTCTTTCCACACTCTAGCCCACACCAGCATTCACCATAGACTGGTGCTGGGTGCATGGGGAAATAACCAGTAAGGAAATAGGGAACTGATTTTAATTTCAGAAGACCACAATGCAATTATTGTTGTGCTCAGAGGAACACAGGCTTTTGTATTAATTGGAACATGAGATTTCTTGGGTTTTTCATGCTTTTGCTTCAATTCAGTGACAGATGCTGCTCAGATTTTGGTTGGTTAATGCGGGGGGTTTGTGTTTTGTTGGGTTTTTTTGTTTGGTTGGTTTTGGGAGGGTTTTTTAGCAGGCTGTAGGAGACAGTGAAACGTGAGTTGCTTTTCATTTGTCTGAACTTCACAAATGGACATTGCTGCCTCCTGAGGGCACTTGAAAAGTTTGTGTAAATGAATCAATCAATCTTTGAGATATATAAGTAAAAAAGAAAACAACAGTCAAACAAACAACTCCCAACAACTGGGAGTATTCCTGCTCTCAATTACATAAGGCATACACAGATAGCCATAGCATATTCAAATCTCACCTTATTCCTTCAGCTTTAGGCCTCCATTTTTATGTCAGGGATTTCCCAGAGAGAAATAGGCAGTCGTGCTCAGTGTAATGTAAACAGAGGAGATGAAGTGCTTCCGGGGTGCATTTATCTGCAACTCTTGGTCAACCATAATTTGCATAGCGACAGCCATATTACACTCTTGCATGGCTTTTCGTTAGGTAGGTGTTGTTTATTTAGGAGTACTTAAATAATATTTTTTTCATATAAAAGGCACAGAAATAAGCTCTTTGTGTTTCATAGGGTTGCTAGGGTAGCAGCACCAAAATGCAGCAAATCAACAGTGAGATCTGCAAGAATGAATACAGACTATGCCCAGAGGCTGTGGAAGGCACCAAGACATATTTCAGCCTTTATCAGGAATGCAGCAATCATTTGCACAGTCCTGAAAGAGCTTCTGGCTTTGCAACGATCTGCTATAAAACTGTATAATTAAAAGTTACATTCTGTTAGAGCTTTTTCTAACACTCCGTAATCAAACATCATAATTAGAACGAATTATTGCATTTGTATTCTGTCATCCACTGAAAAAGATGCATTGCTTGGCTTATAGCCTTACCTTGATTTATTAGGTCTAATTTCGGAGACTGGCACAAAAAGTGACTCAGGTTCCCGAGGGACCTGTTGCATATAAGGAGTGATACCTGGTACTTTTTTCCAGATGTTTAGAGCAAACTTCCAGGCTGCTTTCTAAAGCTGATTGGAGTGTGCAGACAAGATGAAGGTTAAGTCAAGGAAGGGTTGATGAGGACACAGATATGCACACTTCACTGAGCTTGGCAGCTTCACCTCTGATGTGACCTCCAAGTGCTATGAATTAGTAACAAGGCATGTGCTGAGCCGCCAAGTCTCTCGTAACAAGACAGAGAAGTGGAAACAGCATTTCTATTCAGGGTATCAAAATCAACCCTTGAACCATAACATTGCTACTTGATTGCAAATAATAGAGCTCCAAAATGATTTCTGCACATAGGAACATACTGTTTGGCTGTGTTGCAAACTACTTTCGGTATGCGTTTCAACGTACATCTGGGATGTGATGACCATGAATTATTTAGGTTTGTTGAAGTTTTCTATAAAATAAGAAAACAGAAATAGAAATCTAAAGCCAACCTTTCCATGTAAAACTTATGCTCATAAAAATGTAAGTTGTGCCTAGTCCTGGGTAAAGCATTAGTCCAACTGTCCGTTCTGAAGGACACACAGTGACATGCACTGGCGTTCATTGGTATCCAGAAATTACCAGGAAGATGCAGACACTGGTGTGTTTGCATGTGCTTTTCAATAGATGTGTGACATTCAAATTAAAATAAACCATTCAAAAAAAGGGGAAAGTGTGCTGCAACTGTTGGAAATGTATGGGAGGAATAGTCTGCAGCAGACAATACAAACAGCAAAATAAACTTAGTGTCAGGCTGTTGCTGGTGGTTTCGTGATTGATAGTTGCTGGTTGTTTTGAACAAAGGTCGCTTTTCCACCAAAGTCTGCCAGAATTTTGGATTCTGAATTTTCTATTCAGCCTGATTTCTATTCAGAGCCACCTGGAATGCTAAATTCATACTTCAAGACTAAAACTGTAGGTCAGATCCAAAGAGCTGTGACTCCAGTAGAGGAGTTTCTGAAGAGGACTGAGAGCTTTCTGTGGGTTGTGTTTCTCCATGATCCTCCCTTACACCAAATCACGACCTCCGCTTTCAGCTCTGTGCTTTTTTTTGAGCTCCACGAGCAGAGGCATGTGTTTGTAGCTCCCTCTCTGATCACATTAGCACATGTTAATGACATCCAGCATCCCGGAACAGACAACTGCCTGACTTTTGGTGATGTTTAGCTGGTGTCTCTCTTGCCTTCCGTTCTTGGTCACCTTGCTGTGCCCAGTTTAGCCAGTTGAAGCCCTGTGATCCATTTTGAGGAGGTACAGAGTAAAGTCGTTGGATGCTCTGGCCAAGGGTTTATTTGCCCCCGTGTGTTTATTAAATGGAAGATTGCATAGCTCTTCTCCCTGTATAGAATGCCCATGTACTTAGTCTGCTGCCAGCAGTTCAAATGCTGGGGGCAAGCATACCCAGTTCTTAAAATGTAGGCTCTAGAGGCAAAAGTTGTTTGAAACTAACAGGTGCCTCTGAACTTTGGTTTAAACTCGTAACTGTCACTTGGGTTTTGACAGATGTGTAATGAAAGATCAAGACAAATGCTGGTAGGAGTCTTTTGAGATGTGCTGCTATTAGCATTTGCTCTGAGCACATTTTAGAGAGAACATAAGACTAACAATTTAATGTCTGTTAGTCATCTCACACTGGAGAACTCCTGCCAGAGGAGGTGAAATGTCTAACTCAAAATTCACGAGACACAGGATTGGTAATAAGGAAGAAGCAAAGGGAGGCACCAAAAGATGAGCGATAGCCCTGAACCAGGAAAAGAATAGAAATGAGGAGACAGATCAAGAAAGAGTTCTCGGATAAGGGACTATGTCAGTCAGACCTGTGTTTCCTGGGTCAAGGTAAAACACTTGTAATTAAGTTTCTACAGAACGTGGTATTAGCTACATATGCATGGGACATAGTGGGGGAAATAAGATGATTCTTAAAGTGACTGTTAAAGTTGTCTGTGGAGAATGATACAGAATAATGCAGATAAGCCACCCCATGGTGGCAGCTTAGTTGTACCTCTGCTTACCCTGGATTTGGCTTTACATTGCTAATATAATACTTTTACAGGGCTCAGAATGTGATATTTTGACATGCTCCAATAGCCCCGTACTCCGTAATTAATGAAGTACCAGTGAAGTTGGAGGGATTGTCTTTTGAGGAGATAGTCACTCCATAAAACCAGCTCTTCTGTTGAATTTCCTTGCATTTACCTTCTGTAGCACTGAGATGTCTTGCAAGCTGCTAAGCACTGGCCCTAAACAAGCCAAGTAATTTCTCTTTGTGCTGATCTGTGTGCATCACCGATAACATAAATCTGCCTGTGCCGTAGTGATCTGTGCCCAGGTACGTGAGAGGGAACAAGCCAAGAGATTTATACTGTTCCCTACTCTCCTTTTTCCCCTTGAAAAACCTGCACTGCCCCATTTTCACAGAGAACAGAAAGGAAGAGGCTGTCTTGGACAGAGGGACTGTGCTAAATTATGTGCTCCTCTGCCAGAGACCTGTCGGAAAACCCTTAGGAAGAGAAGGCTGCTCAAAGTGGCTCTGACTCGTGCTGCATGGTTGTCCTTCCCATACAGCTCTGTCAGCACTGCCAATCCCGCAGCACTTGGCACCACCAGAGCCCCTTGTGCCCCCCAGACCTGGGCTCTAGCACAGGCTGTGGCAGGGGTCGGTGTGGCTGGGTTTGAGAAGTACAGAAAGCATGGGTTTATTTTAGTCCTCATGGACTTATTATGGGTTTATTCTGAGGTCATCAGTCCCCACAAGAGCACATGTGCTTCTCCACTGAATCCTCTTTGCCTCCTTCAACAAGCATTTGTGCCTTTAAGAGGATCCAAAGCAAGAGCAAGTTTAACTACGATAGTTTTGCAAAAGACATAGGTTTTTCCATGCACTTCTCCCTCAGTGTTTCCTGACAGTTATCAGTGTATTTTCCAACAGTGTATGTATCATAAAATAATAGATCAGTGTGTGAAAACCTTCAGACCCTGGGAGAAGTGCTGGAGGTCACAGGTTCACCTCTTCAGGACTATCAGCATAATTCAGAGCCAGTGACATCCACAGATTAATTGCCCTTTTATTGATTCTGAATTGACTTCTTTAATTAAGGAGAGTGCCACTTGTTTGCATGATTGGTTTTGCCATTTTCAAGTTATTACAACAAGAGCTTGGAAGTAAAATCCTTTGCTGTGTATAGATCCTTCATTGGAAAGTGTTCTGATGCATTTAACAGACTTCCCTGCCTACAGTTTAAGTTTCTCTGTACAGTTTAGATTAATTGGTATGATTTTTTGGGGTATAAAATGCAGTGGGGACTGAGGACTCACAGCATCTGGGGCTATAGAGGCAGTGAGAGGCCCCGTCTGTATGTGATATTGTGAGATTAGAGATGCTTGCCTCAGAGGAACAGAAATAACTGGCAACTTGGAGGAAAACGTTCCCTTTTCACATGGCTTGTCAATATGCTAAGTGCTCTGGAGACAGTGCTTTTGTGCTTCTGCAGACATTAAATCCTGTACATTTCATGGGCTTTGACAGTCCTGTTTTCAAATGTTTTCAGCATTGATTGTACTCGGGATGACATAGCCAGTGGTGGGATGCTCCTAAAGGGATAATGTTGATGTTGGGAAGAAGAGGGTGAAGCATTTTCCTGGAGTACCAGCCTTCAGTCCTTCTCTCGGGCTGTTCTTATAGATGCTGAGACCGCAGAGGGAACACAGAGATTTGGAAAAGGGAAGATAAAATCCATAGTTAAATTATGTGGGATTTTTAATTTTTTTTCTCCTAGCTTTTCCCGCATTAAATTTGAGGTGGTGGCAGTTCACGATGATTCTCATACAGGATTTTCCTCCCCTTTCCCACTTGACCAAACACACAAGGAAAGAGGTGATGATGAAGTGAGTGCTGTAAGTCCTCGGGGTGCAAGGATGATGGCAATTTTGTTCCTTTGACAGATTTTGACCAAACTACAGGGGGGAAAGACAGGAATATTCTCCAGACTGCTCACATTGACTGAATTCCCTCGTGACAATACAATGTCAACAAAACTGCAGTTCTGGCAGGGTGAAGTGGGGCTTTCTTAGGGTGAAGTTGAGGTCTGGGGCAGATTTGGTGCTCTGCGAAGCTGTTCTTTAGGGAAGAAAGCCTGATGGGAAAACCAAGGGAAAAGGCTGTCTCTGACTCAGGTGGAACAAGACTTTCTTTTGCTCCCCTTTGTTCTCCACCCTGCTGGCATTGGGCATCCTTTTGCCTGTTGTGTTGGATGTTGCATGTACTCCATCTGCTCAGTACAAATAGTTGGCATTGGAGAAGCATGGGGCAGGGTAAAGCTGCCCAGGGTCACCTTCCAGTATATTGTAGTTGCCTTCAAGGCTGTGACTTTGCACTCATCCTAAGGCACTGCCTACAGTGCATGTAGGACAACATAGGGCAAGTTGGACATACTAGTTAAGTGGACAGTTTTAGAAGAGCCACCACTGCAGGTGATAGGAAACTGGGTGAGTTTTTTGGTTTTTCCCATCTACAGGATTTAACATCAGAACAGTGATTTACTCACTGGAGAGAGATCAGGTGCAATCCTTGCTGCTTTCTCTTAGTCAGAAGAAAAGCATGCTGTTTCCACCACTCACCCTGCTTTTAAAACTAAAGGTATTGTGCAAATGTATTACTCGTTTGTGAGAGATAAATGTTGGAGCTATGAAATAATTATAGTACAGAGAGTTTCAAATATATTTCCACACGTAGTAGTTGTGTGTTTGTATATATATATTCCATTTAAGCTGTTTTGTTATAATGAAGCTATTGTGATAAAAGGTGATTTGCTTCTTTAATGGTTTCAGTTCTAGCAGGGTAAGAAAGCCATGGGTTTGGTCTTTGCTGGGCGCAAATCACTGTAGCCCTTTTGAATCCCAAATAGAGGATCCAGCTCAGCTGCTATCTATTACTCTTTTCTGTCTTGCATTATGGAGTTGAACACGTTTTCCAGTCTTCCCTACCTGAAAACAGAGCTTAAAGATACAAAGATAACTGTGGTCTGAGGTCAGCAGCTTAACTACAGCTGTTCAGGTTGCCTTCTTCCAGCCTCCTCCAGCAAATTTCTTTTTATCAGCAGAAACCTGAAATGGGTGATCTTTCAACTGTAAACATTGGGTAGAAATTGAGGGTGCTGTGGGGAGCTGCCCTTCAGGCATCACATGCTGACCTTGGCTGAGCTGGGAAGCTCCCCAAGTGCTTGGTCTTCACAGTTCTGCTCCCCATCCCGCTGAATGCACTGGGAGATGCCCTTAGCTGAAGATGCCTGGTTTGTTGCCATTCTGAACTTGATAGTCCACATGAATGTGATAGCAAAACAGCTTAGAGAGCATGTATTGAGCCAGAGAAGGAACAGATGAGGTCACCCTCCCTGGCTTTTGTCACTTGTGCTGCTGTGTTGAGGAAAGCTGGGGCTGGATCCCCAGGGTTAACTGCCATTTAACGCAGTTCGAGGGGAAAGGGAGCTACAGAAAAATGCCCAGTGGCTGCAGTCACCTTTAGCATCTCAGCATTGCAGCTGTGATTCAAATAAGCCTGGTTCTGTCTTTTGCTTTCTGCATCTCCTCTGTTCCCCATTCAGAATTCAGCCATAGACATGCCAAAAATCTCCGCTGTTTTGTTCTATGAAGGTATCTTGGAGCAAACTTAGTACAACCCATGTGCTGCAAAAATATCTTGAGGTTGTACTGCACTGATGGTATGGTCCATCCCAGTGCAGCATCTTCCAGAGGAAACCTAGCAAGCCCAGTGTTTGAGACAGATTTATGCAGAGAAAACCACAGGAAAACTGGACCAAGAATCCTCAAGAGAGGAACAAATCCCAGCTGAAAACAGACAGTGTAGCTGACTGTGAAAAAGACTGTCTTCTCCATATTTATAGCTTTTCACAAACTTATCTGTATCAAACACAGGTGAAGGCCATTACTTGGTGGAAGCTGTAAGGAAAGAAATTGTATGCACCTATCAGGTATAACACAATGAAAATGTGTCTTTTTCATTCCCTGGTGGCTGAGCTATAAAAGATGATAAGGCTTCTGCAGCTGCTAGCCAAACCTTTAGGTTAAACAGAGAAACTCTCCTTTTTAGGCTTCAGTTCTATAAATTACTGAGTTGCTTCAATAAATCCATGCAAATGCAGTAAGGCACACAAGTACAACTTTGCCATTAGGCACATTAATGAGCCTTAAGCATGCATCTCATAAAGCAGATGCAGATTTACAGGTCTGGGTTAAAGGGTCTTCTCCCTCTTCTCCCATTAGGATGGTGCAAAATGTCTCATAGGCAGATCTCAGACACTTGATGTAGATGGTCCAGGTTGGCCATGCAGTATTGTCCCCCACCTTGGCTGCTGTTTGGATCTATGGAGCACCCACTAACTTGCTTTGCTCACAAAGGGGGTGTTACTGGATGGTCCTAGGTTATGAAATGCATGAGAATCATTGTTCCAGTCTGGATAAAGTACAAAACATTTCTTCTTCATCTGTCACTGGCAGTGGATGCTGACATGCAAGCAGTGAACAGGATGGATGAAGTCATCCATCCCAGGCCATATGCTCTTACTTTCTCACAGTTTGTAGTTCACAGGGACTTTCTGAGCCAGCAATTGCTTTAAGACCACCGTGGACCTGCCCTCTAAGAATGTCTTTAACTCCCTTTGAAAACCATTTGAACTTTTCAGTAGCTCATGAGCTTGAAAAATACCCACTGGGATGATGGCTTTGCTAATTACAATAGCTGCTGGTTATATATTTTAAACTGACAGTTTGGTTCTGTAGTCAGCCGGAGATTTGAGGCTGAAAGCAGGTAGGGAAAATGCAGGATTTTGCCATCTGCTCATACTGAAGTCCATTGTTTTCAGTAAGTGGCAGTCCATTGCATTAATTGTCTCTCCTTGTATGCACAATACCTAGCGGTATTGGCATACATTGTTTGCTAATAGAAAATGTCATAGTGTAAGTACCGTGTTCTAATTGCATTGGCCAATTTCCATCACAACCATTAATTTATCGTAATACTGTTTGGAAATCTCAGTGAATTGCTGACATGAGATTTGCTGGCTGCTGGAGGTACTGCAATTCACCCCATGTCATGTACTGGTGTTAGTGTGTCGTTCGAGCAGGAGCAGCACAAGGGCTGAATCAAAGCAGCACGTCTAAGCATTTAAAAATAGCAAACAGATGATTTCTATAAGTGGAGCCAGAGTGGGAAGAAGCAGTGCCAATTTGCATTGGGAAAGAGAATGGAACTGGGATTTTTGAACTTCCTTCTAAAGCTGCAACATTTTAGTGTAAGCTAACACTGGGTTTAGTGCAAGCTGTGCAAACTCCAGCGGATCTGGTATGTTCAACTCCAACATCAAACGTGGCAGAGCTGCAGGAAAGCAGAGGATGATTTACATTCAAACAACAGCAATTAAATGAGGGGTACAAATGACTCTATAATGAGAGTGAGCCAAGGTCGCATGTCAGTGCATTAGACTTCTAGTTCACATATAATCATAAATCTTCAGTATGAAGGTTGTAAAATTCTTTTCACCAATATTTGTCTGCCTGAAAAAATCTATGAAACATTAGTAGCAGCTTGAAGCTATGAAGAGGAACCACTCAGCTTAATTTATGTGTAAAATATATACAGTACAAGCCGCAAAAAAGATCTCTTGATGTTTTCCCATGATATAAATATTTGATGTTGTTTAGATTTCTTTCCTGCTCTTTTATAGAGGGTTTTCTACTCAATTAGAGTTGCATGGAAACACATTTTTCTGCCCAGTTTTGAACCAGAATCATGGAGACGGATCCAAATTAACAGATTTAAAAAATAATTTTTTTATTGAAAAATGAGATTTGTAAATATTTTCTCTTTGGGGAATATGTTGCTGTATTGATTTCTTCAAAATAAAAAGGAGTGATATGGCCTGTTAGAAGCTGTAACATGGTGAATGCAATTCCTGGCAATTTTATTACTCCCTCACTCTGAAAAGAATTTGCTCAGCTAATTCTTGTTCTTGCTTGGAAGTAAACATGAAAGCCTCTGTGTGCTGATGGAGAGAACTGACCTCTTCATCCCTTACGCCATAGCAGCACAGACAGTACAAAATAATCTCTAGTGATTTTTTTTTTTAAATGAAAAAGCAATCTTGGTTTTTCCTGATCCTAAGAGAGTGAGGAGCAGCCTTGCTGGGTCCAACAGTCTGGCAGTCCTTGAACTTGTGAAGAAACATAGGCATAAGCAGTGTTCAGGGTCTTGAGCTGTGCAGATATCTCTCCAATAACACTATATCTGATTTTATTCCTTATGGGAGTCAATGACTTAAGTGAGTAAATTTAGCCAGCTTATTACCATACCAAGTACTACCACTGAGCTGGAGTACTTTTAATCTGTATCTTTTAATGGAATAATAGAATAGCATAGTTATTGCTTGATGGAAGTCCTTGCTTTCCCTGCTCATGTTCATTTATTCTATGTATACTGTATTTATGGAATGCACAGAAGAGAAAAATTCCTGGATGTGTGGTATAGTCAAGGTCAGCTGTGCAACAGTGCAGTTCCCCATGTTCTTGTAATATCCCTGTAGACTCCAGAAAAGAATCTTACTGCAAAGAAATACAAATAAAAACAAAAAGGCAGGGAAATCGCTGATACCTACCACTTACATCTAAATAATGATGATTCTAGTAACAAACATATAACTAAATATCTGGCACCAGCATTTTCACTACAGCAAAGCAGCATTTTAAACAGCATTCCTAATCAGTATGTGCCACAAAACAGAAACTCAGCTCAGTGCTACTTAACTTGATGCTTTTTTTTTTTTTATCCAGTGTTTCATAAATAGCTTAGGAAGTGAATCTGATGATGATAATAATTACACTACTGCTGTATGCAGCTGAAGACTTCTTCCAGAATAACAAATAACCTGCTAGAAAATCTCTACGAGCTCCCCATGCCTGCCTACACTAATAATACAGTAGTGCTTTGTGTATACATAGCCTTTTTAAAGCACTTTCATGTTAATTATCTAATTAAGTCTTACAATTCTCTTTGAAAGTAAGTAAGTATTATTATACCTGTTTTATGGAGGTGGAAACTGGAAAATAAAGGCTTGATGACATTTCATCTAATGTTATATGCCTTGCTGGAGAGTTTAGGTGGGAGCACAGAGAGGCAAAATGCCCCTGTAAGTAGCAAGGAGACCAGGACTATCTGGAGGGTGATTTAATCCACCTGAGCTCCTCCTGGCTTCTGCCCTGGGATCGGCTGGCAAGAACACTGGCGAGTTAGGTCTGAGCTTGCTGTTGTTACTGGTTTACTGCTTAAAATTGGAGTGGGGAAGTAAAAACCCCAAAGTCAAATCAATAAAGCTCCCAAACTTGTTTATAGCAGCGGTTGAGTGTCAAAATTGTCTTTAGCATCTTTCTCTACTCGTGTTGTAGGTGGTCTACAGGGTCTTAGTAATGAAGACGTTAGGGCTTCTTCATATTGCAGTTCCTAGGTTCACTTTAGCACATTTGGAGCTGATTTTCAGCTAGCTATCTCAGTCAAAGCTATGGTATGTATTCGGTGACACGCAATTTGGCAGGGAGAAGTATCTCTAACCTTTCTCCTCCTGCCTGGCAAGCAGCATCCACCCTGGGTAGCTTGCTGCACTGTTTGCAGTGTTTTGAGACAACGTATATAAACATCTGTGGAAGCGTTATATGTCTAGTCACCAATGAAGTTTCCAAATGAGTGGAAAAAAGCCCTAAGAACACAGATGCTTAACATAAGAAAAGAAATATACTTTGTAGAGGCATGATACTGAAGGAGCAAAAGTGTCAGTCTTTGCCTTTCTACTGTTTGGTGGAAACGTCTTAATTTCCCATGGCTGTGGGAAGATGACTGACTGGAAGATCTTACAGGCAAAGTACAGTTTGTGGGCTCCTGCTTTAATGGCTATATTTCCTCTGACTTCCCTGTACAAATTTAATAAATAATTCATTCAGTGATTGCAGCTGATAGAGCTTTCTTCTGGGCTTACAATGATTCAGACATCCCTTTTATCTTTTCTAAGTCCTAATGCATAGTTAGGGAGTAACTTCACTTGTTCATTGGAAGCCAGTACTGGAAATTTGAGGCTTGGATGCTTAAGATAAAGTATTTTAACCAGCCTTATTAGGCTGTGGTTGACCGGAGAAAGTGCAGTGATAGAGGAGATCCAGAGAGCCATGTCCATGTGTGACTGGGGGAAGACACTGTAAATGGGAGCAGTTCCCTCAGCATGGAGGAGTCTGGTTGTGAGCAGTGGTGACCCCATCCACTGAGATGTCCCTGATAGGATGTTGTCCCCTCTGGTGGGTAGGTTTGAGGCAGTAGTGATTTCAGTTACGACTGCTCAATCTACCTGTGATGATGAATCAGTGCCCTTCATTGCAGCCACCGCTGTCATGGTCATCATGGCAGTGCCTCCAAGAGAAGTATGCTGTTGTTGGCCGTGATGAAAATCACCCATTAAAACTGTGCATTACCTCAGGAAATGGGGTACCATGTGAACCTGCCCAGGATCTCTTTATTTTACTTTTATTTTGTTTTGTTTTATTTTATTTTGGTTTGGTTTGGTTTATATTTAATCCACATTGAACTGTTTCCAGTAAAGAAAAAGAATATTCTAATACTCTTCTGTTTCAGAAAAGCAGGTGGGTGGGTCTTGGAGGAGTCTGTTTCAGGGGTTATTAGTATTTGCTGTACCTCTGAAGACTTCAAGTGAAGTATGTGTACAGTTGAAAAGATAGCAGAGCTCTTCAGTTTCCTTTCAACTGCTTGCTGCAGGGGAAACTACAAGGACTTTCTTGTGTTGACTGCTGTAATGATGTGCTGTGCTATTGAGCTTCCAGGTCTACCTTACATAGATCAGTTGAGTTTAATGGGCCACCTGGAAAGGTAACTGTTGTAGTATTTATAGAAGACCTGACACTGCTATCCTGGCAGGGGATACATCCGTATTCCGTATTCCCTCTGTGGAAGTGCAGTCCAGGTTGAATTATAAAATCAATCATTGCAGTGCTGGCAATGGGATGTTACTTGGGTTTTCAAGTACCGCGGTATGACTTCCTTAGTGTATAGGTGCCAACATATTCAACATCTGCAGTTTCTCCCAGTCCTGAAGTTCTTCAGCACTTTTCTTGCAATGACAAGGGTTTGATTGCTGTCCTTTTCCCACAGAGTTTTACTGACAGCAACATACGGACATTTTGAATATTTTCTTTGGAAACATCTGGCTACTTTAACCAGAAGAGACATCCCTTTGTGATCAGCTTCATTAATTTAAATAACAGCTCTCAGTTGTTGTGGTTGTTGCTAAGAAAAGAATGGCTAAGAAAAGAGTCTTAAAATATCCAGTCATCTTTTCTGAACGTGCCTTCTTTGTGCTTGCTGTTCTTTCAACATTGTCATGTAGAAGACTGGTTTGATGCCTGTGAGCAAACTTATGACTGGAAGACTCCTTTTGCAGGGTATCTTCCTCTGCAAGGTGTAGTGGCAGGAGTGGGGAAAAAAAAAATCCCCGAATGCTTCAGTGGTCTCATTAAATGGGATTGTTGTACTGCCGAAGTTGCAGCATGTGGAGATCAGACTCTTTAAAACACAGAAGTGGGAATATTTATGGGGTTGGGGGGGGGGGGAAGGGAGGGAGTTTAGCTTGTTCAGCTTCACTTCAAAGAAAGTGAAGAGGTGTATATAATGTATATTGGTTTTTTACCGGGGGGGGGGGAACAGTGTAACCAGATTCCATTTTGGCTGTGCAGTGTTAGATCAGTGCAGACCTGAAACCATGTTAGTATCCCTGACATTTCATCAAAGAGCTGATTTGGCAGCTTTCAACGTTTGGATCAGTGACTAAACTTGTTTTCCTGTTGATAGCAAGTTATCCGCAGTTAGAGCAAAGCATGGCTCCTAGACGTGCCAGAGCTTCCTTTGCGCTGAAAATAAATCCTAATGTTACAAAGTCATGTGAGAGCTGTCGTTGGGAAAAAGATTTTGCTCTTAACCCTTATGTGGGTCAGTGCGTCCTTACATTTCTGTGGTCTTTACTTGAGAATATGAAAGTGATTTATAAACATTAGGTGGTATTAGATAATCTCTTTGATGAGTTTGATAAAACACTATTTTCTTCATTCCATACTTAAGGCTTGGAGAAGTTTAGTGACTTGCCCAAAGGTATGGTATTGCTCTTGGTACAATTTATGCCACTACCAGGTTGGCTTTTCTGTGTGGTCTTCTATTAAAAGGATGCGTTAACTGTTTCCAAGTTGAAATAGGATGTAATTATGCTTTATAAATAAGCTCATTAGCTGACAGGAGGGAGAGAGAGCTATTATTTAAGTTATTGCATAGTATGTGATTTTTCACAGGATAAAGCAGAAAGGGTTAGAGCGTCCAGCTGCTCCCCTTGGCAGCCTAATACAGGGGGCTGAATGCAGGCATGAGCAAGCTCCTATTTAGTTATGGCTATGAAAAGGTGTTATAATGCCTGTTTGCAGCATCAAGCGGTGTAGTCCTAACCCAGGCTCCTATCTCAGACATTTCTGGAGAACCTGAGGAATGACATTTCATGGTTATACTACCAATCTCCTTTCCTTTTTTTACAGAGATAGAAAAAGATCCTGAAAAGGCTGACTTTATTAATCATGTGATTCTAATCTCACATACAATTGTCTACATAATAGTTGCATTATATGTACCTGTTCTTCTGGCTTCAGATTAATCAGCCTCCTTACTGATGCTTGATTGGCAGTATTGCGATGTGGGATGGAATTCAGCTCAGCACTGGATTGTGGGCCTGCAGTGAATGGTTCCTCTCAGCATGAACATATTTTCTTCCTCTGATACATGACTTTCATATCAGCGATTCTCTATGTGACCTCCTTGCTTTTGATTTCCTATTTGCAATATCAGCTTATTCAGACAAAATCAATGATGAGCAGTATAATTAATTTTTACATGTTTTAATTAAGTTTTCAGCTGCTCCAATACTTCTCATTATCATTACATGGTCTCGTGCTGCAACTGAACATTACAAAAAACCTGTCGATTAAATAAACTATTATTTTAAAAGTCCTCTGCAAGTTGTTAAACTAATTAAAGTTCAGTGATGCAAAGTGAAGATACCAGATACTGCACAAAGAAATGTCAGGTAGAGCAAGGTATTTAGAAGGTCTCAGGAGCCCACAACAGCTTGGGGCAGATTCCGTCATTCCTGCAATGGTTTGTGTGTCATTTCATCATCCAGGTACTTGGTGCCATTTTTACTAGACGTAAGGCAGCACAGTGGGTGCCTTGGTGAGATCTGTGGTTGCCAAGATGCTTCTTCAGGTCTGTGTGAAGGTGCATACTGAGAATGTGCTGGGGGGGACAGGAAGGGACTGAGAGAGGAGCTGAAGTTGATTGAATCTTGCTCGGGTATTTCCTTGGGGCAGTTCTGTTTCTTGGCACCAGGAGCAGATGGTGGACAGTGGGACACAGCACTGCTCCCTGTCTATACGATGAGTGCTGGTGGGTTCCCAGTGCAGGGTAGCAAATGCCACTCCCATGGGACACCTAACTTGAACTTACCTGGTAGCAGACATTGATCCTGGTCATGATGCTGAATGACACACACCTTCAGGAGCTGAATTTGCAGGTTGAACTGAGATCACTGATATTAATATTGTGTAATACAGAAAGCTTTGAGTTCTTGGCAACTTTTGAAACTCCTTGTTACAGTAAAAGACAATGTTTAACCTGCTGCTAGATAGAGAAAATATCTGCCAGAGTTTGTTTTTTTTTAGAGGAACTCATCTTACTCTATTTCACTGGCAAATTAATCTGTTCATTGGGTTCTTGGTAGAAGACAGACATTGCTTAGCTGTTGCCTACTTAATTATACCCTTTAATTTTGATTGACAGTGGAACATGCATTGAAAAGCAGATGGATATGTCTGTCATCTAATTTAAAAACTGGTGAGGAATCTCTGTCTCCTTCAGTAGCTACTTGCTGTGCTGGATCTAGCCCAAGTGAGAGCTTGGTGAATAGATGGAAGGCAAAAGCAGCCTTCAGCCTGTTTTGAAGAGTCAGAAATTAAATGTCTGAACTGTGCCTCAGGTACTCTCAGCCAATGCTGAGCTCCCACTCCAAATCTGAGGGTTAAGCATGAAGAGCTTGTGTTTCTGTATGAGGCATTAATTTGGTTTCCGGTCTGCTGGAATGCGTGTGAGGATGCCTTTGTTGTGTTAACTTGAGATTCTGATAGTGCATATGGCTTTTATGTGTGGTTTTTATAACCCATACTCGGTATTTCAGTAAATGGTGCGAGATTCCAGATCATGAAGGTAAAGGCACTTTCAGTGACTTCTGGGGGAGAAGAAAAAGTAACAGTGAGCGCATTAAGTTGAAAGCTGCTAGCTGTAAAAAGAAAAATATTGAACATTAATGGCATTGTGAAGTTAGAAGTCATTAAAAATGGCTGGAATACAGTTTGTGCAGGGACAAGCTGGTGCTTTCAAGGCCACATGCAGCACCATGGTATTTGCCTGGGTTTTGCCCCACATATTCTTTGTCCATGACATTCTGCAGTGCTGTCTCTTGTTCTTGATCCCACTGGTGGTGTGGGTGAGAAAGAAAATCAAAAGCCTGTCAAAACTATAATCTTTTTGTCAGCAGACACTATTTCCTTGCTCTGGGCGGTTCTGGGAGTCTTCCCAGTGGTCTAAGCAGGACATTTCTGTTGTTTTCCATGTTTGCTGAGGAGCCATGAGCCAGCAACTGGTGGATGTGAAAACTTAGGGAAAGGGTAGGTGAACGTCACCAGCTCAGCAGACTTGCGCGGGTCGAGGTAATACAAGTAATTCTTTGGTCAGCATTACTCCAAGGTTTGTTGCCCTCATGGAACAGAAGAGGGGATGTATGTCCATTTGCTGGGATCGGGTCTTGAGCAGGAGTGAACGGAGAATGCGAGCTGTGGGGACAACACATGCCAGTGCCGCGATGTGCTGTTTGCAGCCAAATTGCAGCTCTAGCTTTGCTGCAGTTCTCTTGTCAAAACTTTTAAATGGGCATAAAGTGCCATACATACAAAATAAGCAGGAATCTCCATTCAAAACAAGGAGTGTAGCTTACAAAGTGATTTAAATAACTGTCCTTTCAGAAATGTCTGTGCAACATGACTTGGGTGATTTACCTTATAATGGCTCACAGCCAAGAGCATAATGAAATTGTGAGCAGAAAAAATTACTCCAGTGCTTTTTCCCTTTTGCTATCTGCTGATTTATTGGAAATGCCTTTCCTTCAAATAATCGTCTCTTTAACCCATGTGCTTCCAGCGTCCTGGGGAAGTAAAGACAGGCAAAACAGAGGCAGTGAACATTGTTCTGTAAGGGAGAAAGAGCCAACAGGCTTCAGCATGGTTGCACTGTGTGTTTGGAATTTGGAGGGCAGAGAGGTTTACCATCTCAGGCATAACTGCTATTCAGAGGGGCTGAAAGATTAAAAGCCCAAAGCATAGGAAATAAAAGTTTTGTAATGGCATGTCTGAGCTCTTCTGACATGGGCTATTTAAACCCTAGACTTACACTGCAATATTAATGAGATATTCCTCTCCAGTATTCATCCTCTGTCGTTTGGGACTGCCTATACATGGTCTGTCTGCAGTTCAGGAACATGAGTTTGGATCTTCATGGCTAAATTCCATGAGTGTCTACCTCCTGCTGGAGTCATGCAGACACTTACAGTAGTAGAGATCAGACAAAATATGGAGAACCAGTACCATACTAATATGGCTCCTGTGGAGCCTTATGGCTATTATCTCACAGAAAGCAAAGGACAGAAGAAGGAGGGGAACTTGGACCTGGCAGGGAGTCTTTGCTGTAACACACTTGCTTCCAGCTCCTGATACAAAAGCCTGGCTCCCTGCAATCCTTTTTTGTAAGAGGCAGAGAATAAATTGCTGCTGTTGAACATTTTATTTGCACTTGCAGGATTTTCATCCAGGGAGCAAAGGAAGCACCAGAGGAGTGTGATGAGAGCTCGTTTTTTTCTTAACAAGCCAGTAGGAAATAATGCCAGAATCAGAGAGAGTGGAAGATTTTTGACAACATGGAAATTCCTCTTTGTGCACTGCCAAGTAACTCCGGCTCAGTTCCTCTCACCTTGAATCAACAGCAACCCCTAGCACTGCTCCAATTTCTTAATCAGTGGCTATTCAGTACAGCTTCATCACTGGAACCTGTCCATTGTAGAGACAGACTAAGTGTGGTGGCTAAATAGCTCGTTTCTGTCCTTCTGGGAGATCAGAAAAGACAAATACTGGCAGAATTTCTGGATAGCGCCTTTGTTGGTTGGTGTGTGTAAATACTTCTTAAAGCAATGGAGGGATTTTTTGAGGGGAAGAAAAAACGTAAAGTTGATACATAGAGGTGTCATTGATCTGAACACATACATACAGAAAATTATGTTCTTTCTAACTGTCAGAGTTTCTCTTATATTTTTCTAAGGAGATACTAGGGGCTAAAGTCTTAACATGTTTTGTTAGTTTTGGCTGACTGTGTGCTGGAAGAAGTGAGGTTGTGTCTGAAATAACAGGCACACAGATAGATGGTGTTCCTTTTGAAATGGAAGTGTTCTCTGGTCTCTCAAAATGATTCAGGTCCACATCATGCTCTGCTAGTTTCAGATATTGCTTTCCCCATCTCCCACTTTCTGAGCATAACATGTGTCTGTATCAGCCGATGGAGACCGTGTTCATGCCACAGCAGTAGCAGATTTTGCAACTGCATCTATTTCTCACTGTCTTGAGATTGAACAGGCATCTGCTGTTTATTTCTGGTGGATATCCAAAAGGAAAGTTGAAGAATACCAGCAACATCCTAGCTTTGGGTTTCAACAAGTATGTAGGCTAAAGACAGGGTCATGGCCACCGTTCCTGGTCTCAGTCACACAAATTTTAGGATTCTGTGTTGTTTATAGACTTACGTTGTAAAATTATACCTACATTTTATGTGTATTTCAGCCTTTGTTATGCACAGGCTTTAGCACAGGTCTTTGAGGTGTGGGTTGGAGCTGGATATAAATCTGGGGCCACTTAGGACAAAAAGAGAAGAAGCAACCCCATTACAGTTATCGGGCAGTCCTTGGAAACTTACAGATAAGTTGACAGTGATTAAGTTGACAGTGTAGCTGCTATCAGAGCTCACTGAGCTTGGATTCAGTGATCAAGATATTCAAGGCAGGTTGAAGAGGCCCTGAGACAATGTGGACTTGATACAAAATAATGTTTTTTCCTTGCATAAGAGGCATCTTGCAGGAGAAGAATAATAATAGTTCAAGGTCGTGTAAATGTATGTTGTTTTTCAAAGTTGTATTGGAAGGGGAATTAAAGGATTTTTCTGCAATCTTGCCGATTAGAAGAATTGATAAATATTTGTATTCATGGATATGCTGAAATCCTGGCTGGGAGGAAGAGTGCAAAAAGAAAGAAATTTGGTAGTTGCTTAAAAAAAAGAATCAACAGAAACCAAACAAAACCTGGACAACCAAACCCCCCAAATCCAATAAAGCAACCCTAAATCCCAGAAACTAAAGCCAAACAAACCCCCAAACTTAGGGCTGTGCACAAATTTCTGCTTGATTTTTGTCGTATTCACTGTTTCATTTGACTTTTTTTTCTGCTGCTTCCACTGATGTCTGGTAGATGGCATTAGTGTATAGCAAATTTCTTAAGTCCTTTTCTTATTGGAGGGGTTTTATTTTTCATCTCTTTTACGACTAATAATACAGTGTTATTCAGGCCTAGCAGTTTTAAAACTTCTTTATTTCCCCTCAGTGTTTCAGGTATGTTTTGACTAAATGCTTTTATCATTCAGTGTGCCTCTTTCCTCATTTTTGTGCCATATAATTACTATTTCTTCCAGGGGGCATCAATCACTGAGAAGGGGGGGGAGGGAAATGATATCTTTGGCTGACTGAATTTAGAAGCTCTGTTATATTTTACATTTTTTATATGCAGTACCATATTTACTTCATATTCTTCAGTCTGAGAAACAGGGACAGTTCTTTGAAGGAAGAAGAAAAATCTTCTGATGCAGAGAAAAGAAGATCAGATACTCAGAGTAGTAAATAGAGATGCTTATATATGGAGTTGAAGACATATTGGACTGCTTATTGGAGACAGCAGAAAGGAGCTCCATAAATATATTTTGTCTTTTTTAGTATTCATGAGCATTTTTAGCTAATTTTGTGCACTTCTATGACACAAGGGCCATTTTGCATAGGAAAGCAGGCAATTCTTCATGCGAGTAGAGTTTGTGATTCTACCAGCAGCTTTAGCTTCATCAGTGCTCCCTAGGTAAGGCATCTTTTGTGCTAAGATGTGCATATTCATCCTTGCTTTTAGCTTCAAGAAGCAGCTAACATTTTGGCTAAATGCTGGTTGAAAGACATTTGGAGCAGTGGGCCACAAGATTACTGCTACTTTTTCCCCCATGTTCTTCCCACTGTGGAAACAAGACTTCTTACTTTCTTCATAAATAACCAATCTTCTGACAAAAATCACCAGTTCCATAATTGGCTGCTTCTCACAGCAAAGCCAAACCCCCTAATTTTACTTCAAGCTTTGCATAACAGTAGCAGAAGGGAAAACTGGCGCACTAGGGAACTATTTTGTGAACAAAGTAATGATTTTAGATAATACTCAAGAGGTGTCTCTTTATGTAGACCATCCTTGCCACATCAGATGTGCTTGTGTTGTGGTTTAACCTCATTCAGGAGCTAAACATCACCCAGCTGTTTGTTCAGTCCCCCCAGCACCCCAGCAGGATGAGGGGGAGAATCAGAAGAGTAAAAGTGAGAAAACACTTGGTTTGAGATGAAGACAGTTTAACAGGTAAAGCAAAAGCTGCTCACGCAAGCAAAGCAAAACCAGGAATTCATTCACCACTTTCCATTGCAGGCAGGTGTTCACCCATCTCTAGGAAAGCAGGAATCCATCATGGTGACTAAGGAAGACAACCGCCATTACTCCAAACATCCCCTCTTCTTCCTTCTTCGTGCAGGTTTATGTGCTGAGCGTGACACCGTATGGTATGGGATATCCCTTGGGTCAGTTGGAGTCAACTGTCCTGGCTGTGTCCCCTCCCTACTGCTTGTGCACCCCCAGCCTCTTCACTGGTGGGGTGATGAGGAGCAGAAAAGGCCTTGGTTCTGTGTAAGCACTGCTTGACAGAAAACATCTCCGAATTATCAGCACTGTTTTCAGCACAAATCTAAAACACATCCCCATAGTAGCTACTGTGAAGAAAATGAACTCTGTCCCAGCCAAAACCAGCGCAGCTTGATAGCAGAAGGCTAAAGAAAAAGATAGACCTATCTTTGAGATTAGTTTTGCATAGAATGTACAGATGCAAAGCTTGCTAAGCACCAGGTTTTATTGAATCTATCTAATTATGAGCAAGTGATCAGCATAATTCTCTTGCATTTTCAACCACATTTTCCTGAGAGTGAAGTACTTAAGATAATTATAAAGAAATGCCAGCACATAATTGTGACAAATGTTATATTTAAGGAATCCTTGGATTTGTCTTTATATAGAAATGCAAATAATTTAGGATAGACAGAACTAAACTCTCTCTGGGCCCTGGTGAAGGAGGCATTATCATGGTGCAGACCTGCTAGCCCTTGTTCTCCAAGGACAGTCCCAGCCTTTGTGCCTGGACTGACTATTCACACCTTATGCTGTCTTTTCCAGCTAGAGAGTTTGGCCCTTGCTGTAGGTTGGATGGAGTTCAAATGGGCAACCTGATTTAGTTTGAAAGCATATAAAAAGATGGAGAAAGCGTAAAGCTGATGGGCTTCTGGTGCTCGTTTAAAGAAGTCTGAGGCAAGTTTTTATTGAAATATTTTCTTCATTTCTTCCAGTTATACGTGGATAGAACTGCATGTAATTCGAGTTATTTCATGTGTTCATGTAAGCATCTGTTATGGAAAGTACTTAAAATATGACTTGTGCTCAAGTGCTTCGCTTGCGCAGGGGTTGCAGGCTATTGGGTGCATCCAATGCAGGATGCAGGAGCCTTTGGTTACACCTCCTGCAGCCCTGGATCCCAGCCAGAGCTGTGCTGACATTGCCCAGGCTGATGTGGCCGTCTGCTCCTTGGCAAGAGTCAAGGATTACTCAACCTCTTGTAAGACTGGTGTGGCAAATGCCTTTTCCCCAGTGCTGAAGCAAGTTCAGGGTTCACTGCACCGCCAAAGAATTGATGGGGCCAGATTTTGGCCCAGTGACAATGTCTCTTCATAAGGTGCTTAGAAATCCTTTGCTGAGATATGTGAGGCATAAACAGCGCTTTAAGATTTGCTGCTCACTGCATTGCAGTGAATGAAGGGATGCAACACATGCCTTCTGGCAGCCAGCTTTTTTCCTTTCATATTTTAAATAGCTTCTAAAACATGTTCTTTTAGAAAGCGTGTGTCTGAGAGATGTTTCAGTGCCTGCAAGCATTCCTTGTTGCAAAATACATGGCCAGCTTGAGTGTACAGCAGATGAGGAAAGCATGTGTGTGTACTTCTGTCCTTTTGCCTGCAACAACCTGTAACTTCCAGCATATGGGTGTCATTTCTCTTTGGAAGACAGCAGCCGGGCTTTCTGAAACCCATCAAAGAAAGATTGAATGATTTCACATGGATATCACTATCTGTCTGAAATGCTTGCCAACCTGCTGTAGCACCACGCCATTTCCTTGGTTTCAAAGGCTAGCAAATGGAGGTGTCCTTGCTGGAGTTTCTCTGAGTCTCCCTTGTTTGTTATGACCCTTCTCTTCCATTCCATGCTTATGGTGGTCTTCTGTTATTATTTGTAGGTGGATTGTTTTACAGCTGTTATTGCACCTTTCCTTGGCCTCTGTCATATCTTACACAGTCACTGCAATAGTGCTGATTGTAGGCTGCTACCTGGTATAAAAATAGCACGTTGTTGTAATGTAGAGCATTAAAATCTGTAGACTGTAGCCAGGCTGTTTCTTGTGCTTTCTGGACAGGCCTGTTAACCTTTAAGAGATTTGCTGTGGAGTTCCAGCTGCAGAATAATAAAAACAGGTAAGTGAAAAGGAGCCCTACTGGGAGAAAGTTTATGTGTTGGGATGATAAACCTGTAAAACTCTGGGACTGTTCCAGACTGTGCTCCCAGCAACATGCCCTGCAAACATATGCATTCCCCACTGGCTTTCCTTTAAAGCCTAACTACTTGGGTGATTTAGGTTAAAAGGAATACACTGGCTTTGCTGTTGTATTGCAGGGAAATTGGTTTAACCTCTGTGTGGCAGCAGGGATGGAAAATTCTGTAACACCGTGCTGAGTTGCTCCCGATTTTCTAAGATGATGATAAATAGCTGAAGGGGTGAAAGAAGGAAGCTTTGCTCAATGCTAATGCAGCACAGTGCTGCCTCATACAAGGGGGCAGATGCTCGGTGGCTTGATGGCTTGAGCAGCATGTTGAGAAACACTTAACCTCTGGCCTTCTCAGATAGGACTTGTTGCTGCAGAATTCACATCTAACCCCACTGTAGCAATACATTGCAGGTCACTTATATATACCTCTACTTAAATATATGTATGTTTTCACACAGAATTAAGATTAAATGCTCTGTGTTGATTTCTCTCGTGCTGATCTTCTGTAAGACAGGGGGTTACAGAAACATTAAGCCTTTCATTAGGTCATCTTTGCATTTGGGAACAGATTTTTGTGGGAATGGTTTGCATTTTTCACTTTGCATATTCCCTGCCATTGTGGAGGGGGAGCTGACTCCAGCTTGAGTATGCCTCTAACCCACAGACACTGAGAATGGACTTGTCTGAACGATGAGAAAAAGCCACAGGGGAACTTGGAAAGACAAAATCAAATAGGATTTTTTTTTTTAAATACCAGTTAATGATTTCATAGAGTGAAACTATAATTGTAAATACATCTCTGAGTGAGGGATAGCATGAAAACCGTGCTAATCTTCAACAAGCATTTGCATAAACCTTTGTAATCATTTTGGGAGGAAAAATGGGCAGGTAAAGTCTCTCATGTTTTAGAAGGGATCAGCTCTCTTACCTTCCTGGCAGCTACTTTGCCCAAAAAGTAAGTCTGGATGCAAGACACAAAGCATCTTTCTCTTCTTTTCTCTCTTGCCTTCACTCCCTTTTTGATTCTTATTGGAAAATATCAGGAAATCCAGGAGGGTATTTTTAGCCTGAAAGAATGGAGAATTTAGGGCAATAACATAAGCATTAATCACAGCAGTGATGAAATTTCACTCCAGTATATACGAATGTGGCAGGGTTTTTCCCTGTCTCCTAATGAAAAAACCATCCTGTTGCTGCCAAACTGTAGGGTGCATTTAGTCACTTAGAGGAGTCACACAATGAGCCACTCATTTTTCTATCATGTAAAAGCAAATACTACAGGAGGAACTTCTTTCCATTCCTCTACTTCTGCAGTAAAGATTTCTGCAGCGCCGTGCTGGCTGGGGCTTCTGGGGTCACTGTGCTCATAAGTATTCCAAGACCATGATTATAAGGATATAGGATGAAAAGTGCCAAGAACCAAGCTGTATGTTGACTCTACTCTGCAGAGGAAGGGACGGGACATTTGTTTCTCTCTTCCATACTCTTGTGGGACTAAACATTTTTGCAATCATCCTTAGCACGAATCTATCTCACGCAGAAATTTGGAAGCAGCAGCAGCAGCAGCCCTGTGACACTGCACTGAGGGCTAAGCCTTACCAGCTGCTGAACTAGATAAATACTTGGAAGAGGATAGCAGACCAAGTGCAAATGGTCTCATCAACTTTCTTGGACATTGCAGCCCTTACAGCTTCTGTTGAACACATAGAAAAAAAAATATCTTCTATCACAGGCTCCAAGAAACTGGTTAGGTATGGGAAAGCACAAAGAATTCTCTCAGAAATTGAGAGGTAATAGCTACAGCGATAAAGACATTTCCCAATTAAATGGCTTTTTACCCTTTGTGACATCCTGCCAATAGTTGTAGCAGAGATGCTGAGATTGAGAGGCCCTCAGGTATATTTCTGTAGATAAATCTGAGTCTGGAATTTTTGCACAATGGCCTTTTCATGGTCTTTGGAGTAAATACCCTCACAGATATGCCTCCACCGTATTGAGTTCTCTGGCAATGGTCAGGCTTGATTACTGACATACAAACATGCATTTATTTCTCGGGCCATTACATCTTTTTTCCTTCCCTCTCACTCACACATTCTACACAATCACAGTGTATCTTAATGTTCCTATAAATTTGCTTTATAAACCTTCCCCCTCATTCTCTGTTGAAACTCAAAATATGCGAGTATATGAGCATGTGTGCATTTATTTATATATAAGCACAATCATTCTTTACTCCGCTACGTTTCCAAGTAGCAGTCACGAGGTGCTTTGTGATCAGAATGTATCTTATCACCTCTTGCAGAATATAAGCAGTGAGTAGGAATTTGCAAAATTCGGTTAAAGATTGCTCATCATTTTGATTACCAGAACTGCTCTCTCCTTCCTTCTTATTCTAGAGCGGATGTGGTACATCAGGTTTTAGAATCACAGAATAGTTTGGGTTGGAAGGGGTTTTTCAAGGTCATCTAGTGCATCCCCTGCAACGACATTTTCAACTAGACCATGCTGCTGGGAGCCCCACTCAGCCTGACCTTGAGTGTTTCCAGGGATGGGACATCTACAGCCTCTCTGGGAAACCTGTTAGGGTGTTTCACCACCCTCATCATAGAAAAAAAAATAATTCTTCCCTATATGTCGTGTGATCTAGATATGTATAGTTCTATATCTATTTTTATACCTAGTTTTAGCTTGATGGTGAGTGTCTAAGTTGTCATGGGGAAAGGAGGGCGAGAGTTCTCTTTTGGATTAGATGTTATGTATGAAAGTGATTGCTGCCCATCGCAGGAGGCTCACAGGATCATGCAAACGTCCTAGTGTCCAGAATGACATACCACAGCTCATTAAAAGAGATAGCGATGGCCAGGGCTGCTCATGGACTGACAGTCTGCCTTGCTAGTGTTCTTAAAGAGTTCTTCTAATTGCTTTGTAAAAATACAGATATGCTGCCTATGAAAATTGTTCCATAGAACCAAATTCGTGTGCATCAGATGATGTTAAACTTCATGATATAATAGGATATCTAAGTGTAAGAACAAGCAGAGCTTCTTTCTTGACAGAGTAAAAATAGCTGGGAGTGTAAAGGGAAAGACAGTGATAAGCACAGAGTGCTGAACAGCAGCTCAGCTTGACCAGCAACCACAATGAATGTAAGCAGCATGGCATATCCGTACTCCAGAAATCCCTCCCATAATAGACCTGGCAGAGAAACTGGAGCTTTTCCCCCAGAAGATGATTATTGTAGGCTGAGGTGGAGATTCATATGCACTGGGGCACATCTCTAACTGAAGCTTTGAGAGCGTCTGTGTGCCTTGAACCTGCAACAAAGGGTGAGGCTGCTCAAATGAGAGTAATAAATTTGGATGCCATTAAGACTTTAATAGAAGAACAATTACTGGACTGGCCAACTGAATACTTCCTCTTATATCTGTATGTAATTAATCTTCCCAGTTGTTCTCTGTCATGCATTCCTTATACTGGAGGGGTAGAAGCCAGGGAAGTGATACACCTTTACATGGTGACACCTATCTGGCTTCCTTGTTGTGCTGCAAATGAAGAGGGCCTGTTGTTTGTAAATGAAGACTTTCCACTTATTGATAAATAACTTCTGGATGGGGAGTATGACACATGCTGGCTGGAAGAACAGGGTTCTGTAATAGTAATATTGTCTTGAAATTACAGCCCACATAGTTTGAAAATGATTCAGGATAATTACATTAATGTTGCCGGAGAAATGAAAAGGAACACTTTCCATTTTACCTATTAACAAGCTCTACTGGTCCTAAATTATTTCTGAGAAGAGTCTGGAAATGGCTGAAATGATCAGAATAATTACAAAGCAGCGGTTGGGGTGACAGGGAGAGCTGGATGAGGTCCTGGCTGTGGCTCTTTGGCCGATGGATAATCACTGCTGAAGCTTTTGTGGGAAAAGGAGCACGGCGCAGAGCTTTCTGATTAGGTGCACTGCAATCTGCAAATGGCCTCAGGGAGTCTGCAGGTCTTGGACCCTCAGGAGAAAATAGTCATTAGGAGTAGGTTGTTCTCTATGTAGGTGTTATACATCAACCTGTGAAGAGTTAAGCATGTTGTTCTGGCACACTGGATACTTCAATTTCCATCCTCTACCCTCCCTTTTCTACAGCTCTCCTGAGCTTGTCCAGTGGAAGATACCTGCCTTTGGTGATGTCTGTTTGCCGCTTTGATCCTTGTCCCACAGCAGCACTAGCAGACATGGATGTTTCTGAACTCCAGACCCTGAGCAGTTCTCCAACTGTGACCTGTAATAAAAGCTCAGTCCTTCACCTGAACTCACGCTGTTTTCAGCCTTGTACAAGTGACACCGACTGCCGCCTTGACCTCCCATTCCCCAGCTCACCTGTAAAATGACTATGAAACCAGGACTTCTTGTTGTGTTTCCCTCGTTTCATTTACACTGTTGTTGTTTGCTGACTCTGGGTGAGTAGAAGGGGCAAAAATTAGTACTTGGATCTAAATAACTCGGTGTCGTGTGAAGCAAGGTCTTCGCTTCAGGGTCACCTCTGCTGTTACTGTAGTTTCTCATCCGCGTGAAATTCAGAGCATCCTTGAATCCTGTCTGTGACAGCAGGGCCACTGTGGTGTTAGCTCTGCCCCTCTTTAGCTTATGAGAATTAGAAGATCTTGCATCTCATAGCCGGGCTTGTATTTATAGCTTCTTACTCAAATGTAGCCATATTTATCTCCTCTGAAGAAACTAGAGCAGTGGGTGAGGATGTAGGTGCTGCGGGTCTGGCTGCTTCCAGCACACGGTTGCACGCACAGTCAGTTGCTCTCCAGGCACAGTTCTTGCAGCCGAACACACGCACGAGTGCTTTTTCATTTTCTTCCATTTCCTTTTCACTTGTCCAACAGGCCCATCTCAGCCCTGCGTGTGATTACCTGATGACCTGTGTGCCTTCATTCACTCACAGCTGCAGCACTTAAATGAGATTTTGCTCCCTACTATCAAATCAGACCTTGATTCCCTGCACACACACACACAGAGGGATGGGTTTTCTCCCTCCAGTGCAGCATTCGTCTCCTACAACTACTGCCACACAAATTCTTGGAACCTCTCCTCCCTTTCTCATTACATTGTCCTCCGTCCTCTCTAGTTGCTCAGGGTGGGGTGAATCCATCAGGAATGCCAAAAGCTGCCTTCCCACAGCTGTTCCTGACCCCAAACAGTTAACTTTATGATCTGTCAGCTACCAGAATTCTGCATTTAAATAAATGGAGCTCAAATGAGTCTTGGCTTCTCCCTTTATACATGTGTACATGAGAGATCTGTTACAAGAGTCCAAGGCTGAGGATGACTTAAAATAATAATAATTAGGCAGATGATTTCTTTCAGTTGAGAGTTTAGTAATATTTGAACATTTGTATTTATTCCATTGTGATATTTCAAGAGATTTTATGGATTAAAAGTAAAGTCATTTGGAGGGAAAGCTCAAACAAGGGATTGCTTCATTATCTCATTCAGACATTAAAATGTTCATTTTTACTTCTTCCGTCACTCCAGGTGCACACACACCTGCGTTTACATGCTGATTCTTTCTGCATATTTGTTTTGCCCTGATTTTCTTAGGAAGGTTTTGGTATGTTTGAGTGAGTCCCTGGAAATCTGCACGGCATGAAAATCCCAAATTTCAGTTTGCATGCAAATAGGTATTATCAGTTAAATGGAATTAGTTATGAATATTGCCAAGTTAACAGTAAATACCAAATCATTTTCAGCTGTTTCTAGAAAATGCTGGATGCCAAAATGCAGGATAGGTATAAATGGTAGAGAAGGAACTTTCCTTCCTACCTTCTATAGATCTCATGTGTTTCCTGGTCTAGAAATTCATGGATCTAGGTGGAGTGGATCTCCTGCACAAAATGGAAGCCTCTGCATGTTCCAGCTGCAAAGATACTGGAGCTTTGAGAGGTTAATTTGTTTTTATCTAGTAGGTTTTTTAAATCCTCATAACCCTAGCACTACTGAGGAGCAATAGCAGTTATGCAGACAGTTATGTCGACATCAACTTAAGTTTTACACTTGCAGGGTTCATATATTTTTGGTATTGCTGGCACTGATACAAATGATAGCTCAATAACAGAAAAATAGAACAGTCCCTGAGCCACAGTTCTGATGCTTGAAGCATCTTTAAACCCCATACCCAAATGAGAGAGAGATAAAAACAGCCTAGTCAAAGAGGCTTAGTTTGAAGGAGCATTTTTGTGTGTTACTTGGTGACAAAATACTTAGGCATTAATGCAGTTTACAGCAAGACACCCTTAAGTTATCAGTGTGGTTGGTGTGATGCCTGACAGATTTAATGTAAATATTTATAGACTTGGCCTACTAATTATGCCAATGGAAAAAATGCAATATTAATGCTGTCACCTCCCCATGTCTCTACCTGCCAGCACGCTGGTAGCTCCCATAAATATTCCGAAGATAGGAATATGGCACATAAACAGAAGAGGTTATTTATATTTTTAATAGGGGATTAAGTTATCTCCAGCAGTAGTTTCCAGCCTGTGGTCCAAAGACATATGGGAGACTTGTGGACTATTCCCAAGGAAGCTATGAGAAGTGACAGGAGAGTTTTGTGTAGAGTATGTAGAAATATCTCTCTATGAAAGATGACGGGTATGCACCACCTTTAGGAAATATTTAGGGGTCCACACACGTGGAGAAAAGTTTGAAACCCACTGACCATATTTGTGCAAAGAACTGAATGATTTCAAAGTTCTGTACTGCCGTATGGTAAATGATTTGACTGTTGGTCCTGCCAGAGGCAGGCTGCCATAAGAAGTCCTGGTCCACAAAGCGGTAAAGCATGTGCTTAACTCAAAACACACGTTGATTCACTGGAGTTACTGCCTGACACCATAAGTAACTGGTTTGCTGAATAAAGACCATGGGGAAATTTAAGACAGAAGGCAAGGGCTACTATTGTCTTGCCAACAGCTCTGCAGATGCCTGATTTTCTTGTACAACCGAAAATCTAATTATGTGAATATGCGGTTCATATTTTTCTGTTTCAGTTTATCCACGTTAAGAGACTCCAAAGGTTTTGGGCGCCATTGGTTTCAGCTGTTACTGGTTGCCAACCCAAAAAGAATTATCACTGCTGTTATAGCCAGTTTAGGAGACTCTCTTTTAGCTCTATTGATGGCTCTCCTGATTTGTGATCTGAAAGTCTGTGGTTTCTGTTCTGGCACAAACCGACTCCTCACAAGCTGTGCAAATAAATCTCAAATGCTATCACCAGTGGTTGTGTGCGTGCCATGTGTGTGCCTTTTGGCTTATAGTCTTGAAAACTGAGTCAGAATGACTGGGTGGTTTCATACTGTTTTGTCTTGTGCAAAAAAGCATCATATCCTACATCCATCCCCACTGAAGTTAGTACAGTTGGGGTGCTGGTCCAGGGCTTGTGGGCCATGTTGCTGACCGATGTGGGGCTCTTTGCAGGAGCTGAGAAAAGGGCATTTTGGTAGCAGAGCAGGGTGCAGGCAAAAGCCATGCATGGTGTTACCAGAACAGCTCTCAAAACAGGTTGAAGTACTGCAAGCTTTCCATAAGGGCGCCCTATGTGGGCTTTTGTAAGATCGTGTTGCTGGTGCATGAATGGCAAATCTCATCTCCCTACAGATAAACGAGTCCTTGCTACGGACCTAACTCACAGCCACTGGAAGGAAACAGGCTTCTTACTGCCTTCAGTGAGCTCTGGATCAGACCGTATATAAGGTTCTCAGTTATTTCCAATCCACAGCTGCAGTTGTCTCTTGTAAACACTTCATCTGTCCAGCACACCTCTGTAAATCACGGAGCAGAATAACCCAGTAGAAGTGGAGTGCACGGTTTTGAAAAGGAACATTAAGAGGGGAAAAATACAACTCTCTCTCTTTAAACTGTCTCTTTTCTATATTGTTACCTTGACAACTCTGCTGCTGTGTTTCATCTTTGGTGGGACTTAGCCGTGGTGGTATAAGGGGGACATCCATGTGCGTTTCCACATCTACTCCGGCTCTGCTTCACAGACAAATGCCAGGCGCAGGGCATCTCTTGCTGCAGAGCCCACGTTCGCTGCCTTGACCCATGGTGCTGTCTGGAAATGATTACAGATATTAAGAACTGGGACCCATTCTGATCAAAGGTAGAACATTATATCTTCTATTTCTTTTCCTTAAGCCAACACCAGAGCAATTTTAATGCTCTTTAAAAGGAGATGCAAGGTGCTTAAAATATTTTTAAGGGTGAGGGCAGCTGGAAAGCAGAGAGGGATGAAAGTACTCAAAAATAGTTGTATTATTTTTAGTATAAGCAGATACAGGAGTATATGTCAAGATTAGGATACAGTTCTGATGTGCTGAACTGAGTCTGGAGATGCTAAAAATACGCTTTCTTTCCTCACAGTTTTTAGAAGAGAGGTAGAGGTAAGAGGAGAGCAGTGATGAACTGAGATTTTCATTCCTGTGCTTCCTTGCTTGTTGGGGTTTGGCACAGCTGCCTGTTCACCTGGGTGCCTGTGACCCACGGATGCTGGCAAAACATATGAGGCAGGGCGAAGTGTTATCTGTGGGAGTGGGATCCCTTCCACCCCCTTTTTTCCTCTTCCCAAAGAAAATCCCCACCAACGTAAGTCTTTTATTCCTTTTAACCGAAATGGCCAGCTTTATAGCTGCAAAGGCAAGACACGCAGGCTCTGGGGCTGAGCGCAGGCAGGGGTGTCTGTGTCTGAATGTGTGCGAGGAGAAGGGGGCTTTTACTGCAAAACACATGTGTTTTCAATTGCTATCTGGAGCTAGCCCAGTAGCTGTAACTTGGCCTGACAAAGCCTTATTGAAGTACAGACAGTGTGGTTTCAAAGCAGTTAGAAAAAGAACGGGAATGCAGTTCAGGAAATTCTTCAGGCATGGGCAGGGACTTGGCTGCAGTTCTACTGCTGGAAAATCTGACAGGGGCAGCTCATGAGCACAGGCCAGGCCTCGTGCTGCTCTGAAAGCCGCGCTGCATCCTTCCCCCAGCCTCCAGCACCCCTCTGGGTTTTCATCTGCCCGCCGAGGGAGAGGTAAGAACCGCGTTGCTCCTTCCTGCTGCAGCCGGGATCTGCTATTCTTTTGTGCTAATGCAAAGAGGATTCTTGCTTTTGGACTGTTGTTTGGGGGAGAAAAGTCAGGAGTGGGAAGTTGTGGCATATTTGTAAAGGGATGGGAGCAGCTTGGGGCTGGGTGGTGGTTCTGGTGAACTTTGCTTTGGTAGTTATTCTGCGGGCAAAGCAACTCCCGCGCTGCGCCTCTGCCTGCGGGAATGCTGCAACCAAATAATCCCCAACTTTCTCATTGGGGCAGTAAGTACGTATATAACCTGCAGCCACCGAGAGGCTGGCTCTGTACCATGTGTGTCACCTACAGATTTCGCTGAAAGATGCGATTTGTTAACGATAAATACATTTGTGTGTACGTTGTATTGTAGTTGTTTAATGAGTTCAGAGCATGTTTGTCTGGGGGTTGTTTGGCAATTCCTGATACAGCTAGCTTGTGAAGAGAGACAGTAGTTCAGTAATAATCATTGCTTTGTGATTTCTCTGGTTTTGGGGTTTGTTTGGTTTTTTTTTTGTATTATGTATTTGCATGAGCAAACTGCAGCAGACAGCACATTCAGAAACCACATGGAGCAGATTAGGAGGAAAAGCATTAATTTAGGGGCTCTTCTATCTGCAACTTCTCTTGTGATGTGCATTTCTTTCCCCAAATAACTTAAGAAACGTTTATGATGAAAAGCTCTCTCTCCCTTTAGGAGCCTGCCAGATTTAAGCAGTGCTCTCTCATCCTTTTAGTTGCAGCATTAAAGCTTGTCTTGCCTTTGCAGAGATATCAGCACCTTATATGGCAGCTCGTGTTTGGGAGTTCGGGTATGGCGCGTTCGTCAAGGCGGATGGAGGTGTCGGGAGGAGTCCGCCTCACGCAGCTTCAGAAACTTCCTTGCCTCTGCCAGTGCCTCTTCCTTGGATTTTCACAGCAGTGTTATCCCATGTGTTGAAAATGCTTTTTAGCTGTGTTTTATGGTGGCGATAGGGAGGTTTTTTCTTTCAACAAGGAATGAATTAAAGGCATTAAATTATACAGTGGGACAGCACTAAGTGTTTCTGGCTCTTTCATGGCAGTAGACCCACAGATTGCTTTGCCAGCATTCAGCAGGACTGCACATACAGAGCTCAGCCATTCATCTCAGCAACCAAAAAAATCAGTGATAAGGTGAGGTTCACCTATCATAAAGTGCATCAGATCCAGTATGTGACAGAGCCATAGCTTTCTCCCAGTGATGCTGGTGAAGTGTGTATGTGGGCAACTCCAAAGCATAACAGCAGGCTCAGGCAGACAGCAAACCTTACCTGGAAAGAGTGGAATTCGGTGGATTTGGATCTTTAATGGCAACATTATCTGGTATGATGCAAAGAGATTCTGTGTGATGGAAAGGGAAAAAAAAACGCTGATTGGGAGCATCTTACCCTTGTCATTGCATCTGTTTTTTTCCCTGTGAAAGTGATGATCAGCTGAATTGGGTTGGTTTGGGCCAAGTGAGCCCTTTGCTGGTTTGGGGTGAGGGAAGGACATCCTCCAAGAGACACGGATGTACTGAAGCCTCCTGGAGGCTGATGTGAGGGAAGAGAATGAGAGAAAGGACAGAGATGAGTTGTGGAAGAGGGAGGCATATGATGCAAACAAAGAGGCTTCATAAGTTCAAAGTCTGCTTTGCAGAAAATGCACCTGCAGTGAAAATGCTGTTGTTAAATGAAGGTCTTGTATAGTCTGGACTGCTTGAGCCTTCACAGGCTGCCATCTTACCCTGCAGACTTGGAACTCTATTGCTTTTCTCAGCAGCTGTTGATTTAGGCACCCAGTCAGCTTCTTATGCTCTTCACTGCTAGCTATAAGCTTATTTTAAAGGAAAAAATTAAAAATTCAAGTTCCTACCTCTCATCATGCAGCATCCCACCTCCCAGATCTCATCCTCAGCACTGAAGAGCCAGAGAGACAAAGGGACTGGAATACATCTTATGTAGCAAGAAGCAGCCAGGGCTGTGCTGCTGTACCTGGCTTTCAGGGATGCTCCTGCCCCACACTGGGGTGAGACAAGCAGTGCAGGTTCTTCATTGGATGTGGGATCAGTCTGGATCATGGGATGTCCCAAGTGCCCAGCTGGGCTGCTTGTAGTACCCCTTTCTGACAGCACCCCAGTGGAGACACGGGGGATGCATTGTGAGTGCGGGCAGGGGAGGCTCTTTGCAATACCCAGGGCTGGATTTGATTGAGGGAGGTGGTGATGGTTTCCTCCCTAACTCTGGCAGCTGATCCTAAGCCTTCCCCTGCCAGAGGAGACCTTTCTGCAGGTCCACCACGGTCAAGCGTTCAAGCCTTGCTTTGTTCCCAAAAGCACTGTGGAGTGTATGCATGGGTGAACAGTGTTATGCATCTAAAGTGAGATTGGAGGGTCTCTTGATCTTGGAACCGTACAGGTAAGAGAGCCATTAGCACACCATTATATGTGTATTCCTTCTCCTGCTCCATCCCAAGAGCAAACTGGAAAGCGTGTCCATGCAAACAAATGGGTAAGCGCAGTAAGCACATCATGTGGAGGGAAGATGGGCAGGGAAGATGTAGCAGCAGAACAAGTTTTAACTTGTGAGAGCAGGATCACTGCAGAGACTCTACTCTGGATCCTGGCACATGCTCAAGCCCACAGTTCTCAATTTGTGCCATGCTGGTTGGATTCCAGCCGTATAAATCCATATTACGATCCTGCTTTGCACATTCCTCCAAGCCATATCTCTTTTCTTGGTACTGTGGGGTGAGAGCGTGTTGGGGCAGAAGTCTGCGAAGTGTCACCTCCTGTAGCTTGCTTTCTGATTCGAGCTCAGTTGATGATATCCCTCTTGCTGTTCCTACAGCCTCCTGCAGTCACACCTGCTACTGGCTATTTTAGTGTAATTCTTATATTTGTTCATCCTGCTTTGAGACACTCTAGCAGGAAAGAGCGTTTATAAACTTGGCACAGACGGACAGAGGCTTATGATCACTTCACATCATCTGAGCGGTGCATAAGAACCAGTGTGTGAATGCAGCAAAGCCAGTACGATGTTTGCATGCAGTGTAAAAGTTTTGCTACAAGTTGTGGGGCATTTTATGAAAGACATCCTTTGATGAGTGGCTTGATACATCAGAGAACTCACTTCAGAAACATTTTCTTCCCTGTTAACTTTCCATTTTCTCCTTAATTCTGAAAAAGAAAAATACCAAGACAAAGTAACTATCAAGAAAAAACTCTAAAAGTTAGAAGAAACACTCAGAAATAAGAAAACAGACACATTTCTATTCTTCTCTGAGAAGAGAAACAATGCTAACATCACATTGCTCACAGCCTCTCACAGCATCATAATAAAATACCACTTTTGGTTTAGGAGACCGAGCTGCCTGTTACTTTGTTTTATTCTGGCAAACTATGTTTTGAGTTTTACTATAAGTGCTTCTTGAATGCAAAGCAGTGATGGAGCAGAGCAGAAGTCCCATTGTCAGCTTTCAGTTCAATCCATCTGCTCGAAGATACTGGTTTATAAACTGAGGCTTTTGCAGTGCCCTTGTGCTCAAGCATGTTTATTGTCTAAATGCTGCCAGCCCTGGCAACCGGGGAAATTACATGAGCTCTCAAGGTGTTAGAGGTACAGGTTAGCCTGGAGCATTGCGGGATCTGGATTAGAGATGCTTTACCAGGAGGTGAATCCCCAAGGTCTCTCCATCTGCCTGTGCTGAGTGAGTCCAACTTCTTCAAAATACAAGAAGTGGGGATAGGAAAAGAGGTATTTCCTAGTGGACCAGGCAGAGCATGAATCAATGGACTGTGCAGAGCATGAATCAATGGACTGTGCAGACCAAGGAAAGCTTGCTGATGTGTCTGTGTTTGCCAGGATCAGGGTAGGTATTTGAAGAACCCTGCATGTGATGTACCCCACTGATAGAAACTAGTCAGAAAATAATAAAACATTGCTTAGGATGGATCTTCCGCTTTTTGTCTCTCTGGCCTTGTATCGCCTTGCAGTGGTACCCAAGAAGTGGGCATTAAGTGATGATAGTCTTCCCATCTCATGGAAGAGCTGCTCCCCATGTGGAGAGATGGAAACTATTGACAGAAGCAGAGGGACAAGCAGAGAGTGAAGAGCCCAAGCTCATGGCTGAGATGGTGCAGGAGAAAAATGCTGTGATATTTAACTACCCCAGCAAGTGTTTCATCCTTTGGGCTGTTCCCCACTGCTCAGCCCTTGCTGGTCGAGCTGCAAGTGAAAAGTCTTTTTCCAGAGCCTGATCCTTTTATGGAGACCCAGCCTGTGGTCTGACCCATGTGTAGGGCCATCGATCAATTTTGGGTCATGATGCTGGTGGATTAAGGGGCCTGAGGGTGTCAAACTTGAGAGAGAGTTTTATGGGGAGTGGAGAGGCAAAAAGTCTTGTTGATAGATGGCTCAAAACACTCTTCTTCATGCCAAATTTTGTTTTCAGTCACGCTCCAGAAATGTCTGTGCTTTTGAACCTGGTGGACAGTGTGCACTTAAAAGACAGAGAAATTAAAGAAGATGAATCTGCAAAGCATTTACAGCTAGCACATTGCCTTCCAGTGATATGGCAGAGAGCACCTCTGAAGGCTTTTTAGTTTATTTTTCCACATTTCATCCCAAAATAAAAGGTTTTTGTTTCAAAAAAACACAGAAAAAGAGAAGAGAACGTCAGTGATACAGACACAAAGTGATGTGGGAGATATAAGTCCAAGGCCCAAGGGAATTTGAACCCCTCTCTCTTCTATAGAAATGTGTTCCCATCACTATGCTACAGGTTGGCCTGGGGTCTGACGTTCTTCATTTTTGGAAGCAGGCAGGGAGGAGAGATGCTGTGTCGGCTGCACAGGTCTTAAGGGCTTTTGGTCTGGTTTGTAGTGACCAGTTTCAATGAGCTCTAGGGCATTTTTGACAGCAAATTTCAAGTGGGCTTAAAAGAGAGAAGCTACATTCCCATATTGCATCCCCTTTCAGCTTAAAATTGTTCTATTACTAAACATACATCATTTAAGCACTGATCAAAGACACCCCCGTGGCACAGAAACATTATTGATTTCTCTTGTTATGCTTCACCCTGTTCATAGCCTTCATTGAGCCTACAAAGCCAGCGTGGCCAGGGGGTGTTACAGCTCTGGGTATTTGCAAGGGGAAGGTGTTTATCCATCTATATTCATACAAATCACTTATTCTGCCTGATGAATCATTGATCTGGGTTGTGTGCCCTGAGTCAGAAGCTTTCTGCCAGGGCAGAAGGGCTTGGTGGAATCGGGAGAGGCATGCAATAAAGATTTGCCATAACTTGTGGCATCTGATGTGATTTTTGGAAGCTCAGTGCCAGTTCTGATTTGTGATGCCTTTCAGATGAGCATGGTTTCAGCTTTGCTGAAGGGAAGCGCAGAAGCTTCTTTGCCAGAAGTACTCTGAGAGCAGCCTGTGTGGATCAGAGGACATAGTGACATGACTCTTCCAGTGGTCTTACAAAAACCCAAATAAATCTTTCTTGTTACGGACCATATCTCTAAGGTACCCTAAAGTGAAAGGATGAATAGCTTTTCTAAGCAGACTGGATTTTGTATCAGGCCTTGTTTGCAGTGTTCATATATAAGGATTCAGTGTACAGCTCTTGTGCAAAACCTTATTACCCATTTTTTTTTCTGCAGCCGCAAGAATTCCTTGGAGAATTACCCAGGTTCCAGGCTATACTTTTGTAGTCATGGTAATGTTGTCTGTGGCTAAACTGCTAAGATTTGGCATACTGCATTTCTTGTATTGTAAATGGGACTGTACATGTGCTGATGGTGGTCCAGTGCTGTGCATGTGTGTCTTTAAGCCCTCTCATGTCAGGCAGACACTTTCAGATTTGTCTTTTGAAGGGAACGCTTCTCTTTCCAATTTCTGTATTTATTTCACTATTATGTTTTCACCACTATGATGAAATTAGGCACTTGTTCCTAATATTTTCATTACAGAAGAAGAAATAAAGCTCTATTAAGTAACTGTCAGCCTTTCTCCTCAGCTCAGTAATTGAAAAAAGGGGGTTACCTTATACATGCAACTGCTGGATGCCCTTTCACAGCAGTACTTTTATGGTGCCTTAGCTCTTTTCAGTGTTTGAGTCACAAGAAGTTACCAAAATGACCAAAATGTAATTTATGGCTAGCATACTTTTCCATCCCACACAGAACAGATTATTGGTAGTGGATATAGCTGGCTCCTTGTGGAGTTGCCTGCTTATTCTACTCATTTATCTAACGCACCTTAGCACTCTCTGTCCATCATTCTGTCTTCCTTCCTTGAGAACTACAGACAAGAGGATTTTGTTTTGGTATTGACAGTTTGAGGGGAAAGGGTGTGTAGAAATCATACATAGCTTTACATGTAGCTGTGTGAAAGTTTCTATAGAAAGAACATGCTATGTTCACCATGCATGTTGTAGTACTTCAGTTGCTCAATCTCTGCTAAAGCAGCTTTGAGCTAAATATTTCATCAGAACCAGAGAAATTATCAAAATGAGGCTGCTGTGTGAACAAAAGTTGCTCTTTTTGGTTATTTTCTGTTCCTATAAATTCTTTTAGTATCTGCAAACATTTGCCCCAGCTGGATATGCTATTTTCTCCATCCTAGAGACTGCAAGTAAAGAGAAAACAAAGGGAAAAAAAAAAAAGGAGACAGAGCAAGAGGATAAACAAGTTTTGCAATAAGAGATATTTTGAGCTGGGTGTTTCATATTGTTTTTCATTGGTCAAATGTCTTCCACAATTTGAGAGGGTTAGCGATGCAATTTATTCATTTTCTCCAAGGGAGAGGCTGCATTTAATATGTGCTCTCCAGGATTCCCTGTTAAAATATTAGGCAATAAAATCCTTGCCTGTACAGTACTTGTGGTTATAATTTCCCCCAGGTAGTGGAAACTCAGTAATGTATTGTTTAAGTTTTCCCTTTGCACAGATCGGAGTAGTTGTAGCTGTGTAAAAAGGCCTGTTTTTCTCCAAGTGCATGTATTTGTTGGTGACCCAGCTTCTCTCTCTGATGAGCTCTCTGCTGCAAAGCCTTCCATCTTGGCATCTGCGAGCAAAAACACTGCTCCAGACAGAGCTGGGTCTGTTGTAACCAACTTGCTTTAATCCCCCTTGGTAAAATCTATGTCTGCCTTGGTTTTGGGTGGATTCACAGTAGAGAGTGATACCCCAGCTGGTCTTGAACAGCATAATTGATTTACGATGAGCCTATTTACGCTACCAAAACCTGCTCTTTAATACAGACACACTTTTCTGTGGTGATGTACTTCTAATGCACACTGGATAAACTGGCTGAACCAACCCGTATTAGAGAACACGCTTATGTGCCGTGAGCCATTGGCTCCTCCTGTCATATCGTGCAGACACAATACAACTGTCTGCACAATTGACGTTGTAGATCCTCATAGCATTAGCTGGGGTTGGGGTAGTCTGAGGTTGTAAACAAGGCATGGTTTGGGGAGCGGGGTGTGAGATCCTTTTTTTAGAGCAGCTAAAAAAGCTGGAAGAAGCAGGCAGGCTTGGAGGCGTGGATGGGCTGCTGGGGCTCGCCTTGCTCTAGTTTTAGTTCAGCAATCACTGGCAGCAGTATCATCTGAAGGAGGAAGCTCAGGCTGTAGATGGGCAGCACTGGTGCTCACAGCCTCTCTTGTGGGTGCTGCTTAGCAGCACCACACTGATTGCACAAGTCTGACCTGCTTTTCTCCTTGGTGTTTTGTAGACCTAGAGCATATAGGGGAAAAATCCTTAAAAATGCAATGCTTCAGAAACCTGAGAGGAAAATGATAGGAATATCTCATTTGTTACTATTATTTTTAAAACCTTCTTGACCACTGCTGTGGATTTTGAGTGGGGGGGTCTGCTGACATTAGGGAATGAGGCAGATGGGCATCACCACCCTCCAGAAGAGTGCTGCTCATGGAATGGGAGTGGGGCTGAGAGCACATGAGGCTAATTGGGCTAAACACAGCCTTCCTGAATAGGCTGCTAAGTCAGCTTTGCTTTATAGGTCCATATCAGGAGAGGTGTCAATGCCTGTGAGCTCAAAAGAATTTAGTGCCTGAATGGATTTATTTAGTACCCAAGTGCATGTTTCAGCCTGGTTGAACCCTTGCAAAAGAAGGGAGAGGTGGCTGATCGCCTGTGCTGCAGGTGACAGCACCAGGCAGCACTAGAAAACACAGGTCTTAGCAGCTTTTGAAGCAGGGAAGGGTAGGAAAAAAAGGTAACTGATTCTTCAGGCAGCGGCAGCCCTTACCTTAAATGTATGGGCTTCAGCATTGGAGCAGCAAAGATAAATCGATAACTTCATCCCTGGTGCAATGCTACTGGAACAAAAGTTATGCCATGAAGAAACTTGCTTTGCATCAGCCTGCAGTGGGCTTTGCCCCACTGCTGACTGCACGTTGAATTTTATTAGATGCTGGAGTATGACCCTGCTAACAAAAAAAGTTAGGGAAAGACCAGGAAACTAGTAGAAAACAAATATAAGCTGCTATCACTGGGTATCTAATTTCTACCATTGTCTCATCATGTCCTCACAGATCACACTCCCAAGGAGAGGAATTCACATTGTTTCCTCCTGGTAGATGAATTTTCGAATTCACTACGTACAACCATCAATGCCAGTCCATGGTGTTGGATCAGTAATGCAAGAACGTGTTTGGTGCTTCCTTATCTGTATAGAGTATAAGTGCAAAACATTTGGCAAACTGTGTGTTATTCGAGATGGTCTCATATCCTCAGTTTGTGTGTGTCAAAAAAGTCTGAAAACAAGAAACTGCTGCCTGGGGGAAACCCATGAAAGTGGCTTTCCATGCCGCGAATGTGAAGGGTCAAAACAAAAATGTGAATACTTTCATTTGTGTGCTCCACAATCACAATGCCCTGTGCATGCAGAAGCTTGCACACAGCTATTGTGCAGTATCTGTATTCCAGACCCCTGTCCCATCTGGTTGAAATGTCATTTAAAAGCACCCATCTCTTCCAATCCATAGTGGGGGCAGCTGCATCCCTCACTGCCCAGAGCCAGCTACCATGGTGTAGGAGGGGAACAGAGCTCACCATGTGGGACTGTGAAGCAGTTCTTCCTGGAGATGCTGCTGCACTGATTTCTTCAACGCCGCCTTTCCTTCCTTCCTTCCCTCTTTCAATGAGTTTGACCCCTGGTGTTCTTCTAGGATGCCATGCCCACCCAGGGTTAAGCCAGCACAGATATTCAGGAATCATTTGTTAGGGATGTGACAGCTGGAGAAACTTGTGCTTCAGGTTTACTTGGTTAGGAAAGATTGGGGTGCAGGACAGAATAAAGGCAAACACTTGCATTTTGCCTTTTTGCTTTGGGTGGAAGGAATGATTTTAGCTGAGATACATATATACATATATATATATTAAATTAAAGCCTCTGAGAAGTCATAGTGCATCTTCAAAACAAACTGCTGAACTCAACTGCTTTTACCAAATGCATGCAAAATTTTCCACTCAGGATCCTTCCTTGCCCCATTGCAAAACCTGGGGCGATGAGCAGTGTCACTCGAGAGTTTCCCCACAGGATACCTTTAGACAGCGTGCTTACATGTGTTTATAAATATATATATGTACACATTTAACACATAAAATTCTCTTTTGGTATGTTACTGCATACAGTAAGCAGAAAGAAAAATAATGCAGAACTAAGGTATGGAAGAAGATGCTGCCCAGCTGGTCAACTCTGAAAAAGAAAGAACAAAACTCTCTAAGAGGCACAGACACAAACAGTTGTTATCATTGTCCTTCTCTTGCCATTTAATACACGTGGTTATTTCTTTGTGGTCGTTTTCAGATGCCTCAGGAACAGTACGCACACCGGAGCACCATGCAGACCTCAGAAGGACCCCAGGTATACAAAGTGGGGATTTATGGCTGGAGGAAGAGGTGCCTCTATTTCTTTGTGCTGCTCCTAATGATTTTAATCCTGGTGAACCTTGCTATGACCATCTGGATTCTGAAGGTTATGAACTTCACAATTGTAAGTAGGGGTTACCCTGGAAGGTGTGGGGAAGATGAGGGAGGGTGGTGGTCTTTCCTCTGAGCATGACTTCAGATAGAGCTTTGATAAGGGGGTGTTTTAGTTGCCATGGATAGCCGTTCCTACAAATTCACCCAGTGATCCTCTTTTTCTGCTGGTGATGTCTACAGTATTGCCAAACTGAAGAATCAGCTCAGTGTTGCAAATCATGTTCCTCCTGCCTGCTGTATATATACATGTATATATGTAAACGGTATGCACCACCCTCCCCTACTTTTCAGTTATATAGTGTTTTAAGATTAATAGGTTATTTTGAACCAGGATGTGGGAATGGGTTCAAGCCTTTCTTTTAGATTTTTTTCTGCTTTTGTCCATGACTGGGAAGTTGGGAAGCTTGATTTGCCTTTTTCTGAAGGAGAATTCATGTTTTATTTTTCCATAACGGCATGGTTCCAGAAGCTCCATGAAGAAAAATAACATTTGCAGGGTGACTTTCTGGGTGCGGTACTTAGGAGAAGCATATCTTTGTCCTCATTGTGCATGGTTGGTTGGTGCACATCAGTCCTGCCAGCAGCATTCCCTTGCTGTACAGATTCACTGGCCAGGGTTAGCCTTCCAGAAGTCCCTAGAAAAATGCTGGGCAGCTGTACTGGGAGGTAGACTGCATTGGGCCAGATTGTGCCTTCGAGGCCGAGAGCGCTCTGTGCATCACTTGAACTCTGTTCAAACTCTTTTTGAGATCTTAAGGGGTGCCTTAACCTTGAATTGTCTTTTTACAGTGTGAGCTTCACCCCTCCTGCTCAAACACACTGGAAGTCAGAACATGATAAACCAGGCTCACCCCCCTTCCAGAGCTAGTGAGCCTTTGTATATTGCAGGCCCTGGTTTTTCAGTAGATAATTTGTCCAGGCAGAATGAAAATTAAATGATTGCTCCCCTCTGCTTCAAAGCAGTCACTGCCCCCTTGGTCAGATGGAGTTATTTTAAGATAATTTGAGTCTTCAGGAGAAACTGAGTTTGAGGCTTTAATCCTGGATTTACTTCGTGGGAGAGCTGTAAGGCTAAATTCCCCTAGACCACTTTCAAGGGCTTTCCCTGCCAGGCACTGATGTGAGCAGTGTGTTTGAAGTCTCCCGGCATTTCTTTCTGTGCTTTGGTCTTGTGAAGTCCTGAACAGCTGTGTCCAACATTATGTCATTAATGGGCCATGAGAAGTTGAGTAAACAGTCTCTGACTTACTGTATCCAACAGACAAAATGCTGTGTCAGGGGAACTGTAGCGTTCATTTCCTCTAACCAGGATGCTGTCAAGGTGTGCAGAAGATTGCAGTGCCTGTGTACTTAGGGAGCAAGCAATTATAAAGCAGTAATCCACAAAAAGCTCCTGTGGGTGGGTAAAGAGTGAGCCAAACTGGTAAGCAATTAATGCTTAACCAGACCAGGTGTTTAATCTTGTGAAATGGGTGTCATTTTGGTATACATTTTGTGCTGAACTGTGGTCTTTAGATAAATGTAGTTGAAAAATAGATATTTCTGATGTGATAGGAGACTGTCATATGCTCATTATACAGGCAGTGCCCAAGCACAAAATAATGGGATTTCAGATTCTCACCTTTCAGAAATGTAACTTTATTTGTTTAGAATAACATAACTTTGATATGTCGGTCCTATGCTTCATGCTATTTGGTGGTGGTGGTCAGTCAACTCTCCACAAGCTGCTTGGGAAGGCAGGTGAACTTCTCTGTTCCTTTCTCCCTCACTGCCTTCTCCTGATGCATTGCATTTTTCAGGCCATCTGCAGAAAGGTAGAGATATGTCCGCGATACATCTTAGAGATACGGATGGAAACCTCCCACTTCCAGCAGCTCTCTCCATCCCACTAGGATATACACTGGCTTTTGGGGGGGATGCACTAATCTTCCAGCTCTTGTCCGATTCTGTTTCCTTAAACAGTCATTTGCCTTCTCATTCACTAGGGATTAGTCCAGGGTAAAGTGTATTTTGTATGTGGGTTTAGTTAATTCGTATATTCTGAAGTTAGTAGGTGATGAACAGCAATTAGTGATAAAACCACAGATGGTAGCACTGAATCCTGCAGTGGGAACTGCTTTATGGTTATAGGCATGGCCACGCTAGTCAGGGTGTGTGTCTCTGACACAGCCAATTGGAGATAGATACAAGAAAGAGGCATGTAAAATGTGAATCCTTGTCCCAGCATGCACCCATTCATCTCCTGCTGCTCCTGCAGCCTCACTGGCTCTTTGGATGCTGCTCTGCAATCCCTCCTGCACTGTTCCCTGAGGCTGGGAAAACCACTTTGCTAAGTGAACTTTCAGAGGCAGACTTTTATCTCTAAATAACAAATGTAGGAAAGTCCTCAAATGAGGAGATGCAAATATGGAAAAAAAATCTTTAATTTGTTCCTGTTCTGATAAGAGGAGCTGAGAGTCCTTCTGGGGCAGGAGAATGATTCAAGTAGTCAGTAGGCAATAGCTATTGCTTAACAGGTCTGAGTTACCCCAGTGCTTGCAGAGCAAAAAAGGAGGGGAGAGTTTGTATTTCTGTTCTTGTGGAAAATGTAGTATTTCCAGTATCTTCCCACCCCTGAGCTTTCCTCCCAGACCCTGGGTCTGTTCAACTCCACACAACAGTCCTGGCACTTGCCAGAATTTAACGAGTGCTCATTATAGCCAGTAAGTGCTCACAGTATTTTAATGAGCACCGCAAACTTGCTCAAGAAAAACTCAGGCATGTTGTAAATGCTGATAATGGGGAGTGGAGCACGTTGTAGCAGTATCCATACACTCCACTTCCACATCAAGCCGGACATCCCTTTCTCTCCCCTCTGCCTCGTGTACCAGGAGACAAATCCTTCAAAATCAAACCATAAACTGCCAAACAGTGGCTTTTAGTAAGCAAAGCATCACTCATATATTCTAGGGTTTGCTTTTATCTGAATGTTTAAGGCTTAAACAAATTTATGTGTGGCTGTTGCTTTTTACATGGGGCTTTCAAAGCAGTGTCACATTTGCTTGGAGCAAATCGGTGACTCTCTAGTGTATCCTCTGGCACGTTCACTTCTGATGTAGTTTTTGATCCTCAATTTGTTTTAAATGCCTTTATCAGGCACAGACTGTATGGAAAACAGGTCTGGAGGGGGCCTCAAATATCATCTGCCTGTCCCACAGCTGGTTTGCATAGCCAGGTCCATTTATCCTGTTCATTCACATCAGGGCTATGCTGCTCTGGGACTGTGGGAAGCTCTGTGAAGGTTGCTACCTCTTAACCTTGCTTTGATTTTTGCACCAAACCACAGAATGAATATGGACCAAAGCCACCAATTTCGGTTGAAACCCAAATGCATCCTGAAGGTGACCTAACCTAATTGAGGTAGAAACCACCGTCCAGCTCTCAGCTTTCTAATGATATATAGGCAGAGGGAGCTCTGCTTCATTCAGATCTTGAACAAACCTGGTTAGAAGTATGTGGTTTGCACATAGTGGGTTTGGGTAGAAAACAGCGATGCCTGTTGGCTGTGTATGTGGCTCAGTCTGAAGGTCCAGCGCGGGCTTGGGCTGTATCCTGCTGTCACAGGGCTCAACCTCAAGCTATGGAATGCCCAACCTCAAGCTGCACACAGCTCAGCTGAGACAGGAGAGCCCTGCAAGGGTTTGTATATGCCAATCTAATTACAAGGCTGCAACCAATGCTCTTATCAACCTTCCTTTTTATGGTCCACATGCATTAGCATCCAGTGATGTAGTTCTTTAGCAGTAGGATTGCTCGTGACTGTGCATATAAGTACATACGTTTTCTCTGCTGTATGTCTGTGATGTGCTAGGGATCTCTATTTCAACTATTACTAGTAAGCTTAAACCACTTTTTAAAAGCTTCCTGTTCTAGTAATTTCTGAATATTACAATAAAAGATGTGCTTACATAAACAGAGCAAACCAATATCCTTCTTTTGAGCAGTACAAGGCTCAGAAGACTCGGATAATGGCAGTGGCAGTGCACTGACCTCTTTCCACAAGGGTAGCATACAATGCCTGGTATTTTAAAGAGTGTTAGGAGTCTAAAGCATTATCCATTAGTACCCTTTTCTGGTCTGTTAGGCAGCAGGAAGAGCTCTAAACAGGAGAGGCAAGAATTGTGTCCTGTTGTGGCTGCATTTAAATGGCAAACACCCACCTACTTGTCTGCCCGTCAAAGCACTGAGGACCCTTTGCTTTTCCTTTGCCCTTCCCTGGTATTTCTATCCATAGCTGCCTGTTTCCATGGTTTGGATTGTAGGCTTTTGGGGACAGAAGCTGCTTGCATGTGGCATCCTGTTGTCCTGTGTATTGGCAGTTTCTACTAAACTCTAAACATTAATAAATGGAAAAATAATACTTTTCCCCTAATCAGTTTGCAAGGTTTGAAATGCCTGGTGAACTGTCTTCTAAGAATCTCCCAAAGCAAAGGGACCCGCATAGTCTTTGTAAGGAAAACATTGTGCAGCTTTGTGCTATCTGTACATGCACTTCCAAGGAAGTGTAATGTAGAAACAGGCAGACAATGACCTGCCTCATCCCATCTTCATTAGGATGCAAAGAGAGGGGGAGTTTTCCCTTCTGGCCTGATCAGGCTGAGGTTGGGGTGCTCCATAACCACAGCAAACACAAACTCTTGTGTTCTCCTTCCAGGACCATGTCAGGTTTATTGAAGGCTTGCATCTTTTAGCATGAGGTTCAGCCATTTTTTACTGGTTTAATTGAACAGAAACAAATGACTGCTGCTGCTCAGATTTTTCCTTTTTGCTGCAGGCTGCATTTGTAACTGAAGGGTTATGGTTTAGAATCCTTGAATGAAATGTTAGCTATTTAGAGAGACAAAGTGCTTCTGTAGGTGGCACAAACGCTAAATATCATTACTATCTTGCTTTCTTTATTAAAAGTTGATAAGAAAAATGAGCTTTAAAAATTTGGTTATGAGCAGTTATTTCCAATACAATTACTCCCTCTTGTGTGTAAACTACCTGCCACATTTCAATTACAGGAAAACAGTAGGGTAATAACACAGCTGTAAAGATGGATTTGAGTTAGGAAAACTCATTACTGTAACAGGCAGGATTCTTTTATTAATGATTTAAAGGCATAGACTTGGCTTTATTTTTTTTTTAATTAAAAATTGCCCCAGACTAAACTGACTGTGCAGTTTATATTCCCTCTTCATGGTTTCTCTGGGGTCTCTTTAGGTGCAATGATAAGGCAAACATGGGAAAGAAATGTGCTTTTCAGCTTCTGCTTTGTAGTGCAACTGTAATCTGTCAGGTAAAATTGTTTAGAGTTAGAATTACTGTATCCTTAGTGAGGAAAGAGTGAAAGGTTTTTGTTCCTCTCTTCCTGTCATACACACGCATATAAAATTGTGCACTTCTCCATCCTTATTCATGTTGTTCTTGTTCAAAAACAAGTAATTGTTTTGAGGCTGCCTGCATGACCCAAGAGCCTTGTGTATTTCCCTTCTTTCCTAATTCACTTGGACTGTATGTCCTGATATAAAGATGTTAACATTGTAGTGGTCTGACAACACCACCAATACTGTTAGTGACTGTACTATTGAGTGAAGAAGTTTCTATGGGTGAAATTGTTGCCCCCTGGAATTCAGAAGGAGTCTTGGTATTGACATCAGTGGATCAAGCCCTTTGCCATAATGCTTTTTATTTGCAAGTTTTTTACAGTCAATTCAATTTTTCTTCCTTCTGGATTGAGGAAAAAATGTGTTATGCTTTTGTTTTACTCTTTTTAGAGGTCTGAATTTTACTCCTGAAGAGTTTCTTTTCTGTACAAAAACCAATTGAGATTACTTATCTTTTTTAAAGATACATATGGTACTTTTCTGGCTTCTCTCCTTTGGTGTTTAGAATAATGTAGTCAGTTTTAATGGGATATTGCATGATGTTACTACAAGTTTGCCCCTTCACTACTGTTTCCTCCCAAGTGTTAAGCATTTGGTACTGATGACTTGCTGAGTTATAGTGCATCAGTTTCTTCTCGTGCTACACCTTTGAAAATTCAGTCTCTGATAATATTTCACTTTTATTATCCTAATATCACATTTTCTCTACCAGGATAAGCACATAAGGGTTTCATCTTCTTTGTTACCAAAAAGTGATGAAAGGACCCCATATTTTTACCTTACTGTCTCTACTCTCTGCTGAGCCACTGACTTTTTCAGAGGCCTGCCATAGCACTGGATATGCCTAAAGATATGTCATGGGAGCAAAAGAAATAGTGAAATAGTAAGTCTTCTACTGCTACCACTAAACCAAGCTGGATGTGCTGCCCTTCAGTCATTTAGATAATTATTTGGTTTTATTCTTTGGCTTTTGCACAAGACAGTCTATGGTGTACTGAGTGTTACAACAGCAGATGGCCCTTTTCTCTCAAAGATTTTGGGTTGGGTTTCATGAAGAACAGCGGCTTATGTGATTATGCTTCCAAATCGATGGACAGGCTTCCAGGTCTCAGTTCTTGATTGTTTCTAAGCCACTGTTCATACTTAAGCCATGTCAACAGAAGTATCTCTCCAAGAGACAGGAATATCTCAAACATACTTAATTTCTGTATTTCTCAGAGGCAGAGAAGAAAGCAATCTTATTTATTAGTATCCCTACTGTGAAAGAAGCTGCTGCATAAGCTCTGTACTTGCTACTAACCAGGAGTGAGAGATATTATAAATGTCCCCATACCAGAAAAAGCTTTTATTGATGCTGTTTTCCTACTGGACACCAGAGAATTTAGCCCTGACACCCAGATATAGCAGGACCCAGCATCTCTTGGTTATTACTACTTCTGATTTGAAGGAAGCTGTTAGAAACTCAGCAACGCCTCTCTCCTCATATTTTCAGTTCAGCACATGCATACCAGCACCTGGCAGATGTGCTGTATGGGCCACACTGTCAAGCCTCAGTAACCAGTCTTCAGCGTATCTCCATAGCAGGAAAATACATCACTGCATAAAAAATACAACATGGCTCTTTTTGGTCACTCAAAGAACAGAGGGATTAGAATAGATGGAGTAGGGAAGAGAGGGGCAAGGACTTGGATGGTTTGCAATATAAATTTTAGCATTTGGTCTCTGGCATAAGGCTTCACTTCCAGGCATTTCTGCCTGTGAACACAGAGGGTCCTGTCTGCTGGTGATCCGCATCCCAGCTATGGTGCGGGGAGTGTGATGGGAAGCTTTATCAGACCTGGAGGAGCTGCTTCATCGCATGATAGCAGCAGGACCTTGCAAACAGGAATGAGAGCATGGGGGGGCTGAGTCATAAACTTTGATCCCAGACTCCACCTTCTGCCACCTCCCTCCAGAGGGGTTTGTTCTCAGCTTCTCTTTCATCTGAAGAAATAAGATGTTTTGCATTAGGATTCGTCTCAGTGCCAACAAAAGGTCTTCAGACTCGCAGTTCTGCACCAGAGAGAGGTTTGTCTCTTAGCGAACATGTAAAAGGTATTATTATAAATGTGCAAAAGAACAAAAACAAGCTCGCTGCTAAAATGTCAATAATCAGTTAGTCCTCTGAATAGCACACAGTCTGATCCCTCCCTATTATTCTCACAGTACAGTAGGAGAAATGTTTTAATTTGGGAATCCGCACAGAAATGACGTGCCAAGCTGAGCTGTACAGTAAGTTTTCCACTGCTGCGTCCCTTGTTCCTTGCTCTTCTTTTTCCTTTCCTTCTGAACTTCCTGACATGCCTCCTGCACTCTCTCTGTAGCAGAGAGCAATGACCTTCTCAGCTTTCAGAACAGAGCAGCTTATTGCTGTAACAAAAATATTACGCTTCTGAAGCACCTCTTCTGCGTGATTGCCTTAAGGCTTAGGTGCTGCTTGAAGCAGTCTCCAAGTGCAAAGCCATCAGCTTTTCTGAAAGCTGCTGCTTAAAACATTTCGTTGCATTTGGTTACAAACCCCTGCTTGTTTGCATCTTGTAGCTTGTTTGCATACGGGTTGTAGCATAATCCGTGGAAAGGGAATGGAGCTGGCTCTTTCTTACACTGTAGATGACTGTGCAAAGCACTGAACAGCAGAAACCTTCACTGTCTTTGGGTGAAGCCCCAGCTTGAGGGCTCACTGCTGCCTGTTAGCTAGGATAAGCTTTTGTGTTTGACTAAACAAAAACAGTAGGGGGAAAGTACCATATTCTCTATGCAGTTGTGTGCATTTACTTTATTTACCTTCTGTCAGAACCTGCTGTAAAGACTGATGGTTCTGAGCACAGAATTACAGCCCTGTGGTTGTATGGAGTCTGTCTTTCCCATCCCCTCCTGCAGATGCTGTATTATCACTTCACCGCTTGTATGCTACCATACCTGACTTGATAGATGTATTTAAAATACTTGCTGGCATTTCACGTGCCTGTTCTTCCAAAGCTTTGCTATGGAGATGAGCTTGAATGTATCATTTGAATTCATCATAGCTTGCATTTTAGTTCTGGTCATTTCCACTTCAATTACATTTTCCCCATTACCAATCCTGCCTTCACTGCCATGGTCAACAGTAAGATGGACGGAGGTAATTATTTGTATTGAGGCACAAGTTTCTATGGGACTACACTCCAGTGCACTTGCATGAAGGACAACCTGTTAACACTGAAATGAAGTGGTTGCAAGCAGACTTAATAGAAGAGGAATAAATTTACGCACATAATTCAGCCTTGACCCTCATGAGTTCTCATTGCTTCATGTCCGCCTAGTACTGCTGCCCACCTCTTTCCTTTTTAAATGTGATCCAGTAACTAATAGTGAAATTATGGCAATCTGCTGTATGAAATTTTTGATTATTTGCATTTAATTAAAGGCTTCTCTTGAGAAAATGAAGAGCGGCTTAACCTCAGAGAAGCCTCTGCATCTCCAGTAATTGCTTCTAATTGAAGTCTTTAGAGACTTCCCACCCCACCACAGGAAAAGGGAGAAAAAAAACAAACCTGGAAAGTTTACTCCCACGCACAGGGTCCCTGAAAGTTAGTTTATCATTATGCAATTAAGGTGACTGAGGGAGCTAGAATTAAAGTTTCATTACTCTGAAGCCTGGTTTGCGGTGTGTTTAGGAGAAGTCCAAGGGCAGAATCCATCCTCTCAAACTGGCCGGGCTGTCTGACAGTGTCCGTGCAGGAGGTGTAGGTGCATGTCTTGCCTAAGTCATAGAATCATAGGTCATAGTGCGGTTTGGGTTGGAAGGGACTTTAAAGATCATTTAGTTCCAATCCCGATGGTTTCATTTCCATCACACGTTTCTGGTTTTGTGCAGTTCTTGCTGAATTCCAGTGGTATTTTGGTTATTCCAGCAAAAAAAAAGAGGTATGTGAGGCTGAGCAGCAGTACTGCCTCTGGGGCTGAGAACAGACATCTCCATGTTACTCCCAACTGCACAGGGCTCCAAGGCCACAACTTAGTCTTTCTTGCTGCAATAAGTGGATCTTTCTCATGCCAGCACCTTGCTCTGTTAATCCTGGTGTGTGTCCCTAAAGCAGGCATGGCATTTTATAAACCACCCATCTGGGGCATGGGTGTTGGGAATCAGTCCTGCTCCGGTCACCAAGGTGCTGTGGTGCATCAGGCACAGAGAGGTGAGCTATGGCTGGATAGGTCTGATGGGAGCCTGCGGTTCTGGGTCTAGGGAGGAGCACAGCACCTCATGTTAAAGCCACCACCTCAGGCTCAAGCATACGGCACTTCAGTTACACATTCTTCCTAATTACAACTATCAGCATTTCTGTGCCGATCCTGGCAGCACAGTCGCGCTGATTGCACCCTTCGGCTCTATTAAAATCCCTCCTCGTGTTACGGATCTGAAAAGAGGCATGACAGAAATTCAAGTGTGCATGTTGTAGCAACAGATATGGCCATTTTCTACTGTTTATTCTCTCCACTGAAGACAGCGAGGTTGAAAAACACGAGAGCATTCTGCTTTCTTGTGTTCTTGCATTGTTTGCTAATGCCTTGTTTCACACAAGTCAGCAGGAATGTGCATGTGATTTCTGCTTTTTATTATCCTGAAGGTTCTCTGTAATGTGTGCTGAAACACATAAAATGTCTAGATAGACTAAAATCTTTCAGAGTGACCTCTTGGAGGGCTACCAGTGAAATATTGGAAATGGAAATGTCATTGTTTGTCAGCAGTAGATTTGTCATGTTTTTTGGAGTTGCGGCTACAGTTGAATACATAAAAACATGTGTAACCTGCCTCTGTTGTTTCTTAGCAAGCAAATATGCTTGGCAAACTGGAACTTTTCATTTTAGAAAAATGAAAAAGTGCTTTATTTCTCCAGGCAGAGCCCTGAAATACTTTTATTTCGTGTAGGTGCAAGTCATATAGACGTGTGTAGGTGCTGATTTTGATTCAGGTTATTTAGGAAGGTGGTATTATTTCTGACAACAAATATTTAATCTTTCAATACAAGACATTAAAGAATTTGGTTCTAGGAAACTAGGAAATTAAATGCCTTTTACAGTCTTTATTTCCTTTGCATACTAGAAAGGCAGTTGCTGCTAATTGCATATTTGTACACACCAACCACTTCTGAATTCAGCAGTTACTTACAGAGAGACAGCATCAATAGAGACTGATAGAAGGTTTGCAGCAAAGCCTTGAGCCTTGTGAAGGTGAGGAACTTCAGCCTGAGCAGCTGATGGCTGGGTTGTATAAAGATTGAGTGAATCCCAGCACTGCTGCTGTGGTTTTACAGAAAACTGCATTGTCTAGAAGGGAGAACACTCCAGTTGACCAGCAGGTATAGGTTATAGGGCAAATTTCATCTTTATTTGAAGTTGCATGTCAAGATTGATTGACCAAAGATACTTGGTTTTGTTAATACTATAAAGGATTCAGTCTTGTACGTTGCCCAAGAAAAACCCTGTATGTTAGAAGGCAGATGTGTTTAATTCCTTTATTCTTCCCAGTGGAGCTACGTTTGCTGCCATTACACCTTTCTTCTAATAGGAAGCTTTTCTGCAGAGCAGTTTGCCTTGTCAGTCCTTTCGTCTTTAAGCTGAGAATGAGGAGTTTTTACATATTCAAGGCTAAAATAAATATTTCTCTGTATGGAGAGACTAAGGTCAGTAAAGACCCTGTTGTGCTTGTGCTGATGGGAGCCCTGTGAAGTGGGGATGGAGGCTGGGGCTGGGAAGGTAGTTAATTCCGTTTTGTTTGTAGGGTATGCTAAATAAACCCAGAGTAGCCAGTCACTTGATGCATGACTTGGTTCTCCTCTTACGGGGGTGTAGGTGCATGGCATCTCTGAGTTTACACAGGTATCAATAAGAGAAGAATAGGTTGGCAGCATACAGCTCCAGAAGACAGGCTGCAAAGGAAAAGATTGTTAAGATTTGTAATGTAGGCAATATCTGTGCAATTGAAAAGAAAAGTGTGTCCTGGATTTGTTGATTTATTTTACTTTTGGTGGTGGCGGTGTCATCTGCCCCCATAGAGAATAAAAGAGACTGTTGCTTTGGGTTGGTAGCAATCTATAGGGTCACATGTTAAATGGATTTCATTCACCTATGAAGTTTGTCAGTTTAAAACAAATACATAGATGCTGTGAGAATTTGTGCAGTACAAAACAGAGACAATGTCCAAGAGAGCTCTGTGGACAGAAATCTCTGGAAACAACTACAAATTTGTGCTCCTTCTTACAGAAGGAGGCTCACAGCTTTGGAAACATGGCACAGGAGCCTGGAAATGGTGGACAATTATACGTGAACCCTGGTAAATGAGAGTAAACTAATCTGTTGTACTCATTTCTTACCTTACTTTTCTTCATTGCATGTTTTCCTGTTTTTAAAATTAATCCTTTCAATAAGAAATGTGAAGTTAAATGACTACATTAACTGCTTAGTCACAGTTATCACTGGTGTTAACATTGGATGAGCTGACTGAAATGCTTACTGGAAACGAGTGTAGAGAGATGATGTGATTCATGGTGGGGAAATGACCACCATTCATCCAAAATGTTTTCAGTAGCAGCACTGGGAAGGGAATACACTGGTGCAATCTGTAGTTCTTGTTTTTGTTTTAAAGGTCTCTAATGAGCCATGTGTGCAATGCATTTCACCCTGGGAAATCCCACTGAAATCTGGCACTTGGATTTCATTTCTTGTGCTGCTATATTTAGAGCAGAAAGCAGATCTCCCAGCGTGATTCCTTCTGGCTTATAGGAGCCCTGTGAATTGTCTCAGTAATATACACTAATCGGTTACCAAAGCTGCCAGCCCCCCATGGAAATGCTTTATAACAATAAAGATTGGAAGCAGAGCAGTTGCTTGTACTTTCAGGCTGCAGTCATGAAGCAGTAGCCAGTTGTGTCTGCTGTGGGGATGAGGGACAGATGACCTCAGTGGATATGGTGTGGTCTTTGTTACTGTGGCCTGTTGCTCAATCACTCTTTTTCTGTGCCTCCTTTTTTTATCCTATGGGTAAGGGGTCCCATTTCCAGTGAGTTTTAAGGAGTAAATTAGAGTTTTTAAAGATTTGTTGTCTCAGAGCATGCACATTCCTTTCCTCACTGTCCATCCATGTTCACTAGTAAAAGTAACAGGCAGTCTGATGTAGTTATTTTTAATAAGTTCCCATCTTTCTTGACCTTAGTTCCATTGGAAATCATTCACATCCATGCTAAGTCAGGCATTCAACATCATCTTGTTATAATCAAAGGAACAAACCTCTCTTTTCAATATAGTATTTTTCCTGTGCTGACACCTTCAAGCCCAGCTGTACCGATTTCTGCAGCTGAAGTGCCAGGGTGGTCCATGCCTTGTGCTAAAGGAATGTGGTGGCATGGTTACTTTTAACTTATGGAAGGGGGAGGGAGGTAATACACATCGGTATTTGCAGTGTAACGTGAGAATATGGCATCTTTATATTCTAGTATTTTGAGATGTGTTTCAGGTATTTCATACGCTTTCCATACTTGTGTGTGTAGGAAAAGAATCTTTAAAACTTAGGAGCAGCGAAATCAGTACAGCTCTGTAGAAATTACTTTCAAAATCTACTAAATTAAGCAGAGAACATGTCCATCCTGGCAGCTTTTTGTTATCTTTCACAGTTCTTTGATAGGGATGTAATTTTCTGTAATCACTCAGAAAGATGGCTGGATATTTTTTCTATTAAATTCTGAAGGACTTAAACCTTTTCTGGCTTACCTTTGCTATTTTTCATGTTTATATACAACAGTATAATACATCAGCATTTTTATATGTTTCCCATATAAAAATGAGCCATGCTTATAGAGGCTGTCAGACTTTCTATTCCACAGAATAACTGGAGCATCACTGTGAGTTGACACCAGCCTAAAATTCACATATAGATGCCAAAATGTCTTATTTTATGGCCCTGTTGCTATTTAATAGCCAAGCTGTGCCCTTTTCTTAATTTACTGTCACTATCCAGAAGTACATTAGTGCTGGGGGATGCTGCTTGCAGAGATCCCAGGGTAGCTCTGCAGCTTTCATGGGTGCCCTGAAGTCAGCAAAGCTGCGTGTTGGCTAAGGAGGTGGCCACGCTATGATAATTAAGTGGCAAGTTAGGAATAGTAGGGAGACCAGTCTACAGTGCTTTAACCTTTTTTCAGCAGGTTTCTTCTACCAGCGACTGGAATATAAAATGATTACTTTTTGCTCTCTCCTCTGTGTTTAGCCTCAGGAGGTTTCTGATAGGTTTTGGCCGTTAAAGACAGCAGTAAATGCCTAGCAGGAAGCTAGCTGGCATTTATAACCTTAAGCTACTTAGGAAATCAGAAAAGGTGAATGGATTTTTATTATTTTATTTTATTTTAAAGAGAAGAGCTACAATAGCGAAAGGCGCTGCCTGCTTTGCAGGTGGATTCCACTCAGGATGATAAATTATGTCTGAACTGAACCAAAATGTTCCTAATGGCCCTAGTCAAAAGGCCTATTACAGGATGTCTAACTCACTTAAATTCCTTTCTGCTTTAAATCGTTAATGATTAAGTATTTTACGGCTAAAGGGATATGCTCTTAAAGGGCACTTTGCTTTAAGGTTAGCCAAACTTAAAAATGAGCACCTGAACTGAGGTATACCGACTCGCTCGAGTGACCTTCTTCTGGTGATGGAATCAGGATATTGTCTCTATGGGTAGCTGATTTTGTGAAGATAGTTACAGAGCAGAAAGAAGGTTTATGAGAGAGGAAGCAGAGGAACATTTTGGAGCAGAGAGAAACAGCAGCTTTGGTTTGCCCTGGTGGTTTTTAAATCACACTTTTGATATAGCAGAAATAAAGACTTTTTTGTCTTTCATTATATTTGGAGAAGTTAACTATATGATGACATAAAGGAGGTTTTCCCAAAAGAACAGCTGGTACATTGTAAGTCACCAGCCCTGTATTGGCTTATGCAGTTACTTGCTTTAAATCATGGTTTTGTAGCAATGAAGGTGCTAAATCTGTCTAGTAGTCGCAAAGATTTAGACTCCCATCCAGTGTGCTGCTGCCTGGCCAGCTGCTGACCAGGCATGCCTCATTATTGTCTGTAAGGGTGTGAAAATATGTAGTAGATACGTGTTGAGCATCGTCAGCTATAGGAACTTCTCAATTTCTTAGATTTTTAATACCTCCTGAAAGTGAATCACAGAAAATTCCAAGTCACTTCACATAGCACTGATACTTAAGTACTACTATATACTATTCACATAGAATTGCGTACTCACAGCAGCCGTGCATATGTGAATATTAATGCATGCAGGTCCAGTTTTCCTCCCATTAGACTCAAGGATGAGTTTATTGGACTTGAAGTTTATCTTCTAATCCTTTTCCCATGAGTGTCATCAGTCTGCTGATTCAGCAATTACTCTCATCTGCCTTCAGTCAGGGCATTGATTCAGGGCCAGCAAGCAGCACACACAGGAGGGGATACTGACCATAAATACCAGGTCTGGCCCCATAAACATATGTGCATGCCTAATATATGCACATAGGAGTGGGTAAGCTTGCAGAGAAAGCTGAAAGAGCATGTTTTCCAAAGTATCTACATTGCTCTTTATGTTGTGTGGACAGCTTCCAAGCATCTAGGACTGCAACACTGCCATCTTTCGTCATTTTTCTTGCAGAATAAAGGGTGTATGCCTTATAAATTTCAAAATACCCATTTTCTTTTTGTTTCTCCCCTCCTGATGGTGCAGATCCCCACTGGGGATTTTAAGCAAGCATTGTTCCCAGCTTGTTTGGGATGCTGTTAATGTGAATTCCTGGCCCAGTGCACTGCAAACGTCTGGCTCCTTCAGAATATTTCTGTTCCCCACTGTGTTGCTTCCCCTTTGATATCTGATGAATCAGCAGGTCTTTAATTGCTGTTCCTCTTAGCCAGGAGGGCTCTCGTTCAATATGTTAAATATTTGATTGCCTCAGCTTTCCAGATAGAGCAGGGCAGATAGATACAGTGGGATGTAAGTGACTCCTGACGCCAAACCTGTTGCCCTTCCAGATGGCGAGCTTGGGAGCTCAGCCTGAGCTTATGTCTGGGAAGCATCGCCTGGAGCCCAGATGGGATACAGGGAGCGAGGCTCAGGCTTCTGGGAGGCAGTTTTAACTAGCAGCATCCGTTCTCAAGAAGACTTGGTGCAGGAGGGTCTAGAGTTGCCTGGGAGGCCCATGCGTGGCCAGGAGGCGAGTGTGGCAGTGTGCTCTGCTCTGGCTGCTAACGGGACTCCTTTTTGTTGTTTTCTTAAAGAAGCAATGTAGACGTAGTCACTGGGGTACTTCTGTGCTTGGTGGATTATGGAGTGTGCCTTCAGGGACTCAGTGAGATGAGGTATTATAGCCAATAAAATTACCTTCTGGTAACTTTCCTGAGTATTATGCATGCATTTCATAGTCAGTGAGCTGAAGTAAGGGCATTTTTTATAGCACTTTCCAAGTATTTTAAAAGTGTGTGCTGTACAGGGACAATCTCTTGTGTCTTTCATAAGAAAGCCCAGCTTCCAGATAAGGCTGTTACTGGCCCCACCACTGGGCAGAGTTGGTTCTTTATCCATGCAAGTGGCTCCTTGAGAGGAGAAATCCAGTTCAGCATTCACAGATATTCACTGTGTGCTCACAGAAAGCTGGGACTTGCTGTTTGTCACTGCCTGTGTGCTTTGGGGAGGTATCTCTCCACATGATGCTGTGTAGGAGCGTGCAGACTCTCACATCACAGCAAAGCATGAGCAGTCCTGAGGATCATCAGCAACGCAGGTTTGAGGCAGTAGCTGCAATGCAGACTGTGGAGGAGAATATCCCCAGTGTACCTCTGCATCTGCCTCTGGGCTTCATATTCCTCTGAAGTCACTGCCTCTGCATTTCGAATGGAGAATGGAGTCATGTTTGGAGTAGTGTGTAGAAGAACAGTGAGAAGTTCAGAGCATACACATTCAGTCCCTTCGCTTGTGGGTGGCACTGGAGAGAAGAAAGAGCTCGATCAGAGTAATGGGGAGAGGAAGAGCCCTACAGCCTCGCTTTGTTAATCTTATTAGCCTGGTCCTAATGTAAGAGAAGCTTCTGCAATGCACACACTCAAGCAGTGGGATGAAAAAAATTGCAGAAGTTTCCCCCCCACCAAGTCAAAGGAGAAGCAGTCTCACTCCCACTGAAGGGATGAAATAAATGTAGCTGCTACTAGAGCAGAGCAGTGAACATCAGAATCATCATTTCGGAGAACAGACCTCTTAAACGGGCCTTTAGATTAAGAAAAATAGGTGCAGAGTAAAATTCTATCCCGAAGCAAACTTGGCAGTGCTGCAGCAGTGAGATGGAGAAGCCCTATGAATAGATAAGTGAAGTTTTCCCACATTATTCAGTGTTCCCACTTGCTGAACAAGCGGAGCAGAAAGTTCTCAGTGGATGAGGAATGGGACAGAACAGTCCATCCACGTGGAGCCTTGACTTCTGCCAGGCTGTTAATATCAGGGATGTTTATGACCTTCCAGTCAAGCAAGGGAGAATAACTCATCGGCAGTCAGGTTCAATGCAGCTAATGTTTCCAAGATTAAATGCCACTTGCAGACCAGATCCGATTGCCAATTTTATGGTGAACCTATTCTGTCATTGCAGTTTTCAGTGTTCGAGCCACGCAGGTTTTGAGCTCCCTGGCATTATGGTGCTATATGCAAAGAGAAAGCTGGCTAGAAATGTGGGAAAGCTTGAAAGTCTTCTTTGTTCAGAAACAATGCTGATGGCTCCTGCTACAATGCCTTGGGAGAGCCAACCATTTCAGTATCTGGATTCAGCAGGTGCCCTTGATGTGAGACAGTTTCCCTTGTGTCCCTTCAGCCACAATCAGTTCTTACGAGCATAAACCCCGTGGTCCTACCTGGACTATGTTACATGACTGGTGGGGCAGATGATTAGTGACCTACATGGTCTTCAGGGACCATGTTGTTTCCCTGTGGCATTGTAAGGTTTTATCTATTTGTGTTTGTTTGCCGCTTACAGACGTGGCCAGTTATCTTCATTAATGGAAACCAGTTGATAGTCCAGTCCTATTCAAGGTATTTGAGCACACAGGAAAGGCATATTGACTGCCAGCTTTAAGCACAGGCCAAAGCTACAAAGCTTTTACAGCAGTAATACACCCTGTGGTCTAGATTGGAAAATCAGAGAAAGAATTTGCGACTTTACACAAATATCTTGGCTCTCTAAAGTGGATTTGTAATGGAGGTGGGCTTCCAGTCACCTACTCAGTGCCTGTGTCAGGGAAGATTTCTGTAGAGCCAGTTTACCTGTCTCCTGTTGATAAAAATAATTGGAATTATTGGACCTTCAAAGCCGTGGAGAAAGTAATGGATGACCAGCTGCACTTCAAATGAAAAAGTAATCTGTGGAATAATTACTGCCAGTCAACACAAGCCCAGCTGTGAAATACTAATGGGTTGCTCGATCAGTCCATACAGAGCTCTCAATCATCCTCATGGAGAACAGCACAAACCCAGCAAATGGCAGAGGATTTGTAGTCAGCCACGTTATTGACAGGGGCAGAATAAGATGTTCTAATGTGGTATTTGCTATAAGCAGGTAACAGTTATTGGGTCCTAATGGAAAACTTTTCTTAATATTTGTAAGCTCAGAGGTGATCTGTTTTATGTCTCTCCAAGCACCCATGATCTCACAGTGGACAAGCAGCAGCAGCCTTGTGCTCTGCAGATCTATGCATAGCACTGCTGTGAAACTCAGCAGCGTGTGACAGTCTTGGAGAAAAAAAATAACTGAACAGAGGGGTTTCTATATTTAACACTAACCCGTGTGCCTTCGAGCTCGGAAATACTGACAAGAAGTGAGCTGCCACCCTGATCCAGCAAAGGACTGCATTTCAGGCGTGTGAACAGTCCTGGTTGCTTCAGAGAGACTTTGCATAAGCTTAAGCACTTTGTGAGATTGAAGTCTACTGAGTAGGAGTTCATAAATAAAAAGGGAAGGCTCTGCACTAGATTTCTCTTCCGAAGCCCTTGAACTTCAGGGAAGTTCTGCTTCAAAAAGGGGAGCCAACCAGGGAACGAACATAGGCTGCTTTGATTAGAAATGCTGCAGTTTTGATTGTGCCGTGAGATATGGGCCTCGTGCTGCATTTGTTAATGGGAATGATTGTTTGGTGTCTGTTCTCTGTCTACCTCCTCCTGGTTGCAGCATATCTATGCATCTCAGTCTCCATCCTCCCACATTGCGTAGATGTGGGAACAGGACGGTGCCAAACCTCAGAGGAAAGTCTGGTTTGTGTCTGAAGGCAGTTTCAGCTTTGTGATTAGGCTCTGCTTCCCTGTATGTTGCAGAAGAGGAGACAAATAAATCTGAGCATGAAACAGATCCACAGCTGATTTAGAGGGTGTGAGGGAAAGCTGTTCATGATTTTATGTGAAGTAGCAAATGGAGGAAGTGGACCAAAACCAGGATATGTCCTCCTTTGTTTCTGTCTGTCCTATAGTGAGAGAGAAAACATCCTCTGTGTAAGGAGAAGCACTGTGACTGATTGGCCTTAATGGGTTTTGTGGGCACAGATGGTTCTTTCTTCAGAGCGTGCTAGAGTAGGATGTAGATCTATAATAATTGAACACTGAGCAGAGAGAGACACACAGGAAAGTATCAAAACCTGTCTGTGTCCCCAAGATGGGTGTAGGGAGCTGTTTCTGTTCTCAATCTGTTTTGATGTTAAATTGCAAGAAGGAGGGGAGTTCCTTGGTGTCCTCTGAAAAGCCAAGAGAGAGAACTAGAATCGTTCAGAAAATAACTTGGTGCATTTAAATGATGCTTCTGCACTGAAAGGCACTTGGAGCCACCTAACTTGAGCACATAAGTTAGGTCCTAAATTTAGTTTGTCTGAATATTCCCAATTCATCAACTTCAGAAACTTCTTTTTAAAACTAGGAAATTCTAAGCTCAAACCTGACAGTTTTCACTGCAAGATTTGAGGAATTTGGATCTCTGTAGTCACCCTGTACAAATTTGAATGTGGATGGTTTTTGACTCCCTGAGAAGCAAGTTGCCCAGCCATCACACTGGATAGTGCTGGGGTTCCCTTTCTTCCTGCGGCTCTACAGCTGGCCTTCTGTGCAACCTTTATTATTAGGTTTATAATTATTACGTGTATCTGCATATATATATATCTCAGGAAACCTAGGCTCAGATTTCCATATTAACCAATAGACTCCAACCTCAACAGCCCATATAATTGACTATGGAGCAAGTGGTACAGTGCAGGTAACTTTGCTCTTCTGAGCAACATGGGCTAGAGGAGTAGAGTCTTCCAGCATCTGCAGGCAATGCCAGAAAGCCTGTTGAGCACATATTTGAGATGACTGCTCTAGGTATTATTGCATTATAAATAGCAGCTAATAATAGTAGCATAACAGCAAGGTTCTCAGCTGATGTAAATTGGAAACTGTAATTCCGTAGAAGTTAATGGAGCTCAACTGATTTACACTAGTTGGCTGTCTGGCCCCTAGCAAATGATTCTAAATCTGATAAAATTAAATGAGATTCAAAGCTCCCTCCTCACATTAGAGAATATTAAACCCTATCTCTGCTGTCAGACTTCTTGCATGACTCTCAGGCTTTGTAGCTGGGGCTTTAAGATCCTGTTTTAAGTTCTTGATTTTATTATTTGATATTTTTTTCACTTCTCTCTCTTTTATTTTGTTTAGTTAGTAAAATCTTTACTTCCCCAAAAGGAAAATTAGAAAAATCACCCATTTTAATGGATCATTAGGTGCTATTTGTTAGTATTCACAAGCTGTTGGCAGAGATCTTAAAGCCATTGAGATCTGTGCCCTTTAATTTCAGATCAAAATGAAAATAGACATTGAAAACATCTGTTTGGCATCCATGCTGGAGAGGTCTGTGGCCTCAGTGTTTTTCCCTTGTTCTCAGTAAAGCACTGTAAATTTTATTTCATATGACTGCCTCCAGCCTATAAATTAAAAAAGGCAGGTCTTCAAACCTGGTGAATTTAAAAACTAAGTATTGAATTAGTTTATATGGTCTTTTTACTGTTGCTCAGCTTGGATGTATTACAGGCTGCGGGCTGATGTGTGGAGGCACTTAGCGCCATGGTTTAGTGGTAGACTTGACAGTCCTGGGGTAAAGGTTGGACTTGATCTTAAAGGACTGTTCCAGCCTGATTGATTCTATGGATCAGCAAGGCAGCTGGTCCTAGGGTAGGTTATACAGCAGTCAGAAGCGACGAGCAGCTTTAGGAGAGGTTTATCCTTTGAAGATTTCTTGCTTGTCTCTCATCTACTGGCATAAATGCAGGAATCGTTCCCTCTCTCAGTTCTGTCGCCAAGATCCAGACTGGCTTAAACACTTTTAATAGCAGGTTTTAGACATGCAGATGGGTTTGACAGAACTGGGTCGCGGGATGGTGGGGTGCGCTGTGCCCTGCAGGGGGTGGACCAGGGAGCGGCTCACTGTGGGTGTAAGTGAGGTGATGACTTTGCTTTGTGCAGAACAGCACATCCGACCACAGCGTCTGTTCAGGGGAAATTTAGATTTGCTGGCTTGGAAACAAACCTGATCTAGTGATTGCCCCTGAGTCATTGGTGCGCTCTTGCCTGAGAGCCTGAATCGGAACAAAGTCACTTGAAATGAGAAAGTTTCAATGCGAAAATCTCCTGAGAATTAGGGCAACTGGAAACAGCCACAGGCAGGATCTCTAAACAAGTCCCAGCACTGAGACTACTCAAATGAGTAGAAGGCACCTCTCACTCCAGGCCATGCTGCTATGAATAGTTTTGGGTGATTTCCACAGATGATGTGAGATAAAATAGTAGAAGTTTGTTTGAGAACAAGTGTAAAGCTCAAACAATACATTTGTTTTCTTTACTACATTGGTCATGCTGAAGTCTTCACTAGAGCAGAAGGTAAATGAAATCATCAAGATCATCTCTGCTAAATAGAAGTAAAAATATATTTAAAAATTCATGGCACAGACCTACAGTTGCTCATAAAACCTATGTTTGTTGTAGGAAACTAGCATTAAAAGGTGCATCTATCCTGTTTGAGTTAGGCTTTGGCGCATTTCTTTTTATCTGAAGACTTTCTCCATGAATTCATCTCACCAGTCAGTCTCTTGTACAGGCAGCTTCCCATTTTGTCATTTCTGCTTGATTCATTCATAAAGGTGAAATCTCAGGGTAGACTTGAAAGAATAAAGCATATCCTGATTCACATATATTTTTCCAATTTCTAGTAGTGAGCTCAGAAAATCTGCATGCTTTGAAAATACAGAGTATTGGATATCCCAAGGCATGAAAACATCCCTTGTGCATCTTGCTGTAAATCAGCTTTGGCATCCCTGTGCTGGCGTGCCTCCTTCACGGGATGGAGCACACTCCATGCTCTTGGGTCCATGCAGCAGTTGCAGGATGGGCCATATTCTTCTTAATGTTGTAGTTTGATGGTGAGCAAAGTTCATAATTGCTGCAAGTAAGCTTAGAGTAAATTTAAATAAAATACAAATAAATATCCAGGAAAATGCAATGTCCAAGCCTAAAGGAAAATGAACCCTGCACAGGTCCCTAGAAATACGCGCTACTGTTTTTTGTAAGACTTAAGTGAAAATGCAGCAGCACTTTGTGCTAAGATCGTTGAATTACTTTGTGTGAATAAGGGTAACAAGATTTGGATAACACTAGAAGGGAGATGGGGAAATTAATTTTCTTGGTGTGCTGCCTGTAACTTTCAAACAATTCTGGGAGACTCCCGATAAGGGCCGATGAGACTTGTTCTGGGAACAAAATGATGTTAACCAATCTGCGAGTAAACTCTGGCTCGGCACTCCACTTGTCATTATTCAATCTGTCCTGACGAATAACACAGATAAAAGGATACTCTAGTCCCATGATGCAGAGGACTGATACACGCAGTGAATCATAATCAAGCCAGGGACTCATTTTTTCTTTTATTATTTTATTTTTCAGGTAAGAGCAGCAGTTACCAGCTTTTAAATGGCATCATAAATTATTTGTTCTCTTTTGGCAAAGATGCTTACTTGCATCTTATAATGGAAATCATCTGGGCTTTTGAGAAAGTATTTAAGACTCATTTTAGCATGCACTGTTATTTTTATTTTAGCCAAGCTCTGGGCCAAGTGTAATTTTCTCGATGTTAATTAGTCTAGAGCTGTGAAATGGGCTTACAGAGCCAAACTGCATTTGTGCTGTATTACCCAGGTTTTAAAAATGAATTTAGAAATCCCCAAATCTCCTGTACTTCAGATCAGTGCAAGTCCAAAGTTGTCCTTTCTGATACCATTCCTTAGTTAGACATTGCCTCTACTTACTGTATACACTTTAAGAGATACTTTATTTTTAAACCTGTGTATAATAAAGGTATTACAAGGAATGCTTTTAGGACTTGTAATGCATCTCCAAAGACAGGAGAAACACATTTCCTCGTATTCCAACTGCAATACAGGGGCTCCTCTGCCATCTTCTTGAAGGAAAGGAGTAAGAAGAGGAATCAAAGCACAGCCCCTAAAAATCTGAGTAAATTTTCTTAAATCTGTTTCTGAGTAAGTTTTCATGGAGCATCAGTTAACTGTGCAGCCTCCATGAACAGGCAGCGTTTGGCATCCTTATGTGCTGGGTGGTGTCCACCAGCATAGATTCAGTCATCAGCTCTTGCTGCTCCCTTCTCTCAAGCCACTGCCTTGAGCCCTGTTGTGCAGCCCTCAGCTCTTCTGAGCTGATCCTAGAGAAATAAGATACTCCATTAATGCACACATTGAGGAAGACATTGCCTTCTTTTTCCTGTGATAGACAAATTGTATATTAATTTGTCTAGACCAAAGACATAAATATTTGATTTCCATGGAGTCACCGCATTAACAAAAAGTATGCAGAGTTCACTTTTGTTTCATTAGTTGAAATAAGCTGAGGCAATTTTAGTTCATAAACACGGGTTTTGATTCTATTGGCACAGCTTTAAAATCCATTTAAAATCTTGTTACTTGAGGTCTGTAAACAAAATACAGTTCTTCTATCTAATTTGTGTTGTCAAGAGCAAAGCAATTTACATAAGAGGTTTGATAGACTATCAGGAGCAGCTATACTTTCAGAGAGAAAAGCCTATTAGATCTTAATCCATCTGATAAGCATATTACTTCCACCAAAGCCGAACTGCTTTCGTATTCAGTATAAATAATTCCATTTAGTGTAATTGATTATTTTACAGCAGGAATCAAGATAGATATTGTTGGAGAAGAATCAGCCTATTAGTCATGTTTTGGAGGTTGTTCTGGAGAAGACGGATTTCGATAAGCTCAAGCTAGTCTGAGCGATTTGCAGAGCAGATCACTAGCCAAGCTGTCATTGTGCAGCTTCTGTTAGCTCTCAAATATTGTCTGAGCTATTATAGTTTGGTACAAGATAATAGCAGGAGCTATGCGCAGGAAACTTCAGAGCAATGTAGCGAGATCTCATCATGTCTTGGTCTGGAACTGTGTTATACCTTTGGAAATTCTTAGGCAATCAATGCAGGAAGGCTGCAGAAGGCAGTGTTCATTCTGTTTCTGCAAAAGCATGGTTTATAGGTGCTGCAGATTCCAGAATATGTCAGGAATATTTGGTCTCTAGTCTGGGGATACTTAGTGAGTACTGGGGATACTCGGTGGATACTCCAGAAGCTTGCTGCTCACCTGCGGTAAGGCTTGATGCCTCAACAGTGCTTTGTGGCGAGCTGTCCAGATGTGGGTTGAAATGGCCTTACTGCAGTGCTTTATTTTAGTGTAGGTTTTGTCTGTTTTGTCTTGCTCTGTCCTCCTTGTCCCTGCTTTCTTCTTTTTTTAACTCCCTTGCCAATGTATTACTTTTTTTTCTGGCTGCATGATGGCACATCCCCCTTTTGGTTATTGCATTCCCGCAGGAAATGGAATCACACAGTTCTGACTGAAACGTGTTACTGCCAGAGAGCACGAAGCTGTGTTTGTGTGTGAGGGCTTCTAAAGCTTCTGTTTAAAAGAGCAGGCTGTGTTTAAGCATACGTATAATCCATGTGTGGTGACATTTCAAGGTTATGGAAATCCAGAATTGGTTTTCACACTTAAAATTTAAACTTCAGCAATGGGAACAACTGTTGTCTTCATCATGGTGGGCTGCCGCAGCAGGGTAATACACCTTGCTCAGAAATTAATTGGAAAGGGTGGTTCCTTGAGGGAATGCTAAATTTGTTCTTTAATTGTAGTATAAATATGTCATTGCTTTTCTAACTCAAGTTATATATGCATGGAAGGTTGCAGGGTGCCAAAGGGCCTGCCATCACAAGATATCGCCTCTCAAAGCAGCCCTGAAATATAGATGTAGCCTGCTGAAGTTGTGAAAGCTGTTTACTAACTCTCTCTAAGCAGTGGTGAATTAGAATCTGATGCATAGTATTTCTTTATAGAAGTAGGGGGGGTTTATTTGCATTAACTCCAAATGGCTTCCAGAGCAGAATGAAAGGAAATGTTATAGTTCATTATGAGATAAGGAAAGGAAAAGAACATAATGGGGTTGAAGGATTTGAAGCAGGATTTTTTTTCTTTTTCATGGTAGGGATTGTGCTGCCCACAGGCTAAGCAGTGCTTGAGACTGATGTTTGTACCTCAGCTAGGTTCAGTTATTGAACAGACATTGAATGAGCTTTCCCTTGAACTGTGGCAGCAAATCAGGCCCTTCTAATGAGAAAAAAAAAGAAGAGGTTTTGGAGAAATAGTCCCAAGTGACATTTGAAAATACTCATCTGAACACTAATCAGGGGCTGTCTCACAAGCAGGCCATGGGCTCTTTGCGGAACATCTTGTCACACAGTGAGCTGCAGAACATGTTTTGCCAATCATGGCATACACTGAATTGTGGAAAGCTGGGCTTTGGTTAGGGCTGTGGGTTATTCTCCACCAAAGCACAGCCAAATTGTGGTGCTGCTTCCCATGCCCAAACCTGAGATGTCAGGGTGAATCTCATTGCTGAATTGGTTCTACTCTTCCTTCTGCTGTGTCTGAAATCCGTTTCTTTCTGTGTTTTGTGAACAGAGTAAGTAAAACAATTAGGTATGAGAAAGATGTATGAGTTCGGATCTTCAGCTAGTGAAATGGTTTGATGAATTTGCATCAGAAAAATGCTGCGATGAAGACACAGTCAAGACTTTTTTGAGAACCTCTTTTTTATATTACAGCCAAAACATGGACATTTATCTTACCAAAATTGCTGAGGAAGAAGATAAAATTAATCCGTGGGCAGTGCTGTGTATGTGTTATAGTCCCACGTAAGTCCAGCACTAGGTTTACATGTTCCTCAGATTTTGAACTGGGACTTTCAAAGGCAGGAACAAGTTTCTCTCCTTGGCATCCAAGCACATAAACACAACAGCTCCAATTAGAGATGCAGCTGAGTACAGATATATGAATTTTGTTGTGTAATCCTTAAAACCAACTTCATGCAAGGATAATCTGATGTGGTGTCAGTCAGTGTAGTACCTGGCTGGTGACATCCCATAGAGATACAGGGACTCTTCCTTGGCAGGCTTTTGTGCTCTATCTCGCAGGGAAGGGCAAATGTGATAAAGTGAATCTGATAAGCAGTCACTGATTTATATCAACACATGGATGAATCTGATTGGGATGAATGAGGAATCAGAAATCAATTAATGATGGATTATTGTTTCAGATTCAAATTGATCGTAGATTTTGGCAGCCTTAAGAAATATTCTGCCAGGCTCAATGATTATGGTGTTAAAAGCCAGGAGAGGATATGTATCCCTTAATTAGTCCTCCTCTTTTACTATAGCCTTAAATACCTGAAGTAGAAACAGGAGAACAAATCACACCTTTGCTATCTTGTGCCCATTTTCAGTTCTTAATTTAATTTTATTTTCAATCTTAATCACCTTTTCTTTCTCACTGCTTTTTAAAATGTGTGGTATGGGCTTGGATGTGGATCTTTCTCCTTTTGTACATGTGGTCGCTATGTTCATCTCCATGTGAGTTGCAGAATGGTTCATTATCAGATTCCAGAAGCATCTGTGACTGTGTTATACTTTATTATGCAGCCCGTTGTTACGTTGAGGAATTGTTAGTCCCACAAAGTCTCTGATCTCTCTAACTGTTGTGGGCAGGACAAAAGTGAGAAGCGTGAACTGCAGCCAAGAGGAACAGGTGAGCAGCAAGGCGAGGGTCGAGTGTGTTTAGGTGCTGAATGCCTTCTGCGAACTTTGAGCCTCCCTGCAATTCAGAGGAAGTTGAAACTATTCTGTGCAGCTGAAGATGAGATCTCTCATACCCAGAGAAGTGAACACACTAAATTCTGAAGAGATTAATGACCCCACTGTGCTTCTAAAGAGAGAAAGTAAAAATATTTACTTTGGAAAGCATGGGAACTTAGGAGTGGTGTTAGTAGGGATGAAGAGTTCACCAGAGGAGCTCAGTGAGAGCTGAGAACATATAAATATTATCCAGCAGCTCTATAACTGAGGGAAGTCAAACATGCCTTTGGAGATGGGTAATTGTTAAACATTCTAAAATGCTTTGTGAAAACTATGAAAGTTTTTTCTTCAAGAAAGAAAGGAAGGGAGAGTTCTCCATAAAGTCACCTAAAAGCAAGAGCTGCTTTCTGATGTGCAACACTGTGCCTACATGTGCCTCACCAGAGCATTCAGCTGAATACCACTTGACCACTGCAGATGCCAGACTTTATGTTACCTTAACCCTGTTTAATGCAGAATACTGTTTATAGTTGCCCAGCTTTTGCCACAAGTTACAGATATGAACAAGCACAATAAAATGGCTCCATAGACCCTCACCAGTGCATATGGCTGTGGCGGCTTATCCTTGTGTCTAAGTCTTTATTGCACAGATTTAGACATGGCTTTATCTGACTACAAGCTCCCAGCACTTTGGCATCCAGTCTGATCTTCTCTCAAAAATTTTAGGGTGCAGCCTTTGAAAGGGGACAGTCAGAACTATCAATTACTTGATAAAGATAATAGCCTTTTGGGGACAGGGGTAATAATGAAAGCGATGACTAGTAGGGTTTTGGCAGATCAAATGGACTCTCTAGAGGATGTGAGATTTACTTTCTCCCTGTGTCAATATGGGTAGTGAAATATTTGGATGTGTTTTTCAGTGATATCTTTCAGACTTCCTTTTCATTGTCCATGTGGCCATTCACCTCAAGCAGTCCATGAATTAGAAAGAAAGAAAAATTAATATCTAATTTAAAAGGCTGGACTATATTCTTGCGCTGTCCTCAGGGCTTTGATAGCACCTTTTAAGGCCCAGCTTCTCTTACTTAATAAATTCTGGATGTAAAACCTCACTTACACACATCATATTAAAAAAAGTTTGGAACATTAACTTTAACGAGAGTCACTCTACAAGCTCATTTTTCACTAACTTTCCTTGCTGTAGAAACATATATTACATAAGTGTGGAATGAAAGTTTTTGCCCTCTGGCAATGGGATATTACTTTTACTACTCTGACTTCAGAAGTGAGGCTATAATGTGAGTAAAAATGAGTATCAGTGTCACAGAACAGTGAAAACAATACTGAAGTGCTTTCTTAGCACTATGTTTCTGATACGTGCTTTGATACAAGGAAGCCAGCACCTGAGCTGCGCTTATGGGGTTGTGCCCTGTTGATCTTAAGCGTAGTTTCTCATCAGCTCTGAGCACACAGAACGGGGCTTTCAGTTCAGTGGAATGACACAACCAGAAATGGGGTATGCTGCAGTGCTTGGATCTATGAGGGATGTTGGGGATATTCTGCAAAGGACATTGGAGAAAGAAGGGTATTGATTTTTGTGTGCTCAGGAGTGTGGATATAAGGGAAAGCTGTGTTAAATGTGATGACACTATTGTGTTTGCAACAGTGCATGTAATATTTAAGCTGTGTGTTTGCTTTTTATATTCAGTGTGTTTATGTGGCCTCTTTGTTGGGATGCGTTGCCCCTGAGCTCAGAGGAGGTGATCTCTGAATACTGATCAGCTTTCTTGGACCCTTCTTCCCTCCAGGGCTTTATCCCATGGCACTCTACCAAGCAGATCGTAGAAACCAGGTTGGAAGGGATCTCAAGGATCATCTCCTTCAAGAGGCCAAAGTCTGCTCTCCTAAAGTCCAGGGTGGGGAGGTTTTGGCTGTTTGGCCATGGGCTGTGGGTCCGCTGCAGACTGCATTTTCAACCAGGCATCTAACTCGTTCTCAGACGTTACGCATCTTTCTTACTGCCTCTTGCAACTCGGATACCTGCTGCAGGAGGTCCTCCCCCTGGGCACACGGTCTGCAGGCAGGTCTGGCCCTGCCCCACAAAAAAGGTCCAGGCAGTTCCTGCAGCCCAAGGTCTCCACTGCAGCTTCTCACTTTGGCAGTTCCATTTGGGTTGAAAGCACTGACTACCACCAGGCTGGATAGTGCAGCCTTTGTTTTCAGAGGAGTGACCACTATTCTACATTGTGGGTCAGCTGCTGCAGTAGATCAGGGAGTACTTAATAAAACAGGGTTTCCCCATTTTCAGTGAATATTTTAAGAGATGCAGCATCCTTATTTCCTCTCGAGGGATCTGCTTAAAATATCACTGAAGCTGTCACGTACTTCCATCAAGTTTCAGAGAACACTTCATTGACCAACAAAATATGTGTGGTGCATTATACAGTAGTTCTAGGATATTACCACCTGAAAATGCAGTCCGTAACACACAAACGGTATCTCCAGTCAACCTTACCCCGCTACCTCCCTGCCTGTCAGTTCATCTGTCCACAACATGTTCAGCGCAGTTCCCAGTGAAATCAGCAGAAAGTTCTAAACTACCTCAGATCACTTTGAGTTAATGGTGTAATGAATTCGATTAAAATATATCAATGTTGTATTGGGCTTTTAGCTATAATTTTAAAAAACCATGGGGGAATCAAACTGCCAAAATTTCTTGACGTATGTCTCAGACAAGTTTGGGAATGTAAGGAAAAGTAATCAGAAGTACAAACAGAAACTGCAGTGGTGTTAACACTGCTGAGATACACCATTGGCTTAAGGAATCAAGAATATTACACAGCTGATGTGAAAATTGCCTTTGCCGAGTTTCAGGTATCCAAAGAGAGAGTTGTTTTAGCACATCCCACAGCAGGCAACTGACTTGGGCAGGATAAATCACAATGCAGTGGTTGCTTTCCTTGGCTATGGAGTTAACCTGAGCACCTCACTGAGATAGTGCACCTATTGCTTAGGTGACTTATGCTTTACGAAGGTAATCTGGTCCTGATTTTGAAAGGGCAAGAGCACAGGGAAAGAAATGTAACTTAAAAACTAAGGGCAAAATGTCAGCATTATTTGGACTGTGAGCATCTTATTACTTACCCAGGTAAAGAGAAAAGCATAAGAAGGCATTAAACAGGCTGACCTGATCCTGATTTCTAAGCTGGAATGTCACAGTTGTCACTAAACTGCCAGTGTCCCCTCTGCTCTGAGCACTCAGGTCGATTTATGCTGTGAAGGTTTTTGTTTCAAATGGTTCTAAGCTTTCACATGGTTATCTTCACCAAAGTTTTGCAAACTTCACTGCTATGTGTTTGGTTTTACCTCATTATGGACACACAGAAAAGCCAAATCCCGACCCAGGCTGCTTGGAAGTTTCAGAGGGGTTTTGCCTGTGGCTTTACTTTGATCACACAGATTCTGTGATTCCAAAGATTAAGAGATTTAGATTCATGAGGTGCAAATTGTCAGCTTGAATTCGATGGGGTCTTTTGAAAATCGCAGAGGTGGCTGCAGTTTACACCCCTGGGAATGTCCTATATGAGCTTCCTTGGATACTAATTCCAGACTAAATAGTTCACATCTGATACTGGAAGAAAACTACCAGCTTGTAACGAACCAGTCCCTGCTCTGTGAACCATCAACGCACAGCACTGAGAAATGAGATACGGTATTGCCAGTTGTAATTTGGGAGCCTGGGAGAAGCAAACTGAGAGCAGTTACATGAATATTATGATCCAGGAACTCTGTTATCTACTAGGTGCATCCATATCGATAAGTGGTTATTATTCTGTTCTACCTGGCTGACATTTATGGTTTTCAGGATTTAGACAGGGGGTTTCAGTTCAGTTAAATCAGATGTCTGCAAATAAGCTTCTGTTATGTTTAAGTTTCCCAGAGCCTTTCCTTCAAACCTGTTATTTTCTCTGAATCAAATGCTTAGTTCAGCAGAGCCTGAAAATGAAAACAAACTCCAAATGGTCTCCACAGGATATTTTGGGAAACAAATCTCTTTGAGAAAGATAAGAATGAACTATGAGTGGGATAAAATGCATGTATCAATGTTTGTTATTTATCCAGAGTTTTCTAAAACATCATTAATAGAAAAAAGTAGTTACGGGCTGCTAAACTATACTGCAGAGGTCTTCACTTTTAGTCTAGGATCTTTGGTGGTTAAGAGGATGAGTGGAATGAGGGAAGACCATGCTGTTGTGCTTTTCTGTGTCCAGATCTCTTGCACATTGGGCTGGTGGCACATCTGCTGCAGGTGGTTGACGCCTGGCTCTGGAGTGTCCATCAGACTGCCCCTGCCTCACCTCCCTGGACTTCGGTGCCATGGGCTCTCAGCTGTGCTAGGGGAAACGTTCCTGCTTGTTGGAGCATCCTGTCGTGGTATATTCAAGGATGGTCTTGAGAAAAGAAGCTCTAACCTTTCTGCTTCAGTTCTCTCTTGTATTGATTCAGCTGCTGGGAATTGGGGAAAAAAAAAACAGTCTGTGGTGATGCTGAAGAAAATCAAATGGACCTTTAATAAAAACCCTCAGAGGCACTCTCTTACCCCATGCACGTGTTGGATTTTCCTATAATGTTGTACATAAAATAACATGAAAGTTTCTTAATAGTTTAAAGAGTTTCTAGAAGAAGATAGAGGAAGAGTTATTTTCATTTAAGGGTGACATTTAATGATGCAAGACTTTAGGGCTCTGATGATGAAAGAAAGAAAGCAGGTAAAAGCAAAAAGTTGAAACAGCTGGAGAATTTGTTATAAGTATTGTTCTATAACAGCTTCACTGGCAAAGGCTTTCCATACTTTTTACCAGATTTACAGTGCAGACTTCAATAATTGCCACCATTGATTTGAGATGTAGATCTTCCCTGAGCTTATTCAGTAAAATTTTATTTTAGTCACATTTTACCTCTGCATTAGATGAAACCTGAACTGGTGGCTGATGAAAGCAATCTGTCAGCATAAGAAGGCATTCATGAAGTTGGGGACATTCAGTCACTGTTTTAGACAGTTTTTAGTATGATGTATTTAAGGTGCATTTAGTCTTCTTTTGAAATTTATCTGAATTTATTTATTATTTTAGAGGTGGGTGTGGGTTGTTTGTATAGGAAGCTGGTCAGGAAAGAAGCAATGTGATATCACATGCAAATAATCAATAGCAGTCACAGTATTAGCAGGGCCTATTGAATTGTCTTCAAGGGCCTTCTCTAATTGTCTCTGCAAACTGAATTAGCAAGATGGTTTCACTAACCTTTTATTTAGTGGAAGCTGCCTATCCAATTATATATATATTCATTAGCTCTGGTATGATTTCATTAACTGATGTACATTAAGTGCCTATTAAGCAACTTGTGCTTATGTTCCTAGACAGGCAATGATGCGTCTTCTGGTAAGCATACTTATTAGCTCATTGGTCTGGATAAACTGGTTTTTATTTATATTTTCCATTTGTCATTACTTGTGAACTGTACCAGCTGAAGGATGAATGGGAAAAGGTAATTAAACTGGTTTGGTTCAATTACTTTTTGTTTCAACTGTCTCTCTGAACCAGGCAAATGAGCACTAATGAATGAAGCCACATGATTAAAACATCTGTCACTGTCCTACCGGGTCAATTGGAAGCTTGGATTGGCTGCACACTCCAAGTGCGACAATTGCAATGGAAAGCCAAATAAGCCAGAGTTAATGTTCTAATCCTTTGCCTGTTGAGTTGACAGTGATGGGTAGCAAGCACGCACCAATGAGCAGTAATGAAGTCACATTTAGATTGGTTCAGCACAGGTTTTTCAAGCTAATTAGGTAGACAAAAATGTTAATTTAATCAAAGGAACATGTACTCATTAAAGAAGGTGTGTAAGATAACTGGAGTAGAGAATTAGCTCAGTCAAGAGGTACGACTATAGCTCCTGACTAAATTGTCCATATTATGAAAAGGATGATGTATTTATGCACAGTTTCTTTCTTTTTCTATTTTAAAAGGTACAAATCCATTCTTTTGTCTCTGGGAGTCAGTGGATTTACATCAGGAATCAAAACTGATTCCCTGTAGTCATGTATATTAGCTGGGGGTGCATTAGGACTCAGATAGAGAAAGCCGAGAGTGAACGAGATGTTCATTCTTGCGTTCCAGATGGCATAAACCACATTACCACATTATTGCTCAAATGAGTTCATTAGCTTCTTACTTCATGGGACTTTATTTAGCAGTGGTGTAGCATGTCTGTGTTTGTCTGATTTTGCTTGGTCTTCCTTGGGACATGACTAATGTGCAATCACAGATGGAACAATTTTGTTTCTACTATAACCCTGATGGAGATGTGTTGAGTGTTCTTTAGGGGCAGATCAGGAAAAAGCAAAAAGTAAAGATTTTCAGCCATTAAGTGAAATACAGTGCAGAGTGTCTTACCCTGTCTGATTGTATCTCATCTAAACTCGATAAAAAGGAAGGATTATTCTCTAAGATTGCTTAAATATTGTATTAGAGTTTTGTAATAACTTTACACGCACACACACAATTTATATTTGGATTTACACAAGAAATGTGATTGACAGTTTATCTTACAAGATTTAGACCTTTTGGGTTTATTCTGAATATGGCCCTTATCCTGAAACCGCTTGCCTGCCTTGAGCTCTCTCCATCCTACCACACAGAGGAGCTGATGATGCTGATTGATTCAACATTTCCCAGATTCCCAGATCATGATAGTGTCTGTAACTGTACAAAGGCACATGGTGGCCCACGAGAAGAACATGTGGGAACACATAGAAGCTGTCTCAGCATTCCACAGAGCCCGTTCTGAGGAATTGGACAGAGCAAATAATATTTAGATATTTAAAACATAAATATTTTAAGTAATTATATCTAATTAACATGTGCAGTGGTTTAGTTGAAAGAATAATTATCACCTAGTGCAGTGGTAGGGTATATTTGTGGCATTTCTTTTAACGGCTGCTAGGTTTTTGTCTTATTCCTTCTAGGAGGATAGAGTCCTTGAGTGGGTGTTGTGGGTCAATCCTGTATTTCTATATAGGATGTCTGGTTGGGAAGCTATCTGGAGAAAAGAAATATTGACATGTACTAGCATACGTGGGTTAGTTTGCTTTATAACATAATTTTCAGTGTTAATGGGACTATTTTAATTCTTTTAATGTTTGCTGTGTTGTCAATCAAAGTTAACAGTTATCCTTTTTATTGTTTGCTTGTTTGTTTAGTCAATGGTTTCTGGGATGGGTCTTGTAGGGCAGCAGATGGTAGAAAGGAAATTGAGGTAGAAATTAGGGTTTCTTGTTATCACTAACAGTTTTGTAATAGAGTTTTCATCTCTGTGATTAAACAGTGTAAACAGTTTTCATTAGCATCTAAATTTAACATAATTTTCAGGAACATGCAAGTTCTGGTAAGTGAAGATGATGATTGATATTGATCTAACAATGAAGGAGGAAACAATTAAAATGCTGAAAGTTAAATTTGGGAGAGAGAAATTAAGATGAAGCTTTTTAATTTGGGGTAAACGAATCAACAGCATGTGTGACTTTGTTTGGAAATGTAAATTTTGTTTTTCAATGCTTAAGAATAAATTACCCTGCAGCTGTACCGTGAGGTGTTATCAGAGCCCATGTAATTGTGAAACGTGGGCAAAGCAATTCTGGAGAGGTGTCTGAAGAAATCCAAACAAAGTTTTTTCTTCATATGGTGAATATGCAGATGTTTTGAACCCATCACAGTATATGGTCCTTTTACTCTTGCCTGACCAAGCTTAGCTATTTTATGAGGGCCTATGGTTATTAGTCTGTTTTAAAAATCAAGATCCTCTGGATGTTTTGTGTTTGCAGCCTTCACATTTGAAGTGTCAAGTTCTAGTCATCTTTGATAATCATTCCAGATAATGAGATACCATTTTGAGAAAGGAAATATTAGTTAATTGCTTGAGTTTTAACTAAATAATTTTGTACATTTGGTTGTAACTCCAGATGCTTTGCAGGGTGATCTGCATGCTGTTTGTTGCATGTGGAAGCTGGATCTGTGGTATGGGGACCACCCCCAGTGTGTCACTTGGGGGAAGTTAATGGAAATTTTTTCCCATAGGAACTGTGTGGAAAGGTCTTCTACACTGGGGGGAAGATGTGCCCTGCATGGCTTTTCAGCTCTGACAAAGGGGATTGGTTTTTCCTTTCTTTTTTCAGGGGATTGGATGCTGAAAAGATTATCACTAAGATAGGTGTCATTTAGCATCTGCTTCCCAAGGTGCTGTCATGGAGCAGAGAAAGTGCTCGTTGGCCATGTACAGCTTGGAAAATTTTGCGTTCTTTGGTTCTGATATTAGACATTGGCAAGAGCTGATCCTGATGGGAGTCCATATCAAATTCAGTCGCTATTGCGTTCTGGCTGCTTTAATAGTGCTAACCATATGCTATGCAGCTCAGCACAGCCCTTTGCGGCCTCTACTTGGCTTGGCTTTTCTGCTTGGCACCAGAGGTGCCATAATTCATTCCTGTGGAGGAGGAAGGTTCCTCCTTAAACTTATTTAAGACAAATAAGTTGGCTTAAAGGGAGTCCTAGGATCAATGATATTGGGAAGTCAGCAGGTGTCAGGGATAAAACATGGCTTTGATGACTGATGCTAATCCTAATGTTACTGTTAGATGGGGAGCTCCTGGGGTGGGATTCCCTCCTCACATCTCCAGCTCATATCAGGAGAAAATTTAGGGTGTTGGTTGGGTATAACAACTTCAAGATTTCCCAGTTATTCTTTGTTCACCTAATACAAATGCCCAGGAGGGGCTCCATTAGTTTCAGGAGGACATGTTGGAAAGAATTCAGGACTAGGAAGCTTGCCCACAGAGTTTTGGTCAGTATGTACAGGCTGTACAGGGTGGAAGTGGAAGGTACGGGAGATATGTGCTCCTAAATCACCTGGGAGATTGGTATAATCTGCCCAAAGAAGTGGTAAAGCCTGCATCCCTGTAGGTATTTAAAAGACGTGTAGACGTGGCACTTAGGGACATGGTTTACTGGTGGACTTGGCAGTGCTAAGTTTACAGTTGAATTTGAATTAAATGTCTTTTCCAACCTAAATGATTCTATGATTCTGAGTAGAAATATATTTAAATGTCATTCAGCAGTTTTAAAAACATTTATTGCTACAGCTTCATCTTCAGTCTTATTTCGAATTCTTTTTTTCCTTACTTTCATGGGGATTATATTAAATTTTTTAAAATAATTTTACACTAGTTCTTTTTGTGTGAGGTTGCACCCTGAGGCCATTTCCTTAACTTCTGTCTTCTTTTTAAATGCTGTGAAAGTATTGATCACTTTCATTTTTCAGATGCATTTCAGTGTTGCAGAGGGGTGCCAGCATGTTGCTTGTTCACTGGCGTGCTGTACTATTAAAAAGATTTAGTTTCTTGCTGTGATGAGTGTCTGAGATTGTTGTCAATTGTTCCTAGCTATTGTTTATCAGAATTGCTGTAGCTTGTGGAAAGAAAGGCTTTGGCCATGCTGTCTTTCTGTTAGCAGGAGCCAAAAAATCAAAGCATCTGAAATGTTAAAGTACCTTTTTGAAATTTCTACAAAAAGGCTGGAAAAAAGTCTTGAAAACATTTGAAAATGAAGCAAGAGAGAATGCTAAAATTTACAAAACATCTGCCATCATATGAGGGTCATTCTAAGATAATCAACTCGCATATATGCTGTTCTTCCCATCTAAACAAGTAAGTTACATAAAGAGAATGATGGCAGGAAACATCTTTGGCCAAGTGCAGTATTAACAGTATTAGTGCAAGCGTGCTTTATAGTAAGGAAGAAATGTTATCACTCCAATTACCTAGACAGGAGAGTTGAAAAAATCCTAATAAGAAACAATTTAAGTGTAACTGCAGAGTTATTATTTCAAACCTAGATGTACTCAGTTGCCAACAGTACATGGTATAGCTTAATTAACGGTTGAATTACACGAAATCCCCAGGGGGTCTGTCTGGACTAGTGTTTAGGGACATACTATAACTCAAGGTAATTGAATAGCAATTAACTTGAGTTAATGAACATGCATTCTTGAGTAGACACACAACAGTTAATGGATCAGCCCAGAATGAACCACAATTAAGCACACACCCATTTGTTTTGCTGAACAAGCATCTACTGAATGTCCTCACTAGAATATATAAGGCTGTTAATTAATTTGAATTAATAGGTATTCATCTCTACTCCCATCCCAGCTAAAAGACACTCTGTAGATAATCCTAGGATGTCTCATGACTAAGGCAATTAAAGTTATTACCTCTATTAACCAAGGCACAAGCTTTTGTTAACTATGGGTCTTTAACACAATATAGGCAATAAACAGGAATTTGAAGTCTATGAAGTGGCATTCGCGTTACATTAGTGAACTAATTGAACTAATGCAGAGATTTGCTTTCATCAAAATTTCAGACAATATGGAGGAGAAAGCCCATTTCAGCATTGCCATACACACAGTCTCCTTCTGCATAGTGTCAAGCTTGTTGCAGGGGTGAATGCTGGAGCACCCGAGGCCATTAACCAGCAAGTCAGGTCTGCATTTATCAGCTGAAAGAGAATCTTGTTGTCAAGTGTTTTCTGTTTGTTCAGAAAATAAAAGTCAGTTTTATGCCAAAATTCCTTGAGTGATTGTAGGGACAGATAAGATGTTTCTTGGAACTTGAAGAACACAAATATTTGAACACAGTCTCAAATACAGCTAGGAGCCAAAACAAGGAGGGCTTACAGATTTAAGTGACTCCTTTTGAAAGATTTATAGTGAGCCTAGCAAGACACTAATAATGTACTAAATCAATAGCCAAATAGATTTAAAAAGTCAATAGATTTAAAAAGCAAAGGTGCAAGTGGTTTGCATCATCCAAAAGTTAAGTAAACAAAATTGTGTTTTTCAATGACTGAAGAATCTCTGCTTTACTTTAATAAACAAGAAATTCTTTAAAAAGCCAGTATAAGATTCTGCAGAAAAAAAAAGCATCATTAAAAAAACAGTTGCTATGCAGGCAAAGCAGTTACTTTTAACAGTATAGCAAAGCTGAGTTCAGTTCATTCAGCGTGAGTGAAAAGCTGCTGCAAGATTCTTCTAAAAGTTTGGTACACCTACAGACCTGTCTTGTTTGTTCAACTATGGCTGCGTTTATTCTTCATAACTCTTCAAGTAAAATGTAGTTTCACTGAAAAAGGACAGCGGGTAATGAAACTGTGACAAGCGACCTGCAGGAAATGCAGTAGCTGGAGGCTCACAGGGGTGAATTTGTACTGTACAATGCAGTTTTGTGTGTAAGCCACAAGGTGACTTACTTAGAGCTCAGTCAAGTGTCACACTAACAGAGTTTTAGTGCTGCCTCTGCCAGCTCCTGCACCTCAGGTATCTTGGTGTGGCACTGGACAGTGCCGTGCAGGTGTACCCATGTTGACTTTGGAGGAGCCTGCTCCCTCAGCAGAGGTTGGCAAGGCTGCCCGCGTGGTCTGCAGGTGAAACCTAGAGAGAAGTAGAGCATTTGGAGATGTTGAGCACTGTTGAATTCAATGCACCTGTTGGAGCAGCAGTGTCACCCTTCCCGCCCGTCATCCAACCCCATCCCTCCCTCCAGTGCCCTTTGTCCAGGCCCTTGGGATGTGTCCTCCAAATTTGTCTTGCCCTGGGAGCCCTGTGTGGCCATGAGGTAGGTCCATGAGAGGACAAGCTTTGACACACACCATTCAAAACTGCTGCAGAGCTTCTGTGGCCAATTCCAGCCAAAAGAGGTTTGGACTCTGATCATCTTGAGACATGGATTATGGGGAGCAAAAAATACTAGCAGAGGGTCTTCTTTCATGTCACAGTAATCAAAGCAGTTCTTAGGTGACAGAGTTGGGTTGGAGGTGACTCGCATCCTCCTTGGCACACCCTAGGTACTTTAAACTGTTCAAAATGGGCAAAGATGAAGGCTCTGAACTAATTTCTGTGAACGCAATTAATGTGTTTCATTTCAGTTACCTGTATGTCACTCAGGGAGCTGTCTTGAAAGAGACAAATTAATGACTATTAAGAATTCTATACCCTGCTATTTTCTCTATTTACTGATGTTACTTTCCATCGCTTTTTCCAGAAATACTTAGTCTGGTGTGTAACAAGCAAAGCTATTATTATCTTAACTTACATAAGATTTTCTTCCCCCATGATAGTGATTGAGAAGGGAAAAAAAAAGATAGAACCTTTAGCAGGACTTTAACATACTCATTGCATATCTTCAGAGTAAATGTGTAAATGATATACCTGTGTTGCAGAAGCAGTGCAGGGCTGCTGAGGAATAGAAAGAGGTGACCAAGCTGAAACAAAATGAACATGCTGGGATCAGGATAACGCTGAGTCAGGGACTGGTTTGAGTCAGGGAGATTTTGGTTTTACTGTAAATTTCAATATTTCTATTAAATATTGGCCCTAGGCACATCAGTAAGCTTTGAAAGTCGAGGTTGTTAAATGAGTTTGCAGCTGAATCCCAATTTTCTTTCTGTTTATTTTTTAAAGTAGCAGAAATACTCCCTGTGTCTATATAATTAGTGCTTTAATGTTTGTTTTCCTTCCGTGGAGTCTGCCTTTTGAGATACTCCTTTAGTTCTTTCATCATTTCACAGAAATTAAAGTTCTGCCCAAAATAGCTTAAACTTATCCTTAAGTTACATACAAAGGATTTTCAGCTTCCAAACAGATCTTCTCAAGCTTAGTCTTAAATAAGGTCTTGAAAGTTACAGGGAATTCCACTGCCGCTTCTTAAGAATTGTGGGGGTTTTTCTGTTTTATTTTGGAAAGGATATTGTTGATGAGCAGCAAATAGTTAATGGGAAGGGGGCTCATTTAATAGACATATCCCGTCCTTGGGCATTTTTATGCCTTGTATTTGTGTTTTGTATTTTAACAAATTCTGGGAGTTCCGACAAAATCTTGCAACATTTTGATCTGCAGCATTTCCTGCTTCTGTTTGGTAACAAATGTTGGAAATAAACATTGTGCCATAACCTTTAAGCATTTCAGGAATGAACACTGTTTTCTAAGGCTTGTCTCCTACAGCCTGCAGAAGCTTGGAAGACTAAAGGAAAAAACACATGATTTATTTGATTGATTGAGCAGCAAACATCCCTGAGAGTGTATTCGTATGAGAGGCACCCATTCCCTGTGTTAGAAATCTTGGATATATTTCAAGCATTACTTAGAAATACACAGTGTGTTGTGCTGGTTGCCAAGGCTGCTGAAGTCTTCAAGGCCCCGCTAAGAACTGAAAGAAAAAAATTCAATTTCTTTAATAAACCTCAAGTGAGAAAATAGCCATGATCTGTAGCTATAAACGATGCATTTGTTATAGTGTCAGCAAAGAGACTCGAATAACCAATTAGAATAATAAACTATAACAGTTGTGTGATTACCTCTTCCTCGAAAGCAACTCACTGACCACACTTATTGTAGTTATTCTCATTAATAGTCCCATTTGAGAAAGATATTTATAGGTGCGGTATTTTACCCAAGTCTAAGGTATCTGACAGCTGGCATTGAGTAATACATTCAAAAGCGTATCACTAGTAATCCATCTCAATCCCTTGTTCATTACCTTTGCAACTTTCTAGCAGTTTTGTCAATAAGATATTGCTTCCGGCAGTATGGTTTTATTCTTACATTGATATCCCAAATTTATCATAAGGTTCTAAGTTTCCTGCAGTCACCAACATGTCCAGTTGAGCCATTTAAGCTCCCTAAAACCACATTCTTTATCTGCAGCCTGGGAAAAATATTTTCTGCCCTATATCCCTGAGTGTTTTGAGATTAAATTTACTAAAGTTGTCAAATAGGTCAGTGATGAAAGCCAAAACAAGAGAGAGAAATGTTGTTTAGGGTTTAGGTGAATGGCAAGGGGAGGAGCGACCAGTGATGCAGAGCTCCTGCCTCCCTGTCCCAAGCAGAGATGCCGATGGGCAGCCTCAGTGCAGAGATGGACAGAAATTCATAGCTTCAGGCAGTCTGAAGGCAGGCTCTGGATGCTCAGCCAAAAGGAAATGCAAATCTTAGCCTTGCCATTTTTTTGCTTCATGCTTTGTGTTCTTTTAAGGGATAAAAATTCCTTCTTGAGCATTTTCCATCGCTAACCAAGTGCAGCGGTTCACTATCATGTGTCATTGTCCCCTGATGGCTCTTCTTTCAGAAAGAAAATTCTTATCCAGGCAGTAACAAGCACAGGCTGCCAAAATGGCCACAAAGCTGTAAGAAAAGTCCAGGTTGCGTTCAGAGCCCTGCCTGGCCCATGATGGAGAGCCCCTTGCTGCCTCTGAGCCAGCCTGACTCTGCCTGCAAAAGGCTGTGTGGAGAAGCATACCCATGCACTTCCAGCCAGCAGTGCTCACTGATTGAAATTGTTTTACTGAGTTAATTATTTTAACATTATTATAATGTAGTCTGATCCTGTCTACCATCACCCCATGTGCTGCAATCTGCATGCAAGAGGGCTGAGCACACAGGGCTGCCCCATGGGACTAGACAGAAGCTCCCAGAAAGGGCTACATCCTCCTACTGCGACTTGTCTATTTGCTTTGGAAAGCTCCTATGGAGCATAACCAAACCTTGCAGACACCCCCGGAGAATGCAACGTGTTTAAATTGATGGCATCTCACACTCTGCTCACCCTTGCTCGTTCTGCCAGGCTGGATGGAGTGAGCATCGCTTCTTAGTTGTGCTGGTGTTGCTGCAAAACTGTGCCCGGGAGCAGCTCACATCTGAAGTGCAGCCTGGCAGAAGGTTCAGAGGTGTTTCACAATAAAGGAAATCCAGATCTGAGACACTTAGTATTTATTTTGAGAGATTTAATTGTTTAGATGAGCTTGGTGCTAGTGAAAACGATGACAAAAGCTGAGCTAAGGTTGCACACTGCAGCTAAATAAATAAATAAGTTTGCAGCTTATGAGTCACTTAATTTGTTCCTGCTAGGGTCATGTTTTAAAGGAGCAGCAAAAGAAAGACATGCTAATAGCCCCCAGTAAGTCATATTGCTGTAATAAGGTGACACACAGAGCTATGTTCTCTAAAGGCCAAAGCAGAGTAGGAGCAGTCACTTCCTGTGACTCTTAAGACTCTGTTTAAAAGCACTTAAAAAAAGGTGCTGTGTGTTGCTCTGTTGTGGTTTGCCGATGGCAGTTGGGTGTTTTTGCATGTGATTCTTGCCTGTTTCACATAACCACCTGACTTTCACACACATAATGCTGTACTCCTGACTTCCAAAAGAATCTCTTGGCATCTGGCACAAGTCCCCTGTGATTCAGTAAGCACCCACTCAGTAAATAATTTGAAATTAAAAACACCCCACGCATGAGTTCTAGATATGGAAAAAATGCCATTTTGCCTTTATTTTCCTCAAAAAGTAAACAGTGGAAAAATTATCTCAATGTTTTCCAGTTCCTTTGCAGTTCAAGAAGTATAAACTGCCACGATGATCATTTTGGAATCATATCCTGAAGGGCTGTCTTGCAGGATGCTTCTGGACTTGAGTTGATAACTAGCAAGCTCCTTGTTCCCTTGCTGTGAAATGATCGTAATTTTTATTCTGGTAAACACTTTTGAATGTGCACTAAAAAGTTGTGATGAAGACAGGGGGCATTAAGCATAATGCATCTTCTGGCAAGGAGGCAGAGAAATGCAAACCACAGGGAGAAGAGAGAGAATCTGAAGTCTGAATTGTTAGCATTTGAAAGCTGCTAAAATTAACCTGTTGTTTCTTAGGAGCGGGATATATATAGTTTCTTAGCTGCAGTGCTGTGACACAACAAGGTGCTGGAGAGAAACCTTGGGAGCTCTTCCTTTAATGCAGCTTTCTTGTGTGTCTGTTGGTGAGTGCCTGACTTTGTGCCTCAGTTTCCCCTAAGGGGTGTTCATGTGTGTGAGCATGCACACAGACTATAGTGTGCCATGCATGGATGTGAGAGCATGAATCGGGTGTGTTAGATGGCTGTGTGTTAGCTCTGATGCTAAGTACTTCGGGGCTGGGAGTCTGGGGAGTGAGTGATGGCAAGGGATGAAACAGCTTCTGTCCTCTGGTCCCCCCACAGCCCATCACGGAGCATTAGGGAAAGCCCTGGGGGCTTGGTTGCTTTTGTCCGTGCATCCCTCCCCGGCCCAACAAGGCACAGTAAGTGCAAGCTGGGGTTTCCTCCACATTCTGTGACCTGCAGCCTTACAGCCACAGGCATTGTGCAAAGCCCTCCATTTCCTACCTCTTTGCTCTAGGGCCAGGTTCCAGGTAGGTGTAAGTCGGTGGAGCTATTAAAAACCAATAGATGCACTCCAGACATCTGATCTCATTCTTTGCCTACCTACCATTTGCCCTGGCAAACGTAGCCATATATTTTCCTTTATAAATAATTATTTGATGGTAATTATTCAAAAAGCAATAGCAGCAATATACTTATTTCAGCCTCTTTGGCAGCAGCGCTTTCAGTTCTCCCTTTTTCTTTACTCTCCTCAGAGCCTCTCTTGATAACAACGTCATATACACACTGCAGATAAGTCTGGAAGACAGTTGAAATTATTTCTCGGGATATTCTGATAGAGAAAGAGCAAAATCATATATTTTTATGACAAATAGAGCTATAAAAATTCAGTGGTGGTTCCTCAGCCATGAGGGCTTAGCTTCTTAACAACGAGCCTATGGATTCCTCTTAACACAGAGAATTTAATTTTAAAGCAAATTTCTTTTTACCAACCTGTGCAAATAAATTGAATGTGCCCAATCTCCTCTCTCTTACTGAAAGTATGAGTCTTGATTAAAAAGAAAAAAAAAATAGAAATCATTAAAATAGTCCCTGAAGCCACTCTACATTGGTATAGTTAAAATCATGCTTTGGAAATATATTTTATTTCATGATAGCTATTTATTGTTTTGCTTGGCAACCCATATATTTCCTGTTTGAATACTGAGGTCTGTGTTTATACCACCTATATACTATAGGCAGCCTGCAAAGATGCCTAAGTCACCTTGGAGGAGCTGCACAGCAGCTGGGAAGAAGCACTTCCAGGGAGTGATTTGGGTACGATGTGGACTCCATTGCCTTTTTCTCTTCCCCAACCTCAGAGGTAACATGGGGTGATTACCTTCCAAATGCAGGCTTACCAGCTAAATGCCTAATACGAGCTGAATCCGGGCTCAGAAGTGATTATTTGAGGTGCATTGAAAATATTCCTCCCCATTCACCCTGTTTTCTTTTGGCTTTTGGAAATAGAGGAGAAAATAGTGAAGGAGAGTAAATAAAGGAACTGAAAATACAGATTTGCATCATGATTATAGTAAGTTCAGAGGGTCATGTTGCCATAGCAGTGAGTATATAATGCAGGTGTGGTGGGGTTTGTGTGCATTCAACGGGCACCTCCTCCAAGTTCCCTGTAGCCTGTAAATCAGTCTGCTGAGATGGGATCATCAGATGTGTTTTATAGATGAGAAGTGTGAGAGCAGTCACAGCTCTGCTCGGTCTCTCTACCTGTGTTTGTATTTCTGGTATCTTGAGTGTTGGCGTGGATCTTGAACAGGGGTTTGAAACCCCAGTGTACGTGCATGAGCCTCATTTCCTGGAGCAGACCTGGTATTATGCTCTAATTAGAGCCCCTGAGTTGTTTTGGCATGTTCACATCAGGCAAAAATGACCTAATAATTGGCCTCATTTCAAGAGCTCATCTTCAGAAAAGCCACATGAGAGCTGGTGCTTCCCTTTTCTTTCTGTCAGGCCTTAATCTGCCACCTCAATGTAGGGCGAGGGGGGTTGCTAGATAGTGGATTAGTCAGAAAAATCTGACTTTAGAATGTAAGTACCAAACACAAAAGGGATCCACCAAGACAGAGAAAGGAAAGAAATAATCCTCCTTCTCCCTGGAAACTTCTTCCAACCATATAAGCATGAGTGAGTTCAATTCAGCTTTGGTGTAACCTGCAGGAGCGATGCACATGTCCTGTCCAAGATCTTTAGAGTTTGAAAAGGTGTTTATTCTATGCTTCATTCAGTGATTGACACACTACCATAATTCAGGAGTGTTAGGCCATCATTTATAAAACTTGTTTCTGCAACCTCTGCAACAATGAATTTATGTGTTGATTGTATTATTAAATAGCTGCATTAGAAGAGTACATGTTCCTACAGTTATAAGAATCTTTTTTCTTACATCTGAGGGAGCACAGATTTCTGTAGGATGGGACTTTTCCCTTCTAGTTAGCATAATTATGGTAATGAGCTAGACTAAAAAGATGGAGAATTCAAGGGATGTGTTTGGAATATATGTTGGTGGTGAGATATGAAACCTTGCTATTTGTGTTGGAGCAAAAAAGCGGAAAAATGCTCAAAAGAACATGGCTCATTTTATAATGCTTCAGTGCCAAAGTGCTCCATAACAGAGTATTGGGAGGCATGAAAGGCAAATTTCAATCTGTTCCCCGCTGTATCAATGGAAAGGCAAATTATTACCCTAGAGAGGAATTCTGCATATGATGGTGGTGTTGTAGTAACAACATTGGGATTCATAATCATTTCCCCAAAAGGTCTGATAATCTTTTTTGCTGGAAAAATGTACTCTCAAATGGAGAGGATTATTATGTAGAAATCCTATGGTTTTGTTGTGCCACACATGATCATACTTTGAGTAAACTCACTAGCAGTTTGCTTTGGAAAGAAATACCTTTTGTCCAAAGTAGTTCCAGCAATATGCAGTAAATCCAGAGCTGAGCTTTCTTCAAGCTTTGGCTGAATGATTTGTTTAGAATTTATTCCAACACTAGTTTGGAATTGTTTCAAGGGATGGGATTTAGTTGCTTTGGTCAGTTATAACTTATTTGAAACAGTAATTGGCAAACTACATTTGATCCTGTGCTTCCTACTTCTTGAGTTTTCTCCTTAGCTGTCACTAATGCCAGTGCATAAGTTTCTTCTGCCTTAGACAACAGCTTCATAAGGCTCCTCGAGCAGTCTTCATAATAAATGGCTTTGGCTCTGGTATCCACTCGGTCGGTGTGGAAGGAACAGGTAGAGGGGAAAGGCGCTGCGGCAACGTGCATGTGGAAGGCATCCCTAACACCGTCGTGGCTTGTGAGTCTGACAGGAATGAAATCGCGATTTTCTGCATCACAGCTCATTGTGTAACTGTGAGATGTCCTCTCAGGTCTTGTGCTCTCTGCGTTGTATCCCCTCTTCTCATCTTCTGCCTCTTTTTCTGCAGTCATGCAGGGGAACTCACAGAAACAGGAGTTACCACTGGAAAAGGGCTCTGAGCTTTGCATAGGCTTGGTTTAGGCTGGATTTTACATTAACCACAATGGTCTGCAGGCAGTTTCCTCCACTTGCACATAATTCCTTCATAAGTTAACAGCCTGTAGCTATCACGAATGACTTGACACCTGTGGAAGGAGCTAAAAGTGCCTACATAGCTCATACAACTTTAACAGCAGCTTCTAGAGGTCATTTTCCAGTGGGTGACTCCCGCAGCTGGCCTCTACTCATTCAACTCCATGTCTCCCTGTGACTGATTACTGCAGCATCAGAGATTATACAGAGGTGTCTTCTTACAGCTTCAGGAGGGAGCCTTCTGCAGGGAACAGCAAGTTAGCTGCTTGCTTGTCTTGCAATTTATAATGTTGGTTTAGTGCAAAGACTTTATCTGTGCTTCATCTGTGTCTCCCTCCTGCCCTGGAGGGGGCATATATACTGTCTCACAGTGATGCAAGAAGTTTTGGGTCATCTTCCTTCACCCATCAATGTCTCAGCACAGCCATCCTACGCTGAGACATCTACCTGCCACACACAGTGAAAACACTACCAGTGAGACATCTGACAGGGACATCTGAGGTCAATGAACAGACAGAAGAAGAGGAAGACGAATGCCGGTTGTGGACACAGGGCAATTCAAAGCATAAGCTCTGAATCTTGTTTCTGTGCATACAGGATGTGATCGTATATACTGTGTAACGCTACGCTGGCTCATTTTTCTCTATTGTCTGCACAAACCTGAGTCTGTATGTGGGGTCTCAAAACAAGGTCTTCTGTCAGAGGGAGAAGCTGTAGCACGTCTCCTTACCTTGGAGTGTATGTTGCTCGGGACTGTGCTGTGTAACCAGCTTTAACTTTATAGGACTGGTGCTGGGATCTTTATTGAGCTGACAAATTAACTGAAGAAAATGAGGAGAAGGAGGGAGGGCAGATCCTGTTAGAGCAAGTAGGTGTTTGAGGCTGTGAAGAACTGGCAACGATGTGTATCGGAACATACCGTCCTTAAATCTGGGGAATCTGGAAACATTTAATATCAAGTGAGAGGTAGAAGAACAGCAGAGAAATCTTCCCAGTGGGGGAAGAAAAAAAACAGGTCACTTGCATTTGTTGTTTTTCTAACTGCGGATGTATTGAGCTGTGTAATAACTTGCACATATCTGGAAGCGATGCAGAGCACAGCAATCAATAATACAAGCAACGATAATCAAGTGTTTCAGCCATCTGACATGAGCAGTCTCTAAAAGTAATTCTCTCCCACAGGACATTGCCAAACATAACTTCAGTTTATTCCTAGTAAAAAAAGTAAATGCTTACCTGCTGTGCAGAGACTAACTGGGAAGGGATGGAGGTGCAGGAAAAAGCATGTGGAAGCTACCCATGCCTGTGATGGCCGGCAGACAGCTGGAGATCTGTTTCCCTAAAATACTTTAAAAGACCTCAGTAAACAGCAAATTTGCCTCTGTGTTCAGAAATGCCAGAACAGAGGGAGCACAGAGGAGCGAGAAGCTGAACTTATTGTTTGTAAGGAGCAAAGCATCTTGGCATAAAAGGCCATAGTGAATACATGTTATTGCCACCTTGGTTTTTGACTAGGTTAAGCTGTGGCATGAGCCCAGCCTGATCTAATAAATGAATGGCAGATGCCACTGAAAATTACCTTTGTTCCTGTGTGTAAGCAGTCCAGACTGCTGCAGCTAATACCACTTCCAGGTATTTACCACAGCTGTTACGTGTCTTTGGTTAGGTTGGCTGGGTCTTCGTATTCTGTTAACTGAATCTCCCTGCTACCAGCCGTACAATTTAGAAAAGAAAATAAAGTGATACACAACTCTTAGAAAGGAAAACAGAAAGAACCTAGGCTTTACCCACATGTATAGCCACATTGCTGACCAAAAAGCAGACAGGAGCGTTGATGATCAGATAGCAGCAATGCTGGGCTATTCTCCTAACACTAGCACCATCATTTGTAATTGATTGTAAAGCTGAATTGCTTCTCAAGCTACTGCAAAAAAAAAAAATCCTTTCTCATTCAGCATCACCAAAGTGACATTTATGTTCCTGGGGATTTTACCATTGCTAGCCTTTTCCAACACAGAGCAGTCAGCAATAGCACATAAATTTTTATGCCTACCCATTACAAGGCATTGCATAAAAAGAGAGGGGGTATAGATGGTAAAATTGATGTGAAAGTTTTCACCATGCCCTACCAGAAAGCGAAATAATTCAAAGCAGAGGATAAAGGAGAAGTCCCAACTTCTGTGCCTCCTGTTTGGAGCGTGCCTTCTGTTTGGAGCGCCTCCTGGACACTCTCCGAAAGCTGGCTTGTTGCTTGCACAGTAAAGTCATTCATTCATTGCTGAGCCACCTACTAATAAAAAGGGGAGAAACAAAGATTGTTAGATGTCTGTGTATCAAATAATCAATACTGCCTTTTTTTTTCCCCTGTATTCATAAGCAATAGAGTGGCAGATAAGGATATAAACCAATCATAGACACAATGTTTAACACAAACTTGTGGTCTGTCACTCTGGGAAGCTTTCCGCTGCATTTTATAGGTCATGGTTCATGAAATTTCACAGGAACTTTCATATATATTCTCTGTAGCAGAATATGACATTTATTTGTTACTAGACCATATAATTTAGGGAGGATGAAGATGCTTTATCCAAAACAATATGTGAGGTAGTCTTCCATGCAGTGATTTCTCTCTAATGTATCTGTATTTGGGGATTTCTATATAATTCTGCAAGCTGCTTATTTATTTCCAATGGGAAATAATAAGTATGATTTAGTAATGATGGTCCTATATGAGGCCAGGATGCCCATTAACTTTAAACTCAGATTACAACCTTTGCTTGTTTTTTCACCTGCTGACCCAGACTTTGACTACAAAAAGCTGTTATCTTCAGTCTTGAGAAACATGAGCAGCAGAAAGTTAATTGTGGTAAGTCAGTGCTAAGCATTGCATCCCAATCCCAACCACCAGGAAAGTGCGTCTCATACTAGTTTTGGCAGTCACAGAAGGAGAGGAAGGACTGGGGGTCGGAGGTTGAGAAGGATCGAAAGTTAAGAACAGCAACATGGGGAAGTACTTCTTTTTCTCCAACACACTGGTTTTGTAGGAGAGTGTGCCTGCTTATATAATATATATCAAATGTGTTCTTGATGTACTTTGTCCCACAGGCTTGGTAGTTCCTTTGTTCATAAGACACTACACACTGGCAAGAACAGTCTTCGCTCAGCGGGGTACGTGCTGGGAACATTTCTTGGAACAGGAGAACCTCTGGCAAGTGACCAGTGTCATTGCTGAGACAGGCTATGTCTTTGATTTTTATCCCTCCAGATCATGCCTTTTGGCAGTAGTTCATGCAGATCTGTTTGGATTAGCCATTCACCTTCAGTGGCAGTGATTCTTCTTCCAGTGCTGGAGGTGCACACACCTTGGGAGGAAGAGGAAGTAGACAGATGTTTTATTTTTTGCAGCTGGATTACAAAATGTATATCCAATGCATGTAGTTTTCCTGGATTTTCCTGGTCCTCTCTTGATCTTCTACCCAAGTACAAATCCCCCAAACAACTGTGAGTTAGCTCTTCTGATTGGAACTTCAGTATTTAAGGACTTGCCTACCAGCACTCAAGAAGGCAGCCTAGTCCTTCTCAGTGAGTCCCTAAATTGCATGATGAGATGCTGTAGAGTCTGTATGGCATGTCCATATTTACAAATCAGTAATTCCTCTAAATTACTACGCTTGCCATCCTGTAGCCTTTGTGACTCTTGGTTTCAATGTCTCTCTTACTGTAATATGAATCGTGTTACCTGGAAGTGCTGATGTGTGTGTCCCTCCTTGCGATGTCCTCCCCATGCTGAGCTTCAGGTGATGCAGGTTTTGTGATTATTGTATCCTGCCTTATTGTGGAGTCCTTGAGGCATCATGTAGCATCATCCTTCTGCTTCTGTAGCCTGGAGAAATGGGGGCGGGGGGGAGGTCATGGAAAGATTCCTTAAGGGATATGTTTGAGGATTGTTGGAGCAGTTCTTGCCTACCCAGTTTTTCTTCATTTCCCAATCTTAATTTATACATGCGGAGACATAGCTTTTGCTACCATCAGTCTCAAGTCCCAGTGTTGTCAGTCAAATTTATGCTAAAAAGTATTCTTCAGACCATTTTCTTGTCAGAAATAAACCCAACCTTCCTCAATCCCGGCAGACTTTGGTAATCACCCTGAATCTTAGAAATAATACCTTGAATTTGATGTGGTTTTGATTATACTTTTACCTGTGCAATTCTGCACCCACACCATGTTTCTTAACATACACCCCTTTCTAAACAATTGTGGCCTACATGAAACTAAATCCCTCATCTTTGTGAAAGTTATGACTTTCACAAGTCAAAGGTGAAACACAATTTGGTCCAATTCTGCTCTGTGCCAGTGTATCCATATACCTGTCTTATTGCATAAAAACCATACAAAAAAATCGTATTCAATTTTGACATGTATTGTGTTTGCTATTATGGTTTGTCGAATGTTTCATTACCTGTTGGACACACATAACTTAGCAATTTGCAGAGAGAAGAGACTATTTATGGTCATCTGCTGGAGGTCTGCAGCCAACCCTTGATGCCATTTGACAAGAAGATTTTTGCCATGGAAGTGTAGGGAGTGGTAGAAACTGGGGAGAGGGTGAGGACTGATAGCTGTAACTATGAAATCCAGATGAGGAGAGGACAGAAACACGTATTACACCAGTTACTTAATGCCTGGCCAATGGACTTTGCAGTGGTTGCTTGAAGGGTATGGTAATGACTTAGGAGGCCCAAACGTTTGGATATAGAGGCTCAGGTTGCTGGGAAGTGCTTCAGCTGTGCAAGAGCAGAGCAAGGGTTCCAATCCTGAGCTGATCATTGCAGGAGAAAAAAGTCAGGAGTTAGCCCAACACAGGAGAGCAGTGTCTTGGAAAGATATTCCTGTAGTATCATTGCTTCTCCCACAGCAAATATTTGCATAAATATATATTCCAGTGAAGCCGTGTAGCATCTTAACAGTGTCAAAGCCATAGGAAAGACTGTGAGACTTGAAACTAAACAGGTTTCCACATTATTTTGCTCTAAGGGCTGATCCCACCAAAGAGTCCATGCATTGCAGAGGTTTCCCCAAATAACTGCGGTTAAGTTCTCTCCCACATTTTATTGCAATACTCCTACATAGCCAAACCCTATTTTGTCGGTTCAGTGGAATTAATCAGATATTCTCTTTATGGAATTCAGTAGAATTAATCACATAGTCTTTATATGGTTTTGCTATGAATGTGAAATTATATTAATATACAGTTAGCCAGTGAATATTACAGTCAACAGTTTCCTGTTAACACAGAGCATCGCTGCCTCTCTTTGGGTAAAGATGAGTAGCTTAAAAGAACATCTTTCATTTACTAGGGGGCATTGAAGATTGTTCTGAATAGAATACTCTTTCACAGAAGCAGAACTAAAAGGATAACACAAGTAATTGCATTCTGTGGTGCCTGCCAGTACTTTTACATGCTATGGAAAAAAAAAAAAATCAGCTATTGGCAGCCTGGTGATTTTAGTAATTGTAACTAATGGGGTTGTTTTGTTTCTCTTTTCTGTGTTTTAGGATGGAATGGGGAACCTGAGAATCACAGAAAAGGGTCTAAAGCTTGAAGGAGATTCAGAATTCTTGAAACCTCTCTACGCCAAAGAAATCCGGTCAAGACCAGTAAGTTGTTGGGAAAGGAATAAGCACATTTCTATAGCACGAACTGTAAGAAACCATGAAGTGTCAAAGTGGTGTGTTTATTGGATAAATTCCTTAGGCCACTCTATACGAATGTAATTTGGGGAGTGAGACTGTGAGTGTCCTTTGAGGAGTTCATCTGAGTACTATATCCTCTGGGCATTGCAAAGTTGATATATGTGGGTTTAGTTTGTGCAAGCCACACTTAAAATGTTTCCAGCACCACTGAGGTTTCAGATTGTCCTTTTGTCTCCTTTCAAGATAAATGACAAACAACCCTCAAATGAGAGACCTAATGTTTCCGAGGTAGAGGGATGGCAGGCAGTTGTTTAACTAGTTACTCCTTTTCTGCAGGGAGCAGAGTTGATGCCTTGGCACAAGGACCTGATCTGTTGTTAGCAGACACAAGAAACCTGTATTATGTGCTCAGTCCTATTTCTATTTCATTTTGAGTTTTAAAATTATGTGCAGTTAAAATTCAGTGCTGCTAGGAGAGAGACTGCTTGACAGAAGTGGCAAGGATGTTAACAACTGAAAATGAGAAAGAACCCAAGTGTGATTGAAATAACATTTTCATAGGAGCACTTCATTGACTGTCAGTGACTTTTGCTCTTTCAAATGCAGTCCTGTTTGTCCTGAGCAGCTTTAAAATAACTGAAACAATTACAGAGAGTGTCCAGGATCCTTCTCAGAAGATGTCATCTGTCTTGTTTCCTGATCCAGAGTGTTAATTTGAGTCAGATGCCAACCTTCCACTTTGATAACAATGGCAGATAGCTAATTAAATAAAGTTAACATCCCTTTATCTCAGCATTTCAGTGCTCTTGTAGAAATTGGAACTTGTAGCGTAATCAACACAACAGCCAATAGAATATCCAATTTAATTATTGAAGGTTGTAACCTCTGTAAGATAGCTAAGTATTGATTTGAACATGGATAATTATTTAGGAAGAAAAGTTGCTAAGAAAATGTTCATGTCTATTAGCATTTTTATCCCTGAATCAAAACAGAAGTGCACGACCTTACATGCCATAGACTGTAATGTAAAATATGTGGGAAGGGTACAGAACTCAGTTTGATAAATACACTGACAAACTGATTGATACATACATTTCTTTAGTTAGATTGCTTGAAATAATATTTGATTACTAAGAGAACTGAGAGCTACTTCTTGCTACTGGGGAGTTTGCTGTTTTATTTTATAATATTAATCTACATTTTAATATGGCCAGGGGGACAAAAGGTGTCCCCATCTTGAGATTATGAAACCATTTCATGGTTTCCACACCATTGACAGTTTAATGAATGCAAGGAACAAGAAATGTATGGTGAGGCCTGTGTGTTCCTTCCTTTATCCTTCCTTCAGGTTTATTTTTGCTGCTAGTCAGAGAGGGATCTTGCTGCAAGCCAGAAGGTCTGATCTACAGGCTAGTGAGTTGGAGCATCCCTCCTGGCTTCAGTAGATGCTATATTAACTATATATTTACATAAACCATATGTAGAGTTTCTCTGACTTCTCAGTGGAGTTAAACTGGCATAGCCTGTGCTGGCTTTCAGGATGCTCACAATAATGTTGGAGTTTCTGTCAGGGACAGGGAGCGACAGGGGCAATTCTGTTGATTTCAATCAACTTCTGCTTTCTTGTGCTGTGTGTGAATTTGCTTGTAAGCAAATTCCCTTGCTCCTGTAAGTAAATGCAAGGGTTGCAGTGAATCAAAGGTTGATAGTTATGAAATATTTATAAATACTATTAAATAATCAATACTTTGTTTTTGCAAAGAACCATAGTATAAGGCAGTATTCTCTTGTAGGAAAGCATGCTAGCGGTTCCTGAACTTGATGAATATTGCTAAAATACAGTGCCAAACTCAGCACTCAGCAAGAGATGAACATCTATAGTAAGTCCATAGTAATCCTCTCTGGGTTCCACAAGTGTGTAATTCAGCTTTAAATATGTAAAGTGTAACAGAAACAAGATGACAAATACTGGTAAAATAAAGAGCATCCCAGAAATAAGCTGCCATAAAATATTTTTCACCTGTTTAATTAAACAACTGAAGAGTTGTGTATGGTAATAGAAAATGGTTTTATATAAAGACCTTCAGATGCCGGTTATTTATAGAAAACTTTCACAGACAACCCCAACAAATAGAATTTCACTATCATTCTGTGTAGTAGATGAAGGGGTGTTTGTGCTGCATGGAAATGGCATGTGAAGAACTGCTTTAAGTGGCTGCTGTCCCATGACCTTCACGTAGGCGGTTTTCCCACTTGTGTCTCAGTGCTGGTCCCCACGCTGCTCTGCTGCAGGCAGAGCTGGGCAATCCCTGCCAAAATATCTCCAAAACATGAATTGTGATAATTCTTGAAAGCCTGAATTTGTCACTGGTGCCTCTTCTTCTCCGCTGCATCTCTTAAGTCCCATGAAGGTGGTAACTAAAATCACACACTTGCTTTCCTAGCAGCTGTGCCTTATGGTTTAAAGGTAGTTTTGGATTTTCCACTTAAAAGAGGATGCTTTTTTCTTTTTTCTTTTTTCCCAAATTAATTTGGCAGGAAGACCAAGGTTTAGAGAGGAGGAAAAGTCCTCAAATCATCCCAAGAGATTGGGTGCCTTGAAGAGGTCTATATAGTAGGCACTGCTCCCTTCATCACCTTCTGGATACTCTTGTTGCTTGTAGCTGTGCTCCTTTTGGAAGGTAACTCATTGCAAGGGAAATTACACCAAGAAGAACTGAATATGTCATACTGTGGCATGCCATTCATGATGACCCAACAAAGACATCTTTTGGGGAGTCCCTTCAAAAATGTTAGCAGAGGGATTGGACTGACATGGTTCAGACCTGTGCTGGAGAAATGGCCATTAAAATCACAAGCATGAACTGGCTTCTTAAAACTGCTTCCAGCCACTTTCTTTCTGCACCACTGCTGCCTCATTTCTCAGGGATGACACTGCCCAGACTTGCTTTCCTTTTCCCTGACCCTCTAAATCCATCTCTCTTCATGTAATGAGGGTCTCTGTTCTTGTTTCCCCATCCTAGTCCTGGCTCAGTAGTACTGGTTTTGTAGTGTCTCCTGGATTAGGAGCCTGTCTCTAAGCATCAGAGATTTCAAATGAACCTAACCTTGTTACTGCATGAGGTTAAAGTTTATCTTGAGATTAATGAATAGTAACTGTGGTAGCAGTGTTTGCACCCTTGTAGTTTTGTTTTAAATAAATGAGATAGGTGCATTCCCTTTTCCAGGAGTGTTCAGAGCATTTTAAGCTCGCAGCTGAACATACTGCACACTAAATAATATTTTCCATGCCACTTGCATGGAACATGAACATCTTGCTGCTTTTAATTAAGAAGTTAACTGGACCGTGAAGTGTTGCCTGTGTAAATAAAAGTGATTTTTACTTAGTGAAGAAGGTGCATTAAGAATGCTCACGTTTCTTTACTTGCAGATAAATTATGGAGATTATTAAAAATTGGAAGGGTCATCTATAAACCCATCTGTAGCTCAGCTGCACTGTCACTCTCAAAATGTAGCTGTCTTTCTAACTGTTGTAATTTATTGTGGACTACTGTATGAACCATCTGTTTGCTTATAAATCAGACAAACTTTGACTGAAAGTTGTACGCAGTGGCACAAATTGTTAATTTTATGTGCTGGAAAGCAATGGCAACAGTTTTGTGGTCTTCAGTCTTCATTGCCTGAATTTGAGTAGAGATACAAAGCTGGAAACTTTTCTGCCTTTGTTGAGAAGAGCTGCTAACAAGCAGGTTGCTTGAAACTTACAGTGAGCACAGATTTAGCTGTCTTAGTGCAATTGAAGTGTTCTAAAGCTTGTGACATCCAGGTCTGTAAGTAACTTAAAAGGGGGAAGAGAGAGAACAGGCTATGTGCATTTTCCATTCCAATAACAACAGAAATAAAATCCTGTGCTGTGATTATACAGGAAAATCAAGTGAATTCTCTCAGGAGCTGTGTGACAGCCAATGAGATGATAATCCCATCTTTAAAAAGCAGAGAAAGACATTGCCATGATAGGATTAGGATGCTTTTGCCTTTTCAATGTTCACTTCAAGTACATAGAAAGAAAAATAAACCTCATTTTGCAAATGTTTGCACCTGAGTTTCAATTTTCTTACCCTGAATCATTTTAAAGACAAGAGTATGAATTTGCCTGGCAAATACTTTTTGCAGTATAAAGCTCTCGATTGGGGTCCTGCCATTCAGCTCTTGAAGACTCTCATACTGATGGGTGGGTCTGGAAACACAGATGGAAACATGGGCACCAACCTTCTTATCTGTCCTCTGCTGTCTGGGGTTGCTCCAAGCTATTCTGTTGCTGCAGAGGTATAAGTGATGGCGAAATTCACTGAACAGATTTGGAGGTGGTTTTAAGTTTCTTTTAAAAGAGATCTCTTATTGTATTTTGCTGGTTTCATGTTGAAGGTTTGCTTCCCATTATTTTTCATCAACTGAAAAAAGAATTTAAAACAAGACTCCTATACACCCCCCCAAAAAAGCCTGAAGCAAAGTACAGTGTCTTATCATTATTGTTGTTATTATTACTTTATTTGGATTATGTTAGAGGTCCATATCCGACTCACTGGGCCAGTGAGTGCCTAACTGAGAGCAGTCTCCTCATTCAGAGTGTTGGAACGGTCACATTGGAAGCTGTACCAAATAAGTAGTGGCTATGTGCAAGTGGCAGAGGCAAGGGCATCTGTTTGGCCTAAAAAATTCAGGGTTTGGACTAAAAAAAATCAGTTGTGAATTAGGGCTAGTAACTGCCGTTCCCTTTAGGGGTTTAGTAAGTTCTCATCAGCATTAAAGTTAGACTAGCAAGTGCATAAAATATACTCGTCTGTATTTTCCCAGCCATTATTTGAATGATAAAAATCTTAAAGGAAGCTTTTAAGAGTGATAAATAATGATTTTGCCAATGTACTTGTCTCGGGTCTGGAAGAAGAGTGGTATAATTTTAAAGCAGAGAAGCAGTTCTGTAATGGACGTATTCTTTTGTATTGTTTGCTCTGCAGGTCTGCCTGACTCAGAGCTAAAAATACACACTGAAAAACAATAAACCATGTATTTGGATTAAACAGTGACATGTGCCCACAATGAGGCATACCTGCCCATGGCCATAAATACATATTTGTAAGCAATGTAACATACCAATTTGGATTAAAAGGCTATATTAACCCATGAGGAAAGGCAGTGTAAATGGCAAGATAATTGTAACTTTGTATTATGCTCAAACTGTGTAGTAGAAATCCAGCTTTCAGTAAAGGCTTAGTTAGATAGCATGAAAAAAGGCTGCTATAATTTTGAGGAAGGAGACAGAATAACTCATTTTCTTCCTTTGTCAGAATTTACAGAGCAATAAAAGGATATCGAATTAGTTCCTGATGATTTGGTCTAGCAAAGCGCCTCAGGATGTCAGCATGCTCACTGAAACCATCACACGGTGGAAATGAAGCTTGTCTCACAGTGCTGCTGTCACTTAGTAGTCCCTACACACTCCCACCACCTCTTTGGCCATTACTTCTCCCAGTGTTTAACTATTCCCTCAGTGATCGATTCTTCAAAGAAGAGAGGAATCTTCTTGTTTTTCACGATACAGACAAGCCTGTAAAAGCTCCTGGCAGCTCTTAGAGATGTTGGTCCCCTGGGATTGGCCTCTGGGGCAGTTCAGGTGCATTGCAGCTTTGTGTAGAAAAAACTCACACTATCTGAGGTCGACTTCTGAAGCATGTTGCTTCCTCTAAGTGCATCTTCATAGCTTGCTGCTCCTTGGTTGAGTTTTGGCAGCAGATGTTGAAATATTGTTTAAAAGCCCTGATAATTAAAGGAAAAAAGAAGAACAAGATTTCTGCAAGCTTCTTGCAGCTGTGCCTGGCGAGCTCTTATTCTCCCTATAGGGCTTGTTAAGCAGTCGCTGTGGCACTGCTCCAGATAACCTTGTCATTTGATTCTGTGCCAGTGTGCTTTTGCTATAAATGTGACTCTCAGTTTGGTCAGTTTGAGTCCTGCTTGCCTGACAGCTATCAGCAGAGAGGAGAGCTGGCAGTCAGCGGGACAAACAGTAAAAACCAAACAGAAGCAGCTGAGCAAGTTGCAAAAGGCATCATTTTGGCAGAAGCCTCCTCACCTGGTGCAGGGATGGTGTTGCCATTGCCATCCAAAGCAGATTTGAGTCCGCATATGGCAGTAGGCTGTGAGGGTCCAATGGGATTTATAAAACTGATATGCTCTCCTCTTGATAAATTTCATTCTTAAGCAATAAAATCCAGAAAGCCTACTTCAGACTGCACCTTGGTTGCCCCAGCACTTCGGAGGCAGTTAGTGGTTCTGTGATATTTCCAGTGTGCTGAAAAGGTGGAAGTTTAAGTAAATTTTACAGCAACTATGAAAACATTTCCCTTTACTTTCATAGTAAAACTGGCCTGAAATCTCTCAGCTTTGAGTTTTGAAGGAGGTTTTTTTTAGGCTGGCTGAAGGGGTACTTCCAATAACATCAGAATTAAATCCTGCTTTGTTTATTCCCCTTTGTTTATCTAATGATCAGCTGTTATGTGGCTCACACGGAGAGCACAGCAGGGAGCTGAAGTATCCCGCCAGCTGCAAAATCCCAATATCCCAAAGAAGAGCAAGAGAGGGAGCTCTGAAGTAAACAAACTTTGAAATAACTCCACAAGTTGCATTTCAAAGCAAAATCTCATGGAGGCTCTGCCTATGGCATTTTGAAAAGGATTTCATTAAATGTTGCTAACTTGTCATAAGCTCTCTTAAATGGAAGGGTAATGGCTCATAACATTTGTAAGCTTTTTAATTTCATGCAATATGAGCAGTGTAATCAACACCTATTAAAGTCAATCAGCCGTGCCAAGTGGGCTACCTACCTCAGCTTTTGTCTATATTTTCATCATGGGTACACCTCTGAACTAACTCCAGGGACAGTATGTGTGTACCCTAACATCAGTGGCGATTCTGTGTCCAGAAAACCCGATACGGTCATTGCAGAAGTGTCTGAACCCCTAAGCTGAATAAGCACTTCATAGTCACTGGTTTTCACCTTCTGGGGAGAGAGTTTGGGCCATGGAATTCATGCAGAATAGTTAACAGCTCTGAAGCTAAACATAAAGGAGATGGAGAATTTCCCAAATGATCTCCCAATGTGTTTGGCTTTTTCCCTTTGACAGGTGAAATTCCTCTGCTTGAGCTGGTTGTGCGAGGAGAGGGGAGCCATTCACATCATGTGTTTGTTTTGCTGTTCTGATCCGATTCCCATCTCCTCTTAGTTTTTTAAACATTTGCAGCTGGACTCTGCAGTCATAAAGACAAGTGATGTGCAGCATAGGTAAAAGTGAGCCACTGGGCTAAGCCTGGATGCTCTGTGGTCTCTAAGCTTTTGCATTGCATTTTTACCATGATCCCGGAAACTTCTGCGTTTCAGCTGGGAAGAGGAGGACAGTGGGGCTCAGTTTTGTAGTGGGGCTGTATTTCTACACTAATGTTGCAGCATAATCAGCCAGCATCATGTTTTCAACTGAATCATGAGCCTTGAGACAGGAGTGCAGGCACTAGAAGCTAAAAGAATAGAATAAACATTTGATTTAACTTATTCCCCCAAGAGGAAAAAGAAAAGATGTGCAATTATTAATTTCAAAGTTGAAATTAAAAATTGTTGAGCTGAATGAATTTGGCAGGTAGTTTCTTGCCTTCCTTGGATATGCACCACTCTCCTAGCGTCTGTTTCATTTGGCATCTTGAATTTGAATGTTACCTCTATGGATTAACTGCGAAGCTGCCGTGAGGCTCGTTTTTCCTAATTAGCCATTTATTGTGGCTTCTCAGTACCCTTACAGGCTTCTGAACCTTCAGGAGCTATACATGACCTTATTTTTTAGATTGGATATAAGGAGGAAATTCTTTCCTGTTAGGGTGGTGAGGCACTGGAATGGGTTGCCCAGGGAGGTTGTGAATGCTCCATCCCTGGCAGTGTTCAAGACGAGGTTGGACAAAGCCTTGAATGAGATGGTTTAGTTTGAGGTGTCACTGCCCATAGAATCATAGAATCGTTAGGGTTGGAAAGGACCTTAAGATCATCCAGTTCCAACCCCCTGCCATGGGCAGGGACACCTTGCGCTAAATCATATCACCCAAGGCCTTGTCCAGCCTGGTCTTGAACACTGCCAGGGATGGAGCATTCATGGCAGGGGGTTTGGAACTGGATGATCTTAAGGTCCTTTCCAACCCTAACTATTCTATGATTCTATGATTTTACTATGTTTATTTTATGTTTATGTACTTATTTTACTATATTTACTTATTTTATCTTATATTTAAAACAAAAAGCACAGGGGGCTTATTGGGGGACACATCAGTCAGCTGATGGATCATGGGGTTTCTGTTGCTGACTATTGCTGGACAGGTTAAAAGAGAAGCTCTGCTGGTACTTGACTACAGCTGACCCAGCCCAGCCCATGGGATTGAACATACTCGTAGAGTAGCCTTGAATTCTCAAGTCAAAACTTGGTCCAAATTTCATCTTAACAAGCTGTAGCCTCAGAAAGAAGTAAGCCTCACAAAGCACCGGAAACTGCTCAGGGGAAAATGTTTGCAATCGTATAGTGCTGCATTTCTCTCTCAAGGGCGAAGGCCTTGAGTTTAAGGATTTACTGCGTCTAGACATCACTGCTGACAGTCAGGACTCTGGCTGCTTTGGAGAGGCTGAAATACAAAACCAACTTCTTAATACTAAAAATGAAAAAGAAATAAAACTTCTTACAGTATGGATGGAGAGAAGATAGAGACAAATAGACGAAGGAATCACTAAAAGACAAATAACAAGATCCAATTATAAAGAAAAAGGTTTTTCTGATATTTCCAGGAAGCCTCAAGAACAGGTCTTCATGTCTTCTTACCATAGGGCAGCAAACACTTCTGCAACTCTTCAGTTGATCAAAACTATTTCAGCAACAGTTACGTATTTTATAAGGCAAGCTGTGCTGTCATTAGGAAGTGTAGGCACACACAATTAGTTTTACAGACAGTTCAGTTTGTGTGTTCTTTGATTTGCAACAGGAAAGGAAAGACAGACCTTCCACATTTCATTTAGCAGCTGCAATGCTAGTAATAAAAGTTTCTCTGATTGTTCAGTTTTTAAATGAGAGATACTGGATTTGGAGAAAGAAGAACACAGGGAAAAACAAGAACAACTCTCAATTTGCTGCTCTTCTTTTAGGGCAGATTGGTTGAGAGTCTTTAGAAAAGTGACTTGCTGCTTTTGAAAGGAAAAATGTGATTTCTTTGGCTGTTAACATCTGCCTGGTTGGAACACCTCTGTTTCTGATTTCTGTTTGTCTGAGGCGATGCCTGGTCATCTGCTCCCATGTACACCAGCATTTCAGAAAGGGGGAGTCCACTCCAACGTTAGTGGCAGAGTGTTGGAGTGCAGGACACTACTGTATGTGTGTGATAAAAGTGGCTATAAATGTAGTCACAGAGGTAGGCATTTTGACTGTCAGTGAATCACTGATTTAGGCTTCAGTCCAACCAGATACTTAATTATGTGCATAATTTACAGGCATAAGTAATTTCATTGACGTCAGAAAGGCTATTCGCATGCATAGAGTTGGGCGTATGTTGTGTTCTTTGCTGGATCATGCCCTATAATTTCTCCATATACTACATGTGTGTGGTGGAGCAAAGCCACTGACAGGCATCCGTCATGCTGGTTTCTGTACAAACATGGGGACAGAGACTGTCTTTTGCTCTAAAAGGTTTTATGTTGTCAATAGGTAGATAAAGTGTGGGACAGGAGATAGGGATGAGGGTGAGTGTCGTGGTTTAAACCCAGTAGGTAGATAAAGTGTGGGAGCAACAAATCACCACCGCTACTATCAGCTAAAACAATGATAAGATGGGGATGAGTCCTTCCGGGCAACTCCCAGTTACCCCCCCGGGCCTGATGGGCTGTGGTATGGAATACCTCCCCGAGCAACAGCTTCCCCTCCTCCCTGGCAGAGCATGAGCCTCACAAAGTCCTTGGTCAGGGTAAACATCACTTTGCTTGTTTGCTCCTACAGCAGCTTAAGATTGGTATGAGGGATCCTGTGCCTGTGTGCATGCTCATTTTCGTAGATCCCATGCCCCAGGTGTAAAGGAGTCTGGTGATAAAGCTGGCAGATATTTTCAAACAAAAGCTGATACAATAAGAAGTTGTCCTTGAGGCTGAAGGAGAGCAGTTTCCATGGTGCCCTTTTTTGTTTGTTTCTTTTTTCATTTTTGACTGCAGGTTTTCTGTATAGAATGTTACAGGTCTGTTGATTTCCTCTTGATTTGCTGTAATTCTGAGTCCAGTGAACTTTCTAGGTTTGCTTCCAGTCTGGCCTTAAAATTTTCTAAGACAGGTTGTACAAAGTGCTAGCAGGGAGTCTGCTTCTCATTTCTCTCTGAAAGAGAATAACCTATGGGACAGAAAGAAAACTCAAGGTGTTTCAGCTCACAGTATTTCTTCCTTGTTTGTCCATCAGGGCATGATCCTTGTTTGTCATCCTTACATATAATAGCAGGAGATTCCTCACTTTCAAGCCTTAAATTTTCCCTGAGCAAAAGTGGAGCTGAAGCATCCGTAGCTTTTGCCTTCTCATCACTCAGGTTCCTCAGATAACATCAGCTGGACAGTGCTGCTGCCATCCAGCTTCCCCCAGATACAGCCCTTCCAAGGATAGACACACATCTTCCTTTGGAAAGTTCTTCTTTATAGTCTACAGGGGAAGATTTTATTTAAAGTTTATTTCAACTACAGCAGTACTAAAAGTTTATCTCCAAAGCACTGTCTCTTTATGAAAATGGTGAGTAAATGCATGCCAAGATTTGCTGTTTTCTTGGTGCAGGATGCTTTGCTGGATTCTTAATTTCTAGTCTAAAACTAGGGAATTGCTAGAAAATTGCTTTTATGATCTATGCTTCTTACTCTTTCTTTCCAGCTACAGCCTGATGCCCTGCTTCTTCTTGAGCAAAATAATATACCATTCCATTGTCTCTTTCTTGATTTAGACAAGGGTTGGATTTAATGAATAAAAGTGGTTAACATCTGAGTTCTGTTTCTCTGCTAAGAAACCAGCAGCAGCTGCAAAATACTGCTCATGGCATCATGAATTGGTGGCTACTGATTTGGAGAGAAGCTTGTTGTTGACTGAGTCACTCTTCACAGTGCCTGGAAAGTCTTCTGTTCCAAGTACTAACGCAAGCTGAGCCTTCGTCTTTGATGTGATCTGACAAGGCAGCATAGAGTAAGATGCGTTTTTTTCCAATGAGAAGCTTTGTAAGACATCAATATTTAAAAGCAGAGAAGTAAGTAAAATTACAGCAGTCAGGTTGATTGAAGGGAAAAGAGAGGTCATTTGTCTGACAGAAAAAGCATATCTCTCCAGCAAGGCTTTCAGCTCCTTAACCAAAAGCTCTTGCCTTTGTTTTGATTAAGTTGATCTGTAAGAGTATGAATGACTCATTATTTTTCTTAAAGTCATGATTTTCCTAGGTATACGCTGCAGATTAAAAGTACAAAGTGGGCATAGCTGTTCATCACCTTCAAGCAGTTCATCTTTCCCTTTAAGCAAATTCGCTTGTGTTGTACACACCGGTGAAGCCGCACAGTGAATAGCCAAATAATCTATAATACAAACGCACAGCAATTGCTGTAAAAGGTCAAGAGTAAGTGACTGACCTGAGCTGATTTAGTGACTTGATTTCCAAAGAGCCATGGCTGGAAGATGGTGGGTTGATGGCATGAACTTGAACACGTTTCCTCTGATGCTTCCTGGGGTGGAGTGTTCAGAGCAGGCTCTGTCCTCCGGGTTTTTGCAGAGCATCCTTCACTGTGTAAATGAAGTAAAGGTCACACAGGGCAATGGCACATATGTAATGCAATGCTGATGGCTTGAGAAGCACCTTCTATTGCATGTTTACTGTTGCTTCAAGCCAAAATATTTCACTTGTGTTCCGCTACCTCTTGAAATCCCCAGCTCCTACTGCAAGCTGACTTTTGCTATGTATGTTTCCTTGAGATCCCAGCAGTTATTTGTAAATGATGAACCTTGATGTTGGTACACAGTTGTGAGAGCAGCAGGCTTTTTGTTTCTTTCTGCAACTTTATCTATTATGCAGCATTCTGGGAAGCTTAGCTGAGGTAGAACAGGAACACACAAGCCCTTTCCTGGCAGGAACCACTGGTCAGGCATCTTCACTGACCACGTTTGTGCCTCCAGAGTTTTGAAAGAACTTCAGGAATAAAAGCATCAGGAGGCAAATGCTTCTGTTTAAAAGTGGAGGCAAGCAGGCTGAGCCACCCTGCTGGTTGCTCAAAGAGCAGTCAGGGTCCTTGGCTTTTCTGTGCCTTCCTGTGCTCTATTTTACCTTCACACATGCTAATCTCTTTTTCTGCTTTTGCCATTGCTCACCATTTCCCAAAACAACATTCCTGTCTTCTTCCAGGCATGGAAAAAGCATCTGCTGCTTTTTCTGTGAGCCTGGCATCTCTTAAAATGCCGCTCCCCAGCTCCCCAGTGGTGTTGATTAGGGATGTATTTTTTTGCTCATTGGCTTGTACCATGGCAATACCCTGTGGTGTTCTCTCCTCTCTTCACCCTGAAGCACATACTCAAGAGCGTCTGTTGAATGGCAGCCACAAGATACAATCAAATCCCAACACAGAGCACCCTACTCCTGCTCTTGCAATTGTCCTACTGATCAGACCTTTGCTGTCATGTTATCTCTGTAGGTACATGTCTTTGTTGTAGCAATGTCCAGCACGATTTAGCATCTTTCATCCAGATCAATCCAATTTCATGTCACATGCTTAGCTGCATCTGTCATTTTACCTTTTCAAGTGTACTAGCTCCTTGGCTGTTAGATGTTTAGCCTCCCCGAGATGGATGGAGTTTTGCAGTTCTTCCTCTCTGAGACAGCTCCTGTCTGACACTAACTCACTTATAAACTGTTACGGCACTGCAGGTCAGAATTTGGTCCCTGTGTTTATTCCTGCGGGGCAGCCTCTCTCGAGTCCTGTAGACCAACAGAGCATCCTTAAAGCCGAGTATTGATCATTTCAGCAGAAGAAACAAAGTGGTTAGATGAAAGCAATTCAAAACCACTTTGTGCAAATGTTTCTGTGACTCCATAACCCTGTATCATGGTTAAAGCAGATCAAATTACTTTGGTATCAGAGGTACAATTGTGGGCCCAGCCTTTCTTTTCTGTTCTTCCTATTTTCCCAGATATGCCCCTACAGAGTTAACGGAGTGTGTTTCTACAATAAATATTCCCATAATAAGGCCAAAATGTGGTTTTCATCAATCATTTTATATCTGCTCCAAACCTGTCACACCAGTGTGTGTGCTTACAGCAGCTCAGGAAAAAAAAAAATATGCAGACAAACCAGAAATAAAGGCAAGAATTTGAATAGAAAACCTGAATTTTCTATCACCAGGAATAGTCAGATGATTATTCTTTGTGTCTTGTACAGTGGCAAGTGCACAGTCTCCAATGAATAAATAATTGCAGATCCAGGAAATGAGATTATTATTCCCATGAAGCTATTGAAAAGGAGAGCACACTGGGTCCTTCAGACCTGCTTCCTGATGCACAGACCCTCATTTGCCTACAGAGCACACAAAACCTGAAGGACAGGTCTCATAAAAAAGAGCCTTATAATTGCAGTAGAAGCCCAGAAACAGAAACACTTTGATTGCAGGAACATGTCCAGGCTGAACCTTGTCATTTCACAGGCCAGATGCATTGGAAAGAACTCCACTGGGTAATCACAGAAGTGAGGATGGACTTCTGCGTCCTGCCTCTCAGCCGTAACCATGCTGTAATATAGTTGCTTTTGCAGTCTAATTGCTTTTTCTGCAGGGCTTCTTCCTATTGATTCTGCTTGTGTGGATTTAAATTGTTTGCGGGTTGGGTCTGCATCTCTGCTTCTGTGCTAGGCAGCTCACGTGGCAGTTCTATCTAAGAGACTTTAATGATGTCTAGATAGCATCACTCCCTGTCCTGCGCCTATGTATTTGATTTTAGGAGAGAGGCTGGATCAGATAAGTTCAGAACATCAATAAATACGCGTATTTTGTTTGGTGACACTTGTTCAATTTGAATCTTTTTCCCAGGAAGCAGCTTGTGTTGTGTCATTTTTTCAGAGTGCTGTGTAAATGCTCTGCATCTGCAACTGTCGAGGATGGTGCCATCCCATAGCAGTGCCATCTGCTCATTCACAAAGTGCTTTTTGCGTAGATAAAAAATGTGAGGTATTACTCATAATTAGGCAAATCACATGCTGTGATCTGTGATTGATTTGGTTTCTATTGCTGGCTACCTCGCAATATGTCTATGCATCCGTAAGTATTGTCTACATATCAGCATATGGATGCAGATGAATCAGAGACATGAATTCTTTTTCCTGATCCAAACAGATGGAAATGTTTTCCCTCCTTCTTATTAGCAGCAACTGAATTTCTGTAACACCAGGGGCCTCTGCTAGGATCTTGCCTATGTTTCGTGCTGTACATAAGTTGGCATGGCCATTTATAATCTAATACAAGGAGTAAGCGATCCATGACATGCAGCAAAGGAAAGCTATAATTTCAAAGTGATGTTCAGAGATAGGCATGTTATTAGCCTTCTTGGAGAAAAGTATCTGGGTATGTAACTTGGCATTATGCAGTGCAGTAACAGAATGCCTAAAAGGTTCTGTGAGCATTGTAGAACCCAAATGTCTTTGCTGCATTCAGAGTGGCTTTCTTAAGAATTATCCATATGTACTCTTAAATGTGTATTGACCTCACTAACTACCCTAGCTTCTAAATGTATCTGGTTGTGCTATGGTCCAGGTAATGTTGGTAGTATGAGAAAGTAACTCAGAAATTACTAGTTCTGTATAATCTTAATATCGTCTCCAAGTGGGTTTTATAGATAGTGAGGTATGATTTACCAGCAGTTTCGAAAGATGTTTAAGGCAGGCAGTAGGTATACCAGAAAGGCCATGAAAATGAACACACCGGAACAGAGGTCTGCACACTTGTCTGGAGTAAAAGTTATGAGCAGTGGAGTAGCTATATATTGGATGATTTAGAATATTTTAAACCCCAGCAGAGCTCTCTTCTCTTCCCTCCCTCTCCCCTATGGTCCTGTGCCTTTCTACAGTGTGTTCTCTTCAGTAGGAGATCTGTCACCACTGGACTCTGACAGTAACTAGGATAGCCCAAGGCAGAAAATAGGCTGTAACTCAGCACAAATCCATAGTCCCGCTGCTACAACACCTCCTATAGCCAAGGATCAGATCAGTGCAAGCTGCCATTGAGCAACAACTGCTGTTTGGTATTTCTGCAGGAGAAGTCAAGTAAATTGAAGCGATTATTGAATACTTGGTTGATTTTTACTGGTCGTAGTGATCAACATGTTGAAAACCTGGGACTGCTGTTCTCTTGTTTAAGAGCATTACATTTTCTTGAGTCCTTAGTTTGGGAGAGCCATTCCTCAGTGATGCAAAGCACACATTTAACCAACTCCAGTATAACATCTTTGGGTGAACTCTTGAGTGCAGTGAAGTGCTTGAAGTGTTTTCAGAAGTATTTGACAAGTTGTGCTGTTTTCTTCATTTCAGCTGTTTTTCACTGTTTTTTCTGAGGGTATCTTGCCAGAGGACTCGTGGTGCTGAGCATGCTTTAATGCATCGTTTTTTTTCCAAAGCCAATAATGCTCAGTTCAGTCCTATCAATACAGAGTTTTGTGCATGTGCAGCAGCCTTCAGACATTACAAATCCAGTTTTCCTACCCCCATGGATACTGAATAAAACTCCAGCATGCACAATTGCATTTTATTTTTATGTGTATGTCAGTTTCAAGTCATCTGTGGTTTTCTGCAGAAGTCAATGAAGTATAAAAGAAAAGAGCAGAGAAGTCGAGGCAGATACAACGTCTTGGAAGTCTCTTTGGTGGTGTTTGTAATGTCAGCAGACATGGTGTAATTTAATTTTCAGAAGAATTTCAGCTGCAAAGCAGCTGATGAGGCATCTTGTAGGTGCAGCCAACTCTCAAAGCACCGTGTTCATGAGATTATTACAGGTATTCTTCTAAAGAGAGAAACTCACAGATTGCCAGAAATAAATCACTTTAATGGCTACAGACCCCCTTGGCTAGCTATCCAAGAGCAGAACCCAGTCATATAGATCTCACATCACAGACCTGCCTTCTTTGCACTTTAAAGAGTTAGAGATGGAACTTCTTTGATGCAACAGTGGGAAGTTTACCTTTTGTTTCTATTGTTATTAAAATTAACTTCAGGAAATGCTGGGGGGGGGGGGGGGGGGGAGTGCTGGCATGGCCATTTATAATCTAAAACTGCAATAATTAAAACTCCAACATGTGCACTGTCTATGCCATTAAAATACATCACATTGGGTAGGACCACAGTATTTTCCGAGCTTCATGGCAATGTGAAGTGTATCATTGGAACACAGCACATGAAGTTAGCTCATGATACTGTTCTTATGTCTTTAAGTGTCAGTTGAAGGTCAGGGCTGCATCTGCTCTGTTACTGATCCAGGTTACATGATCTGGGCTCATTACTCTTTTGAATAGTTTGTTTCCTGGAAGAAGAGGATGCGGACTGCATTTTGTTATCTCTGCACTGGACCTATTGCCTCCTTCCTAAAAGTGATCATTTTTAGGCGCAAATATAGCACATTCAGGGACATTTTGTAGCATATGTTTTAATCTGTTTGTTGCCAATTCCATGTATGGTTTGCTTTCATTCTGTGAAAATCTTTTATTGTCAAATCGGAAGTTTTACTGAAAAAGAATTTGGTTGCATTAACATTATATTACACTGTTTGAAGGACAAAATCAAGATCAAAAGAGATTCAGTGATTAAACAACAAAAAGTAAGTTCAAATCATACTAAGGGGTGTTTTCAATCTAACACCTAGGGATTTAGCTACATGATTAACATTTTTGGTGCTAGAAGGCTTCTGTGCAAAATCCTATTCTTGCTGTGGTGAGCTAGATTAGAAAGAGGAGGCGGAAGAGCTATAGGGTTTACTTTATAAATAGAAATGGTAACAGTTGGCTTGCAAGTTCAGCATGCAGTCTAGATGTTCTGTTGTCATAGATGAAGGCCAGGCTGGTCTTCCAGGTGGGATCTTGGATACGAGGTTCACTAGATACTCCCAAGTTTGTCTTCACAGCCAAAGATAGATGCTGTGCAGTGTTTCATCTGCTTGCTTTTCCATAGGTGTGCAGTGTCTGTACAGTGTCCTGGTGAGCTTTGCTGTGATTCACGGTGGTGCCAGTTCCTTGGTTACCGATTCTGAAGGTTTTTTGTTGAATTTTTCCTCTCTGTTTTATGGGGGCAGCTCTGAGGTTCTCAAGCATGAGACACTCCCCACAGGAGTTTCTGCTCTCAAGGCAGGAGAGGGGGAAAGAAATGCACACTCGCCCTTAAGGTGTCTGTATGTGTTGACAAGCTCCACTCTCTGTCATCTCTTTTCCAGGCTAAACAAACTTAGCTCTCTCAGCCTTTCTGCAAAAGAGAGATGCTCCAGTCCCCATGAGCAAGTTCATACGGGAACATGCAAAACTGGGTCAGGGATAGTAATATAAGCATGTGTGTCAACTGACCAAAACTGACAGAGTAAGGGTTAAAAAGTCAAGTGCCCTCTGACAGCCCAGCTGTTACAGAGCAGTTTTGCTTTCTCTAATGTCAGCAAAAAGTACAGTTGAGCAGGAAAATGATGCTCTCAGTGGCTTTTCCATGGACTACTTCTTGCCACCCTGGAAATATTAAAGCTTAAGCTTTAATGTGTTAGTTTTTCCCATTACTTTGTCAAGCCTGCAGGAAATCCACCATTTTCATTATTTCCACAAGTTTCACTTGCACTTCCTGTGTGAAGTGTTTGAATCCACAGGATCAAATCAAGCTCCGTATGACCATCTGATTTACAAACACATTGACTGTGATGCATTATTTTAAAATTGCCTTTTAAAATCTGAAAGGATTTCCAAATACTTTTTAATAATTCCCTAGAACAGTGTAAGGACATGTGTTAAAGTATTGAATTTCCTTAAAGCCAGCATTTGGGATTGCTCCAGCTGCAAATTAAGGTTGTCAGTCAAAGTGCTTTTTCTGGTTTAGTCTCTGAGTTTTTAGCATCTCTTCCAAAGCCAGCCAAAGGAAGCAGCTATTGAGCTGTTAGGACTTGTTTTGCCATGTGTTTAACCTAGCAAAAAATCAGCCAACAGATACCTTTTGTGTTCTGTGTTTGACTGGATACCTCGCTGCTTAGTCAGGAAACAAGCTATATTGTTTTGACATGGTTTTGCACTTTTAACCTTCTTTTGCTGCTGCATATGTCCAGTGTTTTAATATGTTGAATAGCTGTGGCAAATTCTTTTGTGAGTCTGTAATTTATATAGTTAAGCCATTAGGTTAATGAGAGGCTGGAGGAAGAGTCAGAATGATGTATTTACTATGTGGGATTTCCTGCAGAGATGAATAGGAGATTCGTGGTGGGCTGGAAGTACATAACCAGCCCAAAGAGTCCATAAAAGATCCCAGCTTCACCTGCCCCTAGAAATGGAGCTGCAGCCCAGAGCAGGATGGGATCCTCCATTGGTGTCCTGCAAGGGAAATGTTTGAAAGAAGTCAGAAGCAAAGAGGAAAACAGAAGGGGAAAAAATGAAATGCATCCTAGTCCCATTGAAGTCTCTACCTCAGTTTCTTCAGCCACATAATCAAAGGAACCACTGGAAAGGAACAATAACGAAAAATAGTGTTGGAAGGAAAGTGACCACTGATTTAATCTGCACAGTTGCGTAAGTTAAATTAAAGGCTGTAGTTCAGTGCAGTGTAATGGGGTGGCTAAAATGGAAGGCAACTGGGACTCTTCTAATGCAACACAGTTAACAGAGGGTTCTTATCAAGAGGTTGAAGTCATAACAGCTGAGTGTGGGCATAAAGAGCAAGTTGGGGCAGTGTGTGGGTTGGCAGCAGCATTTACTCTTGAGGAGCGTGGGGGAAACCTTGTTGTCATGTTTGTGATGAGACAAAGAACAAATGACAGAGAAAGAGATTTCTCAGTATGTCAGATACCATGCAGGCAGTGAAATCTGCTGGGTTGTAGTGTGATCAGAGAGATTAGATGTATTTTATCTCAAATGTACTTTTCTGAGGAACACAGGTAAACCTTTTGGAGAGAAACAGGTAGACAAAGAGAAGACGGTTATTTTCCCTACTTTTCTGTACTCAGAAGAACGTTTAACCCAGTTTTCTATTCACTTCCATTTTCTTTGCATCAATTCCAAGAGTAAAATGCATTTATTCCTTTAATGTTATTTATTTGAAAGATTTAGGAATGGATTGTTGCATGTTAGATTTCAGAAATGTGATGTGTCTCATACTTACAGTGTTATAATTAGAGTCAGGTGTACTTATTTATTGCATTCTAACTCTAGGTCTATCAAGTGTTATGACAGTTTATGAAAATATTACTTCACTCCATAATCATTTTTATTTTGGTGACGATGCCGTATTGATCTAGATTTCCATTTATGTGCATCAGCATATTTAATTTTGTCTCATGACAGCATGAAAGTGGAAGGTTTTGTCGTTTCAGTTATAATTCCTAAGTATTTTAAGAATTTTTTAATACTATAATTATTTTTTCCTGTGTGATTGAAGGAAGCTGGCAGGCATCACCCAGCTTGCACAGAGGAAATATTTTTTAATGTTCAATGTATAAGAAATGTCTTGTTGTTATCTTTGTAAACAGAAGATGATGGACAGAAAAGCTGCAGAATTTTCAGTAAAAGAGGACGGTTTTTTCAGCTCTTTTTCATTTCTTAATGGAAGAAGAATTATGGAAATGAGAGCAGGCATTGCATTAAGTGCTTGAAATATTCCTTCCCTGCAGACCAATAAAAACATAACTTTTCCATTAGGGAAATTCAGTTTTTTGAAGGCTGCATGAATCTGAGCTCTGAATCAGTGAATGAGATGACTATGCTGGGATAAGCATTTCAAGGTCTGATTATGTACTTTAAGTCTTTCGTAGGTGGATAGCAGCAACTTTTCCTGTGACTCTTTTTATATTAACTACTTGGCTTATCTTTCAGTACTTCTGTAGTGCAATCTCCGGGTAGCAGATCAGTAACAGAGTTTCAAAGCCATGGGGATTGAATGATTCCTAGCTGAATTTGGACTTTTCAAAACACTCTAGGTCTTTGCATAACTTCATAAACAAAAGTCAAACACTGCAAGTCAAAATTATGGCCTTTCTGTGCTTCATATGACATGTTTATAGTGGTTATGATCTCACCTATGATAGATTGTGCAGATTATAGCTGTCTGCCTTTAAAAATATCCTTCATCTGTAATTGCGAGATGAAAATGTAGCAGTAAACTGCTATCACTGGGGTGTTCAAATTAGGTCCCTGATCAGGGCTGTGGAGAATTAATACCAGAGCAAGTGGGTATTCAAGTGAAGCCATCGTTTTTCTGTGCTGTTAACCATGAAATAGTAACCAACATAAATTCCTACATTCTAAAAGATCACAAATAAAAATGAATAAAAAAGAGCAAAATCATTACGAGTCATTACCCCTGCTCCTTACTTCTTATTAATCGTATTTCAATTTCATATCCTATATTATCTAAGCCGTCAAACATATCACAGAGGTATATAAGGATGATTTGTCCTCATTTAGTGTATGAGGAGACAGAGACACTAAAAGCTTCTGAAACTTGTCCAAGATCTGGGAACTATTAAGTAGAATTCTTTCTTTCTGTTATTTTTATTTAGTTGTAAATAGTCTGAATGTAGCCATAATGCTTGTTATAATTGATCAAATAAATCCCATTCCCCCTTTTTTTGCTGAAGGGCTGATCCCGTGGGTGTATGCAGCATGAATAGTTAAGGCAGTAAATGTGACTATTGGGAATATTTGGTCAAAATATGGGCTGGTTTTGTTTGAGTTTTTTGAGGTTTGTTTTCTGCAAGCACTGCTGGGAATAGTTTACTTATCGCTAGAAGTGTTCCTTGAAGCTCTAGTGCACCCCAGGGCTTCCATGAGTGCATTCCTATGATCCCGTTCTGGTTTATATGCAAACAACCTAACCCTTCTGCCACGATCCAGAAAAATCTGTGCAAATATTTGTTATGATACTTATAAATTCAGGTGTCAAGGAGAACACGTCTGACCTAAAGATCCTCTGTCACCATCCTGATTATTCATTCCTAATGGTAAGATTTGAAAACACTGGAAAAAGGCTTTGGTGGAAGAAGCACATGGACATAAAATGCTCAACTTCTTGCTGATTTTTTCACTAGTTTATCCCCTCTGCCAATCCTATGGCTTAGTCAGTTGATGAATTTAATCAGCTGCCTGCTCTAGACATTATTAAGAGATATCAGCAGTGAATTTCCACCTTGCACATTAGATTTTTGGCTGATTTAAGTTGGGGTCACCCTGTGCTGGTGCTGTAGGTGGTTAATAGCCCCTGAGAAACCAGCTGGGTGGACTGGTGGAAAACACGAGTTCCTGGGAGTCTTGGATGTGTTTGCACACAGGAGGAGCCAGATGGTTTTCTCTGTGGGTTTTCTTTGGTTTCACTCTGTGGGAGAAGTACCTGAGGTGGATGCTGCCAGGTAGTTGTGTGAATTCTTAGTGTGTTAACAGCTGCTCTGGCTCTTCTCTCAGAGGTATATTTACAGCATAGAAATGAAAACTAAATAGAATTCTGTGCGGTGAAGTTGGGAGTGGGGAAGACTTCATGCCTTGTATATCTCCTGAGCCGGTGGGATGGGTCTGGTCGCAAGGTGGCATCCCAACCTGGAATCTGGTGGTGGCACATGCTGCATGGTTTATAAGTGCTTTGAGATCAAAGGCACTTTTTACATGTTAATAAGGTTTTCTTGTTCACAGCCCTTGGGCATGGCTCACTCACATGGCCATGTGGTAGGCACCACAGCCACCACAGTCATCTGAAGCTGTGTGTAATATTGCGGATTTGACTCTAAATTCACTGCTGCATCCAGCCAGCCTCCAAAAACACCATGACTTTTGGGAAGCTTAGGTCAGGTCCCATATGACCTGCATGTTTCAAAATAACCGGTTGGTTGGCTTATACTGTCAAAGCCAACCATCCCTAAAATAAGGCTAGTCTCTGGGACTTTATCTGGGCCAAACAGATGTGTGGACTGTGATTTTATCCTGGACAATAAGAATTAATTCAGGGTAGGCCTGCACCTAAACCACACACCCAGTGCTGGGGCCATTAACAGCAGCCCTGCAGCATCAGGTTCAAGCTCAAGCTGCCTGGTCTCAGGCAGCAACCCCCATCTCACGTGCTTACTCTCATGCTCTTGTTCCAGGGCAACCCACTGTACTTCCAGTCTGCCAGAAATGTGACAGTGAACATCCTCAATGAGAAGACTAAAGTCCTTACTCGCCTCGTAACAGGTAAGGAGGGGAAAAAGCTGTGTGGTAAAACTAAGGAGGGATGAAAGCGGGTGTGTTGTGGGATGCTGTGCTGGCTTTAGGCAATGCGCAGGAGGAGAGCCCAGGTTTCTCATGAAGTACAAATGAAAACTTCACTCCACTTTGTAGAAACAAAGCTAGGTACATGAAAGCCGTGCTGGAGAGGCAGCTGGCTGATGCTTTCTGGTAATGAAGCAGACCACTGTTTTCATTTGAAAGCCAATGTAGAGACAGAAAGGTTAGTTGTAAGACTTCAGGGTCAAGGAGAACATCTGCAAGCTGACATTTCTGTTGTAACAGGCACAGGCTTTTCCTGAGACACTTTTAACTTGCCTAAGATCTTGGGAACTCCGCAGACTAACTGTGGCTGGGCTGGGACTTTGCAGTTCAGAGCTCTCTGTGCCCTTCTGCTGCTGAAGGATGCTCTCATGCTCTCAAGTGTGAGTGTGTTTGATGGGAAAATGGGTGTCTCATAAATCCCCAGTGCACAGCAGCCTTTGAATGAATGCACGTGTAATTTGGGTTGGAAGAGCCTAATGCATTATATATATTGTAATATATATTATGTACATGATATAGGATCGATATTTATACATTGAGATTTTTCTGGGGGCCGGGAGAAGTGTTGCTGTGTGGCAGAGCCTGTAATCCATAAACATGTTGTTTCTACATGAGATTGGGTTGTTTGGTTTGCTTATATAACATCTTGGCCTCTAGTCACAGTATTAAATAATTAAATATGCAGCTTCAGTAAGCAGTGATTTAAGCAGCACGTGTGAAAATTGCCTGGAGGAAGGAAATAAATTCAACCCCAAGGTCCCTGATTCTCACTTTCAGAATGAACATGTTCAGTTTGTTTGTTCTCCCTGTATTTTCCAGAGGGCATTTGGTTACTTAAGCACCTCCATGTCGTGAGAGCTCGGGAGGATGTGGTCAGTGATGTCTCTCCGTGTGGTGCTCTAGTTATTGAGCTCATTTCTGCGTTCAGCAGCAGCTTTGATTTCAGAGCAAAGCAAAGAGGTGGTCCCGTGTAGTGCATGCCGCAGTGATGTGTAGGGAGGCAGTTAATTAGCAAGATGGAAATCAAACTTAAAGTACTGGATTTTCTCACAATGGCTGCAAGAGTTCTGAAGTGTTTCCAGGGATCTCAGCATAGCCTCACGTTTCTGTAGTGTGAGCCATGCACGATCGTGTGTGCCCTGATACCAGTACAGATGACCTGTGCAGCAAAACACTGTGTATAGATGGAGTTTGAAACTGCCTATGAGAAAACACTGGCTTTCAGGTATTATTTCTCTTGTCTTTTGAGAAATGAGAAATCAGACATGAAGATGGCCAAAGCTAATGCAAAGCTGGTCCCCTGCCCTGCACAGTGCCATATTCCAGGGAGTCTGTGGATTGGACTGAGTTGCACAGGGCTGTTAGGTGGTGACTTTTCCAAAGTTCAGCCTCAGTCTGTAACCAAGGGGTCTGCTCTTTGCAGCCTTTGAGCCGCAGATCTCCACAGAATTGCTATTCAGGCAGCTGATGTTTATCAGGCTCCCCAACAGAACACATTGCCAGAGGCTCTCCAGCACTGCGGTGCGCAGCAGCCTGCAGGAGAGGCAGCAGAATTGAAGTAAGAGCAATGAAGGAAAGTTTAACTGATCTAAAAACTATGAAACATGGGAGGCTGCCGTTCATCTTGGCCTGCAGTTGGTTCAAATGGTCTAAAAGAAAAACATTTGCTTCTGTGGTGGGGTTTGGTTTGGTTTCTTTTATATTGGACTGTGCATGACGCTGATACCATTCAAGTCCAGGTATATTTAACAGGCAGGAAACCAGGAGTCTTTTACTCCACAGCATCAATCCAAGCAAAATGGACTCAAGAACTCCTGATGTGTCTTAGAGCTGCACCAATGGTTTCAAAGCGTGGCTGAGTATATTCATTGCCATTTCACATGTGGATCTGCCTTTTTGTAAGAATTTCATAGCTATCCCAAGTTTAATGGTGATTTTATGACAAACATAAACATTAACAAAAACATAAGTAGAAAAAGTTGAGAGGTCGTTATTTGGGTAGAAAATGGTGCCCTTTCCTAATGAGATGTCACCCTCTGAAAAGCATGGACCTCCCCGTTTGATGTGTCAGGTGCAGTTTGTTTCTGCAGGGCTATTAGGACAATCTCAGCAGATGGGTTTATTAAATGTACGAAGCTACTATGTAATTTTCTTACACTTTTCACTAAAAGGTTGTGCTTCTTCCCTCTAGGTCCCCAAGCAGTGGAAGCACACAGCCAAAAATTTGAGGTGAAAACCCTCTCTGGAAAATTGCTGTTTTCTGCAGATGACAACGAAGTGGTGGTTGGAGCAGAGAGATTGAGAGTTTTAGGTAAAATATTTTTCACTAAATCAGTCTTTTAATATGCACCTCTTCAAATTCTAGTATGGTTTTGCCTGACTTTCCTTCATGCTTCTTTTGGAGATAAAGCCTATGGCTGTCTTTATTGCTTTGAATCTTCCCCAGGCAGATAATGGCCAGGAGTTTGTCTGAGAGGTTTCTTAACTTTCACAATGTGTTATTTCCCCTCCAAAAAAAAACCCTACCCTGGAAGTGGTTTGTTTGGCTTAGTGAAGTAGATTTAAAAGCATCTTTGGAAACTGATGAACTTTATGTCTTGTGATGAGGGACAGTGAGGAATCATTCTAAGGAGGCTTCTATGTCTACAGTCACTGTGTGTAGGGAAACCTCAGGCTTCGTGGTTTTGATTACCATTTTACCAGCTCCTCTTTCATTCTAAAGCAAACACAAAGCAGGAACCTGCTGGGAAAAAGTCAACATGAATTAGGACCCAGTGTTAATTTTCTGAAGAGTTTGATGGCCTTTATGTTAGCTGTTCTTACTTAGCCACATGGAAGAGCATGTTGTGCATCTCTGAGCCATTTTCAGCTATGCTGTTGGTAGGGTTAAGTGTCCTGTGCATGGAAGGAGAGTCCAACCTTGCCAATGCCACCGTTTCCCCATCTGACTTTTGAGACAGACAGGGCATCTGGAGCAATCCTGCCTGTGCAGGATCTGCCTCCCCTGCTGTCCTTCCTGCTAGGCTTTACATCTGTCGTTCCTAACAAAAATGGGGACACAGTTTGGGGTATGGGGGTTGTTTATTGTTTGCTTGGACTTTTATTTGTAATTAGAGAAAATAAACAGTTACGATAATTGTAAAATTTTAAGTGTATTTGATAGTTAATGAAATTCCTTCTCAGAAACTTGAATTCTCTTGCTCTCCAGTTCGATCTGTGCTCTTTGCTTAGTCTGAGATTTGTTTGTGAATTATCATGTAGGACCAGACTGGGTAGCTCAGTACTGCTAAGCAGTTAGCCACATAGCAGTGCCACTGATCCCTGTGGATGCACTGGTGCTGGTTTTCTAATGGCTTGATTTGGATGCATCTTTAGTAAGCTCCTAAAAGGAGAAAGATCAGTGAAGGAGCTTAGAATGATACATAGTGGTTTTAATTATTATTATTTCTACGTATTGTATAGCATATTACTAGTATATGGTGTGTAATGTGAAGGAGCTTAAAATTAGCACCTCAGAGTCTAACCATCAGAAATGGGGCTTTGTGTCCTGCCCTTAGTGGTTTTTGTTACCTGATGTCTTGCTATTCTAGATGGTTCCTGTTTGAGGACAGGCCAGGGGTAGCTCTTTGCTGGCTGCTGTTGTTACATGCTGAACTAGTTTAGTCACCAGCTATACAACTTAGGTGAGTTTTATAGGATAAACGTTGATCTTCACAAAATTAGCAGTACCATTTTTAGCTAAAACCTTTGAAAAGTTTGTTCACCCTTCAGAGCTGATTACCTCGGCAGTCTTTGTGCAGGAGAGATGAAGTTAGAAAGCAACAGTTTCTAAATGTTTTCTTGCAGACCTTAAAATGAGAGAGATTTATATCACTGGTTCTTCAAAAAGGCACAGAAACGTTTCCTTACAAGTTACAAGTTCTCCTTTTTACATACTTACAAAAATATTGCTTTTAATTTACTTTGTCCTTTGAAGAAACCAGCAATTATTTTTTATAGTTATTTTGAGTTTCTGCCTTTTTTTAGTCTCCAGAATAAACATCATCAAGACTACTGCTGACCACTGTAGTTCATTTTCATTTTTGTCTGCAACTGAGTGTTTCTGGGGGGTTTATTAGGCCTATGCAGACCTATCAGAAAAGAAAAAAGTAGAATGATACTACTGGTGGTGTTGCATGGCGAGTGTTCTGATGACCTTGAGCTGAAATGCTTTCAGAGTTCATTCTTGGCTTTGGTTTTCTCCAGCTTTGCTTCCCCAATCTAATTTTATCTCCAAAAGTGTTTGCCATGGCTGTTTGCCATGCTGGGAAGTGTTACACCATATGTTCATATTTCTTCCAGTGTTTTTGTCTGCACTTGAGGCTGGTCCAACTTGTACTACACAAATTCCTTTGACCATTTCTCCAGTGGTCGGCATCTCAGGTGCTGTTGGTATGTGTCTGCTGACACCTATCTGCGCTATGTAAATAGTCTCAACTTGTTATTGCTGAACACATACTTGTTATAGAAGGAAGTGATGTCTGCAGTCTGGCATGAACGTCATCTCACAAAGGTTAGAGCAGCAGTTACTGGGGTTGTGGCTGGCTTTTAATCGTGTTAATGATAATTACTTTTTTCTTTGTGCACTCTTCAAAGTTGATTCCGAAAGTTAGTTTTACACAGTAAATGAGGAAGCACAGTCATGAGGAAAGAGGTGCTTTCCTTTTTTGAAATGGACTCTGCTCTGGGGAGCCAAGGGATTTTTCAGCATTAGCAAGGCATTAAAAAAGAGAGGAATGCACAGTTATGGATAAAACCTGTACAAGTAGGACATGTGCTGCATTTGATGGTGCTTCAAAAAAATGCACAGCATGAGTAGTGCAGATTACCAAATGAAAACACTTTTTATTTTAATTGTGGGGAGTTAGTCCTGTTTATAATGAGTAAAGGACATAGAAAGACAGAGTTGGTCCCTTCTGCTTTTCACGCATGATGTAATTTAGAGTACGTCAATGATTTTATTTGATTTAGTGAATCCAGTTAAACCTGTCATCATAGGAGAGCTTGGAGGATAACGGGAACTTCTGTTTGAGGACAGGGCAGCCCTCTGAGCCCTTTGGCCGTGGTCAACTCTGATGACAGTCTACATAACCTTTTCCAGACACAAGCATGAATTCCCTCTGCCTTGCCCAGAGCCAGCCAGAGGCCCAGCATCTGCATTCGTACAGATGACTCAGAAGAAGCTCATGTTTGCCTGCAAAAAGTCACGTAGAAACTGAGCCTTATACCACATCTGGTCTGCCCTTTTTCTTCAATCTTATCTGCCAGTCTCCTCCACTCTTGTGGTGGCACATTCTCACTGATAATGCCCCTTGCTTTTACAAGCTCCATTCCTGCAATATCTGAGCACCTCATGGTCTTTTAAAAGATACTACAGCAAATCTCAGAGCCGGTCTCATTCCTCAGAACCACAACTCTGGTTTCACAAGGCTTAGATTTTGAAAAGGAAATCTGTCACTCCTCTGCCTGCTAAACAGCACCATGGTGCTGCACATGGTGGTGAGCGTGGGGTGAAGTGCAAACCGCTGCAGTGGCCGTTGCCATGGTCAGCCGTGCATTTTGGTAAACACCACACAGATACAAGCTAATGCCTTGCTGGATGGCCCCTGTGGGCTCATAAACACATTGGGTGTGCATTGCAGGAGGTGAAAGAGCTGGTCCTAATTGAATTCATATGTGGTGCATCATACAGCTGTTCCCCTTCCTGCCTCCTCCCTCCCTTCAGAAATGAAACGTGTTCAGAGCATCTGAAAAATAGTGTGTGAGAAATGCTCTTTAGTTAAAAGAGCATTAACAAATAACTTTGATATCTATTAATTACCATTTTCATTTAATAACATATTGAACATTATAGCATCTATAAACAAAAGACAATCATAAAGCATTATTCCGACTGCTAATTAGCTCTATTTATTCTCCAGATTAGTTTTTAAATATGCCCTCTAGATGCCACTTGATACTAATTAACAGAGTTACAATATTATCTCTATAGTAAAGCGTTTTTAATTAAATCTAAAGCAATTTAAATTAGCATGAGTTTTTACAGAAATTAAACTGTGGTCAGATGCTTAATTTAGCCTTATAAGACAACATCTGATGACATGGGGGTGTCAGTTCCCCCAAGGGCCTTGACATCTTTTTTGGAGCTTATTTTCTGAAGTTTGTTTTCAGGGACACTTGCCAGTACACTCTGGTGTTTAATATTTATGATGGATTTAACCAATATTTTGGTTTTTAAGGCTGAGCATTGATGGGAATCCAAGGCATTGCAGTGAGCTGAGATAAAAACGCAAAAGACGCATTCCTGCAGCTTAACAAGCTTTCACAGTCCCTGGCTTTGCGTGGTGGAGGAAGGTTTGTGTGGGAGGTAGGATTGCATGGGCTGAATGCTGTCGCGTTACAAATCAACCACGCTTTTTAGCCATTCTTGAGATTACCATTTTGCTTTGCAATGAGGCTAGGATTAATCATAAAACCCACAAGGTCCCTTTTCTGTCATAGAAGAATGCAGAGATTGCTTCAGCTGTGGGTCCTTGAAAATGTGCCTCTCACTTTAGACATTTATACCACTTTTTTTCTACTACAGCCTAATGATAAAAATTTGGCTAAAGCCTTTCCCTGTGTCAAACTCTTCACTAAAATAGCTGTATTTAGTGTGGGGTAGGATGCCTTTCGTCTCCCCAGTATAAAGACTGCAGGAGCTTCTCTGCAGGACGTGTGTGACCCATCCTCCACACATTGCACTCCTCCCCAGCACTATGGCTGGCCAGAACGTACCTTTGATCTCGCCAACGCATTGCATGCTCTCTCTTCAGGTAATTAGCCAGTAGCTCTATTTCTACCTCGTAGCTTTTTTTCACTTTAGTATGTTCCATCTGGGCAATGAATCATGCGGAGCATGCAAATGCTGACCACAGGTTAGACTTCCAGGAATGTTAGTCTGGTTTGGGAGCATTTCTTGTTCTAGTTTCTCTCCAGGTGCCTGGGAATGCACTTGAACAGAGGAGTTAGATGTTGAAATGTTATTGCAGATTTATTAGTAAGTTTGGAGTAATTAATTCCAAGGCACATTTCCAACATTTTATTTATGAGCGGTATATTAAGGGCTGGAGAGGTTTTAGTGGAGGAACACCAATGATAAAAGCAATGATATAAGCCCAAGTCAATGAGATGACTGCATGATTGTCTCATGGAAAGCTCTTTTAAATGGGTTTGCGTTGGGGTTTTCTGTTACTGGGGGCAGAGAGAGTAACCTGTTCTGTATTTGCAGAATTCAAAATGCTGGGTTTCATTACCATGGAAGGGTTGTAAATGCATTTGCAATGTCCTTCATTTCAGGCAAGAGGAGAACACCATTTAATATGGATGTGCTGAACTAATATGTCTGTGTACATTGGCCCAGCTGTTTCTAAAGCTTCACATCTATAAACATTTTCAGATAGCCTTGTATTCGCTTGATCTGGGAGGAGCCCTGCAGAGCTGTGGCTGCAGTGCCAGCCTGGCTAAAGGACTCTGTTCACATTTCCTCAGTATTACAATTTTAGTAGCCTCTTGGCATGTGCTTTCTAGCTTATGTTTGCTGCAATGTTTACAGCAGAGTGACTTTTATGAGTGCGAGAGTAGTTGTATTTCATTAAAATAATCCACAAAGATGTTTGACTGGCACAGCTCATTCCAGAGGATGATGTGAGCTAGAAATTTAACAGTTTCCAGGAATCACCACTGATTTTTGCTGCATGCACCCTTCTTCAGAAACGATTCTTTATGGGTCAGCACATGCACAGTTGCCCTTTACAGCAGCCATTATGATTTCAAAATGGCATTTTACTGATTTGTTTGTGGCAGAGGGAACACCGTTTGTAGCCAAGTGTTGAAATCAGGCTTGATCCAGAGAGGAAATGGAGCTTTCTGGCCTTGCCGTTGAGTCTGCTGCCATTTTACGCCTGAGGGTAAATGCCAAGCTTGAGTCTTTGTATTGTGGATTTGGTTTGGTTTGCTGAAAATGTGTCTGTGAGTAGCTTTTTCAATGGAGAAATGATGCTACAAGACACGTTTCTTGGCAAATTGAAACCTTTTCGTACTACAATCCTTTTCATTTACAGAGCCATTGGAAGGGAAGTTGCCTTTGGCTCAGAGATGGCTCAGTGCTGACGATGTGCAGCCATGGTACTTCCTTGGGATGTGGAGTATCTTGCTGTGCTTCTGGAAGCAAACACTGTACCATCAGCCTGGGGACAGAGGCCTTTCCCACTTCATCCAGTTGCAAATGAACTCCTGCTTGCTCAGCCTGCTTCAAAGGCACCAGGAGGTAGCATTTGCTTTAGAGCTTCCTTCTGTGCTCCTGGCAAGAGAAAAGAGCATGCCACAACTGCTGCTCACAAGGCTTGGACAGGCATTTGACCTTTTGCTGAAGGTGTATGAACTTCTTTGGGAAGCAGCTACGAATATTCACTGTGCACTCCCTGTAGGTGATTAAGCAGTCACACTAACGCAGTCCCAGAGCAATTGACAAGCTGTCATGTAGTCACTGGTCCTGCAGAAAAGGAGCGTAGAATAAAATGAGGAAAGTAGGGAAATTAAGCTGACAAATGAAGATACCAAGTATTAGCGCTGGCACTAGCAAGAATGGAACAGCCTCGGCTGTCTGTAGCATTCAGTCACAGCAGGGAGTTTCATCAGATTTCTTTGCACTCATTGCAGAGGTGTGATGGTGGGAAAAATTGTGTTTAGCAAAATTAGGGAGTAGAATATGTTTTCTATCAGTGATTAAATCCATAAGAATATTGTGTCTTGTTCTCAGTTAGGAATTGTGTTATTGCAATATCAGTGTAAAAGTCAGATGTCAAAAAGTGACTTGATCTGTAATCAGCAGTGATAAAAAAACTTAAAACTATAGATTAAAAAAAAAATATTTGGATGAATTGAGTGGTTTCAGGGTTTGTTTTCTTTTTTTTTCCCAGAGGCTGGGATGGGATTTTTGGATGGTTTCTTCCAAATAGAGTTTTTCTCCCATTCTATAAGGGAAGAAATTAAAATGATCAGATTTTGAGCAAACATACAATTTTTGAATGATTACTTCTGATTGCTTTGCTGCCTTGAGGGCAATAGGTGTAGACTGTTGTCCATTCCTTTTAATGACAAATTCCACTAACATTGCCCTCCTTTTTCAAAATCCACTCACCCAGATTGTAAACTTGTCTTTTGATGGAGAGAGCAGTGTGTGTTGGAGGGAGATATACTGAGTTTTCCTTGCGTTTGCTTTTACTTCAAAGTACATTCCAGGCAAAAAGGGGTAGCATTTATGTAAAGTGTATAGGCTTTGAGTCTGGGCTGAAATGTGTGTTCAGATTGTGTTACCTTAATCCTGTTTAAGGAAAAAGAAGAATCGTCCACGATCAGATTAATATTGATTAAATGTCACAAGGATTATGAAGGAAACATACTGTACACTTACCAAACACTGAAATCAGATTTAAAGTGTGGCAGATTTATATTTTATTTCCTGAGTGTGTTCCCCAGCCTTCACAACCTGATCGGTTTAAAGCTCACATAATATTCTCCTTGATAAATTTCCACTGTGTATTCCTACTTCAGGTGCTCTCCTGAGTTTCTTTGCATCTTTGCACAAGAACGCCACAAAGAGCTTCAAAGGAATGCAGTGATGATATTGCTGTTGTTGAGCTGCTGAAGTGTTGAAAGGCCCCACATCTAGTCAAGAAGGAAATATCTAGAGGTCAGCATAAGTTGTAGCAACTTTTCTTTGTATGTCTTTTCTCAGTTTGGCTGCAAGCCCTTCTGCTCTTTTCTGTTATTCTCTTTCTATTTCTCAGACATTCAACTACTGGAGTAGACACATATATGTCTATAGACACATATATCACTAATGACCCACATTTTGATCTCAGGGCTTGCAGCTCACCTTTTTGTTTGCAAGTTTTTTAGCTTAAAACCAGGCTCCATTTATTTCTTGGGACTAGAGCCAGGTAATTGCTTCTTCTCCCTCCAGGAGAGCTGGTTGGAGTCATAAGGAGTTCCCGTCCAGCCTAACTCAGCAATAGCCCGGTACCAGGCCTATGGGTTGACTCACTCCCCATGTGAATATGGTGCCAAGACCAACATCTAAGGCAGTCTAAATAAATCACAAGACATTCTTATTATAAACACCTTTGTTCATGATACATGTGGTTTCATTACATAGATTGCCCTTAAAAGAACAACTCCCCAGCTCTTTGACAGTGAGGTGGGCAGATAGACAGACCTTTGCAGTGAGGTATTTTTATAGTATCGCAGAAAGAAACATGAATGAAGCTTTATGGCTTTTGTTCAATGCACTGGCTTAACCCAGCCAGGCTATTATTGTTGGGCCCTGAAATGGAGCTCTTATTGATTTCAGATTTGATGGGATTCAAGGGGAGCAATGGCAATTACTATGTTCATCCATTTAAAAACATAAATTAAGGGTGAAAAAGGCTTTTAAAACCAGGAATTAAAAGAAGCGGGCACAAATCATTCCTACCTATATTGTATTGGATTTACTTCCTGGGCATCTGTTTGCACAGACACCTTTTTAAGGATCTCACATATTACCCTGATGAGACCTACAGAGGAGAGAAGCTCATCAGACAGGTGTTTTCATGGACAAATTGCTGAATGTGTCCTGATCAATAGTGGGAATGGGGGTAGTTTATGGAGATCACCAACACACTGTACATTGCCTCTTGACTTTAGCTAGAAGAAAAATTGTATCAAATCCTTCTTCTTCCCTCATTTGCGCAGTACTACATGAAGGCAGAGTGCTAAAGAGAAGATACACTTAAGCCAAATCAATCACAAAGTTTGTCACAGGGCTCTGAGAACTCAATTTCATTCTAAAGCAAGGATATACAACACTACAGGTGTAGTGTGGGTAAGAAATTATTACTAAAAGAATACAAAGAGTGGGAAAGAAATGTGTTGTCTAGAAAGAAAAGGAAAAGGAAAGTGAGGAATATCTAACCAGGTACATCTGCACCTGAGCGGAAACCTGATTTCTCTCCTTTGGATTTTGTTCACCCCCAAGTGCTGCTCAGCTGATTGCCACCTACCCTTGATAGCACGGGAGCATCAATCATTACTCTAAAAATACCTCTCATTGCATTGCATTTGAGCTCTTCTTCTCTTCTTTACAGCTGATGGGAGTAGAAGCCTACAGCAAGTTTCATATAGAGGGAGCAGTCTGTGATCATTATCTTGCCACAATAGCTGGAGCCCAGTTCTGGCCAGAGAGAGCTGGACTGGCCCTTGCCTTTGCACCAGAAAAGGTGCTAGGGCAGTGTTATGCAGATCAGGTTCTTTTGCAGCACACAGGGGGAGCAAGAGGCAGCTTGGAAGGCTAAACTGTTGATACCCTCTTTCCTCTGTTTGGATTTGTTGCTGTTAAAGAAGATGCACATTTCAGCTGAACTTTGCTCACTTCTTGGGGCATTTGTAACTTCTCTCTTCCCTATGGAGTTGGGAGGGCTGAGCTCACACCAGCCTTTGCCCTGGTGGGGTGTTAGTAATCTCTCCTTCTCACAAAGCTCATGAGATTGATCAAACAAATGCACATTTGGATGAAGGAAGGTAATGGTTTAAAAGACATTCTTCAGCAGGACATTGGCAGACCAACGTGCACATACAGAACACGATGCTTCTGGTTTGTTTCAATGTGAAACTGGGATAAAACCCCACCTTTTTTTAAGCTATGTCTTGGATTAATGTCATAGAGTACGATTGCCCAAAGCTCAGCCCACTGACTTTTTATGTTGCTTCCATGTTGGAAACAGTGAGGCCAGATTGCTCATGGCAAATGTTCTGCAGGAAGGAAGGACAGTGTCATCCTGTGCAGGAGCTGGGGCTGTTGAGAAGATGCAACAGGGCAGTGGCAATGGAGGCTCCTATGACAGATGCAGAATGGAAAGAGGAAGCTGAGAGGAGATCAGAAGCTGGGTCTTGCTCCAGCAGCTCACTTGCAGTGATCCACACCACAGCCAAGCTCCTGGATGTGACAATAAACTTCTAAGAAACCACTAGAGTCAAACGAAATGCAAATTCTGATTTGGCAGACCTGTTCTCATAGAGCCTTTCGTGTGAGTCTCAAATGAAAGAAGAAAAAAAAGCAAACAAACATAAAAATATCCTCAAACCCTGTAAGTGAACTGTAAATGTTCCCTGGCCATATGACTCTTGATTTTTGTTATTGTATGAAGTGAACACATACAGGGGTCTTTGACATTTGTGTCCCCGCTCCTTATGCACTAGAAGGGAAAAAAAAACCCTAACACTCTGAGTGAATCTTTATGGTGATTCAAAACACTTTAGGAAGATCCTGTCATATGCTTTATAAGTTCGTGACTGATTGTGTGGAATTAAGTTATTGGGCAGAGAACTAGCTAATGGAAACACATTGATGAAATCATTTTTGAGGGACATTAAATGGAACTTAAAATAAAGCTGAAATGGCTTTATGGATTTTTCAGTCAAACTGTTTATGAACATTTATCGGTGGTAAATTACACAGTGTCAGAAGAGGAAATCAGTAGGGATGGCTTTTAATACAAGTCACTCTGATACAATGCTGTGAGAAAGAATAATTTATTGCCTAGGAATGTACAGTTTAGTGTGCTTAAATACAAATTATATGATTGTTTCCTCCTAACTGTCTTCAGCTGTTTGCAAATAAGTCACCCTTAGCAGAGCAGAAAGTCTCATAAGATGAAGAAAAATGTTTTCAGTACTTTGCAATGAAATAGAAATCTTGTCTTATGTATTTTTCAGGGTAGATAGAAAATGTTTTAATAACGGATAATTCAGGAAGCAGAAGCTGTGTTGTACAATAATAAATTTAATTTGCATTTGCTTTATACTCACTAAAGGGATAAGAGGGATATAGTAGTTTTGATTGGGAAGGGAGATTGTATTCTTGAACAGTGCAGTTCATGCAGCCATGAGGGTATTTCGTCTCTGTATGCTTCCCTCACTGGGAACGAGTTGGGGCTACGTAAGGATTCACTCACGATTCCTGAAACGATGTGATTTGTTTCATGTTCCTGTTAGACTTGCCTCTTGCCTTTCAGCTTAATGTCGTGTTTGCCTTCCCTTTGGCCCTGTCCTGCTGCCATGAATCATGAGTAGCGCTCAGCTCTTCTCCAGGGATGTTCCCATCCTGGAAGCATCCAACAAAGAGCAGAAATTTTCACCACTTTCTGAGCAAATGACCTTGGACTTCATATTTTTAAATCCTACCCTCTCTCTCTTCTTCCGCTCCCTGAGGTCAAACATTTGTTTCTCCATGGTGTCCCAGTTCTCTGCAGAGCCACAATAGCCCGGTTCAGTGTCCACAGCACATTTCCCTCAAACTTTTCTTCCTGTTTGCCAAAGCCTTTAGTAAAACCACTTCCCCTGGCCTAATGCCTTCACTTTCAACGCCATCCAACAATGATCCTATCGCAGCCTAGCTTGGGACTTCCATAGTGGCCCAGAGCCACACTTTGATACAGATGTCCAATGTAGTTGAGTTTGTCCAAGGCAGTTTCCCTTGGGAGGCACTGTGGGAGCTGCCAATTACCCAGGCAGAGACTGAGACTCTTTACTGTAGAAGAGAGAGGGCTGGTGGGAGTGGACACATTCAAGGTCTTTAACAGTAGCACAAAAAGAGGATGGTAATTCAGTGGTTCTCACAGTCCGAAGCAGAACAAGCATCCAGTGAAATCAGGCAGCAGGCTGAAACCAAAGGAAAAACTTCTCCAGAGCATTTAGTTAATCTGTTATCCCGTTGGTACAGAAATGGGGCCAATTAAAAGGATAATTAGGTGAGGTGGGGAAAGCTTATCAGTGTGTCTCCAGTGGCTGGATGACACAGCCAGCTCAAGGAGTCCCGCAGCTGCTGACAGCCAGAGTCAAGGGAGGGATGTCTCAGTCCTGGCCCATCAGCATCTCCTCAGCCCTGAGTGGTTGATGTCCTACTCAGTGACAGGGACAAGTGGCCCTTTGGGAGATTTTGTGCTCTTAAACAGAATAATAAGTAATGATATTGTCAAGGCAGGAAGCCTTATCAGGGCAGGTAGTGTTCACTTCTAATTCGTATCAAAGGAGAGAAACAAAAGGATTTGGAAATCTCCAGTTCTCAGCACATAAGGGACTCTTTCATGGATCTGGGAATAAAGGAGACAAGGAAAAGAGGGTTTACGAACAGTGTATAGGGAAAGAAAAACAAGGAGATGGAGGAAAGGAATAGATGTTCTTATTTTCAGCCTTCCTGAAATGATCACGTTGGAGTCTTCTCTGTCTTTGTTTCTAAAGTTGCTTCCTGCATTTGAATGAAATAAGAAAAGCCTAGAAAACCCAAGTCACTGGAAATATGCTAAAGTTCCCCTTATTCTGCAGGTATTTCTGGTACATGCAGGTTCTTATTTGGGGCTTCTCATAACTTAGGTAGCTGACTGAAGGTGTGTAAAAGTGAATCAAAGTTACCAGCATAAAGTCACCATTTAAGCAATACAGGTGGAAGGGGTACAAGAATATCTATGTGCACCTCCCTGTGTGCACTTACTCATCCTCCTCCCCTCGAAAATCATTGTTTTGTTCCACAGATATGTGCAGGCTGTAACTTTTGCTAAGTTTCATTGCAGAGCTAATAGGCAAACAATTGTGTGGATAAGCAGAGACTTAAATCATTTGGAAACTGTTGAGAGAGAACAGATCTGATAGTAATAACCTTCATGGCTGGCAAGCTACAGCTGCTTTTGACAACTTGTAGCAATGAAAGCTTAAAGTTAAGAGCTAAATATCTGTATTGTGCCATAGGATCAATTTCAATTCCCAAGTTTAAAGCTTGAAACTTTAGGCTGCTGTTATTATCTTTGAGATTGCTCGGGGTTTTTTCTGTAGGTTAGAAAGGAGTTGGTTTTTTTTTTAATAAATGTTGGCGTTCTTGTTGTGATTCTGATTTTTTTTCTTTAACACAGTGGGACAGCTTAGTTAATTTATTTCAGTGCAATGAAAGCGTGGTCTTATTGAAGCCACAAGTGGTTTTCTTTTCTAGGAGAAATTGTAGAAGGATGTTGTATTAACATGTTTTGTATCAACTTAGATCTTTTATTCTGTAGCGGTGACTTCCAGACTGCACATAGATAACAATTATAATAGCATGTGTAAAGAGACATGTCAAAGAATATATGTAAACAGTCTTAACGGGATCTGTAGTTTGCACCAATGGCTTTACTGAAAAAAGAAAGGAAAGAAAAAAAAAGCCACTGGTGTAGTTTGCACGCTGACGCTGAAATTGCTGTGATGACTCCAGATAATGAATATCTAACTGTTCGCAATGCATCTGAACGCACAACCACAGGTCTGAATTTAAGAATAGAGGTCATACTTGCTCACTGGGTAGGCAGCTATGTATTAGAGAACACGAACATCAATTTCTGGTGCACTGCTGTGTGTCAGACAATACCATTCTTAGCTGTGTTTTAATTGCAAGTTTCAGTGGGAGTGAGAATTTGACGTTCTGCAGCACAGAGCATCTGTGACAGCACCTGGGGACTACTGTGTCCCAGCAGAGTATTTAAAAAGAGGAATGGGTTCAGAAGAGAGCAGTGAGAAGTCCAGGAAATCTGCTTCACAGTGAATGATTCAGAAAGCCCTGACTTCTCAGAGAATCAGAGATGGTTGGGGTGGTTGGGTCACCATCAGCAGATACCTACCTACAGAAGGTGACGAGTCTGGTCGTGCATGGCCAGTTGCATGCCACATGAAGATTTAGTGGCTGAAAGTGAGACCAATTCTGATTAGATACACATTTTTTAATTAGAAGAATTAGTAGAAAGGCTTGCCAGAGGCTGGCATGTGATACATTTGGCTTAAAATAATGACATAAAGAGCATCTCTTTCTAGAGAGACACAGGATGGCTCAGTCACAGAATATGGACCAGTGCAGGGGTGGCTGGGTGCAGTGGCCCAACTTGGGCTATGCAGGTGGCCACAGAAGAGGATTGCAGTGGCCTGAAACCGAGGAAAGCTGTTCATATTACCTTGCAGTTTACAGCTCGTGATCTAAACAGTCAGCAAATGGGGATAGTGCTACCTTCCCCAGCATCGCCAGGAGATGGGGAAAATGAGCAGAAGTTAAATGACTTCTGGGTCACACATCAAACCGTTAGCCAGGCTGGGACTAGAGCAGAGTCTGCTGTCTGCCTGTGCTGTGTTTCATCAGGTGGACACCTCCCTCCTTTTCCCCAGGCAGGAGCACAGCCCGACCAGAGATACGTTTGCAGTGATTAAGCCAAAATTTGGTTTCTCCTTTGAGTATCTCTGAGCCCAGCAAAAGAAACAATGTCATGACATGCATCCAGGTTCATTAATGGGTGATGTAGCTGGATTAGATGCCTGGTTACCAGGGGGGTATCTTTTCCAAGTTCCCTGCATCAGTTGGGTTGGCAAACACTTCCCACAGTGGGGGTGCATGCTGGTGTCTTTACAGCCAGAAGTGCAGTTTACAGGCAAATCCCAGTTGTAATCAAGGCAACCAATTTCAGATGATCAAGGTCTGGCTTTTCCTGGGGACAGAAGGGATGTGTGCAAGCAAGAAATGGGATCAGGCGATGGGTTAAATTGCACCTAGGTATGATTTGACAATCACTCCCCTGATAACAGCTTATAATGTTTACAATTTGTCTTCTGTTTTGTTTTGTGATTTCAGGAGCAGAAGGCACAGTGTTCCCTAAATCTATAGAAACTCCCAATGTCAGGGCAGACCCCTTCAAGGAACTAAGGTAAATTTTGGAATATGGTTTAATGGTTACTCAGTGGAGCCTTGTTTGAGTTGTGCATACTGCTGGGCATCATTTCTGCTGTTACGTAAGAGCTTGGGGTTGACTTTGGAAGGCATCACTGAGAGGATGCCATAGAAGGGACCTGTCATCCTTACATATAATGTGACCGAGCTAAAGGCAGTCATGGGTGGTGAGAGCATCATTTATCCTCTATAACCTGCCCTGTGTACCCTGGGATCATCATTTGAAAAACAAATAGAGAAATCATCTCCTGGTTGTGCAGGGAGGCACTGGAGTCCATGCTGAATCATGGGGAGCAGCAGCAGGGAAAAGGATAATGCTCTCCAGCATTATCTGTCTTGCAGAAATGCAAACGCTCCCTGACCTACACTGGGTATGGGTATGTATGCATGTAACTGCTGACACTGGCAGCAATGCCACTTGCTGACAGCAATGCATCAAGAGGGAATAAACAGCACAGCTCCTGGGAACCTCAGGCTAATGCTGAGCATTATATTTATTTAAAACCAAGCCACACATGTGGCACTACGGGTTAGTTTGAATGACTGGTCCCTGACAAAGACTAATCATATTGCCTAATAAGTTAGCAACCACATCTCTTGGTATCTTCTGACCAAGAGGACTGTCAGGATTTGCCATTGATGCAGTAATTATCGTTCCTTAGAGAAAGAGAGAGAAAAAGTGAAAAAAGTCTCCAGAAGGATGTCTTCTCCTTAGGTCTTAGGTTGCAAACTCTCCTTTCCTGGGAACTGCTGGGAGTGAAGCAGTCTTCAGACAGCACGAGGTGCGGGTGCACCGAGATGGGAGAGGACCTGTCATTAACTCTCTCTGCTCTGATATGGAGATAGTTATGGCCTACTGTGGAAGATGAGGAACACCCTGTGTGCCTTCCCTTGGGTCTATCTTCCAGTTTCTCTCAAAACACTCTTAATTCTTCCCAGTTTTGCTCTTGTGGGATCCTATGTCATACAACAGCTACAGTGGTGGTGTGATTCAGTTTGTTATGAAAGCTTGTCCCCTTTCTCCATGCAGTGGCTTTGTCCCTGCCTTGTGGTTTTCCCAATCTCGGTATACTTAAGAAAGGAAACAGGATCTTTTCTCAGCCTGACATGCTCCAGGAGGTCAGGGGTTCATGGTGCAGAGCACATGTACCCCCCCATTTCCCTGGGCAGAGCAAGGAAACAAAGCAGTCAGTGGGTGGATGGATTTGTAGGTGAGGTTCAGGTGACAAAGGATTTCTGGCACAGCCCAAGTTTACTGACATATTCGGTGGGGGAAAAAAGGCAAAAAAGAGAAAGCAAGATCATGGTTAAAATATCCAATAACATCTAATTAACTTACAAAACCAGGTCCCATTTTCAGTAGTGCCGAAGAGATGCAAGATTTAGGTCCAAGATTGTGGTTACTTAGGACTTTTCTAAACACGGGAGGGGAATTTAATCCAAGTAAGTGTAGAGTGTCGTATTAGAGGGGACAAATGTGAATGGAAATGTCCTTAATCTGACTGAGTATGCTTCTGTTCCAAAGAGAATTAAACTAAATGAAATTGAAATGAATTAATGGCAGCATCTATGCAAGGGGTTGATTCCGTATATTTCGTAGAATCATAGAGCGGTTAGGGTTGGAAAGGACCTTAAGGTCATCTAGTTCCACCCCCCCGCCATAGGCAAGGATGCCTCGCACTAGACCATGGCGCCCAGGTCTCTGTCCAACCTGGCCTTGAACACTGACATTTGGTCTGCTTTAACTTCATGTTGTTATTTCACTTGTTTTATGCAGAGAGCTGTTAGATAACTGACTTCCTTTGAAATTAGTGGACTGGGTGAAAAAGGAATCCTGCCAAAATCTGGGGGTTTGTTTGAGATTTTTTAAGGGAAAATCATTGAATTAGATTTTCCTCGACAAAATGTCCCGTGGGGTCCTAAAATATTCTGTGTGCGTCTGAAAATTTTATCTTGGCAGAAATAAATGGTTTTTTTTCCACCATCCTGAGAAGAACAGAGCCAATGGTAGCACCGTGTAGGGAAAGCAAGATTTCCCAAGAGCAAAAGCTCTATTTCTCCCTAAACCAAGAACCATCCATCTCTCTCTCTCTACATGCTGGAACCCTGGCTGCTTCTTAGGTAAAATGGTGCCTTTTGGGTGCAGTGCAGAGTTAATAGAGAAAATAATCTTACTCTTGGGGGCCATTTTTTTGTACCTTCCTATTTTGATAGCAGTATGTGTGCATAAAGGTGTCCTTTTGGCCTTTTTAAAAAGATGCTGTGGTGAAATGGGACTGGATGAGGTAGCATATAGGTCCCGAGCTGTCATACATTGCTAGGAAAGCAGCATTGTAAACATGCACTCATTAGATGCTTGACTCTAAAAGCCCCATTTCTGTAGTAAATAGCACAAATGTTCTTTCCTCAGGCTGAAGTTCTCAGGATGGGGAAGTGCACATTCAGCTATTGTAGGCTGTTGTCAGATGTCCCCAACCTCCATCACTCATCCTAGACCAAATGGTTATGGTTAGGTTTGTGATTTATCCTTTATTCTCTTTTCAGTATCAAACTGACTCCCACTTTTTTCATTAGGAGACTTCAAAATAAGGTGACAGCAACTGTCAGTATCAGAAAGAGAGGAGACCAACTGCTCCTGTCACCACTGGGAGTCAGACCATCTGTATGTCTTCTTTCCCTTTCTCCTCTCTTTAACAGACAGACAGATTTCCCCTGCAAGATAGGCAGTACACTATTGTGTCAGTCATCTCTGTTTCTGTCCTTCTTTTCCTCCCATCTCCCAAAGGCATTCAGTCATGCCCATGTCTCACTCTCCAAACAACAGCACACACGATCTCAACAGACTTTCTTGTCCCTGTTTGTCAGACAAATGGTCTTCAGTTCATACAGCCTAATTTATTTATCAGTAACCACCTCCTCTGCAAGGTGGACACCATCCTGGAGAATACGCAGTGTGTGGTCCCTTTGCTGAGTGCCCTTTTTAAAATGCTTGTGTATGCAGTGGTTTAGATGGGGAAAATTCAGGTGGCAATATGTCTGTAACCCTTTCCTTACTAATGTGTGTAAGCCCATGTAATGTGCTAAGCCTATCACAAGGCTGCAGGAATTGGTTTGGTTCTTGTTTGAGCCAGGTCTGGACTTTGCTGTTGAGTCTTCTCATGAATCTCTCATATGCTGCAGACTCATGTGTCCTAAACCCGTCTTATTAAGTATCAGTTGTAGCAAGAAAGCCAGAGCTCCTAAATGTCCTTAGTGCAGAGTGTTATTAATGATTTGTATTTCTTCTTTGCAATCTAGAATGTTCTTTAATAATGACTCATTAGAACTGGAGGTGGTTGAAAAACTATCTGCTATACTTCTGTGAACATTTGCATGTTTTTACTTATTTGAAATAATTTTAGACTCCTGAAAGTTTTGGTAGTTGTTCGTTGGGTTCTAAAGTGGTCAAAAACAGGAAAAGGAAAGCAAACACATTCAAATTATTTTCAAATTCTTGTAAAGTTTAACACTGCCATTCAGTATCATCCCAAAATAGCTTAGTCGGAGGGCTTGGGAGATTGAAATTTGGCTTGGGAGATTCGGATGTTGAAATATTTGTATTCATCTGCGTTGACTCTTTTTAATGCAGGTTAGTGTCTTTGACGTATGGTAATGTGGTTGCCTGTGTATAATAGTTGAATTCAAGATGACCTTTTCTCACTGGATTATTTTAGTGGCATCCAAGTAAATTGTCAAGAGCCTGTCTTGAGAACCTCTCCTTGACACTGGCAGGAATCACCTGCCTTTTTCTGTTTATCTTCCAAAAGGCTTATATGTGCAAAGGAGACTAATGGAAGTTGCCTGACAAATGAGCACTCTTCCAAGGTGAGGGATAAAGGGTAAACCAGCCAGTGAGAAAGGAAGAAGGGAAATAATTTGAGGGGAGGGGATTAAAAAGTGGGTTATCCAATATAAGGAAAAAATATGAGGATGATGTTAAACTGCTAAGTGTTAGAAGCTGGAAGAGTCTGTGTCAGATGAGCGCTGTGTTGTAGTGTTGTCCATCCTGGTCCCTGGGCTCACAACTAGCATAAGCACCTGCCCAATTTCTAGGTCATGCTGGGGGGGCACCAGAGCATGGAAATTGGGCTTAGGGCATTTCTGTTCCTAGAATTAGATAAAAGGAAATCAAACAGCATGAAATTTAGTCCATAAGGGGCAAGCACACACCTGGAATTCATCCACAATTATTGTAGTTTAAAAATGGAGTAAGCTGCTCATCCAAGACAGGAAACCAAGGGATGACTGTTTTTCCTGTAATGCACAAATATAGTTAAGGGAGAATTAATCCCTTGGGCTTGAAGGGGTAATTTTTGACCAAAGTTAATTATGAAGCACTGAAAGTACGAAATGGCAGATGAAATGTACTTGCAGCTTGATTTTATTAGGGCAATTCTACCTTTCCATGTACAGTATTGAGCTATCCAAATAGTCCAAGTGAGACCTATTGTAGCAAAAAGCAATTTAAATACAGTGCTCAGCTAATGTAACAATACTCATTTTGCAAAACAGTAATTCTTACCGAATGAAGGTTTCTCTCAGCTGTGTTTCACAAGGCAGCAGAGACATTTTCCGTAAGTATGAACACAAATAATGTTTCTGTCTAAAGTCCATTACATTAATAAAGATTAAGAGAACAAAAATTTAAGGAAATGCAAAAAATGAATGGTCTGAAAGAGGAACTAATTGGTGAGAAATAGAAGTAATTTATAAAGACTAGTGCGTGATACTGAAGCTTGTTTAGTTTACAGAAACCACTTCAGGATTTCTTTGCGGTGTCAGCAAGGGGAAGATGTCCAGTGTAGCCTTGTATCTAGCTGGTGTTATTTTCCAATTGATTTGCCATAAAGGGTGCAATTTTTTCTCCTTTTATACCAGTGCAATCCCAGTAATTTTGGTAGTCCTACCGTTGTAAAAGACAACAGACGTACCTTGGGATGAGCTTTATCTTTCATGTTGTAACAAATATAACTATTTCCATGTGACACAGATGGATTTGATTTATGTGACTATCTCCACACATATGTATTAGTGTACAACTAAAATGAGAGACCATGTTCCTGGTTTCTAAACTTTAATCTAATGTGAGTGGACTTTGGTGAGTTTCTTTTGAATGGCAGAGGTCCTCATCTCTCCGTTTTCTATTCTAGGAGAGCACATCCGATCTAGCAGTTTCCCCGTGACAGCTAAGGCTTCCTGAAATGCTCAGTGTTGGATGAAACTTTCTCAGAGCAGAATTTACACTGATTTCACAGCCACTTTGCTTTGGCCTTTCCTCCTGTTGACATCCCCTCCAAGCTGCTGCCTGTTCAGCTATTAGAGAAGGCAAACCACGGTCCTTCCAAATCAGAGACAGTTTTTCTAAAGGTTTCTTGTAGACAGCGTATCAAGATCTATTTATACCACTGGATACAAGGCTTGGAGTTAAAGAGGCAGTTGATTGTTGGAGATTTCCATCTGTTGAAGTATTTCTGTTGCAAAAAGGGGTGAGGGAGGTTGCTGTTCCATTTCCTGCATTTTATCTTTAACGGCCTTCATCTCTCTCACGCCCAGCACCAGAAAGAGGAGGATTTAGCTCTTGGTGCCCTTTCTTTCCCTGTTTCCAGCAGGGGGAATCCTAGATTTGGATTCCCAGGAAGCACATGCCTTGGAAATGGGCATTCACAGAGTTTTACTGATTTATCCTGACTGGATAAATCATGGCCCTGCCCTGTTCACAGTGCTGCTAAATAGCATCTGTCCATAGACAGGCAGATCCTCTTCAGAGCAGGCTAATGGACAGTGACAGCAGGCTGGGCAGGAAGGTGTTTTGAACAGAGCATATTGCTAAAGAGAGAAATGACATGGGCTCAAGGGAAAAGAGGCAAAGCAGTTAGAGTTGGTGGCTGAGCAGCCTGCAGTGGGGTGCATGGCTCTTCCCAGATGCACCTGTGTCTCCTGCGCTGTGGGAACACGTGGGTGAAAGAAGTGCAGATGCCACCAGAGCTGTGAGGCCCTTCAAGCGAAAACAAGACCACGAATAGGGAAGTAAAGGGCAGATTTCTAAAGGAAATTGCTGCCAAATGGTATAAGGGATAGACAACAATGGAAATACCCCTCTTATTCAGTGGTTGGTGGGCAGATACACAAGACTGCATGTATATGAACAGCATAATTGCAATTGGAGCAGTGGCTGCAGAGACCAGTTTAACTTTTCCTGGGCACTGAGTAAAATACAGCAGCCTGGTTCCATTATTCTCTCTCTACATTTATTCTGTAGGAGTTTCCTAATGCAAACAAAGCCTCTTTCTGGGAGATATCAGTCGTCAATCTGACTGTTATCGCAGATTGAATATCTTTCTTGTATACAAGATCTGCATCCTGCATGGGTGTGTTGTGCCCCCGGATTGTCATTAGCTTTCAACAGCAGTTGCTTGCTCCGTAATCCGTAATCAGAGCATTCATCTAACCTTTGAGTGCCATTCACAAAGGTGTATGAGCCAGAAGTCCTCTGGGACTTGAAAGAAACCCTATCAGTGTGACCAATCTGTACAGTCAGGCATGTACATATATCCTTTTGAATAACAAAACTGAGCTTTTTTTGTTGCCTTTTTTAACTCTCTGTGCAGCACACTGCTAACCTTGAGTGGAAAATAGATGCTAATAAATGCGAGGTCTTAAAAATGTGAATTACAGCCATTTCATACTCCATGGCAGACTCACACTGGTGAAATGGCTTAATACTTAATTACAATGCCTGTCCTTCTCTTAAGTGCAAACAACGTTCCTCAGATAGATTTTGCAATGACACCTGTGGAAATAAATTATGCAACTAATTAGTTATTCAGATAATACAGAATATTGGCTATGCACCGTTTGAAAGGATGTGGCGACACATCTTACATGATGTATCTGTATGGTAGGTTACTCAGCTCTCTGAGGTGGTATTTTTGGGAAGGCCTCAGAAAATGATGAAAATGCCCTTTAGCCTCTGGAATGCAAATGTTTATAGAAAATGTTGCCTTTCATTGCATTTTGATAATGATTGAGGAGGGTTACCGTGTTCCGGAGTGACATAACTTGCTGCTTGTGTCCTGGGAGGAATACCTGATCTGCAGGTTCTAAGGACCATTTTGGGGGGTATAGGATCTGCAGGTTATTAACTGCAGCCATATTGTCCTAAAAGCAATCATTAGACAGCTATCCAGAGAGAAGGGCAGGCAAACCAGAGTTTGTTTCTAGTGCAAGTTGGGTGACATACCTGCCTTGCTGCAGAGTCTGGCTAGTGCTGATGTCATGTAGGGTTAGTTGGGAGATGCTGCAACGCGAATCAGTTGGCGTATTGGACTGGGATGCATCATTTGTAATGCTCTGTGAGAGGCTCAAAACCTATTCTTTTATCATAACATTTGTACTTGAGATAGAGCTATTTGTACCAAGGATATTGAGCATGAAATATAAAAGTAAATAGAAAGGAGGCAAGGAAAGCACCTTACCTACCTATCACTGCGATCCAAATCCTTTGCAAATACTGTGATATTTAGGATGTAATCATGTTCAAAATGCCTGAATAGCTCAGGAGAGAAGGAGATTTTCCTTTGAACACTGTACTTATCTTAAAGAAATGAGAGGATGTAATCCACTGAGCACTATTGCTTTTGGGTAGAAAAAATACATGTTTTTCTTTAATATTTCTCCCTCTCCCTTTATACTTCTCTCCTGCTGCGTATCTCACATTTCTAAAACCCAAAGTAAAGAACAAAACAGGCAAAATGAAAATCTTTGCCTTACTCAGCACTTTTAAGAAAGAAACTTAACACATGGCCTGGGAGCAGAGCCCAGCATGGGAACCACAGCTGGGGCTTTGCGTGCCAAACAGCAGCAGTTACAAACCAGCTTCCTTAAAGCTGACTGTCTAACATGGACTTCTCATTAACCTGGTACAAAATAGGGAAGGACTGTTTAGATGCTTTCCTGCCCAAGTGAGGTGCTCCTCAGGGTTTTGTTTCCTACTGCCATCTGTTGATGCTAGAGGATTTGGCTGTATCAAGGCAATAATACTTATTATTTAGTTTGAGTGATGTGCTTTGAGCTATACAAGTCCACTGTGATTAAAAAGACACTTTTACAAGTACATTAATTGTGCTTTAGACTGTAGTAAGGAATCAATAGCTGTTGCATAACCCTGTTAAAGAGAGGAGAGAAATGTGTCCATAACCATAATGGGGTCCTATCTTTTGAAAACAGTATTTTGTATCCTCATTAAGAGACATTATAAATATTCACTCTGTCTGCAGAATCTTTATTCTGAATTTGTTGCATGTGGAATAGAGTTGTTTTCTCTAGGCCAAACAGGAGTAGCAATGTCGTTTCCTCATAACTGGAATTGATTTTATCTTTTTAATGTGTGGTGTCTGCTGCTGTGTGTACTCCTCATGTATTTTGCAGTATGGGTTTATCCCATGGGCTGTTTTGGCTATTTTGGCTCCTCTGGCCTTGGATATTAATAATATCCAACCAAATAGTATTGCTGAGTTCATACGAAAGGAATGTTACTCCTTGCTGCGGTGTTTGGACTCAGCTTGGCCTCTCCATGCAGAGCTAGCAGATGGGTAATGAGAACCCCTTTCTAAATACAACTCAGCAGTCAAACGTGTCCCTCTTTGAGGACCCCAGCACAACCCATAGTTTCTCCTCTGGTATCTACTTCAGGTAGAATAATGGTAATATATTTTTAGTATATAAGCAGTAGCTGTGCAGTACCATGCACTTTCTGGGCTCAGCAGTGAATTGGCTCAGCAATGTTGGACTGGTACTAGTCAGTGACCCATCTTGCACCTTGTGCATGCTCTTGTACTATGAAGAGAGGAAATGGAAATGCAGAAGCTACTTGTGCTGGCAGCACAAGCAGAAGCAGGCAGGTGATTCCTCTTTCTCTTCTCTATCTTGGTAAAGCTGAGAGCCCGTGGACTTCAGCCCCTCATTCCCCTTGTGCTGACACTTCTGAAGCTGTCAGCTCCCTGCTCTGGCTCCCAGCTGAGTTGGCATTGGAGTGACTCATTGAAAAAAAGCAGCATTTTTTGAGGCTAAACATGTGAAAGCACCATATTAAAGGTGGAGGTTTGAAATATAAAGGTGGCTGGTTTGAAAGACCAGGTAGCAGCCACCATTTCATCCATGAGCAGAGGTGGCTGCTATAAATACGTATCTCAATACATACACACGGCTTTGCTGGCAAGTGAAATAATGCCATGTTTCACTTCAGCTGCATGAGGACATTGTGTTCTCGGACAAAAGAAACCAAACTTGTAAGTGTGTGTTTCACAGTGTTTTGTGGCTTCAGGGGCAAGCAGGAGATTGGGAAGCAGAAATGTGAATGCAACCCAGTAAGAGCCAAAAAGCAAGTGAGAGTCTACAACAAAGCCGGAAAAACACATCCAGAAGTAAAGTTTGGTCCTCCAGAGAGGAGAGGCAAATCTCCCAGGGTGTGGGCAGTAGCTGCAGGGGGAGATTTCCCCTGGGTTAGGCTGACAAGAGTGGGTGTCAGGCTCTTGGGACCCTCTTGGCAGTTGTTTTGGCAGCTGAAACTCAGCTACAATTCTCTGCTTCTCATGATGAGTTGACGTTGATTCGTGAGTTATCTCTTGCTTTTCATAATACAAAAAGAAAAATACTCTTTTTCCCTTTTTGCCTTGTTTTGTGTCATTAAGGATGGTTGTAGGAAGGCAGGCCGAGTAGTTATAAAGTGACCCAGGAGAATCAAGCAAGAAAGTAAACCAAAAACCCCAAAGCTTAGGCCATCAAGGATCATAAAAGAGGTTGTAAAGCATAGGGGAAATGGCCACTTGGTGAGTTCCAGAACAGCTGAGAAGGCTGGATAATGAGGGGATATGTAAGATGTTACCTGCCGGAGAACTCAGTGAAAATCTGCCTATACTTGATAAAATAAGGGCAAAAAGTAAGACATGAAGGGTGTATGCTGCTAGTGCTGAAATGTGTGGCAGTGATTAAAATATGTCATGTCCTGTCCACTTCCTTAAGTGTTAACATTTTAAAAAGCAGAGGAAGAAGTAAAATGCCAATTTAATTTATTTTATTAAGGATTTGGTGTCTTAACTTTAATGAAGGAGTAATAAATATAAATGGATATTAATGGAAGGTTATTAGAGCTGTTCATTTTGATAGAAAATATGCAGTATCTTCTTGTGCCGTGCCAGAGGTTAAAGATTATTATTGCTTCCTAAGGTTTCTGAAATTAAAGTCTCTCTCTTACGACCCACAAGGTATGATCTAAAATGTGTGCATATGAAATGGTTTGCAGTAAATTCATATAGCAGTAAAAGTCTCTTTAGAAAAACAGGATATCTTACACAAATCAGCTGAGGGGCTCTGTCTAAAGATGAAAGCTTTTTTATAAACCTGAAGAATATCATTTTGCTGCCAAAAGGATTACCCTGAGAGCACAGAGAAACCTGTGAAAAGGTCCTCAGCTTTCAGCAAGTGGTTGAAACCCAGCGTTCCCTGGATTAAAAACTACTTGGCTCTTTTATCTGGTTTATACACTTCTAATTAATTACAAATGACAGAGTATTTTAGCGTACAAAAATTAAGTCCTTTGTAATTGCTGTTCCTTTCTATCTGAAGCCTCCTGACCTCTCAGTACCAGATAATCAGTTCTTGTTTCCCCTGGGGCAGAAGAAACTGTGCTGGGAGCACAGTGGAAAAGCCAGCCTGAGCTGTACAGTGCCAGGAGATTTGGGCAATGCATTTCTACTCCTCACCAAATCCAAACCTTTAGGTGTATCATACTGCAGGCACTGGCTTAATTCACTAAGACTTGCTGAAGTACAGAAACTTAGGTGAGGTGGGATTACCAATGTGGTTTTGGTGTTAGCATTAAATGGGCTAAATCCTGTGGGCAATGCTTTGCCTTTATTAAGAAAACCCAAAACATTCCCATGAAGTCATCTCCCTTGATCACTTCTGTGGAATTCATTTAAAGTTACTGAGGTCTTCTTGTAAACGCACTCTATGTGTTTCTTCATGAGCTGCACATCTGGAAACAACCTGGGATCTGGTAGTTGCCTTAGTATGGGACTTGGCCCATCTATGCCCTGAATACTTCCATAAATGCTCAGGTTTTGCTATATGGGATCTAACATTGTATGGAGATGAAAGTCATTTATCCTCATCCCCTACATCAGTTCATGCCTAATTCTTTGCAAAAAAAAAGGTCTTATTGAAAACATCAAGGGCAAAACTGCTAAAGAGAGTGGAAAATAGAGCACTAAATCTCTCCTAGTCCTTTCTTGCTCTTTCCTGCTTAGTATATGACAATTTTTTCTAAAACACCCACTAGATAACGTTGATTTTATGGGTTCTCGGTTGAGCAGTGGAGTATCATTTAATCTGTCCATCCATTAACATTGTTCTGAACAGTGAGAGGGGACCAAGCAATGAATTTGTCAGAACATTCTGCAGAGCTCTGAGGTGCGTGGCATTCAAGCAACATCACATCAGGAGTCTAAATCTGAGTGTTGAGGTTAGTTACAGATAGAAAGTATAAATCAAGCAATAAAGGATGCCTATAAAAAAGGATGCTGTCTCTTAAATGAAGACACTTTAGAGTCCATCATAAACCCCTGACATATATTCAGTCACTCTGCCTGCCGTCACAGTCTGAAATATATTTCAAGGTGCCTGCATATCTTATGCTGTAATCTCTAATAAATATATGCACATTCTCAATGATGTTGCATCATACCTTGTGAACTGATGTGACTTGAAAGGGGAATTGGTGTCAATGCAATAGGAGTTCTGCAGGCAAAGGTGCTCAGATACACATTCAAAGTATGTCAAAATGTCTGCGCAACAGCAAAGTCAGTGTTGGTTTCATAATCATCTCTTTGAGGAAGATTTCTTCTAGCTGGATGCCAGTTCTCTGTTTCTAAGTGAAGCAAAGCACATACAATTTCCTTAGTGTCTGGCTTCCCTACTCCAGTTTGAATTTCCGGAAACAAAAGCAACGTCTTTAGCTGTGCTTTTGCTTAGAGTGATGAATAACAAAATTAGCTGTCAAGAGCTAGGCTGAAATTCCAGCAGAGTTACTGAATACTTACATACAATGGTTCTCTTGCTCCCCATATGGAGATTATGGCTCTCTTGAAAGAACAATTGCAAGACTGCCGTAGGAGCAATCCTTAAAACTGATCATCCCTTATATTTTAGTAGCTGTCAGGAATTAACAGTGTGGCATTGATTTACGAAGCTATCCAGGCCACTTCTGCAGAGCTTCCTTCCTTTCAGAGATGAGTATTCTGGGAAGCTGCTAGTATATGTGTTATCCATTTTAACCCATCAGGCACTGTCCATATGCTTTGCTAGTTAACATGTCCAATAGTAACTTTAGACATTTGAGAACCTGAGAGATTCATTTTTTATACTTGACTTACTGATTTTTCAGAGTATGGTACTCCATACTGTACAAACCTCAGGAGATCATGAGCTGCTCATTTTAAGGAAGAATGTTGGGCAATTCTGATGTTTTCTACTTGGTTAAAAGCAACAAAAGAGGAACCAAACTTGGGAAAAAAAAACAAAACAAAACAAAAAAAAACAGCTGATGCATTAAGTGTTTGTGGTCACCATAAGAATGTGCAGACTTCACATCTGACTCGGATGCTTGAAAAATTAAAAGATCTACTTGCAGTGAAAGGCTAGAGAAGAGACTGGGGATGATTGGTTATCTCATGTAAGCAGTATGGTGTCTCCCTGTGGTGTGCCACTAAACTTCTTGTCATAAAAGACCATGTAATCTTGATTTCAAAATGGGACAGAATTTACCATGTTTTTAACAGACCTACGTGTTTATGTAAAAGTGCTGTATGTAGTAAGAGAGAAGTGATGCCTTGTACTTGCTCTTTTATTGGCTTATCTGTGTTATTTTGGCAGGAAAGTTACCACAATACCAAAGTCTGAAGAGTTTAATAGAAGTGAATTGGAGACTTTGGGTAGAGTACAAAGTGTATAGACAGGTAGATTCACTCTTACTTTCCATCTGAATAATTGCTGATTTATGCTGGATGTTAAAACAGCTATTTTCCGTTCCAAACCTTAATACAAGCATAGAGATGGTGAGGCTGCTGGCTTTCTGAGGGTTATAACTTTGAGTGATCTATGGGTGATGCTAGATTTGACCATGTGTAAATTCCATTATTCTGTGATGCATAAGCCCCTGATTTCTGGGGAGTTAATGAAACTGTGTATGGATGGGCAGCCAGTGAGCACACCACACTGTGCTATTGAGCAAGTCACTCAGAAACACTCTGGCAGCTTTGCCATTAGCACAGCCTAGCTTTTCCTGCTGTGCACTCTGCTAATATAAATATTCCTGAGCTGCTTTTATGCACACTCAGGCCACCAGCATGTACCTCTCCTTTTTTTTCCTGAAATCTTACCATTTCTTTTATTGAAATAGGAGTGTTTTGAGCTATTTGAATTCTATTTTTGTATTCATGGCACAGAGCACCGTGACAGTGAGGACTGGACTTGACAGTTGCAGTGCAAGCTGCACTCCTCTCCCCAAGTGCACAGCAGGTCCTTAACCTTCTGGAGTGGGATGCCAAAGGTTTCCACACCAAACCCTGTGACAGCCCTTGGTGCACAATGCAGAGCACTATAGAAATAACCACGCTGGCTTTGGCATTAGAAGAGGCAGAGCCCAGGTACCTGGCAGCTTTGCTTGGGATGATTTAGCATCTTAGGTCATGTGTTGCTCCAAGCAGAAAATGTTCCCCATGCATCAACTGTGCCTGCTCTGCAGATCTAACTGAGCTCAAGGGCTGGTGTTCCCATTCCTCAACAGTAAGTATGCCAAGCTAGTAGCTTCAGCAGCAGAAAGGACTGGTGAATTTGCCTTAGAAAAGCTCACGGTCTCATTTGCCAAACCTAATGCCTGTAGTGTAGCCTCATTCACTCTCTCAGTGGAAAGCAAATAGAAAAATCATTTTCGCAGTGCCCGGCAATGTTTATCTTCCAGGTTGGCTGGCCTGCAGTGACATTAGTGTCCCCAGAGCTTCCAAACTTAATCATTTCCAGTTGCTGCTTGCCTGCTTGAAGCTGTCCTAGTCCACCCTCCAGTGTGTTCTTCCTGCCAGTCACTATGGGAACAGCAGTCAAAGCTCAGATTTATGGCTCTGTAGATATCCAAGGTCACAGAGCACAGGTCTAGTGGGAACAATTAAAACAGGCCTGTCCAGTTATATCTCTTTAAGCTCTTCTCACATTATACCTCTAACTAGAGCAGTAAAGTTAAAGCAGCATGACTGTCAGGATGTGACTGCTTTATAAAAGATAGCCTTTAGAGGAGATACTCTGTACACTGTTATCTGTAGAGGCATATTAGGAGTGTAGTCAGCATCACTGGGTAAAACCCGTCCCCAGGTTTCACTCCACATCCCTGCTGCCAGAGCTGCTCCTTGCCAGACCCAGCCATGCCCTGCAGCCCCAGGCAAGCATTCCCACTGGAGGAGCATGGCTCCACAGCCTGCAGGAAGGCAGGTCCAACCTGGTTTGAACTCTTCTGAAGCGGCAGAAGAGTTGAAACGAAACCAGTCATTCGCACTGGTTTGAGGGGTTGTGTGGTTTCAGTGGGTTTGCTCTGGGTGCTCCATTACTATCATCACCTATAATCTAAAAGTTGCAATTTATTGTATTGTTTGAAATTGTTCGTATTCAGCAACTGTTGTTTATACCTGGGGACCCGCTGTGCAGCAGCACATGGGAAAAATGGGCTGTGGAAATCATTGGAGTAAGTGGAGAGCTGCAGTGAACTTAATATCTGAGGGACAGAAAAGTAATTCTTTGGCAATTTCCAAGTTTTGTAAGAGGCAGCTGACTCCCTCTTCCCCCCTGTTTAAGCCAGTCAGGTTCTGTTGAGAGACCTGTGTGATGGGACTCATGATCCCATTGTCTGTGTTTTATTGAGTCCAGGGAGTGTTAATGTGGTATGTTATGTAGGAGTGAAAATCATTTAGTCCACAAGATCCATCAGCAGATACTACATGCAAGTCTCATACAGCGACCTCCTTCACATACAGTAGGCACAGAAAGATGCCACAGCAGAATTTTAAAAACAGGCTGGCAAGCATGTGCACATCTTTACAGGCCTCCAGTCTCTTGTAATAGTCCTGTGTTTTAATTACACTTCCTTCCAATTCACAGCTAGTTGTGTCTGGGTAACCAGAGCAGGTTTGGCTAATCTTTTCTTACATAGGATTAGTTCCTAAATGCTGTAGGTGAAATGAGTTCTTACTGTGCATAATGCTGTAGAAATGTTACCAAGTGGGCAGTGGTACAGGTCTGGGACGTCCAGTGTTGAGCCCAGTGGCTCCTCAGCATGGTGTGTGGACATGATGCTAATACCCTCATTTCCCTGGGGCCACAAAGTGAGGATTCAGTCTTCTGGAATTAACCAGTTACAAGGGGTGTCACAAGGAACAACTGGGGTGTTAGAAAGAACAGTGCATTTTGGTGTTGCCCATGCTCGGGGTGTGACAGGCCAGCCTTGGCACATAGCACTTCCCTGTCTGCAGGTGACATTTGGCAAAGTGGCAGCTTCCATGAAATTGAAGACAATCATGAAATCTCTCATACCTTTTGCTTCAAAGAACAGAAACAAACCAGCATTTTAAAGAGAAGGGAAGAAACACCCTAGTGCCAGCTCTTCCTGGCTCAGTGGTGGGTTTGGTTACTGACACAAATGAAGACTCTGGTAGTGATTTCCACTGGAAAGGTTTTAGCAGTGATGGCCACATGGACTGCAGAGTTAAGCTCTTGCCTCCTGTTTTATTTTCCCTCCTGTGACCTTCTGAGCAGACAATCAATAGTGTTAACATTCCTGCTGAGAGATACCATGAGGGTGCAGGCAATTCTGAAAAAAACAAGGAATTCCAGGAAAAAACGTAAGATACCTCGTGGCTTTGATTGTTGTTGGTTATTATTTGGTTTGGCCATGCAAAAGAAAAATTTGATTTTAAGGTCTAATTTCCTTTCCCGTGTTATGTTCCCAAGGTAATTTTATTGAGTTCTTCTAAAGGCAATATTTGGGAAGTCTGAAGGGTTACTTTTGTGTACCTGAGGGCATTACCACCACATGAGACCTTCTGGTGAAGTTCCTTGTGGAGGTGGTGGCTCAGAGCCATGCTCTGCATTGGGGGTGACAGTTTGCTATGAGAAAGTTGCCTTGGGTACTGGTAGAAATGAGCAGCGAAGACTTGCCTGTATCACTTTGTGGTGTTGGGGAGAATCACCTCTCCTGGGCTGTGCTGAGCCATCCCCACCGCTGCTATGCTGCAATAAACCCAGAGAGCACTGAATGTGCTCATGCATGGTCACAAAGGTAGTTCATCACAAAGCTGGAAATTGAATTGCAGTGTTTCAGCCACAAAGACAGTCCTCCTACCTGCCTGCCTCTCTTTAAATTCAAAATAAAATAGAGTAAAATGAAATGAAATTAAATTCCCAGCTAAAAATCTGTTCTAGGAAGTGGTTTGTGCCACTGAATGGTGCAGAAGCTTTTTTAAATCCACCTCATTTCACCTCCATTTGACCTCTTCCTTTAGCAGCTGTAGTTGTCTCTTTGTTATCTACTTAAAAGTCATATGAGGGAGGTTATTACATTCAAAAAGCAGACTTGCCCAAGGAAAGACTGAAGGAACCTCACAGAAGGCAAGAAACCTTGAACATTTTCTCATTTTGCTGTGGCTGACCCAAGGAGCTGGAGAACAAACAGGGTCAACAACCTACAGCATGGGTGCCAGCGATAGCACAGTGGCACATATCAAATAGCATAAGCAGAGCCAAGAGGAAGGATCACAGCTACCTGAGACATGTACCCATGAGCAGCAGTGCTTCATAGCTCCCAGTTCCCACCAGTTCCAGGTGGAGCAGGGATGTTGCTGCCCTATGGAGAGGTAGGTTCATGCTAACATGGTCATCTCACAGCATAGGGTGAATTGCCACCACCAGGCTCAGTTTCTCTTTTAGTTAAGAAAACTGTCATCTAGCGTTTCACTCTTGAAAGATTGCCAAATCTTAGCTTAAAATTTGTGTTTTACTCAGGAGTGATTATATGCAAAAGATAAACAGAAAACATTTTCATTTTCAGCTGAAGATAAATTGATGCAAAGAATTCGCAAAACATCCTGTTCCCAGAATTAAAGTAGCCCCTTTAATAAGTTGTCTGTGTTGTTAAAAGGCAGATTTCAGTTCAGGTAGGTTTGGTACAGGAATGAGGAAGTGACTTCCAGGCTTGTTTATGCCAGAAATCAGACTAAGCACTGGTTATTGTCCTATTCAGTGGTAGTGTCCTGACCTAGATAGCATCTTTTGTCATCCCTTTTTGCTATCGCAGCTTTAGCAAGTAGTAATAAGTGTGGGAAGACTTAGATCAAATTTAGTGATTGCCAGTGGTTTTGACCCTGTGAAAGATACTTCTTCGCACCGAAGCCAAGTCCTACATCTCTATGCACGGTCATAGTTGCTTGTACAAAGAAGCGTGTGTGTGCTTGTGATTAAGCAAGGCTGCTTCATGCCTGCCAGGCAGCAGGGCAGGGAATTGCAGCTGGAAATAGGAATCGTGCCTCTAATCAGGGAGCAAGGCTGTGAACGAGTGGTCTGGAAGGTGAAACACATCCCTAACTCTGAGCAAGAGCCCAGCACATTTGGAAGAAGGATGGTGCAGTGTTGTTGCATAGTAACAGGCTGGATTTGAGAAGTGTACATGATTCCTGTGGCCTTATGCATGCGGACATACAGCTTTATTACCGGTGTAAATGGTGACCGTGGAAGAGGCCACAACCTTGATGTATACATCCCTTTAGATTGACAATTTATGCATATTTACCATTTTGTGAAGTATACTGGGGCCAGCAAATAGAACATCTGCATAAAAATGAAAAGTAACTGAAAACGTGTTACAGGCTCTATATAGCTCTGATCAGAGGGGGGGAAATGACTACAAATTTATGGTTGACAAGCTTCAGGAAAGGTTCAACAGAGTGTGAAAATTGACATTTAGTAAATAGCAATTCAGCCTTCATGTTTTGTGAAGCTGCTTGAAATAAACTGCAGGTTTTAAACAAAATGTTTGGTCAGATGTTATATTGGATGTTGCTTGTCTCATTACTGCAGTTAATTAAAAGAGGGGACAAAAAGTCAAAGACAGAGTCAATAAGTTTGTTAATAAAGATTTAATTTGGTGGAATCATTATAAATTGACTGTACAATGGATGGATACGCTGTAGGAGTATGAGTGTCTGAAGGTCCATAAATGGGTTTTCAGAAATAGTCATCAGGTTGTAGCCAAATTGTCATGCTAAATAAGCTCTTCAAATCCACTTAGGGAAGTGTGTGCATGTTTCCAAAGGATATCATCAGCAAGTATATGATGCATACAGACACACCTTTTTATACAGAAAGATTTTTATTCTACCGTTTCAAATCCTTTTTAGTTTTGTTATCTCTATATTTCTCATTGTAAGTGATTTACTATTAAATCCAATCTTTTTATAAGAAATAGAATAAATCTTTGGAGAAGTAAATCATCATTGCAGAAAGCACTGTAGGCTGAACCTGTGTGCTATCTGCATGTGGTTTAATCTACCTGACCAAACAGCAGGCAAAAATACCATGACAGGTAGACTTCAAAAAGAATTCTAAAATGGAAATCTAGATTAACACCTCTTCACAGAGCAGTTCTGATGTAAAGACTGCATGCAAAGTACTGATGATAATGATTGCCAGATTTCCATAGCGGTGCACCCCTGCCAGTAATCCTCTCATTTGAGTATATTGGGTTATCACAAGGAAGTGATTTCTCTGTCAGTGATGACATGCTGGTCTGCTCAGCAGGATTATTTAACACCCTAAAACACAGAATAAGACAAAAAGTGCGCTGCCTTCTTCCAAAGTAAAGCAGAAGAATAAGCCAGGAAAGTAGTGAGTTGGCCCAAATTGCCCCAGTGGTCAACCACTGGCTGCACATGAAAGCACCCCAAAGAAGAGTGCTGTATATAAAGTAACATATATTTTGGGATTAATCTAGCAAGCTTTAGCTGACTTGAGTACCATCTTCCCATCAGGTGTTGTAACTTTAGGCCAACTCAGGTGGCTTTTGTTGTCCTGCCACCATCCAGAAGCCAGTATAAACTTCAGCAAAAAGCCCACTTCAGCCTCAGCCATTACCTCCAGGCTACAACATAGCTGCCCCTCTCCCTGCTCCAATGGCCCAGGGTTGCTCTGTGGTGGCCCCACAGACCTGCTTTGTGATGTATTCACCTCTTCCACATTCCTTATAGCAGCACATCATTAGACATTAGGTAGCAAGTGGTGTCAGTGGCCCCGATGAAGTACTGAGATGACTTGGTTCTGTTTCCTTTTTCCTCTCTGGCTTGGTGGGAATGCATCCAGATGATACCCAATCTTAGTAGCCTCTTCTGTAATTCTGGTTGAAAAGATTTCTTCCAATTTATGCCTTTTAATTAGAAGCTTTCAACCTGTAATTAGAAACTTACACCAGCTCAGCCTCGTTTCTGAAAAATGCATTTGTGGTTTAGGCAATTATGGTAACATAAAAAGTAATTATTTTTCTCCATGTGTGAAATGAGTGTGCTCATTAATGCACCCAACAGGAGGAGGATTTTATTTTGTTTCGATTTGTTTTATTTTACTGCAGGAAGGTAGGTGACAAGGTGTATCAGACAAGCAGAAAAAAGGTGGTTTAGGTATTAGATTGGGCATATCTAACTACCACGCCTGTTACTTTGCCTTGCTGGAAAGGCAGAGAAGCTGTAGTCGGCAGAAGAGGTATGGTCGTGCTGCAGCTCCAAGCCCTCTGGTTAGCCCACATAGCCACAAAGGGATTTCCAGACCATTACTTGACCAGTTTTGACCCAGACTACGTAACTTGTGACAAGAGGCAGTTAGTGGTTAGGTTTTTTGTAATAAAAATAATTACAGGCTCTTAAGTTCCATCTAACGCCATCAGTAGCAGCGCTGTAGCTTAGTTAGAGCTCAGCCTGCGCTGTGATAATGTAATTTACTGCCCCACTTCTGACCATGCCAGGAACATCTGTCCTTTGATTTTCCTCCAGCCAGCGCTGACTCTTTGCTCCTGTATTTCATGATGTCTCATATGGCTGGTTACTGGCAGAGTTCATGTTAACATACAGGGCTATCCAGCAGGGACTGGATCTTCTCAGTCTCACCTACAATTGCTGTGTTCTTATTAATCATGCCCTTGCTCTCAGCTGATAACCCCTCTGCCCAGTGGTGCTCAGGGGCACTGTGCCTCCTCAGGATCTTACACTAGTCTCAGCCAGTGGAGGTTTCCCACCGCATGGCTCACTAACGACTCTGGGTGTTCCAGCTTATCAATTAAGGCTGAAAGATTGAACACCACAGGACAGAGGTAATCCTGCAGGCAGCTCTCTGCTTGGGTTTGGCAGGCACAGCAGGCATTCAGAGCAAGACCGATTTGCTTACAACCCACTGGGTGAGGAGAGTGAAGTTGCAGTCATCTGTACACTTAAAATAGGAATAATTCATTGTGCATCCCTGAATCCATTCCCTGGCCACTTAAACACATTATCTTCTTAAACCACTTCTGTATTTACCACACATCATTTTCAACTATCTCCTAATTTCTATGATAATTGCCTTTCTTGATTTATAAGCAACAGAATTTTTTAATTATCCAGATCGTTTTAATTTTCTCAGTAATATCTTCACTTCGTTAAACATTAATCTCCACTCTTTCTTTTGACAATCTCTACCCTTCACCACTTCTCCAGTTCAGAATGAAACTAGATCTCAACAGTATTTAACAGTACATTTTTCTCCCTAGATAAATTGGGTATCTTCTGCTTGAACTCTAGATTTGTCCTCCAAATACTATATTTGGCTTCTTGTAAACCATTCCAGAAATTACCTGAAAAGTCAGAAAAACCAAACCACAACCCTAAAACATACAGGACAACATTGCATAATTACATCCTCTTCAGCAGTTCTCATGCTGTAGCATGGTAGTCAGTCACAAATAACTTACAATTGTGCTTTGGCTCATGCATGTTTTTCTAGTTTTACTACTTTTTAGATCTCTGAATAAGCCTCAGCTAATGTAAAGTGTACTGAAAGACTGTAACAGGGGAGATGCAGTGTGCTGGGAGGAGCTGCGCACTCCCTTTTCCATGCTGAGGAATGTAGTGCTTTTTAAGAAGAAAATGAAAGCTGTTTCTCACCTCCTTCATGCTGCAAGCTGGTACCTTGCCTACAAACTCCTGTTCCGCATTTGTCTAGTCCCACACAACCCTTCTTTGAATATGAGCTGATTCCTAATGCTGGCTTTGACCTGCTTTGTAGTGCTTTCAAACCGCTCCTGTTGCTCAGTTAGCCCTCCTGGAGTTGCAGTCTCTGAAGAGATATTAAGCTATTTCTCTATATGGTCAGGAGAGTTTTGTTTTAGGAAGAGTTCACTAAACACAGTATCTGTAGCTCAAATTAGGTGAAAAATATATTCGTTGGGCACTGAGCTGAAGTTAGCAAAACCAGCAGCAGGTGTATTACACTTCTCGTGCCTAAGCACTCCTTTTTGTATTGCAGCTGTAAGAGCTCTATTTAAAAAAATAAAAAGAAGAGGGGAAAGGAAAAGAAGAGAGAAAAGGAAAGTTCTAAAACAAGATTTAAGGCATTAGCTTGGGAATGAATTAGCAGAGCTGAAGCAGGGGAAAATGGTCAGGATTTGACTGATGCAGCACACCAGGAGGGCAAGATGGAGCAAGCAGACAGGTACCCACAAACGCATGCGCACACTCAGCTGTTCATTCATCCATCAGGGACTGCAGCACTGGCAGAGTCCAAGCTGAACTATTCTGCTGCATGTTCACGAGGTTCCCTATCCAAGGAAATATTAAAGCTTATGAACAGTGTTAAGTACAAGGGTAATTTATACTATTTTCTGAATTTCTCTTCCTCTTGACCCAGCTTTGTGCAAATCTCTTTAGCATCTGTGTTACCCAATACAGTTAAGCAAACTTGTCGCACCCCTTGCCATTTGAACCAGACTTATCTCTAGCTCAATTAGAAGACTGTAATTTCCAATAAAGCATCATTAGACCTCTGCTCTTGTCAGGTCTCTGACATTTAACTGGATTTTCCTTAGGTATTAACCATGGTTTGTGGATGATAGCATTGTCCGCTAGATCATATTAGGAATTACATGAGGCTTTGGACCACCAGCCATACAAATCTGTTTCAGAGTATGGCTGCACTGGAATTGTCACTTTGCAGCATAAACACTGGAAACTGTATGGAGATACATGCTCTCAATATCAGTATTTACAGCAATAGGCAGGATTTACAATTGGATGACATGATAATAATATATCCTTGTTTACTTCTGTAATTAATGTTCCTAAAGAAAATACTCTGGAAACCTTCCATAAGCAAGATTTATTTCTGTTGATTGAGACTGTAATCAGATGTCCCTATTCAAACAGTAATTGGTGTGCTTCATTAACATGTAGTTGAAAACAAGATTTATGTCAATGCTAGGCAGTAAATAACAGGGATACGTTTCCTAATTAGCAGTGATCTCTTCTGTAAGCTCTCAGAATACTTGCTGCTTTTGTACTGGGCCATATACTTCATACCTTGTCAAAATCATGGTATCTTGGAAAAAGGGATTGTGCATTATGCCGCTTTGATTTGAACCTCTTTCTCTGATGTACCAAGACCAGATGCCTTTTCTTTTCTTTCCTGTTTTATATTTATATTATACTTATATTGTAGCTTATTTTGTCCTTACAAAATGGCAGTACCTTCCAGTAGGAAGGGAATCCAATGATGAAGCGTAAAGCTCAGGGCAGAGCATTTTGCTTTTTGGGAGATGACAGGACTTTGCTTGAACTTATGATCCACTGAGGTTTTACCAGGTGAGCCCAGACCCAACCCATTGTTCCTTCTCCCAAACTTTTTCCATTCCAATACAAGCAAAGGTAAGACAAATTTAAAAGAAAGGGGGAAAAAGCATTGTAGAAATAGAAACTAAGTATGGGGATTTTGCAACTCAGTAAAAGCTCCATTAACTTCTGGTTAAGTATTGTGTTTTCCTCTATGAATAGATCTATCTAAGATAACACACAAATAATGGAGTCAGAAGAACAAGTCACTGCAAGTGGGTGATCCCACTGATTTCATCAAAACAAGGGAGATAGAAAACAAACTTCAACCTGAGGTACTAGTTCATTATTGCAAATTGACGGAGCTCTACGTTTACTTGCTAGCATAATTTACCAATTGTATGAGATGTAAGCAGGCACAGTGGTAACACTGGCTAATTTTATGCTCAATGTGAAATCTTACAGCTGGTCAGATGGATACCATAAGAAATAATTAGAGTCATTAGAAATAATGGGCTACAGCTGCAGTAATGCATGCTCTATTCTCAGTCCAGAGGTTTCTAAACAAAATTAAATTAGCTCACATTACCACACTGCTGCATCATATGCCTCTCACCTCCCGAGAGTAAACGTCTCCTTCCATTTCCATACTGCAAGCCAAGTTTGTGCCCCACACAGCAAAATCCTCTCATGGGGACAAGTATTCTGAAGCTTGAGGCCATTCCTTGTAAAAAAAAAAAAAAAAAATGAAAGGATAAAAATAAATAAAATAAAAAGTAATAGGTCCTCAGATCACATCAGCAGTTGAAGATCATCTCTCTACTGTGCTGCAGTCCTTGGTACCAGCCACTCGTTGCAGGTCCTGTTTGCGTCAATGCTGGACCCTGAACTATTTGGATTAAACTTTCTTTTTTTAAAGAAATTGTGTCCACTTCATTGGAAGCACATCAGCAGCCCCTAGCTGCTGGTGGTACTGCCTTCAACATCTGTTATATCCTCTTTTCTCCCCAAATTCAAAAGGCTATTCATAATAGTAAGGAAAACAACGCATTATCCTGGGGAAGAGGACAGGGACAATGAGGAAATATAATCCATGCTACTGGAGTGATTAATGGCACTGTTTATGATGAAGGAAATGAAAACTAAAAATCTGGATAAGTAATGCTCTTTCCAAGAGGATGATGACTTTCAGGGAAACCACAGTACAAACGCATGTGCTGACCTCCTTTGAATTATTGCTGAAGTTTTCAAAGCAAAGCACTGAAAACTTTGCTCCCTTATTGATTCCCAGGAGCACAAAACTTCCAGCAGTAGCAGGAGAGGGCTCACTGTGAGATACACAGGTGCCATCACTTCTCTTTAAAATGAGAGATGCTTCAGTGGTAGGTTTGAGTAAAAGGGCTTAAGAGGCACATTTGGCACTGTCCGTTAAGCATGGTTAAGCTGGAGAAAGGCTTCCCTTGCGTATATCATCTCACACATCGGTATGCAGGCCCACTGTGGGCAGTGGGAGGAACAAGACTAACAGTATTTTTGATGAAGGTAAGAGCCTAATATTGCAGTTTTGGAAAGATCACTTATCCGTCTGCCAGCCATCTATCTTTGGCTGTGGTACTTACCTGGCCTCAGTTATTACAGTATGTAACTGCTTCACAACCACTAATGTATTTACCTTTTCATCCTCCCTATGGAGCTGGGAAGTGCTATTACCTCTGTTGCAGAACTAAGAACTGAGATTAAGGGTCAGATTTGTTATGGCATTTAGGTGCTTAATGGGATTTTCAAAATCCATGCTGTAATAAGTGGAACCTGGGTAGTTTGATAGTTATGAAAACCCTGTTACTTGTGTCTTACAGGCTGGGATCCGTAGGAGAGGTTCCCATGTTGTGGGTAGTCACCAAGATAGGAGACTGTTTCTTCATCCACCTACTAGGAGACTGTAGGTGGGACAGGAGCAATTTTGACAGCAGTTCTTTGTCCTGAATTCAGCAAGCTGTAACTCTGTGCTTAGCAGTGATTTTACCTTCCTTGCCCAGCTCTGTGAGAGAGGTCAGAATTTGTTCCTGGCAATACTGGAGCAAAACTAAGCAGCACCCATGGTCAATAAAAAGGGCTTATGTGCCAATTGCTGGGATGTAAAATTCAAGAGCAGGAGCAAATAATGAAACAATCTATATTCATGCAGCCACCTTCCCAGCCTCCTGCTGTAAGTACAGGCTTACACCTAACAGGGAGATGTGAATCCTATTGAAAGCTCCAGCATATGACCCTGGCAAACAAATGTTGTTTTTGAACAAATTGTCTATTCATCGCTAAATCATTTTCTTTCATTATTAGTCTCCAAATTGGTTCTGCTCTGGAAGACAGAATTAGGTTTTAAAGGAGAGTGTCTCTTAAACACTTGATTCAAATGAAAGTATTAGGTAAACATTACTCAACCCCCCAAGAGCATAAAGTCCTCAACTGCTTTCTCTGGCTTTGCACAGATTTTTTTAGCTCCTTGCTTAAAGTCAGGTATCTCAGAGATTCATTTGGGATATTAGAAAATAATCAAACTAAATCCCTTACAATCATACGCCTCTGAAATGCCAAGGAAAAATATATTTAGACCTTTTCATCCTCCTTTACAGTTATCATAAACTGGGACAAAAGTCCCATACAAACGGGTGGAGTTACACCAGTGTTGAACATGTAAGAGAGAGAAGAGTCAGACTCCAGACCCACAGCACAAGGACAAAACCGTGTGGGCTGCAAGCCCAAGTTTCTCATAGTTGGAAGAACCTGTTTGCTGTTATAGTGCTTGCACTCATTCACATAGTTTTAAGGTTCTAAAAAAAGGGGGGAGGGGGGTCAAAATTGTGTTTTTAACATTGAAGGGATTGAGTTTGGTTAATTCAGCGTATCAGCAAGATTGCAGCTGTCGGAGCTAGTGATTTAGGATGGCAGAGATGGGGCCAGCCCAGCTAACTTCAAAAAGCACATGGTACTGCAGGGAGCAGGGTGGGTTATGGAGCAGCAGCAAAGCCCCCGCATCATTTACTGGTCTCACAGTGCACTGTGGACTGTTGGGAGGTGCTTGAGAGGGTCCTTTGGGCCTCTGTGAGGTAAGAAGTTGTGCAGGGATTAGGATGTATCTAAAATTGTGGGGTTTCTTCAGTGTTTGTGAGATGATGGTATTCTGCCTGCAGGTTTTCACTGGGTGGACGAGGGAGAAATAACTCAGTCACTTTGTTGGTAAGAAAAGAGAATAAAACCTGGGGACAGTGTTGTCTAATAGGTTCCCAGGTACTTGGTAGGTCGTTGAAAGCATGAATTTAACTTAGTTGAATGTTAGGGGGATCTGTATCCACAGGGGAGGATCTTCAAGAAGGCCCTCTTTGATCCCCCTCCACTGTGGGAACACATTCCCCAATTTCCCAGCTCTCTACACTCTCCAGTAAGGCACTGGTGTGGGACTGGGAAGCTCCTCCTGTACAGAGCACAAATTGAGTGCTTGCTGCTGCAAATGAGTGCATTTGCACTGTGGTGTCTGAATGCTGTTTTGAACTTACAAGATCTGTTTCTCAGTGGGCAGAAGAGCTACAAGATTAACGGATGAACAAATGCATTGAGACAGCCAAGACATCAAAGAAATTGAAGAGTCACTAATATGCTGGAGAGCTGCAGTCACCTGGCTGTGGTTCTTAGGAATTGTTTTATCCTCAGATTAGCTCAGCTGTCTTGGGGTTTGGACACATCCTCTGGTGAATTTAGCTACAGAGACTTCAGACACAACTGGCCCCAGCTTTCTGTTTCAGCTCTGGAGGATCCTGCCTGTGAAGCAGGAGTGGATGTGTGCCTGCATCCCAGCCACTGCAGCTCAGATCCTGGGGGCTTAGTGCAGGCAGAGGGTCCTGCATTTTTCAGGGTAAGCCTGTGTGCTACACCACTGAAGATGGGAACATACTGTATCCCTGGGGAGAAGTCCATAGAGAAAATGTGGGGCAGACGGTGTTCAGCCACCCTAATGAGTGCATGTTCCAGAGCCCTATGGCTGTGGGCTCTGGCTGGTTTTACCATAAAGAAATTCTAACAGATATTGGAAAGGCAGTTACTGCAATTGGAAGGTCAGAAGGAATCATATCCCAGGTATCACTATTTAGTGGCAATCACTCTTTGCAAGCTTTTACTCCTTCAAGCAATCTGCAGTTCAGTCGTGGGAGTGGTGGGAAGTGAGTAGCAGCAGTTTTAACCTCAGAAACCAGACAAGGGGTGATTCCAGAGGAGGGATCAGAAGAAGGTTTACATAAAGTGTAGCTTCCCTAAAGAAAGCAAATAAAAAGCAGCTCAGAAAGATTGTGCAGAGACTGGTAATCGTGAGAGCATGCTCGTTCCTTTGGCTGCGTATGCCTCAGTTCTTCCCTGAAATTTAGATTTAGTTGAGTCAGCCACGAAATTACGGGTGAGTTTGGTATATTGAGGGGAAGGTGCTCAAAAAGCAGCAATATGAAGACAGCAACAAGAGGGAAAGCCATAAATTGAAAAGTGCCACACAGAGGGAACTCTGCCTTTGCTTTATTGAACTGTTGGCTGCAATAAATACAGATCAATTTATTCAGCTCTCCCTCAGTCTCCCATAATGTTGTCTCAGTACTAGCAGGAGTCCATTTAAGGATACACTGACTTGCACAAATGGTTATATATGAGGAGCAGAGAAACAGCTGAAGTGCCACAGCAGTGATGCAAGCCAGTCCTAAAAGCTGCCTGAGTGAGCTGGGTGGCTGTGTGCTGCCCTGTGCTTTGGTTTTGTTGGTGCTGCACGCCTGAAGCAGTCAAAGCAGAGCAGCTTCTGATCCAGCCTGCCTGCCTGCTTCACGTGGGGAGATCATAGTCTAAGTTCTGTGATGGTACAGTAAATAAATGGTGATAAAATCAACAAAGAGGATATTCCCAAAGAGGGGGAATTGTTTTTTATTATCATTTTCAATGCAGAAAGTAATAAGAGAGCGTATTATAAAGAAGAGAAGAAACAAGTACAATACAAGCCTTATGAATGGATAATCAGTAAGGAAGACTGAACCTTTCACTTCCACATCTTCCAGCATTAACCCCAGTTGCCTGAAATAAAAGGTTTGGCTATGTTAAACAGTGCTGTACCAGAGTTATCAGATACCTGTGTGGCGTATCCATGGTTTGGAGGGGTCAAAGCACTACAGAGAGGAGCTTGTTTGTGAGGAGCGTGATGTAAGCATAGGACTGGACATCAGGCACTTGGGATCTTCAGCCTGGTTGTTTTCATTGATTTCTTTATGTCCTTTAAGCTCTTCCAAACCTCGTGTTATAGGGAGTCAAGACAAATAATTTGTTCCTTCTTGAGCCATGGTTTGAGGAACAAGAGTGTTGTACTGTCTGTGTAGGTGTCCTGCTTTGCTAATATACCCCGTTAACACTGATTAGTTAGAAATCTGAACTTGCAGATGAGCAAGCTGATCATGGGGGGAGCTTTATTGTACCTTGCATCTTGACCCAGCATAGCAAAGTTGGTAATTTCGTATCAGAAATACGGAGATTAATTGCACCAATCTGCAATTAGCAGATTTGATTTGTGATGTGTTTTACCAGATTGTGCATGAATTCTTCCCACTGTCTAAACCAGCTATGGATCTGAGCAGCAGTAGGTCCTAAGGTGCCATGAAATGGACAGGCTGTGCAAGATGACAGCCTGAGACTGAACATGAATATTCAACCCACCAGGCTAACTCCCCTCTCTGTTACAGACTGGAGTCACCTACACGTGCACTGGTGATGGAGGCTCCAAAAGGCATCGAGATCAACGCCGAGGCCGGCAGCTTGAAAGCCACATGCAGGACAGAGCTCAGGCTGGAATCCAAAGATGGAGAGGTAAGCAAAGCACGGCAAGCCCTGCAGCAAAGCCAGACCAAGCCACAGATCTGCAGATCCCCTTCTGGGTCACTGAGCAGCTGCATTTGAAACACTGGTATGAGAGCACTGGTGCAGCACGACTTCCTAGCTTAGTTTCTGCTAGCAGTGATTAAACAGCTCATATGTAAATGAGATGCTCTGTGGCAAAGGCTGATTCATTATTTTTAAAGTGCTTGGATAATAGCATCTGTTGTTCAAGCAGATTTACGTGGCTGTAAAATACAGACTGCTCCTAAATTCTTTGTTTCCTTGTCACTTTAAAACAAGATTTACTTGGCCAACGTAATTAAATCTTTTATCATACATTTTTCTATAAGAAAAGCTTAATTCACCAGTATTGATCTGAAAAGCTTTTGTAGCTGATGTTTTCATTTTGGAAAGAAAGGGATCATTAGGAGACACAGGTTGTTGCTGCACTAGGTAAGATCCCAAAGGGGAAGAGAGACTAAGTAGAACTGACAACATAGAACAAAAGTAAAATAGATGTTGAATTAAGTCTCTTCTGGTGTGTCAAAAATACATGGGCACATGGTTCTCATCCCCTCTTCCTGCCAGAGTGATGGAAGATACTGGAGGATGTAGCTAAGGAGCCCCCACTGGGAACCCACCAAGGGCCTCAACAGGAGGAGCTTCCCATTGAAGATGAACCTCTGGCAGTAGGGCTTCAACATAAGCTAAAGTTTTTCTATCTTAGTACCAGGTGTAATAAACAGAATGGGATTTCTACTGCAGTTCTGTTATCTCTAAACATTTACATTTTAAGACGTTCCAAACCCAGACCACTGGTGTTAACCAAAAAACTGACAAAAATTCAAAAACCCCCAACCAAGTGACCTAATATAATAAAGTTGAAGTCCAAGGCATTTCACTACTGCAAGAAGTTATCTTAATGTTTTTAACACTAAGTTGATTTTAAAATTCATATATTGACCTGTCTCTCTCAGGAGATAGATGGTTGAATGATAAAACTGGAGACTCTTACTGTAATTGAGGATAAGAGCAAATACAGTTGCTCTGGTGTGCAGGTTATCTTACTGTGCTCTTCTTAGTGATGGTAGAGCGCTCCCCTGTAGCTGCCATGTGTCTAAAAGCTGCCACAGGTTTGCTTTTATGTTCTGTTTTATAAGGAAAAATTCAGTTCTGTTACAGCATTTAAGTTCTTTTTAACAAACATGAAAGTGTTACAGATATATATAAAATACACATAAAAGTCAGCACTATGAACCTGACAGCATAACTGGCAATGGGATCACAGTGCCAGAAGTCCTGGTGGGGGAGTGAAGTCGTTATGTGCACCTGAACTATGCAGGGATGCCACACAGCAGTGAGATAACTCTAGTTGGGTTCACCCAAACATGGAGATGTCCCAGGAAGCTACAAGACAGGAAAATGCAGTGGGTAGATTAGCAGAAACAAACTGGAGGTGTTGGGCATCTCATGGTAAAGGCCAGTAACATGCTCACCCAGATTTGTATCAGTATTAATACAGTTGCCTACCCAGTGTTTGTGGTAGCTGAGTTGTCTGACGGAAGCTTCTTTGAACACAAGATCAAAAATAACAGCTCTCCACTAATTCTGTCTCTCTCTTTCTTTCCCCACCTCCGCCTTCAGATAACGTTGAATTCTGCAAAAATCAAACTACCTAACTTGCCTCAAGGATCTTCCTCTTCTGCAGGGTCCAGGCAAAAAATCTACGAGCTCTGTGTGTGTCCCAATGGGAGGTTGTTTCTGTCGCAGGCAGGCACTAGCTCAACCTGCCAGATAAATACAAGCGTCTGCCTTTGAGAGACAATTTGCAGAGTGGGGGCATCGCAGGCAGCACAAAAGCCAGTTCTGGTCTCACAGATTGCAGCTGCCAACTATTTTTACTAGAACACAGAAAGCCTATCAAAGACTTTTTTTGTGTGTGCGCGCGGGTGTGTGTGAATATATATATAAAAATATATATATAAAATATATATATATATATATATCCTCTGTGTAAAATGATGTTTCAGTACAAGGAATCCCAGGGTGACCCTGTTACATTTGTGTAGCATTTCTCTTTCCCATAGCAAAATTTACTGGTACAATCTGCTGAATTGGATTTGATGCTCCCTTGGAACCTTCTGTATTAATATAGTCTAATGATCACCCCTTGGTTTTGATCATGTTCTCAGAGCAGTGGGATTGTTGGCTGGGCAAGACCCTGGAACCGATGTAGACCCACCAACATATAAAGGGAAGAGAAGCATCTCTGATAATTTTTGCACCATTAAATCAGTGGCATGAAAAAAACAAAAAGGAAAAACTAATCAAGCAGATGTGATGTACTCATCACATAGAGTGATCCAAGGTACCTGAGGTTAAATTACTCTCTAATTTTCACCTGAAGCATGGCTCCCTGCTGGGAGAGATGGATTGCTCTTGGTCAGTAGAAAAGCCCAAATCTTGCTGGAATAATCCTGTATTTTTCTAAAGGGTTTTGAGACTTGCCTGTGCATGGCCAAGGATGCCTTTTGCTATTCAGATGTGATGTATTAGCTCTAAGCCTGACCTGAAGTCATCTCTCTGCTAACAAAACTGGCACTGCATCTAGTTCTTGGAAGGAAAAAACCAAAGTGAATGTTGGATTAACTAGAAAAATCCTGAATCTCCTTAATTGACATGTGTCCTGGATCACTCTCCATTAGCACCTTTAACCTTGAGAAGATTAGGTGTGAAGGCATGAAGATTTAAGATTTGGACATTGCCTATCAGTACCCGTAGAAACAGAGAGAAATACTTATTCTACCCATAGAAACTAAGAAATTTGTACAGATAAGATGTGTAATGTAGGTGCTACGCCAAAATTCTTGTAATCTTTCTTTTCAGGTTATACAGTCCAAGGTCACTTAAATTTGATGGGGGACTGCAAATATCAGAGATGCTGACGATGAAACAGACTTCTTTAAGGATTTATAAAGATTGTAGCAAAGCAGATTACTGGAAAGCAAGGGCTTTGGATTCTGGTTCCTCTAGAATTTGAGCCCCCAAAACTTTGTGGCTGCATTTTTCCTTATTTTAAATTCTAGGAGTCACAGGATAAAACAGGAAGTCTGATCTGGTAACATTACTTTCACTGTTCAAGTTTTGAAAACTAATGAGAAGAGCCCAGACCTTTGAATTCTGATCCATAATTGCATCTCCATGCATATAAAAATCTCTGCAAAATAAATGTATTAATTACTGCAAAAGTACCCAAGTTGCAGTAAATCTCATGAGGACAGCAAGGTTTCTAAGCCACTGAGACACTTTTGAAAGTATTACCTCATGTGCAGATATGACAGATCAGTGCCCATCCCTAGTGATGTCTAAGCAAAGCTGGTATTCTTCAAGCGATCTTCAAGATAAAATGTAGCTGACAGAAATCTTTAGAAATAATTTAGCCCATTCTTTTTTTACAGTTTTCTACATAATTTCTTGCCATCTGGAGAGTACCAGGGTTTGATTTTTGTTTTAAATGAACAGTTCTGGCTTAATCCAAAACTGACTGGACTCAAAGGAAAGATTTCTGTGGAGTTTAGTTTAGATGCATCTAATGCATCATGTTTAGTTTAGAGAGCATCACTCTGATTAAATTTATTCCTGTAATGCTTTCAGATTAATTAACAAACTCAATCTATTTGTTAATGAATTATTCCTGTAATTATTATGTCTTGAGCTAATGTTTGAATGCAAAGGGTCACCCAGGATAACAATTGTATTGGGACACAGGACTATACCATCTCTGTTCAAAGAGGGGAATTGTGCCTATGCCTTAAGTCAATGCACTCAGCAAGGAGAAGCACATCATATTTATCTTGTTATTAAAACTAGTTTATTTGGGGGGAGGGACAGGAGGGTGTCTTGGGAACTGGTTGTGCAACTTAAAACAGATATTAATGAAATGTGTTAAGACTGTAGGGGCATCTAAGAGTGATACAGAGTTGGGTTTTTTTTTACCATGTTAAATATAGCAAAATACTGTGTATGTTACCTCTGGGACCACAAGTGAAGTCCCATTCATAGTCCCACATTTACTGTAGATTTTTTTCCCCGTTTCACTTAATAGTGAACACAAACCTTCTAGTGACAGCAGCCCAGTTCATAAATAAATCCCATGTGAGCAGTTCTGAAGACATTGCTGCAGGAAGAGTAGAACGACTTGATTTAACTTCCCCACCCTTGAGAGCATTCCTGCTGGTGAGGAAGGCAGGGCTGGAGTGACCCAGCAGGGAGGCTGTGTCCTGACTTCCATGCTCCACTCCTGAGAGGCCAGTGGCTCAGTCCTCATCCCCATGCACCCTCGAGCTGCTCTGGTGAGGATTTCCATCCCAATAAATACATTTTGAGTGGCGGGTCTTTTCAGCTGGGCTCTTGGATGAGGTTATCACGTTCTTGTATCATGAAGGCCATGGAACTGCTTAAGGACATTTATTTTGGTATGCATTTCTATGGGGGAGCCGTTAGGGAACAACCGAAACATCTGTGCCATCACTGCAGATGCTTCTCTGAAGTGAACAAAGGGTACCTTAATTATGTCTACGCAAGGGTGTTCTGGTTGCTACAATATGTTTTGCAATCATATAGCATCTTAAAAAGCATAAAATTATATGTTGTGTTGAAAGACAAGGAATTGTTGAATTGTTGCTAGAATGATTGATCTCGTATAGAGACTTGTAAATCATTTGAGCCCCACTTGAGTTGCAAGACAGAGGTTTAGATGATGCTGCCTGCGCTTGTGTTGGCCACTTGATTAGTCTCCTGCTGTTCAGTGAGTGGCAAACACAACTACAGGCTGAGCAGAGAACGGATTCAGAGCACTCCTGAGGAGAAGGTCTTGGGGGTGTTGATTAAGAAGAAGCTCAACATGACCCAGCAGTGTGCACTTGCAGCCCAGAAAGCCAGCCGTATCCTGGGCTGCATCGAAAGAAACATGACCAGCAAGTCAAGGGGAGGAAATCTCCCCCTCTACTCTGCTCTCGTGAGATTCCACCTGGAGAACCGAGTCCAGCTCTGGGGCCCCAAACATAAGAAGAACGCAGACATCTTGGAGTCCTGAGGAGACCACAAAGGTGCTCCAAGGGCTGAAGTACCTCTGCTATGGGGACAGGCTGAGATAATTGGGATGGTTCAGCCTGGAGAAGAGAAGGCTCTGGGGACACCTTAGAGCAGTCTTCTAATGCCTAAAGGAGTCAACAAGAAATCCAGAGAGGAGTTTTTGGCAAGGGCCTGTAGGGACAGGAGAAGGGAGAATGGCCTTAACCTGCCAGAGGAGAAATCTAGATTAGATGTTAGGAAAAACTTGTTCATTATGAGGGTGGTGAGACCCTGGCACAGGTTGCCTTGAGAAATTGTGGCTGCTCCATCCCATGCATGAGGGTCGCTTTTCCTCCTGCCTTGCCCAGGAATCCCTCACAGTTGCTGTACCTGTCTGGGTTGGTTTTCCCTGAGTTCATTTAAATTCGAGCCTTCCTGCCTGGAATTTCAAAAATGATCAAGGATTTGTGTGTATTTCTGTGTGAATCGGCCCTGCATTTGCTATTTGGGGAGGTGGCGTTTATCCCAAGCCAGAGTTTAGTTTTACCTAAGGCAAAGCTGGGGTGGATGGTGAATTTGTTTCTACTGAGCTCAATGCAAGAGATGCTGATGACTTTGTGGCCTGAGCTGGGGCAGGAGCTGAATGGGTGACAGTTCAGGGACCTAGCACTGACTCAGCACTGTGTGCAGGTCTGCATTGCAGCTGTGAGCATGAAAACCCCATTGAAATGCTAATCTAGGGGCTGTCATACTAATGTCAATATACCTTAGGCAATCATGAATACTGCAGTATTCATAAATGCATTCATATAACTCTTAAACTTTAAAGGGCTTCAGGACCTTGTTAAATTTGCTTTAAATATGACACTTTATTAAGACAGGAAAATGACTGTTGGTGCTCACCTATGCTCAGTACCTTATCCATAGGTAGTGTATGACCCTTCAGCTCTCATAGGTGAGTTAGGATGGTTTTCTACAGCAAAAAGACTGCCATTAGCAAAAGCAGAGATTCTAATGACTATAGAAGTTAATCCATTCTCCAAGTTTCTTTGCGAGTTGTTTTTTGGTTGGTTCTCTTTTCCGACACTTTCTGAAGTATAACACCCAATGAGATGGGTAGCTTTAGAATACAAAGAAATGTTAACACTAAACAATGTCATCAGAAGGGGAAGCCAGTAATTACAACAGTACGTATAAAGCCTCTCCTACATATTCATTTTTTGATAACTAAACATGTGCAGGAGTAATTTGTATTTGGTTATCTCAGTCGTGCTCTCAAACACGTGTATTTTAAGAGGCTTTTTCTTTTTTAATCGTAAATATCACATTGCACAAACAAAAAAGGTTAAGTTGTAAGCCTAAAAATGCCATCTGCAATATATGATGTCTAAAAGAAAAACACTCCCTAGAAATTGCCCTAAGGTTAAAGAGAGATTCCTGTGGAACTCATGAGATGTCAGGTTAGTTCACATCATACCTGGTTTGCAAATACACATGTTCTTAAAGGAAATTAGCTTCTGTCGTCATAAGATGCACTCACGCAGATGCACAAATATATATATATATATACACACACGCATATACTTGTTTACAACAAAAGCCAGTTTTCTTTCTATTTGTTGTTATGGCTTTAAGTTTCATGTTGCAAAAGCAAATGCAACAAAGACCAAAGACTCACAGAAATTCATCCTTTCCCTGGTTGCCCTCACATCTGAAATGCATTAAATTTAATGGTGCTTTTTTGAACTTGACAGGAAAAAAATACAGATTTACCATAAAGTTGCATTTGAGAGAGTAAAGCGACAGGAAGACTCTTAACTTCATTAGTGGGGAGAAAAGGAAATAATGGGAAAAACCTTTCAATGTGTGCAGAAGGCAAGGTTACCTAAGATGTGAAATGTGAAGAAACAGCCCAGAAGGCTAAAAGACATCATCCTGGGCTGGAGGTATAAATAAACTGAGTAAATGCTACTGGCTGTTCACTTACCTGCACTTGAGCATTAGCTGTTCAGGAGCTCCAGTAGCTGCTCAGTGAAGAAGAGTAACTGCCGTAATGATTTCATTTTCCAAGTGCATGCAGTAAAAACAAAAATAGTTAGAGGCTGTACTCCTTTCTCTTCTTTTCTTTATGGCTGACATTTTATGTTTTGAAATGTCATCATCCACAATTCACCCCAGCCAGCGCAGGGTGCATTCCTGCGGAGCTGTGCCAAGCACTGGATTTGTGCTTTTTGGATGTGAAAATACCAGCGTTTTTATTGCCAGTGCTGTTGAGGAATGCAGTGCTGGCAACATCTCCATTTTCTCCATTTTAACCTTTTTCCTTGGTTCTAAAATTGCTGTGTAAAATTTGGGTAGCTGGCGTCCTGCCGCACATGGGGCTGTGTGCGGATCACCACCAATCCCTGAATCCCCATCGTGTCGCTTGTGGGTCTCGCATGCCCTCAGAAACCAAGACCTGCATGTAACAGTGGACTAAGGTGAAATTGAGGACTTTTAGGTTAATTCTGCACAGCAGTTGCTGTGTTTTCACAGCTGATGTAGCCAACTTTATGGCTGTGAGTGGAGCAGGGTTAAACACTGACGTGGTGCTGATGAGATTATTCAAGCGAGAGTGGAGTGTATTAAACAAGGCAGGTAGGAGGGAAAGGGAAGAAATGGTAAGAGACATCACCCTAATCACAGTAATGCAGCAAACTTCTCTGTTTACAATATTATACTTTAAATTAATAACATCCATTTGACTAAATATGGTAGCAATTATGCTTGATCTTTCATGGCACACAGTGGAATTACTGTCACTGAAACCACTTACAGCTTGGGCTGCTCGAGATTGCTAGGGTGTTGTTTCCTTCCACAATAACCACAGTGGCTTGGAGCTTGGGTGGAAATTATAGTGAATAGCTTGTGTTTAGAAAGCTTTTAAGTCTGCTGTAGTTGAGAGGCCCAGGGTTACGCACGTAAAGACTTGAGGCGTTGCCGTTTCAGATGTTCTTGTCCTGCCACTTGAATTGGTCCCTTGTGAAAAGTGAAACACTTACTTTATTTATACAGGAGAAGATGGGTATTTAAAGCTGCAGGATTTTTATTGAGTGAAGAAGAAGATACATTCGTAGTGCACCGCTGAGATTTCCCATCCAAGTCCCTTTAAACTAGAGGTGCGAGGCCCTTAAAAATTAATTTGCTACAAGTGTAATTCCTGCGGGAAATTCAGCACTGGTGCCTCTCCCAGGAAATGTCTCGCCTTGTTACAGCCCGCAGCCATGAGGTGTCTGGGCTGCCTATTCAGAGGAAGCCAGATTCCTTTTGAGGCAGCTCATCTCCATGGACTGAGCTTCTGTTAGTTTTTAACCAGTGTTAAAAACTAGGAAGTGTAGGTGCACTGTGAAGCGAGATGTAATTGTATGTTTGTCTCACATGTAGCTGGCTGAACCTTTCTGCCAGCAAGAGAACATATGATAAGGAAAAATTTGAGCAAAAGTGTTACATTCACATTGTGCCCTGCTACCCAGTGTTTCAGCTAAAACCACACAGCCTTAAACAAACAGGCTTTTCTTCTAAGATTAAAAAGGACTTTTTGGAGGCTTTTGTCAGGTCCCACCCAAATGGAAAGTCTCACCATTTCTAACATTTGCCATTACAGGGATAGGCGCATTGTAAAGCATAGGTCATGTGCATCTTTGCATGGAACAGGAAATTTTAATTGCATTGTGCTCTCACATTTTTGCCCCATTCAAAAGGCTTAACCACCAATAGGAGATAAAGTGTTCTGAATGCATTATCGCTTTCTAAAGCAATGTAATTTCTTTGGTCTTTTAAAAACTTCCACATAACAGAACCCTTGAAACATCTCAAGGCAGGCTCACGTTGAGGAGCTAAAGAATAATTATTTGTGGGCGGTTCTATTTTTATCGAAGGCTGTATTGTAATTGAAAAGAATGTTTCTGTTAGAGTTTCTCCCACTCTTACTTAGCTGCAAACACCATCACCCCCCAACACTATGGCTAGATGTCTCAAGGGTGGCTGCGTTAGAGAAGGGGGTTAGCTCTTTTGCTAAACCAGAGCCTGATGATTTTGTCTTCATCTGGGTCCTCCTCTGGGCTTAGTGCTCTGGGTCTCAGTGCTGTTACTGATGTAATGGCTAGTGAAACACACAGCATTAATGTTGCTTTTACAGATGATCCATATCTGCAGTCTGCGTGGTATAAATAGTTCTGGTAGTTGTTGGTTGCTGTTCTAACAAGCCTGGCCATGTTGAGAGCATTGGCAGTAATTCCAAAAGCCACAGCCAAGTAGCCCTTAAAGTCACCTCTGCTTTGTCCTGTTAATACTGTACAGCATTTGAGGGGTTACCATGGAGGTGCTACCCTGGTACACTGGCTCACTTTGCGAAGCCTGAAGGGTGAGGGAGGCTGGTGGGTGCCTTTGCTCTTTCTCATTTATCTTCATCCCATTGCCAGGTCCTCTGCACTAGAAATAGCAGCAAGGCATGATGCCTGCCTTAGGAATCTGGGCTGGAGCGCTGCAACAGGGCTATTCACAGCACAGGGTGTTGACAGTAGCTGGTTTAAATCCAGATTTGGGTCTATTTAACTTAGTAGTAGCCTACACCACCAAAGGGTTTGGACCCAAAGGTTTAGCACCTTTTGTGAGAGCAAAATAAGAGTTTGGCTGCCCTGTGTAAACCACAACCCAGGTGCTTCTGAGCACAGCATGGGACACAGGACTCCTTGAGCTTCTGGGTTTCCTTATCACATGGGTGCAGAGCTGTGGCAAGCCTTCCATCACTGTCAGCTCAAGCTGCTGCCTGAAAATGGAGGCTTGTTCATCCAACTTCGTTCCTTGCCACCACCATGAACTAGAGTTTCGCAGTAGCAGGTGCTACTGGAGGAATTTGTTTTCTTGTCCCCTTATGTGGGTTACCAGAGAAAACACAAAGATGAACAAATTCTGCCTTGCTCAGCAGGGTAAGAGCATGCCAAAATAAAGAGCAGATCAGAGCAGTTATCATCTACTGTGTTTATTGAAGGAGGGCTCAGCTGGCAGCATTCACACCGATATTCCTCCTTAGGTGAGAGCTTTTCCTGAGCTGCAACCTATATCTCAGTCTGGATCTGCACTATGCAGTAGTTCAGTATCAAGGAAGGAATTGACCTGCTGGATCTGACTCAGATCCATTTGGGTTTTGGTTTTGGGTTCTTTAGCCCAGCCCTTATTTGAATTAGTTTCCTTGTGCGCAAATGCCAATAGAGTTGTCAATATCAAACCAACAGATGCTCCATGTAGGTAGACCCAACAGCAAAAGAACATTCAGTGCGAGTCAAAGCAAAACCCATTCATTTACAGCAGTAACGTAAAAGGCATGACCCATATGCTATAGCAATTTTCATCTGTGATGGTAAAATCCCTTGTCTGACCTCTACTCTGATAACCACCAATGACCTTGATCGTGTAAACAGGACAAAGTGAATTTAAAGTTTTATCACAGTTCTCATGAAGAAATTCAGATTTGTTTGGCTTTTTTTCTTTTTAATTTATGTATGTGTGTGGTTGTGTGGGAAAATATAAAGCTTTTTTGTATCAAATAACATCAATCCTTGCACACTCTATGCAAAATTTTGTAAGCATTGCAATAATGCTATGAATTACACAAGGAACTATTTTAACTTTATTACACTTTCTGTATAAAAAAAAATTTGTATTTAAATGATTTCAACTGCAATCTTGTAAAATATATTAATAAAATAATGATTGTTAAGAAGGAAAGAGATGTTGAGGGTTTTTTTGTTTGTGTGAGTATGGCATACATTAATAAGTCTTCAGACTTTGCTGGGGAAGTTGTAGGATGTGTTTGTGTATCTGTATGTCTGTAGGATGTGCCAGACTGGATCACACTAGTGATCTATTTCACAGTGTCAAGTCCTTGGATATATTGATGCCAAAAATGCTGTAGAGAATGGAATGAGAATCTCTGCTGATGGCTGTCAGAAGAAAACCTGTCATCAACAAACCCAAGAACTCTTCCCCTTGGGGAAGTTACCATCTTGCTTAAAGTTTTGTTGAACTTCTCACCCTTGTCCTAGCATTACAGACTTACAGCCAAGAAGTGTTGCAGGCATTGAGGTCCTGCCTGAGCATCATAAACATCTCAAAGAGGATTGCTCAAAATAGGATCTGGTGCTGCTTGTGCTCCAGACCTGCAGGAACTTAAGTTTTGCCAGGAGGAACCAGACCGCTACACGCATGTGGGAACAAGCCCCCCCACCCACCCATAGTGTAGAGAGCATGAGCTCAATTCTGTCTGCAAAATAATAATAATTAATAATTAAAATGGAAGCAACCAGCAGCCTGGACCAAATCACGGAAGGCCTCTAGAAAACCTCTGGATGCTTTAACAATCCATCAGTTTCATTTTAATTGGCTCACTAATAAGCTGCTCCTGAGTGACTGCACATGCCAGGCAATCACTTCTGAGGGCATTTTGCAGGAGCTGGGTTTTAAATATGAATTTGTTCACCCTGGATTTTGTCAGTCAGTGAGAGCATTGATTGAGGCTCATTATCTGAATGAATAGCAAGAGTTCAACCCAACTGAAAAGCTGTGCATGCCTTCCAAGTGCGCAGGGAGTACGAGCCCAGTCCTCGCTGCTGAGACAGTGCCAGAATACTTGTTTACCAGTTTGCAGGGGCTACTGTTTACCAGGCTCCAAGGAAGTTCACCCGGTACTGCTTGGTGGGCGCACGCAATCTTTTGATCACTTGCTGGGTTTTGGATTGTTGGCACTTTAAAAACAAAACAAAACAACACAACACATCTTTCAGCTGAAGTTCTTGGCCTGAATTTGGAATTTCTATCAAACTGACAATGAAATAATTTATTAATTAACCCTCATTAAGAAGAGTGTTGGCAGGAACTTCTCAGCACCCACAGGGGATGCAGCTCTATGTAGCTCCATGGGCAGCACCCACCACTGCCAGGGCAGGCAGCGGCCGGATCCTTCCTCAGTCTCAGCAAACTCCTCATCAGCTGCCTGCAAATGTGCTGTGATTTAAGCAGTGAGGAGTTGTGAAACTCAGCGTTAAGAGCAGCATTGCCCCCATGCTAGAAATGCTAAGTGGGGTACTCTAGCAACAATATGTTAACCATTTCTTAAAGCCTTGGAAGCTGCAATTGGAAACAAGATTTGTCTTTCAAAATTGACTCCTGGGAAAATTACCAGAATGTAATTTCTTCCCAAGTATCTTGCATTTCACCTTTTAAGAAGTACTTCCCAGTTTTTGCTTTCTTTCCTTTCTACCTATAGATAATTCAGTGTTTCATTTTTTCCCTTAAATAGCAAACAGAAAAGATGAACCAAACAAAGAAAAATTAATTACAAAAGCAGAAAAGAATCACTAAGATGAACTGAGCCCATTTTGCACTCTGTACAGTGATAACTTCACCATTTTAAAGCTTGATGTGCAGCCGGGTTTTTGTATTTTTCATCTAAGCCCAGTACAGACAGTTGCTGCTGCTGAAGTTCAGTTGTTAAATCAGGGTGATTATTTTTATGAACAGTGTTCAGAAATCAGTGATGAGTAGTATTTGGTCTTAACAGCTTTTCGCCAATGCTGTGACCTTGATTCTTCTCTCCTTAAACTGAACAGAAAATTTAGTGATGAAGGTTCAGACCTAAATAGCTCCAGTGCCAAATGTATCCCAGAGGAAAATTATATGGCCTCATTTAATAAAGAAAAAAGCAAGAAGTCTGGCCAGCAGCTAGAACTTGGCTCTTTTCTGCAGTCATTTCATAATAAAAAGCAGAAGCGTAGGTAGTCTTTAAATATTTGATTCACACTATGGAACTGTTGTAATATACATTACCGACATGATCTGCACTTTCTAAAATTGGGGTTTGTGACTAGCCCTTCACGTAACAGCTTTGCTTCAGGCCATCGTACAGCTAGGCTTGTATAACATCAGCTCTGGTATTTCCCCTTTCACACCTATAGTGGTGGGGTTTTTTACCCTACTTCTAGGCTGTGCTTTCAGTCTCATGAGCAGCATGCAGTGCATGCAGAAGACAAGCCCACTGCCTCCTCACTGAGGAATGTGTGTGACCATCTGCTTTGCTCCATTCAGTGGGTGAATGTAGGGAGGGCAAATGCACAGAACACCTTTTAAATCTCTGAAATAACCTCATTTGTCTTGGTTTTCTGCTCCCCCAGCCACAGCACACGTACGGCAGGGCTGCACCCTTCCTGGGGCTCCTGGTTCCACCTCTTCCTCCATGAAAGCCCTATTCCCATGCCCCTTCCTGAGTTGGACTATGAAACAGAAATATCTTACATGACAGCATTATCCACAAGTACATAGGGGACAATAAAACCTCAGTATTTCAGCACCTTTTCAAACAAAATACGTCCACATCACCTGGCCTAAACTCTACCTGCAACTTGTATTTAGCAGCTGAAAGCCCTAAGCCAGCCAAAGGATGCAGAGCATAACTGAGATGGGGTTTTGCTCACGGCTTTGCCAGATTGGAGAGAGCTCACAAAAAGACAAGAAACAATATATACACAAGGCAAACAGTGGTGCTACACCTGTATGGCTGCCACTCTCAGCCTAAGCCTCCTTCTTTCATTGGACCAACATGCCACATCTCATGCCCTGAGGAATGAGGTTTTCATGGAAGCTGCTGCAGTTGGGGTTGGCTGCACCATGCCCCAGTGCTGCAGTCTTCTGCATCCCCAAATGCATTCAGGACAGGGGAGGGTGATGGGGAAATGCCCCACTCCTCCCAGCATGGTAGGATGGAGCCGTGCAGGCACATGGGATGCTCCATAGCAAGACATTCCCTCCCTGCCATAGCAAAAGTCTGTCAGGAGGAACAAGAGATGGTTTTCACTCCAGTGTGTCCCACGTGACATCATATAGGTTTCAGTGCTCTTAAGGAACAAACCAAAGACTGAAATAAGTGGTGTTAGAGTTGACATTGGTCCCATTGGCTACTTAATGTCCACCCAGCAAATAACCTCTGCAAACCAGGTTGCAAAAACTTCCCATTGCTTCCAGTATCAGCAGGTAGCAGGTTTAGGGATAACAACTGACTGATTGGGAAGTGTGAGTGTGTGTGTGTGTGTGTTCATGCGTGGGGACAGGGGAGGTATATTTGTGAATAATGTGTCATTTGTAACAACTCCCCAGATGATTTGGGTATTTCAATAAACCCCAGTCTCAAAAGAGAGTTTGTGCAACACAGTCATCTTGAACCATAATAACTAAATCTGAAAATGACTATAATCTGCTAGAAAGACATTAAAACATCTATAGGGGAACCATCCGGCTGTGAATGCTATGGGAGCTCTGCGCGCATACACATGCACACATGATTAATGAAGAAAAAAGAAAGGAGAAAAGCACTGTCACTTCTAAGAAAACCCACAACCTGCCACCTACACGGTGAACTTTTAAGCACAGAGTGCAACATCCAATGAATTATTTATGAGTTAATTTGCAATGAACAGTTTAGCAGTCAAAGGAAACATAAACTGGCAGCGCGACCCTGCCTGGGGTGACGACTGGGGACACGAGTGTGCTGTTCCTGTGGCAAGAAGATACATAGCAGTGTATGTGATGAGTTGCACACTGAGAAAGTTTAAGACAGAAAATCGAGTGCCTAGCAAATACCAGCCTGACGTACTAATATCCCGACATACCTGTGATCCCACTCACACACATGCCATCGCTCATCCAGTGCCAGGTGACAGACAGGAGTGGGGTTGAGGCTACAGAGATTTGCTGCGTCTGTAACCACGCTGGCAGGAGTCCTCACCCTCTGCCTCACATCTTTCCCCCACCACATTGGTTTTATGCTAAGCTAAAACACAAATACAGGAGCTGATGCTTAAAGGCTAATGATGGGAACAACAGAATCAGGGGATAAGAAGGCCACATCCTGCTTTTAAGTTAATTCTTTATAGCCAGGCTGTAAAAAGGGCTGTTCCTGCTCAGTGCTGGAATGGGCTCTGCACTGAGCACTCCACGCCAGCAGTGGCCTTTAGCATGACATTAAATTAATGCTTTTGTGGTGCTGTTTTTCTCCTCCTCATCTGTCCCTGGTTTGACTGTGGCTGAAGCCCAGCCCCATTCCTGATGCTGGCAGTGCGGCTGTGTGACATGCTTTTGCGCTGACTGGCTGCTGCACGCCTTATTTCCTTAATGCAAACATGGATCATGGGTATAAACAAACCTGTCTGTATCCCTGGCAGAGCTGAGAATTGGATTCAGTAACTCCTGGGGTTGGGGTGATGTTGCAGCTAGCAGGAGAACCCAGGCAGGAGAGGCTTGGGAGAAACCAAAAGCAGAGCAGGCAGGTTGGCCTGAACTAGGGCCTTGAGGCAGCTCCTGCGGCATTGCCAGGCACAAGCTGTGCTGGCTCACATTTACTTGTGCAAATAGAGCAGCACACACTTCCCAGCATAGCTCCTGGCTGCTGCGGTTTGAATAGTTTATAAATGCTTTTGGAGCTCTTATTTTTTCTTTCATTTCTGGAGCAGCACCAGAGTCCTGCCTGGTTCCTGTGAGTGGCTGAGGTTCCTGCTCCCTTAAAGCACCCTACCACTGAGCACCATTCAGTCTCTCCCCACAATGACTTCTGTAATGGTCACTTTTCTAAGGAATACACATCTGCCTGTGCCCCTGCCCCCCGGCTCTGCATGGTTGTGCACAGTCCTGCCAGCCAGGTGGGGCATGGGGGGTTTGGCAATGCCGCAACAGAAACTCTTCATGCAGACAGCCAGCATTTCTCTGTGGGAAGAAAAGCAGCATTGCATCCCCTGGTAAGTCTGATTCAGACCTGTGTAGGCTCTGAATGATGAGGTGAAGCCATGATAGAGGAAAAGCAAGCGAGAAGCTGCCCTTTGTGTTGTCTTCCACCAGAAAGACTGAAGGATGCTATTATAGTTTAAAGAAGTTAACATCATTTGACCTTAAGAACCGGGCTGTGGTGTTGGATGCATACATCCCCCAGCATCATCTTGCACCAGGCAGCAGCATCCGCTCTCAGCGCCTCCAGGCTATTGCCGTAGAGCTACATGCAGGCATTTGTGTCCTGCACTGCCCCTTGCTGTGATTAATGGGAACTCAGAGCCAAGTGGAGAACTGCAAGTCCTTAACTTAACAGGACAACTAACAGGCATTAAAAGCTTGTTGGGGCAAGAAAAAGGCCTGTCTGCATTAGACTGCTAATAACTACCTTTAACTTGCATTTCCCAGGGAATATTGTTTCAATTTAAGACATTTTATGAAGCTGTCAACCTTAGCAAAAATCCCTTCAAAGAGGAAAGCTCAAGTGAAAAGATAGCTGAAACAATTAGCGATGAAATCATATTTCCCGATCCAGAAGTGCCAAGGCTAGGTCTGATTTCAGTGGGAATATTCACACACCTAAAGGGAGGCATATGCTCCTGAAGTGGCCACCGGCAGGCTGCAAAGTAGCTCCCTCTTGGGGGTGGATGCAGCCATGCCAGTGTGAGCAGGATGGGTTTTTTGTTCATCAGCAGGCGATTTAGGGGGGGATTTTTTACATGCTGCATGGAGAGGAATTCCCAGAGTAATTGAAGGTTTTTCTCTTCTGGCTCTGGAGCTGGTGTTCAGGACTACAGCCAGTACCCAGGTAGCAGATTGTTCTGCTTGGAGTGCGAGTTTTAAAACTTAAGAAGAAAAAGAAGGTTCATTCAGCCGTGCCAGTTATTTATAGGCTCAGAGACAAGGTGGGCTGAAGGAGCAGGGGAGCAAATGGAAGTCAGACCTGAGACTGGAAAAACTCTTTCTTCCACTTAGGTTCAAGACCACACTAAGGCACTTCAGTTATTGGCTGGGAAAAGGCAGCACAAATCATAGAGGAGGTGCTGCTGGCAGTTCACTCGTTGGAGCACAAGCCTGCCAATGGCATCATTTGGATGTTTAAAGCCCTTGGCTCTAATTGTAGCATGTCCGTGCTTGAATAAACAGTGCTAGGACTACAGTCATTGTGGAAAATGGGATGGAATATGTCCCCAGTCTACCAGAGAAGGGAAGCTAGTTCTGGCTTGCCTGGGCGGGGGAGCTGGCATAGGAAGCCTCTTACATCCTGACACCTCTCTGCGGTGATTTACCTCAAGATGAGAGGGCTGATTAGGCACAAAAAGAGAAACTAAAGAAGACAAAACTATCCCTTATGCAAATATCCATTTAAAGTCAATGAGATGTAGTCTAAACTGATGGCTAACAGCCTCTTCAGCAGTCAGTCCTGCAGAGGATGGGAAGTCAAGGGTGTCTGCTGTCCTCACAGAAGGGAGCAAGAATCCTGAGGACCAGGAATAGTTCCTGCTCATGCAAAGAAACAGCCCACAGTCAATTCCCAGGCTGAGACTCTGACTAGAGCAAGGCTGCTGCCCAGATACTCGATTCTCACACACCTTATATCTCATCTTGTGGTATTCATCACCTTAATGAATGTGCTTAGTGAACCCCAGGTAAATGGCTGAATCCTCTCAGAGGAAAAAAGCCACAGGCAGTGCTGGGAGGCCCAGCCCTCCAGGTCTTTATCTTTGTAGAAAGCAGGTTTTGTGTCTTTGGAAGAAATGCCCTGATTATTGTTAATTATCAATCACTGAAGCCAAGCTTCTATGCCCTGGACATCTGTTGCTGCATGGCATGTGCAAAGGCAGTGTCAGAAATGGGACAACAGGGTTAGAAGACAAGTAAGTATCATCATTTTAATGAGAATTGGTATTTTGCCTGGCTAGTTCATTTTCCTTCATGCACAGAAAGAGTAATTGTAAGGACTGGCTCCCTGGAAAGATAAAAGTGAAGTTCCTTCACTTCCTTATTATTACTGAGAATCAGAAGTTAAACACAGCAGACAAAGCACATATAGGACTAATGCAATGCTAGAGCAACATCAAACCCAAAAGGCCTCTAGCTCTGGCTCTCATTCCTCTTCTGGCCAGACAGAGCATTCCCTGTGCCCATCTGCTGGGGAGAAGTGAGGAAGCAAATTACAACAGTACTACCTCAGAAGTAACTCGAAAATAAAGTGACTTCTCAAGGAAGAGAAAACCTAGAGGTCTCCAACACTCAGAATTTGCTCATTCCAAGGGGAAGAGAATAACAGCACAATTGAGCAGCAGCAGGAAAAACACAGCTATTTTTGTATGGTCCTTGGAGTGAATTCAAAACAAGTTTAAGTGTAGCTCCTGTCTCCAAAAAACTTGTGACTTACTCCAGAAGAGAGGTAATCTGGGGAAGTGGTCCAAAACACTGGGTGCAGAAGATACTCCATCCAGGACTTCTTCGGTCTGCTTTTCTTTTTCAGATGTTGCTGTACCTCTGATTTCTCCCTGGTGCATCTCCTAAGGTGGTCACCTCAGCCTGATGCTAACAAACGCAGCTGTAACATGTTCTCTGTTAATTCCCAATGTTTGCTTAGTAAATAGCTGTTAAAATGCCTTAGTTCACCAGGTTTTCTGGGACCACTTTGTATTTCCCAAACATTCAGCTGGCAAAAGACTGACAGATGCCTTCCTCTGATTATTTTCCCTCTAACTGGTAGAAGTTTGGAAACGTTGATTTGACATTCGCTGCAGTAGATTCTGCAGACAACAGGTCAGACACCTCTGAGATGCAAGAAGTTGCTTTCCAAAATGATAAAGGCAAGCAAGTAACATGAATTTAATGTGAAAACAGCATTCTTCCACCCCCTGGCTAGACATGAAACCAATGTGAAGAGCAGCATAGAGAGATAATGTCTGGTTGTACAGATACTAACCCTGAGGCTCATCTGAGTGAGTTCACCCAGCTCTAGCCCAAGAATTTAGAGAGGTGTGAATTACCTCCAAGGCAGAATTAACATTTGACATATAGTTAGGTAGAACAAAAGAGCTGAACTTCTCCACTCACTGCCCTTAAACTTCTTGTCTATGCCAATACCCCACACTCTTTCTATCCAAGCAGCCACTAGCTAGCACAGACTTGGAAGAGCTTCCTTATAGGGGCAAACGTTACTATTCAGGGAAGTGCTATTGCTTCTGACTTCTAGCTGCAAAGTGGAACTTGGGCCATATTTGTGAATTTTAATTCACAGTTACAATTACAGTTTGTGAAGTTTAATTCACAAGTTTAATTCACAATTGTGAATTTTAATTCACAAATGTCATTAATTTCTAATTTATGATAAAATTAGACACAGCAAACTATTTAAGGAAGATTGACTTTGAGACAAATGCATGAGGCTAGGGTCCAGGAAACCTTCTCCTTAGAACTATTCAGTATAAGCCATTGACTATCTCTGTCTGCAGCTCTGTTCTGGGATTAACGCACTGCTTGGGAGATTCTTCTCTAACACACAATGAAATAGGTAGCACAAAGAAGCTTCAGATAAACTGCATACAGAACCCTGTCCTAGTTCTACTCTAGTATCTGTCATATTAGAAATGTATACTTACAGCCCCCTTGCAGGGGTTCACACAGAAACCTTCTATTTGCAACATACCTGAACATTATATAGTGCAGAAGCTGTTTGCTTAAAAGGCTTAGGCAAAACCTGGGAAAAGCAGAAGCTGAGGAAGACAAGAAACGAAACAGAGCCCACATGACATTGCTAGAAGATATCTGTAGCAGTTATCTTTTTGCTGAAGTCTTGCAGTGAATGAGCTTTGGGACATCTATGAAGAGGCAATCTGCTTCCCACAATGTCTGATCTACATGCTTGGAGGCTGGCTGAAACCTGTATTTGCCCATAATAATTACAAAGTGACTGATTTCTGACACCATGGAAGTTGACCAGCTACTTTAAGCAGAAAGGCTGTCAGACCATATAATTTTCGTTGTCAGCTTCAACCCATCAAGCAGTAACTTTGACTTATATATGCTGCTAAAACGAAAAGGGTAATCCCTTTTATAAGGCAGAATTTTGATGCCTAAAAATTAATGCATGTTGCTCTTATGAATAGGTCAAAGCTTCCATTTTCTGGATGAACATCAGTATTTCTGCACTGAATGAAGCTTTGATACACTATGCAGCTGTGTGAAACTAAGCATTTCACTATTCCCTCTGGAGCTTCCTAAGCAGAAGCGATTGAAGATCATCACAATTCAACACTGTTGCATTTCGGTGCAAGTGGTATTTTAATGGCTGAACAGCTCAATTCACACTTACAAGCAATTGTCAGCAAATGCTCTCCCAAGCACCAGTTTTGTAGGCTCTGCTCTATAAAGTGACCTGTTAGTGAAAGATGCAAAACGTTGTCAGCCAGTTTTACTGGCACAGAGTCTTGCTGAGAAAACACAAGATGGAAGCACCAGTTCTGAGAGTATGATGGAAAGAGAAGGTGAAGAACCTGTTGTCCTAGATGACTGAGATGATACCTTTTTTTCAGAGGACACCAGTGAAGAAATCTTGAAGCCTGAGGTGCAAATCAGCCCCCTTTAAACTGCTTAAAGAGATTCCCACAGACTGGGAATACTGTCTCAGTCCTGCTAAGTACATTATAGAGATTTTAGTAGGCATCCTGTGACTGCCTTTACTGCGTATAAACCAGTTTGATTTCTTCTTGGGACACATCAGCCCAGTTCCCTCCTAGACACAGCAATTTACCTGAGATACAGTTCAGAGAATAAAGTTCATATCAGCTTTGGCCTTCATAGAATTACCACAGATTTAATCATTTAAGCTCCCTAATAGCTGGTTTGAGATGGTTGTTAATGGGGAGGGAAAGAAGAAAAGAAAAATCAGAGTTGAGGACAGCTTTGTTTAGCTTATTGAGGGTTAGCTAGGTAAAAGGGAATTTTAAAAATCAGTTTCTGTCCCCTGTAATCAGTGTCTGGGGAACAGATCTTCAGCAAATATTCGTAGCAATAAAACATTTATAGACATGCTGCTTAGGTTTTACCTCCAGACTTCCTAGGCATGTTTCTGAACTAGCATCCAGGTGTCATTAGCCTACTCCAAAAACTCATGACCTGCCCATCTTCAGAAGTAGCACATAGAAAATTCTTTCTAATCATGCAGCAGCTGTGGAAGAAATGTATATTGTCTAAATCTCCAGTAATAAACAGGATTTCATAACCAGGATCACAATTTATAACTGCAAAATTTCTGTTGACTTCAGAAAAAACACAATTTGGATCTCTGAAACATTAGTACAGCAAATGTAAAATTCCTGCAAGTGAACACCTCTCTAGCAAGAAGACTTCTAAAGCTATCAGGTTTAGTGTTTGTTTTGAGAGAAAGCCACAGGTGAAGATCTTTCTGACTTGCAAAACACATTTAACTGAACCAATCTGTCACCTATGCATCCCGCTTTATCTAACCAGTCTTTCTATTAGCACTCATCACCATGGTATCTGAACTTCTTTTGCTAGAGCTGTTATTCCAATTACTTTACTGTAGCTGCTGACATGTAACCAGGAGCAAAATGTTAGGAAAATAATGCTCCAATTAGTTTCTCCCTCTTTGTCTAACAACGCAGAAAGTCACTGTGAAGGATTGTTTCCAGAGCTTGCTCCCTGTCTTTCCTCCTTTCTTTTTATTGTTGCCACTGCAATGTTAACACAGAAGTTTGGCAGTCTCCCATCTGAATCTGATCTTGGAGCTCAAGCTATTTATGATTGTCGATACAAATCAAATACCTCCTGTGTAAGTTAGCCACCACTCAGCTGCATTTCTTGCTGCTTCTGTGCTGACCCGAATGTATGTAGGAGAGAAGAAAAATGCTTTCCCTAAGCATCCTGACTAATAATGAGATAGAAAAACTCCTGAGAAGGAGAGATCTAAATATACAGCAAATCTGAAGAAACTACTGATCTGTGATCACATACAAACTCCTTCTTTCTCAGCAGTTCTCTGGGATTTAGAATAAATTTCATGACTGACAAAATATTTCAGTCATAGCATAAGAACTATAAAAAACTTTGGAGACTGCTCTCAAGCTAAATCCTGGCGTATTAACCTTTTAGCTTAAAAATCAAGTATCTCATTAAGGGTGGGATAATCAGCACTTCAAGCTTTTTACTGTGGACCCTCCAATCCCACCAGCAGTTGCAATCATTTGTCATTCCATTTCAGCTCTTGCTTCCCAGAAAATGAAACAACAAAGGGGTAACAGGACTAAAGAGTAAACAGGACTTCACCCAGCTGCAACCAGGCTTTCTCCTTGACTTACATCCCATCTGCTGGTGGACACACACTGCTGGCCTCCCCTTGCTCGAACAGCATCCAAGTGCTCCAAGCAAGGAGCCTGTTAAGCTGTTTTTTTCCCTAACCCATGAGTTTTCTCACTGTTACTCTTCCAGTTCTTCAAAACTTGCACAGTTTTCCAGTCAGACTTTCAGCAGAACAGCAAATAAAATCTGTTCATGCTGAGGAGGTAGAACTCAGCCCGATCACTGGGAGTTGTCTGGACAGTAGCAGGGAAAAGGAAGACTGCACGACCTGCTGTGCAGGGCTGATTTGCAATCCATCTCTGGCCATCCCACATCCAGGCTCCCAGTGCCCTCTTTGGGCAGCACCTCTCAGTAGGCCCATGTCATAAACCCTCATATATCATAATTTTACTAACAGCATGAGCTGTGCTTGCAAAGCCTTGAGCCTCAACCACAACCACAGCTGTGGGAGCGCCTGCTCTGAGACCATCACTCATGAGGGGGGACAGCAAACAGCACTGATGTTCCATGGCTGTTACAGTTACGTCCCGCTTACTGCAGTTCTCAGTTAAACATGACTGCTTCTGCTGGGCAGTAAAGTATCTATAGCAGAACCAATTCTGTTTAATGTACTATCTGAAAAAGAAACTGCTTTGACGCTTTGTAGATCATCGCAACCAGTAGAAAGGATTAGCTGACTATTTTGTGAATGAGATGGATTAGGAGATGTGCTGGAATACAACTATACTGGCTTACAACAGGCTAGTGCTTCTGAATCTCTGCTTTTTTTTTTAAACCAAAACCAACATACTCAGAACATGTAAGGACCAAATTCTGATCCTGTCACAATTAGCAGCAGACATCCCTTCTCCTGAACTCTCTCCAGGTATGGCAGAACTTAGTTTGATCAGTGCAACACTGTGCAGGCACTTACTTTGCTGATGATAACAGTAATTAAAACCCATTATGTGATAAAAGGAAATAGCAACTCCTTTCTACAATGAGATCCAGCCCGGAACTTCACCGCATACAAAGCTCTCTGAGAGGTATTTTGAGGTCAGCTGAGACATTTTGATTCACTTATAACACTTCTCTCCAGTGGCTGTCAGAAAAGTAGAAATTGCCAAGGTTTTTTAACCACTTACCCCATGGAGGAATTTCATGTCCATGCAATGCTGTCTTAAAACATCTCCTGGAGTATAAGCAGAGTTACTGGGTATTGACTTCCAGAACCATGCTAATATTGATGACAAGCTGTTTACTTCTCAAGCCTGGTAAACAAATGCCATCTCTCCCAGGACTGTGGGGTTTTAATGTCCAGACAGTGATTGTTTTATACATACGTTAGCCAAGGTTCAGCTTACTGAAGGAAGGTGCTTGTTCTACTAAAGGAGTTGCTACCTGAACAGCTTTTAACACACAAAGGTCAAATATCTCCCCAAGCATAGGCACAAAGCTTCTTAGATAAACAATGAGCAGGAAAAAGTCTTCTAAAAATAATCTATGAAACCAAAATGAAGGATCAAGGGTTTTGCTGATAAGAATCTTTCTCAACAGCCTTCTTTTGGGTTAAAAATGAGTGTGACTGACCTGGAAACCTGTCTTAAAAAGGTTTGTCTTTTGAGAAGTCACCTAAAAATTGGCAGGTTCTGAAGCTTTAGTGTTCTGTAGTAACACCACCACCTCCACTCTCCAGACATAATTAAATTCAGATTAAAACTTTAAATAGCTGAAAGTGAAATCATGTATTTTGGGTTATTTCTACAATTCCTTTGGCAGCTCTGAACATGTAGGATGATGGAATGTTTAAACTATTAAAATTTAACTTTTTCCCTGAACAGGGGGAAGTATGAGTTCAATAGCATTAAAGACCTGAAAAGATTTCAGTGTCGTCACCACAGGTATGTGAATATAGGTGGAACAGGTACACTACCACGTCCTAAACGTGCTTAGCCTTTCAGTAAGCTCAGCCTGAGAGTCTGTCAGGGTGACACGTACTGGTGTCTCTCCATGGACTGCCACCTGCCTTGTCCTCCCACTGAGACAAGAAGTTCAATCTGGCAAGCAGAAAAGGTTAATCAATGGCCATAATGTTATGACATAATGTTATGTGTGACAACTTACTCTGGGGTTTTGAGAGCAACTTCAGACAGGTGAGTTGTCCTCTGGTACTGCAGGAAAGGGTGATAACTACCTAGAAATAGCTAAAAAATCCCAAATCCCCAAATTCTGCTTCAGCAAGAGGTATGAAGAAAGAATCATTAGCTGTGCCTGACTTCTCTTTATGTCATACTTCATTTTTCCATTTCCTTGTGGTTACCTTCACATTGTGTTTTAATTCTACTAACAGCATGAGCTGTGCTTGCAAAGCAAGCTTTGTGGTTACCTTCACCTTGTATTTCACAAGGGAGAATCAGTGAGCTCCTCTTTTCCCTGGGCTGCACAGTTCAACAACTGAAGGAGCAGTGCCCCCAGCATAGCAGGGCAGCTCTTCCTATTATCACACAGGAGACCCCACACCCTGAATAATTCTGCTTTATTTTATGCCTGGAGATACCCAATGGAAAGCAGATTTACTCTTCCACAGTGTGGAACCTGTCATCACAAATTTCTTTTATCCTTTTTTTTTTCCTCCCTTTTCTGGGAACCAAGGAGATGATAGATAAGAAACTTCTTTTGGGTAAGTTGTGGGTGTTTTTCTGACAGCCTCTGTGTCTTGTACACTTGTACCATTCTTAATGTAGATAAAAGTACAAATATTTTGCATAATTGCAAGGATGTTAACATTCATAGCGCCTGTGGCATCAGTTCTAATTTAGCGAAGTGAATCAGTTCCTTTTCCTAACAATTCATCAGTGCTGTGCCAAACAGAAAGGCTGCATCGTGCTTGGCTTTTACCACACTTGAACATTAGCAAGTCTAATTGCAAAACTTCTTTAAGTGTTACTCTACTGGAAAAACCCAACTTTTTAAAAATACAGAAGTTTCTCCTCAAATCTCAGCTTTGACATAACACAGGCAGACATTGCAATAGTGCAATAGCAGAATCAACTTATAATTATAGGTGAAGGTTGCTCTATTTTTCGCTTTGCACCATTTCCCTGTTTCACTGGTCTGTTTTATGTGGTACATGCTACTCTGGACACCATTAGCCAAACCAGGACATGCTAACAGAGCAGAAAGTGTCTTCACCTCAAAATGAATTGAGGCAGCAGAGCAAATTCCTAGAAATTAGTAGGAAAATGCTTAGAAATCAATGGAGGAAATCCTTGAAAGTAGTAGGAAAATGCCTAGGAAGGACAAGGAAAACTCTTAGAAAGCAGAGGGCAATTCCCTTAAAGCACCAGCCAAATCTCTGGAGAGCAACAGATTAAGTCCTTCAACACAGCAGAATTAAGTCCTTCAACACAGCAGAATAGTCATAGGAAAAAGTGGGAAAGCTCTTACAGGGTTTGGTGTGAATTCCTAGAAATCTAAGAGTAAGTGCCTGGAAAATACCATGTAAATTCCTAGAAAGTGGTAGGCAAAAAAAAAAAAAAATCAAGAAAGCACCAGTAAAATTCCTGGAAAATGACAGGTTAATTTTTAATTAAATTAGTTAATTTTCTAGAAAGAAAACTGAGTTGAAAGCATTGATGCATTTCTGGAAAGCAGTACAAAATTTCAAAAAAAAACCCAAACCTAAACCAAATAAACAAACAAAAAAATTCCTCGAAAATTCCTAGAAAGCATGGGGAGAAGTCACAAAAAGCAACAGAAACTTTCTTAGTAAGCACACGTTGAAAGGCGGTGGGAAAATTTACTATTTACAAAAAAAAAGCCCGATCTGAAAAGCAGCTGGAAAAAGTCATCAAAAGTAGCAGAAAACTGCCTAGAAAGCAGCAGGAAACTTCCAAGACAGATTCTAGCTCAAGGAATTGCTGGGAAGTCCTACATAGATTCCTAAGAAGACTCAAGATTGAGGAATTCCTGGAAAACCAGGGAAATTGCCCCAAACCGTCTAATGTAAAGATTCGTGTAAAGCAACTGTTATATTCTTAGAAAGCCATGGGGACGTACGAGGAAGGATTTGTATAGAGGGACTCCTGGAAAGCTGTGGGAAATTCCTAGAAAAGATTTAGTTTAGTCTGAAACCCATCAGAGGGTACAGATGAGGATGTTCCTCAAAATCCCTTGTCCATTTTCCTTGGAGGTATTCTCCCTTAGGCATAGCACAACCATATTCTCCTAGGATGTTACAGCCACCCAGCCACTGTAGCTAGGAAGCAGCCACAGCAAAGCGTGTGGTTCCCTGTGACACAACAATTACTCTGCTGCGTAAGGACTCTCATCTTGGAGGCATTAAGAGCACTGCAGCAGGCCCTGGTGGTATCTGCTAAGTAGAGACAAATTTTGTGCTGAAAAACATAGGGTGGGACAGTGGAATCCTTCTAAACGACCATTTGGGGAAGGAGAGTGCAAGAGCTGTCTGAGAGGCTTTCGTTGCTGCTTATATTAAATTAATTCAAGAAGCCCTTACAGTAACTCAAGCAGAAGAGAAAAGACCCACTCATCAGAACTTATCCTTTATGGAGAGCTGGTCTTATTCCTAATGAGGTTTCACTGTCGTGCAGTTAAACACATTCCAAAAAAGCCTTGGCAGATGAGAGACTCAGTGTGAGCATGAGCTCCCACAACAGGGTGCCCATCAGCTACACAACCTGATTATGCCAATAATTAAAAAGACAGCATTGGGCACAGCCGGACATCCTGGGAGTCAGGCAGGTTACAGCTGTGGGTGCAGACAATTTTAATCTCTTCCCTGTCTTATCCTGCTTCCCTATGTTTCTGCCTCTAGTCTTTCCCTTTCCTTATTTTGTTCTTTCATGTCAAACCCTGGATGAAGAGCAGGCATCATAGGGTGGTGAGGTGGCAAGGGCGGCTTTATGGCACGAAGTCACACAGGATCTGGCTTGAACCTGGTGCAATTCAGAGGAATCTTGAAGTAGTCTCTAAGAGTCATCTGGGAGCTGTACGGAAACAGCTACGGTCTGGTCACAACAGCTCTGCCCTCAAATTGCCTTCTGTCACATCTGGCCATTACAATCAACTCCTTAACCCTCATGATTTCTCTGATTCGGGTGGAATATCCAAGCTGCTGATGAAGAAAGTGTTAGACACTGCATAAAAGGACCAAAGCCTTAGCCTGTCAGGTCATAAGCAAGCCTGATTCCTGCTCCAGAGATGGGCATGGAAGGAGGGAGGGGATGATTGCACCAAGCCAACAGGCAGCACCTGCCCTATGCCACCACTCTGTGACTCTAGCTCAAGTGCCACACATCGCTTTGATTTTATACTTCCCATGTTATACCCTGTGGCTCGATATTTGGTTTATGCAGGGGGGAATTGTGTCTATATTCATATATAAATTGAAAATGTGTTAAACCTGTCAGTTATCCTGTTTTATGTACGTTTGATTTCTCCTTCATATTCAGCTCTTTCCCAGATTTCACATATTTTGTGTTCTTTATATGAAAATTACTAAAAGAATTGGATCCTCAAGAAGGACTTCATTTCCTTAAGCTAGCAGTGGTGAGAAAAAAAACCCTGGGCTTTTTGTCACCTCAGTTTCAATCACTCAAAAGTAAATTTCCATCAACTCAGTCCATATACTTTTCCTCTCTGTTTACTCTTCCTGTACTGCATGGATTCAAGCTAAACTGCAGGAAGATTTTTATGGGCTTTTTAGATTAGTGCACGTGGTGTTGCACACAGGCAAGAAATACATCTCCTCTGTACCCTCCTGTTACCTGCCCAAGGTAGCCACGGAATGGCATTTCACATGCCTTATTTCCCATTTGGATTTATGTAACTTCTATTTACAGCCTTGGAAATTTACTTATGCTATTTCCTTCAGATTAAAAAACTATTCTGCCGGCTGTTGTTACTTCCAGGCTGTGGCTGGGTCACCTTTTAACCTTCCCTTGCATAAATCCCCCAATGTCTTAGCTTCTTCAGCCCAACACATTTGTATCTTCAGGTTTTCTCGTTATTTTTTAACCTGCTGTGTTTGATGGACAGTTTTGGGCTTGTGGAACCAGTTTTGTGTTCCTTTGCTGACTTACTGGGGATGGTGGGAAGAAGTCTTACCAGCTCCCTCCTCCTACCTGAACACTATCAGATACCAGCTTCTTCCCTCCAACTGCCCCAACATAAGTCATGAAGAAAAACAAGCCTTCATATAGATTTTAAGAAATGAGAGAAATCTGACTGCCCAGATTGTGCCAGGGAAATCTGAACTTGGCCATCCTATAGATATCACCCATGTGAGGGGACCTTGTGTGACACACCTCCAGCACTTCAGGCTGGAGGAGATGAAGGAACCGTGGCACTAAAAGAGGGCTAATTCTCATTGTGTCCTTAAGGAAGTTAATACAAACCTGCTGGCATGTATTCTGCAGGACTGGTGCTGTGGAGTGCTGCTCCTCCAAGTCAGGGTGCAAAGGATGACCATTAAATCTGAAAGGGTCCCTAGCACAGAGCCCTGAGTGCCAAACTGCTGCTGCTCAGTGTCGGCCTGTTCTGAAGTCCCAAGCCAGCCAAGCACACACTGTGTTTGTGCAAACACTGTGGAATTCATCTGCTTTTTCTGCCTGAAGCTTGCTGGTTTTGCCAGAAAGACTTTTCTGATTCTTCTCCACACCTCTTCCCCCATATCCATTACATGCAAGTTATTTGCTCTCAGTAATTGAGAAGGGATGGGCAGAGCAAGCAAGTCACTCACATTTTGTTCAAAATCCTTTTTGTGCCCTTCTGGTTTAGTTAAATTTGGTCAGGCTTTTCTGCTGCCCTTTGGACCATAGCAAATAGCTCACTTCAGATTCGGGACGGTGAAAAGAAAAGGAGCAGTAGTGCCACCTACAGCAGAAAGACTAAAATGTAGGTCTCCTCCAGCCTCAGGGATCCAGGTCTGCAGGCTGAGTATCAAGCAGGAATTTTCATTTGGTCCCTGTATAGCTCTGATTTTCAGGAAAACCATCCTATGCAAAGATAGCGAGCTCAGGGCTTTTTAAAGCGGGAATCTGCATTGCTGTTTTCCTAAAACCGTGGCTGAATGAAGGCATCTTCATTCCGCTGGCAATGAGCTCCAGCCAGCTGCGTGCATGCAGGTTTTGGACCGTGCAAGCCCAGACCTGTAGTGGCTTTGCCAGTGTCCACCTGTGCTCAGACAGGCAGCACACCGCAGACAGCACAGCTGTAGCAGCTCTTGAGAGAGCAGAGTCCCAGGGTCTTCAATCCCTGCAGCTGGATCATCCCTGCTTCCAGCAGCTGTGAGGAAACAACAGGCTTCCAGTGATACTGTGGAGACCATCACCTCTGAATAATTTCACAGTGGAGTGACGATGAGACTGACAGTGAGAAACCTTCCCACAACACTTCCCATCCGCAGCCCCCTGCGCATCAGGGACCTTCACTGATCACATCATTATTCCATTATCCCCTTAGATCTCAGGTGGCTTTTTTCCCATCAAGATCTTCTCATTGTCCAGCCAGAGCAGGGCTAAGATTAAGACCCAACGCTGCTCCTTCCGTACTGGCTTGTAGGACTGTTTAGTATGGCCCAGGGCTTTCAGAAGTGTAAGCAGTGATTGCACTTGGAGCTGCTACTGCCTTGAAGCTCTATTTAATATCAATTTGCTAATGTTAATCTTTCTAATTTAGTGAAAATAGACTTACACAGCAACACCTTAGTTTTCAATCAATCAGCAGGCAATTAATGGACAATCGCTGTTATACTCTGTAGTCATTGGCAGCGCAGGAGAGTAAACACAGCATAGCCACAGTAAGAAAAGATACCAGGCTAACCAGGTTGTACATGCGCACAGATGCAGCCTTTTCTTCCCCTTTTTTTCTTGCCCTGCCTTGCCTTGCTTTGCCCATCCATTTCATTAAAGTTCAGACCTTCTCTGGACATCTGCTCACTAATGATTTTTCATTAAAGAAAAGCACATTCCATCCCATAAACATCTTGGTAACATCTGTCTTCTATTCTGAAAATGTCAAGATGGAGCACTCCAACCGCCTCAGCAGCGCTGTGGTACGGCTTTTCATTCCAGGATTTATTTGGCATTATGGAAAAGATCAAGTGTTTCAACTGACCAGCCAAAAAACCACATAATCCAAAAATACAGCTCTGTGGGACATGAACCTTGCTCTTTAAAGCTCACCTTGCAGCAGGAACAGGTATTCAAAGAACAGAATTTCCCAGGTTTGACAATCCCACATTAGCCCATGCTACTAACAAGGGGAGCAAAACCATCCTGAAGAAAGACAGGATCACTGCGTGAGGGAGGACACAAATCTTGTCCAACCACTGTTCTAGTCCAGGTTCAGAAAAGAAGAGCCAAACAGACATAAGTCTTTACAGAGTCACTGAGGTCAATAACACAATGCTTGCTTACCCTTATGTGGGAGAGCAGGTCAGAAATATGGAATCCAAGAGGACATTTTTTTCTTTTATTGAAGGACCTAATAGACCAGCATTTGTTGGGTGATGGCATAACCTGCTGTCAAAATGCTCCTTCAGCTTGTTCCAATGAGCTTGTAATTAGAAAGCTTTCCATAATAGCCAACAAAACCTACTGCAAATGAAACTAATTTGTTTTTCCTTTTTCCTGGAAGGATCAGAAGAACCCATCTAAAGTGAGGCCCTTTTTTATGTACTGGAGTACTGAAGGTATACAGCTGGGTCCCTCAAATGACTCTTTTATGTTTTTAATGCCTTCCCAGCATGTGTATGGCTTTAAATGTGCCTTCCTCAGAAGCAATTCAAACAGAAAATTGCCTTGCCTACTTCACACAGATGCAGAAAGGAAGACAGTGAAAAAATACCTGAAGTGCTGCGAAAAAGGCTGTACAAAAATGCCAGTGGAATGAAAAAACACCACCAAAGTCACTGCAGATTAGTGGAGCATATCTGCAGAGCTGCTTTTTCTCTGAAAACTTGTAAGCAATCTTATGAACACCCACTATGCTGGAGTGGACTTGTGAATCCTGTTCCACACTGGCTCCTCCCAGACAGGAGGTGTTCAGCAGGAGGAGGATGGAGGATGAAGGCTGGTGGCTACTGTGTGCATTCATGGATCTTTTCCTATTTCTTGCTCATGAGCTGTAGCATACAGATTCCGCAATGACAGCCTGGAAGAGACCCAGCTCCCTCTGCCATGCAACCAGAAACCTGGCATAAAGGGAATTTGGTGTGCTCTTGTGTTTATGAGCAGCAGCATGAGTGGGAAGCTCTTAGCAAATGAGCAAGTAGACATATTACCAGTCATGTCAAGACAGAACATAACCATCTGTGCTGGCTCCTCCAAGTCTAGTTTGATCACCCTGATTTCCCATTGAACAGGACTTTACTCCATGATCAATGACTTAGTTAAACCTGCAAAACAGACAGGATCTGGCCCTAGACAGGGAAAACAAGCCAAAAAGGAACAGAAGCATAAGAGTGCTCTCCCAGCAGAAATTAAATCTCTGTCACTCACCTCTTATCAAACTTAATTATCTTGAAGGGATGAAGAGGAAATGCTGGGATGGGTCTGGCAACCTCCTGTTGGAGCTGACTCCCTGAGCCTGTCCTCACTGGGTGTAAACTGCTGGAAGACCAGAATTGCTTAGGTACACACTGGAGCCCTGCGCTGGCATACAGTGCTGCATGCTCTGCACTTCAGCAGTCTGAAGCTGATTGCAGCACTGAGCCCTGGCTGCTTCCTGAACTCATTTAAGAGGGTTCCTGGGCCCAAGAGTGCTTGTGAGCTATTCAAGAACATAGCTGGACTCTGGAGCAAACAGACAGAGGCAGAAACAATTGACCTTGAGGAGAGGCACTCTGTCACCTGGGGTGAGGTCACGGCGGGCTCTGTCCCCCTTATGACTAAAACTCAATACATAATGCCTGCCTCACTTACTCCATATGTTGACAATTTTCCTCCCGGAAAGGTACACTGGAGAAAAACAGGAGCTTTCCATTTGCTGACTGCAGCAACAAACAAAATCTTTGTTAGAAGCAAAACCAGGGGAGTTTTATATCCACAATGTGTAAGTGACTGGCTTTTTAAAATCTGAAACGTAATCTTTAATTGGTACTAATCTAGTTACTTCCCTGGAACTAAGATGTAAGTTTGCCATAAATCTCTCAAATGCTCCTGAAAAAATACTTATGCTACTGTTTTTTCCATATAAGCCATCATTCTCAACTGAGTCATTATTGTGTGGATGTAATCTGAGAAGTCAATACTGCTCTTTCGAGGGATGGATGAGTATGCATTTATCTTTCATTGTAGTTGTAGAAAAGAGTGGAAAAGTAAGAGGAAAAGATATACAGACTTTGCTGCCAGAAAATGGCAAACTCATCTCTCTGACTTTGGGATTATTCTGTCTCCTTTCAGAGTCTTTGTTTTAACCAAAGTTATTAGCCAGCTCAGTGGCTCATATAAGCCAGAAATATCAGCAAAATAACTCCCTGATTTCCCCTCTCTTTCTTTGCATTATTCATGCATCTTTCTTGGACTCCTTTACCTTCCATGGTGCTGAAATGCCACCCTCTGCATGAATTAGATAGTTACACCCTGGAGCTGATGATTGAATTATCTCACAATACCAACCTAAAGATATTTAAATTAAGCAAAATATATTGCTGCTTGTTATTCTGAACAAAAGGGATAAGGTTCCTGAATTTTCAACCACATTAAAGTGAAGAATCAAATTAATCGGGAATTGGATGAAGTGGAAGGTTCTTGATCAAATGATTTATTGTAACGTTCCCACATGGATTAGACCTTTAGACTGAAGAAACAGCTACACTTGGCTTACCCAAAATAAGAGTTTGTGTCTGCCTAGCGTTCTTCACCTGCAGCGCTGGTTGGTGGAAACATAGCAAAAGGGTGTCACCTAATGGCCAAACATTTGCAAGTAACTCCTCTGTCCCTCATCACCCTGGCCATCATTCCCCGACATTATTATGTCACACCCTGTCCTGTTCTGCATGATGCAAACTGAAAGACACTGTCTTTCCTTTCACAGATGCCTTTTTTTGCCTATTCATCTGAAATCAAAACATCTATTATCTTATTTTCTCCTCTGTCCTGCATGCCATATAGTCTAAATGCGTGCAGAACACAAAGCTCAGCTCTTCTCACACCCAACCTGCATGGCATTGCCAGTGCAACCTGGTAAACACCACCTCTGGGCATCCAAAGAGGATGGTCTCCAGCCCATTCTGGTTTAGTGCTTATGGCATGAGAAAGACACTTCTGTGATCACTCAGTGGATTTTTCTTCCCTCCTCATGAGCACTCTCCTCTAATGTATTAGTGGCTATTGTTCCGTTAAAGTCTTCTGAATTGTATGAACCAACACAGCCTTCTTATCCTCCCAACTGTCAAGCAAGAGTGTGATGACAGCCAGACACTTCAAAGAAAGGTACAAAACCATCTCAGTAGTCATTGCTGGATAACCCAGTTCCAGGGAGATTTCCTCCTAACCTCCCATAAGTAAAAGTGATTTATATCCAGAAAAACAAAATTTTATCCCTTCAGCACAGAAGAAAAGGAAAGGCAAAGCCAAACCTACCTTCACTACCCCAGCAACATGCATTAAATTGCCAGCTCTGCAACTGCAAAGTGAGATCTGAGGGGGTTCTGTTGCCTAATGTTCCTTAACCTGCATTGAAAGGGCAACGAAGATATGCTGCAACAAAACCTAAAAACATGTTCCCATTTCTTGGTGCCATTTTTGCTGGAGATAGTTTTCACAGCAATCTAAATATTAAATGTTTCAGCAGCCCATTCCTAGGAGAAGGTCAGTTCCAGAGGGGAAAGTAGACACTGAATTCATTCTATCAATGTTTTATAACAAAGATTTTCAAATATAAGTACCATACATAGCTTCTGAAACTATGATGCTCTCATTCTTCTGTGCCCAGAAACTATCGTATCTTTGCAGAAAGTGGCTTTAGACAGAAAGTAATATATTTTGTCCTTGCTTTAGAGGTCACTAAAACCATGAAATTCACCCAGCTATACTATCATAATACAAGAATCTCACAAATCTATGATTTAAGGGCTAAATTATGCTACCTTTATTCAATGGGATTCTGCTCCTGTGACCAACTTCTTATTAACCTCGCCTGCGGTACTGTTGTTTTGGATAAGCAAATGCTCATAGGTTGGAAAAAACGCTGGGCAGAGATCGTCTTTTCATTTATATTCATTTGCAGACCTACAGAGCAACACCATGACCAGGGCTTGTTAGCAACACAGAAACATCAGGAAGAGTGGGAAGAAAGAGGGAAGGTCAGGAAGCCAAAGAGGCCAAGAAAAGGAATATGAGGCACCTCTTCAGGTGCCTACCTGACACCCTAATGGGTCCAGCACAGCCCATCCTATCAGCTCCCTGTAACTCACTTCCTTCCCATTTCCACTCTTGCCAAGTGCTACACATCGAGAACTTCCTGGTTTAATCACTTAGTTCTCTTTTCCAGAACACATCGTCTCATTAACAGTAAATGCCTTTATTAAGTAAAATGTGAAACGCAGCACTAAGTTGTTCAAAGGGGAATAGACAGGTTTCCTCCTTCCCTCCTCCAATCTTGTAATATCCATATTCAAATACTTCTTGCATATATTCATATAATTGGCTGGTCTCAGTCTTTAATTAACTGCATTTGTATGGGATCTCAATTTTGTCGTTGGAAAGTAACATTTAATGTAGTTTAATGTTCACCAGCCTTTTCATGAAGGAGATGGATGAAACAACACCTGATTAATTTTATCCATTAGTTCTCTATTAATTTAAGTGCTGAAGAGGGGAGAGAGGAAAGCATTTAAGTGCCTAATCCCTTCTCACAGCTCATCTATTTTGGTTTTTAGAAGTGGGCCAAGAACATAAATGATTATTTTTCATGATCTCATGACCTGGACCCTGCCAGCCTGCCCTGACCCTCATCAGGAAAGCTTGCCTTGCAGTAAGAGACCAAAGGGCTTCCGCTTATTTGATTTCACCAAGAGAAGGTTAAGAGGTCACTAAAGTATCCACATGATTTTCTATTAAGAAAGAGCTCTTCAATCTAGCAGACAGGGGCAGAATAAGATCCAATAGCTGAAAGCTGAAACTGGATCAATCCAAGCTAAGTATGGGGAGCCATTTTCTAATTATTTTTTTTCTTCTGGAAACCAAAGAGAGTAATTAACCATGGGAACATCTTCCATTAGTGCCCGATAGATTTTCTATCACAGGAAGTATCTGAATTGAAGACTGAGGACATATCCAGCTCAGTCACACAGAAGCAAGCAAAAGGAAGAAGGTGCATTTTACTCCCAACTGTGCCACTGGCGAGACAAACCCAGGATGTTGGTTCAACTCTGGTGCCAATGGGTTTCTTTAAAAGCATATTAAAAAACTGAACTGGCTGAAAAGGAGAAGCACAAAACAATTTCAGATTTAGAAAAGTAAGACTCAGTGCGACATTTTAAAGGTCAAATTTGTTTATTAGAAAAGACAAAGCCAGTCAGTATTGGAAATGAGTGTTTCTATAGGGAAGCTATATAATATAATAGAGTGTTACTATTGGTGCTGGGTGGAGAAAAGCATGTCTGTGATTTGGGTGCAGTCAAACCAGACAGGAAACAAGGAGAGGTCTCAGACTAATCCTGATGGAGTTTCCACCTCCCTGATCAGTATCTCCAAAGCACAACCGACTGCATCACTGGAAGACAGTTCAGTCAAGATCCCACTCTTCTCACAGGAGAACTGAGCCAAAGGTCATCTTACTACAGCAGGGACAGGTATACACACAAGGTGCCACTCACAGCCCTGGAAATAAGAATGGCATTTGCTGGGAGCTCAACCCTGATGCACGAGCACTTGCATTGCTCTTTGGGGGTGCAGCCCTTCTCGGATGAATGGGAGCAACAGTTTAAATAGGGGTGGCAGAAATTGTCACCGCACAGCATGAGCTCATTTTTATTCTGCTTAGGGATTTTGTGCAACACCACTTTTACAAGCCTGGGAACATCAATGAAAGGTTTCATCACCGCTGGGGCTGATACACTTTCTATGACATTTTAAAATATTAAAAGCCCATCTCAACTAATAAGAGGCAGCAAGTGGGTCATGCCCAGAGACACAGAGAACAGTCTCTCTTCAGAGGGACCAGTCATTGGGAAAGACAAGGGCTGTGCAAGCCTGCAGCTGGAGAACTCATTGCTCATCTGTGTCCCTGTCTGTGCTAGCAATGCCAGCCCACATCTACACTCAGTCCAAGGAGAAGCACAGAACAGGGCTTGCTATTTGCTACAGTGACTTGCTCATCACTAGGAAGCATTGCATTTCACCAAGGCATTTCCAGTGGCTGAAGGGTAGCCTAGAGGTCTGTGATGGCAGAAGAGAGCTCTCTGCTCTCTCTTGCTCTGTGTGAATTCCTATGGAATGACACCTTAAAGACAGTTTCTATCATTTGGAAAGTCAGAGGAGATTAAAACAATTCCTGATAACATTTTGCAGGTAATAAAATGGAAAGAAAAGATACAAATGAATTAGCTTTGGATTCAAGAAGAATATGACCAGCTAACGGACAAGTAGGATACTGTTATTATTAAGAAAAAAAAATAAGGTACCATCATTAAATAGATAGATAGAAAGGAGTCAACAATGGTAACAGATGCCACCAGATACCAGAGTCAGGAGACAGCTAAATAATGTATTGCAGTATCAGATACACACTTGATGACCCAATGCTGCAACATGAAATGGAAATGAATCAATGCAAACTAATGAGAGAGACTAATATGTGGATTAGTGAGGACAGAGATGGATTCCTGATCCAGGATTTTCCCCAAAAGATGGCTATGTGCTCTAAAAACTATAAATCTTTAATCAGTTCATCAAGTAGCTCACTTATTCCTGTGTGCATACGTTCAGGGCTCAATGAAAGTACATTCTGTATCTGAAATCCAGGCATGGCAGTTTCTGGGGTTGAGTAATGGTGCTTGGCTACTGAAGTGGATCCAGATCCTGCAGTAAAGGGCTTGGAAGCGGGGCATTGCACAGAGATTTGTAGCTGCCTTGGAAAAGATCCAGCCAAAACTGAACCATCCAGAGGGATGACCCACCTTCTAGCAGGCAAAAGAGGCACAGGATCTACACAGTTATAAGCCGCTTGCTAATACATTCACAAAGAAGGAAAAGGACTTTGTTCCTGGTCCAAAAGCTTATTTTCATGGTTGAATGGCTGTTCAATGGAAAACAAAAAGCAAAGCAATGGTGGGATAGGGTCCAGAACCTGGGACCCCTTTTCAATGAAACCAACTCCTTTCTGACAGTACTGTCTCCCTCTCTGCCATCGCTGGGACCCAAATCTTGTCTGTTTGTTTGTTTTCATTATCCTAGCTCCAGGCAATGGAGAAAAGTGTGTCTGCTCCAGAGCAGCTATGTTTTGGGAGAAGTGGGTTTAGATTCCCTCAGGAGAAGGGTACAAATGAATTCCTAATTTCTAATGCTGTAACTCACAGGTTACTTTATAAAGAGATTTGCCCTCAGCACCTCTCCTTCCTCTGGTCATGTCTTAAAAGAAAGCAGCAGCAATTAGATTTTATAGGAAACTTGGGATCAAGGCACAGTACCACCCCGGGAGCGAGTTGCAGGCTGAGCCTCTTGGAGGTGATGGCCAGCCTCATGCCTCATGTCTGGATCTCAGAGGGGTTCAGAGATGATGCAGCAGGAGGAAAGCAGCTGAATCTGTTAAGACTGGATTTTATTAACCCACAAGTAGACTCACCAAGAAGTAAAACTCTCTGATGGCTGGGGGGATTAAATGTGGGAAAACAACAGTGGTAGATCTTTGTATTCGGTGACAGCTTGGGTAAGAAGGAGGCACAGAAACCTTTGGATCTCAGTTTCTAGCTTGTTTTGACCCCATTTCTGCCTCAGATGTGAGTTTTTTAGAAAAGCTTTCTGAAGTCAGGAGATTTATATCTTATTTCCAAATGGAAGAGACTTTGCTGCAAATGGCATGGATTTTACCAGCTCAATACAATCTATGAGTAAATAGGAGATGTTTAAATCTAGTTCTACATAAATAGCCCCAGCAGGAAAGTCGTGGAGCCTTGCTAAAAAAATGATAAATTTTTAATGCACCTCCATCAGAAAATGTAACGTCAGCCAAGGAGATCTCAAATCCTTCCTGTAGAGGGTAGAAAAGTTAACCCACTGCACATGCCAGCCTACATATGGCCAACACTCCCTAGCTATATTTAAAAAGATTCATCCCAGCCTTCCCTGAAGTGAGTTCCACATTCAGTACCAGCATTATACACAGTTAAGAGACCACAGTTTGGAAAGTGATCTTCCAAATTATGAAGCAGCTGGGCAAGTCTGAAGTGCAGATGCAGCAACCACTGCTGTTGAGGCAGAGGAAGGCAGGGGACCAGGGCACCAACCTGCTGGGACCATGTCATTAGGTGCTGGACCCAAAATCCAGACTTCCAGAGGAGACATACAATATGCAGTAGTAATTTGGGAAGTTTATACACATATGTTTATATAGAGGAAATGTGTTTCCCTGCCAAGCATTCAGACAAAACCCCTTAGGTTTTCATAGTGAGAGCCTTGCACTTGCTCTGTGGCAGGAGATGTTCCATTATTACCAAGCAGCTTTATGACCATCTGAAAAGTCTCTGATCTTTAGCACTTGAACTTGCACCTATTTCAAGAAAGAAACAGGGAAGAAACTAGCTTGAAAGATGGGGTTTACTACCTTGAGCCAAGATTCCCATGATACCTTTTAACAGCCTTTTTCCTTCCCCTATTTTCAGTTAACAGCTCTACACTGAATATTGCAGTCTGTCAGCTAATGCAAAGACTAAATCCTTTCCTAGACCTTTTAAAACCATTCTCTCAGGCTCCCTGATTTCCAAGGGCTTCGAACAAATTGGTTCAGAAAGGAAAAGGAAAATCAAGTGAATTGGTTGCTGCAGTCCATGGAATTTCTCCCAGGCTACTGGTGCTGCTGCTCACTTCTGTGGAGGAGGAGCTGTCACATTACAGTGGACTTCTTCCAGGCAGATCAGCTTTGGCTCCATATTTCTTTGTGGGTAGATGGGAATTTCTCAAGACTAAAAGTAGGGGGTATGTCGGTGCCTTTCTATCGTACACAACCCGAGAGGCAAGACTTTGCCAGAAGGAGCTATAAAATTTTTCCAATTTCTTTCAAGAAAACTTCTGAAAGACTAAAAAGGAACCATAAAATCTGATGCTTCTCATTTTTCAAGTGATGACCAAATGAAGGTGTACTCCAGTAACTGAGACATCCAAAGTGTTGGTGAGAAATACAGGGTTTAAAGAGAATCCACAGCTTTGGGGACATGAAATGAGCTAAAGCAAATTAAAAACCTTTTTAAATGTGTAAAATTTGAGAAACTGCTAAAAGTGCACCCAGGTTGTCTGAATCATGTTATCAGTTTTCAAGACAGACCTGAAATAGAGTAGCTGGGTATTGGGGAAAGATTTTTGGTTTGGGTTTGCTTTTCTGTGTTGTTTTGGTTGTTTGGTTTTTTTTAACTTCAAAAACTATATAGGGTTTATATAGAGACATATATTTAAAATATTGTACCTGATCTTTCAGCCATGACATTCCAGATTAATTTTTAATTCTCTCAGGAAGGGGAAAATAAGAATAAATAAATAATGGCTGAGGAAGCAAAACAAAACACACTCAAATCAGTGCTGACTCTGCAAAAAACCCACTGTATAAAGTCCCAATCCCAGACCTAAAAAGGCAAGTTCACCATGGATCATAAGACCTTGTGTCCTACACTGCAGCTTTCCATGCTGAATATCCCTTAAGAACTCAAACTAATAGCACACTCTCCTTGAATTTTGCAGTAGCATCATACGCAGAGCCCCAGATATTAGAAATACTGTCTCAGGGGCAAATTGCTATGAAATAAGGTCCCGCTGCAACGCATCATAGTTTATAAACAGGAAAATCTGAATTCTCAGCAAAGCCTGGGGTTTTTTCAAAGCACCCATGGACACACAGGATAGCCTACACACATCTGATGCTCTGTTCCTAGAAACAGCTCTGCTAGAAAATACTGCTATTCCCTGCATCCAGGCTTGCAGAGATACGACTCTGAAGACTGCTCAAAGGAAAACAGCAATGTTAAAATCAGGTCTTTTTCCCATTTCTGTTAGTGTTCGCTTCCAGATGAGGAAAGGTACTAAAAAGTCATTTTGGAAGTAGCCTTTAATGTACATCCAGCATTCCCTGGAGTTTAACTGGTCGTTTCCTCACTGTAACTACTGATAGCATCGCACAGGGGCAAGGCATGACCACCTCTCCCATTGCAAATCAACATTTGTTATTAATTTCCCCGTTAAAGGAGACTTTAGAAATTTCTCTGAAAAAGTGGGAACAGAAAATAAGCAAGAGGAACCCATCAGCACCAGCCAAGGAGCAGAGACAGACTAGATATAGATATAGATATAGATATAGATATAGATATAGAGAGATGATAGAGATAAAGATAGAGATAAAGATAGAGATAAAGATAGAGATAAAGATAGAGATAAAGATAGAGATAAAGATAGAGATAAAGATAGAGATAAAGATAGAGATAAAGATAGAGATAGAGATAGAGATAGAGATAGAGATAGAGATAGATAGATAGATAGATAGATAGATAGATAGATAGATAGATAGATAGATGTGTATATATACACCTGTATACTTATATGGTTTACTACAATTTGCCCCATCCTTGGGACATTTCCCTTTCCAACACGAGGGGATGGAGCACTCCCACCTCCCTCACTCCTCCAACACATCACTTCAACCTGCCAAAAACTGTTTGCTCCATTTTACATAACTTCATTGGTCCGACTTCCCAACTGGTTAACAGCCTTTATCAGCAAATAAAAGCCTCCAGCAGCAGATGAGCAAAGCGATTGAGAAAGCCATAAAATTTGAAAGGAGAAAGCTGTCTGTAGTTAACACAAACCTCAGCTCCTGCTCCCCAGAAAATTCCCCCAGTAAATACAGAGAACTAGCAGGTTTATTACCCTCCCTTTGATTGTATGTCATTATTACAGCATTGTTTTCCCACACACCAATTCCTTCTTAGCTCCCGCTTGCAATAAAAAACAGAGATTTGGGTTCCTTTTTAAGATTAATAGACACAACTGCCCTCATACTCTAAACTTGTGAAGTGGCTGAATATCACTCTTGAAATCCCAAATTCAAAGCCTTGACAGTTATCTGCTGGGGCTAGAAGTCAGCTGTCATGGATTACATTAGGGCTGCAAGAAGGAAAAGGATGGGGAATCGACTGGTGGAGAAATGAGACCTGTTGAAGGGCTTCATAAAGAATCTCCAAAACTAGCAACCATTTTTAATACAAACAAACAGCCGAAGTAAAAACAGTTTCCTTAGAAGTTTTCAAAAGAAGAAATTCATGACATTTGGCACAGAATGCATTGAGACTGAATTTGTGCTCTATTTTGAAGACAAGTAGGAATCACTACCCAAACCAAAGAGTGAAATCATTGCTCCAACACAACAATTCATTCACATGGGAGCAAACCTTCCCTTGGGATTTGATTAGGAAGTGTTTGGGCTGGAGTGGCTGGGACACGCAAGATGAGGGTGGGAAGCCACACATCCAGTGCTGTGCACAGGCTGCATGAATCAGCAGAGGAAGGACCAGTTCCTAGCTAGAGATGCCAAGGAGGTGAGGAAGAAGGGCCTTCTGTCTGGGAAAACACAAAGCGAGCAAACAAAGAAAACCCATCAAACTTGGTTACTTCCTTTTGCCAAATGCTTGCAAGCAAGGGTGGACAGTTAGTGTTCAGATTCAACGTGGCCGTCTGCCTGGTCAATTCCAAGGACAGGACAAGCTGGGACCATTTTGGAGAGATGGACGAGTGACAGTAAGTCTAATACGACCATCACTAGAAGACTGTGAAGGCTGTTGGGGCACAAAAGAAGAAATACACCCCCATGGAGAAGCAGCAAGTCGACAGGCTCCAGGAGCTCCTTTGCCAACATAGAAATTCATCGTTTTAGCTGTAGTTGTGATGTCTGGATTTAGTATTCATTGCCATGTCACTGATCCTCATGAATTCCTCCCATGTGCATGTGTCTCTCTCATTCATTCCTATCAGCATCCCACCATAATTTATTATTAGTTAAGAATTAATAGACATTTGGAAGTATAATGTTACATTTTTCTCTTCTGGTTCTGTGAAGCATTTCTTGCAGCAGATCAAGCATTAAATCTGTCATGTAAACACATTATTTTGTCATGTAATGCATTATGATCACACACTACCAGGAAAATGAAAAGCACTTAATGGTTTGTGTTTGATGTGTACTGTCAACAAAACTCAGGAAGAATTTATAAGGTGTTGTAGTTTAATGAGTACCTGTTTAATAGGGTTTGCTATATCATTCAAAAATGTGGCTTTAAAGGAGACATGTGATACAATGAATTTCGATGTGAATTATAAAACCCAATCTAGATCTTCTCCAGGCTTCTACACAGCAAAGATAATAAGATCCAGGGAGCTGTTTATAAGCAGTAAATCATGACCTTTTCTCGTTTTCTCTTGGAATATTCCTCTCTCCTTCATCAGGTTTTATGAAACTGCAGGGATCATGTCTGAAAGTGTCATCCAGTATCTTTGTATTATAGTAGAATAACTCAGCTATAGACAGGAGATGAATGAATTAGAGTAAAGCACAAGTTGATAAATATGAACTCTACCAAGCATCCAGCCACTGACAAGCCTGGCAAAGTCTAAACATAAAGAAAAAGCAGAGTCTGTTAATGGCTTGGGAAAGCTTCAGCGAGTTGGTTTCTAGGAGGAATCTCAATCAAGCAGGCTCCTAGCAAAAGCTCCACATACCCGGCCAGAGGTATCATAACAGCAGCATAGAAAAGGCAAAAATCTGCACACAGGTTGAATTTCTTCCCCCTTTCCTACCCAGGATGTTGCTGTGAGCACAACCTGCAAACCTAAGCAGTATGATGTGATGAGACAAAACCCAGAGATAAGCCTGAAGACAAAACCCAGCCCTGTCAATAGCCCACAGAAGAACCATCCAAGCAGCGCTTATGCTGCAGAAAGGGGGGCCCTGCAGCTTCCCAGCATCTTCCTTCCAGTATCAGAATTGATTTGAACCTTTACAATAACACTGCTGTTACAGGACCTCCCTGGGCTTCATAACCCATACATCCATGTTGGGCACCTCTCAGTAAGCTTAATAACCCAGCTCTGTTTCTCTTCAACACTGGAGGGGTTTTGTTCCCTGTGAAGTCTGTCTGAAGGAGGCAACCACAGCAGAGCTGATGGTCAGGAAAAGCAGAGGCTCATAGTAGTCACCTAGATACATCCCTGGCTCATCCAGCTGTGGCCATGTGTTCCCCATAGCAGTGTTTAAACACTGGTCCAGCTAGGACTGAGCCTGCATGTCTGACAAGTCAGTGAGGTTTTATATACCCAGGACACTTTAACAGTGCTATTTAGCCTAACTGTACTTTCAAAACCACGTTGCAGACGAAGTCTTATACTGAGTCCCTGTGATACAGATCGAGTCTTGCACATAGTTAGCAGTGTCCTGCTGAGTTCTGAAGTTCTCACAAAAGAGCATTCCCCACCCTCCCTTAGGTGGGCTGGGTCACCTTCTGGACCAGTCCTGTCCCCCCTTCCTCAACTATGGAAGGAACAAAGGTATCCACACACCAAGTGATGAAGTCAGAGCTCCCCTTAATCTCATGGTACACAGTTCACAGCATAGAGTCTTAAAAATCTCTCTTCAGAGGGGTTTGGTTAGAACTCATCCAGACCTGATGCAATTAAATGCTCTAAGTCATTAATACTAACAAGATTTACTGCTCCCCATTTACAAATGATTTGCATTTTTATGCATTCTTTTAGCATGGATCATCACGAATTTCTTTGGTATTCATGAGGTTGCAATTTGTGTATTTCCATAATTACCTCATCATAGTCTCCATTAGATAATGGACCAAGGGCATAAAACACCAAGCAGAATTCAAAAGCAGTATTGATTCACCACTCCATTGGGAGACTGATTTCCCCTCGTCCTTGAAGCAGAGCTCACAGGAAAGCCTTGGAAAAGAGCTCTGTCACAGCATGGGCTAGGGCTTGCAGGTTGAAACGAGAAAAAACCAAACCAGTAAATCTATGCTTGATCATTACAGCCTATGGGAGTTTCCCTACCCACCATTGAAAAGTTCTCTGTACAGCTCCCCTGGGCTTAATAGGATTATACCTTGTGCATTGCAAGCTAAGAAATCCCAGTCATTTCAGTTCCATGATTTTTAAAGCAGGACACAGCTGAGAGATGAAGGGCTCACACAAACACCTTCTGCACACCAGGTCCAAAAATGGCTTGGACAGTCCTTCACACCAGGACACTTCCGCTGTTTCCCCAAGGGAAATTTTGCTTCCAAAAACTAACCCAACCCAAAGTTCAGGTTTAGTCAGCATGGATTTACCAAAGGGAAATCATGATTAACCAAACTGATTGCTTGCTACTGTGGGACAACTGGCTGGATAGATGAGGGGAGAGTAGTGGGTGTTGTCTACATGGACTTCAGCAAGGCTTTCAACACTGTACCTTACGACATCCTCAAAGGCAAGCTGAGGAATGCAGGCTGGACAAGAGGACTGTGGGGTGGATTGAGAACTGGTTGAATGGCAGGTCTCAGACTTGTGATCAGTGACACAGAGGGAGGAATAACCATGCACCAGTACAGACTGGGGGCTGACCTGCTGGAAAGCAGATCTGCAGAAAAGGACCTGGGGGTCCTGGTGGACAATGAGATATCCATGAACCAGCAATGTGCCCTTGTGGCCAAGCAGACCAATTGTATCCTGGGCTGCATTAGGAAGAGCACTGCCAGCAGGTTAAGGGAGGTAATCCTCCCTCTCTACTGAGCCCTGGGGAAGCCTCCCCTGGAGTACTGTGTCCAGTACTGGGCTCCCCAGTACAAGAAAGACATGGAGCTCCTGGAGCAAGTCCAGTTGCTTGTCTGGAGCATCTTTCATATGAGGAAAGGCTGAGGGAGCTGGATCTGTTCAGCCTAGAGAAGAGAAGCCTTAGAGGAGGTCTGATCAATGTATATAGATAATTACAGGGAAGATATCAAGAGGATGGGGCCAGACTCCTCTCAGTCATACCAGGCAATAGGATTAGAGACAACAGGCATTAGCTAAAACACACGAAGGTCCACCTGAACATGAGGAATAACTTCTTTACTTGTGAGGGCGACTGAGCACAGGAATAGGTTACGAGAGAGGCTGTGAAGTCTTCTTCCCTAGAGATATTGAAGAGCTGCCTGGACACAATCCTGATTAATGTGTTCTAAGTGACCCTGCTAGAGCAAGGAGAACGGACTAGCTGACCTCCAGTGGTCCCTTCCAGACTCAACCATGCTGTGATTCATGGAGGTGCACTGGAGGGAGAGAGAGATGAATTTCATGTACATAAAATCTTTTTTGTGTACTTGGGGATGGATATTAACCGATTTAAAATTAACAGGCTTAGTTCAGTGCTGGGCAAATGATCTAAAACATCCAATAAATAATTCACCCCAGCAACATACATCACTGTGCAGCCTGGTCTGTGACACCCACCGTGTGGGGGAGAAATGGGGGGGGGGGTGTCTCACTTGATGAAAGAGAGACAACTTGATTCAGTGCAAACTGAATAATCCAAAATCCCATAAATGATTCATCACTGGATTAAAAGCTATAGATTTCTCCATAAAAATCTCTGTCCTGCATTAAATATGTGGATGATTGTGTAATGTTTATTAACTACTGGATAGCTTAGTTAAGAATGACACTGGCTCTGGTGCTTGAGACCAACTCTGAAGCCATAAATCTTCATTAGATTTACATCTAAGCATGAAAAAAAGGTTGTCTTCAAGGATTCAAGGTTCACTAACATCAGCAGAACTGCAGAGCATGCACTAGGATATGAGAGAAGAGAGTCAGGCCTGAGTATTTTTTGGTTTAGAAGAACATAACTATAGACAGGCCTTATTCCCTGGTTTGGATTACCTACCCTGCCCCTCTTTCCCTAGGTATTAATAAAAAATTCTTCAAACTCACAAAAACCTAGGAAAAAAAACACCACAAGAAAAACATCAAACCCAAACAACCAAAAAACTCACACTCACAACCCTCTCCTTTATTCTAGATATTAAGAAAGAAAAAGATCTCGTTTTAAATAGGAGAATGAGCAGCTTCTTTCCTTCTTGGAGAAGAGGAAAAAAAAACCCAAACCAAACCAACCAAACAAAAAAGCCCCCAACAAACAAAAAGCCCAAGCAAACAAAAAACGTTTTGAGAAGTGTGGACTTCCCTTCTTGGAGGAGTCTCATGCTTGAAAGACCAAAGAAAGTCAATGAACTCACACCAGAGATCATTTCCCAACACCGTCCTCCGCAGTCCTTCCAATGGTTTTTGCACTAACTAGCTTGCACCCAGTGTCTTTGTGGCCTCCTGTCTCAACTTCAAACCACTTCTTAAGCCTAGTTTACCATGGGGTAAGGAGATGAGCCTTCCTACCAAAGGGCTCTCTGTAGGAAGCCCCACTTTAATCTCATTGTTTCTCACAGTTTTAAGCACTCCCCCCAGAGGGGTCATTTGGAGACCCCTTTGCCAAGACCACTACCCTGTCTTATGAGCTTGATAGCAGGAAGCAACGGATGCAGAGATGAGCTATGGGATGGCTAGAGGCTGACATTTCTTTTGCCAGGTCACTGCTGTGGCAGTGATTGCAGGTGCTGTGTCTTGGGTTTATGTTTTAAATCAGCAAGAGAAACCAAGCCATGCTGCTCCCAGTTGCGGTTAGAAATCAGTGGGAAGAGGAAACCAAGAAGTGCATGGCCACCACGTCCTCAGGAGCACAGGAAAACCAGGATGTGACTGTGACTTCCAGGAAACAGTGTTCTTAAAGGGCACGTAAACCAGAGTCTATGCCAAGTGTGCTGAACTCCCGGCTAAGATCTCCATCATGACTAAAGGATGGCTGCATTTCTTCTGCTTGGTGCAGAAAACCTGCAAGACCTTTACAGCCTCTTATGCTCTCTCCAGCCGTTTCTCTTGCTCCGTCTCTGCGGCTCAATTTTGCCCTCTGCTGTCACACCTGCAGCAGCACGTCCCATTTCCTCTCCCTACCAGGCTAAAATTTTCCACTTTTTCATGCATTCATCTCACACTGCGCGGTTATCTCTGCTCTCTCCCCAAGTCCCATGATGCTATTTATTCTTATTTCTAATTTCCTACGTACTCAGCCACATTCTTCCCTTCTGCTTGCTCTTTCGAAAGCTCCAATTAGATTCCACCTTCGGAACCCAGAGATTTATTTATATTAACCTTAAAAAATGCCTAGAAAAGCACATTAACGCTAAGAAACAAACCTGGAAACATAATGAAATGTGCTGCTGAGATGGAAAGGGACCATCAGAGCAGTCAGCTCCAATAAAGCTTATTAAGAGACGTCTCATTAATCTCAAAACAATATTTAATTTATTCCTTCGGTTTCTCTTGAAGAGTTTTGTATTCCTAACTCAGGGCTTGCCTTTTCTTTCTCACTTTTTTCTTTCTCTTTTCTTCCTGTTTTCTCATTACCCAGTCCCAAAATATCCAGAGCTCCCTTTTTAATTGCTTTTCTGTGCCTCTTCCATCGGGTAATTCAGTCATTATCTCTTCATGTCAGACCTCCTTTACCCATTTTTAATCACTCATTTTGATACAAACAATTGTCCACAAAGTACTGGGGTCCAGTGAAAATTATTACTTGGACCAAAACCTAAATCCTTTATTAATCAACCACCTTGCTCCACGGAGCAGAGCCAGACTCCCCAGGTACAACACCAGTTAGGCTTGACACGGACTGAGCAAATTAAAACCTGCTTTGCTCTAGCCACAGGCTTCCAGCACAGGCCCATAAACACCGCAATAACTTCAGGAGCTCAGAGCACTGGGGAGAGGCATTAAACCTGGGTGATTCCAGGTCTTGGTGCTGGCAGCTCGAGAGGTGGCAGGAGGCAAGGCCTGGGAGGACCGGAGCTTTGAGGACACGCACAGCAGTTATAAAGCAAATGGCTTTGCTTATGGGCAGGTTCTAAGAGGTATGGGAGGGCAGGGTGAAGGACACGTACATGGGGAGACTTTGCAGGGAGACCTGCTTCAGTGAGCTCAACAAGCAACAAGCTGTAGCAAAGCAACTCTTGAGGAAACCTGCACCCCACAACTTGGCAGCACGAACCTCACAGCCCTGCCAGGGGCCAGGTTGCTTTGGTCACAGTTTTCCCAGTCTGAAGCACTGGCCCCAGTAGGTCTTTGCAGTTTATACCCTGTGTATTGTTTTAACTGCAGGGTTTTCTTGGCTGCAGTGCTTTATCTTTACTCAAATGCACTGCTGCTTTGCCTTCCAAGGTAAAAGTCTTAAAAATAAAGACCAGCTCTTCCAGATGCCAATGACATAGTCTCTGACAGCCTTTTCTTTCTAAAAACCTGCTGCTTTCATTAAGTCTTTCTTCACTAGATCCAGAAACTCAATTCTGAGACTTCAGCTGCTTTTGGAAAACAGCATTTCTTTTTCCTCCAGCTACATTTTAAAAGGCTTCCTTTCACCTTTCACTGAACAACTGACAGCCAGGGTCAGCTCCGCAGAAATCACTCCATTCCATTTTCATTTAAATATAACCCTCCCAGAGTCCTTGCTTCCAATTGCCACTCTAAACCCAAACCTCAGTCTCAGTAATTGGGGTAGATAAAAAGATAAATAAATACTCAGTGGCATAAATTACACTTACAGATCCCCTACAGCATTTCTGGGCTGCATTTCCACATGGCTGAGCAGATCAAACTCACTTTGTTGGCTCTTATTTCTTGTGCCCTTGTGCAGCTCCACAAAGCAGGGCCTTCAAGTCCAGCCAGCACCACAGCAAACGTGCTAGAACCTTCCCAAGCAAGAGCCAGCCCTGCTCTGAAGAAGTCATTAGTGAAGAACTAATTAATGAGAGCAAAAAGATTGGCCCAGCCTTGCCAATTGGAAGATGCAAGATACTGCTGCCTTAATTAGCAGGTTTACTTGAGGGGAGAAAAAAAAACAAAAGGGCTTTGTTTTAAAGGAGTGTGCTTCAAAATTTTGTGTGCTTTTCTTTTTTTTTTCCCCCCCTTTTATTTTGTACATGTTCATGTGGGATTCATGCCTAAAGCAGAACTGGGTGCCCCAGGCTCAGCACATGCTGTGTGTTGGGCCAGAGGCAGCCACATTAACCAGCATGGGATAAACACAGGGCTCAGCTGAGCAAACCCAGCCTGGAGCCTTCAGGCCACATCCTCTGTTTGAGGACTCTCTTTTGCCTCCCACAGCACTGCCAGACTAGGGTGTGCAGCAGGATGCTGAACCCAGGCAAGACAGAGGGGGACCCCAAAGAGGAACCTCCCCTGCCTCCCACTAACTCTTGGCTTCTGAGAAGATGCTGCAGAGTCAAAAAGTCTCACCACAGCCCTGAGCATGACTAGTGGGGAAGTCCAGAGCTGCCACACAGTGTTTGATTCTGATCAAATGCTACCCCCACAGTATGCTCTTACTTCACGTTGTCACTGCCCAGACATGCCATGGAAGAGACTGGTGGACTCAAGGCAATGGAGATAACAGCTTCGTGGATTTGAACTTTCTCCTATGCCATTCCCATAGTTACTGCAGCAGTGGTGAGGACCACAATGAGATACACAAAAGCTCTGCACCATATCCCACCCATGATCCCCCAGCAGCCATGGCCAGTCCCACTTTGCTAACGACCCCAGGCTGGTTACCAACTCAGTCTGATTTCTAAAGCCTAAATTTCAATTGAGCTGAAACACAAGCAAAAGCCCCCTCACAAATGGTGCAATTACTGTGGTTAAATGATGGGCTTCATTCTACCATGCACTGACAATCTGCCTCACAACCACTCGAAGGTTCCATTTTTCCCAGCTGAATATAAGACAAGGTTAGTACTGCAGAACTATTTTCTCCCCCACAACCCTTCTGTCCCACTAGAAGCAGCAGAAGGTGAATGCCACACTTCATCTATTTTTTTTTCATTGTTTTTAATCTCCCCAGAGCCTTTCTATGGAGATCACAGGATCTTTGCCTTTGCTACTCAGAATCAGAGGTGGTTTCAACCACACTGCATGGGCACCTGAAGCAATGTCCAAGTATTCAAGAGGTGGTTATGCTCTGTGTCATGCATCTCAACTGCAACACCTCTAAAAGATAAATGAGCAGCACTGGGCACCCCAGTCTCATCCATACAAAACCCAGCCAGACAGCATTATGCTAACCTGTGACTGGGTGCTGGAACCCTAAGTGAAGCATCCTGGGGCCGCATGGTGCAGTTTTGCATTGCCCCGCAGGCTCCATCATGAAAGCTTCTGGATTTTACAGGTCACCGTTGTGAGGACCAAAAAGCAACTCCAAACAAAAGACTGGGGATCTTCTATGCACATTGATGGAAGGGACATGGACTTACAAATGAGTGGTATGGGGGTTTGTGGGGGTAGGGTAGAAAAACTTCTCTGCAGGTTGACCTTCTGGGCATTTTCCCACCTCTGGAAATGCTGCAGTACTTCTTTGGAGAGCTGAGACAGCACACCAGTCATTCCAACATCTGGGGAATAACTAAATCCTATTCAAATGCCTTAGGATGTAGCATAATAAATACAATTGCTAGCAGTAAATTACAAAGTTTATTAACATAGTCTCCAAGGGTCATCCAAACATGCTGAATCACAGGCAGCACTGGTACCCCTTAAGTAATCTGCATTTTTGATTTATAGTCACAGCATTCTTGTGTCTTAATTTTTCTCTTGATTACATAAAAGCAATAAGAATTCTATTTGTTGGATTTTTTCTTTTTTAGGCAATTTGAAGTTAGGCAGCATTTCATATTATTTTTTCTCTCTTCTTTTCCTCACAGTATAAGTTGTATTCAAGGAAGAATATTAGTAAAAATGGAGAAAAACAAATTCAGCTGTGTAACAGGGTAGTAGTGAGAAGGCAGATGCAAGAAACACCTATGAATAATGCATAGGTGTTCCTCTCAAGAAGCTTTTTTATGCAATAATTTTTAAAGGCTACATGGCATAATTTGCAACAGGATTTTAATTTCTGTAGCTGAAGCTTGGGCCTTTGGTTTACACCCATGGATAGATTTGGGCTCATAAGTATCTCTCAATGAAGCATGAAACAGAACCTTTTTATTTTCCATGGCATCTATAGGCGATGTAGGAACTCTTCACAGGGAAAACATGTTGTTTTCTCCTTCAGTGCCACTGAAAATGTTTTCAAGGTCTTCGGCTGGTCCATGGCTGTAGTGAGAAGCATAGATCACTCCGGATAGGCCAAAAGCACATTGCTGCTTCAAAGAATCCTGCTGGTATTGGTGTGAATTGACAGTCCATGGAGGCCTGTCCATAAATCCCTGATCCCTTTTGAGCAATCATTTTGCTGGTTGATCATCCTAAACAGTTATCTCTTTGTTTCTTTAAAATAACCCCACCAGGGTCATGTGCTGGTATTTGATCAAAGAGTAAAGCATACTGTGTGTTTCCTTAACCTGAGGCCACTACATAACAGTAAGTACCGGTTGCTGGAGTTCTTTAGTGCTCTGGATGTCTGCTCATTGCTATATAGAAACAGCATCCAGGAACCACTGTTTGATTTTCTGGGGTTATCTGAAGCTTGCTCATAACACAACTTTGGTGATCATCACCACAACCTGTTATTACACCCATTACAATCAGTGGCCAATGCCTCCCTGCCTCTAAGAAAAATTACATTGGAACTTTTAATAGGAAATTACAAAATGAATTACCTTTTTATTATAAACTTCTTTGTGTGTTTACCTAGAAGCAAAATAATATTAATGTCACAATGGCAAAAGAAATCTGTAATTCTAATGAATCTGTCAAATGAGTTCAGAAGCAAAGATAGAAAGCTGCAAAATTTCTGTGGGCTAAGCAGGAAATAAAGGCTTTCATTCTGATTTAAGTAACACCCATGCTTGTCAAAAGCAATTCAAGGAAACTAAGGGACTACTTTAATATAAAGCAAGAGCCAACAAGATGAGCCAGACCTGCAGCAAGTGAGTGAACAGGTTCTTTGCACAGTCTTCCTCCTGCTGCATCCCCACCAGCTCATGGTCCCTGGTCTCTTCTTGGTGACACAGTCCTGAAGTAAGGACATTAGCTCCCATAAAATGAACAGAGTGTTGTCACGGAGGCCATGGCAGATTTGCCAGAAGATTAATCAGAGATACAGAAGGACATTTGCACTAGGCCAGCATTAGAAACATTAATCAATTATGTGCTTAGGGATACTTACGTTTCCGAAGCAACAATGAGAGCACCAGTATGAAAAGAACGGGCACCACAACAAGACAGGCGATGAGAAAGACATAGATGGGAAACTGGAAGGGAGAAGAGAAAAAAACCTGAAAAAGTTTTAAAAGCAAGTTTATTCCAGACCTATCCCCACAGGACTGGGTTGCCCTAGTGGCTATGAAATATCTGCATGGGGCTGGAGTTCGCAATGTTTTTCTGAGCTTTCCTGTATAAAGTATGGAGAAGGCACATCAGGTTGATCATGATAAACAACATGAACTACCTGTTAAATATTTAATACATCTTCTGATGCATTTGAGCCCAGATTTATCCCACTTAACATGAACTTCCTAATAAGGTGTCTAAAGCAGGAGCTTAATGACCCTCATCCTTCTCTTAATGGGAGACAGGGAAATGCAACAACCCTCATAAGTTGCCTTTTTCCCGGTTACACCTCGAGGATGCTTCCTCTGCCTCTCTTACAGGGGTGCCAGGGGAATGAGGTTTTTCTGAATTGTCCAGGGTAGATGGGATGGTCACAGGCTTTGGCTCTACCCACTGGAAAGATTAATAGGTGGTTCCTGAGCTTCTAAGCAGAAGTTCAAGCTACTTTCTCTAAACACTATCACTTTAATATGAATACATTCAAAATCAGTACAATGTCCCGCTGACCTTCTGGCCTCAAGTTCAACACTCTTGAAACTTAGAGGAGGTTTTACCTTATCTCCATTATCATCATGTTTCTCAGCCGTGCCCTCAAAACTTGATGAAATCCCTGAAAACAGCAGAGATTGAAATGAGTACTGGCATGATCACCTCAACAAGTAAGGGCCACAGTGGTTGTCACTTCGTTAGTCAAGGAGTAATGAACTCTCAAAGAATGAGGAGGGCAAAATCTGGCCCTGAGTAGGGGAAATAAAGCACATTGCAACAAAAAAGGAACAATCTGTCCCCACCACAAATGATATATCAGGCAGTCAGTGGGAAATGTCAATCTTCATCAAGGTAAGAGGAGGCTTCCCAGGGATAGCCCATGAAGCAAGGCAGTAGAAACTTGCCTGCTCTGAAGGAGTTTTCACTTCTGTAAGCATGACAAGATGTCATAGAAAGCAGAGGTAGTAAGCAAGGTACTAGTCTAACCGGATGACCTGCCTCAGCTTACTTGTGGCCAGACTTCTGTGTGATTGCAGTTTCTGGCAGCTGCACTAGGACTGAAAACCACAGGAAACATCTTAATGTTCTGATAACTTACCACAAATTTAAGAAATCTCTATGAAGATTTTTTTCCCTCTCTCTAGGGATATTAAGAGTAATTCAATTCTAGATTCCTAAGCTTTTGAAATAGGGATGAGCTAAATGAATGCTCAGCGCAGCATTCTACTGTTATCCTGTGATCCTACTCTGTTACTTTTGATAGTGAGTTTAAAGTCACAAAAAGTTGATCTAGGCTTGGGCCTTGGCTCGTCATGATCTCATGCTACAGAGTACTGAAGTATTTAAGTATTTGGGGCACTTGATCTGTCACAGGAAGCACCTGATGTTTAGCGGCATCTTAAACCAGAGGAGTCACTCAGCTTAGTGAATCAAAACCTCAACTTACATCCTGTGATAGGAAAGCTCCTCTGCCTTAGGTCATGCCCTAGTGTATAGAAAGACTGTGATGAGCAGTGCTTTCAGAGGCTTGACAGGAGAACAACCATGCAGCCTCCATCTGAGCAAAATGTGCCAGGGACCCGAGGAGTCATTTGTGGAGGCACATCTATATGAGCGAACTTTAAATGCATGAGACACCTGCAATGTCACATTGTGATCAGATGGTCACAAATAATCCCATTAGGAAAAAAACAAAAAAAATTGTTTTATCCTTCTTTCTTTTCTTTTACTTTTCAGAGTATGGCACTCACTGAATGAGCTGATCTCTCCCAAATTTCTCAGCTCTGATCAGCTGCCTGTGAAAGCCGAGTTGATTTGTCTCCATGTACCAAACAACATGCTTGCTTTTTCTCAAAGACATGCACAGGGCACAGGTAGTTCACATGCAACTGTAGCTGTAGAAATTTGCACTGGAGTAGAAAATAGACTATAGCTAATAAACACTACAGCTAAACGTATGTAATAAAACCCTAGCAAGTGCTAAAAATCCCAGGGATTGGGATTTTTATGAATATTGCATTTTGCCATGCACCTGTTTCATGACACCCCTCTTTTCCTCTCTCAGAAGAGAATTAAAGTTCAGCAGAACTACCCCTTCATACACAAGAAAAGCACATCTCACTCTGACATGCACATCCCACAAGCCAAAACTGAACCTCCTGGCATCATGCTGCAGCCTGCCTGACGGGAGCAAGCATTCCTGCTTACTTTCCACACTTAAAGGAGCAAGGGTTCTCTCTGGGGTCTCCAGTGTGGTTGGCACTGGTGGATTTGTTGCTGTTGGGAAAGCAGGTGAAGACAGAAGAGACACTAAATCAGAACCTGGTCAGCAGCAACCAATTGAGCTAGCTAACCCGACCTATGTGGCTAGAGCTGTGTTTGGAGGTGGAGGGCTCTCTTGTCCTTGGTTTTCTCAGCCAGCCACTATGCTAACAATACAGAGCCCAGCAACAAATCAGCCTTCCTTTACATTACAGAAAGGCTAAAGTTGGTCTATTTAGTGCATTATTTCACAGAGGAGGCTAAGTACTTAACTTGGCTTATGGCTTTTACTAGACAGTGCTCAGTCGTGCTGCAGCATTTTCACGCATTATGACAGTTTGGTCTTGGAAATAGCATGACACAAGTTTTAGCATGGGTGGGACTGTACATGACTCACATAAGCACCGTATATTTTCTGCTATTATTGCTTTTGTGGTTGCTGTTTCTAACCAACAGTCATAACTTCAGCTGCCCCCAGAATCCCAGAGGTAAGACCCTTCACAGAACTTCTTACTTACAATGGCAGAATACAGGCATTACTCAGAACTGTATCAGAAAGATGACAAGTGAGACAGGGGTGAGAAACCCTCACAAATGTTCAAGAGACCAGTTTAGTGCTTCTGTGAGCTGTCTCCAGAGGCATTAAAGAGCAGTTTCCTAAACTCTCTCTCTGCTGTAAGTCTAAAGGTCTAGCAAAAGAAGGCTTGCAAAAATCCAAATACTGTGTTTTTAAGAATGAAGAGTTTCTTGGCACTATTTGAAAGTAAAGAGACTCTCTTAACAGCCAAATATGGTATGTCATCCCTGACTTTTGGCTTTCCTTGTTTTAGGTTTTCATTTGTGGGCGTCTGGTGGGCAGATTATCACACCTGAATAACTTGAGCCATGCTACTTTTATACTTGACTGAGAGACACAAAGTGCAAACTTCATCTAAGTTTGTTCATGTCTCAGATGATGTTATGAATTTGTTTACCAGTTCCCTTTCTCTTGAAGGATTGATAGTTGTGGTAATTGCCTGCTGCTTCCCATCATGACCAAGGACACATGGTGAGCACTGGAAAGCTGAACCTGCAGCCACATCTGGCTAAATATATTCAGTGAGTTTCAAAGCTCTTAACACTTAGGGAGGATTTAAAATGGAAAGCTCAATGAGCTCACAGTGATGACAAATCGGGTATCTAAGAATTCAGCTTGGATGGTGACAAAGACCAGCTCTTCTCTCAGACCTGAGATACCTGACAGTAGTGAATGACTCAAAATCTACTTCCTTTGGAGGCTTAAAAACATGTTTTGCTGTTGTTACATCCTGATTTCAAATGATTTCTGTGTGGATCCCAGATACTTCTTACTTCCAGGTGCAATGAGCAGCTCTCAGTACGTGTCTGGTACACTCTTAAGAACAGTCAATACTTTTTCTTATGACATTGTCTTCATTTCTCTGAACATGCAACTTCTGAATTTGCACCCATTATTCCACTCACCTGCAGTTGGCACCCCTTCCTCCATGAGAGAAGTGTTAGTGCTTTTAGTTCCCTCTGCAGTCAGAAGCGTGCTTGGGAATTCAGTAGTCACTGAAACAAAGTAAAATATAATGCTTATAAAAGTATAATGTTTATAAAGATCACTGGTTTGGAAGGTCTTCATATGGCATTCATAATTGCTTGCAAAGTTCTGCATCTGCACTGGTGAAACTGCACCTCGGTTTTCATATCTGCAGCTCATGCTACCCAGATAACTGATGTACTTTACTAGCATGGCCAGTGGTTAAATGTTTTAACTGTTCAGCTGTGGATGTAGTTAATTGTTGACAAGTTTAACTGTGATGAGTTGTTATGGCTGGAAAACAAGAGGTGGTACAGAAAAGCTGCCCTTAGAGGTTCAGGTCTGAAAGAACTTCAAGTGATAGAAGACCCAAAGCATGCACAAAAAACAGCCTTGTGAGCAGACATCAATCTGTGGAGAGAAGTCACTGATATGGATAAAGTAGCAACCAAAGAATGGTTAGGATGATAATGTGACTGATTAACTAAGTATTAATAATAACACCAGGCTTCATATGGGATGACAGTATAAGTACTCAATTTTAAGCACGTTTTGAAGTCTCACTGATGTTATTGCTCAAGCAGAACATGCTCTAAACCAACCTTTTCAGCAGACCATTTTCAATTGTCTTTCCCGAATCAAGACAAAAATCAGCACATAGTTGAGTGAAGCCGGCTTACTCCATCCCAGGTGCAGGACTTTGCGTTTATTTCTGTTCATGAAAAACCTTCATTCATGAGGTTTCTGTCACATTATTTCTTCAGCATGTTGAAACTCCTTTCAGTGTAAGCCTAACCCTTGGTTATCATGGCTATTCACCCCAGTCTGGCATCATCCACAACATTTGACCTGCGTTTCCTTAAATCGACTGAAATATACCTATAGGCATCTTGGAGAAAATTTCCCAGATACAAATATAAGTATCTGGAGTGTTTCTATAATGCCAGAGTCAGGCTTACATAGACCATCTACACAGAAAATAGGAAAGGATTGGTACTGGTTACCATTCATACTGTCGGTAAGAGCGACAGACTCTTCAGAGCAGAACACACAGTCATATTCAGCTGTCACATCAACTGCTTCGAATCTAGTTGAAAAATCTGGGAGAGCACTGGTTGTCACCATAGTTGCTGTCACAGCAAATGTTAGGGGAGCAATGGGCTCTGGTGTAGTCACTGCTGGGAAGCTGGTGGTTGCAGTTGTTGCTTCAGGGACGGTGGTTGTCAGGAGGACTGGGGTCTCTGCTGTGGTTTGATCATGAGAAGTTGCTGGGAGAGCAGAAGTTGTTTCCCTAAAAACTGTGGGAGAAACAGGAGCCCTTCTCGTGGTGGTTGTTATCACTGGCGGGGCTGTATGGAGAAAACATAGCCAAGAGGAAAGCTGGATCAGAGCATCAACAACCAACCCTGTGAAAGCCAACCCAGAAATGACTCAAAATTAGCAGCTAAGATACTGAGAATAAAGGTGGGTGAGTCATTATTTAAAAGGTTGTTTACTTAACAGAAAGCATGCCCCAGCCAGAGAAATTCCCAGATTTGCCTTTTTTTTTTTTGATAGGTCTCCTCCTTGACCCTCTCACAAAAGGAAGGGCCAGAACCTTGTGTGCTAGAACCCAAAAACTTGCAAATTTTATGATTTTGCAAAATATTTTGAAATACAGCTACACAACGAGAAATTAAATATTTCATTTGAAAGGAAAAAAAAAAAACAACCAAAAAAGGTAAAAGTTACTAATTTCTCATCAAAACTGCTCATTGAGTGTGATTGAAATTGACAATTCCAGACCTCCCTTGGAAACCATAGAATTTAGGAAAAACACTTTTTGCCACCACAAACAAACAAAAAAAGCACACATAACACAACTTCCAGTTTTAAACCCCTATTCAGTGAGGGGTTCCTCCCTGCTGGCTGTATCACAAAGGGCCCCAGACTCACCTCTGTCCACCTCCAGCTGTATGTTCTGTTTGATGTCATTGAACCAACCCGGGATCTCCACGCGGCAGCAGTATGTACCTGCATCTTCTGACCGCACATTTGCAATCGTGAGAGACACATCTCCATAGGAAATATAGCCCCGGAGACTGTATCGCTGGGATATCCTGTACGTCACCCTGTTTCTAGTGGTGTGCAAAACTTTGTTCTTGCACTTTGAATTCGGGCATGGACCTCTGCCCCAGCACATATCGGAGATGTCCTTGTGTCGTGCCACCTTGTAGAAGCAAGGCAACTTAACGGATTGCCCTACTACTCCTCTAATGACAGCTTCGGATGTGGCATGCACTGTCAAGGAAGAACAAGGAAAGAGGAGTGTTGACAGTCCCCAGTGCATCACTCTAACTAGGCAAAACAATAAGGCAGGAAAAGAAACACCCCTGCTTTAGGCAGGCCACAGTTGCTGATCCCCCAAGCCTTCCCCTGTTGCCTGTGGCAGTTAGTGCCTGGGGGCACCAGAGGTCACAGCCAAGAGCTCACAGACACTGGCTTGCTGCTGGAGGGCTCACAAAACACATCACTCACATCAGACATGGTGAGGGAAGCTGAGGTCTGTCATTGGCAGCCCAAGTGCAGCCTAGACCTGTGCAAATGGAACTTGGAACTCTGCTCCTCTCCTAAGAGATTGTTTGAAAGTTGTTCAGCAGCCTGGTGTGGAATGCATCTGGTTGCCTCAGACCACCATCATCTCCTTCAAAAGAGAAATGCTGTCACAGTTGCCTTTCACTGACAGTCTCAATAGCAGGGTCCAAAGGGCTTCCTCACGTGTGAAATTCAGACTTAATTAAGCTGGCAGAAGAGCAGGATCTTTCTATGGGAACCTGTCCTCAGAAAGCACACTGCTTTTTCTGTTTCTGAGCAAAGCCCTGTCAACTTGCAGACAAGTTGAGCCCACTTACCTTGCAGAGTACTGTGTACATAGAAGCTTTAACTGCTAGCATTATACTGATGTTAAAAGGGGCACATTCATGTTTTCCTCATGCTCTTACTTTTAATGACCAGCTTTACTTGGTGTTTAGAGCCAATATCCACCTTAGCATCTGCTTTGAACCTTTGGTACATATTGCTCCCTCTTAACTGTCTATGCAGCTCCCAGATTGCCCTAAAAGTGATTTCTTCTTCATAAAAGGCACTATGCAAAAAAGGCTCCCATACAGGAGAAAATATTTTCTGGTTTACATTCATCAAGTCTGTGTTGGTCCTTCTTGTGCCTTGTTGCCTTTTTCCCCATGTTATCATTTACATACAGTGGAGCAGGAACTGAGGGACCTGGAGAACATCCAGAGCTAGTCCTCTGCTGCAGCAAGAGGATCATCCTTCAGATCTGGTGTCTCATGGCCAGCCTACTTACCCCAAAGAGGACTTACAGCAGTCGCTGCTGTTATCACCAGGTTTGGCCCTGGTTTGCCAAACATTTCTATTTTGCCAGCTGTTTGAATGTCTTTCCTTTTTGGCAAGACTCCCAGATAGCAAACAGATGCTACCAACTGTGTCCATGTCTCTTTTGTTTTGTCTTTAATGGACTATTCCCCAGGTGAGGTTTTAGTCTGTGGCAGGCTGCCTCATGACTTGTTATTGGGATGACATTTCAGCTTCATTATTGCTTATCCCATTGGCAAGATAAGCCAACTCATTCAGGTTTCCACAGCTCCAAATGCAAAAAGAGTAGAGGCAGACAAAACAACATGCAATATGGTGTGAAGGGCAGAAGCTGTTGCAGTGAAATGAAGGCAGGATGTGCCAAAAAATTGAATTCCTGAATACAGGATAAGGCTTTGAAAGATGGCTGCTTGTTTTAGTCCTTGGAAAGGGTAGGTTCATTTGTCTTGTTACAGCAAAACAAACAGACAAAACAGCCTCTTTCTGTGATGATAAAACAAAACAGTTCATCCAGTTGACCTTGAAAGTGCCCCTTAGGGAGCGGAAGTTTAGTCACTGAGCATCAAGTCACCCCAACAAAGATGCTGCAAAACCAAGACCAGCTTGAACTGTTCCTGGAGTTAAGGTCACTGCTGCTTGAAGAGAAATAGGTTCATCTCCTATTCTTATTTCATCCCAGTCCAGCACAGCATCAAAGCAGCTTCGTTAAGTAGCACTTTAACAAATGAAGATTTGCCTGCTCTTCTCTCCAAAAGAAGCAGAGCCCTAAACTTACTAAATAAATAAATACATAAAAAGAAGAAGAGGGCAGATACAAGGCACCAGGGAGTCTCCAGTGCCGTTTCCCACCAGTATTGGCACTGGAAAGTTATGGGGTTTGCAGTTTCAAATCCTCTTTTGATTTATGTGACGCTAATGTGCCTCACATCTGCCTGTACTGCAGGCTGGTAGGGAAAGCGACTAAATGACTTCATTTTCAGTTGCAGCCTCTTCCACCAACACGTTTTCCAAAAGTAATAGTAAATAGAACTGAATGAACAAGTTTTTGACATTAGCAGGTTCTGGAGGCTGTTATATTGGGACACCCTCATCTTACTGTGAGAGGAATCCTACCCTTGTCTATGGCAGTGACTCTTCCAGGCATCCAGATTTGAACTTGAGCGTCAGCTATGCCTGGGTAGTCCCAGTGAAGTTTGCCACTCTAAATCCTTAATCCATGTGAGAGAGAAATGGACTCAAGATGTTTAAAAATCATCTTTCAAAATAGAAAGGGGCATTCATAATTGTTCAGTTCATACAGATATATTTATATACAGTCTCTCCTGAACCAACCCTCAGTGGCAATTGGTATTAAGCAGTAACTCAAGTAGTTGCTGTTGTAGTGGTCTTGTCCCCTGTAGACTGGACATTGGGTGGACAAAGAAATACATCCTCCAGCCAACAGAACTGGTTGGAAAAGGGTTTCTTTTCTTGATCTATTTCTGGAACATTTTTCCTTCTCTATACAGGATACTCAGCATCTTTTCCCCAGCAATCCTAATTTTTTGTTTCTTCTTGAAGTTTCTGTTCTGATGAAATTGCAGAGAAAATGACTGATAAACAAAAAAGAAGCATTTAAATGCCCGCTGGGTCTCAAGCCTACCTATTCTCAGTACTGAGCTGAGTTAAAGAGAAGGTTACAAAAAGTCTGTCATCCTTCAGTAGCTGTGTGCATAAGAAAGCTTTTTAAAATAAGACCCAGTGGAGGCTCCAGTTTATTTTGAGGCTGAAGATAAGGCAAGGAAAGAGAAGCTCCACTTGTACAGCAGATACCATGGAGGTTGTGTTGTTTTGCCTCAAAAGGGGCATAGATCACCTCTTGCCCCTCAGTGTATCCCAGCACTGACTGATCTTTCACACTGCTTTTCAGGTTAATTTAAGAACATAACATTTGCTGTAGATGTATATGGAATATTTCATCCTGGCAGAGGTTAGACAATTAATATTTAGTCATCAGAGACAGAATTTCCTGAAATGCCTGAAAGATTTGAAAGCACAACTCCCATTAGGAGCTCATGTCCCTCTGGAAGTGGCTGAACCCACATTCCTGAGCCAGCTCAGGTAGTTTGGAAACTGCACTGCTGATGCCTAAACACATGCGGAAACAAAGCTGATACTCACCACACTTGCAAGACCCATTCTCCCACGTTACCCTTTCTTGACTTCTGTCTCTTATAGCATTCAAATCTTTGATGTGTGAGCTGAACATTTAGAAGTAAAAGGAGAGGAATCTCCAGCCATGCTTTCCCATCCTCAATTCACAGCAGCAGACAACCCTCAGAGTTTCAGAAAATCATTTGTTTATCACGCATATTCATTCATTACTCTGCCAATATTTCAATTCATTACTTTTGGCTTGTATAGTCGGGTGGACAGACTGATGAAGAAGCAAAGCCAGCAGTATGCATTTAACAGTAGTAAAGAAATCAGACCATTTGGAGGGACAGGGAAACTAACCAAACCCATACACAGAGAAACCACACACATGCTCTAAAAGTAAAAAACATCCAAGCAAAAAGAAATATCCATCAGTATTAACTCAGAAAGTTCATAAAACATTTGAAGTTCTGTATACAATTACACCCCATTTCACTGATTTGTTTTCACAAAGCACGTGTTGCTGCTTTTAATGTTGCAAAGTTCTTGTTTTCTGAGCAAGCACACAAAAAGCAGGTGAAGACTCACCTATAAAGCTCTGTATCATTATCCAGCGGAACAGCACAAAATGGGACATTTTAGCTGATGGAGGATCCGGGGCAGCAAGTGAAAGGAGAGAAAACTAGATCATACACTTTCCAGAGATGCTGAGTCTCTGGAAAGACTTCCCACTGAAGTCTCATTTCTCCATTTCCAGATTTTATGTACTGCAACTGCTTCTTTCCTATGCTTGCACGTAGAATCCGGTCAAAAGAGGCAATTCTGCTGTGTTCAGCACTGGTGTGGTCTCATTTTGTGCACTGTGTGCAGTTCTGGGCCCCACAGCTTAAGAAGGATGTTAAGGTAGTGGAATGCATCCAGAGGAGGCCAACAAAGCAGGAGGAAGGGCTGGAAGGCTGAGGGGCCACCTTATTGTGCTTTACAGCTTCCTGAGATGGGGAAGTAGAGAGGGAGGTGCTGAGCTCTTCTTCCTCAGTCCAGTGATATGATGCATGGGAATGATTCAGAGATGCACCAGGGGAGGTTTAGACTGGACATTGGGCAACATTCCTTTTCCAAGAGGGTGGTCAGACACTGGAAGAGGATTACTAGGGAGATGGTCGATGCCCCAAGCCTGTCAGTGTTTGAGTCATTTGGACAATGCCCTTAATAAGATGCTCCAACTTCTGGTCAGCCCAGTGGTCAGGCAGTTGGACTCGATGACGGTGGTAGGTCTCTTCCAACTGAACTATTCTATCCTATCGCATTCTGTCCTATTCTCCTTTCCTCTTTCAAGACACTCTGTATGGAACTACTATCAGAGATTTCAAGATACTATTTGTTTCGCCTTAAGCCCCGTTGCCATTATGCAGGGCTGAGCAGCAAGAACAAGCTTTGTGCTCTTACATTCCTAAACATTTGGCTTTGTCTCTACCTGACTTTGTCTTCACTTATGTTTTCTTAATCCTTCATTTCCCCTGATTGTTCCTTTTGCTTGAAGACCCCTCTCTTTCTTTCTCCAGCTTCATATTTTCTAGTTGCAAAGACAGCCTTGGAGGCACTCTCACAAATGCTTTCTCTGCTAAACAACATCTTTCCCAAAGATCTGCAACACCATCTCCAAGAAATACTTTTTACTTGTTCATTTTTACTGACAAATTGATAAAGAAGTTCTCTGGAAGTTCTTCCCTGGGAAAGATGAGTAATAAAGCAGAAGTAATTCAGGGCACCAGGGTCAAGAATGGAGAGCTGCAGAGAGACAAAATTTTGTGCAAATAAAGAGCATGGTGCAAACGGGAGAGATATTCCAAGTTCAAAAGATAAAATGATGGGCTTTAACCAGGCATTATCCCCTCAGGAATGAGATTTTGGGCTTATCATGAGTAGTCAAGCTCATAAAGATGTCACCCCTCTGCTTGGTAGCATTGGGGGAAAAAAAAAAGCAAATCAAATTCTGGCAGTTATTAGTAAAGCCATAAAAAACAAAGCAGGAGACAGCATTACTCCACTGTGCAAATCTACCTTGGATTCTATGTGTAATTCTAGTCCCCTCAAGAGCATATTTTAAGATTCAGAAAGCATTCCAAGAAGGGCAAAAAGAATGGTGAAATGTATGGGAAGAAGTTCCACAGGAGAATCAGATCGGTAGTCCAAGGTGAGTCAGTCTGCGAAAAAAGATAAGCTATGGGGTACTGTGAACAGGTTTCCAAAATCTTGAGTAGCACAGGAAGGCTGGAGATGGATTAGTTGTTCAACATCCCACACACATAGCATCAGATGACTCTTGTCCTTGCAGACCTGTTGGACTCAGTAGTACATCAGTGTAGGATGCCACCTCTCATTAACTTCCTCACCCAGCACACCACCACTACATTATGTGGCATGAAGTAGTCTCCCAATAGATTAGGCTCCAGCAAAGTCAGGATGCCTTTCTTTCACCAGCCAACTGATGCTGCTGTAGCCAACTTAGTAGCAGATTCAAGCAGCATGAAGCTGGAAGAACTATTCTGAGTTTATTCTGAATGAAAGTGATGATGCAATGCTGCTGTGTACCCTCACATGTCTCAGAGCAGCCTGAGCAGCAGCCAGTGGGGACATACTCAACAGTTCAGCAGCATCCTTTTGTCAACAATATAAAACAGGTTAAGCAGCAGTCAGTAAAATATCTAATTTGCTGTATTCTGCCAGGTACAGTTCATACAATGCCAAGTACATACAGTCCCAGCTGGTCTGACAGGAAGAGAACTAACGAAACCTGATGCATCCAATATCCTGCTGACATTTTCCCTGCAATGATCCTAACTACAACTCTGTTTCCCACCACCTACCATCAAGCAATGGCTGTGAGCCAATGCCCAGCTTATGCCAGTGCAGGGAGCAGCTGAATCCCACCTGGGGCACAAATTTTTGTCAGTATCCAGCTACCATTTTCCATGGAGCTTGTCCAAACGGAGTCAGTCACTGTGTTGCAGGAGTTAAGGGAAGGAAGAGGATGAAAGCAGCATCATACCAGCTTTGTTACTTTCGCAAGACTGGGCTAAATGCAGCAGAGTGCATTGAAAAAGGCCACCCAAAATCCAAGCGTGCTGAGAAGAACCAGGAAAATGTGGTTTGCTTTCTGCTCCTGTGCTGCTATCTAGTGGCTTCTTGCAGGCAGAAGGGGAACGGAGAGAGCCGTCTCAAACAAATCAGTTTGCACCTCATCAACCTTACCACACTCAATGTGATGGCAGCTTGTGTGCAGCTGGATGACCTCTTAATGGGCTAACAGGGTTCCAAGTGCCACCTGCTCGTGTCTGGGGCACATTATGAAATAGCTGCTCCAAGATCCACCAAAATGAGTGGAAGTAATGAAAAAGCACAGGGCGCTGCTGCCTGCATGTATGTATTTGTATGCATTATACTGCATATCTAAGGTGAAAAAGAGAAAGACATAGAAGAAGTGATGCTTATTGCAGAGGAAAACATATTTAGTCATAGTTCTCTGCAAAGAAGCTGTGAGTATTCTGCACATGGAAATACTGATCCTGTAGGCTCTGAGAAGAGCCCATGATGGGGGGTTCAATAGCTCCTCCAGATTTAATTGTGGATGGACAGGAATTAGTACATTGCATTACGGAGCTGTTACCAGGACTGGGTATATCTGACTTCAATGGAAATTCAACCAAATGTGTATTGAAATACTAATACATCAAGTTTTATTATGTATGATCTTTGTCATGGCAGCTATCCAATTGCTTCTGCCCTCTGATGGCATGGACTCGTGTAGCTGGTGCTTCTGCCCCCTGAGAGCATAGACTCTTTTGTAACTGGCAGATAAAAAAAAGGTTTGTCTTTACTGTGTATTGTAACTGTGTGGTTTTCCTTTTGTGATGAAATTGCTATTCTGGCATTTCCTTCTTTTTTTTTCCAAAAAGGAAAAGAGAAGTTGAAGCAGATAATAAATATAATGGTAACTTTCTTTAGAGTTTGATAAGTAGATTCTGGAAATTTCCATTCAAGCCAGTAGGGTTTCTGTTTCTGGAACAGGCTGATAAAAGATTTTAATTACAAGTGTAGCTTTTATTTGTTTTACCACAATGATGTGAATAATGCTTCAATAGTCCAGTCACATTTAGCTGCTGAGCAGAGGCAGCAGCTAACATTATTCAAGGCATTTGATCTCTCAGTGCTGACCAAGGCAAGCGTGCATACAGTCCTTAGTGCACTATATAAACGTTTTCCTCTGCATGGACATCATCTTCCAGTGCACTGTGGTTCCCTGCACCTTCTGGCCTCCAAAACGCAACGAAGCTGCACAAAAGAGTAAAAGCCATGCTGTTAAACATAGAACAGACAATAGAAACAGAGAGCAGAGAGCTACATCAACCAGCCCCCTGGATAATGTAAAATATGCAAAACCCCACTTATCTAAACATGACTGACAATGAATCATTTTTCCACTTATGAGACAACCCACACCTAAAGTTTGCATGCTTCCTAATGCAATGAACTGACAGTTACATTCATTTTCGCTTACTAACTAACGGTAAGTAGCAGGATTTAGTTATTTCTTTTTGCAATATGTCCTATTAACTTGACATTAAAAAAGAAATGGACTGGTCTGCTTACTGGCAATATTTTCCTTCTGCAACCTAGTTTGTCCTATTAGCCCAAGCAGAAACAGAATACTTACTTTGAAAAGTCACCCGTCTTCTTTGTATTGAACAAATATTCTAAGGACCATCAAGAATGAAAATAAATTAAAAAAAAAAAAGGAAAAAAGAATTCTTTAAACCATCAGAAGCAAGTAGAGGGTTCAAAAAAAAAAATCAAGTATAAGAAACTAAATAAGGGAACTTCAAGCAGATATTTTCAGTACAGGAAAGTCCCATTATTTCCTATGAAATTTAATTCGTATGGCTTAATCTAACCGAAAGCCTCTATGCAGGAAGTCTGGCACACAGAAAAATATTGGACGTAATTATATGAAAGCAGTGCCCTTCCCATTATGATTGGGAAGGATTGGGACAACATGGCAACTGAGGCATGGGGAAGAGGAAAGGAGTGGGATGGGAGAGGTGGGCTCATATCACATTCACGCTTTGCTGTCCTGTGCTCTAGAGGCAAAGGGGGAGAGCTAAGCAAGCAATTACAGTGCAGGGCGCAGAGTGGGGCCACCCAAAGATCTTAGCTCACACCTCCCTGAAGCAGAAGACATCTGTGATTTGGCACACGCAATCAATCCTTGAATAACCACCCGTGGAAACTACTTACGCCTAGTGAGGAACAGAGCCAAAATCAGGATGGCTAGAAGGACCACAGATAAACCGATCCCAATGTATAGTTCATTTTGTGAATGCTTCTGACTGGGAAGTGATAGAGACACGTTCTGTAAAACACAAAACAGATGAGCATTAACGGCACCGAGAGCAAGAAGCCTATACAGTACTCAAAGGCCATTTATGTTTTTGGCAGCTCTGTAGTAAAAGTCCCAGTTTGAGCCCCATTTTATGGTAGTATAGAGCATCTCTCTGCTGTTAGGTGGTGCAACTTTCACTCCCTCATATCCTCCTGTACCTGCAGGTTTGCAGTTACGTCCAAGATGTTTGAGCAAGGACCAGAGGCCTGAAAAACAATATAGATGTTTTCAAAGCTCTTCCTCCATTAGTAGGAAGTACTTTATGCATGCAAAGCAGGTTTTGTATTTTTTCCTCTTTAAGAATGAGCAGATAAGCATTCACTAAACGTGCAGACTACAAAAAAAAAAACATTCTTTTGCAGTCCAGCTAAAGCAGTGCAAGTGAACTGTAGGGATGACCCAATAACCTCCTGTCTATCCATTTTGTCTAGATATGCTATAGCACAAGGGAGATGCTTACGGTCTGAGGAGCTTCTGAAGCAGAAACTGATGGCCATGTTCTTGTGATGGTAAAGGATTCGCTGGCACTCCCAGGAGCTGACAAAAGGCAAGACAAACATCACTTGCACAGGGAACCATTCTGCTTTGACAGGAAGGAATTTGTACTGCTAACCTGGGACTACTGAACTTAAGTATCTCTCTAGCAGGAGTCTCAGCCCTGTGTATCACAAAGAGTTTGATGCCTTCAGAAGGCAGCACAAAACACTGAATACTGAGCCTCTGATGCCCTTTTCAGAGCTTTGAATTCCTTCCAGGTAACACTTAGGTCTTACTATTACCTTAACACAGTGTTTGGAAGGAGTATCCAAGGTAGGCTTCTGTTTCTGGAGCTATGAAGAGGCATTGGACGCCTAAAGCAAACATGGGTTGTCTGATGAAAACTGACTAAGGTTACCTCAGGGCCTTGAAAATGTGGTGCAGAGTCAGAGAAAGCAAGTGATCCTTTCAAAGTCCCAGGCAGCTATACAGTAAACAGACCGAGCAACTTGTGATGTGTTTGCATAAGGACCTGCCACATATTTTGAGGTAATTTCCCAGAGCAAAGCTATTTGCAGTATTTAAAATTCAGAGCTATAAACTCATGTCTACCATACCATCAGTCTCAGTTTCTCCATGGGCTGTCAGATGATATGCAACCCTCCTGAAAACAGAATTTCCTGTTCACATTATGACAACCCCAGCTTGTTCCTTTGATGTTTTAAATTGTTACCCTCATCCCAGAAACTTTATTTTGAAGAGAACAGGATCATCTGTTTCACTGGTCTCTTCTATTGGAGATTCTGGACTATTCCGACATATGGCCACCTGCCTTTTCCAGCCTCCCTCACTATGAACGTGCACGTATTAACTTGTGGTTTGAAAACATAAATTGTTCCACCAGCAGCTGAGGAAGACATCACAAGGTTAAGAAAACCTGTAAGTTCTAAGATCGGAAGCCATGCTATCTGCAACTAGAACAGAAACAGCTGAGAAAGTTTTCACTTCTTCTTCCAAGAAGGAAACGCAACTGTTGTAACACTTTAGAGTTGTGTAGGTGGAAACATCAGAGACACAGGGAGAAATACAAAAAGCATCCCTGATTTTGCGTTCAAAAACCAGAGATTAAGTTATCTACACCATGAGCTCTCTTGTGCACTTGAAATGAAAGTTGTGTCTTTCAGACTGAAAAAGATGTAGCTGAGTGGGTATATGATACAAGCCTATAAACTTGTGAGTGGATTGGAGAAACCGAGTTGTTCACCGTCTCTTTCACTACAGGGAGGGGCCTCGCATTATTAAATATGCATAGGCTACAGAGAACGTGGGCAGCCCCCTGAGACACACGTTATAGCAGGGCAGAAGGATACTTTGGTGCTGTAGCACAAGATTACTGCCCTGTTTCTATAATCCTCCTTAGTCAGGTGCCATGGACTGCCACAGGGTCCTGAATTAGATGTACCTTGAGCTAGCCCGGTAAAACAGTTCTATATTATAAAGCAACAAATAAACTAGGTAGTGGAAACACCTAACTCCTACAAAATTGTGGTTTCCTGTTCATGGGATGCATTTCCAGAAGACATTTTAGAACAAATAAAACAACACACCAAAACAACAGCCACAAGGAAAACAATGCTTACAGCACCAATAAAACATCTACTTAAGCGTAACACCTGGAATCAAGCTTCCTCTCATGTATACACATTCCTCCTGTTGGACTCTATAGAAAGTCAGAATTTAAACTCAAGTTCTGATCTCTGGTTCTATGGTCATGTTTAATAAATTTTAGCCAAATTTTCTATCATCTGTCATTTTGTTTCCTAAGATCCCCATTTGCAATATAGTTCATATATGCTATTGAGATTAATACTTGGATAAAAGTTACCTGAGGTCTGTTCAGAGGTGTAAGTGTGAGGACTTGCTGTAGAGATCGTAGCTGATATTAAAAAATAAAACAAAACCAACATACGTTACAATAAACCTTAGTGTGAATTTATGTGGTGAAAAGAATAAAGTGTTTCTATAATAAATTCACTAGCACCAGCTACACAGTACATCTGCCAGTCACTTATTCTGTACATTATCATGCTTTTTACAAACAGGACAAAAACCTAAAAATCAGAGGAAGATTCTATTAAAACCAACAAGTCTATGCTAATGTTTTGTCTCTGTGCTTTACTCTAGAATCAAGCAGGGAAAATGAGCCACCCTTTTCTATGAAAACTATAATGCTCTGGATGAATTAATTAGACTGTGGTGCCCTTTCCCTTGAATTCTTCAAATAGTGTTTCTAAGAAAGCTCAGTAGCTTTGTGCACCATTAAACAAAGCACCATGTCCTTTTTTTAATTGCAGTGACTGTGCTGGGATTACAGCAATGCCAAAGACAGCTTCATTTAAACAGCAGTAGCAGCAGTTCTGCAAAGTCCTAAAGATCAGTCCTATAGATGATTATAGAAATCATTTCCACCACAAGCTTTGAAATCCAGACCCAGCAGCAGATTTACCACAATGGTACTCACACAAGAACACACCTCTGCACTCACCTTTCTCTATGACAACCTCATGGTTACTAGTCTGATCATTGAACCACCCTGGGATCTCCACACGGCAGCAGTACGTCCCACTGTCTTCTTCCTTGGCATTCATGATTGTGAGGGACACGTCACCCGCAAGCAGGTTCCCTTTCAACGTATACCTGCTGTCATACTGTACTGTCACCTTCCATCCGTCTGTCCAGATAATGGGCTGATAACACTTTGAAGAGGGGCAGCTGCCACGACCCCAGCACATTGATGTGAGGTCATATGTACTCTTAACACTGTAAAAGCAGGGCACGGTGACATTCTGACCAGCCTCTCCTTTCACAACTGATTCTGATACTGTGGGGCCTGCGGACAAAAAGACAAACAGTTGTTGAGCACAGGGCATGCAAGTGGAAGCTTCTCACACATCTTGCATGACGCTGTACCTCCCATCTTGCAAACACCACCAGGCACTGCTGGGTTAGGTTTTCCATGAATAGATGTGAATCCCAGCAGTGAGGAATAACACTTGGGCAACTGATTGGTTCAGAATGCATCTCTAGCCAGAGAAAGAAGAAAGAAATACACTTTCTGTCGCCCCTGCAGGTAGGCAGAGAGGTAAAGAGAAAATAGAGTTTTGGATCTGCACATCTCTGTGGCATCTCTTTAGCCATGTCCAGTCAGTTATCTTGTTAGTTTCTGCCTTAGATTAGATTTAATCCAAGCCACACATGGAGGAACAGCAGGACATTGACCGTCATTAAAATCATTGTGGGGAAACCCTCCCTCCCTTTCCATGAAAAGCCACTAAAAGGCAGGTTTCATCAGAATGATCACTACTGAATGCATTCCCTTTGTTCTTGCTTAATGCCAGATTTAGACCATTCCTACCAGGAGATATTTTTCAGAGCTTTTCTGAGAGATTTTATACCCTCTTCTTTTACTACCTTATTTTCTTCCCTCATTCTTATGCAGTTTCTAACTTGTTTGTTTCCCATTAAAGGTCATTTTTGACGTTTCCAGAAGGTTGTGTCACTCAATTCAAGTTAGAACAGTGAGACCTAGCAGCCAGCAGCCCCATTCATCACTGTGAAATAGTTTATTTTGCTGTATTTAGACCAATCCAGTCAATATTCCCTTTAGGAGGGTTTTGACAAAAGCTGTGTTAAGTGCCATACAAAATCATTTGTGCTCTGGTGATCCAGTTATAGCCAGCCTGTAGCCACCTTCTTCTAACAGGTTATGCAGCAGGGCTCCTGAGTTGTACATTTCATCTATTTGTACTTCAAAGAAAACTGTCTGCCATATTCTTACTACCACGTATTTCTAACCCAATTCAGTAACATGGGATCATGTGCAAATGTTTAAATCTATCTGTATTAACGTTTCAGGGATAGAATTCTCTGCAGCAAGTACAGGAAACAAATTATCTCTATTAAGTCTAGCAGTCTGTAATTAGGAAGGGAGCTCCCCAAGGCATATTTGCCAACATGCACCAGTAGATCACATGCTCTATATGGGCTTGATTGCAATTGTCCCTTGTGAAAAAGTTGTTTTGCCCAGCTCAGTCATTTTCCTAAGCTATTACAGTTAAAAACACTCCGCATGCAGAGATTTTGCCACAATAGCGCACTAGAAACTAATCTCTGAAACTAACGTATTTTGTTTAATATAAAACAGCAAGCTTGAAATGAATCTCATCATAAAAGGCTTTATAAAGAACTATAAGGAACAGTATCTGTGACATAACTTTTCTGTCTGCTGAACTTATCCTACCACCACCTGGCTGCCTATACTACTACCACCCTGCAACCTGTTTTTTTAGTGCTATTGCCTTTAACAATATTTTCCCAGAACAGAAAAGAGAATTAAAAAGGAATTATTATCAAAACAAAAAAGGAGAAATTATCTATTTGTTCCAATAAAATTCCATATTGGCTAAAAACCACCAGAAGCCACAGTTGACCTTTACTCTGTTTTCCTAAGCAGTCCCCTTCACAAGGCCAGTTGAAGTGAAATATCCATTTTACATGCTTTCTCAAATGATTTAAAGTTCTCTGCTCATCTCAGATTGTAATTACCTAAAAACCCCAAAAGATAATTCAATAATAAGACTAGCAGGAACATCTTTAAAACCATCATACATACCCTCGATATCATTTTGTTTTAAAAAGGAAATAAGACTAAGAAGATACTGAGCCACAGTGACAAAGTTCTATCAATAACACAAACATGCAGCTTCTGTGCCACATGGTCACCCTTCCGTTGTAACACAACATTGCAGCCCTCAGAAACACTGATGCATGTTAACCCCATCCAGCTCCACCTATTCACTTAGACCCACTTAGTTACCTGTCAAGAGGATCAGAAGAACCCAGTTTATGCAGAAACAAGATGACATTGTGGCTGAAGATGAGGAACAACACTCCTGATGACCCTTTGGACATTCAAGAAAAGTTATCTTCTTCACAGACTTCTGGTTTTACTCCTTACTGTGTCATTTTCAGCCACAAATGCCCTTTTAGTCTAATCCGGATTGCCTTTCCTGTGGTTAGTCTGATAGTCTCTAGCAGCACAGGCAAGGACTGCTGCTGGTGGCAGTGTCCACAACTGAACTGTTGCTGACTGTGGTTTGACTAAAAGGTTAAGATAATTTGCAGCACTTCAGAAATCTACTTCTCATTTTTTCCAGATCTGTCTGATTACAGTAGATGAAACTGTTGTCAGCACCACTGAGCTGACACAGCACTCAGTAACCAATTGCCCCATACTGCCTCCCCTGCCCATGTTTGCCATAGCAGACAATTTGGATAAGAAATTACCCAGGCTATGTAAGGCTGTGGTACATGGAAAGAATTTGGCAAAAACAAGTTTCTTAGGACAAACTACCGAAGTACGTAATCATAAGTTTCTGCTTCTAACAGATGCAACTCAAAGCATCTTTGTAGGCTAGAATTTGGTATTACTGAAAGGCTGTTCTACTCTTGCACAGTTGTAGCCCAACAGAGCCAAGTCTTTTTTCATTTGACTCTTAAAAATTCTGTCTGCATCTGAGCTTTTGCAATATAAAGTAAAACATGCAGAATACACGGGACACTTCAAAAGCAACGTGGAAACCATATCACCCTGGGCTCAAGACTCACTGATAAAATGTTGCCGAAATACAGCTTTTGAGAAGTGGCGTTCCTTGGCCACTCTCTTTGTCTCTGGATTACCTAGCTGTTCTTGAGGACATCATGCCTTTTCATGTTGCTTGGATTAGAAACACAGCTGTGATCAAGTGTGTTTGATCTAGGGCCAACAAGCGTTCTTTGCTGAAGCAACTAACCTACCTCACGCTGTTTTATACATACAGAATTAAGTCCTAAAGCAGTAACTTGTTATCAACAACTGCAACAGCAGAGATGCTTCCAAAAGCATACCCAAAACCATACATGAAGCTAGAATCAGAACCAACAAAGCTGTGTTGTCTGTCTACCTTACATGAGAACAGAGTCACCAAAGTGACAGCTTCTTTAAGTGAAAAGGAGGAAAACAAGGGATCGAAGTAGCTGGGAGATAGACATCAGCAATATACTTGTAGGAGAGAACTGAAAGGAAGGATAAAGGGGGATTTTTGCATGTGGTGTCTGGAAGGAGGACTCTTTAAGAAAACTCTTCCTCTGCTCCTCGTGTTTGGGGAAACAGAAACTGCAGATAAGTGATAGAGGAACAATTCTAATCATTAACAGCCATAATAGTGCATGGCACTGGCTGATGAACTCCTGGTGGTTCAGTGTGTGACACCTGCAGACCAGGACACATCCATTCTGCCAGTTATATGCAATAACATGCAGTGTGCACAGGTCCACATGTATTCTTCTTCCACACGGGCCACATATGAGCTCTGAAATAATAGGGTAGGAAAACAAGGAAAGTTATCCCAAAACTCTGCCTGAGCCCATTTTATTCACTTCACCCAGGTTGTTTTGTTCATACAATAGTCTACAGTAGTTTGGGTGCTGTCTGTATCCCCAGGAAAGCCATTCTGGTCACATAAGAGAATGTGATACCTACAGGGCAACAGTTAACCCACTTGCTTTAGATTTCACCTCACAGTCCATACACACAGTATGCTAGAGATTGGAAGGGACCTCAAAAGATCATCTAGTCCAATCCCCCTGCCGGAGCAGGAACACCTAGATAAGGTTACACAGGAATGTGTCCAGGCGGGTTTTGAATGTCTCCAGGGAAGGAGACTCCACAACCTCCCTGGGCAGCCTGTTCCAGTGTTCCGTCACCCTCACTGAGAAGAAGTTTCTTCTCAAGTTTAAGGAACCTCTTGTGTTCCAGTTTGTACCCATTACCCCTTGTCCTATCATTGTTTGCCACTGAGTAGAGCCTGGCTCCATCCTCGTGACACTCCCCCTTTATATATTTATAGACACTAATAAGGTCACCCCTCAGTCTCCTCTTCTCCAAACTATAGAGACCCAGCTCCCTCAGTCTTTCCTCATAAGGCAGATGTTCCACTCCCTTAATCACCTTCGTTGCCCTGCGCTGGACTCTCTCCAGCAGGTCCCTGTCCTTGAACTGAGGGGCCCAGAACTGGACACAATATTCCAGATGGGGTCTCACCAGGGCAGAGTAGAGGGGAAGGAGGACCTCTCTCGACCTACTAACCACCGCCCTTCTAACACACCCCAGGATGCCATTGGCCTTCTTGGCCACAAGGGCACAGTGTTGGCTCATGGTCATCCTGTCATCCACTAGGACCCCCAGGTCCCTCTCCCCTACACTGCTCTCTAACAGGTCATTCCCCAACCTATACTGGAACCTGGGGTTGTTCCTGCCCAGATGCAGGACTCACTTTCCCTTGTTATATTTCATCAAGTTATTCCCTGCCCAACTCTCCAGCCTGTCCAGGTCTCGCTGGATGGCAGCACAGCCTTCTGGCGTGTCAGCCACTCCTCCCAGCTTAGTGTCATCAGCAAACTTCCTGATAGTACACTCAATTCCCTCATCTAAATCATTGATGAATATATTAAATAATACCGGTCCCAGTACTGACCCTTGAGGCACTCCACTAGTTACAGGCCTCCAACTAGACTCTGCCCCATAGACTACAACTCTCTGGCTTCTCTCCTTCAGCCAGTTCACAGTCCACCTCACTACCTGATCATCCAGACCACACTTCCTCAATGGAAAGCCTTGATATAATCTCTGAGTTTCTACTTGCCTGTTTTCCAAGTTCCTGTTTTCAGTTTGTGCAAGAAGTGAGCACTATTTCTGTAGAAAATGCGCCATCAGCTTTTTCATGCAGCCCTTTTAAGCAGATGCTCATTTTTTCTTGACTCAGAGCACAGAGTCAGATCATACTTTGTGAAAATAACACCAAAGCAAAACATTAAATATTGGAATAAGCTTAAAGCATTATTGAAAACATCTTTTTTTTGCACTATTTTAAAGCCATATCATTAAATAACTTATTCTTCTTCCCCCCCTAGATGAATAGAGCTACCAACTTTCCACTTTAACCCACTGAGGACACATTTGGCTTCTCTGTATCAAGAAACTTGTGGAACTTCTCAAGTAACTGTACTACTTGTTAGCTCTGTGCTTGTTCAGATAGTGTAAGAGCAGGGCTGGGCTTTTTTTTTCCTTCCTTTTTTTTTTTTTAATTAAGAGCCTACAAAGTGCTGACATCAACTTTCTCTCATCAAGTTTCATAAGGCATATATAATCCAACACATACTGCATATGTTAACATTTCTGAAGCAGAACACTTCAGATGTTATCCTGTCCAAAAATAGAATCAGGATTTGCTGAGGGAAGGAAAGATCATCGGGAGCAAGTTAATTAACACACTGGAGAAAAGAATAGTTACAAACAAATTTGCTACTCAGTCACATCATCCTGCAGCATTTGAAATGCCATTTCCTGAGACTGACTCCACTGCAGCTCCCAACCACTGTTTTCCAAAACCAAAGTTGTAATAGAAAAAGTGACAACTATCATTGCTTTGATGGTTGACAATGGAAGAAAAAGTCCATGTTTTGGCTGAAAAAAGCCCTGGAAGCCTCCCACAGCTTTCCAATGTTTGCCTTAAACATAGAAAAAGGATAATCTAGAATAAAGAAATTATTCATGAAACCTTTTTAAAAATGAAAGCAGCTTTGAGTATTCTTTAAATGACACACTCCTCAATTACCTCAATGGTTTCACAAAGAAGCTTACTGTAATGCTTAGCTGCTGACAGGACCCAGCTTGGGTAGTATTTTGGTACCCAGGCCTACAAATTTATTAAAAGCATAAAAATTAGACAAATATCAACAGAAAATCACTGATCATTTATGACAGTTCTTTTTGAATGGGGAAGCTAAAAGGACCATGACAAACTTATCCTGGAGGCACTAAATGTTTCTTTGGATCTTCCACATGAAAAAACATAGCAGACAAGTAGATAGGAAATCAATTTTGCTCACGTGCACTTATTTTAGTTACCTACAAGCAATACAAATTATAGCTAGTTCAGAGAGAAGGAAGGAAGGAAACAGTAGTGGTTGAGTAAAGGACAGAAGTGTTAACTTTGTAGAATTATTTATACATTTCTAAAAAAACCTTACTTTCTACTTCCTGTTACTTGCACTTAAAATAGCAGATGATGTCCTCCAAGGAGTCATAAACATACTTTAGTTCATCTGCACTGAGCTCAATCCCTATGACCTTTTGCCTGCCCATTTAAGTAACATTTCTGAAAACAACAAAATTACCCAATGAAAATGATTCTATGATCCTATACTATGGTGTTAACATGACAAAAAGATGGAGGTAAGATTTCCCTGACAGGAAAGGCAGGGTAAAGAAGCCATTTCTTCACTGTCAAGTCATTCTTTTCCTCTTGCTATAGAGGGGCTGATTAAACTCAAATGTTTTTTAAACACAGTTGATGTGGATTCCACTTGATGGAGTACTTGCAGGCTCTTTCAAACTCCTAAGTTCTCAATGACTATAAAGGCTAATTATCTAGCCAGACTTTTCTTCCCGAGAAAAACACTTAGCAGGGCACAGGGCTCACCTGAAAAGCAAATACAAAGCACCTGTACTGCAAAATGATTCACTTCATGAAGGTATCTTAACTATGGAGGAAATGTCAGTATATGCATCTATGTGTAAAAGCCAAGGTAGACATTTTTGTAAACTCAAGACTGGTTATGAATTAAGAAAATTAAAACCCAATTAATTTTAATTCATTTAGTTGTTCAGATCCCTGAGAAGTGTGTCGCTATAAGGCAAATTATATCACCTGTGATCATCATGGCTTAATTCCACCTGGCAATTAAGTCACAGCTGGTTCACTTCCCTCTACCCTGACCCCTTCAAGTAGAATGGAGAGGAAAATAAAACCAAAAATAAAAATTAAAACCTATCAGTTGAGATAAGAGCATTTAATAATTAAAATAAGGTATAATACTACTAATAATAATGAAAAGGGAAACAGCAGAGAGATAAGACAAACTCCACAACAAAGCAAACAACAGTAATGCACAATACAGCTGTTCAGCACCCACTGACCAATACCCAGCCTGTCCCTGAGCAGCAATCCATGGCTCCCAGCCAAGTCCCTCCAATTTCTGTACTAGGCATGACATTCTATGGTATGGAATATCCCTTTGGATAGTTCAGCTCAGGCGTCTTGGCTGTGCTCTCTCCTAGCTTCCTGTGTCCCTCCCCACTGGCAGAGAATGGGAAACTGAGAATCCATGATCAAGGTACAAAGGACTTGACAATGACTAAACCATAGGTGTGTTACCAGCATTGTTCTCAGACTAAAGCCAGAACACAGCACTGCACCAGCTACTAGGAAGAAAATTAACTTTCTCCCAGCTGAAACTAGGGCAGTAATAAAGAAATTCTTAGGTTCTCTTTAGTACAGTTATATTACGACCAAACCAGAAAGGAACAGATTTTGCAGACTTTACACTGATTTTAATACTGAAGTACACATTCCTGAAAAGATCCTCTGATACTGTAAACAAATACACTTATTTGGAATGGAGGAACTCTCGGCTGCAGTTTGTCTCAGATCCTTTATTTGCTTCCACACTATAAAGCAATTGACAAAAAAAAAAAAAAAAAAACATACCCCAAAAAACCAGAAAGTGACAAGTGAAAGTACAACAGAAGCTAACTTTAATCTGTGGCTACCACCTCACATGATGTATTTAACAAAAAGTATACATTTTGGTTCTACCAATAACCACACAGTTCACAAAACAAACATTTTCAGCTGCCTAGTCAGTCACGACCTCCAGCAGGTGTACAATGCTCTGTCTGCTTGTACAGCAGCAATGCATACCTTCAGAATCCATTGTGCCTCTCACTACAATGAGCTCAAAAAAGTGGGTTTTTCATGTCATTTCATCGATAATGCTACACATAGCTGCGTCTTTGTCTAAAACCTGATCTCTCTTGCTACCAGAACGCTCTCTCTGCTTTTCATTGTGTCCCATACAGTTGTTGCCATCACCAGGATCCATTGGTTCCACTTTCACTCTCAGTCCTCCCTCTGAATGAGGCAGATCATCAGGCAAGGAAGCCAGGCAGTTCTGAATCATCTCTACAACTCGTTCCAAGTGCTTCTGAAACCGCTCTGCTGTTTCCAAACGCTGCCGTTTCTGCACCTCCATCATGACTCTCAGTGTCTCCCTAGCTTGGTGAGGGCGATACTCATTTATAAGATGATGGACATGAACAAAAAGCAGTTTCAAGTCTTCCAGTTTCTCCTCTCTTTTTATGCTCCCTGGACTCCTTATCAAGATATCCAAGAGGTCCAAAAAGTTGACCAGGATGGACATATTAAGTTTTCTTAATTCCTTCTTGTGGTCAAACTGCATTGGATGCAACCGTTCAATACCCTGGCTCTCCAAGGGTCGAATGATCAGATCATCACATTGAAACTGATTACCAAACATCATGTAACTGTCTTTCACTGGTGGAGGTGGCTTTGGAGCCAGGCCTTTACGGATGTTTTCATCAGTGTATTCTTTTATGTACTGCATTGGAGGTGGAGGAAGAGCACTCACTTGCTGAGGTTCACCCATTTCTGACAGATGAAAATACCTAAGGAAATGTCCCGAGAAATACACATTAAACAACTTGTGTGACCACCTTATTGTACGAATAGAAACAAAAGCAATATAAGGGAGAAAAATGAGCCAGAAGAAAGCCATTTCAATGCACAAAGTACAAGAAACTGAATAAATCCACACCAGCTTTTCACTAAGGTATGCCTTCAGCAGGATTAACTTCACCAGAGGCACATAAAGCGTTCATTTCCTGAACCACGACAGAGCAGCCCGGGAAGACCCCTTCCCCAGGCTTGGTACGACATCACGCCCCGCGACAGAAGGAGCCGCGCAGGCCAGCGGCGGGCACGCATCGCCCTCAGGGGAGGCGGCGCCCCGGGCCCACAGTCGCCGCCAGCCTCCCGTTCTCCCGGCCGAGAAGAGCCAGACTAAGCTAGGCCAGACCGGGCTCCGGGAAGGCCCAAGCCCTGCCGCAGGTTTCTCCCGGCCACAGACGAAGACAAAACAGCCTAGGTCGCGCTACGGCAAAACCCCACCGGCGCCTGACCACGCACCGCCGCACGATGCAGCCCCGCTCGCAGCCCACGGACAACCGCCCGTCCTCGCCTACCCGCCCGGCTACCCTCAGCGCGGCCGCCGAACCGCCACTTCCGGCCAAAGGCCGCTTCGCCTCCCCTCCATTGGCTCGCAGGCATCCCGGAGACACTTTTTGATTGGTCCTTCCTAACGCCGGTCAGAAGCTTGCTCCACTCAGCGCAGGGGCTCCCTCTGGAGGCGGTGCCAAGCGCGGCCGGGCGGAGGGCACGCTGTATTGATGCTGAGCGGTGGAGAGTGGTGGAGAGTGGTGCAGGTGGGGTCGGGCTCTGCGGTGGCCGCATCCCTACCGTATCCCACAGCTGATGAGGTTCCCCCAAAGGCCTGTAGTGGCGAGAGCCGTGCGGACCTGGCCCCCCTCCGAGAGTTCCCCGCACCGCTGAAATACTGTAGTGGAGCGCTGTGCGCAGTTCTGGTGTCCGCAACATAGGAAAGATGTGGGGCTGTTGGAGCAAGTCCAGAGGAGGGCAAGAGGGTCATAAGAGAACTGGAGCACCTCCCATGTGAAGACAGGCTGAGAACATTGGGTTTGTTCAGCCTGGAGAAGAGAAGGCTGCATGGAGACCTCAGAGCAGCTTTCCAGTATGTGAAGGTGGTCTGTAGGGATGCCAGAGGAGACCTCTTCATCAGGAATGTAGTGACAGGACAAGGGGTAATGGGTTCAAACTTAAACGGGAGATTCAAGTTAGATAAAAGGAAGTTTTTCCCTATGAGGGTGCTGAGGCGCTGGCACAGGGTGCCCAGAGAAGCTGTGGCTGCCCCATCCCTGGCAGTGTTCAAGGCCAGGTTGAACACGGGCTTGGAGCAAGCTGCTCTAGTGGAAGGTGTCCCTGCCTGTGGCAGGGGTTTGGAACTGGGTGAGCTTTAAGGTCCCTTCAATCCAAACAATTCTATGATTCTAAATAGCTTTTGAGTGCCTGCTGCGTTCCCTGACTACACTACGACAGTAACAAACAGCTGGGCTCCACTCCTTTCATTGAAGATTTGGTTTAGACGGAGTTGAAGAACTTTCGTGGATTTCAGTTTTCCACGGTGTGGATGGTGGGAGCTGGGGTTCCTGATGGCATCGCCTTTGCACGGATTGCTCTCTGGAATGGACATCAGTAAGGGATTTTTGACGCTTAGGCACGTTTGTCCCGTTTCCTCTCCTCCTCAGTAGATGGCAGCAACGGCCTTTGTCTGGCGGGGCCGCGCTGCGCGCACACGCGGCACCATCGACAGCCTGGCAAAACTGGTATTTCACCAAGAAAAGAGTCTGGACCGAATGAGAATCGCTTTGGATCCTGTTAATTATTTCCGAAATGGTGCAAACAAGATCCAGAATAGTCAGGTTTGTTTGATTAGAAGACCTGAAAACCCGTACAGCTTGCATTTCACTGAATAGCTGGGTATTTAAACACTTCAAACAACACTCTGCAACTGACAATGAGTACAACCCTGCCTGCAAAGTAGGCTGATCTTATTTCATTTGTAAGCAAAACATATCCTGGGGAGGAAATGAGCCCCTTGGGACATTTGTTCTCGGAATATGTCATATCTGGTCCATTGGAAGCAACTTGAGTGAACCTGCTGAAGAAGTCTTTCCCATTGTGAAGTTCAATGCCCTTGTACTTTGGCAGTGCTGTATAGTATTTACACGTTTTACATTACATTGCTGGTGACTTTGTTACATTCTTAGTCTCATATCTCTTAATCTCATAATAAAGATTTTTCCTTTTCTTTGTATTCATAGTATATGCTCTGAAAAAGATTAAAAATTAAACCCAACACAAGTTATGAGTAGTTAATATTGATTAGTGAACTCTAAATATTACAGCCACCACTGTGATTCAGCTGCTGTTGCTGCTTTACATGGTTGATGTCATTAGTGTGATTATAGTTTAGCATTTATCCACATATATCTGTATGTGGATATGACCTATGCTAAGTTTTCAAACACAGGCACAAAGGAGGTTTTTCTTGCCATTTGGTAATGACTGTAGGGAAAATTGGCAGTAGGTTGATCTGGGCTTAATCTGTATTTGCCAATAGTTTCTAGACTGTCAGATTGGATGCAATCTGGTATCTGACGTGATATCTTCATACTTTTTGCCTTACTTCCACTTAAAAAGTGAAACAAAGGTCCTTACATTAAGGATTTTTTTGTGTGTGTGAATTGATCTAGTGTTCTTTTCAGAAACACATCAATATGGACTGAAATGTCACGAGTGTGAATGGGTTCCTTAGCCTCAGGAGGTTGGGTACAGAAAGCTCTTATTCTTTTACATAAATAAATGGGTGACCACGGTTGGCATCACAAAGAAGAAGAACTGTAACAGAGTAAAGTGGTGTTCAGTTTTCATCATTTCAGCACTGGACCTGGGTTAACCATCCCTTTGGAATGCAGGAGTTGTGCTAGTACATGATCTGTTAGTAAGAGCCACCTTAAGAAAACTGGAAAGCAGAATAGGTCATTTGAGTGCCAAATAAATATTGCATGCTTTAATTGTTTTTAACAATAAAGACTTACAAACCCGAACAGGTTAAAGAATTAAGAAGTTTTAAATGTTGCCACCTGTCACCACTTTCCTACCATGGATATGGAACTTAAGGTCTCCACAGAGTGAAGGGGCACTTCTGGTGTAGGCACTGAAGTGGGTCTCTGGTAGTCTCCCATGCCGCAGGTTTGCTCTTTGACAACAACCAATCATTCGGACTCTCCATATTAAGCCACAACCACAGTCGCAAAAGACTCAAAAGCTATATGAAGTCTTTGGGGATCAGCAGGACGATTTGAGACCTTTAATCTGCATTCACAAAATCAAAAACACTTCACCACATTGCTTCTTTCATCAGCTGGTGATCTTGTCAGTTGAGAGTCTAAACAGCTCAGAGAAGTACTCCAGCATGGAGATGTAGATTGTATGAAGGCACATAAGCATGGTTTTCAAATACAGGCAAGGCTGCAGTTCCATGCTGCAACTGAAGTTTTCTGCTTTGGAAAGGGTGATCTCATTCCTTCACCTCCATCCCCTAGTCTTTCCTACTGCTCCCACTCTCCTTTCTTCCTCCAGCCTCCACTTCTGGCTGTGCAGTCATTTCTTCTCACTACTTCATACCATCAGCTTGAGGAAGTGGATTGCAAAGTAAACTGAAGCAGCTCCAAACCCCACAGAAAACATTACTGTAATTTTTGTGGATTATATTATGAGCTCTTCTAGTGAGTTAGATCATTGTGCTATTGTGAGCATCACGGAAAGCTTTGGAAAGAGGAGAGCTTAGAGGGAGAAGAAAGGAAGGAGGTCAGGGAGACAGTGAGGGAATGGTACTCCTTGTTTCTGTGGCAGCAAGCACTTATCTTGTCTCAAATCATCTTATTACATCATTCTGTGAAAGACAGGCAAAGAATAGAAAGCACCACCTCCAGACATGCATGAGAAAACCCATGTGGCAGGAGGTACTAACACGCCTTTGGGTTTATTGGACTTTCCAGACTTTTGCTTTCACATTCTTTTAACAAGAGCTGAACTCAATTCTCTAGTGCCTTGCACTGAGTGAACTGTGCAGCAAGGATGGAAAATGCTGTGGCTTCAAACAGTAGAAGGCAGTGGAGGGCCAAGCACTTGGTTTTTGTGGTTTTTGCATGATCTCTGTGATATTCTGGAGTTATTTTCCCAGTCTGTATGTAATGGCCAAGACAGAGGGGATATCATAGTCATAGAATCATTTAGGTTGGAAAAGACCTTTAAGATCATCAAGTCCAATTAATCATCAAGTCCTAACCATTAACCCAGCACTGCCAAGTCCACCACTAAACCATGTCCCTAAGCATCCGCAAATACCTCCACTCACAAATACCTCATCCACTTCCCTGGGTTAGTGTTCAGCATATTGCAGGGAAAGACAAGAATCTGACAAAAGCATCTCTGCCCTCCACAAAATGAGTGTGTCACAGGAAGAACTAAGGATGGGGAAAGGGAAAAAAACCCATATAATGTCAGCTACTGAGAGAAGAAAAGAGGGTTTCAAGTCTCATTCTTGGCAGCATGGCTGAGTCTCAGAAGACCCGTGGATGACCCTTTCTAGCCTGTATTTCAGCTCTTTTCTGAAATAAGGACACTGACCAGTACAAGCCTACCACTGATAATACAGCAGAATTCCTGCAGCATCTCCAAATTGTGGAAATGAACCTGGACACCCCTTCAGCAGCAGGCAAATCAATACAATAATATTGTCGGCCTTAAGGACACAACATCTTAATTTACAGTTCTAGTTAAGTTTGTTTTGCTCTTCTTCATAACTAATTTGAGGCAAATTGGCATGTTTCATTATCAGGCATTCCAGTTCTGTTAATTCAGCAGTAGTGTGTACAGTGTGTGCCAGTGCAGTATGCTAACTTATTTTAACAGAATTTGAATCCAAGCATAGTAAATACAAACCCCATTTTCAAGCATGGTCTTAGAACAGCACTGCTTTCTTCAGTGCTAGAACATGTTTCTTCCATTTTTGATTGCTATTGCACTCTAAATAGTAAACAGAATGGAATTCAGTTCCAGTCTCTTCTTGGGTTTAGACTAAGTGTTACATCTCACAGCCTAGTGATTGTTAACAGGCTTCACTGCAGGATATGCAAGGGAGGAGGGGAAGAGAAAAGGAGCCTGTTGGGAATGAAGGGGACTTAAGCAAGCTTTATGTCTCCATCTGCTGTGCTTAATTCCCATCTCCCTGTCTCCTGCTGTGGCTTTGGGAATTAGTGAATTTGCAGTGCAGTGCTGTGCTGCCTTTTCTTTCTGACTCCTCCAACTAAATATCAGATGCAGCCTATTGCTGCACCTACTAATGTAGGAAAGAAGTTTAATGTTCCCATCATGTAAAAGTTGGGGCACATCTTCAGTGCATGTGACAATTGAACTGTTTCTTGCTACTATTACCAGGCTGAAACAGATTCAAATCTCAGCACAGAGCCTGCATGATTATCCAGCAATGAAATATGTTAATAAATTGACGTGGCTCAAAATCCAGGCACATTTTAATAGAATCAGCCAACACTCTTTCCTATGCTCACAGTCTTGATGGTGATTCTAGAAGCAACCCCTTACCTGATTTTTAAGCCAGACATTAATGCTGGGTCTATACTTGGTAACACATGTGTAGTGACTGCCTATGCTAGCTTGCAAATGAGTATGTCCCAAAAAAAGTGTCTTCATGGCATGGAGAAGTAATCCATATGCAGCCATCAGCATCCTGGGTAGCTGCAAACATGTCTTATTGCCAGAATAAACTGTGGGGTTTGCAGCACTGCAGTTTTGCCAGCAGTGTAAGTCTTGCCTTTGTCTTCAGAAGGAAATGGTAACAGACCAGAACCACGATAGGCAGACACTACAGAAAGGAGCTGGAACAAATTCCCAGTTTTTGTATGACCTGATGAAACTATGGGTTGTTTTTTTCTCTTTCTGCATTTCTGCTTAAGAAAGAAAAGCTGAGCAAAGGATTATTTGTACCTTCATCACAGATGAGCCTGTCCTAACCCTGTGTAAGCTCACCAGTTTAAGACATGTTCTCTATGTTACTGCCAGCATCAGTAAGCCTGAGAATGATTCGCTTCAAGCATTCAAGTTATAGATAATTCACTGCATCCTCCTAGCAGATGCTCAGAACAAGGCATCTACTTTCCCAGGGCTACCAAAATGTTCACAGGAGAATCTTCCTCTGGTTCTACAAGAGCAACCCCCTTGGTCACTGGGAGCAGTGTGAGTGGATTCAGAGGTGCAGTTGTAAGACCTACATGGAAGCTGGATGCATCTGGCTCGTAAAGACCAGGCTAATTCTTCCCTTTTCCTGCAGCTTTCTGTCTTGTTCTTTGGATCTACTGGAGACATGTTTATTGGGGTGATAATGAACTGCCAATGCAGCAAGACAGCTGAGTAACCTAAATAGAGTTTCTCACACTCTAAAAAAGCAAAGTGGTGAAATGTGTTGAATTCTGGAAGCTTGGAAATTGAATGATAATCATCATACTAGTGAACAGGAAGAGCTGGCACCCAGGCAGTAAACCTGACCTAAATATTACACACGATAGAAGTATACAGGTTGTTTTATGAGAGAGAAGATATGGTTGCAGCTTTCCGGTCTGTTTTTGTTTTTTTTTTTATGAAAACAAGAAATATCTATATTTAGTTTTATAAATTTCTCTGCCGCCTTCAGGACATAAGCATTGATATCAGAGCAGGATGTGCGGGTGGGGAGATTTCCACAGTCTGCAGCGAAAGAGGTGTGAACTGCATAATCTGGGTAAATCCCCTAAGAAAAAATCCAATCCCTGAATTAACATTTTCAGAGCAGAAATAGAGCAATTTGCAGGAAGCAAGGGAAGAACACAGGTGATGAAAAGAAAAGAAAGGAGCCCACTGAGGCCACAGTTGATAACAACAACTTTCTCTATAACCTCAATTTGTCCGGCACACAGGAGTATTTAGTGAACCTGGCAGCTCAAACTTGAATCTGAGACTGGATATTTCAGATTTTCCTGCATATGGGTGGAAAAGCATCAAAGGACACATGGTAGCAGGCTTTATGAAAGCATTTTAGCAGGGAAGATGTAGGATAGCTAGAAAATTCATGAGGCTTTGTCTCCTCATCTTAAGGGATAAAGGCTTTAAGATACTTAGGACAGTTATATTGAATTCCTTTCCATTTAATTCATATTGCATCCAATACATGCAATACACAGTGATCAGAAGTCTTGAACAAAAGAAGTTTGATTGTATGTTCAGTGCATCACTGCACTGTCATACAAGGTCAAGTTCCAGAAAGAAGATTCCTGTATTAGAGGTATATCCCAGCCCACCCAAGGAGCCCTTTCAGGAAGGCTATGTTGTTTGTGTGTGGAGTTCTACAGACTTCTCGCATCTTCCAGCTCTGCAGCCAACTTGACAAGGGGTGTATTTCTACCTAACTATATAGTTTTATATTTATAGACATTAATAAATATATTAACAATATAATAAAATATATTAACTATAAATATATAGTTAATATATTTATAAACTATAAACTAAAAAAATATATTAACTATAAATATATAGTTAATATATTTATTAACTATAACTGTATATTAACTATATTAACACTATATTAGATTAACTATATTAACTATATAGATATATCATTAATATATATATTAACTATATAGATACATAGTTAATATATATATTATCTCCTGCTTTACTGTAGAAGGATCCTGAAGCCCTTAAATGACTGAGGCTTTTGTTTATATAACCCTTGGTTTAAATGGGTTATAACCAGTTAGTCACCCTGGTGGATGATGACCTATAATTTATGTCAACAGTTATGTCTTGAAAGCAACATTTTCTTTTAAAATTGGGCAAGAAATTATGATCTTTGAAATTAAATAGAATTCAAATACACATAAGCAGTTACTGTCTCATAAATGTATAACTAAATATGAAAACAATTCTTAGGCCATATGTTTTTGTATATACATGTCAACCTGGCCATATATTCATTAGACTATTCTGGTTTTGGCTTGCTACACTTAAATATTTGTATGTTTGCTACACATGGGCTTTGGGATTAAAGTGAAAAAGGAACATGAAGGGGTAGATCTGTGGCAAGAGTGGATACAAAAATAAGTCAGTCCCTACCTTCCTCCCCACTTCAACAATGGAGAGTTACCAGTTGATAAGAATACTGCAAAACAGAGACAGTTAACAGCTTGCACTGAAATCAACTCCTGTGTTTCTATTAATGGCATCCAAATCTGGCTGTGTTCATTTGTTTCCTTCCTTATGGTCATTCCTAATTGTTTCCCCAGTCTAATACCTTACCTGGCCCATCATCTGGTTGAACTCACCATGGAAATCTCAGAATGGCTCATCTCGCTTGCTAAACCCTGCCAGGTCTAATGTAACTACCAGATTCTCTATCACTCTGGGCCAAAATCTTTTATTATTTTCTTACAATTATGTGTGTCTTTCTACATGTGTTGTATCAAATCTGTACCTTCACATTCACAGCAGCTCAGCCTGTTCAGTTCTCCCACATGCAGAGCCAGATCTTGCTTGCTCCTTCTTTCTTGCTTGTCTTGACCCTTGCAGCATCTTCCCGTCAGACCTCGTACAACACGTAGATTTGTATCATGTTTACACCAAATAAAGCACAGTTGCTAAGCCCCCTATCTGAACATTTGATCCAGTCACTCTCCTCTTCATGTCCCTTCGCTAACTCATTGCTTATCACATGAAGAAATCAAGCTGCCAGTCACTACATTCAAAGAATTTCTTAACTCTCCCCCCACTACTTACCACCCTGATGAATCTCTTCTCCCCCCCACATCCTCTCATCTCCAGCAGCCCTGCTCCCCTCAGAGGTCTACGTGTTGGCTTCTCATCTCTTTGCTGTCCTGCATGCCTTGTTTTTTCTGCAGAGCTGCAATGTCACACCCTTGCATTTCTATTTATATTCAATTTTCTGAGAAGATGTGTACATCTCTGCCAACAGACTGCAAACCCCCTTGGCACAAGATACAGGGACTTTTCAGAAAGTCCTTAACATGTTAATAGTTTTTGCGAAGAAGAGACTAGAAAGAGTAACATAGTCCTAAGTAAGTGTTCATAGCTAAAAATGCAATGATGAGACAAACTGTGGTTATAGATTTGTGTGTACTCACAACAATCAACCAAATACTGTCAAGATCAAGAGCCTTTGGGGGGATTCACTGTTGCTAGCATGGTGAAATTCATACAATTTGTCAGGGCACGCATTTTGTCCGTGTTTTGGCTTATTAATTACAAGAAAGGATCTCTGAGCATAATTTAAACCAGCAAATTCTCAAGTGTGTGAGAAGTGATGTGTATACAAATGTCGCCCTATATTTTAGGGGTGCAAGAACTTAAACAAGGTCTGGAAGTATCTGAATAGCTGCTGCCTACACAGACAGCAATTTTAGAAAACTCAGCAGACTCTGAGTTTTTTATATATATGCATAAGGCAAACTGTAGAATTGGGAAATTTGGCCTGAGTATTGATCCTAGTCTACACATTGATATGAAATCCCCCTTGACAGCAGTGACTATTTTTCAGGAGATCACAGACTTGTGTCATCTTTCTTGTTCAACCACAAGAGTTCCTTCGTACTCAGTCACTCTGCCAAGAAACAAAACAGCTTTGTTAGACTTGTGCATGACAAATGTTTCAGAGAAAGCAGCATCTCGTCTTCAGCAAGAGCACCATATAGAGATAGAGATACATACAAAGGGATCAACCGCCCAGCAACTTGTTTGTCCTTGTTTTGGTTCCATTATGCAGCATCACCTTTAGCAAATTCTCTTACAGATCTGTATGTCAAGTGCTATCTTTAAATTGTATTTTTATGGCAAATGCAGGTTCTCAATTAGCATTGAACAAAATTGGTAAGGAATATTTGATGATCCATGGGACATGCTGCTTGAACATGCTGCCTGAACAATATAACATAGAACAACAAGGAAAGTATATGCCAGTCCTTTTTTGGAAAGGGATAACCAATACATTCTATTGAGAAGTATAGTTCCCAAGCTTGTCTATGATTTGCCTTTTAAAATCTGAGTCTTCATTTAAACAGTTTGCAATTCTGATTTTTGCTCAGATTTAGTTTTCCTCATGAACTAAATTTAGTAAAGTGTCTTTTTTGGAGCTCGCAAAGAGTTCTAGAAACACAACAGCACTACAAAGCTACCTCCTTTTACCCTAATGCTATGTTAAACTAAAGCCAAAAGTCAGCACTGATGAATAATTTATACTGGAACAGTTTTCAGAAACACCAAACTAATGAAAACTCATTGCAGTTTCCCTGCACTCCACCAGACTCCATCTCTCCAAACCTCAGTAGCATCACCAATACAATTATACATCACTAATTAAAAAAAGCATACATGAAATATTAAAAATTAAAAAGCAGAGAAAATGAATTGCATTTGTTTTAAAATTTAACAGTGCTGTTGTGCTGACTCCATTAGTACATGCTATTTTTTTATATAATTCTATATTTAGCCTGGTGCAGACTGCCCTGAATGGTGCCCTGAAGTCTAAGAAATCCAGTTGAGCTTGGTTTGATGTTTGTGTTCACCTCACTGTTGGTTACACTGGTCTTGATTGCATCTGCAGAGGCACGTTGTTCCTGTGCCTCCTGGAGCATCCAGCCACGGTCTTATTAGGCTGCACCTGAAGCAGTCAGTAATCAATAAGTAGTAACCAGTGATAACTGATTAGTTATCAGTTATTGTAACCATTTGTTTTGAGTTTAAATATCTAACAAATACAATTATTTATCGTTCCTTATACAAGTATATCCTGGATGTAATTTTCTTTGCTAACATACTAAGAACATTCATGGTATGTGGGAAACTTCCTCAAAATAGGTTGTATGAAATCTGAGACACACAGTGAACTGTTAAATACTCAAAATGGGAAGGCACCAGTCCTTTGAAAAAGCAATATGGATGCATGACCTACTTTTAGGAGGCCAGTAGAGACACTCATCCTGTACATCCATGTTCAGTGCGTGCATTGCTAACTGTATGGGAGAGCAGAAGACAGATGCTTCATCATGTCACACCCCTTTAATTAATCCTTAATCATTGACTCACATCTACTGAATGTCCCTCAAGTGTTATTTTTTCCACAACATTTACCTTAGCGTGTATTTCAACATGTGCTGTTCATTTTATGACTTCAGAGAGGATGTGGTTATGCGTTGACAGAAAGGAAGCTTTGCTGTAGATGGGAAGATAAAGCTCAAAGCACCTACGCTGCGTTTTGAATACCTTTTTTTTTACTTAACTGTCTTCCTTCTTGTGTCTCTTTCTTGGACAGGCACTTAGCACATAGGACCAGCACCCCATGTCCTGGGAGACTACCATTCTTGGCTCAGCCATGAATAACTGTGTGCTCTTAGAGGAACTGCTGATCAAAAAAGCCCAGCAGAAGAGGAGGACTTCACCTTCCAACTTTAAAGTGCGCTTCTTTGTCTTAACCAAATCCAAGCTGGCTTACTATGAATATCGCCATGGGGTACGTCAGCCATTTTCTCTTTTATAACAGAATAATGAAGGGAAGGATGAAATTTGTTAAAGGAAGGGAAGGATGCTAATGGAGGGAAGCATAATATTTGTTAAATTTTATTAACTTTTCTGGTCCTTACTACAGCACCATTCACTTGAAAATTGCAAAATGGTCAAATCAGAGGTGATCAGTGGGCGTTTGGTGTGCACAGAGGAATAAGACTACTTCGCTGTTTTATAGCAGGGATTTAGTTTTGTTGCAGGAATTTAGCATGGGCTGTTGTAACTGGAGTGTGTAACAGCTATGTGAGCCTGTGCCTGGCAGTTCACATGGGTACAGCAGTGACCTGGAGTGGCGTATTGCAAAGATGACAAGTGTAACCTAATTACATCTGCTAAAAATGTCATCCACAGATATTCACTCTCATTCTTTCCTTCAGGGCAGCAGACTGATTGATGGCTGGTAGGAGAGAGTCTTGCTTTTTAACAGAAATTCAGCTGCCATGTGTAACATAGTTCTTCTTCAGAGTTAGCTTCAGAAGGGATGCAATGACAAGACCCGAGCTCAGACTAGGCTTTGTTGCCCTAAGCTTGCATTTCCCTGGTTTACTAAATATGAAGAGAATTAGAAGTCAGTCTGAGCACCCCATTGTGCTGAGTGTTCTAGTGAAATGAGAATTATTTCCTTCTTCTACTTAGCTGGATGTTTGCTGAGCCTCATTATGGTTGTAAATAATATTGCTTGTTTTCCAGCAGTTGCTGAACATGCTGTTAATCCATTATGTTTAGGCACTGTTACTGTATGAAGAGCAGAACTGGGGATCATGCTGCCAGCACTGGAAACTTCAGACCATCTAATCTTGCTTAGTTGCAGAAAATTAAATTAAAACTGAACCTAATGAGAAAAGTGATCTTCATAGAATAGTGTATAGCTATGTGCCTTTGTATTTTGTCATAGCCTAGTTGAGACTGGATAACAACTTTAATGGTTAATAGACATTTTTACTTGCAGGTTATTTCTCTCAAATATGGCCAACAAATTGTTTTTCTTGCTTTTATTTTACAGACTGTGTTTTTCTTAACTCTGTATTTAAATAGGATAATATTTATTGCTGCACACTGTATATTTGATTTGAGACTCTCTTTGTCTGCTCTCCAAACTATCTTTCAAATGCCATTAAAGATTTTAAATTCCATTATAACTATTTCACTTATTCTGGGTTAAATTTGCAAAAGCATCTAACTGATTCTGCTGTAGGTGTTTAGAGAAGTCTTCACAACTAGTTTTCCTTGTCTCTTTCTGAGTCTTGGTGGACTTGAGATGAACTCAACATAGACTTTGCATAGACACGTTTGCGGAGTCACAGTAGGTGTCTGTCACCACCTTGAGACACTGAAATAGCTTGGAAAATGTGACTTGTGACTTTCAGTGGGGCATAGATTTCATAGGCTATGTGAGTGTCTCTGGAAATTTTCCCCCCATATCTTCAAATAATAGGTCAATTAGGTGAGATGAGGGTTTGGTATCTTATCTACTTTATGTTATATATTATGTATTTTGAACATGTACATATTATATATGTGTAGACATGTATATGTAAACACAGGTGCTCCTGTAGGCCCATATACACATTTGAGGGATGGTGGGTGTATCTGTAATTACAGGGCTGATTTTGCTTGAAAAGCCAATTTTTTTCTGACACAAACTACCAAAATCAGGTTGTTACACGAATAGAAGAGCTTCGTATGAAATTGAGAGAAAAGAGGTTGTCCTGTGAAATACTCCCAGAACCGATCCTCAGCCCATTCCATAATCTTCCCCAGAATTAGACGATCCTGGTGAGACCTCCCTGTGATAAAGTCATTGTTGTTCTGGAGAGGGAAGCTTAGGGCAACCCATGCAAGTACCATCTTGTTTTGTGCTGAGAACAGAATGAGCCCCCAGCTATTGAGTTCACAGCTAGTGAAGGGAAACTTACAGTACCTGCCTGACACATGGGCTATTCCCATCCCATTGAGTGAACTAGGACTGGGGAGCGTGCACAGGCATTGAAATCAATGATCTGTAGTGCTCATTCTCTGGCACTGGTTTGGCTCTGCTCCATGGGGACTCTCCAGAAATTTGTGGGGCCAGCAGGGGCTAGTACGGGCTGTCACCATTGCCAGCAAGCAGTTTGCATGTGGTTCTGCTCTGAAGGTTTAGGGCAGCGCAATAGGGGCATTGCTGTTCTCTGCCAGCTGGCTGCAGGGATGGGGAATATCCTCAGGCATGTGTACTGCTCCATAGAGATGGGACCAGCAACTGTCTGAGCTTTGAAAGTATGTAATTTTTAAGGGGAATCTCTGTCGATATTTGCTATAAGAGTTTTCTTTAAGAACCCCTTTCCAGCCTGGCTGGTATCTTACTGTACTCAGAGTTCAGTACTGTACAGTACCTACCTCTCCAGTCCCTGGTCAGTCAGTAATAACAGCCTGTGCATAGAGTCAGGTAAAACAATAATGAACTGCTTAACAGTTACACAAGTCCCACTGATTTCAATAGGGTGGCTTAGAGTAAAGCATACACTTATTTATTAAGCCCAGGTTTACATGTTTTGCTGCATTTAAAAGCGTTTAGCACCCAGTCCCTTTCTCTGCATTCTGACACTGTAGGTATAAAAAAGATGTTTAAGAGTTTATTGCAGCAGTCCAAAACAAGAAATTAAACAGGTCAGAAGGGTACAGGGATAACTCTGTAAATGATACCAGAAGCTGTCAAGACACCTGACATCAGAGAAGCAAATCTTTGCAATAACTGGAATGGCATTTTTGTTATAATGGCCATAGCTAGACAGAAAGCACTGTTCTCCTCAGGGGCCAAGCACACCATTGCCATTAATGTTAATGAAAGATATTTACATATCTCATTAGGAGAATGAGCCCCTAATAACTGACAACAATAAGAAGCTGTGTTTTCTGGAATTCATTACGCAGTGCACAATGCAGGGCTGTCTTAACATAAAGCAAAGCCCTGATAACAGGCACATGTATTCAGCCCCCGTCTTGACTAAAACACATCAGAAGGGCCTTTATTAGAACATGCAAACCAATTCCATGAGCAAAAATTCTTCATTTCTAGGGTTTGATGTTATAGCTACTGTACATGTGAGTAAATGAGCTTATGGGAATAATCACTTAACTGTTTCAATGAGTTTGATCCTCACAAGGCTAACAGATAATGCCAACATTATGTGATACTCTCAGGATTCCAGTACTGTTGCAGCACTGCAGAAGAAGCAGATAAATTAGTCCCTCTGGAGAGGTATCTAGGACAGAGTTTCAAATGTCCTTACATAGCAAAACACTTAAACTTGTGAGTTACCTATATCCCATTTGCTTAACGGCTTATGATGCTTAGTAAATCTTTATGATCCTTAGTAAGGGTTACCAGACAGAATAGTAAAGAGAGGTAGTTTTAGTATTTCAGACACTAAGCAGAGGTTTTTGCATAGTCTTCAGCATGTCACATTCCTGCCAGATGAGGACAGCCAGAAACGAGCATCTCTCCCTGTACTGCAGGCTGGCTGTAGTCTAGAAAGGGCACAGATGTCTGAGGCTCATGGCACACCTAGTGAATAGACTGCTGTCTTCTGGGCTAGCACCACACTAACATGGTACCTTGACCATTACATGATCCCTGCATCAGAGCTGCTATCTCGGCATGGCTCAGACCTGCAAAGAGCGCTCGGGTCTGTCTGTATCAGCTGTGGAGAAGTGCTCCACGTTCCTACACTAACTTTGCTTCTTCAAAAATAAGCATCTTGCCCTATACAGGCATTTTGAGAATTATTTCAGGGCTGGAAAGGTTGCTGGGAAGTTCAGGCACATAAATATTTTATATCTTCATGCACTCATGGGCTAAAATGAGTCCAGCTTTTAGAGGCAGCAGTGAAAAGCGCACACAGAAAAGGACTGAGTTCTCTTTTCATTTACATCAGCCCTATTCTTCCTACACTGGTCAGATGCTCAGGAGGTCAAATAGCATGAATCAGCCTTGTCCTGGGCTCTTTCATTCAGATCTTTGATATTCAGATGTAAAGATGGCACTTTAGTGTGCCTTGAAATTTGCTTTCAGTTTCTTGTTCAGGAGAACAAAGGAATAAACTTGGCTGAAAAGCCTTCTATCAGCATCAGAAAAATCCTTCAGCTGCTTCTGTTGAGTTATCTACATGTTGGGTAACTTGCAACAGTCCAGCTACCACCAGAAACAAAAGCAGCACTTTGTTCCAGTCCAACAGTCCGTTTTACCTCCATTATTCTACATAGAATCCAACTTGTCCATCCTGCCCCGGAAAGATTTTTTTTCCCCCAGACTCTAACATAAACAGACTAAGACTTTTCTTCCAGAGACCTCTATTTTGATGTTGCTCTAAATTAGAGTGACAAATCATACCATTCCTCATTGCTTTGTGTATTCTGCGTACCTTACAGTCATGAAGCTCTAATCCTCATACAAAATTGATTTAATTACAGTTTTAAAGACTACCTTCCAAATAAATACACGTGAGTAGATAGATTGTTCTTCATAACTTGTCATGTATTTATTAACAAGTTCTGCTTGCTTGCCAGAATTTGCAGTATCATCTGTCTTCTGATGCACATCTCCAACTAATTTATTAATAATACGCATATTGCATACATTAATCACATACAGTACACAAAGAAGTCAGGTTTTGGCATCTGTCTACATCACACTTGTTTCAATGAATTTTTATGTACTAAAATCAACACAACCTTAAATAAGATGTGGACAAGGTACAAACCTATGCATAATATTAAATGAATCCTTTAGTACACCTCTGTAAATGCAAAATGGGTTTTTTAATGATTCAAATTTTATTGTTGGAGCTGTGATAGGAGTAAGCTCATATTGTTTGCCACAATGAGCCTTGTTTTACTGTGAGATCACATAACCATGGTAATACTGGTTGGCGGCACTTCTTAAGTTCATTTAGTCCGCCTTTGTGCATGGGGTCAGCGTTAGATCAGCGCTCAGATCAGGACTGTCACCTACACACGGACAAGTCGGCTGCAGCACTGACAAGCCCCTGCTTGAAAGCCAAGGACAGAGAATTTATGTCACAAGCACACAGTCTCATTGCTCTAAAAATACTTTAATGTGCATGCAAGCCTCTTTTCACAGTGACATGCACTTTATTCAAGGGGAATGCAAACATCAAGGCTTTTGCGTTTTTGCTTTTATTTTTTTCCTGTTTGCTCCTGAGGGACTGTATATAGTGATAAAAAAAACCCTGCTTTGGTTTCACCTCCTCAGGCCCACAGAGACCCCCAGGTCAGGCTCTGGCCCTGTGCAGGGGCGCACTGAGCGCAGCTGGAGCACAGGGGACACAGGACAAGCAGTTCATGCCTAGTGCCAAGGCAAAGACCGACATCCACTTAATCACCGATTAACTATGGTTCCTTCTAGTCAAGACAGTAAGTGAAAGCAGGGAATGAAGTTTAGCTCAAAAATACCCTGACACTACAGAGAAGGTCATTAAACGCTCTGATTGATGGAAGCGTTTTAGCGGTTGAGTTTACAGAGGGCTGGAATTTCCTACCTTGCTCCTCCACAGCTATAAATTAGCTTTCCCCTGACCTCCTGCTTCAGCCAGCATTGCAAAGGAAGAGCCGCACAGGCAATGGGGATGAAGTACAAGGAGATGGAGATGTGAACACAAACACCCAGTGATGCAGGGCAAGGAAAGCCTAGGTGCAGTGTAGAGAGCCCCATGTTTTCCCCTCACCAGCACAAAAGAAACAAGTTCTTAATACAACTATTGGACCAAAGGGGCCTTATGATACATGGCGTGCTGCCTTTCTGTGCCAGAAAATGCTGCCTGCTCTCTCTTCCTGTGCTGTTTGAGATAAAGCTCTGCCCACCTCTGCCTTACCTCTCTCTAGCATTTGGCTTCCCTCCCTTGCCTCTGATTCCAGCACTGGTGCCTACTTTTCTTGCCAGGGCTCTTTGGTAAATAAGTGGGGTTCAGCAAAACCTTTAAGCGCCCACAAAAAGACCTTCAGCTGAAGTTCTTGGTGCAGAGCATTTGACGAATGGGCTTCACAAATAGCAACAGCAAAGTGTTAGCCAGAAAGTAGCAAATTCCTCAGACTGCAGAGCCCATATCTTACAAGATCTTAGACATTCACAAAGCCTGAGGGTGCGGAGCCACGGTCAGAAAGTGTTCTAACAGCTCAGATCTGCCACATACAGCAGCTGCTGACAGCTCTCTGACCTTTCACCATGGGCTCCACATCCCTGCATGTGGTAGATGCCAGGCAGCTTATTCCCTGAGCAAGCACCATGAGATGCCTTCAGAATCACAGGTTAAAGCTGTCAATTGTCCCATAGTCAATTGTCCAAGTATCTAAGGCCAGTAGGGACCATTGGGATTACCTAGTTTATGCAGTGGACACAAACTAAAGGATTAATCAGTGAAAGAGCTGCTGGAGCTGTGTTGGCAAGAGGGGGTGAAATAGCAAAGATGAAGACAGTAATGTGTTGGGCTTGTGACGAACCTGGCTCTGTGCAGAAGTGTCAGCTCACCTTCCCAGAATTGCCACGTTGCAAATAACACACCAAATGAAATAAAACAGGATGGACTGATCCGCAGCACACTGACAGCAGCATGCCTTGCTTATCTTTACACACACATTATCTTTACACACACATTACACAGTAAGACCACTGATGCTTTTTCTGACTGACCAGCTAAAATATCTATGTAATTATACTCCAGTCAGTCTGAAAACAACAAACAGAGATTAGTCAGCATGTTCTGCCTCTCCCCTTTAGGAACAAGTCTCTGAGGTTTTTTGGAGACCATTTTTAAGAGGCTTTTCCTCTCCACTCCATTCCAAATGGCCCGGTTGCTTTTGTTGGATTAAAGTGCAATCAAGCATCACAAAAGCAGGGACATGTTTAGTTTCCAGCCCAGTTTCTGGGTAGTGCCTGGTTTGTGAGTGGTATTTCCAGTTGTTTGTGCTGCTACAGGGATGTAATTGCTTTTTATCAACAAAGTCCCATCTGCTGAGGATCTACTGGGCAATGCACTGGCTGTGAGACATACCCTGACATTTCAATGCAACATGAGATTATGAGAATATGAGGAGCTTCCATTTCTGAGTTATGTGATTAAAAGGAGCACAGTAGGTGATGAGAGCTGCAGGATGACTGCATAATGCTCCTTGAGAAAGCTGGGCCCTATATTTCAGCAGAGTCTGGAGAGATATCAACAATCTGCAGTGAAAGAACAGAGTGTGTGACTGGCTTCCTAAAGCCTCACAGGACGACTCTATGTGGTTAAGCCCTGGGACTTCAAAGGAATAAGATGAAGGATGGTTCAATGCTACCAAAATTGAAGGCTGTTATAGAAAATAAATGATTTTGGGTCTCAGCAAAAGGGTAGAAGTCCCAAAGGCAGAAAAAATGATAGAGGAGGTTGTGGCAAAGCGACAGAGGAAGCCAGACTTGGCTTCTTCTGTGAAAGAAAAACGGGAATAGACAAGAATAGAAGAAAATAGATGGGGAAAATGGAGTTCAGTAAGGGCTTCTAAGGCTTGGCAATACTCTTGACATTTAATTGGTATTTACATTTAGGGGTGCTTTACAGCCTTGGTTTTATTGATATAAAAAGGTCCCAATTCACCCCATAGACCTACATGCGAAGATGTTGTCTACAGGAGACAGTCCTGGAAGTGAATCCAGATGCACTGGTTAAACTGTAAGCAAACACAAATAAAAAACCCAAATACACCAGCAAAATGCAGCAAGAGCAATGTGAGACCACACTGCAATAATTTCCCCTCTTTCCTCAAGTCCAATTATACAAAGGCGAAATACCCAGCCAGTTGTGCAAGAATGAGGTTTGAGGAGCTTTGCGTCCTCTCAGGTTTGAGGCTGTTGACAGTATACTATGGCAAACCTCACCCCATCTCGGTGGCATCAGCTTCTTCACTGTTTTAGGCTAAATTTAATGATGAAAGGTAGCAACGGAGCAGCAGTGAGGGTCAGCACAGCAGTGGGGACAGCTGCCACCAGCGGGACAGAGCTGCAGGGTCACAGTGACATAGGGAAGAAGGGGCAAGAGGGAGCTGGAGGGTGAAGGACACAAAGGGCTGCATTATAGGTCTGAGGGAGAGCAAGAAGGTTGCCAAAGTCTTGCTGTGTCCCTGAGTGATAACCTGTGACAGGTACAACTCAGTCATTGAAGTTCATGCTCTGAACATGAAGTTCATGCTCCTGCACAAACAGAAGCTTTTGCAGTATTTGGGGGTTCATAAATCTCACTGATTTCCATCACACTGTCACAAAGCTGAGCTGGGAGACAGCAAGTGTTTAATCTCTACTGAAAACAAAGCAAAAGCCTCTAAAGAGCAAACATATTTGTAGTGAATCCTTCAGAAGCGTGCATCAGACACCAAGCTTCAGCAGAAAGAACCAGAGAGGTGTTTTGTTTCTTGGAACACAGATGCAGTAAAAATGCTACATTTGAGCTAAAATGCAAAGGTTTGAAAATCTCAGAACCCAACTATTTTTCTAATAAAATATTCATTGTTTTGTAGCTTTTCAGGATGAAACAGGAGTGTTGCCAAACTGAACATTTCATTAAAATAGGTCCTTTTGGTTAAAAGGGCATTTCATTTTGTTGGAAGAAAAAAGAAAACACCTTGAATTTCAATCAAAGGTTTTGACTTTCACTAAGAACCCTTGTGCTGAGTTGAAATGTATGTGTGTTCATATATGTGTGTGTATGCTCATGTATCTGTGTGTACGTGCAGTCCATGTGGAGGTGCCATATATGAAAATGATTCTTCGTACTTTCAAATGTCTTACATAATCAGTTAATTTACTACTCCACCATTAAAATTAAATCCCCCATGGACAGGACAGTTTTGTCTAATCATTCACTTTATCCACAACCATTATCATTAACCAAGTGCTTTTCTCTGTCTTTTAGAAGAAAAAGACTTTGAAGGGTTCTGTGGAGCTTTCCAGGATTAAATGTGTGGAAATTGTGAAAAGTGACATCATCATTCCCTGTCAGTATAAATACCCTTTCCAGGTGAGTCTGTCTGGTGACTGTACTGATAGAGAGATACCACCTCATTTAGTATTTCAGTAAAACTCTCCCTCACAGTGCAGTTGTTAATGAGCCCAACGCCAGGGTGAATAACAGCACAGGAAGAAAAAGCAAATCAAGGTTTGAAATGACCTGAGGAATCACAGACTGCATTTTATAACAGGGTCTATAAACTCTTACACTAATTGGTCTTAAACTGGAAAGGATCATTAGATCTTCTAATCCTATCCCGTGTTTAACACAGTATTCAGCTATGCCACTAACTCATGTTTGGAGAAAGACCATGTTTCATGCATGGAATCCTCCCAGGGTTTTGGCTGATTTACGTGTGTGGTGCTGAAACTAAAGACATTCAGTGGCCTTTGCATCAGAAACTGGTGAATGTGATGTGCTAGGGAGGCTGCTCCAAGAGGAGAACAAAGAGACCAGTACTGGTGGGCTGGTAACAGTGGACCAGTCATGATGGACAGTGCTCCACTGAGGTTGCGGTATTTGCTCCTGCTCGTAGCACATCTAAATTTTATCCCACAGTCAGTTTTGTGGTATTTTGTAAAATTATATTGTCTGGGTTTAAAAAAAAAAAATCTCAGCTGCACCCATCTGTAAATCTTCTGTGGAACCATCAGTGCCTTTTTAGGTTTGTTTGAGCCCCTTGCAGAGAGGCATGAAATGAGTGATTCTGTGCATGCTCATGGCTACGTCTTTTGGGGAGCTGCTTACTGCATATTCCAAACTCTGCCTTACATTGTCAAGGCATCATAATATCAAGAGGAGTGGCTTTAAACAAGTGGGAATTATTCCTTTCCTGTTTCTGTTTTTTGTAAAGGAGGTTGTAATTTATTTCTATGTAGCATGAAAACTGGGTCACACAGCTGTCTGCGTGTGCCTGCAAGGGCACCAGGCCAAGAGACAGCAAATGTTTCCTGTTCTTCAAACAATAATCACCTTTGCCTCATCTGTACCCCTGGAAAAAAATTAAAAAACCAGCTGCTCTCTTCCAGAAACCTCTGTTCAAAGACAGTGGTCAAAACATCTGTGCATCAAAGAGATCAGGTCCCATCTGGAATTAAACTGTTGAGACAAATATTGGAAGAGAACTATAGATCATGCATTAAATCAAATTTTAGTCATCCAATTCAGTTTATGAGTCATCTCAGTTCTTGTGATGATTTTACTCCCTGGCCTGAAATTTCAGAAACATTCTGTGTTTCTCTTCCTTCATTTATTTGTCGTTACGGCCAAGTAAATGAAAACAGCATCTTGATTGCTCATTGTTCATCTGCTCCGGCTTCTTATTTCCCCTCTATAATCCTACTGAAAGCTATTAAAAACTTTGGAGAATAACAGCAATCCAAGTATCTCCAGGGAGTTGCATGAGATCTGTATTTATACAAAAAAAAAAAGGCTAAATTTGGCTTTTAGATCTTAAGTGAAGGTATCTTAACAAGAAACCGCTAAGAAACAGAAGCCATTTCCCCAGAGATGCTTTAGAAGGATAAACGCAGCCAGCAAGTAACATGCTAAACCCTCTGCAAATTGAAATGGGTACATCTCCACTGATTTCACAGGCATTTCTTAAGAGCATAGAAATGATGTAATCACTGCTTGTCCAGAATTCTTTCTTGATCATAATCTCTACTCCATATTAAATAATAAAGTCAATGAGGTTAAGAGATGCTTTTGCACAGACTCTGTTAATCCACTTTCTCATGTCATCATTTTGTGTTTAACTTGTTGGTATGAGGGCTTCTCCCTGTTGCTTTCAGTGGCTCCATCGTGCCCAGCATATGTGGGATTGCTTCTAATGACTTGCTCTCTTCTTCACTCCCCTCTCCAGATCGTCCACGATAACTACATACTCTACGTGTTCGCACCCAATCGTGAGAGCCGGCAGAGATGGGTCTTTACACTGAAAGAAGGTAATAAAACCCCTGTGCTCACCTAATGTTGAAGTTACTTATCCCAGACCAGGTTTTTTACAGACTATAATGCAGAGAAAATATGCAAGAAGGGTCAATGTCATAGATTTAAGCATGCAAAGTGATATTGGGGAATGAGGTTATAATATCAAATTGCTTGTGTGTTTGCAGCAGCAGTAGAAAATTTGGCCATGGAATGCTTTATTTGCTTCTTTCAAGGATAAACTGTTAATATGTTACTGTAATTTGAGGTTTCTTATTCCGGAAGAGACGAGGGTTTTTCTATGCCTATTTTGTTTTTAGAAATTAATCTTTTCTGCATAGCAGATTTTTCAGCTCTTACTAATAGATTTTTTGTTTAGATGACAACCTTCTTAGAGAATCATGATTATTAAGTAACATTTTTGCATGTAGCTTTCATTTCCTGTTCACCTCCTGAATTGTGCTGTGCTCTGCTGTAATGATGCTGAACTGAAGTTACCATAACTAACCACTGCAGGCAGAAACGAAGCCTAATACTTGACATAAGGGAAGTGTTACTTGGTTACATGAAAACTGCACCAAGCTTCTGTCATAGCTTTTTCCTGCTTTGTAACACAAGCTGCTGTATCGCTAACTCTGAAAATATTGTGTCTCATGGAGATATTATTAAATTCATGCACATATTCTTGCAACTGTTTATTCCCCTTCTGGACAGCGCTCGCTCCAAGCTTTTACTTTATCACATCTTCTTGTTCAACATTCAGAGACTGTCCCTTCCCTTGAACAATTTCAATAGTCTCTTGAGACAGGCCAGCAGAGATGCTTTGTTCTTTTTAGGAAAATTATTATTACAGATGAAGAGCCTGAGCTTCAAGAAGGACCTTTAATCACTCATACAGATACTCAAGACTAGTATTTACATGTGCAAAAAATGGTTAGTGCTGGTGAATGCCAGCTTATTCAGCTGCTTGGCCTCCTGGCACCAGGCCAAACCAGCAAGTGCCTGTGCCCTACATCCACAGATACTGTAAAGATGTAGTCTCTCATGGGAATCAACAGTATACGGACTTCCAGGTTTTATTTCCTTTTAGGTTTTGGTGTTTATCAGTTTAAAGAGAGAGACACTTTGGTAGGATTCTGGTCTCCCACATTAGAGAGGTATAGGCTCCATCAGCAGCAGGAAGGCTATTCCTCCACATCAGTGGTGAAATTGAGTCTTTTTGGGAAAAAGAAAAACATCAATGGAAGAGGCTGATATGTAATAAGAACTAAAAGCTTGGTTTGACAAGAAGCTTCTTTTGAGTGGAGATTATTTCCATTCAGTTCTAGATGTCTTTAAGAGCTGATGTGAACGCAAATAAATTAATTTTTCCCCTCTTTTTATGTCTTCCTTTTCCTTCCCCCAACATTTTCCAGAAATTATAAACAACAACAGTTTGGTTTCAAAGTGTCATCCAGATTTCTGGATAGATGGCAAGTGGATATGCTGCGCTCAGACCGAGAAGATGGCAGTTGGCTGTGTGGAGTATGATCCTACCAAAAATGGTATGGGATTTGTTAAGACCATCCCTACTTTGAAAATATTTATTCCTAGCAAAAGTAAAGGGTTGAATTTGTCTCGTACAAAACATCAAAGAATATCATGTTACATTTCCATCAGGAAGCATGTTGCTGGCTTCTTGGTATATCATGGCTTATATTTAACTGTATATGGCATTCTTTGTTTTGCGTTAATATTTTCCTCTGTGTGATGCTTGGGGCTGTCTTTGGAATCAGATAGAGAACTAAGAATTTGATCAGCTATGATCCATCAAAAACCCATAATAAGAGCTTTCCTGATACACACGCATTCAACCCTGTGCGTCCTATTTTGTCCTAACCACACTTCCTCTGTGGTTTCAATGGCTAAGCGTAATCTTTACTTTGTCTCCTGAAAAGACTTATAAGCAATCAATCATTCTTAACCCAAGACACTGTAACCCTGTACCTGGGGGATTCCTTAAGTAACCTGTACCCCAGTTTCAAACCCATGCTGTGTGGCTGAGTCGCTGCGTGAGTGCAGACTGTCTTACTCTAAAAGGCCAAGACTCACTATTCACTGGGTTTATATCACCTTTATCAATTCATTACCTTGACATTTTCTCCCCTGGTTTTGTCCATGTTTACTTCAAATTATTTTTCTTGATTACTTTCCAGCCTCAAAAAAGCCTCTTCCTCCCACTCCTGAAGATAACTGGGTGAGTGCAGTGAGGCACATGAAGCTGTTCTTGGTGTCCTGTCCTGTGTGTTTAACTAGCAGTGGTCAATATACCCCCATTAAGGTTCACTGCAGTGCAGTGACCTGTAGTATCACCTGAGATAACATTCCCTGGGCTTTTCTCTTGCCTTTTCCGTATTTTTCCATGAGCCAGAGGTTCACTCCTACAAAGTCAGCCTGGTTTCACAGATAACTTTCCAATGGTGGCTGAAGCTTCAACTGTTTTTTGTTTTCAATCTATAGACAGGGAAATTTGGGAAGTAGGAGGGATATGAGAAAAGCTGCTGTGAAGGGGAATAGAGAAGTGATTTTCTTGTCCATTGGACAAAATGTCATTAGCTTATTTAATAAAAAGGGAGAAAAGGGAGAAGCAGGGCATGAGAAAAGGGCTGGAGGGCAGCAGAGCATGGGACAGTCCCCCTCTAGGGAGGCCATGGAGATTTTATCACAGAAGGGTTTTAAGAGGAATCTCTGAATAACAGATCAGACAGAGGTAATCCTGCCTTAAGAAGTAGATACCTATTTTCTGTGCAAGTGAAATTTCTATATTAAATTAATTGTTTAAATATGCTAAAAATTCTCATCTTGGCACCATACCCCATGAGACAGCCTGGGGTGCTTTCCCAGCTTTAAGGCTTTTGAGCCCAGAGAAAACCAATGCTGCCAGGGATATATCACTTTAGAGAACATGCCATTGTTTTTTATGACTATGAATATGATGAGCCTTTTGCCTAATTTGTGCAGAAATTGTTGCTAGACCCAAAGGAAGCCTTAGTCATGGCCATATATGACTATGAAGCCCAGAATCCGCAGGAGCTGACATTACAATGTAATGAGGAATATTATGTGATTGACAGCTCTGAGGAACATTGGTGGCTGATTCAAGATAAGAATGGGTAAGTCCCTTTTCAACAGCCAATTTACAAATCCATTCTAAATCCAGTTTGTTCTCCTATTAACATATATGCTGGCCTCTTGTATAACTTTTGTGAAAGTTATCCTCTGTTATACAGGGAAAAAGTGATGGAAGGTTATTTATAGTAACTTTCTTCCCTTTGATGTTGCTTGAATTCAGGCAGCTTAAGGAAAGGATCTGAATGTTAATTAAAATAAACAGCCCTCAGCTCAGGCCAATATTTGCTGTCATAAATGTGGGGGGAAATAGTGATAAATGTGAAACTTTGCAAGTTTAGGGGTCCAATCAGTTGTTTCCTTCTCCAGTAACCTTACTAAATACATAACAATCATGCAAAGAGCAGGCAAATCTGCCAGGGCTGACTCCTACAGATGCAGAGAAAATCCTGTCTGTCTGGCACACTCACGCCATGTCCTATTTCAACAGGCATGAAGGCTATGTGCCAAGTAGCTACCTGGTGGAAAAATCACCCGAGAATCTGCAAATATATGAGTAAGTGGTGCCTGTGTTTGTCTCGTGTCTCCAAGTGCCCTGGATTTGTTCTACAAGCCTCAGACATCGCTACCCCGCATAATGTGTCACCGCTCATGCTGGGGACGCTAAATTCAGATGCTTTTCAGCAGAAACTTTACTAGCCTTGAAACGCTGACTGGGAGTCTTTTGATGTTTTCAGATGGTACAATAAGAACATCAGCAGAAGCAAAGCAGAAACACTCCTCAAGGATGAGGTAAACCAGTGCTACATGCAGGGTGGATGGGCAATAATAATTAATGAATGACAAATGAGGAGAAGCCTGTGAGGGTTGCTTTGTGTAAGGGAGAGCTGGACCCTGGGTTCCTGCTGTGGTGTTGTCCTTGGCTGTTCTTCGTGTGCGATGCAAGATAAAGGATCACTAGCAGCCTCCCCCTTACCTCCATGGTAGCTGAGTGTGGGCAGAGAGCCATGCCATCCTTCTTTGGTTAAATAACTGGGGCTGGTGGAAAACACTCTTTGGGAACACTGCATCGACTGAAAACTGTGATTTTAGCTCATCTGTTCTGCCTCTGCAGGAGGCCTGTGGATGCAGTGGGTCTCTGAAATATAACCAATCTCGTGCTGAAGTGTTTTGGGTGAAAGCCAGAAGTATGGGTTTGGGCTTTTTTAGTTCTGTGTGTGTGTGTGTGCATGTGAGCATCTTTCATTTCTCAGCTGAGACAGTTTTCCAGTGAAGACTGTAGTGAAAATAGAAAGAATAAACTTCTTGTTCAAATTTTCCACACAAACATACTCTCAGCTTTAAAATCACCTCTTATACTAACAGGACACCCAAATAAAGTGTTGTTTCTTGCAATGATAGCATCTTATGCAAAGAAAAGCATTTTTGTGTAGTTTTATATATTGTTTTAGTTAGTATAACTCCTACAGGATCTGTCCACGCATGGTTTAGTGATCTTGTTTTTCCTTCTGGTCCTACCAGCACAACTTCTCTGCAGCAGCTACTCCCATGTGGCTGCAGAGTAGCTTCTGGCTCAAAACCTTGCAGCCCCCACAGCTTCCCCCCAAAAATACGACCAAGCTCACAAGTGATCTTTGGCCAGATTTGCTGCCAAGTGAGACAGAAGGACAAGAAAAGAGCTTCAAGTAACTAACTTGCCTCTCTGTGCAAGCAACACCACACTGCCAGGGAGATGAGTCCTAAAGCCCTCACTGTGCATGATAAAGATGCTTTTTAGAGCTTCTCTGTGCTAGATATTATATAGTGCAGGTATGGTAGAAGTTGCACAGACGTGCATTAAAGAGATAACCCTGGAAAGTGTATAGCTCAGTGGGCTGATCCCATCTGGTCAGATGGTAGATGTTGCATAGATGTGCATTAAAGAGATAACCCTGGAAAGTGTATAGCTCAGTGGGCTGATCCCATCTGGTCAGAGCTGAGCACTGAAAGTCAGCAGCTCATATGCAGGGGATGCAGTAGCAGTCTCAGCCTTTGTGTTCACCTGGAGCTGAATCAGGTGGGAAACAGGACAAGGCAGGGTGCAATTGGTGGATTAGGTTTGCATCAGGTGTTGTGGGTGGATAGATGACACCTAAAATGAAGGAAATCTACCATGTAGAGAAAAGGAGGGGAAGAAATAATCAGGCACTTGGGATGCCAGATGAAAAGCATCTTTATCTGCAAACAGAGGAAAAATGTGTTTTTTGTTATGAATGTGTAGATCAGCACAGCATATTGCATCCAAACTGTTACATTAAATCTCCTCTACCTCTGCCATCTGATCCATTAGTGCCTGGCCCTTCAGGATTATGACCTACGATACATTTTAGCATTCAGATGAGTAGAAAACAATTAAAAAGGAAAATTGTTCTGTGAGTGCCAGAGTGGAGAAACCCTGCTTCCCTACACAGTTCTGTTTAGATACAGGATGACTGGGGGACCTGTGAAAGGCAGGATCTTGTCCAAGCTTTTCCCATTTGTGGTACATTGGCAAATTATCCTTCATACATTCCCATATGGATTTTCTGGTGTTGCATAAATCGTACTCTTTTTCTGTGGCTGCTCTCTCAAATGGAGAGCACTCAAAGAGGCTTCTCTTTCCACTTGGCTGCTCGTCGCATTGGATTTGTGTGAAATTATTATCACCAGTGTTCTGCCAGATTGAAAAGAGCCAATTGGTTCAAAATTTCTCGAGAGGCTTGGGGGGACAGAGGCACACGCTCATGTACGCCACATGTACACAGCACAAGTGCACACGTCTCATTTCCTCAGGAAGCTGAGCTAAAAATACAGAGCACACGAGAGAGACCAGATTCATGTACCTGCAGGCATGGGCAGCCACCAGAGCTGTGCATGGAACAGACCAAGCTCTGTCAGCTGGCTGATGGCCCCACTTCTCCTACATGTTTAGCACATCCTCATGACAGAGTAATAAGGAAGGCTGAAATGAGCAGAGCTTTGTCCCTAGACCACTTCTCTTTTGTTCCCATTATGTCTCTAACCAGTTTTCTCTCCTTTGCTCCTGTTGCAGGGTAGGGAAGGTGCTTTCATGGTGAGAGACTCAAGGCAGCCTGGCATGTACACAGTCTCTGTTTTCACCAAAGCGTTAAGGTACAGCTGAGCTCAGCAGCTTTTCACATCAATTACATCAATGAAATGGCTTCTGTGAGAGTGTAATCTCTGTTTTGGCATTATAAAGAGAGAGCAGAAGGCTCATGAAAATTATAGAGGAAAACACTTCCAAAAAAGGCAGAAAAGTTAGCTGCCATTCGCAAAGTGTATTAAAGGCTCCACTTCTCCCTCCATCTAAATATATACCTATAAATAGTGTCTTAAATGTCACTGGGGTTGAAATTTTAATGGCATTGTCTACCCAGATTAAGTGTTGGTAGGATCAACATGGAGTATATCCTGGACTCATCAGAGGTGGGTAATACAAGAATAGTGAAAGGGTTTCAGTGATGGGGCAGAAAGTTTCGCTTCAGAAAGAAGAAGTAGAGAAACTGTGCTCAACCTGCCTTATCAGGAAACCTCAGCCTCTGTAGAGATGAGACCATCTGTGAGTGAGAGGGAGAACATGCAAGCACACAGCTTTTGTTAGCAATGGCAACTCACTCCTAGCTCCCCACTCATTCATTGTGCGTAGGGAAGGTTCTACCCTTTTCTCACTTGCTCCTCTTCCATTTATACCCAGATTCCTGTCTTTTTGCTGCAGCCTAGTTTTCCTCAAAGAAAACCTCCTCTTTTTTCAGCACGGATAACAATCCCGTTATAAAGCATTATCACATCAATGAGACAACTGACTTTCCCAAGCGATACTATTTGGCAGAAAAGCATGTGTTTGACTGCATACCTGACCTCATCAACTATCACCAGCACAATGCAGGAGGTAAGTAAAGGCTGATGCTGAGCAGGGAAGCTTCTGTTTTACCATGCAGCCAGGTAACTGTTTTGACTGAAGGAAGGCTCCCAAGCCCCCTGTCCTTACAATGAAATCTTAAATGGCATCACATTTTCTTCCACTTATCCTGGCACTCATGGTGGGAGAATGATCATCTCAGGCCAGCTTCCAGCATTACATCTTCATTCTGGTTATCCTTCTAAGGCTGACTATGACCAACATGAATGTTATAGTGACGTACTATAGAGAGCCCTTTCATTCCTGGGAGCCAATGGGGATGTGTCACCACTGTCAGAGCAAGCTACCTGTTTGAATTATACTGCAGACCCTTCTTGCCCAGGAGGTGATATATCCCTGGGCCTCGATTTGACACAAATTTAGGGGCATGGCCATGATACATAGCCAGACATGGGAGTCACCAAAGACCCCCATCCCTACAGCCCAGGAGTACCAAGGGAAATCTTGGGCTTCAAAAATACCCTACAAATAAAAGGTATAATTTTGAATTTCGTCAGAATTAATAGAAACTCACCGCTTACATTTGCTGACAGAGTGAAAATGGGAAATTAGCTGAAACTGCTCAGAATTGGCTTCCTTCTAGCAGGCAGGAAATCATAGTCTGAATAGAGGTTTAGCTGCCCTCAAGTGGAGCTGGGAACTCAGTACAATAAACCTGCTTCCAGTATCCAGGCTGCCTTCTGAGTAGTGACAGCCACACTTCCCATGACTGTGACAACAACCGGAACCCAGCTTTTCCTCTGTTATCCAGGTCTTGTCACTCGCTTACGGTATGCAGTCTCTTCTTGGAGGAAAAAGGCCCCAATCACTGCAGGGCTGAGCTATGGTATGGTACTCTCATGAATATATGGGAATCACACTCCTCACTGGTTAGCTGGGTGGTCCTGAGTATCCCCTTGGATATTGATGAATATTCGTGTGATGATCACCACAATAAATAGCTTTCCTCAGACCTTTACACTGCACTATTCACTAGGTTATCATCTTTGTTATTACCATTGATAACTGAATGAACTGATTGTGCAGTGCCTTGAGGGAGGTGATGAGAACCCCAGGGTCTCAATGAAATCAACATTAAGTACTGAAATGAATGAACAAAAGTGATGGAAGTAGGAGCATAGCATAACTTGATGAAATCTGAGTCCCTCCTGAAAGATGCCTCCTTTTGCACATTGCTGTCTACAAGATGTTTGCTGGTATCATCTTTATTGTAACTTTGAAACATAAAAGAAATTTAAAACCGTGTTATGCTCAGTAGTGCACATATGCGTGGTAGAAACAATTCTCCTTGAAGAACTGGATTGACAAGACAAATGGGGGGGGGGGGGGGAAGAGGGATGTTTCTGTTCCTGTACTTAAACATGACCTGCAGCGCAGACTAGTCAAATGAGTTACCAAAGGTCAGACAGACAATTTGAGGGAGAGCCAGAAAGTCTCACTTCAAGTCCTGTCTCAATGTTTAACCCATAAAAGCTTTTTGTTTCACAATTTACTGCTAGATCCTTACTCTTTGTCCCTTACAACCAACAGGAAAATTCATCATTAACCCCTCTGAGCTCACCCGTGTACAGGAAATCGGCAGTGGTCAGTTTGGCGTGGTCTACCTTGGCTACTTGATGGAGAGGACAAAAGTAGCCATCAAGACCATTCGTGAAGGAGCAATGTCTGAAGAGGATTTCATTGAGGAAGCTAAAGTCTTGATGTAAGTAGTAGATTCACCACGAAAATCAGACCCTGAAGGATTCATAAGACTGAACCAAAGTGTTGTGATAATGTTCAGGAATATGAATGGGGAAATTAAACTTGGATTATGTAGTGTACATAATAAATAGTATACATATACATAGTAGAGAGAGAGACCAGTGAGCTCTGCTGTTTGCAAAGAAAGGCAATTCAAAGTGTAGGTGAATTACGGTCCTAAATCTACAAATGTCCAGAATGGTCTTCCAGATTTCTGCTGTTCTGGAAGGCAAGAAAAATTGATGATGTGTTTTGGAGAGCAAAGTGGTTTTCATCAAAAATAATTAGATGGAGAAATCTCTTAAAATTTGAGGGAAATTTGACTGAAAACCTTAGCTGCAAATTCTATTTTTTACTTTGCACAACTGAAAGTGTTTCCCTTTGGGTTTATTGACTTTGTTCTCTCCCTTCAAAAACAGATGGAAATTGATTTTGGTTTTATTTGATTGGGTGATTTTCCATGCAGAAAAGTCTTTTGTTGACCATTACCATCAAAAGGGGATTATACTTAGTGCTATTTGACATTAGACTTTGTCTACACATTTGCTTCTTTCTACTTAGTAGTTTGCCTTTGCAGAAAGAGGGTCGCAGCAGTGTGACATAGGAGGCCAAATATAACACTCTTACTGTAAGCATAGAAGGCACTGACTCTGTTTCAGCTTCTTTTCCACCTTCCCTCCCTATCCCACAGGAAACTGTCTCACCCCAAGCTAGTCCAACTTTACGGTGTGTGCTTTGACAACACCCCCATATGCCTGGTGTTTGAGTTTATGGAGAACGGCTGCTTGTCCGACTACCTCAGGAGCCAGCGGGGCAGTTTCTCAAAGGAAACCCTCCTGGGGATGTGCCAAGATGTGTGTGAAGGAATGGCTTATCTGGAACAAAACTCTGTCATCCACAGAGACCTCGTATGTTGGTCCAACACAGACTTTTCCTCTGCTCCAGCTGAATGTTTTCCTGTGCTTTCTCCCTTCCTCGATTTCAGCTTTCACACTCCTCCTGCCTAGCGGTTGATAGGAGATGCAGTATCTCCCCTTACTGCTGAAGAAGCATCAGTACTGTAGGAAAATTCCCATCCCCTGAAGGGCTGATTAAACATTTCCCTTAACTGTGTTTGGAAGAGAAAAAATGAGTGAAAATGCCAGAAAGGCTTGTTCTAAACATGCATTACTGGTAAAATGCTTTTAATTACGTGGTGTTCAATTAAGCCACATCAGCCACTGCTGCTGTTAGGGGATCGAGAACTGTGAGTAGTTGTGGATATTTTAGGACCTTTCTCTGCCCCCTCTGGGCAACAAAGGCCTGGAAGTCAGACTGATGCTTTGGTGGCAACAGGAACATGCTGGCCATAAAATGTACACAAAGCATAAGAACCTCAAGTTTACACCTTCATTGTATCAAAGGAGGTGGAAACTTTGATTCTCCTTTCTTTAAGCACTATCTGCCCTACCAGGATGGAAGCATCTGAGTGTTTGTGAGTCTCACCTCTGACCTTCTGCCTTTGCACCTTCTTTTCTTGCAGGCCGCTAGGAACTGCCTGGTGGGAGAATCCCATGTGGTCAAAGTATCTGATTTTGGGATGTCGAGGTAATGCCACCATGGCTGAGCATGCTGCTTGCAGGGCTGTCATGGGAGAAGGGGGGTTACTCAGCATGCTGCCGCCTTTTCCTTTTCCAGGATTGTCCTTGATGATCAGTATACCAGCTCCACGGGGACCAAGTTCCCAGTCAAGTGGTCTGCTCCAGAGGTTTTCTCCTACAGCAACTATAGCACCAAATCTGACGTTTGGTCGTTTGGTAAGAACCTCTTGTCAGAATGGAAAAAAAATAACAAACACCAGCTTAGACTCAGTCCTCAAGTAAACTCTCCTAAACACAACATCCTCTGGGCTCCCAGGGTGTTTTGCCTGAATACTGGCTTTGGAAAGCACGCCTCAATCATTTAAGTGAAAGAAAGAATCATAAACTATATATGTAATTTGAAGCACTGCAGATACTGCCAAGGTGATGTGTTATACCTGTTCAATGCTATGTAATGCCAAATAATTAGCTTCATTTCATGCTGATAATAGCAGAAGTGTCCAAGAAAAGGTTAGAGAGTCACTGACAAGATTATATAAGGAAAGGAAAGCTATTTAGGCACTCCATCTCTCTGCACGTCAGTCCTGGGCACTCATACTTCACTCAAACCCTCTGCCTTTCTTTCCAAGTTTGCTTTGCTGACTCCATTTGCTTTATGCCAATCTGACAATATTATTTCACTGCTCACATTTTCTCACCTCATTTCCTGCTCCCTAATGCATTGTTTTATGATTTGCATCTGTTCTTTGGTCTCCCTTCTGGACCCTCAGAGATAAGAAAACCGTTGTATATTTTTTTCCCCCAAGGCCACTGGCACTGGAGATAACAAAGGCTATCCCCTGGCCTGTTGATCTGGCACACTGATGTGTCTGGCACCTCTCCAGCTAGCATGCAAATTGTGGCACTGCTGAATGAATCGGTGCAGTGTGCTGTGCACAGCACACAGTCAATGGGGTGCCACTCAGCTCCAGGCCTAGCAGTAAATAATGCAGAATTACAACCTTTGCTAGTCTGTGCTTGTGAATTCTGTGCTTCCCTCTCGCCTTGCTGTCTTCTGCTGTGGTTGAAGTTGTGCATTCCAGTAGTAGGCTATGAGCAGCACAGTGGGAGCTGGGTGCTCAGGCCCACACAACCACCTTCACTAACCCAGCCTGAGATGCTTCAGAGAGCACCATTCCTCTTTCCATGTCCCCTGGCATGTGGAGGAGGCTGTCTGCACTCACCACGTAATAACAAGGGATAACATTTGCCAGTGGAACTATCCCTGACACCTCAAAGTAAAGTGGCAGTGACATGGGGAGAGACACTACTTCGGTAAGAATGTTCTTTTGCTTCACAAATCGGAAGCTGACCCATACACTGAGAGCCAGATGCTTCCAAAAAGGGTGCTCAGTTTGATTTACAGTCAAGCCAAGAGAGGTGATGTTGGTTCACTCCAGTTTCAGGGCTGAATGAAATACTGGCGAGCTTTGCTTGTGTTGGTCAGTCCTTTGTGAAAGGTGTAGTACATCTGTCAGACTTGTTATACAGTGGGGTTTGCATAAGAGAATTCCTCTGTCATGTCACGGTCTCATGACTCTGAGCAGCTTTCTGCTCCACTACTCTGCAGCCCATTCATCTCTTCTGCCAGGCTGAAATCCTGCTGTGCCCAGGAGAACAAAATGCGTGTGAGAAATCCCAGTGCAGGAACCTGCACACAGGGGGAGTACAACTGCTTTGCTTACTCTTCAGTAGAGCCAATATCATTGGCGAGGCACTGTAATCTCTGTGCATCTTCTATTTGAAGAATTCAAAGCTGGAAAGCAGGCATTATTTAGCAAAGTTGAATGACAACTTTATTTCAGATCAGTCTGTCTGTCTCCCTTTTCTAATACAATGTGAACACAGTTTACCAAGTCAGTCATATTAGATGAGCAAAGAAATTAAACCTAACAATAACAGAGATGCCTTGTAGTCACTCCATTTGCAGGGCCTCTCTGATCTGGTGGTCAACTGCAAGGTATTCCACAGTCTTTTTGTCTTTGCCTATCTCTTGTCCATCACACAAGAGTAACATGAGTGTCTGTACTGCTCCAAACAGTAATCATAGAAAAACATCTGACTGTTTAGGAATGCCACAATCCTTTGAAATTCCTGTGTCATTCCCTGTGAATTCATTCCAGGGAATGACACCATGTGGGACCTTTTGTAAGTGAGGAGTTCCCACTGCTGAGGCTGAGCTAACCAATGGAGTCAGCTAATGGAGCCATTCATACTGCTTTCTTGCTCCTGAGTCTCACCAAAATGCAAGCAGATTCTGGTGCAGGACACAGTGCTGTTAGGGACATCAGTGACATGCCTCTCGTATGTGATTAATTGAAAGCAAAAATAGATAAACTGAATCAATGACAAAAAGCAGGTTCTCTTTCACACATTACACATCTGGATGGAGTACACAACAACCATTCCCTCCTTTTAACAGTCTGGGAGAAGATATACAACCCTGCTTTTCTTTCTGACACATAACATACTTAGACTTCATCTGATTCATGGGGAAAGACCCTGTCATGCTAGATTATCATGAAGTAGGATGCAGAGAAGTCAAACTTGCTTTTCCAAGGGAAGGAAAACAGGGCTGAGCTGCAAAGAACAGCAAGTGGAAGGATTTTACTTACTGCTTTGTGATTTTTCTCATTTGTCTGCTTTAGGAGTGCTGATGTGGGAGGTCTTCAGTGAAGGTAAAATCCCCTATGAGAATCGCACCAATGGAGAAGTGGTGGAAGAAATCAACGCAGGATTTCGGCTCTACAAACCCAAGCTGGCCTCCAAAGCGATCTATGAGGTCATGAGCCACTGCTGGAGGATGGTTAGTACTGTAATGGGAGAGCCCCAATTCCTAAAGACAAAAGCTCTCTTCCCTATGGCTTTTAGAAGGAGGCAAGTATACACTTCATGCACTAACACAAGATAAAATCCTGGAGGTGAAGCACTCTGTAGCTTTCATCTGCACTGGCAAGCAGACTCCAGGCTCTTTGCCTTTTATTTAAGCTGCTGTTTCTGCAGAGTTTTCACTTCACTGAGAAATCTATGTAAGGCTCCTAACTCAAGTTAATTCAACAGTTTGCTTCTTAAGAAAGCTGCAGATCTGTGGGGCTGAGTTTTAATAGTGATGGTAAAAATGACAGCCAGCCGCTACAAGGTACTTAGTGTCCACTGGGCAAGCTCACCGCTAGTAGCAACGAAGCACTACAGAGAAGGAAGCTCATTCTTCTGCTGGCATTTTCTCTATAACAGTAGCTTGTACTTCTGTTAATACTCAGTTTCCAGTTTTCTCTCCTAATCTTGCCATTCCTCTCAAGCTGACATTAACGTTCTCCCTCTCTCTTTTCTACCCTGCTCAGAGGAAAGATGACCGGCCATCCTTTTCTATTCTGCTGTATCAGCTGAGTGAAATCTCCGAGTTTGATCTGTAATCATGGCACTGGCTGCTAACTGAAGCTAAAAGAGTCCTGAGAGGGCAGAAGGCTGGATTTTCCCCACACAAAGCATTAACAGGAATCCTCTCACCATAGATACTTGCCTGGGGAGAAGGAGAGGGCAGAGGCTGGTACTTCCAGACAGACAAGATATCCCCAGGTCTTCCAGAACCTAGACAGTCACAGGCTTTGGTTTGGCCAAGAATGTGGTTTGCATCTTACAAGCAGAACCAGCAATTGGGTAGAGTCCTGAGCTACACAACCAAGCAAGTGTTTTTCTCTTGAAGATAAAGCCTCAAAACTAAGAGATCTGACATTGCTATTCCAGTTCTGTGAACTCCCAAATGAAGGTCTTCCCTGGGGAGAAAAATCCTGTCTTTAACTGAGGAGGAACATTTAGACATTTTCATAGCGCTCTAATTCAGAGTGGGCTGGACCTAAAAGCTCTGAACAGGAATAAGCCTGGGACACACGGGAACAAGCTGGATTTAGTGTCTGCATTTCTGATGCTGATATTTCAAGGTGGTTTTGTTCTTCTTATCATTATTTTCTCTGAAACTGTGGCATATCAGGAACAGGATTCTGGTACCTGTTAAACTGAAGAGGTGTCTGTGCGTGCATGTGAGTGTGTAAGGAACGAGGAGAAAATCAACATGTTGAAAAGTCTTGAAATTCTCTCAAATTGCAGTGTATAGCGAATGGAAAATCGGGCTTTCTTCAGTCTTTCTACATCAGGAGAAAAATACACGATCTCCATGTAATTGTTTGAACAGAGTGTGAAGGAACGAGCAGTGCAGAGTGCTATGTGTTTCCCATCCATGACAAGACAGGATTCCAGGATCTGATTATCTGTGAAAAGTCTAGGAACCTACTCCTGAACTGGTGTGTTGGGAAGGAAGGAGCTGGAGGGCTCGGAAAGATAGCCATGAGGAGAAAACATGCAGAGTATGTGCTCAGTGCACCAGTGATAATAAGAAGAGTTTTCTCATACTTCAAAGAGTAACTGAATCATCACAAGGAAAGACTTTTCCATCTCTTCTGTGAACAGAGACTGATCAAAGAAAAAGTCATGTGAATCGACTGTCTGGGCACTTACTCCATGAGGAGTTCCACGTTACGTGGTGACAGCAGAAGAAGGTACAAATAATATCCATCCCCTGGTATTTCAGTTAAGCTCTATTTTTTCACCACAAGACAGGGGCAGTGATTTGACAAAAAAATGAAAACCAAAAAGTGTGGGTGCTGGTGTCCAGAATTTGTAAATAAGATCAGGACTCTCTGCTAAGCATTAACAGTAACTAGAGAAGTCAAGAGGTCTCACAAATGTTCATATATGCAGTATGTATTTTTGATGCTTCTCTGTTTGTGCAGGTAAGAACATGAGTAAACTTTATGTGACAGCAGATTACAAAAACTCTGAGGTGCAAACTCCCAGCAGCAATCTCTCCTGTCATTACAGAAGTCAGGTTCAAATGTTTGCCAACAAAAATGGAACAAGGAAATAATGTAATCCCATGACCTCACATATCCTGTGTTAAAATATTTCTTCATAGGAGGCTTCATTTTTGGTGGTTTTCAGACCTATGGTTTTAGGGTAGCTTTAAGAAGCCAGGATATCTTTTGAGGTATATGGATATGAACAAGGCATTAGTCCCTGCCATATGCATCTTCCCACTTTGCTTTGGTTCCATGTTATTGTCTTTGGTTTACTCCTACGAATACCATGAAGAACAACTCTCCAGGCAAGGAGAATGCTAACATTCAGACCAAAGGCTGTCAATCCTAAATGCAGGATCAGAGTTCTACTTTCAAATCAGGATTGCTGCCTCTTGGTAGTCTGAACCAGCATGTGGAAGATGTGCATCTAGACGCAGACTTTGAATTTTTGTCTACTTAAGCTAAGTTTCTCTTTGTCCCTCTCATCCTTTTGTCAGAGTCAGCCTGTTGTCCCATCCTGGTGACACGGCATTTATCCAGTGAAGTTTTCAGTAGCCTTACCCATGTTAAACTCCCCATCTACAGCTAAATTTGAGGACAGTGACCATAGCCCTGTTTTCTCCCCCTCTCAACCGCACTTAGACAATCCATACAACCACTCTGAAATGATTCCTCCCTGCGCACAAGCACCTTGTGCAGAGGTATCTGCAGGCTCACGAAGCTAAGCTCCTGGCTTGCTGCCCCCCTCCATCCTCAGAGGAACCAGGGGTCTGTCAAGCTTGAGGAGGTTGCTATTAAGTAGCAGCAATATTGCGCCACTGGGTAATGTTTCTGAGATTGTATTTATATCTGGATGAAACAAGTGTAATATTTATTAGTGTGTTGCACAAAACAATACTATGATGTTTTATGTTCAGTTTCCTTCTGCAGTATTTCTATGTACACAATACGTATTTTTACAAACAATAAAATTGCTAAGTCCCAACTGTGGCTTCCGCTATAACAGCAAAAATGCAAAATCCATCCTCATGCACTTTATAATCACCCAGCTTGCTCTCCTCCAAATCCTCCCCACCAAGAAGCAGAGAGGCTTCTTCTGGCTTTCTGAAATATCTCTGTTTCCCAGAACTATGTCTGTGTTCTGGGGTTAGATTATGTGCTGGGTTTATGTGGGTAGGAAGTATCCAGAATCTCTGCAAATTGGGTAATTTAATATATGGCACATCTAGTAAATTAGATTTTTATAGATTGTTAAGTCTAAACATCCATTGTGGTGCCTTGAAGTTCTCTGAATCAGCACAAAATGGGGGTAGGGTGTTTCCCCATGACTACTTACAGGGGATTTCACCAATCTCAAAAGGACAGTAGGATATCATGCAGTTACCATCATGCTGTAGGATGGTAAGTGCATGATATTAATACACTGTAACACAGTCTTCTCCCACCATAGCCCTTCCTATGGCAAGTTTAGACCTGTGCCCTTCATGCGGCTTAACTAGATATGTTCCCCACAAAGTAGAGGTGTGAATACCAGTATCCTGCTGTGAAGTGAATAACCCTACTTTGAATACCCCTTCACAGCCTACTTGGAAACATCTGCAATGTGCTGAACGTTTAAACCATTCCCCCTTCACCAGCTCAACCCTCTTTGCTTGCCGGTATCGCAGACAGCTTGGGTGATGGGTGCATGGCTCTGCCCATGTTGCACATTTGACCAGAGCTAAATGTCCCCCTACCTGCTGCCGTGATGGCTGGGCACTGGCACAGCCAGGCTGGTCTTCCAGCTAGGCAGTCAGCAACCTCATCCAGAAAGAGCAGATGATGCTTCCCAGTGGAGGCCAGGGCAGTGCTAGCCATGGAAAGCTCTTTCCTGGGCATGTGTTTGTCACTCCAGAGAAGTGAGGGTTGTTGCAAGGATAATTACAAGGATATAATTTTTCAGGCTCTGTTTTAAGGATTAAAATTAGGCCTGAAAAAAAATCTAGGATTTCACAAAACATTTTTTAATGAACATGTTTCCATGTGATGAATGTGTTTCTATGTGATCTTTGGCTTTGTCCTCTCTGAACACTGCATTCATCAGCACAGTACAACTCAGGTGAATGGCTCTGCTAAATCTCACTTGGCAGCCACTTCAGATTTGTGTGTATTCTTGTGCTCAGTTCACCCCACCCCACCATCATGTTACCTCTCCCCACATAAACACTGATGCACACACTCCTGCATCTGTAGCTGCATGGGGACTGCCCCTCGCTGCCATTCTTCCCAGCCTGCAGAGAGCTGCACAACAAACACAAAGCAGCTCATTCTATTATTGTACAATCTAAGACAACATCGAGTAGAAAGTGAATATCACAGCATCCAAGGAATTCCCATCACCGTGAGCATGGTCAATAATGGGGGTGGATTAAGCTGTGCAAAAAAATAGTCCACAGCAGGTTTTATTGCCACAGTTTTCTTGGGCTGACCTTGTTTCACCCACGGCCTCAGAACAATATCAGCTGTTAAATCTTTGGATCTGCACTAACAGTGCTCACTTACTGAATTTTTCTGACTAGTAATAAATAGTAAAAAGAGGAATGATGGCTATAAAATGTTCCAGTCAAAGGTGAGGTAGAAGAAACGCTATGCAGGGGAAGAAGAGTCTACTCCCACACATGCTATCAATAGGGTTTTTTTCACGTGTGGTCCTGTCTATAAAAACAAAGAGAGTTCCTAAGGCTGCTTTTGTAGTTTGCACACCCTGTTGCCTTCAGCCCATGGCATCCATTCAGCTTATAGTAGCAGAGCTGTGGTATAAACCTGGTGTTCAAGCTTCCCTGCAGAGCCAGCATATAGCCGTGGGGAGCAAGCTCAGGCCCACACTAGCACAGACAGAAGGGCAATGGTTTCTAAGGAATCAGGAATGGTCAGCATCATAGGCTGATGCTCAGGTAAAAGTCACTGCCAGCACCACCAAAGACATATATCTAGACCTGTATCTAGACCCTCAAGAGTCTTTGTGTACCCGGCAATGTCTTTCAACAAACAAACAGCCATAACAGAAGCTGAGGGCTGCAGAAAAATGAATTAAGGCCCTGTGCAGGGCTTCTATCAATCACCACGAGGCAATGTTCCTCTGAAAACTGTAATCCCGCTTGGATTTCACAGTAGATCTGAAGAGCTGTATTGGAGCTTTAAAAAGAAGCATGAGCAGAAGGACTGGAAGCTTGTCCCTGAAGAAATGCCAGGTGCCAAAAATGCCAAAAGGAAGATCTTTCGGATGCAGTGCTGACTCAGAAGAGGCTCATAGCATTCTGAGCAAAGGCATTGATTGCCTTCTGCTTTTGGTCCCTAACATGCTGGGTGACCCAAGGCTCTCTCTGTACCGGGGGCTTTCGTTAAAATGGTAGGCACAGCTGAAGGGTGATGTGGGGAAGGCAGGCTGGACACCTGAGACCCTGCAATCCCAGCAACGGGGCGATGGGGAACTCCACACGGGTCCTGCCATCTCAGGGACCCAAATGCGCTCGCCCAGCATCAAACCGGGGGGTGGAGGGGCTGCGGCGGCCGACCCCAGCCCCGTCCTCCTCCTCACACCGGCTTTACCTCTCCCCACCGGGGGCCGCACTGCCGCCCCCCGCCAGCAACAGCGGAGGGGAGGACGCGGCCCCCCTGCCCCGCCGCGCAGCCCCGGCGCTGCCCGGGGGAGGAGCCGCCTTCCCGCGGCGGGGGCCGGGGCTCCCCCCGCCGCCGTGCGGAGGGGCCGGCGGAGAGCCGCGGAAGTGCACTTGCTGCAGCCATTTCCTGCTCTTTGTGCGGGCGGCGCGGAGCATCCCGCGGAGCGGAGCATCGCACCCGCGGAGCGCCAGGTGAGCGGCGGGGACTGCGCGGGGGCTGCGCGGGGGCTGCGCGGCCTTACCCGCTCCCATTCACCCGCCCACCCTCCTCCTCCGGGGCTGCGCGGGGGCTGCGCCCGCCGCCGCTCCCGGTACCCTGCGGCCGTGCCGGGTGGGCTCAGCGCGGGGCAGCGGCGGGGCAGGTGCGGGAGCGGGAGGCCCGTGCGGGCCGGGATGTGCGGGGTTGTATCCCACAATGCTTAGAGCTACCTGCAGCGTTCAGCTTCTCCGCAGCCGCTGCAAAGCACCGGGAGGGGGGTGATGGAAATAGCGCAAATCCCCCTCCTCCGCATCCCGGCTCCGCGCTCCCAGGCCGGGGAGAAGGTGCCAAGCCCCGGTGCTGGAGGGCCCCGCAGGCCCCTCCGCGGGCGGCAGCGGCAGCGCTGAGTCGCGGCAGTGCCTGGCGCAGGGAGATAGAGCGATGGAGGGGATGGAGCAGGCTGAAGGTGGCCCCGGCGGGGGCTATGGCCAGCGTCCGCATCATCCGTGGTGTGGAAAAATGGTGTCCCTGGGGGAGGATGGGGAAGGAGGAAGGGACGGGGTCTGAGCCACGGCCGGGAGCGAGGGGCTGGAGATGAGCCCTCAGGGTCGTGCTTTGGCTTCGGTTGGAGGCGGTGAAACCTTCCCCTTCCAAAGCCGGCAGCTCCCAGTGCGTGAGGCCGGCAGGAGCGAGGCGCGGCCCGGGCAGCGCGGCTTTGTATAGAACTTCCCATCGAAGACGCTGGGAATGCGCCGTGCCAGCCGCATCCCACCTGGGGAGGGAGGAATGGATGCGTTCTGTAGGGAATATCTGCGGGTTGGAAGGACCGGGAAGGAATAAGGAGAAGAACAAGAGGCACACGCTAAAACCTGCCTGCGTGCTCAGGGTTGTTTTGGAGAAGGGGGAAGGGTGGCGGTTGTGTGCGCTGTCAGAGGACGCTGCCAGCAGCAGAGCTTGTCCCCTTCGCCATCTGCCGCTTTCCACGGGGGGTTCCTGGCCGGAGGGCGGTTGGATCACAAAGATCTCCAAGAATTCGGCCGAGTCGCTAAACCCTCCCGGATCCCTCCTGCCCTGCGCTGACACCGAAGGGAAGCGCACCCTCGTGTTTTGCATGATGACAGTTGTCTGGGGTTAGTCACTGGGGGGTGGTTAGCCCGGTGTTTTGGTGTCTGTCACAGCCGTATAATTCTAGGGTAATTCCCTGCAAAGGACAATTCGTTTCTCCTTTTCTCTGTACAGTTGTTATTAATGAAGCCTGAGGAATATGGAAAAATCTTCCATTTTCTGACCAGGGTCTCTTGAGCAATGCTCATTTCACGATGGTAATTTTATTAACAAACAGTCATCATCTTTGCATGAAAAATAGGAAGACTGGTTCTGGAAGATAAATAATTTACAATGCTGTCCTGTATGATTTGATTTCCCAAGAAGCGCTGTAACTGGCAGCAGTGGGCTTGCTTGTAAACTTGCTCTAAATTTCCCAGCTGTATTGGGAAATTTCCACATCTGTGTATGTGCCTCCTTCCTGACCTTCTTTCTTTGGCACCAGAAAAACAAAACAAAACAAAAAAAAATAAAAAATAAAATGATGAAGTTATTCTAAAAAGAATAAATTCCAAAATAATTGTATTGCTGAGAGACAGGCGGCATAAATGCTTGGAACTGGGCCCTAATGGAATGACAGAAGATGTAGAGTGGAGATACAGAAGACTGGCTCCAGGAGTCGTGCAGTTTGCCTTCCTTTTTTAATGGGAAGGGTAATTTCATGGTTATTAACATCTGTGTCTGTGTAGGGCAGGAGCCCAGCTCTGCCAGCCTCCCTCATCTTTGGCTGTGTTTATTTGCTCCTGCAGAGAACCTCTCCTGACTGTGGTGGTGGTTGAAATTATAAGTAATTCTTACAGTGGGAGAGAAGGGGTTGATGAAACGCATCCTAAAACACAAGGGACTTTAATCCCATGCATTTTAGGCAAGGGTCAAACTAAACTTTTGCACCCTGAAGTTGTTCTTCTTGACTTAAAACCTGTTAGTGGCCAGGAGCAGTTATTCTCTTGTTGTGAGGCAGTAGGTACCAGAAACATTCTGCTTTTATGCACCCAAGGCATCAGCCTGCTGGGGTACTCATTGGGCCAGGATGCTTCCTGACCACTAGTTACATGCTAGTTTGGAGTAAGAAGGAGAAACATTATGACAGGGCAAAAAAAAATTAAGTGACATTCCCAGGTTACCCAGGGACTGGAGAACAATCCAAGATCCTCAGGAGGTGACCAGCAGAAGTTTGTCCTACTTCTCTACACTGCCATCTCCACAGCAAAAGTCATTTTGCTGCTTGTCTCACCCCAGACTTGCAGGGCTAGGACCGTGTCTTACTGCCAATCTCCTGGGCAATTCCCATTTTTCCTTGCCTCCTTTCCTGCTTTTGGCAGCTGCTGCAGCTCCAGTGTGGATGTCTGCTGTAAGAGCAGGCAAGCTGAAATCCGAAAGAGCCTGGACCACTTCCCCAGAGCTCTCAGCTTCGAAGCGGAGCACACATGCATGCAACGTATTCATCATTACCCTGCTTTTAAAAGTCTTTCTTTGTTCCCCTGAGCTGCTCTAACAATAACATCATCTTTGTTCCTCTCGCTGTAGAGAGGATGATGTTGCACCGATACTTCTGGGCAAGCATTTTGATGGGGAAGGTAGGACCTGCCCTGCGAGTTCAGACATCTGGGATGTTCACCCTCGGTCTTTCTAAAGCATTCCTACACCATCTGTTAAATCTGCCCTCCAGGCTGCTGCCACAACAGAGTCACTGTGTCGGGAGCTCTTAATTTCAGTCTTGGGGTGGTGGGGCCATGCTCTGTGCGTGGACTCCACATGGCCAGTTCCTTGTAGTGTCTAGAAGCCCCAGTGCCTCCGTGTGACCATTTGGCTTTAGAAGGTCTAAGAGATGACCAGAAGGGATGGAAACATGGGATGGAGAGAGGAAGTTTCTGCAACAGCTGGGCAGAAAGTGTGGGCAGCACTGCACTTGAGCACTAACTCTTATTAGCAGAATCAGCCTGGTGGTGCATCTTTTTCCAGGGTTCCCTTGGAGTGGGGTTGCCTTCTGCCAGATTCCTGTTCAGTTTTGCCAAAACATGTAGAACCAGAGAGGCTTTGGCCCCTCTGACCAGTGGCAGGATATGGAGAGAACAGTAGTTTCATGAGACAGCTCAGAGTAGCCCGTGTGGCTGTGTTTGAGGCTGCTCAGGCAGGATGTGCTTTCTGTGTTCACATGCCGTAGCAGCAGAAAAGCCCCGTTCCTGAGCAGGCTGCTCATGGGTGGTGCAGCCCCTGGCCTCATGACCACGTGCACTGAAGTGCTGCTGGCAAACCACCACCATAGAATCATACAATCAATGAGGTTGGAAAAGACTTTTCAGATGGGCTAACTCTCCTCTTCCCAGCACAGCCACCTCTGCCCTGAGGCCCAGGTGGTGGATGGTGGTTAAGGCTTAATGAGGACTTTCTGATGAGTGTCCCCAGGGATCCCCATCTTCCCTGGGCTGGAGCTGCTTGGTCACTGCCCTCCTCATTGCTGGACCGAAAGGATGAAGCTGTATTTGCTGGGGCAGCCCCAGTATGTTTGTGTTAGAAACCTTTCTGCAGGAAGGTGAGGCAGCAGGACTTCCCCTTTCAGCTCTCTCAGGCAGTCCCTGTGGTGGGGAGATACCATGAAGCACCCCATGAACCATGCCAAGCAACTTCTGATGCCTTCAGAGCCTTTGTACCAGTGCACACCCCATCAAACTCCTAGATGCTCATGACTGGCAGCGGACCCCAACCAAAAGTAGGGCTCCCACAACCCCTACGGCCACCCCAAGGAGCAGGGGAGGAGCCTTGGTACCTTGGGAACCTCTCAAGGCTGCTCCTCTGTGAATGGTCTGGGGTGATGATCAAGGTCTGTTGGCCTTGGACCAGTATCCCCTCCACCACATGCGCCAGCTGTGAGGTTGCTGTCCATTGCACTACGCTATATGCATGAGTAGGGAAGGTCCTGGCAGTCCACATTCCTCCCTGTAGTCTCTGTTGGTTTAACTGTTGGACTTAAGAGGGTGCAGAATGGAAATCGGGAGTCCCCATCAAGACTCCTCTATTAAACCCTCAAAGTCTGTGTAATTTTTCCATACATGTCCAGATTCCTGCATTTTGCTCAGCCATGGCAAAGCTCAGGGAGGGCTGCCGGAAGATTGCACCCATCATTTGCTATAGTTTGACACTTCCTTTCCTGTTCATGTATTTCTACATGCTGCCTCCCTTCCTCTAAGTGCGAGATCTTTAGGGCAGGGACTGGGTTAGTCTTGCAGGTTAGTGCACTGCGCAGCACAGCAGGACCCTGACACCGAATTTGGGTCTCACAGGGTTACTGGGTTATTGGAGAAGCATCTTTGATTACAGCAAACACCTTGTACAAGTGGCCTTAGAATTTGATATACAGAAAAATAAGAAATGATCCCAAGTAACCAGCTACAGCCTCAAAGCTGTAAAATGGAAGGGTTTTGTCTTCCCAAGCCTGAAGTATGTAATGACACATTTGTGAGTACCGGGGGTGTTGTTTTGGGAACCCAGAGGTGAGTCTTAAGGCACTGGAGGATGGTGGTGGGGAGCAGTGGGCAGCAGAGGAGGTCCATGGAGCTGGGCCAGTTGAGCCGCCAGCCTGGTGCAGAGCAGCACATGGTGCTTGCAGGCAGGGAGGAAGCTGCTTCTGCCTACGGGGTGCCAGGATGTAATGTCTAGTTTTGACGGTTGCTACAATTTGTAACAGGAAACCATTTTAACAAAGAGGGGTGAGGAAAGAAACAAAATTTGGGTGTGTAGGGAAAAGGCTGCTTGAGATTTATTTTTTCCAGGCACTTATTTCATGGTGCTTCAGCTGCAGGTAAAACCAAACCTGTTTCTCAGCTGCCTGATACCTTGGGGAGGCATTTGTGGAGGTGGAATGGGTTTTACCAGGCTCATACATATTCTTGCAGCCCATGCATGCAGGCATAAATGATGACAAGAGGCACAGCAGCAGACTCATCCCTCTCATCACCCAACATGAAGCTGCCCTGGGAATACACAGAGTGTGCATCCCCCTTGGCCGTGGTCCTTGCTGGCTGAATGTGTGTCTATCTATGGATGTCCTGAAGTCATTGTCCTTTCATGCTCCCAGTGCTAGGAATGAAAAGCAAACGTATATTCTTGGAAACAATGACTCAACTAAAAGAAGAAAGAGGACCTAAGGGATTTGTAACAGATAATGGGCTGAATATGAGCACCTACAGAGATGCTGTTGTGACCAAAGGAACTGGTGTGATTGTATGCAAGGAGGGAGGTTATATTGCTGTTGTATCTGGTCCTTGTGGAGACGCCACTGGAGCCTTGTGTCCTGCTACGGTGTCTGCACTTCAGCAAAAAAAGCTTGAAAATGGGATCAAGCTTAGAGAAAAGCCAAAGAGATGATTAAAGGATTGGAAAATGTGTTCTGTAACGAGACAGGCAAAGAGCTCAGTCTGCTTGCCTGAGCCGAAGTGCAGGTTGCAGGGTGCTTTATGAAATGTGTGAGTATCTTGATGGGGACTTTGATAACAGAGAGCTCCACTGTCTTGCAGATTATAGTGATAAAACTGATGGCTTGCATTTGAAACTAGACAGGCTGAGTGGGGGAAAAAAAGGGTGTTCTATTAATTGAGTGACATGACAATATTAAAGCATTTTCCCTCTGCAAACATGTAAATGCAGGGGGTGTTTTTCTAGGAGACCTAAGCTCTAGGTCAGCCACAGCTATTGCACATGGATTAGGTATTAACTGGGGAAGCCCTGTGACTGTGGTTATACAAGCGCTCGGCCTGTGTGACAGCAGCCGTCCCTCCATGCTTGTGCACTTCCAGTGAAGGTGAATGGCAGAGGCAATAAGGACATAGAGGTTTGGTTCCCATTAGGTAGCCTGCCTGGGGTAAGTGCCAGTGAGATGTCAGAAACATTTCCCCTTGCTTTTTATTTCATGTGCAAATGGCCCTGTTGGCAGCCCAGGACCGGGCAGGGGACACTGCCTGTGAACTAAAAGCAAGGAAATGCTCTTTAACAACAACAACAACTTCTTTTTCTGCTGCTTGCAGTGCCACAGCCAGCCTGTGCAGCACTCCATCCTTTCCAGTTCACCTTTGAGAATGCAGGTTGTTGTTTACAGTTTCCAGTGCCGTTCATGTGTGTGAGAAGGAGAGCATGTGAGTGTCAGCATCAGTCAGACTTCTCTAATTGTGCTGCTTCAAGAGGTATTTTTGACACCACTTTGCATTCTGGAGCATATGCTTTCACTTGGGGCTGCTAAAGCTGCACGGCAGCACCCAGCAGTTCTCTGTCTCAAACAGTTTTGCATAGAGTTAGCAGAGAAGGGCATGGGTGGGTAGTTGTGTTCCTCTTATTCTGCATTTCTACTCTGCTGTTGAATCTTGGAAGGAGAGATGGCATAGAGATGTAGGTTAAATACACAAGAAAAGGAAAACAAGATAAACTGGGATCATGTCTCCTTGCAGTGCCAACCAGTCGTGGTTCTGGTTTTGTCCTTTGGCACTTTTCCACTCGGTCTTCTGGCTGCTGTCTGTATCACCTATTTTCCTTTGCATTTAGTGTGGAGACTGAACATCCAGAACCATGACCACTCACGTCACGCTAGAGGATGCCTTGTCCAACGTGGACTTGCTGGAGGAGCTGCCTCTGCCGGACCAGCAGCCATGCATCGAACCGCCTCCATCCTCCATCATGTACCAGGTACCTTCACCTCCGGATGTGGCAGGGCAGGGAGCGTTGTTCTTTAGCTCACACAAAGCACAGGGGCACGTGGTGCTGTGAGAACTAGCAGAAAACATCCTGGGTTCAGTGTGTTTAAGGAAACATTCAGAACAGATCTAGCCACAAAGCTGTTCCCAAAGCCTTTAAAAGGAAAGCACTTGGGACTGGTGAAAGGCATCGTTAAGGCTGAGCAAGACATAGGGAAGTTAAAAATGACGGCCAGAGTGCTTGAATGGGTAGGAAGCAGGAGGTAAGATTTGTGATAACAGCAGAAAGTTCTCAGCGATGTTTTATTGTGCACATAGTTCTGTGCTTCCTTTTTATGGCAGTGCACGCATCTAAGGTCAGAATCAACGTTCTGCCTGCCTTTGGCTGGCCTTTGCCGTTACACAGCTGGAGCTGCTGGTCTGGGGAGCCAGTGGCATGCAAGGGAGGGCAGTCACTGGAATCACTTCTCTGCCTTGAACAGCCACAGATTTAGCTGCAGCTGCACTGACCAAGCAAAGCTTGGCATGAGCCCAGTGCAAGGCTCAACCTCCTGCTTTCAGATCCACAGCAGGATGCCTTGGCTGCTTGTCTACCACACCCTCCCTATAGCACACACCCAGGGTTAAATATAATATGGGGCTACTTTCTCCATCCTGCTACTCCGGAATTCGTGGACTTGCCCATGGCAGTGTATAAATACACCCGCACAGTGATTGCAGTGCTGTGCACACAGGGGTCTGAAATTACAGTATCTCTTTCAGCAGGTCAAATGCGGGCTCATTCAGTAGCATTAGTATCTCTATGGGCTATCAGACCCAGAGGCAGTTCTGGGCAGTTCAAATTTCATCTCTTCCTGGAAGATCTTGATATTTTTTGCTTATCTCTTCTCTCAATAAATATTTAGTCTATGCTGGCTTATGTCTTTTGAGGGGCTCAGGATCAGGCCTTATGGCACAGCCTCCTTTCAGGGCCATGTGTGCACACAGCTGGGGCTAAAAACCTCCTTTAAACTGGGTATCAAGGTGTTGGCCAAGCCTGTTTCCTCATCACACTGGGTTTGTGTGTAGCCCTCTCCCTTGCTAACCAGAAATACATAGGCAGCCTCAGCTTTTGTTGTTGTCACATTGGTCATATGTGATGTCCCGGAGGCACTAAGAAGAGTAGCCCTGTGGCCGTGGGTCTGTGCTCCTGGTTTTTCCACTCAGGAAATCAGTTATCGAGGTGAGTGTGGTCACTGCAATGCTAATGCCATTGCAAGGAGCAGCTCTGAGTGCTTGGGACTCTGCCCTCCAGTAGACAGCACCAGCCAGCCCTCACAGAGGAAGCTGCCTGAGCACAGAGCATGTGAATGGGCACTTGGTGCACAGAGGAGATGAGGAGGTGCTTGTTCATACCCTGCCTTTCTCTGCACTTAGTCCCCTGGCCTGACCCAAGTAGTAGTTCAGCTTCCAAATCAGCTGTTTGTCCCAAAGCATCTGCTTGCCAGAGCAGTGCTAGCACTGATAACAGCACCTGGATGAGTGCTGACGTTCATATTTATGTTTTCCAGACTTCCCACTCCCTGCCCTTTCTGTGTGTTTATTCTTTACCATTCCTGCTGACAGGATGTGGTGTTTCCCTAGCAGCCAGGACACAAATGGAAATTAATGAGTTACCCACCTAAAATCCTTAGAACAATTGCTGTGGATTTGCTCTCTGGTGTGGCTGCAGTTCCCTGTAGCTGATCCCCAGCTGAGTCTGGCTTAATTTTACAAGGGTTTGTCAGTTTTGGTTGCCACATTTTCACACATAGAATCTGCAGGATTTCCTTTAATGAACATGTGTGATTCAGAAGCTTCTCAGGCTGCATGTATGAATCTACTTCAGACATAGAGGCACAGCACCTCAAATTGCCCATAAGCTGCTCCCATGCCCCAGAAGCCCTATTGATTCTTTTTGCCAACACATCCCATGTTGGACTATGTCAGGTGAGCAAACCACCAGCTGTACGTTAACCTGCCTGTCTCTTCCACCCACAGGCTAACTTTGACACAAACTTTGAAGACAGAAATGCCTTTGTGACCGGCATTGCCAGGTACATCGAGCAGGCAACGGTGCACTCCAGCATGGTGAGTCCTGAGGGCTGCCCCACTGATGCTGAGCCTTTGGTGTGTGCCCTGCCCCAGCAACACCTCTCTTTGTCTTTCAGAATGAAATGCTGGAAGAAGGCCATGAGTACGCTGTGATGCTTTACACATGGAGGAGCTGCTCACGAGCCATCCCCCAGGTACTCAAGCCATTTCCCAGGCAGGAATGTTCTCAGAACACCTCACTGTTTTTGTTCTTAGTGTGGGTTAGTTTGGGCTGGAGACAGAGAACAAAAGAGCAGAGAAGACTGAAGAAAACAGAGGTGCTGCAATGAGAGACCCCTGACTCTTCAAATGGTCTTCTCCCCACCAGAGTCTCAACCACCAGCCTCAGGAGCTGGTAACCATTTAAGGAGCAGATCTGTGCTGCTGTCCTAGCAAAGGATATCTGCTTTGCAACCTCAGAGTTGCAGAGCAACTCTGTGTAGATGTATGATGTTGAAGAGCAATATCATGTATAGATGAGGCTCTGTCCCTGACCCCCTAACAGCACCTCTCAGCTCAGTCACACTCACCACAACCCAGCTGCCTTTATATGCATTTCCTAGTTTCCTGAACCCCTCCCCTGCTCCCCAGAGCAACCACATCTGAAGTTATTTCATCCCCACAGTACCAGCTTGTTTGTCCTACAGCTGCCAACAGGACTAGGCTGAGCAGAGCTCTGATCCAGAGCTGAGGATAATGCTGTATTTTGTCACTTGGGTCTTTATCCACTCCTCTGTCTGGAGAATGGGTAGGCTTTGCTTTAACTACAGCAGTGTGGTTATTTCCTTCCCAATGCACTGCTTGAATATTTTTCTCTCTCCTGGTGTTGGGCGATGGAGTTTACTTCAGAAAAAGGCAGTTAGGTTTTGGAAGTTGAGTGTAAACTCATCAGATCTGGTTTATATCACATTCTCCTGATTACCATTGTGTGGTATCAGGAACTTCAGCTTCGGTTAAAAATAGCCCCAGTGCCGAGTGGGACTCTTGTGTTGTGTGGAGAAGGGAGCCCAGGCAGCCTGGGATGAAAACAGCAGAACCTCTTGATACGTGGCAGACTCAGGCTCTCCCTGACTTGCACAGAGCAGATTAGGCAGCTGGGGCAGGTTTCAGCATCCCAAACTGCCGGGATGCTCTCTCTGCTCCCATGCGAGTCCCAGATTGTGGGTGTTATGTGAAGACATATGAAGAAGCACCTTGACACACCAGAAGCATTTCCCCAAATGCCTTTTTTTGCTGCTGATACACCAGAGGATCCTGATCTCCCCCAGTTTTGATCATTCTCCATCTCTGCTGCTAGTTCTGCTTCAACTGTTTTCTAGTCCTTCTCTCTCCAGCCTGAATTTTGGTGGCTTCATCCTGCAAACACCTACAGACATGAGTAAGGTTGCCCACATGGTGATTCAGACTCCAGCTCGGAGCTTGTCTTCCGCAGTGTGAACACGTGCTGGATCGCTGCAATAACACCAACTGATGGTGCACTTGGGTGGGTGCAGTGCACTTCCATTAACCCTGCAGATAAAAGGGTTTGTAGCGCTTCCATGGAGCCACGAACAAATATTTTCACATGGCTGGCAATGGCTGTGTTTGTGATTCCCCGGGAAAGGTCAAACCTCAGCTCCCCTCGGGTTATAGTCTGCTGATGGTCCCATGAGACCCCACTATGGGGAGATTTCTGCTGCTGATTGGATGTTTGCTTCTCTCCCATTTATATTTGATGTTGTGCTGTTGCTGCCTCTCTGGCTGTAATAACAGAAGGTGTGTTGTGGCTGAGCTGATGGCAAGAGTGCCACAGTTAACCTGTTTTAGTGTCCTCCCATCCTGGTCACCACTATGTTTGTGCCTGTCTATGCACAGCTTGCGGGGTCCCTGCTCCCTGGCCCATTCTCCCCACTGGGGCTGCAGACAATGCCACATGTGACGGAGGAGCAGACAATACCATGGTATAGGGTTCATTTACAGAGTCATCAGTTTTGATCTTGCAGTGACCCCTGCACTTTGCCATGGGGGACATGGCTGCAGGCAGGGGTCCTGTCCCCAGCCCCAAAGCTTGGCTGCTTGGTCATGTACCTCTCTGTACCACATCAGAGACTGGTTTTTGAGGTGAAGAGCAGAGCCTACACCTAAACGTACACCTCCCTGCTGTGAGCTGCATCCTCATGGCCATCAATATTGCCTGACTGCGGTCTGAAACACCAGAGTAGGGACATTACATGCCTCACTACAGGGAGGGCAAAGCTACTTTTACATCTTCCCACGTGTAAAGCTGGCTGAGTTGTTCCCTCATCAGCTGCTGGGATACTAAATTTGCATCAGAGCTGTCAAACCCTTCACAGCCTTGTGTCAGCAACAGCTGAAAACAAAACCAGAGGAGGACAGCAGCATGCATTGCCCTGGGCAGTTGGGGTTTTCCCTGAAAGTTTGGCAGTGACTCCAAGTAACTGCTTGGAAATGAGATGGATGACAACTGGGGAACTTCAATTTAGCTTCCTAGGATGCCAGTGAACGTGACTCACTTCATTGCTGGTAGCCACATACACGCCCAAGTTGTTGGTCAGCAGCAGAAGCAAGTTATCCCAGCAAGGCTATAGCAGAGCCATAGCGTGGTGCCTCGTGTGTCCATGGGTCTTTACAATGCAGTGTCTCAGATAATATTATAATATAACATCCCCACATTATGTAACATGTCCAGACTCCGTATTGCATGTGTTCTACCCCAGACAAATGCATTTAGAAGACTTATTTCTCGGAGTCAGGATTGAGGCTGTTTATAATGCATGAAGAGAATTTCACACCTGAGAAATAGCCCCTTCTGCTGTCACCTGACTGTTGGAAATGAGACGGATGACAACTTGCCCCAGGAAAAAGCTCCCTCTGAGCTCCTCCATTGTCCTCAGATGGGGACAGGATTCACTCTGAAACAAGAAGATGGTGGTTGCTGCAGTCCATGGCTGTGTTAGAAACCGGTGCTGACAAGAATGATTTGTCTTTGCAATGCAGGTGAAGTGCAACGAACAGCCAAACCGAGTGGAGATTTATGAGAAGACAGTGGAAGTCCTGGAGCCAGAAGTCACCAAGCTGATGAAGTTCATGTATTTTCAAGTAAGTGGTCAAATAGATAGGCACTTGCCTGCCAGGCCAGCTTGGAGAGTCCCCAAGCCCCTAAGTCTCTTCCTTGCAGCCACCAACAGATACCTGAGACCTCTCTGAAGGAAAATGTGTGTCCCTTACTCATCCCCAGAATCCTGTATACGAGTTGGGAATGAGCACACCTCATCCCCTGCAGTTCATGAAGGCCCAGAGTCCCCACTATGTGGAGCTAACAGGCAGCACAGGCTCCTGTTTTTCCTGCGTGCTGTCTGTTGGATGTGAAGAGCTGTTTCTCCATCAGTGCCAGCACAGCTCGCTCTTCTACTCCTCCCTCTGAAGCAAAGACAGGAAGAGCCAAGGGCTGGTGATGCAGCTGGTGCCTGGGGTGGTGGGATGCAGCCATACAGCTGGACACGCTCCTGCTGTGCCAGCAGGAGCAGGGATGTGCTTACAGCCGCCTGAACTCGGGGGGCAGCCAAAGAGCACCAGAGCTTAAATTTAGCAGTTGCTACACTTGAGGCACCTAACAAAATACTGCTTAGATCCCAACAGAGCAGTGCCCACGTGGCAAGCACTGAGCTGCTGTGGGCTCTGGGGACCTTTCCCCATCACCTGCTGTGTTTATAGCTGGCTGCAGCTGGGTTTCACCACCGGTTTTAGGTTATATATCCTGTAAGGTCTTTATGCCCATCCTAAAAACCTGGAGCCTGATTTTGCAGAACACGCAATACTCAAGGCAGGCACAGATAGAGGGTTCCAGCCACCTTCTCCCCTCCAGCACTGCGGGTGTTTGTCTACAGTGATTTGTTACGCAGCTTTGGTTCATGGTGGAGCCTCCAGCCCCAGCAGAAAAATGCTTTTGTTAAAGGAAGGAGGTGGTGGGTGGGTGAAGGGGGTCCCAATGGTGATGAGATGACCATAGGATGTCAAAGCTGTGATGACCCTGTCCTGCTTCCTTCCAGCGCAAGGCTATCGAGCGGTTCTGCAGCGAGGTGAAGCGCCTGTGCCATGCTGAGCGGAGGAAGGACTTTGTCTCCGAGGCCTATCTCCTCACACTGGGCAAGTTCATTAACATGTTTGCTGTCCTGGATGAGCTGAAGAATATGAAGTGCAGCGTTAAAAATGACCATTCTGCCTACAAGAGGTGAGAAACAGGAGTGAGCACAGCAGTGTGCCTGGTATGCCCGCAATGATGGCAGGTGCACGCGGCTGGAGGTTGGGTTTCTGTGCTGTTGTAGGCTCCCTTTGTGAGTTTAGGCAAATCTCTGAGCCCTGCAGTGTTTCAGTTCCCTCTTGGTAAAGAAAGGAAAGCAGAGCTGTACTGTAGGGGAGTCTGAGGCTGCTGCGTTGCAGCTGCAGGTCAAACAGGGAAGATGGATGGTGAGTCTCACACTGGGTGAGTGATCCTCGGTGACCTTGGATTTCTCCCTTGCAGAGCTGCCCAGTTCCTGCGAAAGATGGCAGACCCCCAGTCCATCCAGGAGTCCCAGAACCTCTCCATGTTCCTGGCAAACCACAACCGCATCACACAGGCAGGTCCCTTTTCTCTGAACCACTTAACCTTTCTGTGAGCAGAGAGAGGCAGTGATTGTGCCATGGCTGACAGCACTCGAGGCCAGAATTTGGCCATAGCTGTTGAGTCATTGCCACTGACTCTGATGGTCTTCTGGTCAGGCTGTGTAACTCTAGCAGTATCTCCTTCTCATGGTTCATCCTGAGTGGTTTTGAAGGTCTCTATGACAAGACAAAGATGATCTAAAAGATGTAAGAAGAGCTCTTGAAGGGGAAGTTTCTGCCAGAACTTTTTCCCATTTTCCTCAGGAAATCCATCCAGTCCGCATCTGCAACTGCATGGGAATTGCAGATCAGCCCCCTTGGCCCTCCACACTCCACTGGCTCTATAGCTTCTGCTAATTAGGTACTGCTCAAAGACAGGAAAGAGACAGAAAGTCTGCTCTGAGGCATCTTCCTTTACATCTTACTGTCTGCTGTTTGGCTGTCGTGATCAGTCTGAAGGGGGAAACTGTCCTGCAGAAAGCAGGTTGTTCCATATAGGTGGTACTGTGAGGTTAATCTTCTGCTGGTAACTGAATTAAAACACACAGGTGAGGTTTGAAGAAACCTTTTACCATTCCACTCTTAATCCTTCAAATACGTTTCTCCCCTGGTTTCTGCTATTCCTCTGTCCATGTGGATAATGTGGCCCCTGTTGATGTTTCAGTGTCTGCACCAGCAACTAGAGGTCATCCCTGGCTATGAGGAACTGCTAGCTGATATTGTCAACATCTGTGTGGATTACTATGAAAACAAGATGTATCTCACTCCCAGTGAGAAACACATGCTCTTAAAGGTGAGGTTTGGCCGTTCTTATGAGGCTGGGTGCTTGTGTAGTTTCACTTTTATTTTAGTAAAATGAAATTCCCTCCAGGGCTATGTTTCTCTTATTTTTCTTTTTACTTTTTGCTCCTTTGGGTTTACACACATCCCTTCTCTGTAGAGCCTGTATCCTCTGGACACACGAGTTAGTTATGACATAGAAAGAGCATCTGCATTCAGCACCAAATCTGCCTTTGTCCTCTTCCTGTTTCCCTTCTGATCTCTGTCACTCTGTATCTTCTGCTGCCATACCTCAGTCCTCCCATATTCACTTCTTTGTGGCTGAACAGTCTGGATGTGGCCATGGGTTGGAGATGTCTCACCCCAGTGCCTGATATGACACCTCTGTTGGGCAGTGCCATGAGCTGCCTCTGTTCCTGCTCTAATTTGGACCTTCTCCCATCATTTCTTTACTGTCCTTTCTGGCCTTCTTCCATATTCCCACATAGAAGTATTCCTCCTCTTTCCCTTTCCTATGCTCTTCTCTATCTCCATCTCTGTCTGTTCCCCCAGTCTTTCCCAAGGTTGCTCTGCCTGCCTGGGACTAAGTACATGTTTTGTATATTTGTCCTTACTGTCAGCCAGTTACTACAGTGATTGCAGTCACTGTTACCATAAGAACTTTATTACTATGGCATGAGTCAGCTAAGGTTCTTTAAAAGATAATGTGGATAGTTTGAATATCTGTAACGATTTGTACTGAATTAAAGGTGAAAAAAATCAATCCAAGATTTTAAGTTTTCAATTCCTCTCCAGGAGTAAAGGTTTGCTTTTGGGCTGTTGTTATGGGGAGAGAGAAGGAACAAATTGCCAAAGTTAATGTTGTGTGTTTTTACACAGAAAACAGAAGCAATCCATCATGTGTCCTCCATCTACCATGTACATCCTTGCAGATATGTGCATGTTCTATACAGTCTCAGGTGGTACAGGAGCCTGAAATGGTCTTTCCTCATGTTAAGTGATGGAGAACTGTCTTTAACTTGTGCTACTGACTTCAAGCTAATGAAACCTTCCTGTCTTCTGCAGGTGATGGGGTTTGGCCTGTATCTCATGGATGGGAATGTCAGCAACATTTACAAGTTGGATGCCAAGAAGAGAATCAACCTTAGCAAAATAGACAAATTCTTCAAGGTCAGTGACCTATCTTGGTGAGGCTGGAGTTTATTGCAGACCATGAATTAGCAACCTGTACCTGTACCATTGCACAAACCACAGGAATCATTACAGGTCCCAAAATCCTAAAGGTCAAGAAATTATCTTGGCCAAAGGATGAGGATTGGGATTCCTGTGGACGTGCATGGGCACAGCGCTGAAGCATGGGTGAGACGAGTGATGCTGGCCCTCAGTCCCAGCAAGGTTGTGGATGGGTGAGCAGTGCCTGGGGCTGGCTCTACTCCCATGGGAGCTGTTGGGAGCTGAGGATGCTGCACACCCTCACTAGGCAGCCCTGCCACAGTGACCCTACCTGCTTCCTGCTGAGGGGCAAAGGATGTGGATGGTGCATGGACTATGTTTCGTGGACAAGGGAAGGGTGAGCCAGATATTGCTTCTATCTCTTTGCACGTATCTGAGGCAGGTTTGCAGTCTCTGGAGGAGCGCCATGCTTTCAGCCACCTGGCTGGTTTGCCGAGGTCTGTGCAGGTGATGGTTGCACTGCCCTTTCAGCAAGCTGCTGAGCTGAGGGACAGAGGATGCAGCTGGCCAGTCAGTGTGTGATCTGGCAGTCTTACTTCGTGTGTAAACTGTGCTCCCTATAGGACAGAAAAAGCTTGGAAAGCTTGTGTTGGCTGGGACGTGGAGGTGTTCAGTGAATTCTTCAAAGGGCTCACATGGTAGTTCGATGAACCGCTTTTGTCTTATCTGGGGTCTGGGTTTTGGGAAAAGACAACTGAATGCACTGGGAAGCAGCCATGCAACCTCCCATGCACATGTGCAGCTGAGTCCAGCCACAGGCTGGTCCACAGCTGGAGGCCAGGCTGCATCCTGGGGCTACTCAGCATGAGAAAAGTTTTGGATAACCCCGTTGCTTCCCCCCAAAATCTGGTGTCTGTGAGTCACTGATCACCACTGGTGGATGGACCCTGCACAGCACCACCTGTGTCATTCACAGAGGGATATGATGCCTCCTTTCCATTGTGTGCTTCTGCACACAGGATGAGTGTAGGGGGCATTTCAGCTCTGGGGCAGGTCAGCTGTAGGAGGCATGGTGGACTCTGGCAAGGGACAAAGATATTGGCAGCAAAGAATAACAGTTATAGCAGAAGAATCACAGAATAACTTCCCAGATGGAGCAACTAGTTTTCTTATAGACCTACTGAGCTTGAGCCTTCCGGAGTCCTTTTCATTCCTCTGTATTAATCTTTCTTCTGAGATGGGAAGATCAGTTTTTGTTAACAACATTTGTTCCACATCAGGGAAAATGAGAAGACGATGATTTTTGGGAGGGCAGAGTGCTTCTTCCCCATCACTCTCAGCAGAGAGGGTTCTCCTTGACTCTCTGCCCAGGAGCCTGAAAGAAGAGGTTGGTTGTGACAGGGTAGAGGATGCCTCCCTGCTTATTGCTCTGAGTTGCAGTTTATAGATGATGCACTGGGTCTGTGCAAGGGAAGGGAATGGGCAAGCCCAGGGAGCTGGTTTCATTAAAGGTTGGTGCATCCTCATGCAGAGTGAGTTGGGGACCTATTTAACTCAATTTGCATCATCTCCTGAAGACAGCTCTGAGAGCAGGGCTGAAATGTCCACATAGGAAAGTATGGACAGATGCCATAACCTCATGGACAGGGTGATGATGAGGTGGGTGAATTCCCTCCAGGCAATGTGGAGACTGCTGAGGACTGCAGCTCTGCAAAGGTGATTTATCATGTCATCACTCATTGTCTTCCATCTTTTCCCTGGTTCAGCTTTGCTAATTCAACTGAATCTTAGTTTAAAGCAAGCCCTCAGTGTAATCTATAGAGTTTGGTCATCTTGGTGCATTCAAACAGATGCAAAGTGCTGTGGGCCATCAGTGAATCAGGTAAAATGTCTTCCACTGCATGGAATAACTTTCTTCTCCAGCTTTTTTTCCATTTGCACTTCTCCAATATCTGCTGTGGTCTCACCTAAGCAGTTAAATACCACTCCAAACTAGCATAGCAGAACTCAATAAGAAAAGGCCAAATACTCCTCTTACTACATCTGCTTATTGCCTTCTGATTAAATTTCTAGTGGATTGACCAGGAATTTGAGTAGTGAAAATGAACTACCCCTTCATTTAAACCTTTTATGGAAGCGCCACTGGGAGTCCCTGATGACAGCATTACACGTCCTCCATAGAAGTCAGCCTGAGAAGTATGTGATGATGGGACAGGGAATTTGCCACCATCTTCCCTGCATTTTGGGGCAAAGCTTTTGTAGCTGGGTGAAGTTGAAGCTTTATATTTTATTGAAGAAAAGTCAGTAGCTCTTGGTTCAGTTTTCTTTGCAGATGAAAGTTTAGTGGGGCAGGGATCTGTTTGAGCTTGGGGTATATTCAATGCACTTGGAATTTATTTTCCATCCACATCCTCCTGAGATGTAAAAGTTGAGCAAAACCATGCTATATCGCCTGTGTCTTTCTCTTTGTGGAGAAATGTTAAGACACATCTGACTCCCTGCGGAAAGATGCTGTATCCCTGGGAGTCCAGGCAGCAAAGCAGCCTGCAGCTTCTCTCTGAAGGGAGCCATGCAGTGTGTTGGCAGAATACCAGCATGGTGGCTTTTGATCCCTCTGCTCTCTTGGAGGATTATGGTGGGAGGCAATAAGACCTGCTCAGGAATATGCTCCTCTCTTTTTGTTGTAAAACAGCTTTTCCTAAGGCTGGTTACAGCGCTGAACCATTCTGGCCATAGCCAGCCCATTGTCTGTGAGTCCAGGGCTCCAGAGCACTTGCAGGGGTGATTTTGCTCACAGAAAAAGCTGTGTGATTGTTTTCAGTCACTTTCTAGGTGTGAAATGACCCCAGGTCTAGGTTTGCACCTTGCTTTAAACAGCCTGACACTTCCCACAGCTCCAGAGATGGAGGATGCCCTCTCGCAGTCCCTTGTGTTGCTCTGGGCCACAGGCTCTCTCTCTGCTGTGTTTCAACCATCTTTTGTTTTCTTTTCCAGCAGCTGCAGGTGGTTCCTTTATTCGGCGATATGCAGATAGAACTGGCCAGATACATTAAGACCAGTGCTCACTATGAGGAGAACAAATCCAAGTGAGTGCCTGCCATAATGTCTCTTGGCTTCTGTGTGTGTCCCGAAAGCCATGGGAGCTGCAACTGTCTGATGTGAGTGAGGTCTGTGCACTGGTACCCGTGTGTGTCCCTGTGAGGTGTGAGTCTTGGTGTGCCAGCTCCGTGTGCACGTGTGTACCTCCCTGTCCCTGCATGGGCAGATGTCCTCACCAGCCCCTCAGCACGTGTGCAGCCAGCTGTGAAGCTCCATGTAACCGTACCCCATGTGCAGGCAGGGCAGTGGGCATGCCTGTACCTCTGCTCTGCTGACAAGGGCTGGGAGGATGCTTGGTGGCCAGAAATGAGGCAGAAGGAAGGAGGAAGGAAAGGCGGCTGGTGCATGGGTCAGAGCTGAGTGCTTGCGAGGTGTGTGAGTGCGAGCAGTGTGTCCCTGCTCTGGAGAGATTTTAATCCACATTTTTGAGCCCAGGGACAAAATCCTCCAGAGCATGAACACAGCAGTGGATCCCTTTGCAGCAGACAGGGTGTCTCCTGTAGCTCAGGCAGCCTTCATGAAGATTGGCAGCGGGTTGAACCATAGGCTCAGATGCACTGGAAATCAATGAATACTGTGGGAGAAGAGCAGAAATGGAGTCTGTGTGGGAGAGCTCAGGAGCAGTGTGGTGTTGTAAAGCACTGCTTCCTGGCCTGGGTTTGCAGGCAGTCTGCTGCTCCCCTCAGGTGAATTTGCAGATGTTGTGTCCGATTGTACCAGGCATGTGGCCCCACTTGACTTTGTAACTATTGCTAGAAGAATTGGTGTTAGGTTTGGATATCTTTGGAATGGTGTTTGCAACCACACGTAAGCAAAGCCCATCTGAGCTGTGTCTGGTTGTGATGGCTTCCACCAGTGAGTGGTCTTTCACCTGTAGGACCATATTGCATGAAAGTCGTATTTCTCCAGTGGCTGCAAGAAGCAGCCGAGCTGAGCTGTCTCAGCAGGACAGGAACTAACCTGCAGGCTCATCTCACTGCTCCCCTTTGCTCAAACCTTTCCACCCCAGAGGATCTGGCTTTTCTGCCCAGGAACAGCCCCCCCTGCCCTCCCAAAAGCTGGTTGAACGGTGCCATTAATCGTTCATGAAAAGTTTGGCAACAACGTGATGGAGCTTCCTGAGCAAAAGGTTTTCAATTGAAACTGAAAAAAAAACCCAAACCCTAAAGTTCTACAAAATGCAAATTTAAAAAGTATTTGTGGAAACTCAATCTAAAAGGGAAAAATTGCCTAAAACTTTGCACCTTTTTATCCCAGATCATTCAGAAAGCACATTTTAATGGAATGTGTGGCAGCTGCATTCATTTTCTCATCTCAAAACCAGGGTAGCTCGCGGGCTGTTTACCTGTGCACAGTTTTAGTGTCTGTCTTGAAATCTGTCTTACCAGGTCTGTGTGCTGTACCTTACTAACCAATGTTTCTTCTCACTCACTTGCTTTCCCAGCAAATTGCATGGGACTCCCAACACTAATTCTGCCAAGATGGTTCCATATAATCCCCATTTCTTACTAATAATTGTTTTTTGTCACTTTCTTTCCCTCCCTGTCTCCGTGAAAGTGGAATTAAGTGGTGTTTTTCCTGCATGGCACTTTGTCTCTGCACTATGGACTAGGTTGTGTGTGGCAGGGAGGGCTGGTGCTGCCCTGGCCATTCCTGCTAACCTGCCGATTGTCCGGTGGGGAGCACAGGACATTGAAACGGGTAAGAGTGAAGCAATGGGACTGTGGGAGGATGGATTTCATGAGGGATGACATGAGCCAGCACTTCCAGGACCTTCTGTCACCACAGATATTGGCAACAAGTGTCTCACAGTTAACTGTAGGAATATGTCTTCATGTCTATGTCTATATCAGAGGCAGGTTTCTCACCTGCCTTTTGTACTGCCAATCTAGATTGGAGAAGATGACTATATCCATCATAAGATGGACAACTATTTTGAGGGAGGGAAAGCAAGATCTGAACTTTTACATTGTGATCACAGAGTAAGACATGAGGTCTCACTGAGAGATGTTTGCTTGTATGAAGCATTTTGGTGGAGCCGTTCTGGTTCCACATCTGTGGCTAATGCAGAATGGGGGAAAATTAGATATTTAATTAAATAGACCTGATTTGAACCATTTCTTCATACGACTGTGCCTTTGGAAGGGGAGTGCTGCCTTCTTTTAGGACGTCATTACACTGTTACGTGGTTCATGTGGCTCAATGCAAATGAAAATCTCATTCATTTAATCATATTCTGCTCATCATTTATACTCCACATTGTTCACTGAGCTGGCAGTGTGAATCAGACCAAAAGCAAAGTGGGAGGGCTATTCCCTTGCTGGCCTCTTACAGATTCTTTCCCTGCAGGTGAAGGCAGCATGACCCAGCTGCTTCAGACCTGGAGGGATGAACTCTAAGGAGATGATTATCCTTAGATTTAGCAGAAAGGATGCAAATGATGCTGGGTCTTTGCAGTTCATCCTTCCCTGAAAGCTTCTCCAACAATGGCCTGGGAAATAGCCATCTCTACCCATGGGGTAGGTGAGCCCAGCATTGGAGAGCAGCCTTCAGGGTGGATGGAGCAGAGATGTTCAGGCTGAAAGGTGAGGCAAGCATCCCCATCATGCTAGGTGAGACCACGTCTTGAAGACTCCACACACCAGGGAACAGGAGAGATGACACAGGCTGACATTTGCCCTGAAGATGGCATGTCTTGAGCACATTGAAGAGAGCAGCTGAGCACAAGGCTTTGTCCTAGGGGTGTCTGAGTGGAGCCCATGTCCTGTCCTTGAAACCCTTGCTTTTTTGCCTAGGTGGACGTGCACTCAGAGCAGCATCAGTCCCCAGTACAACATCTGTGAGCAGATGGTCCAGATACGAGATGACCACATCCGCTTCATCTCAGAGCTCGCTCGCTACAGCAACAGCGAGGTAAGCTCAGCAGGGAATTGCCATTGTCAGGCTCATTAGATGGATGGGGCTGGGAGAGAACAAGAGCAGCAGGAGTATGGTTTGCCACTGACATACAGTGAGGAGGGAAGAAGGACACAGATGGAACAAACCACTTCTCGATCCAGCCATTAAAAAGCAGCTTATGAAAGGCCCCAGCAGGTCCAAAGTCCTATGCACCAGAAGATCTACTGCAACAGCTTCTGATCTTTGGCCACAGCTTTGTTAAAATAAGAAGCAGAAAAGATTTCACAGCTAAGTGTTTATGAAGAGCCAGGTGGCAGAACAGCCATGACTTGCAAATGGGTCTTTTCTGTTACACAGAGCTATTGGTCAGGGCTGCAAGGAAAGTTCACAAGAGCATCTCAGTTTTTGTCATTACTGAATGCCTGCACCCTCTCTGATGCACAAAACCTGTCACTGGTTTTTGCAGATGTATGATCCTCATTCACCAAGGTTAATGAATTGTTAGCATTCTCAACCCTTTTCTTTTTTGGCATTTGTAAATGCTTATTTGATCTTTAAATCAGGAAAGGACTCTCAAGGATTTCAGTAGTATTAGGTTATCAAAAAGGAATGGGAAAGTGGAATGAAAACAGTCAGTTATTTGCTCTGAGGTGACAGGTCAGACTCGTTTTTCTGTAGAAAATTGACTGCCTGGGTAAAAAGAGCCTTGCCAAGTTATATCCCTTTTCCTGAGGGACAATATATGCACTGCTCAGTTTTATCTTGATTATTTAAGGTCATGGGGAATTCGTTTTAGCTGGGATTTGAAGAGCACTCTGTGGCTGCTGTTCGGCTCAGTGAAGCCTCTGCAGCAGATTGCTGAGCCCTGACGTGATGTGATCTTCTCCAGGTGGTCACTGGCTCGGGACTGGACAGCCAGAAATCAGATGAAGAGTACAGGGAGCTCTTTGATCTTGCTTTACGGGGCCTGCAGCTGCTGTCCAAGTGGAGTGCACATGTCATGGAAGTGGTGAGTGCAGTCATGGAAGCGCTGAGTGTGTTACATCCTCCTCTTCCCAGGTGAGCATGAACATGGCATGCAACAAAGCCTGTGAAAGGTGAGCTTGCTTTCATGCCACCTAGCTTTAAGCCATTAATAAACATGCTAAGATCAGGCAGCTAATGACCCTGAACACCCTCTGTACAAAATGTAGAAAGAGAGCTTGATCATCTCACCCTGGACCTGACCACTTTTTGCAGGTATTGGGGTGTCCAGTGTTAAGAGGGGGACTGTGTGACTGTTGTCCTAACCTGAACACCTTGGTTAAGTAGTAAAAGCTGACTGGGATGAGTCTGGGCCTTGAGCAACTAAAACTGCAATTCAGATGATGATGGAAATTCTTAATTTGCAAAATTTAAACCACATTTCAACACAAGTCCATGGATGTCAAAAGCCCAGTATGACCGTTAACCTCCCAGATAAACTAAACCAGTACTGTGATAATAAAGCCCAAATGAATGTCAAACAACTGCAGTAATGTCTAGGGGGTGTTTTGCTGGAATAGGGCCCTCTTCAGTCTTTCCAGCCTGGCTTCTTACTCATTGCTGACGGTGTCTTTTCCATCCTTTAGTACTCTTGGAAGCTGGTTCATCCCACAGATAAATTCTGCAACAAGGATTGCCCAGGAACAGCAGAAGAGTATGAGAGAGCCACACGGTATAACTACACCAGTGAAGAGAAGTTTGCCTTTGTGGAGGTTGGTGCCAACTACAGAAGAGCAAGAACCAGCCAGGGCTGGTTTCCTGTCTATCTTCCTAAGGCCAGGGGAAAAGGATGGTAGGGCATCTCACAGTACTCAGCCAGTTCCTCATCCCCATGGGATTAAGGGTTCTGACATCCCTATGGTGCTTAGTTTGCCCAGAGCCACAGGCTGCAGAGGAACCTCTGAGTTTCTCTCACATATTCTCATTCCTCTCAGGTGCCACCGTGCAGGTTTCTTTTTCCCCTTCTTAAATACATTATGCCAGAGGTACTCCCACCGTCGCTGATGAGTTAGGCCTTGGCCAGTGGTGGGTCCATCTCAGAGGGAAGCCTCTAGCAGCTTGTCACAGAAGCCACATCTGTAGTGTCCCCCCCACTACCAAAACCTTGCCGTGCAAACCCAATGCAGCAGCCTTGCAGAGCACTGTGATCTGGAGCAAGATCTGGAGCTACATTCAGACACTGTGCAAACACAAGTGAGCCTGGCTGTGGGAAGCCCCTACACCTTCATCTTCCCTTAGACAGTCAGGGTGGTTTGAATAGCGCCTTCATTTTTGTGGCTCACTCGCTCCTGGGAATTGTCTCTGTACTCTCGTACAAGAAGCACTGTGCACTGCTGCAGATGCAGGTCTATGGAAACCACACAGTGCATCCACATGTAAAGTATGTGCATCTTCCTTGGATTATGTGCTATTAAAGATGTCAAGAGATCAGGAATGGAAACAGCCTGCCAAGGGACAGGGACCATTTGCAAGAAACTAGTGATATAAATGCTCTCCTCAGCTTGTTGTGATCTGTAAAGCAGTTAAGCAGTCAAAAAAGCCAGCCGCCTAATTACTGGACCCAAGTTACTTGAGTAGAATTAATTTAGTCCCAAATTCTCTTGATGTTGGGTTTATGGACCTCTTCCTACGATGGAAAGATAGCGAATACGTCCATTTTTAATTTTTGCTTCAGGTAATTGCCATGATCAAAGGTCTGCAAGTGCTGATGGGCCGAATGGAGAGCGTGTTTAATCAAGCCATCCGCAACACTATCTATGCAGCCCTGCAGGACTTTGCCCAGGTGACCCTGCGAGAGCCACTCAGGCAGGCGGTCAGGAAGAAGAAGAACGTTCTGATCAGGTCAGTCTGTCCCTGAGTGCAACACAAAGCCCGTGTATTTATTTGTGTAACACTATAAGCATGTGGCCCTGCATACACCTCACGGTATACAACCAGCCACGTACCTTGGCCAGCAGCTCTATCTAAGGTAACTTCTGATTCCCCAATGATAACAGTGTATGTCCCCACCTCAGACAGTTTTCCTCTCTAAGTGCACACCAGTTAATATTTTCATCTTGAAGCAGCATCAAGCTTAAGCACTGCTTTCCCTCTCCCACCTATTCCAGTGTCCTTCAGGCAATTCGGAAGACGATCTGTGACTGGGAGGGAGGTCGAGAGCCTCCAAATGATCCTTGCCTGAGAGGTGAGAAGGATCCTAAAGGTGGATTTGATATTAAAGTCCCAAGACGAGCAGTAGGACCTTCGAGTACACAGGTATGTAAACATTCATCTCCTGTGTAGAGTTAAGGGTCTTACATGAGTCTCCCACCCTGTGGATTATCAGCTGTTTCCATGATCTGTTCCACAAAATCTTCACACTGTTGTGTGTTAAATGTTGCTTTGATGCCTAATTTGTTGTTCCCAAAGCCTCCTTTTTTTTGGGTGTGATTATTTGTAGCTCTGAAAGAGAGTAGCTTATGGAAGAGGTATTAATTTTTATTGCAGAGCGCTACGGCTGTATGCAGTGGTGTCTCACTGCAGGGTGGTAACTGCATGCCGACTGTTTCTTCCACAGCTTTACATGGTGCGGACCATGCTGGAGTCCCTTATAGCAGACAAGAGTGGCTCAAAGAAGACTCTGAGGAGCAGCTTGGATGGGCCGATAGTCTTGGCCATTGAGGAGTTCCACAAGCAGTCCTTCTTCTTCACCCACCTTCTCAACATCAGCGGTGAGGCTATGGCAGGGGGAGGCTTGAATCCAACTCTTGCATGCTCAGAAAACCAAAGATAGATCAGCTTTGCTCCTTATTGAATATGCAGAAGATTTTCCTTGATTTTTTTCAAATGTCCAACTTCTGCCTGATTCAGGTGTGGTTTAGGCAATAATCATTATGTGAACAGGAATGAGTTAGCAATATAAAACAGGAATAGGTGGCAGTTTATTTTCTAGGACTGGAGTTTTCTTTCTGTCCCAGACAAACTTCTGGGAACAGCAGAAATCTTCCAGAGCAACTGCAGGCCATGAAATGTTCTCCTTGGAGTTCTAGAGCAAAAGGAATGATCCTTTTCTTTCTTCATTACAAAGTGCTCAGACAGCATGGACATGTTCTGGGTTTAAAAACAGAGCTATCCTATGAAAATGTTCCATATCCAAAACCAGTCCAATATGGGGCTGCAGGATGTGCCTCATGTGCTTTCCCCTCACTGCCATCCCCATGGGAATAATGTGGGTGCCCTCCCACTGGGGGGATCTTCTCTGCATTTCAGAAGCGCTGCAGCAGTGCTGTGACCTGTCCCAGCTCTGGTTCCGGGAATTCTTCCTGGAGCTGACCATGGGCCGCCGCATCCAGTTCCCCATTGAAATGTCCATGCCCTGGATCCTCACGGACCATATTCTGGAAACCAAAGAACCCTCCATGATGGAGTAAGAGCTGATGGGCTGTGTTGGGGCTGTGCATGTGCTGGGGCTTGGGATTTTGTTTTCAGAAGGGTAGGCTGGTGATGAGCAGTCTTTGTGACGTGGGAGGAAAAACAGATGTTTCCTGACTGGCTGTCACATGGATATGTACTATATGAGTACCTTGTTAGCAGATGCACACTACTACTAGCACTTACTTATGCATCATAAACCATATTTGGATATGGGCACAGCTTGATGGTACCGTCATTGGCATGCAGCGGTCAGACAGCATGTGCAACCAAAAGGATGTGGGCCCTGGCTGAGGCACCTGAACACTTTTTTTATTCATATATGTGATAAGTACTGAGAGGCATTGCTGTTATGCAAGTGTAATTATGTTCATAATGTCCTCCTCATTAGGAAAACTTTATTTTCCATTTTATGGACATTGTCAGAGAATTCTGTGGAGTGAGGGCAGGGTGAAAGCTTTCTTAAGGGCAGAGAAGGAGTGTTTGACTGAGCAAGTCACAGTTAGCTCAAATCCAGATCTGTTGTAGCTGCTTCCAGAAGGACACGAAGAGCAAGAGGGGCTAGAGGGAGTGGAAATGATAGAAGTGAAGCCAGAGAAAAGCCACTTTTTGCAATGAGCAGGGTGCATACTCCGGTTGCAGTTTATGCTGATATGCTCCAGAGTCAATTTAAGACATGATCTGTCTTCTTGCCCTCAGGTATGTACTGTACCCCTTGGATCTCTATAATGACAGCGCATACTATGCCTTGACCAAGTTCAAAAAGCAGTTTCTATATGATGAAATTGAAGCTGAAGTAAGTTCTCTTCATCTTTACTATACAGAAATAGCTCACTGGGGTCACATTGCCCTGTTGACATCCCCCCAGCAGTTCAGTGAATTCATCATAGGCACCTCAAAAAAAATACCCCATCAGACTGAGAAGTTTTCAAAAGATCAGGATTTACAGAGATCTCACAGACTTTGCTGATTGAGGGCTTCAGCTTCTCTGTACCCATGGGGAGCCATGGAAGCCAAAGGCTGTCGAACACTGGGACCATGGAAGAATCTGATGTTATGAGATATCAGAGGGAAATGAGAAATCAGAGATGATTGAGGATGGGGGACCAGGCCCTGTTAGAATATGCAGAAACTATTAGAGAGAAATGTAGCTGCAATTTTCTGTTTAACTTCGGTACGTGAGAACCGCAGTGCAGTTTTTAGATAGTGTGACATAGATGTATATATTAAATTAGAGCTCCGTGTTGAGCTGTATTGATCTTGCATGCGTAGGAAGGAGCTGCTCTGTGCTGGTACAACCTCACAAAGTCTTGTTTTTTCTCCCCCAGGTGAATTTATGCTTTGATCAATTTGTGTATAAGCTGGCAGATCAGATCTTCGCCTATTATAAAGCGATGGCTGGCAGGTAGAGAACCTTACTGCTGATGATGACTGATGATAATCACTGTATCCAAATTGCTGTTAACCAAAAGATTTCCCTCAGGGAATAACTACTGCAAGTACACACAACAAAACAGATCATCCCTGTCCCGCAGAGCTGGCTGTCCACGTCAGACCAGAGTAGATATGGAAATGAATTAATGGTGGCAAGGAGACATGGTTAAAAGTGAAAAATAATTGGCATCTAAGTGGCTTTCTGAGTACAGTTTGTGAGTGCGGCAGGAAAGCAAACCGAGCCTATTGAAGACGTGTCCTTGCTTGACTTCTGTTTGTGTACAAGGCAGATGAGTGAAAGCCTCCCACCTGTAGGAAACAGGAACATGCACTTGTCCTCACCTAGTAAAGCAGAAGAACTTGTGAGAAGGGTAACTCAGTATCTTAGGTCACACATCAGACCAGCTGACTGTGGAACTTCTGCAGAGCCACTTGCTCCCTTACAGGGAGCTAGGCCCTTTGTGACATTTCCTTCTTATCAATTTAAAGAACATGGATGAACTCTAGTGAGAGTCCTCATCTCATGTCCCCAAAGGTGAAGCAAGTCTTCAGTGTACCTCTGCAAGTTTTGTCTCTAGATCAGATTTGGCCTTATGGAAGGAGAGCAGTCACCCTCATCAACCAAATGCTCCCACAGCAGATCTTCAAGGAGAGAGCACACCTGTGGGACAACCCCAGTACCTGGCACTAGTGATACCTTTCAGCACAGTCTTTCATCTTGCTGAATGTTGTAACCATAAAAGCCAAGAAAGATGGACAACACTATGGCATTTCCCACATAACAACCGCTGCTCTGTGATTTAGTGGTTTAAGTAGTTAATAATATGTGGAAATTTCTTGGCATTCAGAGCAAGATGAAAAGAAAGACTAAAACAACTCTGGAAAAGATCCAGAGAGAAGCTGATAGTGTGTGTTTCTTTTTTCCTGACACTGTTTCCTTTTCTTCAGTGTTTTATTGGACAAACGTTTCCGGGCTGAATGTAAGAATTACGGGGTGATTATTCCATACCCACCATCCAACCGCTACGAAACACTGCTCAAGCAGAGGCATGTCCAGGTACAGTGCAAGCAGTAGACTACAGTACTTACAGCTTTTGATCTATTAGCCTTTTGTTGGTGGCTACCATCCTAGTGCTGGGCTCAGTTGAGGTTGGTGCTGGAATGAGAAGGGTTGAACCTGTTTCTGACACACCATGCTCGGGGCACAGGGCCTGAGGGGAAAAGAAGTTATGCTCCACATTTCCTTCCTTCCCCCTTAAGTAATGATAAGCTTAACAGAGGCATTTGCATCACCACTTTCACATTTAAGCAGATGTTTGGTTTTAATTTGTGTCTGTTACAAGAAAACTAAAGTACCTTTTCTGCATCTGTATATGACATGCAAATGTCTTTTGTCCTTTTCCCAGTTGCTGGGTAGATCAATTGACCTGAACAGGCTCATTACCCAGCGTATCTCAGCAGCGATGTACAAATCGTTAGACCAGGCCATTAGCCGCTTTGAGAGCGAGGACCTGACATCCATAGTGGTAAGAACTGTTAACTGACTGTGAGTATGAATAGAGAGAATGATACAGTGCTATGGATACAGTTAACTGTCTTCTGCTCCAGGTCCCACCTACAGCAGGTTTCAGGCAGCCACGTATCTTCCTTTATGCTGCCGAGTCTCTACTATTTCTACTTAGGCAACTTTAATTGCATTATTACTGGACCATTAAATGTCTGCATAAATCGTAATATGACAGTCAGCAGTTAGATTTTGCAGAGCTCACAGAAGAGAGTTCTGTAATCTGGGAGAAGGAAATCCTGGTTTTGATTCCCCTGTTGGGTGAAGGTGGCTGAGGCATCATTTGTGCGCGTACAGGACTTGCTGTCTGATGTGTTACAGGAGCATCAGAGTCAAGCAGTGTAAAATTACTAGTTTCCACCTTTGGAGGATTCTGATGTGAAAGCCGGGCAGCGCTCAGTGGGGAGCAAACTCATTTTCCTTCCTGCAGGTTTTAGAGATACCAGACCAGGACCCTCTTGAGTGGAAGGAAGTGCAATTTGCCTTGGCCACTGGGTTAAACTGATGTCTTTAGCATTTGCTACATCCTCACCTGCAAAGTTCTGTGTGGGTGCAGGTATAAAATCATTCCCCGGCAATGAAATGAGCTGTTTCTATTGTCATCTTGGTAATACATTGCATTTGCTGCTGCTTTATGTACTGCAGGAGCTGGAGTGGCTCTTGGAAATAAATCGCCTGACTCACAGGTTGCTGTGCAAGCACATGACTTTGGACAGCTTTGATGCCATGTTCCGGGAGGCCAACCACAACGTGTCTGCACCCTATGGGCGCATCACCCTCCATGTCTTCTGGGAGCTCAACTTTGACTTTCTACCCAACTACTGTTACAATGGATCCACCAACAGGTGAGGAGGAAGAGCAAGACAAGGGGGCACTGGAGACGCTGCTCTTCTTTCAAAGTGTCAAACCAGCCACATTAAATTCATATGCACTGAGGTTTGCATTCCCTATGGGATGAAAGAGTTACACTTAAAATTAAGTTAAAGCCCACTAGCTCCCCTTGGTCTTGAAAATGTTAGTAGCATATTAACGTGATAGTTAAGACAGTGATTGCAAGCAACAGAGCTAGTTTGGTTTGGAGGATTGGGTTACTGAGCAGCAGAGCTGTGGTAGCTGCTCATACATGGGTATGCCTGCCCCAAATGAGAATAAACCTCAGGTTAAATTGAAGTTTTACTCCACTAAGAGATCAAGGCAAGAGTTTGCATTCCAGTTCCTGTGATGAATTTCTAATTAGCCTGCAGCTGCAGTTCCTCCCAGGCCATGCCATATCTGCACTCATCACAACTAACCAGGCTCCGGCCACTTTCCTCCCTGTCTTCCATGCCCACTGTAGGTTTGTGAGGACAGCAATTCCATTCACACAGGAACCCCAGCGGGACAAGCCAGCCAATGTTCAGCCATATTACCTCTATGGATCCAAGGTCAGTAAATGAGACACAACAGCCAGAAGGGGTAGATGTTGGAAGTATTTATTTAGGAAGAAAGAAATGCAAGAACTTCATTAACAGAATGGTGGGTGCAAATTTGCAGGGTCACATTGCCGTCTGAAACCAAAAAGCCATGCAAGAAGCAGATTCAGTGTGCTCTTGCTATTGCTTTCCCATATTCTTCTCCATAATATGACCATATCAGGAGATGCTGACACTGCTCTGTGCTTGGTGTTGGCACTGAGACCAGGTCACATCCACCCAAATGCAGAGAGAGGAGAGCAAGTTGGAGCTCCAAAGCAATGCTTCTCCCCAAAGAAGGTACCACTTCAGGAATCCCATTTGTGAGTTCAAAATAGGAATTACTAAAATCGTTGTGTGAACAAAAGAGACTACTTGATTCTGCAAATACCTCTTTTGTCAGGCTTCAATGACTGTTTATACAGGTGTTATGAGGGCTTGGGGTGTGATGCTAGTGGAGGATCACTCAAGTGTGAATCTACTTGAGTGGAGTTTGTTATGATTGATGACTGAAGTGAATCTACAGCACTGATGTAGATTAGGTAATGACACTGCAGTCAGCTGAGCCTCTCCCTTCCCAGAGACCTGACTTGGTTTCTTTTTACAAAGCCTCAGCAAATGAGAATGGTTTTGTCACTTGACAAAAATCCTTCTCTGTGCGATCAATGTCCTGCCTCGTGTTCTACCCTGGGACAGAAAGTCCCTGTGGACACACAGACATTCCTGTTGGCAAGAGCCGGGAAAGAGCAGTGTGAACCAAGCAGGGCTCTCCAAGCAGGATCTCCCTTTATTTTGCTCTCATTGAAGGCCATGCTGTGGCAGGATGGCTCTTTTATCATCACTGGTTTTATAGGAAAAAAAGCTGTGGGAGGAGCTGTACGGGCTCTCCCTCATGAAGCTGGAGCCCCTCATTAGCACAGTGGTCATGGGGACTTCCAGAAACTCCTCTCTCAGCCCATCATCCAGTGGCCTCTCCCGTGAGCTGCTCCCTTCTTCAGAGCTAGCATTGGGATGCTTCAGCCTCACAGCCCGGTGGCACCGTGCAGACCAGAACTGCAGGCAGCCGTAGGCCAGAAGAGCAATGAAGCAGAGGAGCAGCAGGCTGCTCACCATCCATATGGAGGTGGTAGATTCATGCTTAGAGCCGCCAAAAATCAGAGGGTTTTTGTCCAGAGTGTGAAAGGTGGTGCAGTGGTTGCCGGAGGGGTAAGAGTTCTTGCATGTGATGCAGAGAACATAGATGGTGGATGGTGTGAGTCGGTGGAGGACGAGGGAGCTGAGGGGGTGAGGAACTCGCTCCTCACGGTGGAAGTTCTGGCGTAAGTAGCCAGCAAAGATGCTGTTCCAGTTGGGGCGGTACATGACGTGGTAATAGTTCTCTGGACAGGGGTTGTTCATGGCCCAGGAGACGGTGGCACTGGTGTAAGTGATGTTGTGCACTTCGATGTTCATGGTGATCCTGAAACCAGATGCAGGGAGAGGCTGAGTTTCCTCATTTGTATACAGGCTCAAGGGCCACTGACATCAGTGAAGTCTTTCCCCTGCTTCACTTAGATTGGACTCAGGACTGTGCCTGCCTAGCTTAGATTAGCTGCTAGGTTTTAGATGACTAAAATAACAAAAGATGAATCCTGCTGGTACCTGGACTAATGTATCACCCTGTTTCAAAACCAAAATAACAACCGGGACATAGGCATACTTTATGCTTTAGTTAGATTTTGGGTTTTTTAAATCTCTTCTTTCTGACTAGTTGTCTATATAGGAAGCTTAATTAGCTTTTTTATTTCCCATGGAATAGAAAAGACTGCAAGTGTGATTAACATAAACTGATCATTAAGCTATCTCCAGTTTAGCTTGTGAAGCTGCCAACAGATACTTTGATTTTACACCTAAATGCTATTTTAAAAGCTGCATAATGATTAATTCACTGGTTTAAGTTTTTGCTGCATTTGCTGTGCCTTACTTGTTGTTTAATGGAGCATAAACTCTTTCTATTCCTGCAGCATCTCACAATATAGTATCAGGATTGTAAATGTGAAATCTGAAGATTGGCGAAATATAAAATAAATGCCTTTAGGGAAATACAAATACAAGAATAATAAGTACAAAGCTCTCCCCCAGATAGAAGACACTGACCACTAACAAACTACTGTCTAGCAACAGTCACAAATCACTTCAGTACATCACTCCTTTAGACTGCTAAAGTGCTCTCTGAGCTTGCTGCGGCATTCTCTCCCAACCATCCCAGTGTTCCAAGCAGAGCTGCATGCAATAGAACCAGTTTCTTTTTCCCCTCTTCCTCCCTCTCTCACTATAACTCCCCTCTAATTCACTCAAGAATCAGCTCATCTCAATGATCGTTTCAGCCATTCTTACATGAAGAGCAGTGCAGGACATGCACCCATCACGGAGCCCACGCAGGGCTGGGGCAGCCACTTACCTCCTGTCAGTGCTGGGGAGCAGTGTGGCCACAGGCAGGCAGCACCTTCCCCTCTTCCCAACTGCTCTCCTCCCTCCTGCCTCTGCAAAATCCCTTCCCTGTGCTCTGCCTCATATTATACCCGTCTGGGGCTCCGTCATCCCTCACCATAGCAACCAATACGGAAGGATGGGCACGCAGCTTCAAGTGATTTGGGAATGTTATCCCTAAAAGCTTCTGCCTGGGAGAAGTATGACTCCCAAAAAAGCCAGGTAGTTTTGTTTGCTGGCTTGTTTGGTGTTTTCTGTTTTTCCTCTTATCTGCAGTCCCCCAGCAAGACCATCACTGGTCCCCAGCAGGGTCTGCATTAGAGACATATTGGCATATGGTATGAAATGTGGGATCCTGGCCTGCAGTACACATTGATAGTTTAGCACTGAGGGGCTTTGTCTTTAATTCTGTGATTTCTTGCACATTTAAACTACTGGTTTAAGCCAAACCCACAAGCAGCAGATTTTCAACCCTGATGCTGCAGCAATGTCCATTAACTTTTTAACGTTTCCTAAGCTGTGTGATGAGAGCAGGAACTGCGTTTTGAAAGACTTCAACTTCGGGCTGAACTCCCATGGGATTAAGACAGGCTCTTCTTCTGAATGCCCCTGCATTATAGACTGCTCAGGGGTGTCCCTTGTCAGTCTGGTGAGAGAGCAGGAGGGGAGGCAAAGCCAGTGCCAGTCAGGGGAGCAGCTCAAGTGTTTGGCCAGGAGGGGACAGACATGGCACTGAGTCTGCTAAGGAGAGACTTTGAACAAGTGACTCACTGCTCTCTGAAGCCAAAATGTTCTTGAGAGAGGAACTTTCCCAGAAGAAACGTTGGTTCTGGGTCTGGAATTACTCATTCTTTGTTATCCCTGGAAAGGTGCAACGTTTCAAAGATCTTCTGAATATCAACAATGATTAGATGATGATGCAAACTGCATCAGGAGAGGCAATTACAAGCCTGGGGAGGACACATGACCCTTGCTTTTGATTTCTGTTTGGCAGTTCTGCATGTTTTGGGTTTGTTTTCCAAGATCAGTATTCCCGTCCATCCCTGTGAGTGAGCTGTGGCTGCCAGCGAGCTGAAAACTGGGAGATGAAAATAATTACAGGCAGGGATGGAAATGAAAGTGCTCCCAGGTGGCTTCCTGCCTTTTACATGGCTCTGTCCTGCTTACAAGAGCAGGAGGATAAAGAGCTCTTAGCTGGTGCCTTGCTGTGAGTAAAGTACATCCCTGCCTGCAGGGAGAGAGATGAAGATACAAATCTGTGCTTCAGAAAGGTGGGTTACACAAGAAAGCTGCTTTCTTATCGTGTTTGGGTTGTTGAGTTTATCAGTGTTCAGAGTGGCTGGGAAATGAAATTCTTGTTGTTCACAAATAAGATGTGTTAGCAGGAAGAAACTGAAGAAAGTGGAAATAGCTGGATTAGGCCAGCAAAGGGTCCCACTTTCTGCATGCTGTGATCGATACCACTTCTCAAAGGAAAATGCAGCAAAGCTCCTAGTGGTGTTGGTACTACCTCCAGGAATCAAACTCACATCCACTCGTAATTCTGATTTCCTAGGATGAGGAGATGCCAAAACAATGCCAGTGCCAGGACTGCTCCAGCACTGGTGTTCCCTGTATCTGCAGGTGGACCGGGCCCTGCCTGGGACCCCTCGCTCCTTACCATAGGATGCAAACCCTAAGTGCTCTCCAGTAGCCAGCAAAATTGAGCCATTTTCTGTCTTTCAGCCGCTTACAAAACACAGCAGGTTGCCAAGTGTCTGACAAAGAAGCTGCAAAATTATGAGCAACCCACTACTTACTGCTCATTAGCACTTCTTAGCTCTGTAAGTGCTTTAGATTTGGCTTCGTTTATGTATTTTCATGAGTGCTTCGGTTTTTCTTGGCACTGCCAGACCCAGGGTCACTGGAAATCCCTGTTTCACTTTCCCTGGTTGAGTTTGCCTCCCCTTTTTTAGCAAGATGCAGGCAGATGTAACCTGAAGGACAGTACATGCTGCGGGAGCTTGTAATAGTTACTGAATGGGATGGAGCTGCTCTATTTTCTGCAGCAACAGCCCAAAGGTGTTCAGAAGCGGTGGTTGCTGCAGCTGGCAGCGGGGAGCTGCTCATGCCCTCCAGCAGACTGCATGGGCTATACTACCTGGACTGCCGTGGCCATTGGCTTGTAAGTAGTAGTGCATACAGATCATGGAAATCAGGAGCTGGGATAGCAAGGCATTATCCTGAGACACAGAATATACATAGGCAGCCTCAATACAGTACATAAATGTCTGCTGCATTGTACATGTCAATCCCAGCTGGGGAATATGTGTTTTTGTTTGCATGGGAGTGTTAGCAACCAGTAGATACAGCTGAATATGGTAAAAGCTTTATAGGGAGATTGGAGGTTACTTGTGGAGGGGAAGGAACCAAGTCATTCAGGCTGTTTGACTTAGAGAACCTCCTCTGACAGTTCTGGCCAGAACTGTTTTTCACTCTAAGACACGTCTCAGCTGTCACACTGAAGTTAGTTTGGCTGAGAGCCTGGACTTGTCTTGGGCTATGTGTAAGTCCTTTTTTGTCTCTAAGTATATTCCTTTTTCATCAGCTCTTCGTTATTCCAAGGGAGTTCTGGCATAGGAAGTATTATCTGCCTGTTATCTCTCTCTCTGATGTATTTCATTGGATAAAACTCTCCCTGCCTTCCCTTAGGTGAGCTCAGACAGGTCCAGGTAATGGCTAACAACAGTCTCAAAGACATGGAAATAACAACTAGGTTTTGGTTTGCTTCATTTGCTGCTGAATCTGCTCCATAGCATCCCTGCTATAACCTCCTGAGTTCCCAAAGCAACATGGGGGCCTTCCCCATGTGCTTCCAAGTACTGATGGCTGTCCTGAGACCTGGAGTAGGACACCCAGGCTCTGTGGGACACTGGGAACTCAGCCTGCTTTTACTCCCAGACCCCAAACCTGCCCATTTGGCCCCAAACCAAAGAAAGGTTGGGCAAAGCTTCACAGTGTCTTTGACAGCTGCTGCTCCCAGGACACAAGATGGGGGCTTTGCTCTGGCTCTCTGAAGGGGTGGAAGCAGCAGCCCAGTGCGGGGGAGCGAGCTGTGCTGTGTAGCCAGCTTGTACCTTCAGCTGTTTTGTCTTAAAATACCCCCTGGTGTCATTTTTTACATCCCACAGTCTCTATCCCAAGCTGTGTATCTCACCCTTAAATGGAGCTGTATTTTTAATTGCTGGCAGAGTATTATTATTAGACTCGAGCCTGTTGCTAATGCACTGTGTAGCTCTGCAGAGAGCTCGATGAACCAACCTCATCCTGCAGACAGGGAGGGATGAATCCTGCTTGTCTGCAGCCAATGCACGTCCTAAAATGTGTGTTTTCCCAATCAGGCTTATTGTCAAGACCCTCACTTGAGGGAAAAGCCCACTTGAAAGCTGCTCTCCAGCCCCATTATCCTGCTAAGAGGTGATGTGGGTGGCAGAGCAGCAGCACCCGCTGCCTGCTACCCATACAGCGAAATGTCAGCCCCATTATGGGGGAAATCTGACCAGTTCCTCCACAGCTGGATGCCAGTGGGAGCCCATCTTGGGAGGCCATGGTGCATTTGCAGACAGAAGACCTTTCTCCTAGCCTCAGAGTACAAAAGAGGCTTCCAGAAATGAATGTGGGTTCATGAGCACGCTGAAATGGAGATACTTAATTCAAGCTGCTGGTGTGCTCACTGTGGGGGAGCAACAGGGTAAAGAAGTCTACAGGGAGGCAAGGAAGGAAGGTGTGAGAAGTCATCACCACTGCAGCACGACACTTTCTGGGGGCATCTGGGGCTGGAATGAGTCAGTACAAAAGCCACAGCAACAGAACAACATGTAGCATGGCTGGGCTGGGACCCGGGCAGGTGACTGGCTTCCCTATGGGATGATTGTGTTGGCCATTTGGAAAATGTTCCAGGCTGGGCATTACCTGGTGTTAAAATAGACACACTTTTCAAGACATAAACTATTGCTCGTTTTCTCACATAGCAGTGTGCCTATCTATTATAGTAGGCAATAAGCTACTGGACCAGAGCACTGGGGCTGTAACAAAATGAGGGACAATTAATTAATTGATTAAAGCATCTGGCCATACTATGAAAGCACAATCAGTACATCAGTCTGCTGAGATTCTGTATCTGAGAGCAAAATAAAGTGCTTTTCTGATTCTTAGCAAATGACTTCACTTTGTAACTCATTAGTAACTCAAATGAAGTGTTAAAGTAAATCTCAAGGAAGTGAGTCAGAATTGGAGCACAAGGGAAGCCTTCAGCTTCAGTATTGCAGCAGTGTTGGAGGAGAGACAACATTTTGCCCTGTTCTACTACTTCACACTTGCTCCCTTTCACCCTAAGCTCTTTAACCCATTGGTATCTCCGCTCTCTTGGCTCCATTACTGGCAGTGAAGGGAATCACATCCCTGTAGAGTGGGGTTTGCGGTATCTGCAGGGATGCAAGCTCCCTGCTGCATGAGTGTGCAGTGTGCCTTTACTGTGCGGCGCTCACACAAGAAACAGTCATGGTGCGTTTTGGATACAGTTTGATTTGTTTTCTTATCCTTGCTTAAGGAAGTTCTGGTAAGCATGAACCAAGGGTTTATCTGTGTTTTGCTGGAAGAGGCACTACAGCCAGAATCTTTTCAGGAATGGGCTTTTTTTGCTGTTTACTGGGGCTGCAGTTATAGATGTCGTGGGGGGAAACCGCAGCCCTTCTCTGCTGGGCTGAATCGTGGTGCAAACACTTCTGCTGCAGAGCCCAAGCCTAGCATGTGGTGTTTCAGTTAAATCTGATTTTTCCCTATGTTTTTTTTGCAGATCACATGAATTAATTCCCCCTACTCCTGTTTCCCTCACACTAAATGGATCCTAGAAATCTTCCACTGATAAAATGTTGCAGCAATTTCCACATTTCCAAGATTACACTGATACAGCACATTCCTGGAAACAACTTTGTTTTCTGCCACTAAAAATTTGGCAGGGGGAGAGCCCTGGGTGCTGTTCTCCCTAGACCACGGTTAGATTCTTGCCTTTTGCACAGTCCCATGGGAATGCCTGTTAAGTACAGAGACTGATACAGAGCTTTGCAGGATGCAAAAAGGATTTTTGCTGTGTCTCTTCCAACTGCCCTTAAGCTCAGATGCTGCAGTTCCTGTTGTTATTAATGAGCCTCATCTAAAGCAAATGCCCATAGGAAAAAAAAAATCTGCCTGATTACATGTATATAAAGCTTTTCATTTTAGTAGAGAAGAATTTGGTTTTGAAGAAGCAAAGGGCCAGTGACTGAAATCCTTGATTGGGAATGTATGAAAGAGTAAATTACCTTGGAATTGAAAGTGCCATTACTACACAGCAGGATAAGAAACCTTGTGACGTTGACAGTGCGCTGAGATTAGAATATATCTGACTACATAGCAAAAAAAGCAATCTCCTCTTTGCCACAAGAAGAAATGGGAATTGTTGTGGGTTTTATTATTTCTCCTTCTTTGCCTTAAAAATTAATTGAAGTGATGGAACATAACACTGTGATAAGGGAATTGCTCATGTCTGGTAAATGCTCCTGTCTAACTGTCCTGTGTCACTGTGCTTCTGATTTCTCAGCCTCTCAACATTGCCTACAGTCACATCTACAGCTCCTACCGCAACTTCGTGGGGCCACCTCATTTCAAGACAATCTGCAGGCTTCTTGGCTATCAAGGCATTGCTGTGGTCATGGAAGAGCTGTTGAAGATCGTCAAGAGCTTGGTAATTATGAATCTAACCCTGGCAATGGAGAAACCTCGATGTCTTGAGTGGCCTAGCTTAGATGGTCAGCCTGGGTTTTGGGTTCAGGGTATTTACATCTGGGCACCTTGATGTCCCTTGATTCACACTGAAACACTTGTACTGACAGCTGATTTTCACTGTTGCTGAGGAATCCCACTGATTGCTGTGGGATGATGGAGTGTTTCCACCAGTGCTGTGATCAGCCACCTACATCTGAGGGTGGTGGAGTTGGCATGCAGCTTTGCTAAAAGCCACTGGGAAGTGATCAGGTGGGACATGGTGCTCATGGTCCCTCAGCACTGCCTGTGTTGCAGTCTGGGACACCTTCAAGACCTGTGCTCATGCTCAGTGATAGCACAAGAGCACTCTATCTCACTGCCTTGTGATACCCTGGAGAGCTGCAGGAAGGCAAAGAGCAGGCAGCAAAACTGATGAAACCAACTTTCTCAGTCTTTATAGGAAATTTCCTGCTATAGACAAGTCCTTATTCAAGCCATACTGTCCATTTCTATCAGGTATTCTGAAGCCAGGCTGCCAATAGCCCAATCTGCTTTCCAGTTCTTTTCTTTTTCAGAAGGAAAATGTGATATCCAGAGGGGAATGATCCCATGTGCTCCCTAAGGGCACTAACAATACCGAGCATTAAAAAGGGAGGAGGAAGTGTGCAAAACCATAGGTTTTCATGGTATGCTTTTCAGCTACAACCCTTGCTTTACTGGAAAGACAATCTTCATTCATTATAAATATCTAAATTCTGGTTTGATGGCAATGATGACATTTTGAACTTGTCTCACAAAGCAATGTAAAACACTGAAAACCTCAAGTGCATATCCAGTCTCCCTACTGTAAAGGACCATAGTCACTGAAGATGTAACTTGTGTCGCTTAGTTGAAAATGCTGTAGCTGGTGTGCAAGATCAGACATCATTCAGCAGAAAGACAAAGATTTTATGTTTGGGTAAATAGTGTTTAGTGCATAATCCTGCATAATGTATCTCCAGGATGCAGGTGTAAAACTCCAAATGACAGCAAGCGCTTTTAACTAAGAAATATTCTTTTCTCTTTTCCGTATTAGTTCAAAACATCAGATCTTCAGAAACCTGTAAATTCTTGTTTAAATTCCAAGTATCTACTGGTCAGGTGGAAGGAGCATTTCCTGTTCTGGGGAATGACTCCTATGGCAGCTCTGGTGAAATGTTTTTTTGTGTTAGGAGCACAAGTCCAGCTGGATCTAAGACTGAGCCTTGTTTGGATTTCAGCTGCAAGCAATGCAAACACAGCAGGCTGTATTTTGAAGTCAAAAGTCCATGCAGCTGTGATTGATTATCTGGGAGGAAGCTGTAAAAGCTCTTTAATTCCATACACTCAGTCTGAATTTTATATTTGAGTGAAATCCAAAATAAGCAAGTTCTTGAACTCCAGCTGAAGTTCCATCCTGTACTGTCAGATGTGGACCCGTCCACAACCAGTCTCTTTCAAAGCTAACCCCAGGAGAAGCTATCATTCCAGCTTAACCTCCCTTTCTCTCTGACAGCTACAAGGCACCATCCTGCAGTATGTGAAGACTCTGATTGAAGTAATGCCCAAGATATGCCGCTTGCCAAGACATGAATATGGCTCTCCAGGTGGGTGCCCCAGGTAGATGCTTGAGCAAGAGCTCACCCGTGTGTTGATACAGCATTGAGTCAGGCACACACTAGTAATTAAACAGGGTTTGGCATCTGGCATGCCAGTGCAACATGCAGCCGTGCTTGCTGGGACACACTTTCAGCTGCTTTGCTATTGACACTGGAATAGGTATAGGAAATTTTTCCAGGAAATCTCCTGTTGGAAATCTCCCTTTGACCACGCAGATGGCTGATGAGGGAACGTCTGCCGATAGCTTCTGTTCTGTTTTCAGGATTTTGTAAGCTTTTCTTATTGTGGGTTCACTGATATTTTTCAAAAGCTCTACTTAGTTAACACAGATTTTTTTGCAGCCTGCCATCGAGATGGAATGGGAAACTCTGGCTGGAATACATGAGCCAGCACCAAAACATCCATTACAGTCTTGAATCTCTTTTTCCTCTGATGAGGAAATCCATGGAGTTCATATGAATTGCCCCCTATTTCCCAAGGGTTACTGAAAGCAGGATAAGACACTGCATCCTAGTTCTCCCCAGTGCCAGTCTCCATAAATAAGTTTATCAGTTACAGCTTGCAACTTGTGATTAAGGCACTGGTTGTCATTTTATCCAAGTTATCAAGGGTGATTCTGCTGCCACTGTTCTGATTGCCCTTCCTTGTCTTTTAAGGAATCCTGGAGTTTTTCCACCATCAGCTGAAGGACATCATTGAGTACGCAGAGCTGAAGACTGATGTGTTCCAGAGCCTCAGAGAAGTGGGCAATGCCATTCTCTTCTGCCTCCTTATCGAGCAGGCTCTGGTAAGGCAAAACCCCCTGCACAACAGCTCATACTTGAACTTGCCAGCTCAAGGGTATGTGTGGAAGTGGGTTTTCCAACAGAAGAGTTTGGTGAATGTTACTTCCCAGCTTCTTGTGTGCTCAGGGTCTCTCCAAGGCTGTGTTATTGGGGTCTGTGGGCATGTCCATGGATGGTGTATTGGCACTTGGTCACTGACATCTGGGACTGCTGGAGGAGAATCTGAATACTGGAAGATCTAGATTTGATTCCTGGACCCAAAGCTGCCCCTTGTTTGTCCTTCTCAGAAATAAAACCAGCTAGAGCTTATTTCTAGATTGTAAGCTCTATGTGGCAGGGATCTGTACTTTTTTACATTCATGTATGTACAGCAAGAAGTAGATTTGAGCCCTTTGCTCTTTTAGGTTGCCAGTGCAATGAAACAAACCTGATTCCAATGGTGATAGGGAATACTGCAATCCAACAGGAAAGAAATCTCAGAAGAGCTGATGATAAATTTCCTCTGACTTATCTTTACTGAAACCTTAGATGAATTGATTTGTAATTGCTCCCTATGTGTTGCTTTTTCTTGTATGGAGCAGACTGTGGCTGCATGCCACCCATCTTCTTAGCTTCTAGTTTTTCATGCAATAAATACACTTTATAATGAATCTATCTCACACTTTGGCCTAGAGCTAACTGAGGTGAGTTCCTAACACAATTTTATATTAAAAATGTATATTTGATGTCATAATGGTTTTGACAGGGGTGTTTTTTGAAGTTTTTCCAGCAATATTTCAGAAAGACTTCCCTAGCATAAGATGGGATTTCCAAGCCAACTCAGAAAGTTTTGTTCAGAGCAAAACTAGAAGGAAGTTCAAAGACTCCACGTTTCCAACCATAGAGCACAGAGAAAACTGAAAATCTCTGCATGTTCTCAAAACGGGTATTTCTGCCCTTGCCTTTGCCATTGTAACCCCAGATATAGAGACTTTTAGTTCCAGATAGGATGTATCAAACGTATTCAGTGAGCAATAGTTGTGTAAGATTAGCTAGAGAGATGTATATCACCTAGCAGCTTGGCTTTATTTTATAGAATGACCAGAGTCGGCAGCTATATCCTGGCAGTTTCTGTTCCCTTTGTGGCTTCGTCACTGCTTTCTGCTGTTCTCAATGTTGGATTTTATGCTGGATGTACTGCGTTTGCCTTTTCCCTCCCATCTTTAAATGGACACTTAAGGGACACATGGTGGATTCTGTTAGAAATCCTTCATTTCAGTGCAGAAATGTTCCTGCAGTCCCAGGAGCTGTACTTCAGCAGGGCACTGGCATTTTAGAATGGCAGAAAATAAAGAAAAGAAGATGGTGAGAATTTGGGGTCCCTTTAGGAAGGTTGCCCATCAAAGTCCACTTCTGCCCACTTTCCATGCAAGCCAAAAAGTCTCTCCCTCTCCAATCCCCTATTTTCCACACAGGAATAGACTAAGAATATAAAGCCATTTTGCACGCAGTGGGCACCGGTTCTCACTCGCTGGAAGATGTCAGATGTGTAGAGCTATCACATTAAAAGGTTTTCCCTCTAATGGAGCTCTTATGCAGCAGAAGCAGTTGCTTTTACAATGCGGTTATCTTCATAGCTGTCAGAATGATCTAAGGCTGGTGGCATTTGCTGGCAGAGACTGCTCTAGTGAAGATGTGCGGTCTGCTGCTGTCTACCCCGTTTTTACTGTTTAAATCTGAGGAATGAGGGGTTGCTTGGGACTAAATTTCTAAGCAGAATTCTAGGTAATGGGTGTTGGCAAGGAGTTGTATTTATAACATGACTAATTTTAGGATAGATACCAGGTGAATGCAGGCTGCAAATGGTGAAAATACTCTCTTTAGCAGAGAGAAACAGCAGTGAAAAAGCATTTGCCTAGGAACAAATAGTGTTTGGAAACAAAATAACCAAGGTGACAGGCACACTCTGTTAGCATTAGCATCTTTCTGCCCACAGAGGGACCCCGGTCTGCTCCTGTCCCTCCAGCACTGTGTCACAAACTGCACTCCCACAAACTTGCTCTCATTCCAGCATCCATGTGCCAGTACAGCCTCCTGCAGCTCCATGCTACACTGTCCTCTCCCTCTTGGCTGGAAGGTCGGGTATCCACCCGTGCATCTCAAACAGCCCCAGCCGAGTCATTCCATTGGGCCCCTAAATATCTTTGCTCTGCTGTCATGACCTGCTTTCAGGTGTGTCTACATCTCTACAATAAGCACAGAACTTGAAGCATGTGCTAGAACTGGACTTCTGCAGGAGCAAACTAATGCCTTGTCGTGACGCAATGCCTCTGTGTTAAACAGCTTTGGTTTCCTTGCTGCTGTTTCCCATTGCAGACTCGTATACAGTGTATTGTCGGCCATCGCTCCTCAGTCTCCACCTGCCTATTTCTAGGTTTCTCCTTCTTGTGCATCTGTGTTTGGGATTATTTTTTCTCAAGTGCATCGGCTTGCGTTCTCTTAGGTGGCATCTCATGATGTTATTCCTCTCTGGACTTCTGTATTAGCCCTGGTGACTATGCCACCGGGATTGTGGTCTGATATCCCTAGCTGAGAACATTCTATTACCAACCAAATAATTTCAGACCAACTCATTATATACCTATTTGCAATAGAGCCATGCATTGGTGTATTTTACATGTACACATCCTAAAATGACTAAGTCAAAGGGTAATTTCCATCTGGGCACTCTATGTAAAGACAAACAGCAGGAAGCTATCAGCGTAAGATGAAACCAAAACCTCCGTGTTCTTTATGCCCTCTTATTTGCAGTGTTAGTAAATGGGGCAGAAAATAAATACAGATCTCTGGCCTTGTACAGGCAGGAAGTAGCTTCTTTAACTTAAGGAAACTTCCTGGTTGAAGTTGAGAGGTATTTCTTCCAGTTTTAGTTCATTTAGGTTAAACTGTTGGAGTTACTACTGAGCTGGGTTGGATTTGAATAGGTGCTGTAGTATGAATTGTTGTGGTGTTGCCCAGGCCCCTGAGCCCTACACTCAACCCCTGTAGGTATTTTTTAACTTACTTTATCTTTCTTTCTTCCTGCCTCAGTCCCAGGAAGAAGTTTGTGATTTGCTGCATGCTGCTCCCTTCCAAAATATTTTGCCCAGGGTCTACATCAAAGGTAAGAAGCTGAGAGGGAAGCAGTGGACAGACTCAGAGGTCTCTGCCCAGAAGCTGTTTCTCTCCCTTTTCTGTTGAGGATTACTTCTGGCCCTGCTTCCCCCTCGAAAGAGATCAGTGGATACAGCTAAAAGTCAGGTGGAAACAAATGCCAAGGGTGCATTTTCCATAGACTAGTTACAGACTGAAACCTTAGTTAGTCTGGGGGTTCCCTTAAGGTTTCAAAGCCATTTCACAGCCTCTTTGAAGAATGACAGCATGAAATGTCCATCTCAACAGGAGCGATCAGTAACAGGGCTGTGCTTTTGGACATATTTGGTAAAGCTGCTGCTGAGACTGCAATCGCACATCCCTCCCTTCTCTGCATCACTGGTCCCCTCATTTGCTGTCGGTTTGGCTCACTGATCCAAAGTCTCATTGGATGGTTGCTGGGGGGCAGCTCTGAGCAAACTCGGCGGAAATTGCGGGTCTCCACTTCCTCCTCTCATTTCACTGTTTGCTGCTCGCTTGACAGAAGGAGAACGCTTGGAGGTGCGCATGAAGCGTCTCGAAGCCAAGTATGCCCCACTTCACCTGGTTCCCTTAATAGAGAGGCTGGGCACTCCGCAGGTAAGGATCTCATTGAAAGGGATGGCTGTTGAAAACTCATAGCAGTCCCCACGTGGCCTGTTTGGCCTTGGGAAAATGATCCTTTTTTTCTGTCTTTTTTTTTTTATTTTTTCTTTTTTTTCTTCCAAAAACTTCAATTGAACGACAAAATCACAATCCTTGCCCTAGCAGACACTTTGAAGGGAAATTGGTGAGCGGGTCCAGAGATGGTGTATGGCTGCCTCCAGTATGGAGGGCTGGTGGGGAGCTTAAGGCAAGCATGCTAAGAAGTCAGCTCTGAATAAGAGTAACTCTACAAATCTCTTCTTCTCCACTTTAAAAAGGTGGAGAATTGCTGGGATGGTTTGAGGGGAAACTCCACAGGGCTGTCCCTGACTTAATCCATTGCCATCACTTTTGGGGATCCCATTTTAGGGCTGCAGTGTGATCCATTTTTAAGCTCATCCCTGTCAAGGAATACATCTGAGAATGGTTTTCCTCCTAGCACATGCTTAGAGCTTCCGCACATGCTTAAAATTATGGCTCCATTTAAGCGTCTTCTTAAGGTGGGTCTCAGCTTGGAAGAGATCTCTTGAGCAGATACTGAGTACTGTTAAAAATATCTCTATAGATAGATCAATGTAGTAAGCAAAATTTAAGCTCCATGGATATCAGTAACCAAACTTCCACTGCCTACTTAGTGGGGTTGATGGAATCAAAATCATTCAAAGTATTAAATGATTCAAACACCCCTTTTCTGTAATGTACTGCCTAGGGAATAGAACAAACACTCAATTGCATGAGGTGACAGATGTATGGCAGGCAGAAAGTGGATGGTTTTTCTTGTTTTTCTGATAGATCAAGGACATTTTGAGCTTTGCTTCATTGGAAATTATATGAAACAAAGAAATTGGCTGGATAACTGAGGGCTTTGTTTTACTTAGTAGATGCTCTCTCGCTTCCCATTGACTTCCTTTTAAAGGAGACACTCGAGAAAAAGAATTCAGCTCTGTGTTTTTGTGTCTTTGTGTTGGTCTTTCTCTCTCTCCTTCTTTCCATGCAAAATCATCATTAAAATCTGCTATTAGAGTCCACTCGTTGCTTATCCCTGCCACAATTATAATGGTGATGAAAACAAAGGGATTTTATGTCCTGCTAGAAATGAATTTTTCTGTAAACTGTTCCTATATCCATCACACAGGTACAGTTGAGTACCAGGTCTTTTTTTGAGCTCAGATGTAAATTAACACAATGGTCCCTTTCTACAGATGCCTTCATAGCTTCTAAGCTTGCTCCTTATGCAGTTTTGGACATGCATTTTGGAATTGCAGTTTTGGACACAGGCCATACAGGATTTTTTCCTACAGAATTCCTAAGTGCCTTTTAGCAATTGTCCAGAATCTGAGCAGAACTTGCCTGCTAGATGCCTCTCCATAAAGGTGGCCCTATGTAACTACATGCTGTGAAGGGGCTGAGTCAGAAGCTGCTGCATTTATTTGGGGTCTGCCAGTCTTTGGGTATGATTCTTGCCAGGTAACAAGCTGTAAATGAGGTGTTGCACAGCTGGATTTGTGCAATGGCAGGAAAACTGTCAGTGTTTCTTGTAAATAATTATTTTCCATTGGGATTCCAGAAGCAGCTGTTTGGTAGGTGATTAATAAAGAACCAGGGGGGTGAAAGTGGTTCCTTAAAGGAATCCTTTCCTTTTTAATGCTGGTCATAGGGTTATTTAGTAAAGAGTTTTCTGAAGTGCTTGATCAGTCTGATTTTTTACTGGAAGTAAATGGGAGCCTTTCCTTTTGAAGACAGAGGGAATAATTGAGCCAGCACAGCGGCAGCCTTTGACAATTTATCCTGAGGGCATCCTTCCTCTCCTGATCAGAGGAATCAGTGGGACCCCAGACTGTAAGGCAGATCTGGCCACAAGACTAATAGCTCTCCAGCTGCCTTCACCGAGTTAGATATAAGTAGTATAGTTCTGTATCAAAGACTGGTCCTATGGTGATGAATTTTAGAACCAAATTATGTCTGTGAATATGCATAACTGAGGGTCGTTAAATCCTTTGGAAGCCAAATACATCCCTTTCTAGATCATGATTTCTTAAGAAACAGTATGCTGAGATCACTGGACTAGTTTGTTGCCAAAAGTATCTGTTCTATCACTATATCTTAGCAAACAGTAATGCTAACACCTAATTTATATTTGAAATAGCTTTACTTCTACTGTGTCTCCATTTTGCTATCATAGACTAGTGTGTGCAGGTACTAATCTGTACCTGTAAGAGCTTGGAGCAGGTGAGGGGAGAGAAAATGTACAGCCTTTAGCTATAAAAACAAGCTGGATAAAATCTTTATTTGCCAAGCAAACACGTGCAAGTGTGTGCCATGAAACTGGTGATACCATTCCTCTGTTTCAGACCTGGGGATCCCAGGCCCAGCCTGGCCTCTACACAGCAATACAGCTTTCCCTTGATATTTGCTATTAGTTGAACATTAATTGATCAGAGGTTCCCAGAATGTCCTTGTAATGGACAAGCAGGAATGGTAATGCTCCTAATTTCAATAGCCACCAAACTAAGAATGCTTCAGGTTACTGCCAGCATAAACTAATAGTCAGGAAAGGGGATGTGCAGGATGTTCCTGTCTCTTTAGCATAGAATAGAGACGACCCAAGTAAACCCAGCATAATTCATGTTCCTAATGTCTGGCCAGGACACGTGCCTGCCCGTTGCACCAGACGCTCTGAGCCCCCATGCTGATTCTGATCTGGGTGATGTTTTTATAAGCATTACAGGGACAGCTGGAAATGGAGCAAATGCTTAAAAACCACTTAAAGCTCCAGGAAGTCCTCTGGGACAGGCAGGGGGTTGGTAAATGTCACGCTTGCTCTGCATGCCTCTCAGAGTGGTGAGAGGGGTAGAAGGCTCTGATGGTGGGGCCAGGGCTCCATGGCAGCCGCTCATCTGCTGGGGTGAGCATGGCAGAGCCAGAGCCTCCCACAGCCACGGGCATGACTCTTAAGAGCACTCAGCTCCCATTTCCCATGGCATTTTTGGCAGTGCTGGCCAGAGGAGTCAGTAATGCTGCTGGAAATGGCAAGAAATGGGCAGCTAAGAGGAGCAACCTCTTAGCTTGCACTCCAGCCCCACTCAGGGGGCTCAGTGGGCTTGGTATTCCCATGCTGGGGGGAGGCCCAGCTTCCTTACTGACAGTCCCCCTTTTGTTTTTCCCTCTGGGGGAGCAATGGGGCTGAAGTCAATCCTCTTTTAATTCTCCTCTAGTGTAAAAGCCAAATTAATTCCATCCAATTGAGCCATTCTACATTTGTACATGTAAATCTGAGGGGGGATGGCAGAGAAATTCTCCACATGTGTAAAGCTTTCACATGTGGAAAAGAGTATTTGACTTTATTATAAACCACAGGTTTTCCAGTATTAAGGTTCTGGTGGCTTCTCATCTTCCTTGGAGCTATTTAACCCTAACTACAAAGGAAATGAAGAAAGCCATAGGCTATCTGCATGTTAAAGAGATGATGGCAATGTCCTGGGAAGCAAAATGTCCCTGCTCTCTCCTGTTTTATTTTCATAATCTGCAGAAATCATGAAATTAAACCCAGCATCCCTAAGTAGCACTGATAGAACAGCGTGCTAGCAGAATTAAGGATCAGTATTTCTGGTCAGAGCTCTGCCTTCAACTCCTGTTTTCTGATGTACAGAGTTATTTCAAAAGATACTGAGGTTGGTGAAATATAACTGAGCACAATATTAAGTCTTCTTCCATTTGAGGGATGAGTATTCTCTGGTAGGAAGTGCCGTGGCAGCAGCCATCAGAGGTAAGGTTGGACCTTGCATGGGATGTGTGTTAACGTTGAAAGAGTCAGAGAGACTGGGAAGTGTTAAATCCAGCGAGAGGGTCTGTCTGTATTGCGTCTTCACTTCTGTTTCTTTGGTTCTCCTCCTCCTCCTCAGCAAATAGCCATTGCCCGGGAGGGTGACCTGCTGACCAAGGAGCGGTTATGCTGTGGGCTCTCCATGTTCGAGGTGATCCTCACACGAATTAGGAGCTACCTGCAGGACCCCATCTGGCGCGGGCCACCCCCGACGAACGGGGTCATGCACGTGGATGAGTGCGTGGAGTTTCACCGGCTCTGGAGCGCCATGCAGTTTGTGTACTGCATCCCCGTGGGCACCAACGAGTTCACTGCAGAGTGAGTGTCGAGCAAGTGTCAGCAGGTCCCCTGGATGCCCTCAGCTGCAGCGAAAGCTTCAGCCAGTGTAGAGGTAGAGGGGGGAATGCGGGTCCTTGATGAAAGGACTTTGTTGTGCATGGACATAAAGAGATGCCCAGAGAGGTTTCTGTCTGAACAGCTGGTGAAAAGAGGAAAGCAAAGGGACATGCCCAAGGGAACATGGAGAAGGAGGAGGGTTGATGGGCCAGCAACCCAAGCCAGAGGTTAGGACTTCATCTATCTTGTCCTGTGATGCACCCTGCACAGCCTGGCCCTGGTGTAATTCTGCTTATCTCCTGAGTTAATTTTCTCTAGCTGTATTTATACTTGTTAGGAGTAGGACTGAATCTGATTTCCCTAGGAATTCACCAAGGGAAGTTCCTGGTGCTGTGGTAGGAATTCTGTCACCTGATTCTATCCTGTCATCTCTCCTCACCCAATCAACCCTGTCCTCCTTCCAGGCAGTGCTTTGGAGATGGTCTGAACTGGGCAGGTTGCTCTATCATTGTTCTCCTTGGACAGCAACGGCGCTTTGACCTCTTTGACTTCTGCTACCACCTGCTGAAGGTGCAGAGGCAGGACGGGAAGGATGAAATCATAAAAAACGTGGTAAGTTGAAGGGTGAGGTCCCAAAGGACCTGAACCCCCACACTTCTCTATCTTGCTTTCTCCAGACTCACGAATTGCAACCATGGCCGGTGTTAACCTTATTCATACTGGACATACTCACTGTGAGATTTCCATCTGCAGTCTCAGCAGAGAGGCCAAGGTTTTAATTGCCTTGACAATCAAATCTTTTTTCTCCCAGAGCTTTTCCCTTCTTCCTGGGGTTAGGAAGCTGGAGCTGAGAAGCTGGCATTTCCAGGAACCATCCTGTGATCTCAGTGGCTCTATCAATACGCAGCTGGGAGTCTAGACGTTAGAACAGTTAACTTAAGGACCACTCACTGACCTTGTTAATGCTCTGCCTTGCATCATGAAACCCTATAATGAAGTGAGTCACTGGTCCCTAGGAGGTGCTAAGTGAACTGTAGCACGTGTTACAGCAGCTTTGCTTTAGCAGAGGTTTCCAGCAGCAGCACAGTTACTGGTACTTTCTAGCTGGTCAGATGACATAAAACGCTCTTCATGTACTGTTTTTCTCCCTCTCCATCCCTCCAGCCCTTGAAGAAGATGGCTGACAGGATCAGGAAGTATCAGATCCTGAACAACGAGATCTTTGCCATCCTGAACAAGTACATGAAGTCTGTGGAAACAGACAGTTCCACAGTGGAGCACGTGCGCTGCTTCCAGCCCCCCATCCACCAGTCGCTGGCCACTACCTGCTAGTGCGGACACTGACCCTGCGCAGGTTGGGAAGGGAGAAAGGACTGAACCCAGAATGGCTGGGAGAGGTAAAGATGGTGTGAGACGTGGCAACAAAGACTGGGTATGCCTACCACACACGAGGATGCATCTTCCCATCTCGTCCCGTTTGAGTGCATGTTCTTCTGTACCATCCCTGTGATCGGTTTTACTTGTAGCTTTCAGACTTGGGGGTGGGTGGGGGTGGGTGGGCAAAATGTGCTTTTCTTCCATGAAGTGGTCCAGTTTTTCCCTGTGATTCATCCAATCAAACGCATCACTCTGAAGCCATATTGCAGCCCCAAACATGGGGACCTTGGTGGAAGAGCTCCATGCTTCCACAGCACTGGAAGCCCACTCCCACCGGAGAAGCAATGGGGCAATTCAGCACTCCCAAAGGACATGTGGAGCAGGAGGATCTGAAGACAAGCCCCTGATTCACTCTGTAAGAGGAAGAAGGGATGAAAGCAGGATTGTCACCTGTGGCAGCACCCTGAGAATCAAGTGATGGGCACAGAGGAGCTGGTCTCAGATGGCTGCATGCCCCAGGCTGGGGCTAGCTTCATGCTCTCTGCCGTATTGTTGGCCTTCCTCCCATCCATAAAAGGGAGCTTTGGCATGTGGTTTTCAGAATAGCAGTGGTGTAGTCACCATATAGCTCCTCAGCCTTCAGAGAGCTGGGGAAAGAGAAAATAGCCTGGCTTTTCCCTGCTGTGGAACATCCACTTATTTTAATGCAAAGGGTTCTCCCCAAAGACACATCTTCCGTGGACTAAACAAGATTTCTTGCAGACTACAGAAGAGGCTGCATTCATGTGAATGTGCTCTTGAACATATTAATTTGGGTGGACATAATTACTGGTCCTGACAGGAGGCAGGTTTTGTTACCTCGAACATACATGATCTCTGGCCAAGGATGAGAGCTGGGGTGTGTAATTTGTGTATGTTTTGGGATACTATTTTCACTTGTTTTAGACAAATTCCTAGCGGCAGAGTGACCAAATGTCTTGCTTCAGAGGATGGTGACTATCAGCAGGGCTTAGGAAACTTCCCATCACTCAGAAACTGGATTGTTTAGAAGAGGTGAAATATAGGATAAGCGTTAAAAAATACCCAGAAATTTCCAGGTTTAAAGGGAGGGAACACTGGAGTCTGCTTCCTTTTCTCACTCAGCTAATCTAAGATCCCTGGATGTTGAGAACAGATTCAGTAGGGACTTCAAGGAGGATTTTGTAACTCGTGGTCTTCCCTGCTTTCCTTCAGTAGTATCATTGAAGTGATACAAAAGCTTGTGCTTGAAGTTAAAGGAGATCAAACCACACACTCCAAGAGGAAATGATGCTAGCCTCACCACTGCGGTGTTTTAATTTCTCAGCTTTAGCCAGGCCACAGCAGATAATTGCTGTTACAGAGCACAGATGTGACAATATATATTCCTTTCATGCATTTCATTGTGCCTTGTAAGCTGTGTGCTGTTACAAGTGTTAAAAAGGCAGAGCCTGGGTATTTATTCTCTCAGAGGGAACATAGAATTAATTATTAGAAATGTCCCAGCTGGAATATTTTTGTCTTCCAGCAAACTACAATAAGCAAGAGGAGATCTTGAGGGGATGAATTTGTTCTCGAGATGCTCACCACCTACTGCCTTGATAATCAATAAATGCCCTACACATGAAAAGGGCTGGACATTTTCACACCTGGAGTCTCCTTTAATTATCAAGACAGGCATTTAAACCGCAGGGAGGTAATTGTAGAGCACACTAACCTGAAAGCAGAGTGAAGTCTCAAGAAACATGGCTGAAACATTTAGTGGCAGGGGAGGACCCAGCTCAGCAAAGCAAGTTGTTTCCTCCTTATCATGAGGAAGAGCAGCAGAAGAGCATCTGGGACTCAATAACTCTGCAGGGCTCTCACTCTCTACTCTTCTGCTAAGGAGCTCAGTTCTGGTTTTCCATCATATTCCAACAGTTATACACTACTGGAGTGAGGGTATCTACAAATACGTATTTTTAAAAGGAAGAGGAGGATCAAGCACTTTATTTTTTGTGGAAAACAAGATACGAGGAAGAGAGATCCAACCAAGAGCCTATTTTTCCTGACCTAAATAGCAAGTGCTTGTTATTTTGGTATGAAAGTGTTGCTGAAAAGGTCGCACAAATCCCTGTCTGGCTCTCGGAGCCACCTCTGGGCACAGCACAAATAAAATGTCCTGCTGCATCTGACATGTTATGGGATGTTGGAGTCTTCTCAGAAACCAGCATGAACAAGAAGTTGCTACAGAAGGATAAACTGTACCACACAGCCCAGTCTCAGCTACCGACGCAGAGAGGGATATAGTAAGGTGAATTTAAATGCCTGTTTTCGTCTGTTTAGGTCTGGAGTGAGTCATGAGATATTTTACCTAAATATGAATACCACTTTCCATTCTTTTGCAGTAGTTTTGCCATAAGAATTCTCTGAAACCCTGCAAAACACAGTTGCATGTACCTGAAAGAACAGGTAGATGAAATCTATTTGTTTCCTTCAGATTTGCTGGCAAAAACGTAAAATCCCTTCAGATTCCAAGGGATTAAATATTTTGAGCAAAACGTCCAAAGTACACGAACAAAATGTAAAGTAGTTTTTACTGTAGAGCGTATGCAGATGTTTTGCTTTGTTGCTCAAGTAGAATGAGATACCAGCTAGGAAAAATCTTGTGGTCTTCATTTCTGAGATTTGATGTAACTGTCCATTTATTATCTAAAGGATGCAAGTAGTCTTCAGCTTCAGTTCGCTAACTCTCCTTGAATGTGTATGAAAAAGAGGTCCAGGCTTAGGCCTTTAAAGAGCTCCACGAAAATTGACTTTTTTTCCTACTATCCTTCTTAAATGTTGTAATTGTTAATGGAAATAGGAAGCAAATTTATAGCAATAGGGCTAAATAGTAACAGATTGCCATGGGGTTGGGCATATTCTCCACACTTGCAGACTGCCTGCCAAGTTTGGGTGTCTTTCTTGCAGATATGCTCTAATCCTGTAGTTTTCATCCTTTCCCAATCTGCAGACACCTAACTTATTTTTCCTAGGGAAATATGGACCCCTGTCTGGGTACTTTAAGTCCATTGACTGTGGGACTGCTTTTTCACCTGTTTTTGACTTCTTACTCTGAAGTAGTCTGCAAACTCCCCAGGATTTACCAGCCACCACTTAGAAAGCCTATTTCAAAGACAAGTTATTGGCTCCGTACAGGAAGTACAGAGGGAAGAAGGGATGGCCTGTGTCATGAATGAAGTCAGACTAGGTTATTTTAATGTTCCCTCCAGCTTTGACATTACAAAATGTGACTATTGTCAGTGCACATGCCTTTCTTGGATGATGCTGCACTTGACTTTCAATGATACAATAGAAAGGGGAAGCAAACTAGTTCAAGCTCAGCACTTCAGTGATTTTTCTTTTAGTCTCTGACAGCACTTATTAGCATTGAACAACATGTTAGTCCTAATTCTCCTGCATTACTCCAGTCCAGTAGGTTTATGTGTGTTCAAGAACAAAAGAAAATTGAAGATGTAAAAATAAACCCCAAGAAAATATTCTCAAAACCTGTTGTCAGATGTACCAATATTTGTATGAAAAAGCTGCTTGAGTTATTTTGTACAATGAATTTTATTTATGGTGAGGTATATTTACGCTCGTGAGCTGATAAGGTGTTAAATTTCTGATCCATATTTGCTATGCAGCTGAAGAAGATATTTTGGTTTTGTATTATTACTTTTTTGCTGTTGTTCTAAAAATTCAGCCAACAGAAGCTTCCATCTCCATTAGAAATGCTTCTGCAAGAGTCAAGCATCTGGTACATGGTGATATGTCCCTTAACACAGCAACCACCAGTGTGTACAACAAATGTGGGATGACTTTTGTGATGAAGAGAAATAAAAATTGGGCTCATTCGTGAAATGGGCAGACTTTACCCTTGTGGTATCATCACTGTTGTGGTAACTGTTATTTGGGGAGAGCCTCCAATTGCACTTGACACACACGGAAAAGCCAAGAGGAATACCAGCAGCATTTTGTTGATATAAAGGTTGAGGTTTTTCCACAGGGGAAAAAAAAACATGAAGGTTTGTGGCCAACATCAAAGCAAACAAATTTTCCTATCCCAAAGCTAACAATTTCTGATAAAAACGTCCTTCCACAGCAAATTTTCATTTGAAAATTTTAGTGTAAGAGGGCTGGGGGAAGGAAATGTACATAATTATAAATAATAGAATTTGACAGGCCCTACTCAAAGCTAAACTGGGGAGCTAATTTCCTCTCACTACCACAGACCTGTCAACTCAAAAAAGGGACTTTTATTCCAGGAGACTCTCCTTGCTATTTTTCTCCAAATTTCCATATAAAACAATTCTTAGGTTTGTGTTAAAAGTATCTGAGGAGCACCCATGTTTGTTGACTGGAGAAGGAGCAGTGGGAATTGAGGGGAAGAGATATCCTGGGAGCTGTGGAATTGGGGTGAATGAACTGATGTGGATCTATGCGACCGGGAGCACTTTTGCTTCATCAGCTCTAGGCAGAACAGTGTGATTGATGTTCCCTTTCATGTCTTCTTCCCAAGGTTTCCCTGTGGGAACACTTCCTAGGAATAAAAATGCAATGATTCTTCACATGAAATGGGAAGTGAACTTTACACCATGACCACACAACTTTGTTGATCTTTCTGATGTCCTTTAAGTCACGGCACACCTGATGTGCCTGCAGCTCTGTGTGAACATGCTGCTGTGGAGGACTGTTTGCCCAAGGGCTGAAAGTTGCCCAATGTTTACCGATTTCAACATGGTTCTGCAATGGGGAATGGCAGAGAGGAGAGTGGGAATTTCTTCCTGATTCAGCCACTGATACTGGGCAGGTTGTTGGGTTTTTTCCTTTCCTCCATCAAGGTTTCTTTTTTCTTCCTTTTTAGTTGATTTTAGCTGCTGTCTCAGAGACATCATCCTAAGAAGTGCCACATGATGCATGGTCTCACCTGGAGCCAGTAGCAATATTTGCTTTGAATATCAGGGTCCAAGACTGAATTTTAGACAACCAACCCTAGGGGACCAGCATCAAAGATACAGGCCCACATCTTTCTTCTTCCTAATGTTTCTAAATATATTTACATCTTCAGATTAAATGGCACTTCACCAACGTGAAGAACAGTTCATTAGCGATTGCTTTATTCTTCCAAAAGCATAACAAAATAACCCTTTCTGTGGCCCCTTCTGCAAGCCAGATGTGCCTTTCATACCTAGTTTTGTTTGATTTAAGAGTTCTGATGCAAACACCAAGAAGATAAGGTCTGCAAACAAACAATCTGCTGATTACATGTCTTCATCTTGTGGCACCCACTGCTGCTTTCATGCCTTGAGGGCTCCAATTGCCCACTGAGCATCCACCTCCATCATGAACCTACCACTCCTGCCAGCATAGATGGTTTATAGGGCCATTGAACTGATCTGGATAAAATATTTAACAACCCTGGGAGAAACTAATTGGGGTGTGTTTTATGGTCTAATGACCCTGGCTCAGTCAGCTGCCCCACAGCACAGACCCACAGGTATGTGCACTGGCCCAAGGAGGGCAGAACAGCAAGGGTGGGAACACACCATGGGTGTGACTATGCTGGTGTCTAAATTCTTATGGCACAAAATGACAGCCTCAGCTGCTGCAGACATGGTTACTTTGGGATAGGCTGAATTAACAGCTGCCTGCCCAAAAAAGTCCAGTCTTTCAAGCTTTGAGCATCCTTTCATGTAGTGCTGCAATCTTCTGAACACCCGGCAATTCCCTTATTCCTTACACTACCAGGTCATTGTCAGAAAGAGGATTTACTCTTACTTTGAAGCAGCAAACAACTCCTTTGAGTTCTCAAACTATACAAAGCCATAGCAGAATATTGCAACCCTGTCCTGAAAGTTTCCACAGGCACCATGCCTAGCAGACATCAAAGGACAAAAGTCTCCACCACCTGTTAGCTGGATACTTCCACCATTATTTGTACAGCAGGACAATTCATATCCAGTATTTTTCCATCATTTTTTCCAGACCAGAGAGATGAGCAGAGAAGAGCAGGGGAAACAAAGCCTTTTGATGTTGCCAAAGACGTTATTTGCATGCAAAGCTGCCTTGCTGTACCCAGTCAAGTGTTTTTGGCTTGGAAACCAGTATTTCAGGAAGAGCTGCATTGTTAGAAGATGAGCTGCTAAGGAAGAATCTGATTTCTGATGAACTATTTTTAAGGGAACATCTGATGGGAGTATCAACCAGTGAGGTCATAGCTTGGAGCTGAATTCCCTTAATTACGGCCTTCCCATTAAAATGAGGATATGAAGCAATAAAAAAGAGGTTTTGGTTGCATCCCTGCTTTATTATCAGTCTCAACTTGCCCTTGACTAAGCATAGTACACAATCCCATGCTAATCTTACCTGGCTTTTAACTCCCCATACACAGCCTTACTATATCCATCAAATGCAACTCCTGGGACTTGATTTTATATACCACACCCCTGCACCAGAGAGAAATAAATCCATGACACACTTGTGTCCCATGGGTGATTGCAAGATCTGACTGAAGCTTCTCACACAGAGGTGACAGCTAGGCACCTGCCTTCCCTGATGCATGAGATGCTCACACTGCAGAGTCCCCTGCTGCTGGGACCTCCTCCCTGTAACGTCTCCTCTTCCCAGAGCTGATTAACAGCTTCTCATGGAGATCTCTCCCCTTGTCAAATCTAACAAAAAGTAGCCCACAGGGTCAAATATCTTTGGGGATGAAGAAGGGGTACACACGTGTGTGGTCACATCAGCCTTCTCCTTTAGGAAATCAAGCAGACAGGGGAAGGTAAAGCTGCGGCCCAAAGTGCCTTTTGCTTTTGACCACATCACCTCCTCTTTTGTGGCAGTAATTTATCAGGTTGCACCATGACCTAAAGGATTATTTCAAGCCCAGATCTATCCCATACAAATTTGCTCCCTCCCTAACACATCTTTGTGCACAGTGGGCAACTGCAGTCTGCACAGATGTCAACGACACGTCATTTGGGACACGGTTTAACTGCCAATAACCACAACGCCATTAGGACTGTCCAGCTGAAAGCAAGACCTCAGGGTGCCGAAGAAAGTCCAGCGAAGGGGTCATCACCTGAGCACAAGGTAGAGCAGCCTGTGAGGGAACACAAGACTTGAATTCCCCCAGACCCAGCCAGCCACAGGCAGGCAGCACTGCGAGCACAGCAAACCCTTGTCCATCTCAGCCATCAGCTCACTTTCTGCAATCAACCTCATAGTGACACATTGCACCAATAGCTCTTACGCAGCATCAGCCATTAAATTCACTAAATAAGCTGAGCCCTGTCATCACTGTCTCTCCCAGGGTGCCTTTTGCCTGTGTGTATGTAACAGCAGAAGTGGCTCGCAGATCACTGATAAATCAGCACACGTTTCATTTCCTACATCAAATCCTGCTACCACACGATTTGGATTGATTATCAAGTGCCCTATGATAAAGGAAAGGATGTAGGATTTGGCTGGCACAGGCAGTGACCCGCAGGTCTGCGACTGATGAACAGACCCCATTAAAGTCAAATGACTCACAAAACACTTGAACATTTCGTTTGCGGGAGAAAACAGCTGTACAGAGATAGGATCAGGCACTGAGTGAAGGAGCGGCGCAGTGCTGGCAGTGCAGCAGCTTGATGGTCTAAGGCAATTTCTGTAGTAACAGCTATATTTTATGGGGAGAAAAAAAGAAAAACCTAATTTTCAGACAGGTTCAGATCCTGCAGATCTCACATCTTTATTCTGCTTTATGACAGATACTGTTTCTGCCTATTTGGGCTTGCTGAAGAAAAGCTGGTTTTACTTATCTCTGCTGACGTACAGCTGAATCTGGCTAATGGCTCCTACTGCAACGAAAGGGCTTTTGTACTGGCAATAGGTTTCTACCTACACAGGAAAGGAGGACTCAGCAGAGGAGGGTGGGGGTGAAGTCAAAACACACGGGGTGCAGCGTAGAATCACAGAATCGTTAGGGTTGGAAAGGACCTTAAGATCATCAAGTTCCAACCCCCCTGCCACGGGCAGGGACACCTCGCACTAAATCATGCCCCCCAAGGCTTCGTCCAACCTGGCCTTGAACACTGCCCGGCATGCTCCAAATGCTCACACTAGTATTAGCAAGAGAGGCTTGGCTGCATGGGGTGGCAGGTTGATGGGGGAGACACAGCCCCCAATCTATAGTACAGGCTGAACCATGTGGTCGTGATGAGCGAGACCCACCAACTGAACGGTCAGAAGTAGAAGGGTGTAAAATGAATGTAAGTGATGGAGGAGCTCATGGCTGGGATTCTGCATGGAGGCAGCCGAGTCTTAAATCACAGTTGCTGCTCGTGGCGGTTTGTGCACCTCTGATCTCCTTTTGCACAACACTTCACAGCATAAGAGTGCCCTTGTCATTACACACTCATCTTCTGTTGATACTACTTTTACAAATGCACCTTTGCCTGGAGCCAGACCTTTCCCATTACAACTCAAAGGTCAGGAATGTCCATTAGAGAAATTTGGCCAGACCTTCAGCAGAGAGCATGTCTTTGCCTAATGAGTACACAATGTAGGGAACCCTGCACCAACCACCAAACTTCCATCAGGATATAGCCACCTTCCCTAGACCTCTACATGTTTCTCATCCCTCAACTTCATCCTTCAGTCCTACAACCTACTGTACATAGCCATAGTACTAAGTGCAGAATAATAAACACCAAAGTTTGAAGCAACAAGACACTTTGTGAAATGTTTCCTTGTTATATTAACTGCAGTTACAGTCACTTTTAGGTAAGAGATCTCTCCAGGAGTATGGGATTTAATTTATAGAATCATAGAACAGTTTGGGTTGGAAGAACCTTAAAGATCGTTTACTTTCAACCCCCCTGCCACTGGCAGGGACACCTTCCACTAGACAGCTTGCTCCAAGCCCCTGTGTCCAACCTGGCCTTGAACAGTGCCAGGGATGGGGCAGCCACAGCTTCTCTGGGCACCCTGTGACAGCCCCTCAGCACCCCCATAGTGAAGAATTTCTTCCTTGTATCTAATCTAGATTTACCCTTTTGTTTTTTCTTACGTTTAAACAATTTCAAACAAAATGCCCAAACAATGCCTCATGATTACTTCCCTGTTCCACCATCCTCCGTGCATATGTGAGCTCCACAGCTCTGCAGCACACACAAGCCTCTCGCTGTGCACCCCACGTCCCGCAGCTGGGCTCACATCCCACCTAACCACCCGCTCCGCTTCCCGCAGCGGGGCCAGAGGTGCCCGCCCAGGGCAGGGCGCGGGGCTTGCCCGGCACCCTCCGCACCGAGCCAGCCCCGTCCCGTCGCGGAGGAGGCGGAGCCGGAGCCGGGCGGGCCGGTGTGCGGGCAGGTGAGCGGGCAGCCCGGCCCAGCCCCGGCTCCTGCCCGCGCCGCCGCGATGCTCTGAGCCTTCCGGAGCACGGAGGAGATGGAGCCTCTGGAGGCCAACAGCAGCTGCAGCAACGGTGGGTTCCCCCCGGGCCGGGGCAGCGAGGGGTGGGGGGGAGCGGGCGAGCCCCGGTTCCCCGGTGTTGCCCTCCCCGGCTTCGGGGCTGTTCTCTGTCACTGCTTTGCTTTTCTGGACTTAGGGGCTCTTTTCCTTTTTGCAAGGTCTGTATAGGAACGGGAAAACTCACCCCATGCGCTTCTCCCTTAAAGATTACCTGATCCATTTGGCAATAGCCCCATCCCACTGCCTTATATCTGTGCCTAGTTGCACATTGTGGAGGCTTTTACCCTGCCGAGGAGGCAAGATGCCCCCCTGTTTCCCAGGAAATACTTTCACAGACAAGGATAGCTCTCTCTTAGAGAAGAGCCCTATTAAGGAATCTGGAAACTCATCTAGAAAGTCACTGGATTTTTTTTTTTCCATTAGAAAAAGGTTGGATCCAGTTCGGATCCAAATCCTCAGCTACACATGCCAGGGACTGGGGGTGCAGTGATGGAAGCACTAGCCAGTCACTTCAGGAAAATCTGGGGCTGCCAAAAGGACTATGAGCAGTTCAGCCATTGCACTGCATGACAGAAATGCTTGCTCTGTAATTCCTTTGAGTTGAGATAGAAGATTACAGTGTTTTCCTACAAAGGGACTTTTGTGACACTCCACCTGGCTGCTCCATTCCCCACAGTTGGTCACACTGCCTTTACTACACACAGAAAGAAGATTGCAATAGGAAGATGTGCTGGGTGTGGTAGGGGTGTGAGGGCAGGAATAAACTCTGCAATTCTCCCTCCCACACACAGAAACACACCTTGGCTAGAGCCACAGGGGGTTAGTGCTGTTGGTGTTAACAGCAGAAAACTGCCTGCTTTCAGTCCTTCCGCACTGGTAGGGCTTGGCATCCACCCAGGCACTCTGCAAATAGGTAAAATAAACCCCTTAGACAGTAGAGACAACAGAGATTAAAGTCTGGACCAGGGCAAGCCTGTTATTTTACAGGAGATCCCATGGCACTGCTCAGAACACAGAGCTGGAACAGATGCACAGTTACAAGGTACTGGCATCACTCCACATCAAACCCAAAGCTGATATGCTGGCAGATGCAAGGATTAGTTGGCTGGAAAGCACAAAAGCCTTTGAATTAACAAGGTTGAGTGTCGGTAAGGCATAGCTCAAACCCATGACATTGGAGCTTGGTGCAGAGACTGGCATAAATATTTGGAAATTCAAATTTCTTTATTATAGTGATCCCTGTGGCTTTCCCATTTCCAGTTCAGAAACTTGTGCCAGTTTTCTAGACTGGCAGGCACATTCAGTGTCAATGAGCTGCTTGAACACCATAAATCTATCACTCAACACCTTGCTATTTCCGTGTGCAGTTAAAGAGGTGTCCTGGGAGCTGGTGGGTGCGTGCCCTTAGGGTGAGAGCATGGGTGGCTGCTCAGAGGGACATCTGAATGAGTCCAAAGGACAATAGAGGCACTGTTGATAGTCATATCAATAACTGCTGTTTTATCTGCACAGGGTCTCTGCTCACCCTTTCGTGCCTTTCCCACCGGGTTGTGTGCCAAGTGATCGGCAATGCTGACCCTGTCTGGGACAATGGGACTTCAGATAACTCCTGGGTAACTCGGCTAGAAACCAGTTATGGATTCTACATTGGCCTGGGCTTGGCTGTCTTCTCCAGCTTTCTCATCGGAAGTAGTGTCATCCTCAAGAAGAAGGGGCTGCTGCGGCTGGTAGAGAAGGGAGGCACCAGGGCAGGTATGGCTTTTGTGGGGGTAAGAAGGGGGAGATCCACCTGTTCCCAGAACTCCAGCATTCATAAGGCAAGGCAACACATCAGCTTCCATAAGCAATGTAAATAAGACCTTTTGTGGATGTATTTTTGCAAGACCTAGATTATCAACACTGTGCTGGAGCAGAGGAGCTAATTTACAAAGCCCTGCACTGGAATGGCTGAGCTAAAAGCAGCATTCCCCTGCCTTGCACTGCAGATAGCAAGTCACATGCACTGTGTGATAAAAGGAATAATACACGTCCATCAGAGCTGGCCTGTGTGTGAGGAATTGGTGTGAAAGCTTTTTGAAATGAGCCCCTTTGCAAAAAGGTACAAGTCATCACCATGCCAAACAGCAGAACAGCGCAGCTCCATGACCCCACTCTTGCCCTTATTGATGCACTAGGCAGTTTTACCAGCAAGTCACTGAGACAAGGACGAGGCCCCATGTGCTTTAATTGCATTAGCAAAAACCATTCCTTAATGCAAGACCGCATGCCTGCAATCTGCTTGTGGTCTTCAGGAAGGATACTTCCGAGCTATGTTGCTCAACATGTGGACAACTTTCCTCTAGCACCAAGCTCTCAGGGAGAGGTGTGTGTTTATGTGCACATATATGTGGATGGGAAATGGTGAAGGAGCACTGCCTACAGCAGAATTACACTGTGGAATCGACACATCCCATCAGCACTGTAAACATGCACTCCAGCAGCAGCTTCAGCCCTACCTGGCACTGACCTACTTGCATAACTACAAAACAAAATAACGATAATTAAAATACTACTGCTGCCTAGTTCTGGCCTGGGAACAATTCTCAATTCATTTTACAAAGGAAGTAAATATCACTGCTCCCAAATGGGGACATAGAGGCATGGGTCGAGTCCAGAGTCAACCAGCAATGCTACCAACAGCACCTGAGCTCTAGGCCAGTCTTGGGTCCATCTCCATTCTCTGCCATTACACTGGCCACATGCAACTGCTGAACTCAAAAAGGTTTGCTTTTTGGCATTATATCCGCGCAATGAAACACCAGTATTGTTTTGACTGTAGAAAATGCCTCTCTCTTTACCTCCATGAACTCTTCTCACAACAGAGCCAAGTGAGTAAAACAAGTGCAAACCCCTCCCTATTTTTCAGGATGTTTAACCAAGAATTAGAGATTCATGACATAAAAGCATAGCTGACCATAAGAGTTCTTGAGAAACAAACCCAGCCAAACAAAAACCCCCAAGAGCAAATAAATCAGCAATTTTTTAAGGCATAACAAAGCATCACATTTGAACTTGTTGAGAAACAAGAGCCTGAATTCGAGCAAAAGATGTCTGCCTCTTCATTCCCCCTTTTCCTGTCTTGTCCTGTAATCTCTCAGTCCCAGTGTTTCACCCCTGCTATCTGAGAGCACATCACTTTTCTCCAAGGCAGATCAAGCACTGCTATTACTGACCAGTCAGGTCAGACTCAGCAAGAACACAGGCTGTCTCTGACCCAGCAAAATCAAGGTTCACAGTGTCAGCAAACTCAAGCTCCTCACATCTAACAACGTGTGGGTTAAGACCAGAGCCGGGTTAGTTCCCAGCACAGTATGTCCATTCTTCATTTATATGCACATTTTCTTCCTAGCTGTTCCAATGCCAGCAATCATTTTTCATCAGAAATGCTCAGTCGCATAATGATGCACATGAAGTTAACATTAGGATTTCTGACTGTTCAGGCTGAGGCCCTATGATACAAGGCAGTGTACCAATGGAGCAGATAACCACTAGTACAGGACACAGGGAGCCTTCACCACAACCATACAGCAGCACAGACTATGGCACCACATGCCTGCGCAGGGCAACCAGCCACCTTTTCCTCTCTTCATCCTTCATAGCTATAACCCTCACTTGAATTAGAAAACAAGGTTTGGAAAAACTCATTGCCTTACCTTAGCATCCATACGCGAGACTCCACAGTGAGGCAGCATGACACGAGGTGAAGCACAGCTTCCTTGCAGGCAGGATGCAGCTGGCAGTGTCCCAGTCTTTGGGTGGAAGGTACCCAGCACAGAGTAGCCCCTGCCATCCTTCATCCCTCTGCTCCAGGAGGATGCACAGGGAACAGGCAAGTGGAACATGCCAGACAAGACATGACCAGTCCATGGGAGCTCAGCTGGGGTGTTTATTGACACACTGAGAGGCCGATGCATCCTGATGAATCGGTGAGGATGACCACAGCTCCCAGGGCTGAAGGGCAGCCCCAGGCCCCTTGCTGAAGGAGGGCAGGCTGCATCTCAGGCCCATAACCTTTGGGGCAATCGGTGTCATTCCCACTGCCACCCAGGATTAAACCACTGCTTTTATTGTATTTGTGTTGTCCAGCCCTAAGTGCCAGCTTCTGCTAATCCCTTGATTCAACATAATTTCCATATAGGAGAACATCTCTGCATATTGTGTCCTTCCAGAAGCTTTCTTTGTCACATTCTTCCTCTTGCAATTTATATCTCTACAAAAGGCTGTTTCTCATCTCTTTCTCTGAAGAACACAATTGTTAACTCCTGCATATCTGTGTGCTTTGCTTCCCCAGGAGATGGAGGCCATGGCTACCTAAAGGACTGGCTCTGGTGGGCTGGCTTGTTAACCAGTAAGTAGAAGCTGCTTTCCTGGGTTTTCAGCTTTTCCAGTGCATTTGTCCCTGTGAATGAGGTGTGGAATAAGCCCAGCATCTAGTGGCTTAAATCCTTTTTTCTGGCAAGTTCCCCCATCCTCTGCAAAGGCACCTCAAGGAAAGCAGTGAGCCACACAGAATCTCCCATCTTCCTGCAGGGCTGGTAGGACTTGATAGCTCAGTTTTACCAGATCAAATGCATGAAAAGCCAGGTTTTAATAAGGTAGTCGGATGGTCTGCCTGCATACCAGGCACAGGGCAAACAACCTCCCATGCATGCCTGGGGCCCCTGGGAAAGGTTATTGCTCCTGCACAGGGGTGATAAGAAGGAAGTGTTGGTAGCAGTTCCTTTCTTCAGGAAAGCTTGTTTTCTCTTAAAGCCAGCCTTAAAACCTTTTTTGATGCTGTACATTACAGTGTCTTCCCAAATGGAATCGCAGCCGTTTAGAGAGCAGCAGGTTTTACAACCCAGTCTTTCAAAGCAGGTGTTTTTGGCTCTCACCACTGCAGCAGCTCCAGGTACCCCCACCTTGCTCTGCCCTTGCAGCTCCTACTGCACAACCACCACAGCACAACCCATAAGAAAGCACACAATACTCACTGCTCAGGGAACAAGGACATCTCTGCCAGAGAGCAACACCACAACCCGATGGAGAGACATCTGTAGGTGAGGAGCTGCCACCCAGCACTGGGGCTCCTACACGTGCCCACCCCTCATTAACCACCCAGACACACTGCAGCTGCCTGTGTTAATGAGTTCATATGGGTCATATATATATGACCCTATGTTAATGAGCTCATATGGATCAGCTGTGACAAGGCCAAGCCCTGGCACCTGCAGCCCTGCTCCATGTAGCCCTGGGCTCTAGGGATGCTTCTCTCCTTGTATTAATCTGTAGTAGATTTGCACCCATTATTTGGCCCTGTTTAGCAGCAGCATGGAATCCCTCATAAAAAACACCACTGTCTAACTGATGTCTCACTAGTCTGCAAGCCCCAAGGAGAAAACACAGAAAGCCTGCTGTAATCCACTGCTATTTATTTTTCTTGTGTTTGTTTAGTGGGTGGAGGGGAAGCTGCCAACTTTGCTGCCTATGCCTTTGCTCCTGCAACGATTGTGACGCCTCTGGGGGCTCTGAGCGTTCTCATAAGGTGATTTATGAGTCTGTAGTTTGCAGTTTGCCTTTTTGTTTGCTTGTTTGTCTTGGAAGATAGGAAGTCTTGAAGTGAGAGGAATGTGAATTATTCTGCCTAAAGGAAAAAATGTCCTGTGATTTCTACATGTTGTCCTTTTGGGGGATCATTTGGAAAGTGATGAATTAAGTAGCATGCCTTTGGGGACTTAAATTATTGCAAATATCAGTGTTATTTTCTTCTTTTTTACAGTTCTTTTACCAATTCAAACTTTTGTTTGTTTGTTTTGTTTTGTTCTCATAGTGAACAGCATGGAAATCTAAAAGGGTCAAAAAAGTCAGGCTTGTATTTAAACTCTGTCATTTGCCTTTTAAGTCCTAGGCTTTTAGGGGGCTTTAATGTTGTGCATTTGTATTTCTGCCTGTTGTTAAAAGGGCTGAAACCCTATTTTATTTATTCTTAAGAAGGAGATTCATATCAAAATACACGACTCCAGGTACTGAAGGCTCTAGAAAGTCTGTTAACAGTGAAATGCAGAAACAAATTAGGGCTGCTCCAGTGTCTTGTCCCAAATTTTTATGGACAACAACTATATATTTCTGCAGATATATCTGTAGCCCCTGTACATTCAGAGCTTCTCTGGGCCTTAATAGTTCTGATGATTTAGTTACAACTGATGTAACTCTTTTGTTGTTTGGTTGGGGTTTTTTATCTCTGTTTTTCTCAGGAGTCATTTCCTTGGGATCTAAAGGCTTAGTAAGGGCCAGCAGCTCCTAAGTGAATCTGTAGACCTTGAAAATATTCCTGAGGGTGTGCTAACGCCTTCAGCATTTTCCTCACCTTGCTGATACAAGAGCTGTGAGCTGGAGATCACACCTGCGTCTCTGCGGGTTCAGCTGTCGGTAGATGCAATGTGATTGTGTAATCACACACTGGAATCCAACAAATTTACTCTAAATTTATGTTCTTATATCACATGAAGGCATTCTTTACCTTATTTTAGCTGCTGTTCCTTCTGTAAAGGACTTTAAAGGACCTGCTGACATTTTTCTGCCCCATGCAGTGCCATCCTATCTTCATATTTGCTTGGAGAACGGCTCAACATGCTGGGAAAGCTGGGCTGCATGCTGAGCCTTGTGGGCAGCACTGTGATGGTGATACATGCCCCAGAGGACGAGGAGGTCACCACTCTGGAGGAAATGTCTTCTAAGCTGAAAGAACCAGGTATGCGGGAGGTTGTGTTCTCTCTTGGGGCTGGGCAGGATGTACTGCTCCCCATGCCCACTGCTCAGTTTTGAGTTATATCTCTTCCTCTTCCAGGTTTCCTTGCTTATGCTGCGATCCTCTTGGCTGTCTGCTTCCTCCTGATCTTCTACTTCGCACCCCGCTATGGCCAGAGCAACATCCTCATCTACCTCACCATCTGCTCTGTTATTGGTGCCTTCTCCGTGTCCTCAGTCAAGGGCCTGGGAATTGCCATTAAGGGCTTCTTTGCTGGCCAGCCTGTGCTGCAGCACCCATTGACGTGGATCCTAGTCGTCACGCTGGTGGCATCCATCACTACACAAATTAACTACCTCAATAAGTCTCTAGATATTTTCAATACATCTTTGGTGTTTCCCATCTACTACGTACTGTTCACCACCATCGTCATTACAACTTCCGTCATCCTCTTTAAGGAGTGGGTCACCATGACAGTTGTTGACATCATTGGGACAGTTTGTGGCTTCCTCACCATCATTCTGGGGGTGTTTTTACTCCATGCTTTCAAAGACATGGATGTCAGTTTAGGGAATCTACCACAGGTCCTCCAGAGTGAGCAGCAAGCACCAGTCACCCGAGATGACAAGAACATCCTGATAGAGGTGGACAACTCCAGCATCGCCCCAGAGGATAAACCCAAAGTATTCATGATCTACACCTAATGTGTTATATGCAAGGGTCTGGAGGTTGGGTAAATGGGTTGATGTCAATATTCCGGATGCTAGTGAGCAGTTTAGAAAAGGAAAAGCAGAAAATAAAACCAACAGTGTCTTATCCAAAACTTGGTAGAGTCAAACCAAGTCTTTCTCAGGGCTTTGGGATTGGATCTTTGTTATGATGTGGCAGCAAGGAGCGGGTTTAGTCCTTACTGGGTTTTAATACATGCAGCCACTGAAAATGAAAATCCTCTTGAAATATGATCTCTGAGGCCCCTTCCCATCTCTTATTCTTGGCAGGGAATTCTAACAATTACTCTTGCACTCCTTCCCCAAGTGGCCATTGATGTGTTTATTTCCAGGCCCTGACTGAATCACTGATTAGTGGTTTTTTGTCCTTTTTTCCCTCTTTCTAGGCACTTGCATGAGCTCCAAAATACACACCAGTATCTCTGACAGGTAAGAGACAAGCACATCTATTCAAGCTCTGCTCATCCTTATTAATTACTTGCTTTGCAAATATGGGGCAAGAATATCGATGAATATGGCAAAACATGGTGAATTTTGGAGCAGGCATTCACTCAGGCTCAGTGGCAGGACCCATGAAATGATTTTATAGGATGATGGCAAATAAATCTTTTTCAGCTTTTGTTTTTTGACAGGTACAGGAGTTTCCCTGCAGCACTAGTTAGTAACTAGCTAGTGTTACTTAGCTTTACATGGCGTTTTGTTTATCTGGGCTTTTTCCTTAGCAGCAATGGTGCCCAGGCCATGCTGATGTGATTGGGGAAGCCACTGGCCCTCATCTAGACCTTACTTAGCAAGGGGCAGCCCCTGCTCAGGCTGGGAGCTCTGGCAAGGTAAACTCCATGTCAGGAGAAACACTGCAGCACTGTCTTTTCAGGCTGAAAGAGCAAATGGCTGTAAGTTTTCAGTATTTCTTTTCTTAGGAAATGTCTTGACCTTGGAGAGCCTCCCAGCTCTTGGAGCCCCATGACATTTCCTGCTATCATTTAAACTCAAAAGCGTTTTTGTTGTTTAAAGGGAGGTATGAGTTGTATGTTAAAAGACAAACAGACATAAGTGGATGATGCTCTGCAGAGCTGTAGGGATGCAGTTTACTCCAGAGTGGTTGTGTTCACTCCTCTCCATCTTTCTCAATACAGCATGGATGTTACCTGGACTCTTGCACATGGGTCACCTTCAAAGCCCCCTTGGAGTTCTGTCAGTGGTGACGATGAAGAAATGAGAGAAATAACATTTTAATCTGGAAGGCGAAAAGGGAAGGTACTGCTGCAGTTAAAGTTTTTCCCATCCTGCTGCAAACGGAGATTAAAGCCCATCTTCTCACAGTAAATCCCAAACAGGGAGTAGCAAAGCCTGAGCTGGCTTTGCCAGGCTGGCTTGATCCAGAGGCAGCTCTGCCTGGGTTAGCCCTGGAGCACTGATGCTGTCTGAGATGCTGACCTGATTATACCTGGGCCTGAGCATCGCTGAGCAAATGCAACATGGGTTTGGGGGGTGGGAATATGCAATCTCTTGTTGTAGTAATATTTCAATTCTATTTTTTTGGAATGTGGAAAATGAAATAAAGGCTTTTTCTAAAAAAAAAAAAAAAAAAAAAAGGCAAAAAAAGAAACAACAAAAAAACCCAACAAAAACCAAAACCACACCGTTGCAGGTGAATCTGAAAGTTTTTCGTGATTTGTCTGATCTTACGGGTGAAGCCCTAAAAGATAAACAGGCTGATGGAGAGCTGAGTACAGAAGAGCATCTGGGCAGAGAATAAACCAGCAGCGCCCTCGTTTGGTAGCAGAAAATAATCCAAGTAACTCCCTCTCGAGCTTCTTTTTGTCATTGTAGTTGGTGTCATGCTTCATGCATCTAACCTTAGAAAAAGCCTGTAGCCGGGATCTTCTTTCCTCACTTCCTAGAGCTGCATTTCATAAAAGTCATTTCTTGCTCTCTGCCATCTGTGGACAAATGCCCTATGTAAAATGAAGGTTTGAATCGAGGTAATGAAATGGCACACCGATTAATGACACACACTTGCGAATGACAACTGACAAATTTATTAAAACCAGGCAAAAGGCACAATGAATTGCATTCTTCAAGTATTTGCATAGAGAACATTATTGTAAACCATTAATATGTGGACACAGGAGAAAGTGAGATGTGTTTTTGGTATGTGCTCTCCCAGCGTTTCACCATCTTCACTCCCCCTGCAGTTCCCCCGTTCTCATTCACTCAACTTGCACATATATAAAAACTTAAAAGGATTTACTTAAAACTACCTTTCGGAGACTTTACGATATTCCAGCGATAAGGTTTTCCATTAGAGTTTGGGCACATGCAGTTCTCTGAGCTTTGTGTGCCCATGGGCTTTGTGATCACATAAAATACAGTGAAAATAGTTTTAGTGATATTTTTTGGTGGCCATTTGATAAAGATCACTGACTGCAGCAGAAGTCTGCTGCTGCCTTCAGTGAGGGCTCAGATACAAGGTCAAGTTCTTGTGGTTGAAGCTGTATTACTACAGTGTTCATACAGCATGTGTCCAGCCTACTGCTCCACCTGTGAGCAGTAAAACACACCATTACATAGCAACACTAGCTGCGCCCCAAGAAACAGCAAATCTGGGGGTTGTTTGATAATAGGTTGTTTATATGCAATGTATTCCAACTACAGAAAAAGACAGTAAAAGCTGACGTCTTTTCACTTGCCATCCCTTATTTTGGGGAGTATTTTAGGATGGTTTTTGTTCCAGGCATATAGAAGGTAGAAAAAGGTCCAAAACGGTCAAGACAAGGAATACTCGATGACAAATTCAAGACAGACCCTGTGTACTGTTTCCTTGTGGAGAAAGAGGTAGTGAAGTTGCAAAACCTAGTAGGATTTAAGTCATTTAACTGCTACAAATAACTGCACATTTAATGAGTGCTTGGGGCTTATCTGTTTTGTTATGTTTTGGGTCTTTTTCAATCTTTGGGAAAGAACTTTTGGGAAAGAACCATCAGACAAGACTTTATGCCAATATTACAGTTTCTCACATGCGCAGCAGCAATCACTGAGGATTTGTCCATAATGAATCAGACACAACGGAACTGTTGTAACCATAGCTCCAGCATTCCCTGTGTTCTCCAAGGAAATCATTTCAAGTTAAAAAAAAAAAGAAAAAGGAAGAAATCTGGCATAACTAAAGGTCTTAATTTAAAATCCTGAGGAAAAACCAATGTAAAACAGCCCAAACTGTTGTGAGGAAAAAAAATGCAGGGAGTCATAAGGGAAGGTCCTCAGGGTCAGAACCATCAGCTGCTTAAAGTGCACACAGACAGCTCTCTCCATTCACATACTGGAGAAAAACCTGGAGTAAACGAGCTGCCCCACAAAAGCACCATGTGTTGCAGTAATATCCATGTTGGTTTACCACCTGGGCAATTTGAAGGTAGGTTTCTCACCGGTATGGGGAGCAGACAACCCATGCTGAACTACTGCTCAGCACAGGCTGAAGCCTGAGGAGACACGTGCAAATATGTCACTGATCCATGGTACCGCATGTTGGAGAGAAGGTCTCAGCACTGGGTTTTGCTGAGCTTCCTTCTGGCTGTTTACTCTTGTCAGAGTTTCCCTGTCGTACCTTGACTGTGTCCCAGTGCCACAGATGAGAGCACATGGGCTGCACTGGGGATGCTTCCCTGTCGTACAGCACTGAGGCAAGACAAGCGAGTGCTGGAGGACTTGGCAAGTTGCAGCGCTCTTGCTGAAGACGATTATATGGGGAAAATAATCCACTCTATTAAAGCCAATCAAAATCCACTGTGACCCACAAATTACTTTAACCGGGAATATTTTCATGGTTTGCTCCCTGTTGTGGCCTCATTTGCCACCCACTGTAAACTGAGAATAAGCCAAAGAAAGTTTCAACAGCTGCCTTCTGCTCTCCCAGGAGGCAGTGGTTTCTGTATAGCACCAACCTATGCTCCTGCAGCTGTGTGGATGGGCTGAGGAAGCCAACAGGGCTGGGTCTTACATGAAAGTCCATCCAGGCCAGCACCTGCACTCAGAGCTTGTCCTCCCTGGTAAGACTTAAATAACTGATTAGAAACACGTGAAATCGCTCCATCCCAGCACTGGATATTGCACAGTAATATTTAAATACCGTATGAACAAGTCATTCCTATATGGAAAACGCTATCAGCAGAGAGGGTTGAGTTCAGCTTGGCATGTACCGGTGCCGCTCCTGGAGGCACTCCTGCCAAGCCTGACTGCAGCTTGTTGAGTCACATAGGAAACAGGGGAGGCTGGAGGAGAGGAGCCAAGACCCTGCCTGTGGCCGTGAATGGGTTTTTGGGTGATGAAGGCCATCCAGTCCCCTGTGAAGGTTGGAGCCAGCCAGGAACAGTGTGCTTCATGACTGCCCCCGGGAGCCTGGCTTCAAGATATTCACTGCTCCAGCCATCCTGACACCAGTATTCTGGATGAGATGGAAAAAGGGAAAAGAGGGAGGAGTGAGCACTGATGAAAAGCAGACACTGCCATCTCTTCCTGGAGCTGATGTTACAGCCAGCCAGGGGAAGCCTGTCTCCATTCACATGCATTCATACCCTAACACATTACGCAGGAAATTCTCCCAGGTTCTTACCTGAGGAAGTGCTCAGGGATGTGGAGAACTGAGTCAACTGTTTTGCTTAACTCAGTAAATGCAATAAGGATCAGGTAAACTTTATTGCCCTGCAATAAAGGCAACCAACCCAACAGCCTCTCCATTTCCACCCACCAGCACTGTGTATGAAGATGTTTTGCAATATGATAGCAAGGTTATTCCCTTCAGAATACTTTTATTCCCTCGTGGTGAGGGGACGCTGCTGTGTTTCCCATCACTGTGCTCAGTGCCTACCTCTGTCACAGGCTGGAGTTGTCCTGGGGTTCTAGTGTGTGCAGGAGGCAGCGAGATGGCAGAGCTGTGCCCTGGCCAGGCTCTGGATCTGTTTGGGATGGGATCGGCTGGCAAAGCTCTCTGCGGTGGCCGGGACCTAGAAATATCCTACACAAGAGAGAAATAGTTTTGATTTCCCAGCCTGGACAGATGCCCAGCCTGAAAACAGAGATAGTAGTTGCAGTTTTATATCTAATGGATGGATGAGGAAAAACAGCAGAAACCTTACAGACGAGGCAGGAGTCCCGATTGCAACTCTGCTTGTAGCATCCCTGCCTGAGACAAAGACTGAAGGGATACAGGTAAAAATCCATGCTTGCAAAGACCTCACCCTCTCCAAAGAAAGGATGGAGCACAGGTAGCTGCTGCTGTGGCTTACTGTCTTACAGGTGATCAGTGGCTTTCAAAATGCAGGACTTTTTCACCTATGAAGTTTCATGAAGACTGATGGCTTTAGGCTGCTGGGCAGCTACCTTCAAACTGAGGACAACCAAACAGGGCAGCAAGGTTTCCACCTTGCTCTACCTTCTAAATAGAGCTGTGGGCTGAAAGTATGCCACATTCTGGCTATTACAGGATCCAGAAATTTTAAGCCTTGAATTTTGCAAGTAATACGGAAGCAGTGTTCCAGAGCCTTTTAATCAGCCACATTATTCATTCACTTAAGACACTCATACTACACAATTGCCAATACAATGCCTGTAAACCTTATATACTTGTATATGTATGTGTGCCTGTACAAACACACACAGCCCTGCACCCACCTACATCAGTTATGACTTTGTTTGTGCACACAGCTGTCCCCAGTAGGATACTCGGAGCATTGTATTTTCCATTCTCCTAGTGGGTTGCAGTGTAAAGCATGCCCCTGGGGAGAAGTTACCCACTCAAGAACCAACTGCCTGCTGTTGCTTAGTCTCTGAGCTGTCGCTGGCTTCCAGGTGTTGACTTAATAAGCACAGCTGCACTCACAACTTGGAGGGGACCCAAAACCCATGCAGTGTCCTTAGACTATGCACAAATGCAATGCTTGTCGGATGCGTCAGCCGATGCTTGAGGATCCACTGCTCTCTCCAAGGACCTTGCCCTGTGACTCCAGGAAGGACAAAGCAGGCTAAATGCCACCAACCACGAGGTCCAAATTGTTCCTATAGGAATAGCAGGAGAGCAAATCTGGCAGAAACTGCAAACGTCTAGGAAGGACACTGACACTAGCAAAGACTGGAATGAATTATTTCTCCTGTACCTTCCACACCTTGTGGTTATCCCCAACCTGAAAATGTCAAAGTTTCTTTTGAAAATCCTAGGCAAATCATTCCATCTAGAGGACCTGACTGAATAAAGAGATGATGCATTGAGGAGGGAGCACAGTGGAGATTGTGGGGAACTTGTCAACAACCAGCTGTGAAGCATACCTATTCCTTATTGACTACAGCCAGCTTCCTGCTTTTGTTTTAGTTTTCTTTCCTGCTGAAGTGCCTGCTATTCTCAGGAACAATGGAGCTAGAAACAAATCCCATTCACTAAAGTATTTTGGGTTTGTTTTCCTCTCTATCCTTCAGAGACTGCCTGGGAGCCAGCCTCCTGCTATCCTGTAGCTGAGCCCTTGGCTTCTTTGCTGGCCCTAACCTAGTAAAGGAAGTAGGGAAATGTTTGGGTAAAATGAAGTTAAGGCAGTCTGAATGATTTACCATCTTTTCCATAACAATGTGGGATCTGTACTAAGCTTAGACCAAAATTGCTAGCGAAAGAAATAAATCAAAACCCTTTCCTTATAACACTCAAAAGAAACTTGTGGCCAGGATGCTGACATAAGATGGGGTCAGTCTGGGTTAAGTCTAATGTTTCCTATGCAACATGCTAAAAGTCTCATTTATGCTTCACATAACAATTTATTTGAGGCTCCCGAGGCTTTAGTCCAGGAATGGCCAAATAGAAGATACCTGGGGGATCATCCCAAGGCATGGAGATCTTGTACTCAGTACTGAACCTCAGATTTACCACTGACTGGTAATCCCAGAAGAGTTTGTTTCCAGGAGACAAAATACATACAAATGGTAAGAAGAGCTGTGCTAGGCTTGCTCAGGGAAATGTCTGTACAGTCCTTTCATTCCTGGCACGTTATCTATTTGATTTGAGGCTAAAAAAATGTTTAGATTACCTTGGTGAAGTGAATGCTGCTTTGTGATCCAAGGTACCTGACTTCATGTCCAGGTCAGAGGTATCAGGGGACCTGAACTAAGAGTAATGGTGTGTGCTATTGTTGAGCATGGTCATTGTCATCTACTACAAAGTGAGGCAGACCACCAGTGATTGTCCTGTGGCAAAATGGAGCATGTGCTAGTGAGCACAGTAACTCCTACACCCTACCAGGGTGAGAGGTGTTACCCTCAGAACGAACCTCCCATCAAAGCACATCTGCAGGACAGCAGCACAACCCCGTACCTGAGAGACAGTGGGTCTGGGAGCAGGAGGTGCTGGTCTGCTTGGGGGTGTCCGACGGGCAGTGTCCTTTGCATTGGGCTGCCCCGCACCACACATGTAGCCAGTGGAGAAGGCGGGTGGCTGCTGCAGGTTTATTTGGAGCCCTGGAGCTTGCTGGGGAGGAGGTTTTGATGGGATCTGAGGGAAGCCAATCACCTGTGCAGAAGACTTGGTGTTAGGTGTTTCCGCTTCAAACCACCTTTTTGCTCCCTGCTACACTTTCGAGGATCTACATAAGGACTATGAGCCACATAGTGGAAAACCTCTCCTGCAACACCAGTATGTCTAGTAGGTGTTTTACCCATCCTTTGATAGAACCTCTTCCTAATCACAGTGGGAGAGGGAACCGCATCCCATATTGTAGTGAGCAGCAACTATCCCCCGGGAGGTAGAAGTTGACCTTGCCCCTACCTTCCTCTGTTCCTGCGGGGTTTTCAACTTAAATGCAGGGTTTGCGTGTCCATTTCCAGAGGTGTCACTGGCAATGACAGAAAGAAAAGAGTGTTATTTCCTTGGTACATTTTCTCCTTTTTCTTTGTTGTATTTTCCATTGTGTTTTAACATAATGGATGCAGGCAGGCAAGGCACCGCGCTGACAACTTACCTGAACTGCGGGGTCTTCTTTAGAGAACAGATAACAAATTTATTCCAGCATTTCAGATAGTAGAATAAAAACACGATGATGAGAAGGAGAATGGGAGCCAGGATTGCAAGAGTTATTGCAACTGCTGAAGAGCCTGAGGACAAGAAAGTAGAGTTTGTTAAACGGAAAACTCTCTGCTCCTCATCTAATTCAAGTGCCTCTGAAGTGCCATCATAGTAGATTTGGTCCTACTCACCTTCAGGCATGGGGGGACCACTGTCCAAGCTTCCACCCCTTCCCTGCTTATTGCAAAATGGGGGGGCCCACCCCTGGTTGCAGTGGCAGTTCTTGTTGTTATTGCAGACCTAGAATAGGAAGACTCAAATACTTTAGTCCACAGACCAGAAAATGCATCAAACATGACAGAAAAGAGCAAATCAAGAGGCTGAAGTCCAGAGCAAACCTAAGCATGGTATCAGAACTGAGCTGAACAGCCATACACAGGTGAATGGCAGCCCATGCTGCTTTAGTCTGAAATGGAGATGAAAAAGACAACACCTACTCCATGACCATGGCACTTCTTGTTACAGCTTTCAGAATCAAATATGATGGATGTGTTCTGGCAGCGTCCCTCAAAGCAAACCTGTACAGAAAGGATCCAAGAACTCAGTGTTAGCTCTCTGGGTTATGCACCATACTACAGCCTCGTGTCATTTTGTGACTTGTGGGGTCCCAGACAACACAATTAATACCCTGGGAAAGACAACAGGCCATAAAGTTAACCTGGTTCCCAAGCAAATATAATCACTACCCTAAGTCCCAGCTAACACACATCAGAGAGGGGAGTGGGAGCTCAGAAGCTGATAGCTTGGCCATGCCCATGTGGCAAGTCTCTAAGGGAACTTTCAGGTGTCTTGATTTCTTATGGCGTGTCTCACCTTTAAGCAAGACAACCTCAACCAACTAGCAGTTCCCAAATTCAACACCGGCCCTGGCCTTCATCTGGCAAAGACTTAAGGTATGGCCTTTGGTGTGTCTTCTTCCATTGCTTCTCAGAAGCCTCTAAGAAATTGTTATAAAAATCTAGAAAGACATTAGACATAAGAAATGAATGGCTTGATATCCTGAACTTCCCCCTAAGCCATTACAGGCTTGTACCTACATGATGGCTCCCACATTTTGTTCCTGTCAGCACCAAGCCAGGATCCAGCATCTCCTTTTCTTCACTGTCAGATCTGTACACATGGGTCCCTCGGCACCTCAGCTCCGTTCTCTGCATGAGGATAGTTGTATCTATGGCCACTGCGTTGGACTGCAGGGGTTTGGAAGCAGAGCTCTGGCACTGGATCTTCCCACATTTAGCGTCTCTGATTTCAAAGGAAAAGCTAAAGTGATTATTTCTGGCTTGCTGAAAGTTTTGTAGGCATCAGCTCTATAGGTGAATTAAATCAGCAGTGTTGAGTCACTGTTGAATGGCAAAACATCAAGCACTTCCCAAGAGCTAGCCCAAGCAACAGAGCTGGGTACTGATGGCACTTTTTCAATATCCCCGTGGGTAGGCCAGCCTCAACAAAATCACAGATACAACTAAGAAGTTTCTGTCTCACTTTAAAAGCTACATTTAACTTATGGACTTGAAAACCCCTCTTCTGGTACTTTGAAAAAAAATATCAGCTAGGTGTTTTAAAATGCAAAAGGCAGGGGAAATGGTAAACTTAAAGCTGCAGTGTGAGGAGCTCTTAAGAGCTCTATGTCCAGCAGGGATGCAGCTGGTTTCCAGGAGGCAGAGGGGGGTAATAAAACTGACCCATATTTTGGTTTCGTCTACTGCCATATATTTTTGTAATACATAGAAGTACCTCCAATGAGCAGCTCTTGGCTGCCACTCTCCCACCTCATCTCACACTTCCTGTAGTTGCCATAGATGTCCTTCCCACAGTTCCCATAGGTGTCTCCAGCGGCATTAACCTTCTCAAAGCAGGCATCTGGTGCTGGCCTTGCTCCTGCATGGAAGAGACTCATGTGGCTATGGAGCCTCCAAGCCCACCTCACCCCATGCTAACCACTCAGTTGTTCTATTTCTGGGATGGTTTGAACATGGAAAATTTCTGCTGCTTCTTCCCAGCAAGCAGGGCAGGAGAAAAGGCTCCTCAGACTTTGCTACTGATAACATGTATGGAAGGTACTACTGCTTTACACAGGGTAATAATAGCAAGATGCTACACAATATTGCCTGTTCAAAAGACAGTGTATTTTACTGCAAGCAGTGTCCTTACCAGGCCCCCACAACTGTATGCACTGGTCTTTATACGTGAGGCACATGCCACTGTAGCAATAGGCCTTTCCTCCATCACAGGGAGCCCCATTGATTTGGTAAGAGTTGGAGGGGCAGAACGGTGACTCGCCAGTGCAGTATTCTGGGAGGTCACAAAGTCCTGCTCTTTCCCTGCAGAGAGTTCCTGGAGACATCAGCTAAAAAGATACAAAGGAAAAAGACTGAATTATTGCTTGGCTCCTTTGTGGTTTCATGTTCGCACAACATATCCCTGTATATGAGAAAAAATCCTGCATGTGTCTCTTTATCCACTTCATCTTGGGCTTTTTGAGGTCAGCAGTGATCCAAATGACTCTGCAGCTTCATTAAGTGGGTGAGCTGTGTAAAATCAGATTAATGACTGGATCCCTTCCCTAGGTAGTGATGAGATCATGCACACAAAATAGGGATGCAAGGTCTCAAGGGGACACTGGTCCATCTCCCTCTACCCTAGGGTAGGATCTGATGTAACTCAACCATTTCTGGCAGATGTTTGTGTAATCTATCCTCAAAACCCTCCCTCTTTGGGAAGTTTGTTTCACTGTTTGCTGTCATTTCTGCTGGAGACTTTTTTCTAATGAGTAACTTCTGTCTCCTTTGTTGATGAGTTTACCCAGTTCATTCTTGTCCTTCCCACCACAGACATGGAGAACAAAAGAGCATGCACATCCAGGAGGTTTTTCCAAGTCTCTTGTGGAAGAAGTGAGTCCAGGTGAATTCCTAGAATATTATTTTCCACACACCCAGGATAGGTCAGTAAGAGCACAGAGGTAAACGTGCAAACACAAAACTGAGCTCCAGAGAAATGTTTGCCTATGTTCATTTTCGGGTTAATTTGTTGGCAAACCTTGAGATCTTTGGCTCCAAAATCAGAAACACATTTTAACCAGCCTCTATAAGGAAAGCTGAGATTTAAAATTCTAGTGGTCATATGTATACAATTATCTCTGCTAGCATTCCTTTATCAAGCACCTGGGCTAAAGGAATTCAACTGCATCACAGAAAAAGAGGATGCAGAGCAAACAGAGCTTCAGACTAATCCCCAGAGGAAGCGTTTGCTTTAAATACTCTGTCTAGATTTCTTCTAGAGCCAAAAGAGAGAAATATTCATTCTGATTCATCCCACCCCCTAAGTGAGAAGCAGTGAGACTTCATTCCAGCAGCACTCACAGCTTACCTTATCACAGGACTCAAATTGGTCACCTAGAAGAAAGGACCCCACTAGTTTGATTGCACTGTAACTGTTGTACCTAAAATTCAGACCATTGTTTGCAGGTGAGGAGCTGAACTCCACATTTGGTTGTGTTTGCTCCCCTTTCCCCTCCATTTTTCAGCCTTACATTTCCACCACCATTATTCCCTCTCTTCTCTTAGGAAAACTCTGAGATCCCACCTTGCACTGATGACAGCAGCTGCCATGAGCACATTCGGCACCCAACTTCAGGGAGCAGGTTCTGGCATCACAGCAGGGGTTATTGCATTCCTAAAAGACAGAGAGATGCAGTGGAGTTTACAAGGCAGATGTTCAAGACAGGAACATGCCAGAGCATTGAAGTGTGAAGCTGAGGCTAATCTGTTCTCATAAATGATGAATTACATGCACAGAAAGTAACACCCTTCCTTCTACAATATGTTCATGATATCCAGCATGTGCTGAATTACAGTACTGCATAACTGTATCCTCTGTTGAACTGACTGGATACCATAAGTTTTGCTCCTAACATCTGGCAAATCTGAGTTCCAGCTCACTTTCGTCTTATTAGTCAAAGTATGAACTAGGAAAAGTGAGATGTAGTGTTAAGAGAAGCTCCATCATTATCAGGAATGGAGCTGTAACTAAAGTGAACTTACATATGGAAATGCAATATCTAAGATCGCTTTTTTGTTTTCTTTTTCAAATGAAGTTTTCATCACCTCCATTCAGCCATGGATTACAGAATCCCCGAGTTCTGGGATACATTGCATTATTATACACTATGAGTTAGACATGATACTTTACAACCTTGATTTACGTTGTGTATACATTTACATACAGGGAAGGTATGCACATTTCCTGCACAAACAAAAGCTGTTTACATATCACATAACTGTACTTGTGAAATACATAATAAAATCATAGTGTCCCACTAAATCCCAGATGGCTGGATCTGAGCAATTGTTACCTCCACCTCTCCACAGTCACACTCCTCCCCCTCTTCCAAGTAGCCATTTCCACATTTCTTTCCACCATACATTTTTCTGGTATCCGGCATATTGGAGAGACACATCCCTCCACCAGACTGCAGATACTTCTCCAGCTCTTTCCTATTGCACCGGTTGAACACCTTGGGGAATGGGTGCCTGAATGTGGACAGTGTAGAGAAACATCAAGACACACATGGGCAATGACTAGAGAACCAAAAAGGAGCACATGCAAATCCTGACAAGTGCCAAAGGACACAGGTCTCCCTCTGAAGTCTGTAAAACTGTGCTAAAGCAGATTGTGGTTTTGTGTGCCTGTTCAAAATCAGATCCATTTGGATCACATTTGAAGATTAGGTGAGATTGCACTGCAAGACTGTCTAGAAAGAGTGGCCTTAAAAATTAAACATTGTTGAAGCAAAATATGTTAAATTTGACTTTGGTATCTAACAAGTATGTCTGTCCTTACCTGCTCAGTACTGATGCTGTGGCTTATTCCTAACTGCCTGAAAAAGCCGGAGAATCCAGTATTCAGACTGTGAATAACTGCTTGTGAATCTAACTGCTAAAAACAACATTTTTTTTTTCTTATCTACTGCCTCATTGCAAAGGATGTGAATATTTTCTGCTATGTGAATTATTCATTTCTGTTGCTACAATGCCAGAAGTTATGCACTCTATATATGACCATGAATATGTGTGCTCAAGTTGCGTGTTCTGCTTGCATGCCACGATGTTTTCACTTCTCACCTAAATGTTCTTCCTTATTTGGAGAAAATAATGTACACAAAAGAAGATATCTATGGAGAAAATTCCCTGCTAAACCCCAAGGAGGAAGCTTTGAGGGAATGGGAAATGTGGCTTTAAGTGAATGGGTTTGTCTGACATTTTTACGTGACTGAAATATGGAAGCTGGATCCCTGTGGGTTTCCCCTTTCTCTCAAATCCAGCTATTTGTTTTCTTTTAAACACAGGCTTTCTGTGCCTCATTGAAACCAAGCAGTATTCTTACAATATGCAGTCAATCTGTTCTCATGTCTTCTGACTTAGAATTATAGCCCCATCACTGTGCCTTTTAATAAAAATCAGTTCTTTCCTGAAGCAATCCTTTTTCCTCTCATTACCACATTCTAACACACACGAGCTTTTGTACCAGATGCTTTAGAAACCCTGTCAATGATCTATCTATGCATATCATGTGCAACACAGAAATGAAACCCACGGAAACCTCTGCCAAGGTCACACATGTTCTGGTCACCCCTGTTTCTCTGTACCTGCTGGCAATAGGCAGTCCAGGTTTTGCAGAAGGATGTGTGTCTACATGCGTTGAACCTGCTTTGGGTTGATGGATCATTTGGTACGGCAGAATGGGAAGCACAAACTCTGATGAGGGGCTAGAGGGGTCCTGAGGGTCTATCAGGACTGAAGATAGGAAAATCTTCCTTTTTATCAGACAGTTTAGAGCTCCATTTCTAAACACTGTCAGGTGCCTGTGTTACCTAAGGCTAATCTCAGGCAGGATAAATTCATTGGGAATATATCAATTTGCTACTGATACATGAGCCAGGGTTTGCCCAGCAGTATTTTCTCCATAAATAGAGAGAACTGGCAGCAACAGGCAGCAACAGATCCACCAGTCTGCATTTGTAGTTCTTACTCCACCAAGGCTCTTGTAAGAAGCCCTTTGCATTTCTCCATTAGATCATGTAAGATGAACTCACCCAGTTGCTGAAGCCATGATGCATCCTCCATCTTCTGCAGGGGTATTACAGCAGCCAGCTGAATCGTGATTCATGCCAAAATTGTGTCCCATCTCATGGGCAATGGTAGCAGCAACACCAATGGCATTTTCAGAATGATCCTGTGCAAGAGTCAAAGAGGCATATCAGCATTTTACCTGTGCCTGTCCTGAGCCAATGGGGTATGCAGCATTTCTCATTACTACATGTAGAAAACATCTGTTGAAGGTATTCCTGCCTATAAGGAGATGAGATAAAGGCCTTCCCAGGAAATACTCACTTCCTGAGCTTTAGGAGGTGTCTATCCTATGTGTCCACTGCTGGAAAGATACTTCATATTTGGTATTAGCAATTACTTACCATGTTTACTCCTCCTGACTGGAAATCAGAGCACATGGCCATCACAGGAGCCAAGCCCACTGTGGTACCTTGGAAGGGCACACCCCTAAAATCAACCCAGAAAAGACCATGAATTGGCACTGAGGCCCTTGGGAAGGCAAGGTAGAGAAATGCACCCTGCAGTCCACAACTTCATACATATACACAGTATGAGGTGAACACATTTTCTTTAGTAGCATCTTCAAGTATAGGACATCATAGCAGAGCTACAGAGCCTTAAGACCTATTTTTCTTGGACTACTATTTGGGTTTATGGGACAAGCAGCCAAGCCTATATTTTGTAATGGTCTCGTGCCAAAAAGTGCTCCTGCCGAGCTTTGCAACAAGCACAGAAAAGACTATTTCTGGATCCTTAACTGGGAACTGTTTGTGAACACTTAATTTACCATAAGCCCCACAGTTGCCAGCTTGGGATTCAGGGACTTGACAGAGTACTAGATAACATCTCCAAGGTGCAGCCATGCTCGGCTCCTGCCTGGTGAGCCAGAATTCTGCATTATCCCTGCCAGCACGTCTGAAATGGGAGCCCTGAAAATTGTGCTCAGGACATGACCAGGTAGGTGAAATACAGCAGTGTTAAAGGGGGAAAAAAAAAAACAACCAGCAAAAAAACAACCAAACAAAACAAGGGAAACTGCATTTCAGTTGTGCAGGTTTCTCCTGACTTGCCATTATTTACTGGTGGATAAATTACCATGGAAGAGGTAAGGAGATCTTCCTATGACGTCTGCATTGCTGGCCATAGCTACTGGCTGTAATGGGATCAGTAGGGTGAGTCACAGGCCATCAGTTAGCTCGCAGCACCATGTCTGCTGTGCCTCAGTGGGATGAGCTAGGAATGAATGACTTCCACAAAGGGTTTAGATCCCCTTAACAGGTCTTGCTTATGGTACAGATTTCCTTGAAGCTCTACATGCAGCTGTGAGAAATCATGTGCAGCTGTGTGTGATACACACGCAATAAAGCTGATGTACTTTGATGCATGTGCATGGAGACTGTTGCATAGCCTGGGACTTCCACTTTTCCTAACATGGTTGTGCTCTGAGTGCCAGAACTTAATGCTGACTGAGCAGCCTCTATGTAAATCTGCCACTCTGAATATTAGGATGATACAACCCTACGTACTGATTTCTCACCACCAAACCCGCTTGTCAGAAGCGGTTTACTTGAGGAGAAATAAACTTACGTGATTAGTTGGGCATTATCGTGTTTTCTGTGCACCCGCTCCTTGCTACTCCAGGCCAGAAAAGACTTCAAGGTGGAGTAGGGGTTCTCACTTACATCACATTTATTCCAATTACTCCAGATCTCCAGCCCCACCAAGGCAATCCGGATATTCAGGGATCTGTAAAACTAAGATATAGGAAGGAAAAGAGATGACAAAATGAGCACCACTGATTTCTTTTAAGATGTTTAAATATTGAGTATGAACCCTGCTAAATGTTACTACAGATACACGTGTCCAGAAAAGATGCTCCCTCTAGCAATGCACTGCAATGTTGTGATGCAGCTCTGCAGAGAGAAATGTGCACCACTCAAAACCTAAACTTGATTCAACTAGAGATGCCGAACTTTCATTTTTAAGTGAAAGAAGAAGAGAAACCAAGACTGGGGACTCACATCATGTTTATCTTTACATAGGCTAAAATTCCTGAAAAAGGGAATGAAATGACCTGCTGCCTGCGACAAGTACTAATAGGACAAGTCTTCATGGGCAGCGGGGTGGAAGGAGTTTAAGGGGAAAAGGGGAAAGTGAAGGGAGTAGATCCAAAAAGTACCACTTGGTACCACTGCAAGGACAAGCTCTGAAGGCTCCTTCCAGCTCTAGCTGCCAGGATTTCTAGTTGCCAAGTTGCCAAGACGGCCTGAAAGAATACCTCAGTCCCTTTTATTAGGTAACGCAGTTAATAGAGATGTATTAAAACAGAGATGCTCATGATGGCTCCAAGGTAAGGAATGGAGATTCCCCCAGCCCATCCCTCATGTCCAACAACAGAATTGTTTGGAAGATGCTCTGCACTCCCCACGTCACTGAGGAAAGCAGTAGAGAAAAACTGCTCCACTGGGAAAAACTGCTGCAGCATTATTTGCACCCACAGTAAGGCAGAATCCCTCTGTCACAATTCTTATCATTCAAGATCTGTGATTTGGCTTCCCCATTTCACGCACACCCAATCTCACCTTATCTACATAATTAGCAGCCTCCACTAATTTAAGCCTTGTTGCTTCAATGTTAAAGCGATGCTTCTGAAACTGAACAAAATGAACATGTCAGGCAACACAAAGGCAACAAGGAGAGCAAAAGTGCATTAAAACAAGTCGCATTACTCTAGGAATAAGAAGGAAACTACGAAAGGAAGCCCAAAAGTTTTCCTCACTGTATATCTGAGTACATGTATATTCAGAATTCATCCCTAGCATCCCACTGCAGCAATGTTACTCAAGCACTGACAGTAACACAGTGGAGCAACCCAAACTTCTCAGAGCCCCCAGAGCCAGCGGCTGACAAATGTGCCAGGTAAAATACATGGTAACATCACTTCATGTCTGAGGTCAAAGCTGCCATAGCACTCACCACATCTCACTCATCCACTCAGTGAGGAATGAATTTGCCTGTTTAAACCAGCTGGCAATTAGAAGTTAATTTTAGGGAACTGTTTGATTTAAGGAATTAAAGGTGCAAAATGTTTAGATTTTTGTTTAACAGACAACAAAACCTGGGACTTTTCTTCTAGGCAAGGCAGACAGTAAAACAAGGGCAGTTAATGACAACACTGCAAGGGTGTCCACCCCAGCTTGTCTAATCAAATGAACAACATATGGCAGTATAATGTGTTTTCTCACAGTTTCCCTGTTATCCTGCTACCCAATAAAGAAAACAAACAGGTTCTGCCTTTAGTTTTGTTCCGAATAAATTATAGCCCAGAGCATGATGTGGCTTTCCCTATTGGAGTTTCAAGTTTTAAATTACGGACAGGACCAGCCTGACTCATGTCTGTGCTGGAGATTAAATGATCAGCAAAACACTGCATAGTTTGCACTGTCAGTAAGTACGCCTGGTGTACTGCTCGGGCTGGGGATGGGGGAGGGATTGCTAACTTCACTGGGTCTCTTCCAGCCCTATTCTATGATCTGGAGCCTTAAAAATGTCTATTTATATATAGCTGCCACCAGCTCAGGGCAGAGGATAATCACAGTTATCTTCTCCAGAGATTAAGTCTACTGCAGAGTTAGAAGCATGTTGCTCTGGAAACCCTCAAGTCACCCTAGGCTAAAGGCAGTCTCTCCCATCAATAACTAGGGCCAACCACTGGTATCTTGGGAGGTCAAAACTGATCTCTAACCCTCATCTTTCATCCAAATCACAACCTGCATCTCTCCCCCAACCAACAGTGGGCTGTTGTGGGTGGCAGAGGAGTCATGGCTGCTAGAACTAAAGAGACCAAGACACAAGTTTCCCTGTCTGCTGGTGGGGGTAGGACCATTGAGATGGCAAGAGGAAACCTGCTGAGTTCCACCTTCCTTCCCCACCCCAGGAGATGCTGCACGTGGAATGCTTGCTCTGGGCCCGGTGCTCAGTTGATACAAACATGATCCTGTTTCTTACCTCTGCATAATCAGCCACGAGCAGAAGCTCCACATACTTCGTAGCCTGCAGAGCCTCCCGTTTCACCTACAGCAGCAACAACACAGGTTATTTCCCCAATATCCCCCAAGAAGCTCTTCACAAAACATAGGTACAGGCTGTTTTTCCCGGTTTATTTTTTCACTGGCCATTCCCCCTGCCCCATCACATGCAGGGACCTCCAGATACGATTGACTTATAGCAACCAAGCATCACAAGTCAGTTTAGCTACAGCCAGTGCCCATGTTCCTGTCCTCAGCCCTGCTCACCCTCTGGCGTGGTGGTTTCATCCCAGCTGTGAAGTCCCTGAGCCAGTCTTTGGTTGTGTCCCCGGTGTCCTGATAGCCACAGGCTCCTCTCTGCAATCTCAAGTCATCCAACCTGTAAATGAAGTGCTGGTTTGGGCTGTCAGGAGCTGGCTCTAAGATATAGCTGGAATTGCTGCTCAGTATGATAAGTCCTCTGTTGAAATGGGAAGCAATAAGAGGGAAAGCTAATTACTATCACAGCAACTGCAGACAAATCCTTCTGCTGCTGCTGAGTTCCCGTCTGACCCTGGCAAGGAGCTTATCCTTAACAGCACATTTAGGTCATTAACAAAAAGGATGGGAATATTTTGAGTTCAGAGGGGAGAATCCTTGAGCTTGCATATTTCAGTGGGCCTCAGACATTCAATTGAGCGGCTTTTGGAGATGTGCTGCAACAGTGTGAACCTGAGAAGCACTAATTTTAAGTACAGCTTTTTCTTGGAGGGGCAGTGAAAACTTTTCAACCAATTGCAGACACTCATCTTTAACAGAACTGACCCGAAAAATGTAAAGACTTTGTCAACAAAAGACAAAAACACAGTTCTTTCTGTGACCTGCACACAGCCATATGGCTCTGGTTTTCTCAATGAGCATGTTACAGCCAGGAGAGCTGGACATCTGTGCTTGATGCTCACTAGATGCATGGCTCGATGGGCAGCACACCTCCCTGTGAAGGCTCAGAATGAAAACAGCTATGTGTGTGCAGCTCCCATGCCTTCCTGGCAATCAGAAAAGGATGCCAAGGGGCTGCCAGCACATGCTGACAGTGCAGGGATGCAGGAACCCAACTGCATGTACACACTGAGACATCTCTACTCTCCCTCACAGATGGAAGGCAGAGCCTAGGAAAAGGCAGTCTGGTGGGAGCAAGGCACACCTGTGACCAGTTTAACTTTCAGATTACTCATTGCAAGCCACAGGTGGCTGCACTGTCTTGTTTATCTCGCTAGGCTCTTTGGCCTGTGCTACAGTCACTTAAGATGTCTCAGGTTTGCTTTGGCTCGGGCTGTTTCCTGGCTGGAGCCGGTCCCATCAGCACAGCTTCCAATCAGTGCTTGAGAGCAGATGACCACTAATATCAATAAAGCCCATGTGGTGTTTGGAAACAAACTCTGAGCTGGTGTAAATGAATGCAGCTCCCTGGTCACAATGAGCTGTTTCACTTACTCCTGCTGAGGATACAGACCATCTTTTCCTGCCAAAGACTTCATTACTACCAAAGTGAAGGGTTTAAATGCAGAATACACACAACCCCAGCACCACTCAGGGAGAAAGCAGAGAGCAGGTCTCACAACCCAGAGAGAATTTCAGACTTGAAGACTTTGCCCCGAAGTGCCCACAGAAACTTGTGAGAGAATGGGAGGAGCTGGTTTGTGCATTAGTGTAGAGCATTGGGCTGGGATGTGGTGAGTCCTGTCCCTGTCTCTGTAATGGATGCAGCACTGAGTCTTCCGCTCCAATGGACTCTTGAGTTAAACTCACTCATTGCACGAGTCCATGTTGCCAGCACAAAGCAGGACGGTGTCTAGGAGCTGGCTAGGAGGCCATGGTTCCTAATGATACCCAAATTTCTGCATTTCCCCAACATGCTCCCTTTTATGCCCAGAATTCTTGGTTGGGTGGCCTTAGAGAAGAGGTTAATCTACCCAGAATGATGAGAAGCTGAGCAGAAGCATTCCCACAGCTCCAGCATCATCGCAGGCACTTACCGGAGCCCTTGGCATGTGCTGAGCGTGACACTGGAGTGCTCCCAGCCTCTCACAACCCCATGGTAAAAGCAATGGTCCTGGAAGGCAGAAGGGAGCAGGGATGGAAATGCAGTTTCAGGGTGGACACACACTATATTTGGGCATCAGAGTCCCACATGAGTACTGCCGATACTCCAGCAGTTGTTCTCCTTGTACTGTGTTTGGCAACTGACTATCAGAACTAAATCTCTGCGAGTCCGCATTGAAATCCGGCCTTTTAGCTGCCACGCATGGCCCATGTAAGTGCATCAAACAGCTCCTTGTTGCCAGTGAAAACTGAGAGCTTTAATCCCCAAGGAAGCAACTCAGATGGCTGCAGCATTTAGGCTGATCCAAGGCTTTCTGCGTGTAACAGGAGCTGCCTATTGATGGCAGCTGGCCCTGGGTCAGGACCCAGAGGATGTGCCTTCAGCCCCAGAGAGGGTGACACCATGGGCAGTGGGGAAGTCCATGTCTGGGGGCTCCTGGCAAGACAAAGGCAGCCTCTGGCAGGGACAAGGAGGCTTTGGGGTAGAAATGCCAACGTGCTCATCACATCCCTTCCCCTCACCCCGGGGCAGCATTAGTAAAGATGATCTCATGGGGGTTTTATCTCTTATTTTTGCATTATGACCAATACACATCTTTGTGCCACTGCAGTGGAGAGTCAGCCAAGGCCTGCGTGAGATCAGTGATTTATGGGTTTTATACTGAACAGGAGCCAGCTTACACGGGCTGGTTTTCCCAAAGGCTGGGAATGTCCCCAGTGTGGAGTACCCAGTGGCAAAACTAAAAGCAGGAGGATGAGCACTGGGAGGAATAAACAGTTTCTCAGCACCCAGAGACAGGGGAGCAATGCTGGTGGCTGACCTTGGCTCTCATAACAGAGAGCCACAGGAGGGAAAGCAGTCACTGCACTCACCGTGTCGGTCAGAGAGATGGTCTGTGCTTGTCCAGTCTGGCTGTAATGAGTCTCAGTGTAATCTGGTGCAAAGAGATTTCTGCAGACACCATGGAGGGGGTGAAAGAAAAGACAAAAGACAGTAAAACCTTTCTTTATATGCTTCCGTGTGCTAGAAAATTGGTTAGATCCAGCTCTTCCTGAAGTCAGTATGAACATTCCTGCTGCTGTGAACCACCACTGTGAACTATTTGCTATCTGTATCATGAAACCAAGTGCAACACAGAGAGGGCAGGCAGGAGATTGGTACCTGTGAGACACCAGCAGTGCTGTATCTCTGCAATCTGCTCTGGACCAGCACATTCTGCCTGCAAGGCACTTGCTAATGCTGTCCCCAGGGAGGCAGCAGTGAATGGCTTCCTGGTGGCACAGGAGCCATCTGAGCTGCTGCAGGACCGATGCCGCAGGCTGTGCTTCACAGTGCAGAGTGATGTGATGGCAGAAGGTCAGAAGGTGGAAGCATAGCTGACATTGCCACATCCATCTATCTTCTGCCCTGGCAGGACCTGAGCACTTCTCATGAAGCACATCCACTTCTGACAGGGCACAGCACCCATCTTCCTAAGGGCTCTTTTAAGCCATTTATTAAATTAAATTAAATGGCAGAAACCCAGCATCATCATTGTCCCTTAATGGATAAAAGTCTCTGTGCAGAATTTCCTTTACTACTGCCAAGTTATGCCCCAGATATACTGGGATTAGATTCAAAGCACTAAGTCCAGCATAGCAAGCACACCACAGGCCAGTTCAGGACACATTCGGGCACTGGTGCAAGTTCTCAGCTGAAATCCAGACTCTCACCAGTGCCCAAAACTGAGCACAATAATGGAACAATCTGCATCTGCATTTCAACTTCTGCTCAGAAGCCAATTCACATCTTTTTCCTAGGAAAATGCTGATTCCCCAATTTGAATAAGTTCGTGTCAACCTCATACAGACAATATTCTCCCTGTCTTCAGCCCAGGATCAGACCAAAAGCCTATAAAAGGAGCTCCTGTGCACTGAATAGTAAGTGGTTTGATTTTGTTCCAGAGGAAACAGCCTTCTCCTTCTTTTTAAACATCTGCATTTGCTAAAGAGTGATCTAAAAAAGTACAGCAAGTCAAAATCTGGGCCAAACCAAGAAGGTCATATCCTGTGTCCATCTCAGCAGCCATAAAATGTAGGTTTAAAGCAGCTTTTTAAAATAATGTCCTCAGTCCAGAAACTTGGAGAAGGATCACAGGACATGTCCCTTCTATCAAACAGGCTTCTGCAGCAACCCCACGGTGCTACCAGGCCACTGAAGTGACATTTGCCATGCCACGAGGATACTACATGCATCCTGGGCAGTCCTTCTGCATCCCTGTTCAATGCATTTCATGCGGTACATTTTGAATTATGGCCTGCAAGAAAGCAAGAAAGCAAATATTTTGTTCTTTTCTTTGCTTGATTTCTTTAGGCTGGATGAGGAAAGCTGCATCAGAGGCAAACCAAATGTTTTTCCGTCTGCCTTGGGTTTTGGTATGTGCAGTCTGGTCTAATCTACCCTTTCTGTTTAAATAAGGGATTGGGTGATTGCAGTATCTAACTAAATTAGGCCAGAGCAACAGAAAATCCAACCTTTTATCAGTGTCTGAAAGTGCTCTCCCTATCCACCATCCAAAGGCTCAGACACCTGAACAAGTATGATGGCTTAGTGTCAGACAAAGCGGTGGGCCAGTGTTGCATTTGATGTTGGGAATGCAACAGCTTTTATCTTCACTTCCAAAGTTCACTGTCGCCCAGGAAAGCTCATTTTGTTTCTTTCTGATGTGCTAATTCTCATCACTAGATCCTGTCAGTGATTAGAAGGAGAGATCGCTGCATTCAGCTATCTCAGGTCTGTAAACTGAAGATAAGCACAGAAGCATCATCCCACAGAAAGTAACTCCCTTCATCTCCCTGACTGCAGTAGCTTGCTCAGCATGAGGCTGCAAGAAACAAATGTTTAATCAACAGATTGCATTAACTCACAGGAAATTGCCTTGAGCAACGTGCTCTGGCAGGTATCTGGTCTGTGTAAGACTGTCATCTCGAGAGGAGACAGTAAACCAGTGTGCATCCCCGCCCAGTGCTACCAAAGCCAGAATTAGACACCAGCCCATGGATTTCCAGTAGCTGAGGCTTGCACAGCCTATTTGTTTCATTCCCAAACAAGCACGCTTATGTTTTCTTCCCGCTTCTTTATTCTTGGAAAGCATTCACTATGAATAGCTATTTTATCTCTCGTCCAGCCTCAACCATGAAACTCCTCAGTGCTTTGACTCCTGTCCAGCCCCCTGGTGCTGCCACCCAGCCCAAGTGTTGAGCCGGGCCATGCTGAGCACCAGAGCCCAGCACAGCAGGTTTCAGGGCACAGGATGATGCCACACAACACTTGCTGTGTGCACATCCTTTTCTACCTGCAGGCTGAGGCTATAGCACCTTCTAGGGTGGCTTAAGGAGCTGAGAGGTCTGCCTGAATTTCTAGGGTTACTTACGCAGCTGCTGAACTGAAAGCATCTGGCTGAGCAGTGCCATGTTACAACTTTCAAGCCTCTCTCTACTAGCTCATTCCTATCTAGCAGGCTCCACATAAAAAGTCCAGCTTCTTATTCTGAGCTTGAAACAGCCCTGTTTTGAAGACCTTACCCTGCTTTAACACAGAAGAGCTTTGGGACTCTTGCAGCACTAAGAAGGGCTCTCACACAGCATTACACGGTGTGCGGTGAGCAGGGCAGTGAGGAAAGAGGAAAACCAACAGAACATCTTGTTCTTGCAACACTCCCTGGGTGCTATCTTACTTTGAGCCTCTGAAAGTTCATTCTAAGCCCCACTCACTTCCTCAGCTAGCATCAAGCTTTCCACCAAACTGTAAATAAATAGAAAAGAAGCCTTCTTTCCAGCTCAGAGTACACCAGAGTTATCAGCCAGTCTTGTTGCTTTATAAACAGGAGAAGTTAGTGGACACACATACTCCAAAGCCTTATCTATCATCATTTCAGGACAGCAGCACTGCCAGGCTGAGCAGCTGATTGCAGGGGAGCTCAGCCCTGCAAAGCACTGATGGACCTGCTTCACTGTTTCCAGAAGAGCACAGAGCTCATCTCCCTGCTGGAAAAAACGGTACCATTTGATCCTTCCTTTGTTACATTACACATCTCGGTGATGACCCCTCTAGCAGCTCAGGATGAAGCTGCAGAAGTCTGGATGCAAATTAGCATCACTTAAAGGCTTCTGAGATGCAGTCAGGCAGCTGGCAGATTGCTAGCACACATCATCTTCCTAAAAGGCAGCATGGAGTCCCTCATTAGAGGAGTTATCAGCATGAAGAATTGATGAAGTAAGGGGAAAAGCTTGTTTTGGATAGGAGCACTCTCCTTTGCTAAGCCTCGGTCCCAGCTGCAGACACATGGGGCTGTTTGAGGCCAGAGTAAGCTACACATGAGCACTCAGGCTGTTCTAGAGAGGCCCTCACACCTTTCCAAAAGCAACCAGCTTTCGGCAAGATCAGTCATTCCTCAAGATGCAGCTCAGGGTGGACTAGCCTGCTCTTGGCAGGATTTGTTCCCCAGAAAGCCCTGGGAGCTGGGTTAAATACAAGCAAGGAAGCCAAGCAAAGGAAGAGTGGCTTGGTGCCATAATGTACAGATGGCTTGAGACTTGTTTCTGCTGATGACTGACGTGGAGTGATCTTGGTCCTGCTCCAGCCTCTCAATGATATCATTGTTTGAGACCAAACCCTGCTCCCCACGCCGCTGTGCTGCTGCCTGGAAGGGCCCTGCCGTGCAGAGCTGACATTACAGGGCAGCATGGCTCTGTTTTGCCACATCGAGATGCCATGCCAGTGAGGTCACATACTTCACACACAAGCTGATGGTATTCAGTGGGAGAAGCAGGCTGAGGGCATGGGGCTACATCCAGCTTTTTCATGGGTAGCTGCCCCTGTGGCACTTGGAACGGTGCAAGATCTTGGCTCATCCATCCACCACAGAGGAGCAGAGAAGCAGCTGAGGGGAGAGGGACACACCAACACACTCCCCAAACCAGCAGAAAGCTGGGGCCTTCTTCCCACAGCTATGTTCACTGAAGGCTGCTCTGCAGAACCTCACCCCTATTTTCTGATAAATGGAAGCAGTTTGCTTTAGCATGTGAAACACCGCTTGTTAGCACAAGCCTAAAAGGAGCTCAGAGCCCTCCATCACAGGGGACTCCCATGAACATGCTCGGTTCTACCAGCCAGAGGTCACCCATGGGCAACAAAAGGGCCTTGGTGGCATGCTGGAGCTCTTGCTAATTGAAGCAAGAAGGACTTTCTATAATTCATCCCATTAGCAACTTCACTGGGGCTCAAGGGGCTTGACTGCATGCACAGTGCTGATTTAAACACACCCAGGAGCATCTAGGAGTCAGACATATTTTTTGTTTCCTTCCCAAAAACAAAAGCCAAACAGCCCATGAAGCTCTCATGAGAAATATTGACTTTCAGTTCTTCAATTGTGGGACCAAGAAAAGTGAAGTCTGCAAGCACTTACATCTCCTTCCCTGTCCCTTTCCTCAAATCACAGTAAATCTGTCCAGCCAGGCTGCCAGCATCTGGGGGTGGAGGGAATTGATTCTCCCAAGAAAGTTTAGACATCAGATTTACATCTCTAATTTGTGGTCCCACTCCATTGCCTCCCAATAGAATCCAAGTAGGGTAAGAAGGAGAGTTTGACCCCTTACCTCCCAGTCAATCAAGTGTTCCCTAAAGTCAGAATTTGTTGTCAAAACCTGTAGTAACCCCATCTGAACACCACCAACACATGACCCATGACAACACAAGCAGGTAGGCCTGCTTTCTATATCCACCACTGCTGGGAAATCAGAGTTTTCACCTGCCTGGAATCCTCCAGCCAAAACCTGGCACTTTATACAATCAATGGAATCCAGTGTTTTTTTTCTTGACGAGTTTCATCCAGACAAAGCCTGGAGCTCTGTAGCTCCTTTCCTCAAGAGTCTTTCCTGATATAACTGAGAACATGTTTACTGTGTGAACAGCAGTGGTTTGGAAGGGATAAGTAGCTTCCCAGCTATTGAGATGGAACTAAACTAGTCATTTATAAAGCCTGGGAAAATATCACAGGCTAAAGACTCTCCATCCCCTTCTGCCATCCACATCATCCTTGATATTCACCACATAACCCAAGCAAATCAGGACCCAAGCCAGATTTGCCACATAGCCTGTTGGCTTATCAATGCAAACAATAAAAAGTTGCCTGGACAGGAAAAGGGAAATAAAATAAATGGGAAACTGGCTGATAATGAGTCAGTGCACAAAAGATTTAAAGGGCTCCATTTCCCCTCTGCCCCTCACAGAAAAATCACTGAATAGCCCAAGGGACTCAGGAGCCTGAAAAGCAGCTATGGTTTTCCAGGTCCCAACCCTGTTTTCCTGATGACTCCAAGAGACAGCAGAGCAAGATGAAACTCAATTTCCCTCCTTTACATAACCCTTACCCTCTCCCCATGCAGGAAGCCCATTAGACACTGATGATATATAGCCCACCAGTGGAATAATCTCATATATCCTTTCTGCTTGCAGGCAGGCAGCAACCTCCCCTTTTGCTCATTCAGTTGATAGAAGAGGCCCTGGAAATGAGCAAAAGCAGGAAACAGTGAAATGCAAGTGACATGCAGATCTCTTATCACTGAGAGCATCGAGCAGGGCTGGAACACTCATTGCCTACCCAGGTGGGGCCAAAAGTGACTGGAAATGATGCTGCTCCCTTTCAGATCCAGTTGCCTAAAAATAGCTACCTGGATTGCTCCAGAAGTCAGACCAGATGATAACCTTTGGACTTCCTTTGTCCTCAGCCATCTCCACTGCTCATCTCCACTGAGGCTCTGTCACCAAGTGCCCCACACCATCACATCTGCTGTGGGCAGGCCGCAGGCAAAACACACATCTGTGCCCCACACTGCTCATGGGATCCATTGCATGCAGAGACACCCCATGGAGAAGCCTTCACTACCTCGTGCATCTGAGAGCGCCTTTCCCAAGTCTCCTGTCCCCATGAGACACACACAGAGGAAGAGGAGAGGGAGGAAAGTCTTGTTGATGCTCAGGTGAAAAGACAAATTCCACGCAGGTTTCTGCTGTGCAAACATGAGCTCTCCTCTTCACTGAAAAGAAAAAGCTCACACCAGGCAGTGCTGCCACACGTATCCAGTGTCCCAGCACCCCCTCCCTGCTTGGCTCAAAGCCGCCTTTTGCTAACAAATGCAAATGCCTTTTAAAAAAAGTCATTTTTCATCCAAGGTTTGCAACTCAGATTCTTCTGTTCCTAAGCCTCAGCCAAATTTAAAGCTGTTTTATAGGCATCTCTCCATATATTTGTTGTTTGTGCAGCTTTGAGCTTTCCAATCCTGCAGCTGCGGGACATGTACTTGAGTCACTTGAAACAAGCCTGAGTTGTTTTGGGGATATGCTTTTGTTGTTACTCAGAAACATTAATGTTGTGAACTCTGCTTGGAACTACAGTGTGGTTCCACCTTCTTATCAAGCTCCTGAACAGGAAATAATGCAATATTATGTTAGCTGCTAATGCAATAATTGTGTTTGTAAATGTACGAAGCCCACACTCAGAACTGTGCTGAGCTCATTACAAAATACAGAAGTGTGCACAGTCCTGAGGAAAGATGTGCAATCTTTTCTGTGTCTTGCCTCTGTGGATGAACACAATGTCCTTTTCATATGGAATAGGAAATCACAGGCTTGCCATGAACATTTCTTCCACATATTGAAAACTGCACGTTTCTTTCAAAGCAAGTGCATCACTCCCAAAGCCATTCAGACTGGGACTATTACCCCAGCTCTCAAAGCAAGCTCATATTCATCAGCTTTGTCTCTCCATAAGGAGAGTGATGAATGTGTAACAAGCCTGCCTAATCCACTGAGAATATCACTTACAACAGTATCACTAGCTTGGAGTATCTCCTTTCTAGCTTTGGGAGCATTGGTTAAATCATATCCCAACCAGACCTGGTTTATGCCAATCATTTCATGCTTTCTTCAGTGGTGGGAGTCCAGGATATGGACATGAGAGTAAACAGGAGCCAGGTTGGTGTGTTCACACCCCTGAGCTGAACAGCAGCAGTGGTGAGCTGAGTGAGGTGGAGCAACCCCAGGCTGGGAACCTGAGGAGTCAGGCTGGATCCTGCCTTGCTGCATGCTTTGACAAGGAGAAGTTGTTTACCTCTACTTAGAAGTGCTCTAGGGATGCTGATAATGACAGCATCCACAGGCTCTCAGGGACTTCATGTGTTTGTTTGCTTCATCCCTTCTCTTTTGAGTGTCTCTAAACTACTTCTACACCTTCACAAGTCTCTGAAAAGTGGCAGCTCTCCAGAGCCTCTCATTTAATCAAGTTCAGACTTGCATATGGGGATTGTGCCATCACCTTTCTTGAACAAGGACCTGAGGCCTGGCAGAATTCCCATGTGAAGCACTGCTGCCTATGAATCACTTGTATTTTCCACAGAAAATAAGAACAAAAAACCTCCAAGCCACTTGCCGTATTTCATCAGCCCCGGTAATGCGATTCATCCTGCAGTGGAAGTGTGTGTGTATACATCTCAATGAATGAAAATGCGTTTCAGGAAATAAACACAATAGAAAGCTTCTATTATTATTATTATTCTGTTTACTAACACCAGCAATGAGTTTGTGTGCACTGGAAGTAGCACAGCACTGCTCCCGCGAGGCACCTGGGCTTACATCAGCATGCTTGGAGCACAAATAGATTAATTCAGCCAGGATCCTTGCCCTTGCCAGAGATAAATTCACCTTTGCATAGTGACTGCAGAACACTGACAGCCCTTTCTTCCCCCAGGAAGAAGACCCCCCACAGCATTACCAGTTACATTGCTTCCAGATTCAGTTCAGAACTGACGACTGTTGTCAGCAACAGCTGTTTTTCCTGCATTAAAAGCACTGAGTTAGCAGTGCTCATGGTGCCTGGTGTCTTCTCTGTTTTCCAAGCTGAGAGATGCCAAAACACACAGAATTAATAGCTGTTTCTGTTTAGCTTTACACAGGTGCATGACTGCCTGGGAACCAGCTTTTACAGCACTAAAACTCCCAGTAGCTTATATGGCCTATTACAGATATCACCCCATAGGATGCACTTGCTTTCACCAGCCATCAGATTTCAGTCTTCACTGCAGGCAATGTCAAGAAAAATCTGGTTTTCCTCCAAAACACCCTGAATATCATTTAGGCTTATGCACTGCCATCAGAACTAATAAGTGAAGTGTCAGAAGATGTCTTTCAGGAGGAAAGCTGAGCTCCCAAGCTCTGTGGTTGGAATGTCCATATAATACACTTAAAATACAACCAGGGTCATTATTCCAAGGTTGTTATTCCTACTGATTCCAGTAGACAAACATCTCCAGACCCACTTAAAAAGAAATGAAACACCAACAGTGCAAGTGGGCTGCTTAGCAGTTATATTTCCAGCTGCTGTTCCACCCCTGGAAACTAATATACTTACAGGGCAGAGAGGCTCTGGAGCAGCCTTCAAACCAGAATCCTTCTATGTACCTTAACCTCCTGCAGCTGCAGCTGAATTCAATACCCATCACACCCTATGATAGCAGACAGCATTACTGCATTGTGCCTGAGAGGAGGTTGCATTTCAGTTAATGCAAAAGCATTCTTTTCAGTCCAATTTAGCATGAACAGCACTAATGGAATTGAAACTGTCAGATCGTTTCTCCTAGGAAACAGGGCAGGACCTCTTCAGATCACAGCAAATGAAATCCTCATTAGAGACACACTGACTCTAAAGCATCAAGCATAAAGCACTTCATATCAGCAACATTTTATAGTTAATGTAGTAAGAATTATGATGCAAAAATAAGTTCACACACTGAGGGTCAGGTCACTGTCTGTTTTTTTTGCTGACAAAGCTCTGTTACAGTAGTGCTGCTCGGTTGATTAATATCAGCAAGGTCTCAGACCTGGAATAACCTTGAAATCCAGAAAAGGACTTCCTTATCCTGTCTTTATCAAAACCCTGTTGAAGTCAGTGGAGGTTTTCCTGTTGATTTCATTGTAATCCTTATTCATTATTTCAGTGAGACCACAGTGCAAGGCACAAGCACACTTACCCGTTTTTCTCCAGCTCCAAGATGAGCTCCTGGCCTTCTGCCTTTACTGTAACCTCAGCTCTGAAGGGATGCTGCGTGCAAAGGAGATGGTACCTGTTACTCATACATCATCATTATCATGAACATATCCAGAACACAAACTGTCCTCCTGGAAATTGCAGCTGACCTTAAACCACCACTTGTCTTCCTCCTGCCTTCAGACCTGGAATGCTGGGGAATGGAAGGGACAGGCCATGGTGGCTCCCAGCTCCAGGCGCACTGCTGCATCCCCATGGTACAGGCACACTGATGGGATGCTGTACCTGAGCTAGTGACCCTGGTGTCTCAGGAGGAATAATGGACTCAGACCAAGCAACAAGTCCTGGTGCTAGTGTGCTTGGAGGTGCAACTGGGTGGGAAAGATGTGCTACACCTTCTTCTCCTGCACACTATGCTCAGGACCACATCACAGCAGTTTACAAGTCAAATACAGAAGCCAGTTAACCAAAGCTTCCTTTGATGTCACAGCAGAAATAGACATTTTTAGGAGCCTATGTCAGGACAGGAGGAATCGTGCTTCATCTAGAAATTTTCATTTAGGTCTTTACTCACAGAAAATGCCAATAGAAAGCATGCAACAGGGTTCCTTAGATGTCTTTAGGTTCTAACCATTGTTCAGACAGTATTTCACAGCTGCTTTTCTACTAGTCTCAGGCTGCCAAGGTACTGGAAACCCTGACAGCAACTTTCTAATGTGTGGAGGCTCACAGGCACATCCATGGCTTACAATCTGCCTACAGCTCCAAATGAGGACCTAGGACAGCCAGCTCCCCAAGGACTACTTGTGCTAACAGACAGGACCCCAGTTTCTTAGTGCAATGGCAAATGCTTACACTAAAACCAACACTTAAAGGAACCCCAAACATTCAAGAGACTGAAAGTATAGGCTATGTTTTCTAGAGGACCAACTAGAATGGCCTCTGGAGGTCTCCAGTTTTACCTCCCTCAATGCAGGACCGCTAGCAAAGATCATCTGGGGATTTCTGAGTCTGAGTGCTCATAAAGGAAACGGAAGAATAAAATCCCCAGAAAAGAAATAATCCTGGCTTCCCTATTCAACTGAAAGAAAACTGATGAAATGATTAACTCATAACATTTCCGTATTCAGTTGGGGAGGATTTCACAGAACAGATCAACGGAGAGCAAAATAAAGGAAGGCTGACTGAATAGGATGCTCTGATGAAAGATCCGTCAGCCCAGAGATACACTCATTTGCTATTTCATCAATTCCAAGCTCAATTACAAACTTCTTTCATCAGTTCCCTGCTCGTATTCTGGGGTTTATTCATCTTCCCTTCAGTTTCCAGGATATTGCACCAGGCACATGCAGATGATGCAAAGCAGGTTAATACACTTAGAGTATACAACAACAACTAATTCTAAGGGTCTGAGTTTGGTTCACTGAATCACAGGTGCTCAGTACATCTTGGGGTACATCTGTTGTTTTCCTAACACATAAGCAATGCAGGTTGCCTTCCCCATAACTGGGGGGAGTCTGAGGTTCCCCATGATCACACAAGTCTCTTCACAAAGGTTCTGCAAACATCATGATTACCAAGAATGCCTTCCCTTCTCCTTCAATAATCCCACTACTTCAGAGTCCATCGGTTGCTGTGTAACTGAAACATCCCAGCTGGACATAAGCTTTGCTAACACCGGTTTTAGAGCCAACAGGAACTTGCCTGAAACAAGCCAAGTATGACCCCTGAGACCCAGCAAATTTGTATAAGGGGAAATGCTGACCAGATGTATTTGTATCACTATCAATAATACAGAGAATCAAAACTTCCAGGCAGCACTGTAAGGATATTTTTAAGAGAAGTAAGAGCATGAGAGAATGACTGTAGCTTATTTTTTTGTTTTTAATATGGCACAATAAAAAGTCCTAGAAACTTTGAGACCATAAACCCCAAAGTAACACCATTTACAGAGAGATGCCATGATTTTTCTTTGGTGTAATGCTGCAGCTTTCCCTTGTCTGGTTGTAAATAACACCATCTGAATTTTCCTCTTTCATTTAATTATGCAACTTACAACTTCTTGATTGTGGCAACACAAAGGCTGGGAAAGCTGAACTGCGGCTTGTCATTGAGTTTCAGTCTGGCACAATAGCTGTTCTCAGCATGGCTAGACTATTGACACACCACTCCGCCCATCCACAGAGTGGAAACATACTGATAGTGTCTAAGACACAGTTAAATACACGTGAGTTGCCGGGTGGCTTCTCTCAGTGAAGCACCCTCATAGCTGGGATTCATCTCCTAAAGCAGATGCTTCTGTTCAGCTGCTCCTTACATGCCACTGATGGCATTGCCTCACTCCCCTTTCACAGCCATATAGATCAGATGGACCCGATCGAGGTTTTAAAGGGTAGCAAAGAGCAAATGATTACAACAAGCATTTGCACAAAATGAAGGCAAGTCACCAGGAGCAGCCCAACACTCAGTGCCCAGGATGTGCCAGCCAGCTCACCCAGCCTTTCCTAGGATTTAAATCATGGAGCCACAAGATCATAGAACACTAGGATGGAAAAGACCTCAGGGTTCATCCGGTCCAACCTTTCCAGACAAAGCATGACCGGGACTAGATGCCCCAGCACCGTGCCCAGCTGCATCTTAAAAGCAACCAGTATTGGGGAATCCACCATTCCCCTGGGTATATTATCAGCGTTATCACCATCACGTGGAGGGGCTGCAGCCGCTCCCCGTCGCAGACGGGCGTTCTGGTTCAGCCCCGCCGATCAAAAAAAAACCCAAACCTCTAAAAGCCCCCAGACGCACCCCGCGAGGTCCTGCGCTCACCGCCGCATCGTTCCTCCCCCTTGAAGCACTACTCCGCTTTGAAGACAAAACCAAGCCCAACGCCGGCCTCTACTTACCTTCTCTGTGCCGGGGCTACGCGGGGCTGCCCAGCGCGGCACCACCACCTCGGGCTGCCGCTCCGCCGCTCCAGCTGGGGAGACACGAGAGGAGCCGCTCAGCACCGCCCGCACCCCGGGACGCGGGGAACGCGGGCGAGGAGGCAGCGAAACGGAAGGATACCCCCACCAAACCACCCCCCATCCTCCTTTCTTCCCTCCCCTGGGGCTCATGCAGCCGGGGGCACTAGGGCAGGGGGCAGCAGGCTCGTGTCCCCCCCCCCAAGCCGCATCCCTGCACTCACGGGGCGGCGGCAGCAACGAGAGGGCGATGCCGCAGAGCAGCCCCCAGCCCCACATGGCTCCGGGCAGGAGACGCGCTCCGCCGCTACCTCCCCGCTGTATAAAACCGCCCGGCGCTGCTTTCTCCTCCCACCAATTCCGGCCCTGCAGCCCCCAGCCTCGGGATGGGTGGGGGTGTCTCCTCCTCCTCTTCTTCTTTCACCCCACCCCGGGGATGCAGCCGGTGCAGTAGTGGTGGGGCTGGGCTGTCCCCTCGGCACCGCGGGGCAGGGGGAAGCCTGAGCACCCCCCTGGGGGTCCCTCTGCAAATCCTCCCCCTTCCCCCCCCGGTTCTTTTTCCAGCACGGAAATCTATTGTGCCTCAAAAGCTAGCGAAGAGGGAAGACCTGGTGGAGGGAAGCAGCCAAATCATTGTCAAGAGCATCCTGCAGGAGCTGTACTATGGCTTGAGTTGTTTATTCATTTGCTATGTTTATGTGTAATCCTGGCAAATCGTTCATAGCTAAACCCATGGTTCCAGAAGCATCCTAAACCCTTCCAATCCTGGGAAATACACTGCCCCTGCACAGCTTAGGGGATACAGGCTGGGTTTTAAAGGCAGAAGCAAGATGATGCTCACTGTTTTTTTCCCCTTAAGCCAGATGGAGGGGCCAGACCTGGGGAAGGACTTGGGAATATCCACAGCTCATACTCCCTGTGCTGCTTTTCAGGGATATCCACTCACTCCCATGAGGGTCCCAAAGGAGCATCCCTGCTTCTCCTGCATCCTTCAGGGCTGAGCCACTGGCTGAAGTCCACTCACCATCTCTTTGCTGGTCCTCTGCCTTCCAGGGGGATGAGCACTGGGAGGACCACCAGACACAGTGGCTGGCTGCTGGGGTCAGGGCTGCACAAGGAGAGTGGGGTCCAAGTTAGTGGACTGCATATGCTGAGCTCGTGAAAAGCAACTGTTTTCCCTCATAGACTGGTTTGTGTTGAAAGGGACCTTAGAGCTCATCCAGTTCCACCCCCCCGCCATGGGCAGGGACACGTTCCACTAGAGCAGGCTGCTCCAAGCCCCATCCAACCCGACCTTGAACACTGCCAAGAATGGGGCAGTCACAGTTTCTCTGGGCACCCTGTGCCAGTGCCTCAGCACCCTCACAGGGAAGAACTTCTTAAGATCTCATCCCAATATCCCCTCTGTCAGGTTAAAGCCATTCCCCCATGTCCTGTCACTACACACCTCTCCAGATTTCTTGTTGGCCCCTTTAGATACTGGAAGGCTGATATAGGGTCTCCTGGAACCCTCTCTTCTCCAGCCTCATATCAGTGTATTTCTGCTGTGAGTTCCAGCCAGCTCAGCTGCAGCCACACTAACAAGGGTGGGCTGACACAGATTTTTATGGGGTCAGCTCAGAGTGGCAGGAAAAAGCATTACCTCTTAGTTGTACTCCTCAGCCAGCCATTGATCCACATTATCCAGACAGCCCTTTCCATTCATCTCTACTTAAAGTGCCTGTATAGGTGAACCTCCAGGAAACCAGCTTTAAAAATGGGGAGCATTTACACCTGGCTGCACTTCTGAGTATATCAGTAAATCAGGCTGATAGGAAATTCATATTGCATTTAGAAAAAGGTTTGCTAGATAATAGTAATGGTTTTGTCTCTTGTCCAGAGGTTGATTTATACTATTGAAACCACCTTTCACTGAAGGTCTTTGCTGAATCCTGCCACTGTTGCCCAAAGGGAATATGAGTGTTTCCATTTGAAGATACCATTTTGATTTATGGCTTTCATATATATCCCTTTTCTCCCCCAGCACTTCACATGCTGAACCTTTGCGATCTTGTGACAGTCACTTTATTCCTGATATAACCCTACAGAAGAAAGCTGGGTCATCTTGGTGACACAGAGAGGGACTCATCAGGGTGAGTGGGCTATAAATGACTTTTTAGCTGAACACAGGTCACAAGTTTTCCTCACACAACTAAATCATGTTATTTCCCAGAGCAAAAATCCAGGAACCAGATTTCTGCACTTTTCTAATCATATGGAGGATCTTGAAAGGAAAACTTCATTTTCTATGAACTCCCCCACTTATTTATAGCTGCTTGTAATATAAAAGAAAACAATGGCACTATTGTTGATGCCTTTATTATAAATAAGTAAAAATGCAAGCCAAATTTAGACACAAATTCAGCTATTCTGCTTGCATCCCTGCAAGAAATTTCTGTCTACCCAAAGGAAAAAAAATCAAGCACTTTGATGGGAACATGTCTATTTGTGAATAGACTGAAAGATTGTCACAAACCTCCTCAGTACGAATAATCTTCATAGGGGTTGCTCCCTATAAGAAGATCATCTATAAGATCAGCTCAAAAAAAGCATTAAATAGAAAAAAAGGTTCTTTAATTCGAGATAGTGACAATACTCAGGCCAATGACTGCTTGTGATTGTTGTCAGCGTTCAAGTATCATAAAAACAAAATACATGCAATATTTGCATTTGTTATAGAGTGATATTTTTATCTTTGGCTCTTGGTAATATGAGAATTGATATCTGAATTTATAATCACCAGAAACTCCCTCTATAAAAATATAATCAGAGGCTGTGCAGTTGCTATCTATAGTTCAATCTATATATATGTGATACATCACTTACATTACTGAGACACTGTTGCATGGAAAGACTCAAGGGCTTCTAGCCTTAGTAGCAGTGCTCGGATGCTATAACTACCTGCTCTGGCACAGGATGAGTCAGATCCTGCCTGTACCCATCTCTTCAAAAGGCTCTTCTCGAAGTCAATGGGACATTTGCCTGAGTCACAGAGAAAAGTCAGGCTTTCAGTTATCTTGGAATTACACAGGCTCAGACTCATTTCCCCCAGGACCACAACTACCTGATTAAAAGTCTGCAGCTGGGAATTTGGAAGTCTCTGTTCTGTTCCCTTATCAGTTACATCCCCCATGATCAAGGGATGGGTAGACCTATTAGCAGCAGCCTCCATGCAGCACCCAGGGCAAAGGGGCTGTGCATACAGTTGATCAGTGGGCTTGAAAATTAGGTGTTTCAGTTTCCTCAGGGCAAAGCTGATGGAAATGTTTTTGCAGTGGGGTTTCTGTACTTACTCAACAGTTTGCAAGATGATTTTACACTATTGTTGTTAGCTGGACAGCAAAAGATGATGATTCTCCCATTACCTTCATATTAAATTAGGAGTTAGCCACCTAGAAGGAAAGAGAAAGACCTACGGAGGAGAATGCCTGTTCAGGAAACAGACTTATGCACAGAATGACTTGGACATGTATCATACTAAAAGCTCAGCAGTATTTCATTGGAACTCTCTCTTCAGAAATAGGAAAGCTCATTGAACAAATGGCTCTGAAAAGCCTCCTGCTGACAATGGAGAAAATGCTACCAAGAATCAAAGTCTTAGCAGGAGAAAGCAGAAGACTTTTTGTCCTGCCTTACCTCTACATTACAGACACTTGCACTGATGAAAGAACTCTTATGTCTTTGGCTGACTTGAGTGGAATGCGAAATCTTCAATTTTTCAGATTATTTTCCTCCTTCAAATCACTTGAAATGATCAAAGGAAGAAGGATGTGAATCCATGAAGGGAACTGGTGATTTAACAGCAAACTTCTTTACTCAGAGTCTTAACAGTAGAGAACAGCTTCGGCTGACCAAGAATATTCTGTTTAGCTTTGGTTTTCCACCACCCATGTAGGACATACTTGGAAGATCCCTAGAGCAGCTGTCCTGCCAAAGAGGGTGAAATGCTGTAAGATGATCAGGTACTAGGCAAGGGCTTGTCCCAGTGTGCTGCTAGTGAAATGATATCAAAGCAGTCTCTGGGCTTTCTTTGAAGGGTGGGTCACTGCTGCTACTTTTGCTTCATTCCTGCAGGCAAAAGAACTTAATGGTAGAAGATGAGGCATGCAGACACACTGCATCTTTTAAGCTGTATTTGTACATGCAGAGCACTGTAGTCCTCTCCATGCCACCTGCAAACTTCAACACCATAGGATACTGAAATCATTATTCTTGTAAGAGAAGGGGAACAGGTATAACAGTGAAAGGGCTTTTAATACCATGCAATCCACAAAACTTTCCAGTAGCTTTGGAGAGGAAAAGTATCTGCAAATGGATAGCCACAGGCAGTGACACACTGGGAAGCACTCTTGAATATCTTTTGACTTGTACAGCAGCAGGAGGAAAACAAACTGTTTGGAAAATCTGCATTTGATTTGTTTTTCAAGCTGGGAAGCATGTGAGGTGATTTTTCATTTAGATCATGGTAAACAGTAGAGAAAGAAGAAAACAATTATAAGAGAGTAGAGTATGTCTCTCTCATGTCTCAAGTACCCTTTGCCCTGTCATGAATCAGGTTTGCAGGAGGGCACACACCAAGGGACTGGCCCTGACTACAGCTCTCTTCACACACTGCAAGAGGAGAAATAACATCCAAGATACTTGGCAATTCAGGAATCTGCATTTAGGAGATAAGTTCAAAAGTGGTCTGTAAATGACCTAGAAATGGGAGCTAAAACCTTCTTCTATCAACAGAGAATTCCCCCATGGAGGGCTGCCAGAGCATGCTAAGGAATGGTTCATAGGAAGGCAGGTTTAGGTGGGTAGTTCACTGAGCTACAAGCACCAGCAAGTTCACAACAAGAAGAGGGTACAGCCATGCAGCTCTGAGGCACCTCCCTTAAACCACTGCTGGACATCCCCATATAGGAGGAAGTAAATTTGCATTATCCATGGCAAGCAGCCATTCTAGGTTCTGGTGCATTGAAATATGTCTTCTATCCTACTACATAGGGCATAAAAAGAAAAATGGGAGAAGGAGAAAGTTAGATCTAGAGAATAATCCCAGAAGCAGCTGTTTTATACCCTGAAACATACTTTGTGTAGGAATTGGTCCATTTGCCCACATGCATTCCTGCAGGCCAGATCAGCTTTCACTGAGAAGATAATTTAGGCAGAACACACATTTTCTACTATTTATAAGACTTCCCTTTTAATGGTTCATCTGCATTGCAGATACAGTGGGACCAGGGGGCTGTTCACAGCACAGTTGCAATATGTAGGGTAGACAGGATTCACTCACGCCTTCTTTACCTACAAAATGCAGCAGTTCTCAAATGAGAGGTTTTGATCTTGGACTTGGAAAACAGAGTTATGAACCCACAGAAGCAGAAAAGCATAAAAAGGTTGATATGAGACTGAAAACTTAAAATGCAAAGAACCCAGATGATATCTACTTTACATTGGCTTAGGGCTATGTTTGGAAGCATGTGGAAATTTCATCTGTACCTCTATCAACAATGCAATCCCAATGGACATAGGGGGCCTAAGCCTCAAATCGTAAACAGATCATCAGATTCTTCAAAATGATCTGTACAGCTTGCTCAAGTGAGATGGGTTTTCCATTGAACACACTGACTGAAAAGACAATGTTGAGGAAAACATTTATTTCCCATTCTAAAATATAACTCTGGATTATAATGTTTTAAAAATTACAATTCTTGCAACAACTTTAATTCCTCTTCCTCATCGCTATCAGTTATACTGACTATGCGGATGCTGGAGGAACTAGATGGAGTGGCTGAGAAAAGCTCCTCCAGTCCTCCAACACCCAGCTGTGGTAGGGGCCTTACAACCTGCCCCTCATTCCAGTTGCTCTGAGAGGATACTGCTTCAAGGCGCACACAGATGTGTTGGTTCTCACGTGTGCTTTCTTCTGGGTGTTCCTTGGAAGGATAGGCTCCCTCCAGAGCTGGAAACATCAATTCCTGCCTTTGGTACTTGTCTTCAGAAAAGCCAAAGCATTCAGGCACTGAGTTGGGGAAATTCGCACGGCCAAATGGGGGACGGCTGAATGAGCATGTGCTGCAATTAGAGAGATTGAAAGTTGGCTTCAGAAAGGCAGATTGCTGTTCAGCTGCGAAAAACAGAATGACATTAATGTTCTCTGCTAGCCAGCTTCCCCTGTTGAAATATTCAGAACGCATACTTCAAAACCTTGCCTAATTTAAACACTAGGGCCCATAACAAGAGTTGTGCACAAATTCCATATCTGTGCATGTGCACGCCTTCATGCTAGATACATGCATGATGTTGCTTTGAAAACAAACTCAAATCCCAATGTATTTATGAATGAAATAACACCACAGATAAACTAGCATCTGGTCAGCCTGCAGTATGTTAACCAGTATTCCCAAAACAGCAAAAAAAAGGCACCAAAAGTCAGTTCGTGTTATTTCTCTATGCCAAAATCTGTGACAGCCATTGGGTAAAACACTGTTACTTATTTTTTGAAGCAAACTCTTGCATCTGCTACACTCTTATTAAACAGGAGGACTGACAGAGGATCCTTGTGGTTGTCAATGTTACTGTTTGGAGAATATACAGTTATAAACAGCGTAGATGTTCTAAAGACGTTGGTACAATGTCTGTTGAGGCTTAGGGGAAATGATACATCTTTCCAGTCTAATCTTTAAATTTTTAGTGCATAAATCTGCATACATGCATTTGCACTGTCAGGGCTACTCATAAATTATGAGTCATTTATGCGAGAAATGTGTTTATAGGAATGTGAAATTATGAATCATTGTATTAGAAAGATCCTGGTATAAGCAAAGCTGGCAGCCTTCTGAAGCCTGCTAATGTGTGAACTCAGAGCAGTCTTTTATGGTACAAGAACACTCCTCTCCTTCAGAGGCTTCACAAAACTGTAATTCCAGAGACCAAGGGCTAAGCAAAGTTCATCGTGAGCAATTTTGGGAATATGTGTCCTGTATTTCTTTAAAGGACATCTTGTATTTCCAATGTCTTTAAGGTTTGATAGGTCATCAGCCTTAATTTCTGACTGGGTAACTTACTGCTCTAGGAAAATACTGGTTGCTGCTATTAGTATGAACGAGCAGTGTATAAACAGGCATAACTTCAGTCTAATTGTCATAATAATTTGTTATGTTTGATATTGCATAGTTCTGAAATAAAAATGATGCCTTACAAAGAATAAGCACCAGTAGGCCATCAGTCGACTTGTGTTGGAGCAGCACACCTGCTGCTGGGAGGGCATTGGTGCCTTCTGATCATGCTTAGCTTAGGAAATACCCACAGAATATTACATGTGTTAGCTTGTAAATTCTCAGATTAGGTGATTTCTGACTAACTGCCCAGAGACTTCAAAATAAAAAAAAAACAAACAGGTATTACTACTTATATAAGAATTCTGGAGATATTTCCCACCAGGCTGGGATTCAGAAATATTGGTAGTTATGCCAGCCCCAATGATAGTACCAGGAGACATCTCACACACGTACTGTAATTCTATCTGATCAGTTTCTAAATATAGATACACTACCTAATGCTTTTCAGTGGAAATCAACTGCACTTAGATGCATAAAGTGGAAAGCAGTCAAAAGACTGCCTTTTAGCATTTGTTCTTACTGGTATTGTAGTGAAAGGTTTCATTACCTTGATGGGAAATAGTGAGGTCCAGGTACAATGTAAGAGTGGGAAAATGGAAACCGAAGAGGTACTCCAAACAGACCAGCTGGCTGAGCAATGTCATAGACATGTGAGTGGAGAAAAGGGGTAGCCTGGGGAAGAGGTAAACCTCTAGGGAAAATAGAAACTCCTGGGTACTCCCTGGGGGGCTCACTATTAGAGACAGAAAATCTGCCATTAGTGTTGGCTATGTTACTTGGGTTTCCACTGAAGCTCTCAATAAAAACTGGTGCAGATGTCTTCAGAGAGCAATTGAGCCCAGATGACGCATCAGGAGCTTCTGTCTTAGCAGGTTGAGCAAAGCACTGTGGTGAAATTACAGGGGGCAGGGGCAGGGCTGGAGCTGGAACAGCCACTGATGCAGTGTTTGCACTAGTAGTCTGGAAAAGAGTAATTGGACCAGCAGGTTGAATGGAAGAAGCTGGCAGACGTATGGCCGGAGGCTCACCTTTAGGAAACAGAACAGTTATTTATCAGACATGAACAGAGGAAGTAATTTCACAAACGGCAGTATAGCAAACCACAGGCAGATCCAGATCCATTTTCCCCAAAACACGTCCTAGCATTACTTTGTTGCAACTCACTGTCATACGCTACTTGGAACTCAGACAAGCCAACCTTTCACAGAAACCCAAGGGTGAAAGAAGGAATTGGTTAGTGAGTGTTGAGGATATGAGGCTGGTGAGGTCTGTGTCATGTCCTGATATGGTCACAGAATGGGACTGGAGTGTGTTTTTAGTGTCTGAAGCACAGAAACCTCCCAGATCTACTTGCTTCCTTTGAGTGAGCCAAATTCCTAACAAATATTTGTGGTGCCAAAGCAGCAATGAGAAGCAAAAGCAACAGTTAAAACACCCTACTCTCCAATATGCTTGCTTTCTTGTTTCACCAGCAAAGTACCCACTAGCCAATTTCACTTTTAAATGTTTTGCAGTACACTTGAATGTACACTTTCAAATCACACCTCCTGTCAACAGAGCTGCCTTTATACAAAAGATTGCAAAACACATTGTATACTTATTTTCAAAGCCCACTACCTAGTTTAAGAGTCTAAATTCCAAGTCAACAGGACTTAGATGCATCTAGATCTTTACAGCTTGTATTTAAGAATAATTTCAATCACAATAGGATAGTAGCATCGGAGGACAGCATAACGTTGTAAAATATACCAGGGTAAGAAAATTAGTACTTTATTCAGTCAAATTTACAGAAGAGTTTGAGAACGGATCACATCATTAACTCAGAACTTCACCTAAACAAATCTGAGTGTTCTCTTTTACATCTCTGAATATTACCACACAGTGTAAACAGGCATTTCATTTTCTTGTCTCATCGTAAAGGGAGCAGCCCTTGTCAGTACGCTTAAAAATGCCATTAAGCTATTGGTTGCTGAAATCCACTATTCATACACTGAGACAGACTTCTTACACTACAAAATGAGCAGGTCAGCTATTACACAGGACTGTTGGCTCTCATACTATATCCTATTTCACTGCCCATATTGATGTCTTATCAAAATCCTTCCAGGCTAGGTACAACTTTTCAATATATTCCTTCTCTAATTCTATTTTTGTTTGTATAAAGCTGAGCTCAAACTGTGAGCATGTGCAAGTCCATAACACCTACATGCAGAACTGGTGTGCCTAGATAGCTAAGTAACTTGCTCATGGAAAACGTGTCAATGAAAACTTTCAGATTTAGTGACTGCTTTATCATTTCAGCACACACCTTACTAACACCCTACTAGCATCCTTTTGGATGTCCTTGTTGACAGTTCTGTCTGCTCTCTCTTGTAAGCAGCCTAAGTTGCGGAGCATTTGCTCTAGAGCAATGTTGCCCTCACTATGAAGAAACATTAAAACCAGGGTGGAGGTGCCATGGACTGAGCTAATGGGCTGTTTTAGAAGTGGTAGGACAGGGTTGAGCACTAGTGCAGTTAGAGCTGGTGAGGTAAGACATGTGGTAGAGACAGGACAAGAAAAGGAAACAGCTGTAGCTCGACAGAAAGCAAGTGTTGAGTAACAGATATCCAAAAAGACTGAGAGGGAGGGAACCAGAGCTACAAATACAATAGCAGTGATCTGTGGGCAATGAAAAAGCCAGAAGGATTTAAAAGGCTGAGGAAACAGTAGGTAGAGATGGGGAGATGGAGATGCAGTGCAGAGGACTGATAGAACTAGTGGTGTCAAGAAAGACCAAGAAATTGTTTTAAGTACATCTACACTACTACATACATAACTTTTATTACAATAGGTAAATTCTGAATTTTTAAAATCATTCACTACTGAAAACTCACAGACTGGATATCCAATGCTGTTCTTAACATTGGGGATGACAACAGAGTAAGCAGGTGACTGGATGGGACAAATGCCAGCTGGATTTGTAGTGATGACACTCTGAGAAACACCAGGAAATACAGCAGAGACAGGCAGTGGAAAACGCTTCCTTTTGCTTGGTCGTGGTTGATAAACCCAATCTGTCAGAGATGAAAAAAGACACAGATGTCCCATTTTTTTGATGGTCTCATTCTTTACATGAAGTTATGGGATGTGCAATTCTAAAATATATAAAAAAAGGAAGAGTCCCAAAGTGTCTTCTACAGTCAGTGGCAATACCCCATTTGTTTCAGTGACCCAGCAAATGGGCATTTTATCAGAGGTGGAAATAAAATTGACATATTTGGGCATTGGCTTTATATTACTAAATAGTAACTGTGAGACAAAGAAAAGCAGAACAATGGAGAGTGACATGGCCTTGCTGAGGGAAGCATGTTAAAGAGAACATGACACTGTATTACGGGCTTTTGGTGTGAAAATAAACTATGACTGTATTCTGAGACATTGGGAAAGGTTCTTCACTATGAGGGTGATGAGGCACTGGAACAGGTTTCCCAGAGAAGTTGTGGATTCCCCATTCCTGGAAATGTTCAAGGTGAGGTTGGACAAGGGTTTGAGCAACCTGGTCTAGTGAAAGGTGTCCCTGCCTGTGCCAGGGGGTTGGAACTAGATGATCCTTAAGGTCTTTTCCAACCCACACCATTTTGTGATTGATTCTGTGATTCTATTAAAAATGTAGATCTCTCCTGATTGCTTCATTAACCCATTAAGTCCCACACATACCTGCAGTTTACAAGAGACAATGGAAAATATGATATATTAGGAATCCTGTACAGATTTTGGAGGAGTACATTTGGCTTTACCTTACAAGATTAACCAAACACTAAGTGATGTATATTATGTATATATATGAGATGTATATTATGTATATATATGTATATATGAGAGATGTATATTATGAATTTACACTGAGCAGCTCGGGTTCTTGCATAGTCTAACCCTTAATGCCACTTTAAAGAAGCCCTTTTTTCTTTTGAAGGGTGCAGTGAGAAGGGGATGAGAGAGACTTTTATCTTTTCCTTGTTTATGACAGATTAGTCAGATGTTATCTGCCCAGATTAGCCATAATCATGAACTAGCAGGATTAAGACAACAGAGAGAGAAAGGATCACAACACTTGGTATCTCAACAGCTTTTAAAAAGAGTGTTCAAAGTACTTTTGCTGTTTTACTGAACTGCAGCATTACGGAGAAAGGGATTTGTGAAGGGTACAAATTTTTAACCTTTTTGATGAAAGGTTGAGAAACAACATCTTCCACACCATTATTTGGGAATCCCAAGTCTACACATGGAAGAATCCCACAGAATATACAATGCTGTTTGTGTTTCCTGTGGCATTTCCTTTTCCTGCTTTTAAGGAATGGATGCATGTGTCACCACAGGCCACCTGGGCAGCTCTTTCTGGAGGACATGAAATGATGCAGCAGGCCATGCTCACAATAAACTCACTATCTGGCTATTAGACTACTAAAACATTCAGGAAAGCTGCTGTAGCTGTGGTTAGAGGCTATGAAGGGTGAAACATCATTTTGGATGTTGTAAAGAATTAATGTGCTTTCATGCACTAGAAAGCTGACATGAGGACTGCATTTTTGAAACTTTTGTCATCATTTTCTATTACTTGCTCTAATGAAAGAGATACACTTCTCAAAAAATCTTGCACTTCTGAAGCATTCAGGTAAATAAAAGACTTGTTACTTGTTTACCAGGAAATTCCTCTCTGTGCCTTTGTTTTATTTTATGAGCTTCATCATAATAGGGCTGCTTCTGCTCTTCAGTCAGTTTGCTCCACTCCAATCCAAGCTGAACACTGATATCTGCATTGTTGGCAGCTGGGTTAGCTTTTGCTAGGACGGGCCGATGAATCCTTGCCCATACCATAAATGCATTCATTGGACGCTTCACGTGGCCATTTTTGTCCTTGCTAAATGGAGTGTCTGGCATACCTGTGCAACAGAATAAGGAAAGAGGATCATCTGCCATGCAATATATGCATACAGGTTACATTCAATAGTGCATAAAGAGGATATTTGGCACCAACCAAAAGAATCACTGGAGCTTTGGAATACATGAAGCTCAATGCACATTTGGAGAGCAGTTCCTAGAAAAATAACTAAGGGTAAGGGAGTGCTCTTCACTGACCTCCACTGAACCACTGCCCAAGGAATCACTTACCTGGCTTTTGTTAAATAGTATTAAATAAAAAGACAGAAAAAGCCCAAAAGCAGCATACAGGACTGCAAACACCCTGCTTTGGGTTTCATTTGGCTAGATTGTTTTGTTATGAATTTGTAAATGAAACATTGTATAGTGCAGATCATGTCACTGCAAAATTTGCCATCTCCACTAGACCTACGTACCCAAAACCCTAGGGAAGCAGGGACCGGATCTAATGGTGATACAGCAGCTTAGTCCCACACCTGTGGAGTCCCTGGCTTCTCAGCTGAGATTGTTCCCAGTTTGGGTTTTGGCTGTTGATTTCCGTCTCTCTTTTCTCTGATTTGGACTCATTTTGCTGGAGGAACCTGCATTACCCAATGACTGTTACATGACACCCAGCTTGGCTCTTTGTAAACACAGACTGCATTTAGATTGGTTTGGTGTCATGATGAGCCCCCATATGCCTCACAACTGATCCCTGAGCAAGTGATGTCCTCTCTGAAAATGGTTTTAAAATGAGCTCTTCTACATTATCAATAAAGGGGAAAAGTCTTCTATTCTTTCAGACCTCACTTTTAAGTCATTAATTTTGAAAACCTAGTTTTGAAAACCTAGTTATCTTAAAAAAAAAAAATAAATCTAATGCAGGTATTTCAAATGTTCCTCATTCATCATGTGCAAGTTTTCTGAGTGAGGTGTATGAATGCTTCACAGCTTTCAAAATCAAGCAGACTCCTGACCTTAAAACCTGCAATCACATCTCAGTGCAATTTTGAACACTGTTGTAATGGGTTTAATGTAATCAGGGAGTAAGTGGACAAAACTGCAGTGAGTTTAACAAACATGCTCCCACATGTTTATTACATCTCACACTGAAGAAGAGAGCTGTACAAACTCCACTCTATCCAAAGGGACGCTTCTCTCCAGTTATGTTCTCCTATCTGATTACCTGTGTGCCACTTATAGAACCCTTGCAAGCTCTCTTAATATAATACCTGCATCGGCGGGGAGTACTGTGAAGGGAATGTTTTTGGTTTCGATCTTTACAGAAGGCTCCAGTAAAGACTGCGTTTTAAGTGGCACTTTTTTCACCGGCACTTTAGGCATGTGGAGCAGGCCTGATGGCAGAGGGCCTTGGATCTGGATGCGGGTCCCAGGAGGCAAAGGGTGAACCACAACCGGGATCTTCATATCTTCAGAGAGGAACCCAAAACCTTTACGTAGCTGCACCTTGCCGTCATCAATGCTGGTACAAACAGGCCCACACAGGGCTCCAGCAGGAGCAGGAAGAGGCCCACACAGGGATCCAGTGGAAGTAGGAAGAGGCCCACACAGGGATCCAGTGGGAACAGGAACTGGCCCGCACAGGGATCCAGTGGAAGCAGGAAGAGGCCCACACAGGGATCCAGTGGGAATAGGAACAGAAACACACAGGGATCCAGTGGAAGCAGGAAGAGGGCCACAAAGGGATCCAGTGGGAACAGGAACTGGCCCGCACAGGGATCCAGTGGAAGCAGGAAGAGGGCCACAAAGGGATCCAGTGGGAACAGGAAGAGGCCCACATAGGGATCCAGTGGGAACAGGAACTGGCCCACACAGGGATCCAGCGGAAGCAGAAACTGGCCCACATAGGGGTCCAGTGGGAACAGGAATTGGCCCACACAGGGATCGAGTGGGAACAGGAACTGGCCCACACAGGGATCCAGGAGCAGGAACTGGCCCACACAGGGATCCAGCCAGAGCAGGAACTGGCCCACACAGGGATCCAGTAGGAGCAGAAACTGGCCCATACAGGGATCCAGCCAGAGCATTGGCGGGCCCACAGAAAGATCCAGCCAGAGCATCATCCTTTCCCACCTTCACCCCAAAGGCCTCAAAGGCCACACCAGGCATCTCCACTTTGACAGCACCGTCTCTCCAGGGCTCCTTCCCATTCCCCCACTTCTCCAGCACCTTCACCTCGTTCTGGCATTCACCGCCAAACACTTCATGGTCCCTTTCTCTCTTGATGGCACCGCAAGCCTCTTCACCCACTTCCTGAACCTGGGAGCACCCGAACCCTGCCCCTGACTCTCTGCCATCCCCGCAGTAGCCCTGGCCATTGCCCGGCTCCACACCGGGCTCCTCCACTTTGATGTGCAGCACCCCGAGGGCACCCTTGCTGTCCTCCGGTGGCGGGAGGTGGCGGGATGCCGCCGGGGGCCGCCGGGGGCCGCTGCGGGGGACCGGACGCTGCCGCCGGCCCCTCTCCATCCCAAGGCCGCCCCTTAGGGCGCCCGCGGCCGTTGATGCCAAAGCTCGCCGCGCCCTCCCGCCAACGCCCACCAACGGCGCGCCTCGAGGACCGTTGGCGGAGGCTCCGCCGCCGGTCACGCCCCGGGACGAGGCTGTAACCATAGAGAGGTCCGCCGAGACGCACAGAGGGGCTCCCCCGAGGGAGGGGTGTTCACCCCGCTTCCGTTTCCGCTCTGGTCATGCTGGGCTGCGGGCGGGCCGCTGGAGCTAAGGCGGCCGGGAGCGGGTGGTGGGCGTGCAGGTTGCGCGGCCGCTGCCGCCGCCTCCTGTCCATGGCGAAAAGCAAGTTCGAGTACGTGCGGGACTTCGAGGCGGACGATACCTGTCTGCCCAACTGCTGGATAGTGGTGCGGCTGGACGGCCGCAACTTCCACAGGTGAGGGCGGGCGGGCAGCTCATGGCCGGGGCGCTTCTGGCAGTGTGGTCGCTCTGGCGGCGCCTCAGCGAGTGGAGGGGGGGGACGGGTCCGGGGTACGGAGGCGCGAAGCCCTGGAGGCGCTGGGATGCTGGCTGTGAGTGCTGGGCCGAGAGAAGGGCCCCTGGCTGCCGCCATGCGGGAGTCTTGGCAACCCCCTGCCTGGCCTGGGCGGGTTCCGCAGGGTTAACAACTCCTCCTTTCCCCTCACCCCCAGAGTGAGGCCTTAGCTCTGCCTCTCCGATTGCTACCGGTGCTTTGCCTCCGAGGGCCATGGTTTGATTCATAACGGTGCCTTCGGCAGCGTGGTAGGGAAACGGTTATACCAGTGTCTGAGGGGAGCAGCAGTTGCTGGGGGAAGGCCAGCAACTGGTGTACAGCGGTTTTTATTTGTGTTTGGTGTCGGTGTCTGTGCGGCGTTCACCTTTTCTGGAGATCAATAGAACGCAGTTCTCAAGTGCTAGATGATGTATCCGTTGCTGGGGATTTGGTCTCTGGGTTTGTCAAAGAGTTCTGGTAAAGCTGTCAAGTTTTAAGAAGTAAATGATAATGTTGCCTGTATTGGATAGAGTGTAAAAGGCAGCATGGGAGAAAGTGAGTTTATATTTGTCATCCTTTCCAAGTGAAATACAGAACCCAGTCGTGAAAGACAAATAAGGCTGAGATACTGACAGGAAAGAGAATGGGTTATCCAGAGTGTATAAAAAGTTTTTTTGTTATTGCTTTTCATACCTGGAGCGAATTCTCTGTATTGACAGGATACTGGAAATCCATATTGATAGAAGGCAAATGTGAGGAAACTAAAAGGGATGTCATTTTTAGTGGCTTCTTAAGGGGTTCTTATTCAACCATTTTTGCTTTGAAGGTTTTCTGAGCAGCATGAGTTCAAAAAGCCAAATGATGACCGTGCTCTTCATCTGATGACCAAGTGTGCCCAGACAGTGATGGAAGAACTGGAGGATATTGCTATTGCTTATGGACAGAGTGATGAATACAGTTTTGTCTTCAAAAAGAAGAGTAAATGGTTTAAAAGAAGAGCAAGGTAACAGCTGCTTTGATGCTACATCTCTAAACCTCTAATTCTTTAGGTTTGTCTTTATCTACATACAAAAGTTAAGAGTTGGGCTGTGTTTGGGTGTATACAGTGTATCTAATTCAGGTTTTTCATGTGAAGGGTTTGCTAGTCATCCTTCAGGAAAATATGTTCAGTGATACAGAGATTTAGAAACAAAATTGATGATAGAAACGTTGGAAACAAGCATTGACAGAATAAACATTCTTTTAAGAAAATGTTACTTTTTCCAAACTTCCTTGATTCTCAGTACTTCCTGTTCTTCAGAAGACTGTCCTTGCTCATCTGTTGGGCTGTTAATTAAGAAATGTTGCTGTCCACCAGAACAATAGCTACTACACCTCAGATAATCACAGATACGAGTCACATTGATGTGTTTCTTTCTATTTCCTTTTGCTTTGTGTTTGCAAGCAAGTTCATGACTCATGTGGTCTCCCAGTTTGCCTCAAGTTACGTTTTCTATTGGAAGGATTACTTCAAGGACCAGCCACTTCTGTACCCACCAGGATTCGATGCCCGAATTGTGTTGTATCCCAGCAACCAGAATTTAAAGGACTACCTCAGCTGGAGACAAGCAGATTGTAAGTGTTTCTAGAAAACGGGTTTGTGCAGTTGAGTTGTCTTCATCTCTGAATACAAATGCCTTTATTGTCAGTGTATATAGGTATCAGCAGGTAGGGTGATAGCTTTAAATCAACAATATTAGCATCATTTTGTGCTTTGTATGGATACAGAAATACTGGCTGGAATTTTGAGCCTTCAGTTTACAACCATATTTGTTGCATCCTGGGAGTGAGTTCAGCGCAAGAAATATTTCAAATATTAATAGAATTAACTTACTGTTTTTTATGATCCAAGTTTGTTTAGCCAGGGGAATCTTGAAGAGATGTGGATGTTCAATCAGTGCTGTATATTCCACACCAGAACACACCTTTGGATTTACTTCCTAGGCGTTTGTTGGTAGCTAATCCCTATTGCTCAAATGAAGACAACTTAGATTACACAGAAACACTCTTCGCTCTCTGCTCTCACAGAAACAGTCTTCACTCTCTGCTCTCCAATTTCAGAATTACAAAGAAATGTGTCTTCTAGTAATTCTTATGATATGCAGTACCTTAAGAGTTAATCAGAAAGATCATATCATCTCTAGCAACTGGTATTATTAATTCTGTTTTTTTTTTTGGCTGTTTCTTGAGTACAGCTCTGAAACTAAAGCTCTTTTTTCCGAGTAGTCACTGAGGTTTGATAAATACTCTTTCTCTTTTCTCTTTTTCTGTAGGCCATATTAATAACCTTTATAATACAGTGTTTTGGATGCTTGTACAGCGAAGTGGTTTGACACCAGTGCAAGCACAGGATAGACTGCAGGTAAGAGTCTCTTTAGATCATGTTTTTTTCCAGCTCCAGAGAAAATGCTAAGATTTGTAAAGCTGCAATTGCCTACCCAGCAGCCATGGCTGGATTGTCTGTTCTTATAATAATAATTTTGTGGATGTAGATTCAACTTCTTCAATTGTACAGATGCTAACTTGATTGGAAAACACTGTCTTTTTGGACAAATATTGGTAGGATTTTAATCCTTCATTAGCAAGTTCAGAAAGCATAGAAATGTCATATAAACATCCAGTATATGTATGCATGAAGTATTATGGCAGGATTCAGCTAGTACTGATTCCCAGTCCCTTCTGTAGGATTTTGCCTGAACGTGCAGACTTGAGCAGATCATTTTCTCTTGGAGTCTGTTGACTTTTATCTGTTTGTCTGAAAGATGTAACCAAACAGACAACAAAACCTTCTCTGTATTAATATCCTCATTTGGCAGTTGGAAGTAATTCCTCTGTTGGAAGAGGTAGTTAAACCCTGTGACTTCAAGGTGAAAACCCGCCTAAATGTCAGTCTTTCATCCGATGTTCACCCTTTTTCTACCCTGGAGATTGAGTTTGTTTGTTTTTCTTTAAAAGTATTTTCTCTTTTCATTTCCCCTCAGGGGACTTTGGCTGGAGATAAGAATGAAATACTCTTTTCTGAATTCAACATCAACTACAACAATGAACCTCTGATGTACAGAAAAGGAACTGTCTTAGTATGGCAAAAGGTAAAAAGCTGTCTTCCCACTTGCTTCAAGCTTATGGTTTTAGTAGGGACACTATGGCAGATAAGCTGCACTGTAAGATCACCAGCTATATCCCAAATATATGTCTATGTATTTAACATATGTCTGTGTATTAACTAACCATATTTACCTTATAATGATGTGTGAGATGTGTAATTATTTTGGAGATATTTTTGAGAGATGTGTATCTATGAGCATAGCATAGAAACTGGTCTTTGAAATGTGACTTAGGTACAAATAATGACTGTTGAGCTAATAGATGTATCAATGGCTGAGGGCTGTTGGACTAGATGATCTCCAGAGGTCCCTTACAACATGAATGATTCTGTGAATTACACAAGACTGATGTTTTTGCTAGACAAATCTACTTTGTTTAAGGAACTGTACCCGTGGTTTCTTGGTGTTACCAGTTGTGAAAATGCAGGAAGTATTCTGCTTCCTGAAAAACTACATTTTAATGACCGTTGTCATTTTGATATGATAATAGTTGGGGCTTGTGTCAGGCCCTTCTTCACAGGACTAAATCCCAGGTATTTCCACTGCAAAGGAATTCTGACCTTTTGGCCTACTGTTTCTTTGTTTGGCCTATTATTACTTCGTTTGACCTAATTGGATAGAGGCTTCCACCTGGGAATACAGTCCGCTTGTTCCTTATGCATATTTTTTTCTTGGTAATGACATTTGCATGATTTCCCATTTGCTTTATATAATTCCAAATTAAATACTGTGTTTTATTCAGGAACATTTGGAATCAGGTGACTTTGAAGGTCATTTCTTCAAGCCATGTGATGATGACATGCAGTTTCAGCTGCTCACGGTTGAACTGAGAATAGGCTTTCTTTCAAAAGATGCTATGTAGTGTGCATCCTTTTTCTGTAGCTTTGGTTCTTGTCCATTTGTGAATTTCCTCTGGAGTTTTTCCTGTCTGCTAATGTGTCAACTGTATTTTCAGGTTAATGAAGTCATGACTAAGAAAATGAAACTGCCCAAGGAAGCAGAAGAAAAGGAAGTTGAAGTGACTCGGACTAGGACTAAAGTTGTTCCTCTGCACTGTGACATTATCGGGGACCAGTTCTGGGAGGAATACCCTGAGATTCTGGATGAGGATAGTTAGTATCTCTGAGTATGCTGTCTGACGTACAAGGATATGCCCGGATGGAGAGCTAAAATCCTAGTAGATTTTGAATGTTAAGGAATCATAATTGAAGACTGCTCCTTTCTTGAACATGCGTATTTGTAGAAAAAGTGTACAGAAATGCCCTGCATTTCTATAGCATTTAAATGAAGTGTTTTACTGAACTGCCAAACTATAAAAAGGTTTGTGTATTTGAACAGCTCAAAGCAGAGGAGAAAATAATGCAGTTTTTTTTGTTTGTTTGTTTGTTTGTTTCAACTGCGATGGGCCAGAATAGGATCACAGAACAGTTTGGGTTGGAAGGGGCCTTAAAGATCATTGGCCTGGGTTCAGCTGTAGCAGTCATTTTTCTCTTTAGTAGTTGGTGCAGTGCTGTGTTTTTGGCTTTAGCCTGAGGACAGTGCTGTTAGCACCAGCTGAAGACTTTGGTGAGTCAAGTAACATTTACTCCGATCAAGGACTTTTCAGTCTTTTTCTCTGCCAGTGAGGAGGGGCAGGAGAAGCCAGGAGGAAACAGAGACAGGACACCTGACCCAAACTAGCCAAAGGGTTATGCTGTAGCACAGCATGTCATGCCCAGGATATAAACTGGACAGAGCTACCTGGAATGCCCAGATCGCTGCCAGGTTGGGCTGGGTATCGGTTGACGGATGGTGGGTGATTGTACTCTCACCCCTTGTTATTTCCCTTATCATTATTGTTACTGGTGGCAGCAGTAGTGGTTTTGTGTTATACCTTAGTTACGGGACTGTTCTTATCTCAACCCTACTGGCTGAGCTTAAACCATGCCAGTTCTTCTTGCTGGGTGTGCTGGTGCACGCCTGTAGTTCCATCTACTAATGTAGATTACATTATTATTATTAATGTATTATTATTACTAATGTAATCCATACATAGCCTCATGAATATGTATGCATGCCCAGGGCCTATATAAGGATGTCTCCTGTAGCCATATGGGGACATCCCCCATGTCTCCCGGCACCGCAGTCAAGACAACCTGCTTGTCAACTTGAAAACTCTGTTGGCAAGTTTGTGCCTGGACTTTTCTCCGAGTCCCATCCAACCTGGCCTTGAACACTGCCAGGGATGGGGCAGAATACTTCAACTGGCATTTAGTATTGAATTTCAAGGCTCATGTGTTTAGTCAGATCAGTGCTAAGCTGTTTGCCTGCTCTGATCCTCACACAAAGGGAGTAGCCCAGCAGTTTTTTGTGATTTTCAAAGCTTTTGTCAAATGTACAGGTTTTTTATACTTTTGAAAAATAAAAATAATAATTTCTTCCCTGTTGTGTTTATTACTGGGCCTTTATTTTCCTGAGAATTTTACTAGTAATGGGTGAAAGTTGCAGAGAGGGGAATTAATAGTCAAGGTATGGTAGAGATTTGAAGTCTGTTAGGCCATGGGCAGTACACACTGTGTTCTCCTCTTCTGTGCCCGGCAGCAGAGTTGGTGTGTGTCTCCTGCTGGGCAGCAGAGTGAAAAGTGGTACCACTGGAAATTCTGGTGCCTGCAAAGAGGCCGCTGAACCAGTTTTGTACTGCTGTCTTCTGATTTTCCTGGGGATGACACAAGACAGTGCTCCTGACAGTACGGGTTAGAGGGAAAACAATCAACTAATTAATCAAACAGTTAAATCCATACAACCTCTCTGAGCCAAGATAGTTCTGCCAAGGTAAAGGAGCTTGTCCCAGTGCAGCTGGGATTGGAGAGAAACAACCTATTTCAGTATAGAAATACAACTATAATGATAGAACAGGTATTTATAAGGATATTACTGCTAGAACAGCAATTGGGCACGCTGCTGCTAAGGGAGAGACAGGCAGGAGTTGGGACTGGCCATAAAACTGGAAGCAAAGGCTAAGGTGGGACTGAATTAGTTACCCATGAATTTGTACAGCAGCCTGCTCTCTGTTTCCTTTTTTCTTCCCCCAGGAAGAACTTACACATTTAAGGCGATGTGTATTTGGGTTTGGTTTTGTTTTTTAAAAGCCACCCACAAGGTGCTGATGTAAACTACACCTTTGTAGGTTCTTCCTGAGATTAAACGATGAGCCAATGTGCTGCTGATATCACAGGGCTTCCCTTTCACGGCTGTGTTGTTTAACATGAAGCAGACTCTGTGGGAGAATGGGGATAGAATTTCCTTTGGAGAATGGGCTGTGTAATTCCCAGGAAGAGGATATGAGGGATTATGAGAGGATGATTCCAGATGAATCATTGCACTCACCATTGACCCTTAAGCCCTTCCTGTTTGCATGTTGGTTTGGGGTTTACTTTCCTTTGAGATGCTGTGTGTTGCTATCTGTTGCCTGACTTGGGACGTTACATCTAAAGCAACTGTTCCAGAGGTGGTAACAGCTGGATTTTGAAGTCAAAGTTTTAGATTAAGAAATTTGGCAACCATGATTCATGCATGGAAAGTATTATGTACCTTTTTTGTCTTCTATGACTACCTGATCCATAAATACACTGTGGAATGTATGTACATGATATGTGTGTATATTAGGTCATCCTTACAATAATACATAAATGCATCTGCGTGCATATGGACGCAGACTTTAGAACCAACATACGGATTAGCTGAAGAACCATACCCTTTGATTTGCATTAATATAAATGCTGGAGAAAGAAAATCCCTGTGCTGTTGTCATGCGTCAGGTCGTTTCGGCGACTTTGTAGCTGTAGGGGGAAATAAATCTCCCCAAGGCTCAAGCAGCAGACAGGTGTTAGCACCACATACAGCTCAACCTGCGGCCTGTGCCTGTAGGGATTTCTACGGCTGCAGCAGTCCCGTACGGTGACCCAGTAAGGAGTCCTTCCGTAACAGGAACCACAAACGTACAGGACCCAGGTCTGGAAGATTAATGGGAGGCGATGGAATCCGTCTCAGTAAAACTGCTTTGCAGCATTAACACACGGGGCCTTGCTGTTCCTGTGCTTTACACCCTTTTTACGGGTTAAAATGCAAACTCCCTTGCAACCACCGTTTGCCCAGGTGCTATTTCATGGCCAGGGCGGTGCCGTTCGTTCCCTGCGCGGCGGCGATCTCCTACATCAGCTGTGGGGCTGCAGAGGGAAACCCGGTGCAGAGACCAGCCCCGCCGGCGCCACGGGCCGAGGGCAGCCGTAGAACGCCGCACTTGGCGCGGCTCCTTGCGCGGGCGCGGCCGACTCCGCCCCTCGGCCCGCCCCGGACGCGGGCGGTGCTCCGCGGCCTCTGCCCTCCCTTCCCCGCGCAGCGCGGGACCCGCTAAGGTTGTGCGGCCGCAGGGGGGGCTCTCCGGACGGGACGGCAGTGCCCCCTGGCGGCAGCGGGGTGCCCCGGGCCCCTGCCCGCAGCCCGGCATGGAGGAGGAGGAGGGTGCCGCGGGCGGCGCGGAGCCGCGGCATCCGCGCCGCCGGGTCGGAAGCGAGCGCTGCCCCAGCCCCAGCCGCTTGGACGTGAGCTCCAGCCGCTTCGACCCGCTGCTGGCGCTGTACTCGGCCAGCACGCCGCTGCCCTTCCCCTCCGCGCCCTGCTTCAACAACCTCGCCGAGTACGAGAGCTTCCAGCGCGGCCTGCTCCGCCCGCGGGGCCGCCGCTCCGCTCCCTCTCGCCGCGGCCCGCCCGCTTCCCGCTCCGCCCGCCGGGGCCCGCCCGCCGCCGACCCCGAGCGCATCCAGCGCCTCCGCAGCCTCATGGTCAACGCGGGCCACGAGCAGGAGGCGGCCGAGGGCGGGGGCACGGCCCGGCGCCGGCGGGCACCGCGCAACGTCCTCACCAGGATGCCCCGTAAGTGCGGGCGGACACGGAGGGGTGCTGCGGTGGGGAAGGGAGCGCGGGGCGGCTGCAGGCAGGGGTGGAGGGCGTGAAGGCGCGGGCCTGGGCCGGGTGCTGAGGGGGGAACGCTGTAGGAGCTGAGCCGTGGGGTCGAGGGATGCGGCGGGGCCCGGGTGTGGCCGGAGGCGTGGAGCTGGGATGGAGTTTGGGGAGTTGGGAGGTTGTGTTCTGGAGGAGGCGGCGGTTGGGGGACAATGGATGTGGGTGGTGGGGAAGGGGCAGGGCTGGAATCCGGGTGGAAAACGGTGCTTGTGTGTTAGGTGAGAGAGCGGGGAAACCGTGTGCGTATGAGGAGCGGTGAACTTCACAGGAGTGCTTATTCAGAGATGGCACTCGCTATGGTGACGTGCTGCTCAGCTGTGTGGTTGATTATGTTGATCCTCTTGATTGAAGGAAAAAAGGATGCGATACTGCTGTGCTTTTGAAAGTGCACTTTTTAAACCAGGAATCAGATTTGAGCCCGTTCAGCTCGTGACTAAATCATAATAACCTCGGCATGAGTCTGTAGCACACTGCTATATATATCTTAGTTACTAACTGTATGTCTCAGGGGCATAAATACAGTGCTGGCATTTCTAATACCATCATGGTAGGACAGTGGTGGGAGGCTGGAGGCAGCTGTGATGCTGATACAAGTTTCTCCTGTAAATCTGTGGGTGCAGTCAGGACGATAGCCCCTGCACGTGAAGGGGTGCAATTCGTGTGCCAACGCAAGCATCAGATGGCATTGCTATCAAATGAGATGTAGCTTTAGTGCACTTAATTAAACACATTGTGTGTTTTTTGGAATCAAAATATCTCTTCTAATCACCAGCATCACTTTAATGATGTTGTTCTATAAAGGCAAAGCCCAGAATGTTCAGTCCTCAGTGCCCAAAGCAGAACTTTGTCCTTGCTTAGACGTCAAAGCATAATGTATTCACTGCTGTAGGCACTGCATGATGCTAATGTCCCATCAACTTAGCATTCTGCACAAATGCAGAGGCTCTGTTGGTGTAGGATTTCCAGATGAACTGACCTTAAATACTGATTTAGCATCCTAAATGGATGCTGTGATGGAATTGGGGAAAGAAAAAAAACAAACCCAACCCAACTGTGAAAATTAACTTTAATGGTGGTCTAGCAAATAAATTACATGGTTCCATTAAGAGCACATACTTAATATGCACACATCTAAGGCTGGGCAGCATGGACTTTGAAGCAGACTGGCACAGCTGCCATGAAAAGTGCTATTCAGCAGTCTGGAGAGCTTTAAGAATAACTCCTGTAAGCAGGGGGTCTGTCTGCACTGCAGATGGGCCCACATTTGAAGCCTGGGTTCTGAGGTGGTGGCTGCGTCTGAAAGTAACTGATGGGTGGTTTGCTGCATCCTTGTGCTCCCAGGTAGCAGTGACAAGGTACGATGTGTTCCCTAAATTCAGTGGGTCAGAAGTGTAAAATGGAGCTAACGTTTTGCCTGTCACAAGACATGATTTCAGATGCAGCCACAAAAGTGAGAAGGAAGCTGCTTGAGCAGTGCCTGTGTTGGATCAGTTCAGGAGAAGCTATTCCTAATTAACTTTGCATTGACCAAAGGGGCAGAGAACTCATGTGCAGGTGGTTAATGCAGAGCAGTTAGAAAGGCCTTTGGTAGTGCTCTGGGTTATTTCAGCTGTTCTCATTTGCTTTGCTATTATTGCTTGGGTTTGGTTTTGTTTTTAATCTTGCCTCTTAAAACCTTGCCCTGAGGACAGGGACTTGAACTTCACCAGAGTTTGTATCTTTATTTTCTCCCTCCTGGGGTACTCACCCTCTGGCTTGCAGTAATTTATTAGCTATTCTTCAGAATCCTGGTATTAAGCATGTGCTTACTGTACACAAATAGGGATTGGGTTTAGCGTACAAAACCAACCAGGTACATCCTTCCTTGTGGATTGAAAACCTATTGATCCTGGTACATAACAGCATCAGCAGCCACAGGCAACTCTATCTATGTGCAGAGCCTGGTCACCCCAGGCTTTGCTGCTTGCAGAAGAGCAGAAATGAATTCCTTTCATTGCTGGTTTTATTGTTTTGCCAGAAGTGGATGTCAGATTGTTTAAAGGCTTTTGGATTCTGTGTTCTGCCCTTTTGATCAAGTGAAGTTGAAGGTTTGCCCTGGTGAAGCTGCAAGGGCAAGTGGAAGAGTGTGTCTTGTCTAGGTTTGATAGAGCCGCAGTGTTCTCCACCAGGCCTAATGGGGTGCTGACAGTCAAAGGCATAGTTGGGAATATAGACAGGATGTGGATTTTCACAAGAAGTTGTAGATAAACTTCCTGTATAAAGGGAGCATTGGAATTTAAAATCTGACTCTGATAAGATGCTGTAGATTGTCAGAATTGGGTAGAAAGAAAGAGTGTTTTCTGATTAAAAGCATCCATCTGATGATGCGATGGTGTCACCTGTGGTTCCTGCACATCCAGAACATCAGTTCCTCATCACTTTGGCTGAAAGAAGCAGAGAGACTTGTGAAAAGGCCCCCACAGGCAGAGCTGGGAGGTACTGAGGCAGCTTATGCTCTGTGTGAAAGCAGTTTTCTCCAGCTACCCAGCTGGAGAGGGCTGGCAAGACAACAGTGGATCTCAAAAGATAAATGTTGTTAGGTTAATTCAGAGGCAACTGCTTTAGCTTTCCCTGCTGTGGCTAAGAATTACCATGCAGGCAAACACCGCAGATCAGCTGTCATATGGCAACGCTTTACACTCACAGGATGTATCTTCTAGCGTGCAAATCAGGCCTTGAATGCGTGGTCCCTAAAGCACAAGGCGAGAGATCATCCCTGACTCAGATATTTTATTAATATGAAGAACCATGTGAGATTTTAGACCAGTGTTTTCCCCTGGCTCTCAGAAGGAATTGTACAGCAACCCTGGGGCTGTGTTTGCACAAGCAAATGAGTAGCTGTAATTTAGCACTGGAATGACTTTGCTGTGGTGTAGGTGGAAGTTGTAAAGTAAATAATATCTACCCCTCCAGGTAATTTACACTTGCAGAGATTTTCTAGTGTGCAGATAAGGCGTGTTCCTATCAGATAAGCTGTATGTTTTCCTGAATCCCATTGTGCCGAAAAGGGGCTGACAAGAAATCTGGATGGGGACTTCTTACAGGGCATGTAGTGACAGGACAAGGGGGAATGGCTTTAATCTGAAAGAGTGGAGTTTCAGATTGGATACGGGGGAGGAGGAATTATTGAGGGTAGCACTGGCACATGTTGCGTAGAGATGCTGTGGCTACCCTATCCCTGGCAGCGTTCAAGGCCAGGCTGGATGGGGCTTGGAGCAACCTGCACACATGGAAGGTGTCCCTGCCCATGGCAGGGGCTTCAACTGGATGAGCTTAAAGGGTCTTTCTAACCCAAACCAGTCTGGGATTAGTGTTCTGTGGGTTAGCTGGTTTCATCGATGACTGTTGCGTAGAGTAATTTCATTTCTTTGCTGCAAAGACTTGTGCATCTTTGAAGGGTGTTCTGCTGCCTGCTGGAAGTTCAACTGAAACAATCCATTTTCATCAGTTTAAACAGATCCGGTTTAGTTAGTTGAAGATCTTTGAGTCAGTCATTGTTTCAGAAATCGTGTAAAGAAAAGGAACACACCTGATACAGTAGTTTATTGAGTAAAGTGCCTAAGCTGAGGTAGCCTTAACTAGGCACTGTCTTCATAACTCACTCTGCCTCTGTGAATGTTCTTTTCCCTCTGAACCACTTCTGCTTAAGGTTAGCATTACTTTGCATGTTTCTGAAATGCAGCAGGAAGATTTTCAGATGAGGCTGTTTTGGCTGCGAGTTATGTAAAGCGAAGCCTTCATATTTTCTGAAGTCTTTGCTGTCCCACTGTAAGAAGAGTCTAAAAGAAGATGGTCTAGTAATGACAACTGCAGTGCATTACAGTGCTCCAGGGCTTCTCTTTTCTTTTGCTGTGAAGACAAGTGTTGTGCCAAGATCTGCTGTACTTCCACTCTATGTCTATAGGAATATACATAGTATATTCTTACATATATTTTTAGACACACATATGTATATACATATGTTTATGTATGTATTTTGTTGAAAACCTGTGTTGTTCTCTTTGTGGTTTAGTCCATGAAGGCAGCCCACTGGGGGAACTTCATCGCTGTGTCCGAGATGGTGTAAGAATCAATGTCCATATCCGCACTTTCAAAGGACTTCGTGGAGTCTGCACAGGTTTTTTGGTTGCATTTGACAAGTTCTGGAATATGGTAATTACTTTTCATTTAGTTATTGTATCCTTGATTTATAACTGGTATATTGAAAACTTGAAATTTGTGATAGGTTTGAGCAAACTACACTGTGAGAGGATTAATGTGGTATTGTGGTTCATAAAACTAATTTGCTCTTGCACCGAGGGCTGGGTTACAGGTGAAAGTGGTGCCTGGTGTTGGATTGGTGCATCTGAGAGTAGCCATCTTAGAGAAGTTTTAGGTGAGAGAGGAGCTTTGAAGAGTTCCCAAGATCTTCAAAGGTTTTGTATAAGAATTCAAGAAGGTGGAATATGAGGAATATAAGAAGCTTCCGAAGCTTTCTCTGCAGAACCCAATCTTCTTATAGTCATAGCCACTTCTTTGTTTTCTTTCACTAGCATGTCATTGGGATGTCAGCGACAAAAGCTTTTCCTTGTGTTCCACCTCATGAAGATTTTAAAGACAGCGATGGAAAAACAGCTATTAAATATTTGTGAGCATGGAGCTGTGAAAAGTTTGGAAGTGGGGAGTGGGGGTGGATTTTGCAGGTTCACAGAGATTTTGCAAGTAGTGCAGGACAGATGCCAGGCTTTGCTGCTGCTTTTATAGCTCACTACAACTTGGATGATTAAGAAACCAGCTTCAAAGCACAGCTTGTTCCTGGGATGGTTTTTCTCTTAGAACGTAATTCCATAGCGCTGTGACACAAAGCTGGTCCAGAGCTTCTTCATGTTTTCTTTTAATCTTGACCTTTCTGTTTCTTCTGTCTTCTAGGCCCTGACAGATGTAGATGAGACATACAGAAAACCAGTGATGGGCAAAGCGTTCTACGCAGAGCCTCAGCTCTCACTAACCAGGGTAGGTAGCCATCTCCAGCTCTCATTTGCCTTCTTAGTGTCTCCTTTTTCAAAGCAGTAAAAGGGGAGCATTGATTGGAAGACTGTATTTATATTTCAGTACTTTACCTCCTTTTATTACAGATGACTGCAAAAATGACTTGAACTGGTTTTCAGATCAGAACAAAGCAGTTTTCTGACCTTTTTGAAATTTGGTCATAGTTCAGTGTTAGAGAAGTTCTACTTTGGAGTTGCTAATATCAGATCACAGTTGCTACCACTGTGTAGTGCAACATGCTGACATTCTATAAGATCACTCTGGGTTTTGATTTGTTCAGTGCATTCTGCTGCACCTATGATTGATCTGGTTCACATTTGTCCTGTGCACGTTTGGCAGTGCATTACTTCGACACCCATGTTCATGGAGTGACAGTTTTTGTCTCCACCTAATGAAACAGTACATCTCTGTGGTCAGTTGAACTTCTGGTCTAGGTACTATGAAGCCCAAGATTTGGGACATTGCTCTGAAGCAAAACACTCTCTAGGATCCAGCTACAAAAATGATGTGTATGAAGTTGAGAACTGAAGAGATGATAGATGAAATTCTGAACAATGAAGGGGAAGAAAAGATGTGTCAGAGCTGTGCCTATTGAATGGCAGAGCTCTGGGCCTTTCAAACATCAGAGAAGTGTCATAAAAACACTTAAATGATTTCATTATGAGGAATTTACTTTCAAACTCCTGCCATTTCAATCTGTTTTCTGATAGATCCCACCCTTCCTCTTTTAAAGATTAGTTAAAAATAATCAAGTTGCCATTGTTCCTTCATCCACTCTCACAGGGATTGGTGTTCTGTCCTGTTGCTGGGAAAGGGACAGGCTAACCGAGAATCTTCTTCATTTGTCTGTATTTCATAAAAGTTTGCCTGCTGCCAGAGTAAAAGCAGTTTCTTTTCCAGTTTCAGCACATGTATCCTTAGATTAATGAGCTCATACAGTGCTCTGGATCTGTTGCTCTAGCTTTTATTATTTTTCTATTGTTTGCGGCCTGCTCATGTCCCAGAATACCCGCATGGCATGATTTAGTTTGTTTTGGGGAACACAAAAGGTCCATCATGGGGCAGCTTGGTAACTGTCTGTCGGTCTGGACCAAAGTTAAATGCAAACACATCAGTATTGCTTCCCAAATTAAATTCCTTGGTGCTCACATGAAGGCACTCATGTGCATGCAGCAGATGCATTCACCTTATGTCACTGGTGGACTTTGGCAAGAAAACATAGTCTTTATTGCTGGTAAAGATTCCTCACTCATTATTGTATTGTGAGCTCTGATTTGGGATTGTAGATGCAAATACCACATAGTAATGCTGAACAAGCACCTCTTGTTTTATGAATGTGGTCATATACACAAATGCTCTTTTACAGCTGTTTAACAGACTCAAGCTGCAGGATTCCTCAGTAAAGAAGGGAGCTGACTCAAAGACTGTCTCAGAGGAGCTAGCCCTGACAAATGACTCTCAGATGCTGGGGTCGAAAGCTGGATCAGGACGAGGGAGAGCAGAAGATGAGCGTGAGAGGCAGAAACGCTTGGGCAGAGCTGGAGAAAAGAAGATGCCAGGTGACAGTTCACATCTGGCTGCCAGAGGTGAAGCTGATGTGGGCAGCGGGACTGCCCGCACAGAGGGTGCCAGTGCTGGTGGTACCCGTACAAGAAGCCAGTCACGGAGGAAAAGGCGGCCCAAAGTGGATTATCAGCAGGTGTTCACACGTCACATAAACCAGATCTTTATTCGAGGAGAGAATGTCCTGCTTGTCCATTTAGCACATTGACTTAGCTGAGCCTTTGTCAGTGTATTTATTTGATAGCATGAATTGCCGCTGCAGCTCACATCGCTATTTAGCATTCTCGTTAAGTATGATGGTACTGTGACTGGTTTCCCATTGCCATAACAAGATAGGGGAAATAATTCTAACTGGAGCATCCTGAACTTGATGCCAAAGCAGCCCCCTTAGATCTCTGTTGGGGATTTCTGTTGCTGACGGGGTCAGAAATGCAGTTGTTTCTGTGAGATGGGCACAGATCCTACTGCTCCTTAAAAAGAAGCTAAACAGAGAGGGCTGGAAGAGAATATTGGTGTACTCGGCTACAGGAGCTAATTGTGGCCCACATTTAAGGAGCTTAAGGTTTTTGTTTGCATGTTCTGAGTAATCTCAAAAGAAGGTTGCTAATGAAACTGATAGTTTATCTGCTGCTGTTACATGGATGTTCTCTTTTCCAGACAGTTCTGACAGTCATTTTGGAAGTATGAAAAGGTGGAGTGATGTGCTACTTGGTGGCTATTAGCTGCTTCTTCAGTTAGCTCTCTAATGCCCTGTATGATAGAAAGCCTCTCAACTGAAAACTACTCTTTTTCTCTGAATAATGGAAGGACATTAATTTGTTTTTACAATGTCAAAGCTTGGGCTTCTGGTTTTGTATGCTGTGCTTTAGCCCTGTGTCACCAGCAAGCAGCTAATGTAGCTGATCCACAGGCCTCCATATTTGGAGTTTCTCTGTAAATATTGTGGTTGCAGATGGCAAATTGTACTTCCATATTTCACCCATTTGCTACTTGGTGTAATAGTGAAGTTTGCAAAGATGTCATTTTTCTTCTCAGATTTAAGTGTTTGTGCTGGGCACAACTGTACTGTATCTAAGCGCCTTTCAAGTTCCCTCTATTGAAACTAGAGGTGCTGTGTTTCCAGCAGCTCTTACGGAGGAGAAATCTTCATGGGTCTTTCCTATCCATGTGAATGATGTATCATCTAATTCCATTTAAACTGAGCTTTGGAGGTGCGCTTACAAATGTTTTGAAGTATAAAAGTCAAAGTCAGCTTATCATATAACTGCTTTCCAAGAGAGCTACATGTAGAAGTTTGAGGGTAAATGAAGCTGTTACATTATCTAGTCTATTCCCTTAGTTGTTAAAGGACAGTAGATTTCATACTGCTATTCCTATATTCATCTCAGCTGACTTACGCTTTGTGTTTAAGATGAAGTTGGGAAATTGCTTTATAGTAGGGCTTGTGTTGCATATAGAGGTTGTAAGTCTTCAAACTGGTTGACATGTACTCTCAGTGACATGTATTTCTGTTGCTGCAAATGCAACATGCTGCTTGCTTGTCATTAGGGGTATGTCTGGGGTTTGGGTGGATTACAGAAATCGTTTAGCAGGAGTTTCTGGACACACAAAGCAGCTGGATGCCTCTGGGGGAGCCTGAAACTTTTATGGCAATGTTTCAGATGACAAGGGCCCCTGAGCTGCAAACCCAAGTTCAGCCTGGGACAGAAGTGCCTCAGAATAAAACGTACTGTTGGCAAATCAGTTTCATCAGAGGGGGTAAGGAAAGAATATCTACAGTTTCTTGTTATACATAACTTTATTGGTGTCATCCCTTCCTGCTATGATCTGAGACTGGGCACTGAAAAGATTCTTCTCTTGAAGGTTCTTGTTTCCTCTCCTTTTAGTGCTGTTCTTGGTTGTGTTTTCATGTGGTCTGCAGTTCTCCCTACCTCCTTCTCTTGTCAGTATTTTATCTCTTCAGGACATTCTAATCCTGGTTTAGGAAGACTGTTCTTTTATTCACCCCCAGTTGTCCTGGGTTTCTGAACCTTTCCTGGTTGCCAACTAACCAGAACGCTCACAAATTATTAGAAATGTGAAGCTAGAACAAGAGGCTTATTTCTGCTCCTGACTTCTCCTCAGCTTTTGTAGCAGCTGAATGCTTGTCTTCGTTATGGTTTTGGTTGTGGGTTGCTTTTCCCCCTCTGCTTTCTGACTGGTTTGTTTTTCTTTCAGTTTGGGATGACTGATCTCTGCCTTTTCCATTCATGCCAAAGGCTACTGGTTTTGACCTCTCCTCTTTCCTTCATGCTTGACCAAAGGGTGTCAGATCTCCACTCAGGCCTATGTACTATGACTTTGAATTCAATTCTTGCTCTTCTTTACCTCATATTCTTAATTCTCTTGGTTTGCCCAATTTATACCACCTTGTGTTTCCTTTCAGCAGAACCTTTTCTCTGAAACCTTGGAGGTGTTTGTTGCTTCACATCTACAAGTTTCTCTTTTTATATTTTATGAAAAGTGCTGGTGCTTGGACTTGAGTTAGTGCCTTGATTTTTGTACCATCACTGACACCTTTGTCCAAAATCATCACCTCAGTCAACAAACCTGGTTAAGAACTATCCAGTTTGTCTACTTCTTTTGCTCTACCTCATTATTAAACTATTCCTCCTCTGTTCTCATGGTTGTCTCATCTGTGGGGTTAGTTAAAAGTCTCTCTTCCAATTTAGATTTAATCACTTATTTGGTGGTTGTTTCCTACTTCCTGATCCTCCTCTTAACTATTTCCAAGCTGCTTCCTAAATACAGCCTCTTCGGCAACTTCAGATCTTCCAAAGTGTCTTCCTTTTCCCTACTTTCTCTCACATTGTATCTTTTTAAAGTCTGTTATCAAAGTGCTAGTTTATGAATTTTCTCTTTCATGCATAACATTTGTGATTTAGTCTCTTTCAAGCATCATGATCGTGACTAAGGAAGCGATCCTGTATGTGTGTCACTTGCGTGTTTAATACTTCAGCTGAAGTTGCTCTTTAAATAAAATCGAATGTGATGTTCTGAAGTGAAGTCATCTACCTCACTGAAGTCTGTTTATGAAAAAAGAAGTCAGCCCTTGGAAGCAAACAAGTTTGATTAATTTATTGATTGTTTCTGGTTATTTATTTCCACGTTTTTCCTCTTCCAAACTCGGCATAAAAATCCAGGTTCAAAAAGCTGTCTGCTTCTAGCAATTCCTCTCTTGCTGCAGCGTCATGGGAGATATGTGAGCATACACACCTCGAGTCATTGTGCTAAAGAATGAAGAGGAGGAGCAGGAGGTTGTCTTAAGAAAAAGAGCAAGCTGTGTGAGAGTGAAAAAGCTTTGGGCCAAGTATAAGAACCTCGGGAAAGGATCCCAGTCCTGGTTGCAACCTGTCCAGTGTTTTAGGACATTGTTCAGCCTGGTCATAGGTGATGTCACAGGTCCATCTCATGGTGTCATCATGTGTCTTTCCATTGCCAGCACAGTTCAGTAGAGAGCCAAGTCTCATGGTTATGTTAAGAATGATTTTATTTGTATGGTGATATAATCCTAGGGATTGCAGATGGTGGGAAAGGGGTTTTTATGGAACCACAGCATAAAACCTTGCTGTGTCATGGGGTTGCAGGGAGCTGGTAGGGAAAATCAGGCTGAGAGCTGCTGTGTTAGTCGTGGTTGTGGGTATCTTGGCTGGGATAACTTCCTGGGGAAACCTCTTGCACAGGTACTTTATTTTTACTGAACACATCTTAAACAGGGCTGTGGCAGTAGAATGGAGAAGGTCAAAGGAAAAGGAGCTTGTAAAAGGTGTGGGTATAGTGGCACCTCTCCGCTGACTTCTCCAGCTTGTTAATTGCCTGGAAGTTGTTCGGGGCTGTTTTCTGCTTAGTGACAGGTATTTGGCATGTCCTCACCAGGTGATTACTTGAAGTAGCCAGCGAGAACTGTTTTCCATCTGCTTCTTGTCCTTCAGTTTCTGGATTTGCTGTTTCTGATGCAGCTTTCCCTTCTGCATCATTTGGAAGCAGGGCAAGGTCTCTCAGCAGGAGTAGGCTTGACTGCCCACTGGTCTCTTTTTTCCCTTTTATAATAAGAAATATTATACCCTGTCTAGTTTTGCATCCAGATTGCCTTTAGCTGTTCTTGGTTTTCATACTCTCTGCGGACTTCTGGAATTATTTGTTCAGAAGAATTGTGTATCTTGGATTGATTGGAGTAAACTGATTTGGGGGTTTTTAATATTTTTACTTACTTTCTTTGCTAGGTTTGCTTAGTTTGCTGTTGCAGTCACCTGCTTGCACCTACAAATCACTGTGGGTGAAGAAAAAGCAGCAGAGAAAAAAGATACCTAATTTTTGTTGAAGCCAGCATCCTGCCCAACATGCTGTCCACACTTACTGTTTCTATTGCTTGCCAGCACTGACATAAGTGGGACGGATGGAAACAATGATTTCATCCAGAATCTTGAAAGAAAATGGAAAGGCAGCAGGGACAGCAAACTGAAAACACTCAGTTTCTGAAGATGTGTATCCCCAGGTAAATTTCTTGCCTTTGATTAAACAGGTCAGAATTATAATGACTATCTTAAATTGCAAGCTCTGCAACTGGATGAAGTTGGAAGGCACAGTGCTACACCCTGTCAGAGGCAATGCAGCAACAGTAGCAGTAATGCTGATTGCTTCAGCCAGGCAAGCTCTTTCCTTAGAAGCTGTTGATTTCTATGCAAGTGTCTGCCTCAGAGCATAACTGAAAAATACTGCAGATTAAGAAATTAATGTTTAAAATTCATGATTAAAATTAATGCTTTTTCTCCTGCCTGCGTTGCAAAGTGTAAGACATAAACGCTGAAACATGCATCTTCTGCATCCCAGAACTGTTTCAGTTCATGCTTTTGCTTCTTGACATTGGCTTAAAAATCTGAAGTTTATACTGTAGCAATCCTAAGACAGTCTTTGTTGTAACAGAATTTATGGAATTCTTACTGTAATTACGATATTACAAACCAAAAATATCCATTCCCCTGGATATTATGAAGATGCACAAATAGAAATGTATGAAGCCACAGCTGGAAGAAGAGATGGTAAATACTTTCCTTTTAGTGAAGGAAGGTGATCCTTCATTAGAAGGAGTAGTTACTTCTTCACTGAAGAAGTAATTTCCGAGGTAATTCTCCCGGTTTGCAGGTGTGATGGTAGGTGAATTAAACATGCACAAGGTGCGAGCTGAAAGATGCGTGGCTCAGTTTGTAGACTTGAGTATCAACAGTCTGACTTTACAATGAGAGTTTCTAGAGAAGGAACAGTTTACAGCCCTAACATCTGTGGCATTAGCTCCATGCAGAGCTTTCTTGTCGCTGTTATCCTTGCTCATAAGGAGATAAATACAGGGGATTTTGTATTTATTCTTGTGTTTATTCTTGTGCTGCCCTGTACAATGTTTTTCAAGGTGTACATAGTGGAGAGATCTGACTTAGGTGGACAGAGGAAGAGAGGGGCGACCGCTTGCAATAAGAACCCAAGGGCTGAGACCTAAAATCTAAGCAGTATCCTTCTGTCTAATGAGCTATAAATCTAGCAAAGGAAGATAGAGTCCAAGCTGAGCTTTATTTTTCAGTTTACCAAAAATACTAATACCCTGGTTGGGTATACTTGGACCAAAAGAGAAGAATGCACTCACATTTTCATTGAGAGTCTTTAACTCTGTCAGACGTTTTTCCAGTAGTGCCTGTCTCACCTTCAGATAAATATTATTATGTTTTTTTGAAGTCCTGTTCTGTTCACATTGCCAGTAATATGCATTTCGCATTCAAAAGGTGCTTTTTGAAGTGAGTGTCATTAGAAGGACACCCGTTTTCAGGAGGTTACATGTAGTCTTCTGTGCTAATTTATAAAACACTTTGTAAGACATCACAGCTTTTTCTGTCAGGAGTTGTCCATGTATCTGCAGGACAAACATCAGCTGTTAATGACAGAAATGTGGAGTAAAACCTCACTATTGAAGAGCACCTTTTGCTGCTATTTTTTACCCATTAGCAGCCTGGGCAATAAAAAACAGGCCACTTGGGAAGAGCTAGGCATGTGTGAGGGTCCCCCTCCAGGTGGGCACTGCAGGGTCAGTGTGCTTGAGAGAAACTTTTCTTGATGGAAAGGAATGTGCATAATCTACTGTAAGTATAACATGGACCTCTGTACATTTCCCCAGCTCTAGGCTTTCATGGCATGCTGAAAGGAGAGGAGAGAGGAATTACTTTACTTTGTGATAACTCCTTGGAGTGTGAGGGTGCTTTCCAGCCTGTACCCTCTTGTCATGCTTTGGCCAGCACTGGGCAGTTGTGCTCTGCAGGTGAAGGAGGAGTTGCAGAGACAGTTCTGGAGTGCAGCATCCGTTATGCTGTGAGTGCTTCACAGTACAACTGTACCCCAGGGGTCTCTGCCAGACTCCATCCCTAATAACTGACACGTTTCATCCTGCCTCTAAAACTTGGCAGAGGAAACCCAGTGGGAGAAAAAACAAGTAAGCAAATTTTCCCTTTTGAGGCAGGGATGGTGAAAGGCTTGGTTATCCTTGTTAGCTTCCTGGGGGTGCAGGCAAAAGGCCTACCTTAGTGGAGAAGTGTCAGAGATGGCTTGTCTCATGATGTTTACAAGTCCTTTTAGATGTCACTGTAAGTGCTCTTGCTTTTAGCTGGTAGAAGTGAAGGCCTGTCAGGGAAGGAAAATGCCTTCTGATGTTTCTGGGTAACTATTTTATTAGCTGCTAGCTTCATAGTATACACTTGGATGACTTAGCTGAAGAAAATTAGTACACCTGAGACTTTCAGTCAGTCTTGTATTCGTTTAGAATGAAAAGTAGTTTGATCAGCTTGTGTAAAAACATATCCATCCTTTTTTCCTCTCAAAAGATCAGTGCTCTCCCTCAGGAAAGAAATGAAAGCTGCTCCTGCTTCTATAGCGATTGCTTCTGATTTCCAGAGCTTCAGAGCAAAGTGCAGCTGTGTCATTGTATCTTCAGTGTGACACATCATTCTGAGGTGAGAAAATGAGAGAAGCGTTTGGCTTCTTTAAAACTGCAATGGGCATTAAGAGGGGAGCAGTTGTGTTGACCCCTCTTCAAACGGGGCACGCATCCACTGCAGTCGCATGGACTGGGACTTGGTAACCAGTTAGTCATCTATAAAACTTCCTTAATGAATCACAGAGGAGCAGCGTGACCTACCACGCTGACATGGGACAAATTCCCATCTCTCTACTGCCACTTGCTCACTGAAAGGCCTTGGCAAGCCACTTCCTTCCCTTTCCCTCGTGCTCTGCAGCTGGAACCCATCTGAGAGCAATCCTTACCCTACAGGGATTCGGGGAAGTGGCGAGTGCTACATAAGTGCTAAGTATTGCTACTAAAACTATAATGTGTCAGGTAATGCAGATACATACATCATCTGCCCTCTTCAGGCACTTGACTGTTAGCCTTAAGTCTCGGCACACTGAAAACGTGCAGGATATCAGGTACAATGACACCCTTCAGTCCTGAAATTACTTGTGTCTTCAAGGTCAGATTTGGTGACTTCAATATCTGTTTCACAGCTGCAATACCACGTTTTGGCCAAATGGTGATAAATAAGAGTGTAACTTGTTTGTAATTCCTTCTCTGTCTTCCTAAATATTTTGTTTCTTGGGAAGCTGATGCTGCTATGAACACATTGAATTTGCAGCATTCTGCTTTCCATATGTAAATGTTTATATTTAAAATTGCCAAGACTGCAATGCAATAAATATATCCCTATAACTGTTTGCTTCAAAGCATGTTTTTTTTCTGTGCTCTGTCAATATACAGTGATGAAGCTGCTACTGCAGCATTTAGGACAGATGCTGGGATGTGGAGACTGCCAGGTTTAAATGCTAGCACTGCTGCCTACTCCCATGACTGGGGGGAAACCAGTCACTTGTGTGTTCAAAAGTGTGTTAATCTATAAAATAAGATCATTATACATGTCCTTTAGAGGGGCAGAGGGGAGGTGAACTTCATGTTGAATGTGAGAACTATTGGCCTGATAACTCCAAGGTCTGTTACCTTAGAGTGTTGTCTTCTGCTGTGCCATCAGGAGATGGTTTTCCAGGCATCAGGGAGGTCCAGAGCCAGCATCCAAGCATCCTGCCCAGCATGTGCTTTGCCAACAGGGAACCTGACTTCCAGGAACCTTTTCATTCCCATGGTAAATGATGCAGATGCAGAGATGGATGTGGCTGCCCAGGGAGGTTGTGGAGTCTCCTTCCCTGGAGACATTCAAAACCCGCCTGGACGCATTCCTGTGTAACATTATCTAGGTGTGCCTGCTCCGGCAGGGGGATTGGACTAGATGATCTTTCGAGGTCCCTTCCAATCTCTAACATACTGTGATACTGTGAGATGGTAACATACCCATGCTGTGGAATTAAGATGTTTTCTAAAAGGATTAATTCCCATTGCAGCCCAGGAGCCGTTTAAAGAGAGCAAAATCTGTGGTTTAAAGGCAGGAGGGGCAGTATGAGGATGAATGTAATGAGGAGGATCAGACAGAGAACTCACAGAAGAGGTCTGCAACCCATTGACTTTCATTTGCATTTTAAAAGTGCTGTACACTGGGAGTCTGCCCTGTCTTCCATGTGTATGATGTTTCCCTGGTGTCTTACAAGATGATTTACAATCAGTGTGGCAGTAAACTCTTACTCCTTTGGATTGCAGTTGTGTCTGTTTAATTTACAAGTCCAGAGGACATGAGTTTTCCTTTGATATTCATGCAGGTGCTTAAGGGTTTGTGCTCAGACACCTGCCTAAATTGGAAGTCAAAGCTGTCGATTAAACTGCAACAGTTGTACTCACAAGCTGTTGGGGAAACAAGTCCTGTACTGCCACAGAAAAAAACCCTTTCCTGAGCTTTTCTCATTGTGTTTTAGTTCATTTTATATATATATATTTATTTATAAGCACTGACTTTTCTAGTGTGGGACGGTCTGTGAGAACACGGTACCACGTCAATTAGAAGCTTCTGTGTCCTAGGCTGATGTAGTAGATTGGAGCAATTTGGCCCTTCTTGTGCTGCTGGGGGTGAAGGCTGATGGCCAGAGTAGCTCCTGGTGGGTGTGAAGAGCTCACTCACCCACTCCACCAGGCTGTAGTAATGTCTTATATTGCTCCACCTGCTTGTAAAGCAAAGAGCTCTGCTCTGGCAAGTAACTGTGTGGGTTTTTCTGCATGCAGGTGACACATCTGAGTGTGTTTAAGCAGATGTTCTGATAGCCCAGGAGAGTATTGCTCAAATTAAGGAAAGATGATTGCTGGAGTGGGGAGGAAAAGTCACAGATTGCAGAGTTGATTTTAGTGCTTTCTTGGTGTTCTATAGAGCTTTCTCCTCATCTTCCTGATGTTATTCTGTCCCTGTTTTGAGAGGAGAATTGAAATTCTTAGCGAAAACACAGGGGAGGAGACGTCCTCCCGCCTGTGGGAAGTTACACCTGTTCTAGCAATTACCCCCCCCCAGCATTATCAAATGTTGCCTGAATTCTCTCAACAATTCTCAACTTGGAGTTGTATCTCCTTGCTGTGAATGATTTATTAGCCCAAACAGCAGCTTGTTCCCCACAGTTTCTTATGAGCCTGGGAGATCTTGCTCATCTTGGCGTTTACAAGTCTGTCCATAACACAGACCAGCGCTTAGGTTTGAGTGTCAGGTTTTCCACAGCTTTGCAGTCCTCAACAACTTGAACACGACAGTGTGTAGGAAATGAAGTTTTAATGATTCAGGTAAGTACGTTGCTGGTTCCCATGTTTGTTTTATGGGTCAGTTTGGGTGATACTGAGCAAGTATCTGAATAATTAAATTGGAATCATAGAATGGTTTGGGTTGGAAAGGACCTTAAGATCATCCAGTTCCAACCCCCCTGCCATGGGCAGGGATACCTCACACTAGACCATGTCACACAAGGCTCTATCCAAGCTGGCCTTGAGCACTGCCAGGGAGGGATCATTCACCAGTTATTTGGTCAACCTGTTCCAGTGCCTCGCCACTGGAATCATTATATCCACTGTCCGTTCACTCAGAACCCTAAATTGAAGAGCACCACATGGCAGTGATAACTGTGATTGCACCGCTCTGCCTCGGATCTGCTGGAACTCAGTGCAGTGTTTGTGAAGCTCTTCCAAGATAACTGCATCCGTTTCCTTCACCACCCTGGGCAGAGGAGGCAGCTTGCCACAGGAAGAGGTAATTGTTTGCATCCTGATGGCTGCTGTGAGGATCGTGCTCTGTGTGTCCCTGCCACTGTGCTGCCTCGTGCTTGGGAAGTGGAGGATGCTGAGGTAAGGCTCTGTGTGTCCTCTCTAACAGCTGCGTCTTGCTCCATGCAGGGCCTACACAGGTCTTGCTTTGAGGGAATCCTACTGCTGTGTATGCAGGTCCTTTCTGAAGGTGGGGTTGGAAGAGTGAATAGGTAGATCCTTTATATGTGCAAAATGACCTGTGCCAACGCCCAGAGGCTTTTACAGCTTCTTGTTGATGCTCTGGCCTCCTCTGGGACAGCTCCAGATCCCTCAGACCCTATTCTGCTGCTGCCAGTCTGAAACAGCGGAGGACCCAGCCCCAGTACTCTGTCTGAGGAAGCTCGAGGCAGGAGATGGATGGGCACAGTGGGGGTTGAGGTGTGTTCCTGTTCTGTCTGGGGGTCCTCTTCTTTGGGAAAGCATTGGGGAAACTTTGAAGGTACTGGACTTGTCTCTTCCATGGGCACTAAATGCTCAAAAGCAGTTGTCCAAAGAATCCCCTATGTGTGACAGCCTTTCAGGCTGCTTTCTTCACCTGGGAGTCTTGGCCAGATCGTAGAATCCCAGACTGGGTTGGGTTGGAAGGGACCTTAAAGCTCCTCGAGTTCCAACCCCCTGCCATGGGCAGGGACCCCTTCCACTAGAGCAGCTTGCTCCAAGCCCCTGTGTCCAGTCTGGCCTTGAACACTGCCAGGGATGGGGCAGCCACAGCTTCTCTGGGCACCCTGTGCCAGCGCCTCAGCACCCTCACAGGGAAGAGCTTCTGCCTAAGAGCTCATCTCAGTCTCCCCTCTGGCAGGTTAAAGCCATTCCCTTGCCCTGTCCCTACAGACCCTTGTCCCAATCCCCTCTCCAGGTTTCCTGTATCCCCTTCAGGCACTGGAGCTGCTCTCAGGTCTCCCCTTCAGGAGCCTTCTCTTCCCCAGGCTGACCCAGCCCAGCTCTCTCAGCCTGGCTCCAGAGCAGAGCTGCTCCAGCCCTCCTAGCACCTCCACGGCCCCCTCGAAGACCCCCCCGCAGGTTATGGGTGATGCCGGGCGCGCTCTGCCGGGCCCTGCGCCTGCTCTGAGCAGCAGAAAACCGCTGCTGCTGTCCCGGGGGAGCGATGGGAGCGCCCCGAGCGGAGCGCGGCCGTGCGGGGCCGGGCTCTGCGCTGAGCCCCGGAGCTCGCCCCTTCCCTCCGCTTCCACGAGGTGGCAGTAGAAGGAAAGGAAACGCGTGGCAGGCAGCGTTCCGCAGCACGTCAGTCTGGAAGGGACCCCGGGTCATCCGCTCCAACCGTTCTAGGCAAGGCCTGACCTAGAGCAGATGTCCCAGCACCCTGCCCTGCCGAATCTTAGACGTGTCCGGTGTTGGGGAGTTCACCACTTCCCTGGCAGATTATTCCGATGGCTGTTACTGTGGACAAATCTTCCTCCTGTGTCCAATCAGAACCTCCCCAGGATTAACTCGTACCCATCACCCTTTGTCTTTTCCATGTGACCCCTGTAAAAAGGAGTTATCTTCTTTGTGGCCACCCTTTACATACTGAACATGGTGATAAAGTCACCCCTGAGCCTCCTTTCCTTAAGGCTGAACAAGCTTAGATCTCTGTCTCTCCTCCTGTGTCTTCCGAGCAGGTGAAACACCACCGGATCTGTCACAGGGGCTGTGCAGACACAAGTCTGAAGACTTTGCTGAGAAGCAGCCCCTAGCAGAGGGGACCATTGCTGGACCAAGCTGCAGGAGCAGCAGCGTGGCTCCCAGGTAACTGCTGTCTGTGTATTAGAGTAGCAGGAGCCCTGTAGCCATCCAGTGTGGATGATGGCCATGGGTGGTAAAGTGTTGACTGTGGGAGGAGAGCAGGATCTGCTTGATGATGGGTGTACTAGAGCATGTCTGGAATAGTGACCGCTAGCAGATGCTGCCCAGGCTGTAAAACAGTGCTCTGTGGGTATCCACATGTTGTCATGTATTTACAGGCAGAAATCATGTACAATTTATGCATGATGCTGAGGAATAAATCATTTAAAGTAATATGCTTTGGGTATATGCTTCTGTGCTAGAGCTCTCTGTCAATGCACCAGCTTTGGAGAAGGAAACAGCCCCTTTTCTGTTCTGCTGTTTTGGGGGATGAGGCTCAGGTGCAGTAAGTTTTACTCGTCAGAGCACGGTCAATGGAACAATCGTGACGTTTTGATCAGGAAAAGGATGTGAGAGTTTGAGGGGTAAGACTGATGCTATTGTGCCAATGGCATAGAGCAGCAGGAAGGATGGCAAACAGGATAGTGATACTGTGCCAGATGGAATGGTGCTCTGGCTGTAGAGCCTGGAATCAGGTGTGATCTGCATTGCCAGCCTGAACCAGGTCCTTGATGTAACTTGCCCTAAAAGCAGCCCAGTGGTGTGACTTGGAATCAGCTCCTGTCTCTTCCAGATCACCATTGGCATTCAGGGTGTTGCTTGCATTGTAGTAATGTTTGCCTGCACATAGTCTAGTTTACAGCAGTGCTTTGCATTGGGTTTGCCCACCCTCCTCATGTGCTGACGCTTTTATACTAGTGAGATAGTATTAATGAATTCATTGTAAAAGCAGCCGTGTGCTTGTCGTTCCTTGTTGGGTCAGGGTGCTCTGAAATCCCCCATTCCTCAGTTTGCCGTTGTAACTAAAAACACAGGCCCCTAGAAGAGGCTTGTGCTGTCTTTGACTGTTCAAGACATGGCAAATGTTAGTGCAGCAGAGTGAATCGCTTGCAGAAAGCCATCCTCTGTCCCAGCCTCACATCTATTACCAAGTGTAAACTCATGAACAAAGAGCTGGTGCTTGCCACAGTATCCAGGGTAAGGGCTTTCAGAAAGTGCTGCAGGCTGACAAGGGAAGATTGCAAGAGGCTGCAGCCCCTGACCTCAATAAAGGCTTCAAAGGAAACTCCTGAAAAATTGTTTTTGCAGCACAAAAAGAGAACTCCTCTTGGTAAAGCAGCAGCCAGCAGCCAGTGCACTTTTAATAGCTGAAACCACGTCAGGGCTTCTGCTGACTGGGTGGAAACGACATATTTACTTTGCATGTAGGTGCTGTTCTGTAATGTCTTTTTTTGCTCCATTAAGAGGACTTGATGCTCACAAGATGAAGAGATGAAGGTACCGGCTGAACCCCCCCCCCCCACTGCAGCGACCGAGGGAAGGAGGCGCTGGGGAGCAAGAGCCAAGTGAGTGCTGGTTCCTGCGGTGGGCTGGGGTGCTGGAGTCCCAGTGCCCAGAGAGAGAGGAGACCCTGAGGAGCTCCTCACCAGCTCAGCCACCTTCCTCCGCGGTGCCCCTGGCTGTCCCTGCAGTGGGAGCACACAGGCAAGGCAGGGGGGCTGAGCCGGCCCAGGGCTGTGCAGTGCCGCTCATACAGCGGGTGTGCTGCTTGCTTGGCCCTGGCCACAGCTTTTGGCTGTTTTCCTCCTTGCCAGCTTGTGGCTCCCCCGTGTGTCAGGGGTGTGCTCCCTCACACACCAGGTCATTCACTTCGGCTGCAGCACTCTTCTCTCATCAAGCTGCACGTCCTGCAAGAGCCAGACCCACTCTCTGCCTGTGCATGGGATTGTGTCCCACTGGACTTCATTCCCAAGGCTGAGAACCATCACTGCAGAGAGGCTGCTCGTGGTAAGGGGGAGACCAGGGCAGCTCACCTGGCCTGAGCAGTTTGTCTCTTGTCCTCCCTCACCTTCTGCCTGCTGCCAGCCCAGGCTTCAAACATGGGCCATGGGCAGCTGCCCCTCGCTGCAGCCAGTGGCACAGGCAGAGCAGGCAGCTCCCCTGACATGTTTTCCCAACCCTTTTTATCACAGGTACTTAAGGTTTCCCATGAGCTGCAAGCCCCAGTGTAAGGAGCAGAAGGTGACAAGCAGCTGGTTGGGCTCCTTCCCACAGCCCAAAGGTGGCATCCATGGAACAGAGATAAGTACAACTGCCTCCTATCAGTATTCACTCTGCTCAATCCACCCAGTGCTGCTGGGGACCCAGAGGCCAGGAGAAGGAAGTGACAGTGTGACAGTCATACATATGGGACAAAAATGGAGCACTAGGTAGGGAGATTGATGTGGATCAAATTGGGCTGGAAAATCACCGAAGACCAGGTGATTTTAGGAACATTTGTGTTTGGGAAGTTTAGGAAGCTCAAGGTAGAGGCAGACGCTTCCTCCTCTCCTTTTTACACCTTGGTGGCACTCAGAAGGATGTGGTTCCCTGAAGGGAAGGGACAAGAGGTGAACAGAGGCAAGGGCAGGGAGACACCTGAAGGAATGGCTTTTAGGAATTTAACCCTTAGTGTTCTCTCATCCAGGATTTTGTTTGCAACTCAAAAACAGGGAAAGGTTTTGGTAACCTCATAGTATCACCAACAGTTTGTTAAAAGACTAATTGCCAAGTAGCTTATGCATGTGGGACCATTAGTAATTCTGTAGCTATGCAAATTAAAACAGTGATGTATGATTTATAGCTTTAATAATGTTCTGAAGGCTCTTAAATTTTAATCACTTGCAACATCCTTTTTAATATTCAATTACTTTATTAACTAATTAGGTCACTTGCTGAAAAAGCACATAAGGCTGGTGCTATTTTAATATCAGCTGAAGATCACAAAATACCTTTGAAATGGTGTAAATGGTTTATTTATTTTAAATAGATCATTAAGATGCTATAATTAATAAACCAGTTACAGAAAGAAGACAAGAAATTGATAGGTGCCCAATCACAATAGCAGTGGCTTCTCTGCTTACTTTATAAATGGTCACAGGGATGCTGAACTGTGTGAATGTGGCCACTGAAGCACCTTCCTAGATAATTCGTATTCAGCTGAAGGGATAAGGCTCAAGATATGCTTGGTTCATTATAGATGCTTTTTGTATGAATTTGGCTTTCTATTGATAAAAGCTCCACAGATGACCTTGAAAAGTTAAAGTGTTTGAAAGGACAGCCCTCCTTTGCTGCCTGCTCTTTTATCTGCCTTGAAAAAGATAAAACCATAACATCATAGTCCTGCTAATGCTGGGCTGAAGGCAGAGCTCTTGCGGGAGGGAAGGTGGGTGCCTAATCCATGACCTATCTGCTCCACTCAGCATGGGTGAGCACTTGTTCCTGCCCAGCCATAGGGGCTGTGGATTCACAAGGATAGAAAATCATACCCCTGCAAAACCCACACTAGTGCTTGGCTGTAGTGCAGAGCTTTACACTTCCAGCTTACACCAACCCTTGATGTAAAACCTGAAGTTTGAGAAGCTAAATTTGTCACCAGCGTGGCTGAAATGGGCTTTGAATACTTTTCTAGTTTAAAACTTAGTAATTAAGGGTAAGATAATTCCTCCAGTAGTATTTAAGTCAATCTATTTAACAGATTTTGGCTTAGATTACATCAATGTGATGACACACAGTGCAGTAGTTTTCTCTTGCAAAGTTGCTAGAAAAGATCTGCAGTAATTACAGAGCATCTTCCGTGCTACCATTTTCATAATGAAAACCTCGAAATCAGGGGGGGCAAAAAGCATAACGCTACAGCAATCTTTCTGCTAAACATATGGGTTCCCTTTACAAGTGAGATACAAAGAAAACAATTCCAGATCTCAATTCACAAGGAGTTTGCTAGGGTCTAACACACCTATGGTCCAAATCTGGCTCTGAGGCAGTGTCCTGGCATGATACAAGGCTGCTACTCTACTTTCCTAGAACTAAAAATAAAAGCTACCCCTGTTGCAGGTTTACTCAAGAGTTGACAGTAACTTGTGCCATTAGTGTGGCTTAAGATGAAATCAGAGCTTTTCTCTTTGGAAAATTCTACCTCATTATTTCTCATCAAAATGATGCTCCCTGCTACACGAGGCTGCTGTTCAGCAAAGACTGTATCCCCTGAAAGGAAGAACCTACTGGACTAACTTGGGCTGGGCTAGAGAACTGTGCAGATGGAATGAAGATGCCTAAAATATTGCTAGATCTAGTTCACATTTTCTGGGAGCTGCCACAGGAATTAAAGGTGCACAACATACAAATACAGGACACCAAACATTGCTGCAAGTTGGAACAACATATGATACTACTACACACCTTGGAACAAGTGCAGCTACAACTCTTCAGGGGTCAGAGATATTTACATAGTCAAAGGAGGTAAGTGTCATTGGTTTTAAGTGTTTATTTCACCCTACAACACTGCTGTTGTACAACATGGCTCCAGGGCTGTTCCGAGTCTCCTTACAAAGCCCCAGGTCTCTGTCAAATAGGTGCATTTTTATCTCATTCCTGTAACTTCTCCCCAGTCATTTATACACGACTGATTCCCATGTTGCTCAAATCATTTGTGTAGAAAAACCCACACCCTCCTCTGTCAAACCAGAATCGACTAGCTGGACCTGCAAATAAAAGGTGACCAGAGCCTCAAACACAAGTGGTACCGGGAGAAATAAGGAGACAAAACTCAGCAGAAACCACCCTCAGAGGTTTGACTTTAGGATCTTAAAGGTCTTTTCCAACCTAGTTGATGCTGTGATTGTGTTTGAGAGCCCAACGGCTGTAGCAGCCTCCTCTTCCGTGGGTACCCAGGAGCTGTTAACCTCCCCGGCTCGATTCAATGTGACGGTGACACTTCACAGCACATTGCATCCAATCTCATTTGAGGCTGACAAAGATTGTTTCTGTTTTATATCTACTGGTTTATTAATGGCCTACAGCCTCTTAAGCAGATGCATATTCATTAGATAGCCAGCTGTTAGGAGGTTCCCAGATGTCAAAAGTAGCTCTGTCTTGGAATGCATTTTTTCCCCCCCCCCCCTTACTGTAAAACAAAGTAATTGTAGCTCTATTAAAGAGCCAGTTAATTACTGAACCAATACCTTATGGCATACTTAGAAAAAAAATAGGATCTGCAAATTTGTGAGGAGTAAAGGCATGTCTGAAAACAGATGAGCTGAGCCTTCACTGTGCTGTACACATAGATGGAGATACCTGGAGTACCCCACGTAAGGAACCCTCAGCTGAAGCCATCCAGGGATACACCAAGTTCTGCAAAGGTACTTTCTTAATTTTCCACATGCTGCAAAATTTCTCTTACCTCTTCTCCTTCCTGAACAGTGGATGCAGAAGCATATAAAAACTGAAAGCGAGACACATCTCATGTTTTAAAGGTCATTTACACAGAGAAGCAAACTTCCACAGCATCCCAGCTAGATCAAGCTGTAACCAGATCATTGAACAAGCTGTACAGATTGACTTATGGATTCCACAGGACATCCTCTTCAGTCTCACAACATTAACCAGGCTCACCTAGTTGTCTTTGCAACTTACTATTTTTTTCTTTTCAGAAAATCATCCAACGGTTTGCAATGGGAGGGACCTTGGCACGGGGTCTGGAACCAGATGAGCTTTAAGGTCCCTTCCAACCCAAACCATTCTATGATTCTGTACTTAAGTTTCCAATTCTCTCCTTCATACTTTTAGTTTTTGTCAGTCAAATCTGTCAGCAAGTAGGTGGAGCTGTACAGTAAGTGACTGTTCACTGTGCTGACAGTTCTGAGTACTAAGCAAAAAGAAAGAAGTTTTCCTTGCAAATGTTTTGCTTAAAATAAGGACTTTTACTTTGGTCAGTGACCATTCTGGAATGAAACCTGGGGGGAAGAAAAAAGGTATTTAAAAAAAAAATAAATCACATCTCCATTAAAAGCTTTAATCTGAACCAAGCAATGCTCCTATAAAATGTCATATGCTATAAAAGTATTTACAGTCATGCACAGAGGAACATGGAGGCAATTTTGTAGAGTAACTCCTGGAGCAAAGGCCTCTGAGAATAAAAGTGTCTTTAGATATTTGTTATCCTGTTATAGCTGGTATCACCTTGAGTATACAATGCCTGCCTGCATTATGTAAACACGTCATTGATAAATCCCTCCCCCACCTCCCGTCAGCTCTGTCAGACCGTTCCTACCTGACAGCTATAGCTGAAACAGATGCTGCTATAAATACCCTTGTTTAGCTGGTTTGAGTATAATTTCTTTTGTAGAACATGGTGGATGCTCCAGTTAGCACTGAACTTGCACCTGTGCTGGAATTTATTACTCCGTTGTACACAACAAGATGCATTTTTTAAATGATGATATAAAACACACACACAGGGGTGGGTTCTGATGCCCCTTTCTCCTCTTCTTCAGTTGAGACATCCTCTACAAAGGATTTAACTAACTGAAGTGAACTGTTATTCAGTTTAAGAGCTGCAGAAGCCAGAGAAGGTAAAATTTACCTCTTATGACCAGTTGGTTCCCTCTATTTGCTCCCTGCAGGCTCCAAACTCTCCTGACAGTTTCTGCTTTTCAGCTCTGTGTGAAGATTATTCAACTAAGCTGGCAATGGTTACAAGGCTTACAGTTGGGCTTCTGAACCTCATCGACTTAGGAGACTAACCATGGTAACATAAGCATATGCAGGCTTCTGGGCAGTTCAGTTACAGCCAGACCTGGCTATAAAAATGAAGAAAGGAGTTATATTAGGCAGCAGCCAATAAATGGTAGATCTGTCACTATTCACACAGTAGCTCATTTGTAATTTTACGTTGGATGGTAACTTCTGTTTTTAATATGCTACTTTCCTTATACCTGAAATGTCAGATATAGAAACATTTTATAACCATCTTAAACCAGTTCACTATTGTTTCAAGCAAACACAACCCACTTTATATTTGATCTTTATCTAAAGCTGTAAACCATATTCTGCTAAGTGTTGCTGCCTGTGATCATGTCCTTTAAGGGGGTTGGGGGGGGGAGAAAGAATGGGATAAAAACTTTCATGCAACAGGCACTAGTCAATGCACGTTAAAGATACATGGGGAGGCAGCTGGCCTACGTGCTGAAGGAATCATTCTGGGTTTTCTTTTCTGATGTTTGTTTTGATTCAAAGGATGTCCTTAGTTCTCATCCACCTGCAGCCAGCCTGCCTGGCTGAAAAAAAAACAACTCTTCTTTTCACACTCCAAACACCCTCCTTTATATACGATATTGATCCATAAGATAACTATGCTAGAGGCAGTAAATCAGTTCAGTACTACAACTGCTCCATAAGCCCATGTACCCTTGACTGGGATATAATGGACACAACCAAAAAGATCCACTGTAAACTGAGCAAGTGTTTTCCACAGGAGTTATTCTAACCCCTGACAAGTATGCTTCTATAATTAATCTCTTGATTGGAAGCTAAATCGCTGGCTCCTTTGAAGAGATGTGAGCAACCTAAACAAGGATGTGATCTTTCAACACAAAGCCAACTATTTAACCAGCTAAACTTACCTTAAGGACAACATCATTAACAGACTCACCCTACCCTTCCAAAAACCTTCTAAAGACTAGTGAGAAGCACTTTACCCCTTCAGTACGGCTAAGACAGCAACACTGACTACAGGTTTAGTTTTCCTTGTCACCCATCTACCTCCCCAGGAACGAGCTTTATCCCCACCACAATTTTGCATATATTGAACCAGTTTGAGTCTTCCCAGCTGTTACAATCAGAGGTTTTGAAGATGATTATTCCATATAAGTTTAAAGGTTTCAGAACAGGAACCAGAGCGATCTTTCCTACTCAGCCGTTAAAGCTTGCCTTGATTACTTTGATGTAACAACACTTGAAAGCTCCTATTCTTTGAAACTAATTTAAACACATTGAATTGTTGAAAGATTAAAAACCGCAGTCAGCTAATTACACTCACTCTCATCTCTTATTCAGCAAATGAATCACTTTTCATTACCACTTAGCTGAAGTACATGAATTTCTGCCTAATTAGAAATGTTGTAGATGGAGCATTAGCAAGGCTGGAGCAGGTCAGGATATCTTGCCTGCTTCATTTTTAATTCCTAACAGTAGAGGCAGATAGGAAAGGCTTCAGATAAGAAGTCATTAAACAATTTTAAATTATTTATAAAAATTACTTTGCCCAAATTATAATTATTTTTTTTTCCCCAAATGCTCTCATAAACGTCAAATGGAATGAAAGGAAAAGCAGCCCAACATTGATTTTAATGAACATTTTAATGTTATGTATAACAGAACATTATGAATACAATGGAAACAAAGTTTTATCAATTTAATAATAAAAAAGAAATCCAACGTAAGAAAAGGGAGGCAATAAATTTCATACCTATAGTATAGTGCTTATTCTTAACGATGTTCCTGGCTTGTGAATATAACGATGTCTTTGTATTCCAGATTCTAGAATCATGATTCATGTGAACTTAAATGCAGAATTACAGAAGGAAAAACAAAAACCCCCAAAACCTTAATTCATTCTTTTGTTTTCAGTAAATCAGTAAAATCTTTTGACTGCTACAGGTTTCCTTTATTAATATATATATATTTTACTCCTCTATTGGATTCCACAGCTGCTAATGCCATATTTACACAAAAGAATCTGTGCAATAATTGTTGTATAAAAGCCAAGATCCAATGCTGTTGGGTTAGGTGGGTTTATAGAATTACATAATTGAAGTGTAATTCACCTTTACTGGTTTTGTCATTATGCAAAATAAAGTGTTTTTTTGCCTTTTGATTGCTGCTGCTGCCCTAAGCCAGTGGCTCCACAAGGATACTGGTGGTACAAAGGATGCTAAGTGCCACTGTAAAAGAACTGCAAGAAAGTGCATTTTCTGAAAGGAAACCTTCCAACAGATCTTGGATAAAGCTTTCCCCAGACTTGCACTGGATATCAGTTATAACATTAGAAGCATGTTAAGACCCCAAAAATCTTGATCACCAAATTGCTGAGAGAGGATTTTTACAATAAAAATTTGGGTATCATAGCAGTGTGGCTGGAATATTAGCAAAAGTATATATACATTCCAGGTCCCTTGGAATTAGCCATAATCACATATGTAAGCCATTTTTTGGACAAAAATATATATTCTTATAAAAAACTGATCCTAGTACTTGAGTGACTTCAATTGTGGACTCTCTGTGATAGTAAACGGAATGATCCAATTATGACAAAGCGATCAGGGAGAGGGGGGAAAGAAAGTCAAGCTCTTCAAGAAAAAAGAAAGGTATAAAATTAGATTCAAACATTGTTACCCAAACCCCATTTCCAGCCTTCCATCAAGCCTCAAAGTTAAAACTGGTTCTTCTACGTAGGAAAGGTTTTTGATGGTCTCAATAGAAATTAGTTTGCAAAATCATCTAACATGTTCCTTAGAAGAACCTTTCACCTCTCCAGAATCTGAACACTAGTTATTGAACACTTAGAAAATAGCTTTTGGTTCTTTATGTAGACACTTTAACTGATAAAAGAAAATAAAAAAAAGCAGTATTGATCAGTGTTTTCCCTTCCCCAGCTATATTTGTGCAGCTAAAAATCCTTCATTCCATCTGCCCATGTATTAATTTTCTTTTATTTGATTTATTTTACAATCTTTATTTGCTAAAATTGGCAAAATTTGCAAAGGCATCTTGCTTGGGTTGTACAGTCCCAGGAGTCAGAGAGGTCATAGCAATATTGGGTATTCCCATTCCTATTGTGCCCGTCAAACCCATTCCTGTAGCTAACACTCCCATGTTCATGTTCATTCCCATCATTCCCTGGTTCATCATAGGCGTGGGTCCCATGGAGGTCATTCCCATCGTACCTGACATCACACTGGGCATTCCCATCCCCACAGGAATGGGCCCTCCCATCAATGGGCTTGTCTGGGGTCGAACAGGTGTTATGCTCGGTGGAGAACTGAGGTTCACGGCTGCGAAGTTCTGAGTCATGACATTCATAGGTTGTTGTGTATCTGCAAAGAAGAGAACAAATGCAAAAATCATTACCCAGAATCTGATGCTGAAGGTGCTCATGTATTTTTAGTAACTTATGTAGTAACTGCTGTGAAGAAAGATTATGATGGCCAAAAATGTGAAATGTGGCTATTTCACTTGTGTGCCTGCTTTCTGTGTGAAGACTCAGATAAGTTTTGTGAGAGTTTTAAGTAGCCTTTTATAACAATACACACTACTATGCATATTCTAGAGATCAGGAAGCCTGAAATCAAGATGCAGCAATGGTACAAACTCTATAGTAAAAACATGCACAGGTAACAGCTTCCTAGCATATCAGTCTCCATTTAGAAAATACCATGTGTGTTAGAACCATTGCAACGGTTTAAGAAACAATTACGACTAACTGTAGGAAAACAGTAATTTTCAGAACACCCCATCTCAAGGACAACCTGCTAAACACATACAGGACTCTGCATGCAAAACAGTGCAATAATTACTTACTTTGTTGCTGCATCATGGTATTAAGTGATGGCTGCTGGGGTTTGGAAGGCTGCATCCCAGGTACTAAATTGTCCAAACTGATATTTACACTGGGATCTGACCAAGTTGAGGGTAGAGTTTTGCTTGCATTCTTCTGGACCATCTCTGTGCTTGCATTATAAAGAGTGTTAGGCTTCGGCATCATAGTGTGCACGCTTTGCAGAGGCTAGGAAAGAAAAGTTTGTTGGGATCTGCTTGAAATAACTTACCAACAGGAATCAGAACTAAACAACAAGTAATAGCAACAAAACAATAAAAAGGCAATGAGATTTTTAGCCATGAAATCAAGCTCTTCCAAAGCAGTATTTCCATGTGCTGTTATGCCATCAGAGCACAATATCTTCTAAGCTAGCATTAAGCTCCTGTATCAGTATGTGGAATGACAGTGATCATTTGCAGTCAAGTTCTGAACTCAGACATACTGACTTTTTTTCCTCCTAACACCAAATTGACCAGTTACGGTTTCCAAGAAACACTCTCCACTGAAGCAGGCACTTCTGTGTTTTGGAGAACAGACCAGTCCTCCCTTCCACCTACTTGAGACTGGAAACCTGTAACATCTGTGGAGGATGGCTTTAAGGTTTAAAATATGAGCCTAGTCTTTCCCAACAAAGCAGCAACACTTCATAGAGCAATGAGGACCCCTTCAGAGAAGACTAGCTTAAAATAGGCTTTTCAATGACATCTGAAACCTTTTCTTTTTAGGAGGCTGCTCAAACATTTTTGGACAAAACTTTCTTACAAAATAATGACCACAACATCCAAGCCACTAGGTATGGGTTCCAGGAGCGGAACGGATTCATTTTCAATGTTGTGGTTAAGGAGAAGGGAAAAGATTAACTGAGGAAGGTCATTAGCAAACCATACAAATAGCAGCATACCTGTGACCTTGACATGGGTAAACTGATACCTACAGCATTGGAGGTCATCATACAGAAATTAATACTCTGAGAAGGCTTCATGGTTGTCTGAGGGGGGCCCATCAAATCAAAAAGATCAGTAGAATTTGAAGCAGTTGGAGACTGGCTTGAAGCTGTCTGTGGGCTACCGAAGAGCTCTATAGCTGGTTGCTGTGCTGTGCTGCTGAAGAGCTCTCCAGATGAAGCACTGGGACAAGGAGAAGCTTGGTTGAAGGCACTCCAGTCACCAAAGTCTCCATTTCCACTTGTTGCTGTACCTGAAGGCAAGGCCACAGTGTGAGAGGAAGACAGAGAGAAGGCAGGCAACAGACTTCAAGAAAGGAACTGAGCAAATGCCATATTCCATGAACTGAAACAAATGAGAGTCGATCTGTGTCCGTCCACATTAACATCTGCAGGTAGAACCTCCATCTGGACATCATTCCTTCTCATGAATATTCCAACAGTTTTAACAAGGTAGCAAAGGAAATATGAAACACCCATGCACAGAAAGTAGAATGATGTTTGATAACATGTCACCTGTGGATGCAAGACAAGCAGGGACAAGTTTTCTTTAGCTGAAACACAACTGAAAGCGAACTTAGGGGTAGATTGGAGGCTCTAGTCAAAACAATGCCTAGAACTTTGATGATACTTATTTCCCGAGAGTACAGTTATCAGGAATGAACTACCTGATAAAGCAAATTCCTTCATGATAAAGCAAAGACAACTACTTCAAACTTTGGTGTATACAATTAGTACTTTGTATAAAACAATGCTGAGGGGAATAAATCCCAGAACTTTGAAAGCAGATTGCCAGGAAATTCTTATTTGAAGTGATAAGGAATAATTTCTTCCCATCCCATGAAGTGCTCATGTAAAACACATTAAGTTTTCTAAATCTGATTCATGAACTAAATGCCTTGGCTTGAAGCAGAAATGCAATCTTGTATCTAGCAATTCTTTCAGCAGAAGCTTTGCTGAACTCTTAGTTCATCACTTAAGCTTTGTTTCATTTCAATATACCAGGACAAGTATTGAAATCAAAACACAGCAATTTACAGCTCGCTCTTTATCGTACTGCAAAGAGCCTAACAGAATAAGCTGTTTGTAGACGGCTCCAAGGGTACCTATTTCAGGATCACAGATGTCCAGAGACACAAACCAGTGAACTGAGAACATGTCATACCCTTTGAGACAAATGGGAGGAGATGTTATCCCCCTTAAACCCACATGTTTTTCTATTAACAAGAAAAGGGTTACTGTGATAGGGGAATAAAAGCTTACAAAAACATATACAGGGGATGCTAAAAATAAAGCAAAACCATTTACACAGCTCTCATTGCTACACAGTGAACCATGTTCCAAGTTTGGGCCATTGTACAGGTCAGCTTTTCTACTATCTCACTGATATGCTTTTAGTACTTCTGCTTCAGATGTTACTTCAAAGTAACATCATTGCTATACGAAATGAACTTTGAGTTCTAATGAACAGCTAAATCACCCTTGAATTTCTTTCTATAAGCAAATGAAGACTCAAATGGAAAGCAGGGGCAGATGAATCTAGTGTCAGTTGCTGCTTCCTAACCTACACAATGCTAGTTCTGTAAGGGCCATCCACAGCAATTTTCTACAAATGTATTCTACCCACTCAGAAGGTAACTGCAGCAGTCTTTCACACTCCTTGTAAGTATTCATCAAAATTCACCTTCAAGCTTTAGTCATCTTTATCTTTACCAATACATTAGAATTTAAAGAACAGTAGGAGAGTAAATCTGTTCAGAGAATCCAAGTATTGCCAACAACTTCAGTGCATCAAGTGGACTAATATTCATTAGCTTAGGGCCCTACCAGAACATTTGCTTTGATCTCTCTCACAAAGAGGGGCTATATTAGAATGTTTCAATTAGTATTACATATTAAAAATTAAAACCTACTTTAAATATTCCTGATAGATAAGTAAATGCTGAGTGTGCTCCTTCTGTGTTCAGACCTGTGCACAGAGCACCAATAAAGGAACTGGGGGTAAAAGGGATGAGGTTTTGCCCCTTCAGTAGAACTTCAAAGATGATTAATCAAGAAGGAAAAGATTTCTAGAGGGGCTTACGCTGTTCAGGAATGATTAATCATTTCACAAGACTCCTTGTCCCTTGCATAATGGTGATTGGAATAGATTAATCATGTTAATGCAGATAAAGGATTGTATCAATTTAGACTGTATTAACACAGAAATTATTTGCATAGTAGGCGGCTTTGTGTTTGGAAAACAACTTGGTTTTGACTAGGAAAGCCTGTAGAAAAATCAGAGCAGTTTTTTCCTGCCAAGCAAATTAAAGGTGTACTAACTAACCCATGCCTAGTGCAGCCTTCCCAAAACAGCAAAGCAACAGAAGAGATATAAGCATTCTGACTAAAAGCTGGCCGGCAGGGAGATTTGCTGATCAACTTCTTTGCTATTCTTTTCTTATTTTGGTCTTAATTCTAAACCCTGGCTGAGAACCCCCAGCCAAATACTAGTACTGCTCAAATTAACTTCACAAGAGACAGCCAGCCAGCTCCCTTTACCCCACGTTTGTTTGCAGCATTGTCTTGTCTTGGGTAGCACTGCAGGCTCCCACAAACACTCCACCAAAAGGAAGATGATTGCTTTAAGTGCCTTCCCAGTAATATTTTCTTTTCCCCCAGTCCAGTTTTAAGGGAAACATGTTTCAGATGGTGGCCATGCTTATGGAATAGCTTGTCTGTTTACAGGCAAAATGGCTGTGCATGCACTGAGCCAACTGTACGCATACTCAACAGCCCTAAACTGCATGCCATGCAGCCAGGCAAGGCCAAAACTGAGTGCTGTTCCAACAAGCATTACTAAAATCTTGCTTTTGTGATTGGCAGGAACTTCTTCATGCCTGACTTAAGACCTAGATATCCTTCATCTAACAGGCTTCTCCTAAAGGGGAAAAAGACTGTTTCATATTCTTATTTAGCCAACCTGAAATACAGTGTTGGTCAACTTCGTTCGCAAATTCATATTCGCAACTTCAAAAGCCATCAGTGAGGTTGTATTGCATACAGAAGGCATAACTCAACTAAATCCCCCTAAAAATACTAAGGTTTCCAAGAGAAACCCAGACATCACTGGAAGCTTTGGAAATCGCCTGTCTCAGGCTCCCCTGGTTATGTCATCTTACATGGCCAACGTAATTGTGTGTCTCTAAACAATGACATGTGGGAGCTAAGGACATCTTTAAAGACTCGTATTTTTCTTCCATGAGTAGGATGCTATATTCCCTTGAACCTGATACCAGCTTTTGTTTTGTTCAACTTATCCTTTTAATTTACTGTACTGCCCATACCATCAAAATTTAAAGCAATGGACCCTCTGCATATGTCTGGAAACTATATAGACAACAGCACAAAATCCTTCTGAGAACTTTTCAGTTCAGAGTTATCAAAAGCAAGTAAACCGCAAGTCTTTATCCCACCAAAGTCTTTTTATCCCACCTGACCAGCTACCTTTTATTTATATAATACCTACCTGTATCTGAAAGATTTGTAACCTCTTAGTTGAAGTATCAGAAAATGGCTGCTTTTTATTACAGATAAAATAGTTGAATAATCTTGCAGATAACAGTGGGAAGACTGAGCATTAATAATGTGAATGGTCCAATCACTACAGACAATTTTCCAATCATTTTTGAAACACAAATACCATCCTCTTGAAGCTTTCATTACTGTGGAACTCCAATTAATCCAGCTCCTTCCCCACAGCTCAGAGTGGGATGTGCTAGGCTCCTTCTTAATTGCTTAGTGAACACTTCAGACAGGATTTAGACCTACACTTGGTTCATTTCAGGCTCTACTTTCCCACTCCAGAAGGTACATCACCTTTCAGTGTATTTTGAAATTAGACTTGGAGATACATTTCAAGTCTTATTACATACTTACATTATTAATGAACAGGGATATATTTGTAACTCCTACTAACATTTTCTGAAATACAGTTAACAAAATGTTTTAGGTCCAATGTGCCATGTGCTGTGCAAACAGTAGGTATCTTCCTTACTCAATATAGCACTTGTGGTCCAGTTACATAAACACAGTTTGCTCTGGAAAGGGAAGTGACTTTCAATAATACCATGTGGCATCTCTTTGCCTCTTTCTGCCCTTAAACCACAATTCAATCTGTAAATTAAACCTACCTTGTGACGATGGGAAACTTGCTGAAGCAGCAGCTGAACTAAAATCAGCAAATCCCCAAATGGGTCAGTTGATCCACCCAGAAACAGAAGGAAGCCAAATGCTGTTACACGATTGTGCAAAGATCCATTGCAACAACTTCGTGTGGGATTTATAAAGAAAAGCTGTTGTGTATTTGGCACAATGGATTTATTGATTCTGCTCTGTAAGTCAGTGCTGGTTTTCCTGTTCATCCCCATACTATATTTATACAACAATAAACTGGATTATTTCCAACTGCCTTGCAGATCCTGCCATTTTGTTTTCATAGGGAAGACCTAAAATACACAAGTTTTTGCTATCTCTAAAAATAGATTTAGAGAGATTAACAGGTTTTTAACTAGTGAGGGATGCTACTAGTTTGGCAGTTTGTAGAATTATGACTTTGGAAGCATAATACATACAAATAAAATGTTCTTATTGTAGAAAAGTTAACTTACTATGCTTATTGTGAAAAATTATGTGTTGCCTTATATTTAGTTTTTGTGTTACTTAAAGCATGACTGATTCTGCAGTGATCTTGAGTTGGGATTTCAAGGACAGAGCTAGCATTTGTGTTCATTTTTTTATAAGTTTGCTTCCTTTCTGCAGCAGGAACATTAAGCTTTGCTACCAGACGTTTGTATGCGGCATATAAATTATTAACTTCTGAATACAGTAGAGTAACAATTTTTCACTTAAAAAAATATAGCCAAGGTATAAAACCAGAAGAAAGATCTAAGAACCATACTGTAAAGCTGCTATTAAAAAAAAAAACACTAAAAAACAGTTTACAAAAAACAAATCATCCAATAATTGTTGATATTGCTTGTAAGCAGGTATTCCACTGACCTGAGAGAGCTAAGAGAAGTTGACCTTAATAGTTTGTCCTCAAAGATTTCACCTCCAAGCAGTCCCACCCTTAGAAGAAGCTGCAGCAGTTCAATTATTTTGCTTTTAGTGTTATGCGTACATTATATAGGTTACATCACAGCTGCTTAGCCTGCAGTGCTTAGAAACTAGCCAGGTGGGACTGGAACATCTGTGCTGCACTCAAACACCACCAGGGACAGCTTCCAACATCTGGTGCCATTTCTGAATTGTCTTATTGCTGCAAGACATTCTGCCCCATCTGCTACTCTCAACTGGGTTAATTAAACTAGAACCATCTCCTTTTTAATAAATGGCTAGCAGTAATAAAAGGAACCATTCACTTTCTAATACATGTGTACTTGTTTTTCTTTTTAATGTTATTTTACTGTAGATGCTGCCAGGAAGGCAACTGTTCATATCCAAGGGGAAATGTCTTTTCTTGCTGAGCGTGTAGCATATGATAGAAGACATGAGATGGGAATGCAAGGATGGTCTCTGAATTTTCAGAAACACAGCACTACTGAAAACCTTTTACAACTTTTTCAAGAGGGAGAAGATTTCACACAAAGTGAAGAAATTTCTTCAAGACAAATTCTGAAGTGATCTAATAAGCATCTTACATATATTTATATACAAGTTTTATACTGACTGCAGCCTGAGACGGAAAAGGCTAACACAAGCCTGTGAAACATCAAGCCAAAACCATTTTCTGATCATGTTTACTCTGCCTACTGCAATGAACATTTTCAACTCTCCTTTTTTCAACATGTGTACTTACAGAGTTCAGAACAGGTTAATGGTTTGAGAGTTTCTGTGCAGAATTAATGTTACAGACAGCATACTCTCAACCACATCCTCAAAAAAAAAAAAAGCAACGCTCTCGTGTGTGCCCGTTATCCTGGGCCGTATGACAAAGTATCTAGGGATTAATTTAACTTTAAAAATGAACTAGGTTCAATCCCAAAATAACCCCTTAACAATTTCAGTCAAGTCAACTTTTCCTGCTCCTCTACTGCCTGTTTTCAAATGATGCTGAATTCCAGAGAGAGACGACAGAGCTTAAACTGAATGCTGTAAGTCTATAAAGAAAGGTATCGCCAGCCAAGATTAAAGAACCTCATCTCCTAACACTAAAATGGTACTTCCAGAAAGTCTAACCACAGATTCTACATCATCTCAGATTGTTCCTTTATGGCAACCAATCACCCCTCTCATGTACAAATTGTGCTGCTTTAGTAATGTGTAACACCCTCCCCCCAAAGCCTCACCAACCTTCTTCCACATCTCTGCACCTGAAAATACATAGATAAGCAGATTCAGAGTTCCCTGAATTCACATGACTTCCCTGCCAGTTCCTTCACAGGATAGATCAAAGGCTGCATTTGACCCTTTCCCTGTGTCTTGCCTGACACTGGGAATGTTCCCACACCCTGTGCTGCAAGGAACAGTGGTCGTAACAAGTGACCTGCACGTGAAGGACAGTGCTAATCTTCTCAACATGAGCTATCCTCAAAGATTCCCATGCGAGATCTGTCACTACAAATGAACCCTTTCCATCTGCCTTCCCAGGTCAGCAAAGAGGTTATTTAGCAGGACCAGCTGGTAATATGCCTCTTCTCAATACCATTTCCAAATGCTGCTTTGGAAAGAGAAGAAAAAAGGCAAAAAGAAAAAAGGCTTCCTACACCAAAGAACCAAACTGATGAAAGATTCAAATACACTATAATATGGAAGCTGCCACAGTTCTGTTTGAAAAATAGGAAGGTTCACTTTGAAGTGGAAACATCTATTCTTAATGTGATTTAATTTATATACATAAAAATAAAAACATTTTATATATATATAAATAAACAAAAAAAGGCTCCAGTATATTTTCCTGCATTAACTGCATAGAAGTTTCAGTACTGATTTGGGGTAGTGGTTCTGATCCAGGATCTTAAAATTCCATAGCATTGTAGTAACTCCAGCATACAATGAACACCTTTGTATATGAAGCTGATAAAATAGATACAAATGCAAAGTAAGTTGTTCCTTAAATATGAGGGGATTTGTGCATAAAAGCACAGATGCATGAAATGACTTTTATTTCTTAACCATTAGGAATTAACACATATTTCAGACCAGATATATAAAAATGTATCTATTTTCCAAAAAAACTAAGAGTGAATAAAGTTTTTAAGATCTACCAGAAATAAGAAAGAAAATATTAAGACAGATTCCTGATACTAAATTACCATGACAATTTCCCACCCATTCAACTGAGTTCTGATGTATTTTATATTCTATTAAATACTTTCAGAGGTAGCATTTTGGTAGCCAAGTGATGAAAGGAACTGTGTCATACACTACTCATAATACTGGCTTTTTTTAATACATTATAATAAAAATACCTAGTGTGATACACTACAGGAGTTCCACTGCAATACCCCCGGAAGCAGCATCACTTCAGACAGAAGTAAGAGTAGTCTTTGCATACACATGAACACGGCTACCCTGCCACACAAGGCCTCCAGCCATTCTGGATTGTGATTTTTTTTGGCACAGCCTCTGTGACTGCATATTATCTTTAAAATAGAAAATGAGGCTGAGTATCTCTCATTCCCAAGATACACGCATATGCTTCTACAACCAATGTGACTACGATCTAAGTTGCTTAGTTCTAATGAAGTCACATGAAACATTTCTATCTATAAAAATGCACATGCTCGTATTTTATTTGCTTTTCAGTGTGATCTTTAAATAAAAATTCTCTCCCAACTGTGCCACTAGACTGTAAGTGCATGGAAATCCTTTTCTAAGCCATGCTAGCCACAATCAAATCTGTCAATACAGAGAACCTGTAAGCACAACAAAGCACTTTAAAGTTACAGGTTTTGAAAAGTAAACCACCAAACCCCTGAACTCCTTTATCAATCCTGCATGCACTACATTAACATTTAAACATACTCCTGAAAAGAAACTGCGTTTTGAGAGCGTAACTCCTTGTGAAGGTTAATGGACTTAAAATTTAACTGCGTGTTTACTAAGTGAAGGGACATGTTTTACAATGAGTAATTTTACTTTTAGGTAGCAATGTCTTTTTTGGTATTAGGGTTGGGATCAACCAAGTGCCAAAACAGAATAAAGAAACAAGTTTGCCATATACTTTAGATGAAAGCTTATATGAAGATCATCCATCTCCAGCTGCCTAGCCTTTGAATTGCACTAGGAGAAATGTCTGAATGTGAATTGATTGCATTTGCTTTTAGAGTTAATTATAAATAACTGTATTACAAAGACAGTTTCTGACAGACTGATCTGACAATTAATCTTTGTGCTGCTAACATTTATTGGTCCCATGCAATAGCACATACACTACCCCTGCCACGAAAGATTTTAGGCAGCTCTAAATTTTTTGAGTATTCATTTCTCAATTTACCTACTACTCTATCAATATATCAAACAAGCTTATCCTCAGAATTGGTTCAAAATATGCATTACGAAAATAAAGCCAAGACATGCCTACCTGCTGAAACTGGCTGGCTAGCTCCATCAAACAACAGATCAAGCAGGTCATTGGATGACTTGCTGCCAGAGGGTACAGAAGCCTGAAGAAGAAATAACACAACGGATCTCATCTCATGATGTCATTACTCATCCTACATGACTCTGAGAAGTTTTCTGTGGCTTTGCGGTTGTTTTTTGTTTTCTGGAGAGATGGCAGATTTATCTTTGAAGGCAACAATCACTGAAACGTGGCTAAGCTTAAAACCAAATACTGACAAGCCAGTGACTCAGGTTTCTTTTATCATAACTGAAGAATTTGTTAAGTGTGATGGTTCAGATAATCCTTCACATTTCAGGCCAAGATTTTCTTTTTGCTTTTCTGGAGAGAGTACACCATGGTAGTGACTAGATTTTAAAAATTCTGCATCTTAAAGCAATCAAACAATTAATTATAATCAAATGGTTCCACAGCCTTTGAAAGCCCCAGCTAAACATTTTTGAAGGTTGTATAACAGAACTTATACCCTAAACTAGAAACTGTCTCAAAGGTCAGAAGAAAACTGTTTCCAAAATCATGTTTTATTGTGCTCTCTTATGGTCTCACCTTTGCTGTAGGCTGTGCAGTATGAGCATCAACATTCTGTTCTGGACTCGCTTTATCTCCTGTATAATGTGCTGCTGCTCCCAAGTCAATTGTTTTTGAAGGATTTGCTGTGCGTTTGTGTCTGATGGTAGTTTCTGTAGCTTGTGTAATATGAATGTGTTTTGTTGTCACAGTCTCTTCATCTTTAAACTCAGCTTTGGGAGATTTACCTCGTCTTGATTTTTCTTCATCACTGTCACTAGAAAAACAAAAGCAATAGAATACCACTTGTGACTGACTTCTCAGTTAACTCTGTAAACATTTGGCTTAAGCCACAAGAATTTTGGTTACTGTAGTTCCTTGTAGCAATGATTCATAATGAAAATATTGCTTCTTCCTACATTTCAGAAAGGAAACACTTTACCCTTACCTAATGCATCAACATGACATGGCATTACACCTACTGTACAAAAGGGACGAAGAAAAGAAAGTTATTTTGTTATACACTGACTGCAAGTCCACAGCAAAGGATAATAGGAAATCAGTGTTTAAATCCAGAACATTTAATTACCTTCTGACAGGAACTCCTCCACATATTATATAACACTTCAGTAACAAGAACCTAAGTTGGCGGATCTGCTCTGTACTTACACCAAGAGACAGAAAGCAGTGAACCAAACACAGGTACTACCATTTGGATTTCAAGAATTCCATTCCAGAGAAACTGCCTTTCAGATTCTTTAAAATGTTTGTGGAAAAAGAATGCTTACAGATTTATGCAATGCAGTGATATTGGTCACTGCTTCAGGTGAAAACTTTTTAGATGTTATTGCGGGATATTTGTTCAATCTGTTACATTTTTTGCTTTTGTATTTTAAGTCTTTCACAAACAAATCAATTGACCCCCCCCCCCCCCCCCCCAGCAGTCATCTTACCGTCAAGGTAAGATTTGTGCATAACAGTGAAAACTGCTTTAGAGAAAGCTTAAATTTATTGAAACGTATTTTGAAATAGTAATTCCCTTAGCAATAGAGTTGAAAGTGGAAGGGTTTTTACATTTTAATAATGCATTAGAATACTAAACCTGCAAAATTTAAGAAAGAGTGTGCCTCTGTCAGTGGGAATATGACAGTAACTGCAGTATACTCTGGAGGGTAGCCTTTGCTCTCTATTAACAATAGTGGGCTTCTTGGAATACATTGTGTGTGTCATTTCCTCTATGCATATTACCTACTCGCCACTGGGGATGGCTCAATTCATTAACATCAGTGAATATAAATGCTCTCTCCCTTTTTAAATCTTTTATTTGTAAAAGAAATACATCACAGCTGCTGGCCAGCCAAGTGACTACTGGCATTTTCTTGAGCCAGCCTTACATGGACAAGTGAGCTCAAATGGCATCTCCTAACCTCATCCTTCCAAAGCACTTCAACCCTGACTTGCACAACTGTCTCCTGCTGTTTCAGTTCTGGGTTTCTACAGATAGCCTACCTATGTGCACAAATACAGAGACCACTAGCCTCATTTTCATTTGTGACATCAGGATTTTAACATGAGCTCCAGAGAAGACTGATCTGCACAGTAGCATGGTGTACATGGTACATCCATCCTAAAAGCCTCAGAGAAATGTGGAAAATGTTGCCTTTTAGATGCATGTTGAAAATATCTCAGACCATGCCAATCACAGCTGAGGCTCAGCCCCTTAAAACCTGCTGCAGTGTATCTCTTGTCATTACTACAGAATGTGCCTAGTTCATGTACACATTCTGTGGGTTAAGTGTTTGACAAACATCAAAGTCCAATCAATGGGGCTATTGCTACAGAAGTGGTAGAGATCAATCTCACTAATGTAAGAAATGAAAAAAAGTAAGTCTTTGATGATCTACAGCAAAATAAATGTCTAAAAGCTTTTGAGAAAAGAAATTAAATATATATGCCAGAAAGCAGGACAAATATTACTATCCTCAATTTTCTATGACAACCTGTACTGCTTCCAAACTGTCTCATGAGATCCATTCTTTATTTTTCTTTCATGGTCAAGTTAACAAAGAAAAAAAAGTACAGATTAATGTTCCCTTTAAATGTGTTTACTGTGCTCACAGCAGTAAATTGCAGTGCTTCACCTGAGAATTGCAGAGCGAACTTAAAACCAAAAATTATAGCTACCGTTGTACAAATAATTAAAAAGACTCCTGTAAAGGAAGTACATGGTTGCAACTTCCAGAAGTTAAACTCTGGATACATGCTTTTTGCTTTGCCTTAAGGTTTTTGTGGGGTGCATTTTGTGTTTTGAGTTGGGTATTTTTTAACATTCTTTAAGACAATAAAAACAGTTTACTGACCCTGTAACCCTTTACATGGAATTTGTCTTTAAACATGGCTGTTGCATCCTTTTTCAGATGTACTAAAAGCTTTGCTTCCTTTCTATTCCATTACCTGCATCAACCTTTCTGAATAGTGGAGAAACAAGGACTGACAGAGTTTTAAGAATTCTTATGAAGAAAAGTGTAGTGTCTCAGAAGATACTCTGTATACCTGCAGGTATTTTAGAAAATACAACTCCAGCACACAAGGCTTGACTCAGAGCAGCAACTGGTTTATTCACCTAAGAACTAACAAGCGCTATGAAAGAAAAACTGAGATTTTTCCCACCCCATGGGGTATTGTTTCTGGTATTTACTTCCAAGGGGATATATTTCAGGAAAAAAATCCAATTGCCCCACAGTACTAACATTTTTCTTCTCAAGAAAAAAAAAGCAGACTAGGCTTCTCTCCAGTTAGCTGTGTGAGCTGCATGTCCACTGAAATCTACTGTCAAGCCAGCTATAGCACAGGTTAAGCTCTTGGTTACTTCAAGCATTTTTTATTCTCTTCCATGCAAACTACAAGCTTTGAAAGTAGAGTCAATAATCTAGAACTTTGGCCAAGTTCTCCTAATGTGTATATTGGAGGTAAAGATCGTGTCATCCAAATTCCGTTAACCACTGTGAAGATACGCAAGTCATTTATTCTTTGTGCTTCAAGACATTTATTGGCTTTACGATACTAAAGTAATAATGATTTATAAAGCTATTAAGATAGAAACAATAGAACATACAACAGCAGATTTGCCAGCTGAACAACTATCACCATTTAGACACTTTTCCAAGGAAAAAGGCAACTTAATGTCATTATATAGCAGCAGCCACAAATAAACTAGTAAATTTCTGGAAGCTTCTTTTGTTTTTTTTTTTTTTTTTTTTAGAAAAACTGCTTAAGTGTGAAAACACAAATGAATGGATTCCATGATGCATTTACAAGAGAAGGTTATGTTGTTGTGAGCTTAAGTCACATGATAGTTAGAATTCCATGTTTCTTTCAGTTTCAACATCTAAATACAGTATTCCATTAATACAACATCAATGAGGTTTGTATTTACAGTATTTTTAAGCATAAATAGACATCCTATAACCTAACAATCTTCTTAGATCCTTCTGTAGGAAGAAACCCCTTCATTTCAACACTGATAAAAAAATCTTCCACATTGTCTAATCACCATGCCAAGAGAAGCCACAAGGAAATTTCAGGCTGGTAGCCAAAGCAATGTTGGAGAAGCCATACTGCTGGATTCCTTCTTATAGCAGGGTAGCCTGCAACTACCCAATTGGTTTTGCTCATGTATGTCCAAAAAAATTTCCTCCTTTTATTTCAAGTTCCGAGTTTATTACTTCCATAAATTAATTTCTAGACAAATACCGCACCCGACAGTTACCGAGCACAAGACCAAGAGCCACTCAGAAATAAAGCAAAGGAAGTAAGATAAAAAATGGCCACTGCATATCGTCTACATGAAATATGGATAGTGAGCTTTCCAGATGTCATGTGACAAGTTGCTTTTGAAAGGTAAGTACAGAAAAGCACACAGCAATATACCATTGTTAAAATTGAAATTGTTTACCTTTCTTCTGATCCCTTCTCTTTGTAGTCTATTGATAGTATGTTCTAAGAGGGAACCCTGATGTGTGCAAAGAATACCAGTTTTATTATTTATTAATGCCCTAGCAAGGACACCACACTCTCCTTTTCTGAGAAATACTACCATTATATTTTGTTTCTGTGCAAAATGGCTTGAATTTTGTAATATGTGCCATCTGGGTGTGTGCATGTGTACTTTTTATATACACATACATAAAAATGCATGTGTAATTGCTACCTGAAGATACTCCTATAAAAAAAAAATTAATCAAATCTCAGTGCAAATTTGAAATTTGTTTTCCAAAAGGGAATTATTGAGCGCTCTCTCTACAGCAATTTCAGATTCTGTTAAGTATGGATTTGATCTCCTGACAGTAAAATTCAATGGACCTGTTGAACTGTAATGTGCAGTTCTTTCTGCAGGCAAAGCAGGGCAGGTGTTCTTCCTTACTGAAGAAATTTAATGGCCAGATGTAACATACAAGTTTCTTGAGGAGGTTCAACTGAAATTGACTTTTTAAATGGTTTTAAATAAGTCACCTTCAGTTTGCAATCCCTGACATCAGCTCAGGGAAAAAGCACTGTGTGAAGGTAGGTCTAAGTAGTTTTACATCTCTCTCCTCTTTGGCACTTCAGCATTCAGAGTAACTGCAGCAGCCTCCAGCTCCTTGCTTCCAGCAGTTCCAGTTCCTTCCAGTGCACTGGTGCAAGGGAGACCACCGAATTGCTGAGACAAGGAAAAGCTTAGGAAATTTCAGCCAAATCCCCTGCTTTGCCAGCAGCTAAGCTAGGGGCAGTAATGGAAGACAGCCAAGAGCAGTTAACCACTGACAGAGCTCCATTATTCCCCAAGGCCAGTAAGGGCTGTAAATGAAGTCCAGAAAGCAGATACTGAACCCAAACATGCTTCCAGACAGACAAGAATGAGAGTATTATCACTAATAATTAGCAATGTTGAAGAGCTTTATAATAGCAATTGCATAGAATAAATTAATGTTAAAATAACTTAGTACCTGCACCTTTCTGGAGAGTCTTCTCTATCTTTCCTTTGGAACTTGCGGATGGTATCATCGATCGTGCTTCCAATTTTGTCGCTCAGCTCACCTAACTTATCACTGAATGGAAAAGTGGTTTTTTTATCCCATTCTTCATCCCATTTTGACTTGGGCTCAGGATCGTATCTTTCACCTGTGTAAGGCATTAAGATAAGACATATTAAAGATAACAAGAAAAAAAATGCCTGTGGTCTTTCTGGAACCAGTCTCAAGCCCCCCTGACCTACATGCATAAACCTTACAAGTTTTCAAAGCAAACTGAAAGCTCCCACAGTGCTGAATCAACACTATTATAGCAAGGCACAGCATGTAATGCCAATCATTAAGTGGCAGGAATGCAGATTCAAAGACTTTTGTTTATGACAATGATACAATCTTAATGCACTGCACAGCACAGCACATCAAGATACTGCTGGACTCTGCTGGAGAAGCACAAGAGGCAAAGTCAACCCTGGCTGCATAAGCAGCTTATCAGAAACAGGATGTGCCAGTTCTGTAACAGGCACTTAATACATGATATCCCATTCTTGGCCAAGCTGTGTGCTCAGAAGTAAATCAATGTGGTTTTTTTTATATGTTGACATTCCTGAGCACATAGAAGTGTAGTACCAAAATATGGAAAGATGTAAGTGTGCAACACATAAATTTCTGTTCTTTCTTCTCCACACTGTGAGTGAAAAAACCTTCTAAAGAGAGGAAAAGACAATAAAGCAACTCACCATTTCAGCAGCCACTGAGTACCCTGAGCATCTTTACTAAGCACTGTTACCAAAAAATCAAAAATCTTTGCTCCCCCTAAATGAAGTATTCAAGACATCCATACTGGTATCTTAGCTTAGCAACCAAGTTTTACTTGAAATAAGTATATTTGCTTATTAATCTCATTAATAAAGCTTAAAAGACTTAAGCTAGGTTTATTTATACACACTGAGACAACTTAAGTTTAATTTAAAAGAAAAAACACAACACTTAACAAAGACTTAACTACCAGAAACACAGTACACATTACTAACTTGTATTGTGATCTTATATCAGAAAATACAGGCATATAAAACAACCCAATATATATTTACTTAAGCTGAGTAATATTTAGTAGCACAAAAGAAGAATGGTGAAAAAGTCATTATTTCAAGTTACATGCGAATTATATTGTAATCTTGATGTTAATTCAATTAAGCCACTTTTAATCAAATGACAGATTCCAGCACTACAAGGTGCAAAATTTGAGCTATATCTGTCCAATATTATCACATACAGGAGGATGTATTTTCTCACTGCAGATATAAGTGCAAGCCTCCAATGGTATTTTTTTAGATCCATAAAGGATAGGCAAACTTTTACAAAGTAGAGAACCTGTTGCAAATCAGTGAGAGTCAGCGATATCTTTATCACTGAAAAAGAAGACATTGCTAAGAAACATACTGCTGTTAAATGTTGCGGGAGAATAAAATGTCCTTATTTCAGTTCATGCCAGGCTCTCAAGAGTTTTAACATAAAATCCAGTATTAGGTTTCCTCGTGCAACAGGAATCTTGAAGTAAATTAAAAAACCTCAGGAACTCGGTATTTTCAGGACGAAAAAAGCTAAGGAAAACCCTGAAAATACAAGCACTTTAGATTTAAACAACTAGAATTTTCTAGATGACAAGTCTGACCTGGGAAAAGTTTGTTTTATGCCGCTACAAAGATTATTATTTTAACCTTACTCACTGAAGAGATAATTAAAAATCCTTTACTATTAAAACTAAATACATGCCAACGGAGATATTCCTTTAAATTAAAAAATTTGAATGATAACTGAAGAGCATATGGACAAAGAGTTCTACCCAGCATACAGGGAGACCACGAATGTACAGAGCTAGTCAAAAGATAAGCTCAGTGAAAGAACAGAAGGACACGTACTTAAAGTACAAATGCAGTGACTCACAAGTATTTCTTAGAAAAGAATCACCAGAATTCCAAGCAGGTAGCAAAAGCCTAAAAGAATATAATAAAACTAGACATATCCTGCCATGGAGATAGAGGTTTTCAACAACTGCATATGAGGAAAAGGGAGAACAGAGGAACAAAATAAGTAACCTGTCAAAACCAGAAGAGAGCAAATCTAAATTTAAGGCTCACAGTGAAGAGTAAAAAACATACGCAGCACCAGAGACAGACAGGTGAGGTTTAAATCCTACAGTTACTACTCAGATCTTGTATCAGCCCCTTCTCTCCAAGAAGTCACTGACTAGCAAACCAGAGGCATGTGCCATTGTGACTCTGTGACCCATCCCTTAAGAAAAGCGGCCAAGGAGTTACTCAAGGCAAAGAAAATACAGCTAAACATCTCAAGACTGACAGCTGGATCATGGGCGACATAAGCTGGGATACATCAGGCATAAAAAACCAGTTCAAGCTCAGATCCCTGCTATACATTATGGCAGGGACTGGGGAGCAAGAAGGAAGCTGAACACTTACATAGTGCTGGTTGTGTGCCTTTATCTAGCCAAGGCTTTCAGGGAAAACTGTGTCCTCTACAAACAGAATCAAGCTGATGGCATTACATCCTCCAAGGCCAAGATCCTACAAACACACTATACCGAAGATCCAAATAGTCTAACAGAACTCAATGCACACACGAAGCACACTGGTCACCTCAGCAAAACAGGTGAATTTGTTTCCAAAGCAAGGGGACATCAGGCTACCTGTCATCAGCATTTGGATAGTGGCTTGGTTTTTACTTTTCACTTTGTGCATGAATGTTTTTAAATAAAGGAACTTAGATTTTAAACACACAAACTGAGACACGAACAGCTGTATTGGTAAATTCCTGAAATACAAACTCCACCACTTACAAAGTACTTAGTGCATGCATTTGAAGTCAGATCTGACAGACATCAGAATCCACACAGCTAATACCCAGATATCTTTCAAGTGTCCCAACACTATTACTTGGGAAACAAAAAAAGTTTAAGGGCATATATCTATTGTTTCACCCAAACACTACTACTGCCCTAAAAGCCCTAACACAAATTTAAAAAGGTTCTAAAGGAGGTTGGCAGGAAGGAGTAGGTGAAGCAATTCTTGTGCTGTAGTGGGTGGAAAGTGTCATCACTTTCTAAGACTGACTAAGAAACCCTTACTTACGAGGGCATTTATTTATCTATTTCTGCTACAGCAGCATTCATTTCACAAGGAGACTCTGCCTATGAATAAAAAAGAGACAGCTAAGTTTTGGCTAAGCCAATGCATTGTCATTTGTATAAGTTTATAGTTAGTTTTTAATGTAAAAAGAAAAAAACTAACTTACAAATTTAAATGAATTACTGTAAAAATCTTTATGTGGGGGAAAACGTGCAAGAATTCTTTTATAACAGCAACACTGGCAGTTAAAGAAATATAAAGAAAAAAGCACCTACAGGAGCATCTTAGAAATTCCTTACATTATTTGTATTATCCAAGCCAAGTTAAAAGATGGTCAATCCTTGACGAAGAAAGCCTAGTACTCACTGTATCTGAACCCTCCAACACTGTCCGAAGAAACCCCAATGTATTTGTCTTTGTTCTTCTTTGCTTTCTTTCTCTCTTCCCGAAGTCGATCATCATCTTGAGCAAACTCAACCATTTCCTTTACCTTCTGGCGTATGTTTATACCCTGGTCTTTGCCATTTTCATCTGTATAGGTAAAACAGGACAGAGATGATGGATGGGGGGGGGGGGGGGAAGAGAAAAAAATTAATCAGAGGCAGTAATACCGAACATCAAACTGAGCAATCTGAATTACAGACACAACAGTCAGAGAAACAGCTTATGCTTACTGAGGTCCACTAATTTCTTTAAAAGAGACCGACCAAATATTTTGTTTCAGCACAAATGTTCATCCTTAGATAAATGGATTTTCCTGAACGGTGTATTTAGAAACATCTCACTGCTGCTGAAACATTTAAAAGATTAACAAGAGATTGAAACTGAAATTATATTCTTCAATGGAACAATTTTAACCCTTCCAAATACAACATCTCTTTCTCAGTCTTTTTAGTACAGTTTTGCAAGTTTAACTGCACAAACTCAGTCTTACTGCACAACTGAATTCTCGAAAACCAGCTTTCAGTTGGGATGCACTACAAGCTAAATGTGCTCCTTTCCCAGCCTTTTTCACATTCAAAACACACACTGGCCTTGCTGCCTTTGCACTGTAAATATTATTTGGTGGGAGTTAAAAAAAAACCCAGCTTCAAACAGATGTGTATGTTTTGGAGCTCTAACCTTTTCTTCCCATATGATTAAAGCTATTCCTTTACGGACACCACAGGGGACCAGTCTCTAGTGCATATTTTAATATAAACCCGAACACTCATGTTGTGTTGGTTCTGTTGTTATTAGCCAGACTTTTCTGCAAGTTCTTGTCTTCACTAATTAATACTCTAGGGTCCCACGTCTTGGATTCTGCACTCTTCACACAACTGGCAACAGTCACATTCTAATTAGACTGGGGAAGCTTCTAAGCTGGTTCAGGTGACTGACAACTCCAACTACTGTTTTAATTTGCTTATAAGATTTTTCTATTGCTCACCTACAAAGTGGTAATTTTCCAGGGATCGCAAATCATAAATGTGTTCTCTGGCACTTGTAACAACACGCTCTGATCCATTCCTTATGAGGTAAGCTAGGAGCAGCAAAGACTATAAAAATACAAAGCACCTTATGATTGTATGAACAAAAGCTCTATCTTTTTTAAAGGATAAGAAAAGAAAAGCTGCAATAGAAAAGCAAACCTACCCCCTCCCCAAATTAGTAAGTAATAAGACTTTCCCCTTTTAAATAAATGCTCATTATATGGGTTCACACAGAAAAAACACGCTTTCCCCACATGCACCTTTTGCTCTTTAGAATATCAAAACTGTACTTGAGAAACTCTAATTTGTCATTACTAAATCACAAGTAGTTACTTTCATCAGCTACTGCTGATTTTAAAATATAGCAGTAGCAATGTAAGAGAAAAAGTTAACCCTGGTAAACAAAGCACTTTCTTTTGCCTCTTTTGCACACAATTTTCCAATGGTTTTGCCAAAAAGTAACTCCTACAGAAATTTAAGAAGCCTTCTGCAGGATACAATGGATATACAAAACTGCATTTCAGGACAATTTTAAGCAAGCAACAAAATAAATGAAGTTTAAGTAGTACTTTAATTATAATTTTATGTTGAGGATTTGTATCTAGAAAAAAAGAATACATTCTCTTTCTTCAAAGTATCTCCTTTATCAGCTAAAACTATCATTATATTTCAACCTATCCAAACCTGATTAAGTAATTCCAAGCAGTCTTTATAACATTAAGTAGCTATGTGTGGTAGCATTAAATATTAATTTATATTGTACGTCAGGGAAAACAATTACTATGAATACAAAACATCAAGAACCTGTGAAAAGCACAAGCCATGCCTTAGAATTAATTCTGTCTTGTTACAATCCTGGCATCAAGGAAAACAAAAATATAAGCTAGTCCAATACACATCTAAAATATGAGGTTATATTTGCATAATTCAGTGAACACTGAACACCACTTTAAGTGCAGCATGAGATAATCTTAAGCAAAAAGTTTCTCTACAGTGTTAATTAAGCAAAGACAGGAAAAATGCAAATGATTCACTTCTTTTTCCAGATCACAAGTAGGACATAAAAACCTCCTATAAGATCTGCAAGAAAATCTGGTCCATTCAAAGCTACTATTTTTAGAGAATTATGAATGGAAATAAAATTAAGATTCGTTTCCATTTTATTTCAGGTATTCTTGAGTTCCTTCCAAAATATTTTCCCCACAGCACAATAACTTCTTATCTACTTCTCATGGAGCACCGTAACAACTCCTTTGGGTAGATTCAAAATGTGAATGCTACTCCAATACTTGAATATCAGCAAAATGTAATTGCTTTATTATGTTCATTAGGTAGCATCTTAAGACACACTTCTAAACCCAGAAATTTTGTTTCTTTTATATACAGCACTAGAAAGACATCTTTTGACTTCAGTAGCAGTTAGGAAAAGAAATTACAGGTTGCTAGTGGAGTGATACAGCAGTATCTAAACAAGACACTACATCAGCACATTATACAAGCAACAAGAATTATGTCCTTTATAGCCCAACACAAAGTCTTGAATATTTCCAGCTCATATACATACACACCTTATAAACTCTCCTCCAGTTCTTTTTATTGTCTTTCAGCATTCGAGTCCAAAGCATGTTCATAAGTTCTGGAAACTGTTCATACATAAACGTTGCCCTAAAGAATTAAACAAAAGGAGTAAAGAAATTTTAGTCACCGTGGTTTGGGGCCCTGGCTTGTTAAGACTCAGGGCTGACAGTAGATGGCAGACTTGATCTAAGCCCATTCACATTTGATGAGGGAAAAAGCTATCCCTCTTTCTTACTCATATAGAAGTAATTTACATGCCAGCACTACAAAAGAAATAAGTAATTCTAAAAATCTGAGGCAGTAAAAGAACCTTCACTAATTTATAATGAAGGTAATGTTTAACATAATTCTCTAATAACCACTGCAACTAGTCAAGCATGCAACTTCCAAGCTAATTGTTACCAGAAAAAAAGTTCAAGGAAGAATGTGACATGGTTTTCTCTATTTTGAAAAGTCACAAGAAAGCAGTTTGAAAATAAGCATTCCAAAACAGGCAGATATATTGAAAGAATTATGAGGCTCCATAAATAAAAATCAAGATCTTAAAAAAGACTTTGACTTCATTTTTGTTTGACAGTTTTCAATATATTATAAGATTATGTGTTAAGAAAGTAAGACTTGATTTACAGCAACTTTTCAGCATTATCAGGCAGCATACCACAGAGTTGATTTAGCAGCAAATGTCACACTCCTGTATAAAATGCACCTTTCTTTTCTTCATCACTGAACCAAATTATCACTTACTTGGCAATCTCTCCCATGAGTTGCCCTGAAGGTCCCCATGGATCATCATTGGTTGCTTCTCGAACCTTAGACTCTATTTCTGAATAATTCATAACCACATTGGTGCTGCAAAGGGAAAAAAAAATTCACACATGAAGATTAGCATCAAAACTGAGAAACACATGAAAACTTAATAATGACACTAGTGCCTATCTCACTTAATGAGATACCTCTACAGGGTGGGAAAGAAAACATCTTTAGTGCAGAAGTTACCCTGAGGACACTATATAACACATTTGTCTTTAAGAAGGTTTTACTATTCTATTAGTCTTCAAGAATACAGATGAGAAACTAGGGATTACATTACAGCTGGATCTGGTCCAGTAAAAATGGCTTCTGGTCAAATTAAAAGCCAGACCAAACCACGACAGTCAAAGCTGATAGCATCCCCAAATATTTGCTTACAGGTTTGTATGGTGTACAGTTATTTGCAAGAGAATTTATAACTCAATCAGAAGCAGATTTTTTTTGTTAACGATGAGTGCTACACGAGAAACTCAAAAATATCAGTACCAGACTGAAGTAAGGGAGATGAGATTCACTACAAAGCCTGTTTCCTAGCTTGAATTTATTTAATTAAGGGAAAACAGCAAAAGAAGAAAAGCTGCAGTGCACTCTGCTTCACCATTAAAGAAATGCAAATACTATATGGAGCTCAGACGGTCTCCATGAGAGCTCACAGAAAAACATCACTTGCAAAAAGGAAGCAATTTTTCCATATTGGTTATATTAAAATAGTATGTGATTACGTTTTCAAAAAAAATCTCTCAAACTGGTAACCTTTAACTACAAGCTCCTTTGGGGTCCTAAAAACACCCAGATATATTTGATAACAATGATTTTCCTTGTATTTTAATGTGAGTGAGCAGGCCTAAAACATCATTTATACAGAGAATGCTTGAAAAACAGCTCTACAGTTATGGAGCACTATAGCATTCAATAGGAATGAAAGCATTACTATTACTAAAAGGAAATCTAGTAAAAAAAACTAGTAATCTAGTAAAGCCCTCATCTTTCCCTATGTACTTTGCAATATATTTAAAATAACATGCTTGCACCTATTGTAACAAAGGTTTGAAAGTTCACCTAACTGTTTAAAGCACATCATACAAGTTAAAAGAATCCTGTAAAATGACTGTTCTCAACACAAACCATCCCATAAAGTCAAACGGATTTTACTGCAAGAACAACCTAGTTATCTTATAATGCAATGTGGAGAAGGCATTTGCTGCTTAAAAAGCTCCTCTGATCCTGAAGGTCGAGAAGAGGGGTTAAAAAAAAAATAAAGACTCTTAATAAGTCATCCCTCTGTTCATGTAGGAGTTGGCACAACGCAGCACTCAAGCAATACCCATTCAATTTTATTTGGCATAAGGATAGCAAAGATCTTGTCACTGAGAGCTATAAACAGCAGAATCAAGAATAAGATCCCCTTAAGCCTGAAGGGGAACACAGAAGGTAACTGTTAAAACAGAATAAAATTCCTGGACTTAATCTTGAATTCTCAGCATGAGAATCCTGCTGTCAGATTCTGGTGTATGATTTTATTCAACTTGGTGTCTAAAAAGTGTAAGCTACACGACTGAATAAATAATCAGCAAGCTAACAGAACCTATGTAAAAAAAGCCACGTAGGAACACAGCAGTAGTTATGAACAACAGCAATTAACATTTCACAAATTCATTTCTGCTAAATGCACCTCAAGCTTCTGCTCCTGACATTTTCTTTGCCATACAAACATAAACTAATACCATCTTTATTCCCCATAAGCATAGAACGTAAAAAAAAACCCCACAACTCCAAAGCTACAGGCTTCAGGGATTTGCAGCTTAACGCACACTAGTTCCCTTGTCCCATCGAGGAAAGGCAGGGAGTTGTATGGAAAGGTTCTGTTTGTTTTTCTAACCCCTCCTGAAGCGCTTGTTTGAGAGTCTTGATGGAGAGTTGGGAGGGGAAAACATAAAATGAAACATTTCCTTAATTTCTTAGAGGAAAGAATTTAAGAATAGAAATATGCTTGGAAAGATGCAAACTTATCCTATAAAAAATAATAATCCAGCATTATAGAAGAGCTCAAAGTGCATGGCAGCATCAGGGTCAAAAGGGGGAAACGGAAGGAAAACAAGGGAAATTAAGTAATGCCAAAAGAAAGGCGCACAGAAGCATGCTCTGTGTCTAAAACACTCCTGTAGTAAAGTTATTGTCCTTAGCAACTAGGAGAAAGCTCTTTTGTAAGTGCCAAGATGAGCTCTAATGGCACAAAGCATTCCAAAACAAAGTATCTTTAAGCCACATTTAATTCAGCAACAAATGTAAACTTCAAGGAAAGAAAAAAAACAACCAACTGTTGTATAGCTTGGCTTTCTTCCAGGTCACTTAAAAATAACCATTTCTAAGAAGGTGGAAATACAGTTTTATTCTTCCTTTCCCATGTTTTCTATGGCCCTCATTCCATGCCCTACCCATGATTCCTGTGACCTCTGCAACAAGAAAATAATTTACGTCCAGATGTGAAGGGAAAAAGTGACTACTTTGATTGCCAAGACTTCCTGGGATTGATATAAATTTAATATCCGAGGACACTTTCAGACACCAGGGGGGGCTCTCTGATTAGTTTATACTGGGCAGCTTCCAGGGAATCCTGCTGGATCGCATGGACACAGTCCGCTCCGCAAAGAAACAGACATATAACAGTCATGGCTGCCAGAAAGTATCTTTGAGACAGTGTTTCAAACACCCTGCTATCTACGAGATCGCATCTGGATCTACCCCAAATCATTAAGTGAAACCCTGCGCAAACGGCATCTTGTGACAAGCGCATTTACAGAAGCTTTTGACATGGCCAGGCATTAAACACAAGAAGAGTATTTTGCAAGTTTCATCCAAAACAAAGGCATGGCACAGAAATGGGTTGACATTAACATTATGAACTGTTGCATTCTTTGCTGTTTGTGTCTTACATTTGTTTTAAGTCTGCTTAATCAGACTAATGTCAACAGACAAGTTTTACTCTTTATTGTACAGTATTTCAGTATTGTTTCTTTAAAAGAAACCCAAAACTGTTCAGAAGAGCCAAGAGAGGGCACTGTCACATCTCTCAAACAGCAGCACGGTGACACTGAGCAAAATGTTCGCTTTGGATTTCCTGCAAGAGAACACTCAACTTTAAATGTTTGCATCTACAATTCATGGCAATGCTGAACAGGTAGCTCAGATCTGACCGAGACTAAATTCCTTCACATGAATAAATGGACACTGCTAGTGAAAGAGCGGGTAATAGCTCTGATCATCTCTGCATCAGGTAATAAGACACACTTCCTCTTAAAAATTGTGAAACTCAACAGCTGTACCACAGATGAGGTACCACAAAAATGCTCCGAGCACAATTTTGTCTGTGTTTTTCAAAGAATTCAACCAATTGTAAATAGCTTCAAATGTTCTGAAGTTACCTTTTGAGATTTGTAAATATGAGATAAAGCTGTCATCTGGATCATGGGGCCATTTCTTACAGTGTGCTAAAAAACCCTAAACCCAAACCAAAACCCGGAACAATGCCAGAAAATAAGCAAGAGGGGGAGAGGAGAGGGATGGGCAGGGTGAGAGGAAGTATTGCACATACGTCAGTTGTATAATTCAAGGTAAAAATGCATGTTTAGTTGGAGTTCAGGACAGCAAACAAACAAGAAGTTCTGCTCCTACAGATACAGAACAGAGGGGATCAGAGAAACTGCCAAAAGTTTGACCAAGCATCTGCCACTTCAACCTTTACTGCTGCAACAGTCTGAAAACCACTTTAGTTTCCAGGCATAAGTGAATAAAAATCCTACAGGTCTGAGATTATCCTCTGAGCACTATTCTTTAAAACAGGGAAATTAAAGATAGCTTGTGGGTAGCCTGCAAAAACATAAAGCCTTATAGACCTAAGGCACACTTCACAGATGACATACAGAAAAGGCACAATTTAAGAGGAGTTCTGTCTTCCACCTCTCTTACAAGCAGATATTGAAAGCAACCCACAACATGGACACAAATACAACAAACACTGGTGAGTGATGAATATATATGCAGAAAACTTCCGTTATTTCCATTATTTATTTCCACATACTCCAGGATAAGGCTCTGACATATTTTGGCTACTCTGCTCAGGCTTCTGACCTTACATAGTAATACATGACTTGAGCTACTAATATTCAGAAGAACATTAGTGAGGATGAGGTGCACTCTGCTCTTGGTAATGTATCAGCACTTCTTCAGTAGTGTTTTCCACAAAATAGCTGCAAAATTCATTTCAAAAAAGAAAGCTTTTCTCTTTAAGACTAATAAAAAATATTATTAAAAAAAAAATCACTTTTCTGCCAGTAAAGCAATCCCATTGTAATTCCACACAGCATTTTATTAAAAAATTAAATAATCACAACATCATGAATTGAAATGTTTGTTTCGGAGCGAAGATTTCTCATTGTTCAGGACCACAGGGATCTCTACAGATTCATCTGCTGTAACCAAAGTCAGCTCAATTATCTGTTAGGAAATTATCATCACTTACAAAATATTACACAACTATAACTATGTAGCTTCTAGTAATAGCTTCCAATTGGTAAAATTACAAGTAGCTTTGTTGTGTCTGAACTAATTATCCCACATCAATCACTGCTGGTTCTACACTGGAAAAAACCCACCACTAAATCTCTCTATATTGTATCCCTTGAACAGGGAACACTCTGGAAACATGGATGTGGGAACACGAGGCTCTGATCACAGTCAGCGACAGAAATGGAAGTAGACTGTTTTTTCAGCTAATGTCTCCTCTACATATTTGCCCTCAAACTCTAATGTTAACCCTCAAGCAACATTTCATGATAATGATTTACATACACCATCAGCAATCCTGCTAAAGAAAAAGGTGCAACAATTTTTGTCTTCATTCACTTGATTCAACACTTTGATTAGAACCCCGGATGCAGCACATAGCACTAGTAAGAGCAAAGAGTTCAGTGTCCATGGTATTCTCAAAAGGATGCCACACAGTTGGGTATTTCCACTTCATGCTCCCCTGCATCTCCTGTATCTTCCAGACTTTTTCCCCATGGTCAGTGGTGTTCTGTACCCTCATCACCTTGACAATACAGTCAAAGTGCATGAGATCATAACTCATAAAGGAAGCTTACAGTTCACTGGTAGATTCTGGGAACAATGTTCTTTTGGAGGAAGTATTCCTAAGATAAGCATTCATTATGAAAGGAGTAAAGAGCTGTACCTCGGAGTTTCAGCTCTTCAAATGACATGCAAATTGAGCATTTTACATTAATGCTCAAATAGCAGCAGTTTTAAACATACAGAAACCTTTAAATACCGGATGCACAGGAAACCTGACATAATGAAAATAAGAACCATAAGAAAAGCAAGTACTTATACATTAAAGACAATGAAAGAATAAGAAATATCCATCTATCCAGAATAGAACTTACTTTAAAATATATTAAGGAATTGGAAAGCCTAACAGATCTTAGTCAATGTTTCTGCACAAACTTGAAAGCCTTGAATATGCCCTGGGGCAAGAGTCAGACCACTCCATTAAAAGCACCATTAGGATTAGAGTTGCCATTGATGTGGGTGGTGTCACTGAGGACACAAGTACAATTCTAGACATTAGATCCACAGAAGATTTGTGAAATGCCATGTCTAATCTTGTGACAACTAAAATAACCAGAAGTCACAGAGAGGGTGCATTACAACAGTTTCTTTATAGTGATGATAAAGGTATTGGGTTGGACAGGGTAAACCTAATTAGAAACACTTCTCCAACCTCTGGGAAGCTGCCCACTGTGCTGAGGGACTGAGCAGCAGGAACAAGAAACCTGGTTACACAGTTAAAAATTTTTTTCAATGTATATTTCAAACCAATTACAATATCATGTATACATGGGACTCCTATGTGCATAATATTATGCCTTTAACTATTACTCCAAGGACATCACTGGATTATGCACCTTCTGTTTTCCTTTTTTTAATCTTACAACTGGGAACACTAAAATACTAAAAGCTGAGATAAGAAACTTTCTACATTTTACCACCATTAACAGTTTCCAGCAACGTACCATTCTGCAAATACCTGTTTAAAGACTAAGTACAGAAGAAAAAAACAAACTCAAGTGTCACACACATGTATGCCTCTCGCATGCACAGTCTGAACACTGATGCCATCCCAACAAACAGCAACACTAAAGAAATTATAATTTTAAAAGAAAAAATAAATAGTCTATTAGAGGGGGAGGGGTCTGGATGAACAGAGGACAACAGAAGCTCTTTTTCTGTACAGCACTACGCAGTGTGGCACCGAAGTCTTGCAAGAAACAAGTACTTTAACCTTTTGTTATCTGACGCGACAGAACAGACACAACATAAAATTATCTTTTATGTAACAGTGTTTAGCATTACAGTTTCAATATGCAGTCTCAGACTAATACTTTAGCCTCCTTCTCTCTGTAATTTGTTAGCAGCTTCTTTATTTTTAGAAAGTCTTCACCACGTTTCCCATGACTTTCACACTGAATCAAAGCAAAGCACACTGCATTTGGTCTGTGACAGAACAGATGTTACCGACTCAGAATAAAATCTTGTCACCTTGCTTGGTGACATAGCAAAGGAGACTGTTACAGCAACAGTCTCCAAAGTCTACATGGACAAAACCCAGTAAGAATACACTTGCACAGCTCTATGCTGTGGTTATCAGATTTTAAATTAATAGATTGCATTGTCCAAACAGAACATACCATAAACGGCATCTAAAAAATAAACAGATAAGAAACCATTAAATTACAGCATAAGGAAAGTTTGCTTTAACTCTAACTGAAGAAGGAAGAATGTGAATCAGGTTAATTTATTCATCTTGCGTATCTCCATTTAAACATCACTACAATTTTTATGGAAAGGCACACAGCACTGCTGTCATCTTTCTCATATGGATGGTTTATTATCAGCATGGTGGTAACTTCAACGTAAACCTCTGAACAAAGGCAGCAGTAACTTACATCTGGACGCTGAGCTAATGCTTTGCTCCTACAGTTAAAGAGCTGGCTTTGTCTTCCAGCAGCTTATTTTCTCCTGCCAGTTAGGCTGTCTGCTCCCTTTCAGCTGAGAAGCTAGCAGTCTCCCACTGTAACACCAGACAGGGACTCACTAGCTATCGTTCATCTGGTCCATGGTGCATGTTTCAGGAATAATACAACACACAGGAATAAAACACAACAGCGATTTTTTTTTTTTTTTCATTTTTCCCCCAAATCAGTACAGGGGCTGTCAATTTAAGGCAAACGATGAAAACAAGCCAAAGTATAATGTAGCTTTACTTTCAGATGTTTGAGATTGCATCCATATTTGCTTTTTTAAAAGAAATGGACAAATACAACACAAAATAAGATGAGCAAAATGAACATTCAACACCTAGAGAAGAGTAAGGCAGACTCCAGGAACATTTTCACAATATGGTTACCTAAAAGACCCCAACCCACAGACACACATTCATCTAAGATGAAGCCTTTGGAGAGGAAGGACCCATCTTATCCCCACCACTCAATTTCTATGAGTCATGCACCTACACTATTTTTAGTCTCTAAATTAAAAGGTTCTTGTAAAGCAGGACTGAAAATAGACAGAAACGTTTTAGCATTCTGAGAAAGCTTATTTTAATATTAAATGATCCATTTTTAAACTGTGTGGAGAATTTAGCTTCAACTACTGAGAGTACATGGTAAATAAAAAAACTACACAACTTGCCTGAGCACAGGCTATGCTTCCCCCACTTCCAGGTGTGGGAATCTTGGCATCTATTAAATTGTTAATTAGTTTCCAGAAACATTTTTGCCAATTAAAAAAATCATTTAATACTTATCCATCTGGGCATGAAACACTTTCAACGGAGCATCTGAATTGGTGAGCTAAAAAAGAAACTGTCCCGATCCACACAGCACCATCTCCCAAACCACACAGGGCTAGCACACCACCTAAAAAGGGGCATCATATTAACTCCACTTATTTAGCCTTGCTTCCTTCAGGCTCTGAGGGATTAAAGCTGATCATTGGTCCAAACTTGTGTTTTAAAAAACTGAAAGGATTTAAGACAAAGTCAAACCGAAAGATGTGTATCAGCACCAGATTTCACTGCCCTGCGACAGTCTGTCACTACCTTAGAAAGCTCACCATTCAGACTGTCTTAAAGATTGGACAGAAAAGATAAGACATAATTTATCCACCTGTTATCCCAAACAATATAAAGGGCATTCAGGAATGTATGTACCTAATGTTACTAGCAGATATTCAGAGAAAAAATACTAACTGCCTTCAAACTAAAGATGGTCTCACCAGGGTGAGTGTGCTGAGGCGCTGGCACAGGTTGCCCAGAGAAGCTGTGGCTGCCCCATCCCTGGCAGTGTTAAAGGCCAGGTTGGACAGGGCTTGGAACAAGCTGGTCTAGCGGAAGGTAGGGCTGTAACTGGATGAGCTTTAAGTTCCCTTCCAACCCAAACCATTCTGTGAAACTATGGTACTGCTCTTGCCCTCAGTGAACTCGTATATTCAATCTCAGCCAGCATCTCTCTCCTTGCTTAGTGAAGACTAACTAAAAAACATGTAACAAACTTAATGCATTTTCATTTTGCTCCTGTCAGTAATGTCACTTTTGTTATAAAACACGAAACTTAGATTTAGAGCCTTGCAAATGAAACATATGGATACCAAATATGAAGCCAGCAGTTCACATTCAGGGAAGAAACAGATGGGTACCCATCTGCTAAAATGCCTAGTGAAATACCTCAGGTTACAGAGGTAACAGCACAACATTAGCTAATACTTGACCGTTTAAAGTTACTTGTTTTTAAGCCACTCCTCAGAAGCATGACAAATATGACACCAGTCAATTTAGTACAGGAATACTGGGTATTATTACAGACCTTCTATGCAAGTTGCAATTATGCTCTTTCTGACCAACGATACCATCTTCAATACGGTACAGTAAGATCTAAAATACAATTTCAGCTTTTCAAGTAACAGCTTCATAATTTATGTGGCAGATGTGCAAGGCAAACTGCACAGAAAGAGATAAGCCAAGAAAAACATCCTGATGGCCACAAATGAATTAGAACTTGTGGGAGGAAGGAACTATAAAGCTATTTCCTGTGCCTTACAACTTCTAATCACAAACGACTACCAAGTAAACAAGATAAACCCAAAGTCCACCACACACACACACTTTCAAAAAGAACAGTGACTTTAAGAATTAAATTGAAACCTGTTAAAGAATTTGGGAGATCTGTCACTTACAGAAACCACTCACTGCACACTACTGAAGTCTTCCTTTTCAAAGTTTACCCCCCTCTCTCAGAAGTTGTCCACTTGCAGCTTGCTATATTCTTCACGTTCTTGTAATTGCTATGCTACAGCTGAAGTAGTTTTTACAGATGTTGGGAACATGAGGCAACTAATTACACGGCAGCTTTAAAGCATATTGGTAAGAAACCAACACTTCTCCCCCTGAGTAGATTTAAGGCTGATTTCATCTCTTCTATTGCAGATTCCCTGCAGTATGCAAGTGTTAATACTTTCATACTTTTATATAAAACAATCCCTTGTGATTTAAACCAACAGATACATGGCTGCTTAAATATATTAATTTGTCAACAATTGTAGAGCAGCAAGATGTGCTGGTAAATAATTTCTCAAACTCACTGAGGATTTTACCACATTACTACAATCGATTGTGGTTTTGTATCATCGCTATATGAAGCATTTCTTCATCTACAGCCCAGACCCATTTGTTTGTTTCCCCATTCTTTATGGATGTTTTGGTTCCAAACACCCACCTTAACATCCTTCAGCTAGCATCCTCTAATCTTCAACAATTATACTATCTTTACTTCAAATACACATTTCCGCAGTTCCATTTTAACACCTTAGTAAGTGTTGTCATTTTGCTTACTATAATTCATTCAAAAATACTTCTTTTAAAGGTGACTTGCCAGAATAAATGTTGTGCTCCAGCAAGTAGAATGAATCAAAAGACTCCCTTTTAATTCGCACTGTAAGAACACCATGATAGTATTTTCCACTGTTTTGCAGTATTAGGTTTTTAGGCCACATTTTCAGTTCAAGTTTTAGTTAAAATTAGAGTCCAATTAAACCTTAACCAGATTGATCATAAGAATGGTTTATCTTAATCATAAAAACCGATTCACAAACAAGTAGGGGAAAAGCTGCCTTTCAGGAAACATTTAACATTTTGGTGGGATAGCTACATGCTACAACAGCAACTCTGGTTTTGATTCAGACAAAAAGGCGACACTGCTGCTGCCCTTTGCAAGTTCTCACTCTCCTTACACTCATGTGAGCCTGCATCTGGCATATCACACTGAAGCCACTGCTTCGTAGCTCCTATGCCTGTGGATTTAATTGCTTTCAAAGTTCAGTAAGCTGTGTTTAAACAATAGCAGCCATACAGTCAAAAAAGTTGAGGAATTACAAAACTTGGATGGGCTTTTGTAACTGGAACTGAAGAGATTTCCATGTGTATGCTGCAATCACACAATTATTTTTGCTCAGTCCTCAACCTTTGCTTCTCTGCTCCTTACACTTCAGATTTTTAATTCTGTAACAATCAGAATGCAGCAGTTTTAAAACTATTTTCTAGACTTAACTACGTGTCTGTACAGAATGCAGTCAGATTGTGCTTCCTCCTTCAAGACTCAGCAACAACCACTACGTACTTTCTGTCAAGTGCTGCATCTTAATTTTTCCATACTTCTGATCTAATCAGGTAACATGACTGATACTGAAAACAAATTAATCAAGTAGAAAAGAATTAGAGAAATCTAATTAAAACCATACTTTCTGTAGAGTGCTTTTTATATGAATAAAATACCAGCACGAATAAGTGAATCCCAATAAACACTGCTAGACAATTGTAAAATTAAAATTTAAACACATCAGTTTTGGGATAGAGAGACTGAAACACTCTTCACCAAAGTTTACAACCTCCAATCAACTGTTTCTTTGTACTTTGTTGCACTCATTTAACTTCAAGAGTAAATTTCCCTGAAAATAAAAAGCTCATTTCAGGTGTTCATAATGGGTTGCATAAGCTGCCTTCTGAATTAGCTACTAGCAGTACTCACCTCTTTCTATACACACCCTACTAATACACCACATTCAAGCCCACAGCTGAAGCATTTTAAGCGTGTATTGAAATCTTCAACATATAAGGAGACTCCACAAGTACTCCCAGTCAGGCAGGTTTCAGGACTGGGGCACAACATTTGAATGTTGAGAGAGAAGTATTTATAGAAACAGTGAGGTCTTACCCTTCTTTCAATAAATAAAATGGGTAAGTTTTCAGAGAAGTTGTAGCTTTGAATGTGTGTAACTTCAACCCACTGGTGTACCTTACACTTCCTGTATTTGACCATAAAAAAAAAATTGAGAATGACCTTGGATAAAGAAGGAAGATAGGGGTGGGGGGATAAACCAAAAAACAAACCTCACAGTAAAATGAATCACAGCAGCTATGACACTCCAAATCCTCCAGGAGGTCAAACAACGATCTCTGCACTTAAACCAACCTGGTTCCAAAACAAAACTTTAGTTTTCAGAGTGTCAAGAGACGTGTCATTAGTTCTTTAATGCTATCCCCCAAAGATGCCACTCCTTTGACAAGCCCCCTCACGCTAAAGCTTCTGACATTCTGCACTCTTTGCAACTGTTCACTCACCAAAACACATCATACTAGGGTTTTCTGACACCATGAAGAGCATGTAACAGATGTAAGCTTACAATAATGCACCAAGTGGTCAAGGAAGACTCCTGATGCTATACATGCTCGAAGTATATCATCTGGATAGTTACAGATAGTAGATTTTACTCCAAAAAGCAGCAGCACTGCCTGATAGTTACTACAGCTATGAACTGTGCAGACCTATTCTGTGTTACTAATCACACTGAAATCTAAGTAATCCAAACTTTCCTTACTCAGAGCATTGTTTCAAATATTTGTCAACTGACAAAGTATTTAGTGTGGACAGAATAATGCACAGACAATAATATGGAGTTTAATACTGCCAAAAACCACACACCCCTAACATTATTGGATCGTGTTTAATGATCCTTGTAGTTTCAGCTATCCCTTCACTGCAAGCTGAGTACCATGAAAACACTGCCCTAATTCCAAATTTATTACAAATTAAGCATTACTCTAAACACTAGCTGTTCCACCAGGCAAGGCTGATTAAAGTTTAAACAATGCAAGCGCTGAAGCTTTTAACACACAAATTGATCATTCTCTGCTACTATATAATCACTTTGGCACCGTGACATGCCATGAACCCCTACACTTTGCAATATCAATCCTCTGCCATAATTTTGAGAGGAATGAACCTGGGTACAGACAGCTCCTTTAAGTTAACAGTAAGCACCGGTTACAAGCGCTTCTCTCATTAGAGCCACAAGCAAGGTACAGATAAGGTTATCAGATCTGCCTCAGTTCTCTCCAGCCTGTCCAACGGCTACAGTTCCTGCCAGCTCTTCTCCTTGCCCCTTCAGGCTCAATGCAACCAGAGGCAAACAGCAGCACCCTAGCTGCACATAAACCATACAAGTCAAATGCACGCACCCTCCCCCACACTTTTACAACACAAATCGCACTCTGTCCTTGGCATCCAGGCTTCGAGGGGCCTGCAGTTCCCTTTTACCTTAAACTAGAGCTATAACTCTATAGCTTCACATTTCATCTGTGATACTGCAAAGGATTAACCTTGTATGACCTAAGAAAGCCTGAGATGTGTATCTATCTCATCATCAACAGAATCTAGAAAAATGGTCCATATAGCAGGTGAAGCAACTAAACAAGAAAACCCTCAACTGCTATTTTAATACAGCCTTGTGTCTTGGAAAATACCTTACGACCAAGGCAGAAGCAGCACTGCACTTTTCAGAGTAGGAGAAAGGAAAAGGAAGGAACAGTTTACACAAACTTATCAAATTGCAGGCTCATAACCAGTTATTTTCCTTCATTTATTCAAGTGTCTTCCAGTGGAAGGTAGGTATTCAGTAGGAGAGAAAGATATTCAAGACTACTATCCTCACCTTTATTTTTCTGAAACAAACTGCATCTTCATTTACTGATCTTATTCTAAGCACACTGGAATTAATTCTATAGCTGCTGTTGCTTGCAAACAAACCCCACATAACCTCAACAGCATATTTCAGGCATCTTATTTACTGAAAATAATTAAAATTAAATAAAAAAATGAATAATGCTGTCACTAAAGAGAAGTTGATAGGCTTCTCTTCTCAAGGTTCCTTACAGTCTGCTTGCCTACTACATGAAGCAGAAAGCAAGGACTATTCCACTGTCCTATGCAGTGCTATAATACCTGCTACACCCAATAGCTCTAATGCATCTCCAGTGTTTCCTTTCATATCCAATACTGAAATCCAATCCAGAAAAGATCATTACATCTGTCAGACAATTTAAGGAAGACACTTAAGACTACATGGAGTATGTCTGGACGCAAGACCCTCATTTCTTGAGTCCGCTACACACAGCCTTAAAAGGAACACAATCAAAGCCCTTTCAACTTGTGTTTTAGTGTCTCAGCATATCTCATTTTTCCTGGGAAGGAAGCTTCCTTCAAAAACTAAGCCTTTCCTTTCACCTCACCTTGCTAACAAGAACAAGGAATTCAATTTCTTATAAATTAAAGTGCAATTTAGACTTCACAGTCTCTCAGCGAGTACTTTGCACTTGAGCATAAGTAGGGATGTGCAAGGGGAAACCTGTTTGCTCAGTATCTCTCATGCTGTCAAAAGATGCCTGTTATGTTGTATAAAAAACAAGTACAGCCAAGCACCCAGTGATAAGTTAGCAGAATAAGCTATGAGCATCCAATATTTTACAGCTGGGGGCAAAGAATTCAGGGGGATTTCCAGCTATGCCTTCACCTTTTGCCAGTGTTCCTTCAGCATCTAGTGGCTCTAAAGGCATTCCCTGGCTTCTTGCTTCCAATTTGTTTTGAACTAGGCCCTAAGCCTTTCACAAGCTGTTTTTTTTAAACTGCCTCATCTGTCTTGCTGTTTTTACATAAGAATAACCAGCACCTCTAAACTTAGCAAAACTCTAAACTCTTCAAACAGACCTTTCAGCTTTTTGAAACACATGGGCTTGCTCTGAATTATTTCCTTAACCCTCCTTTTCACCAGCAAAGTGTCTTTTTCCTCACTATCTTAGAGAAACAGTAAGAGTTTTGTTAGGAGCCACCCATATAGCACTGGCATTATCTCCATTATCACCTGCAAGGATTCCATTCTTCAGCATGACCTTGGAAGTCTGGAGGTTTTAAATAAATTTCTAATTTTTATGTTCAAGAGCAACCTTTATGAAAAATGCACCCAAAAATGTTTTTTTTTTATTTATGCTCTTGTTGCTCACAACACAATTTTTAATCCAAGTGCTTTATTCACTATTACAGAATGGCTCTGAAAGTGGTGTCCTGAACCAGAATCACTGTACAGCTCAGGACCAAGTCAAGGCTTGCAACTTCTGTCTTCTTTGCTAGCATTTTGGTGAGCCAACCACCGATAACCTAAATGTGTACTGTGAACAGTGGAAGATGCTGATGCAATGTATATCTAACCTACAAAGGATACATGAAGTCACCCACTGCTATCACATTTCCTGCCCACATTGCCTCTCTGCCATCCACATAGGGTGGGAGGACATGAAGCAATACAGTCCTCTTCCTGCTCTTGCTCTGCCCTCACACTTTTAGCCTTGAATTTTCAGTTCGTAAGGACTGACTGGATGACATAGTTTGCTTGTTAATCTGGTCTGAAAAAGTTTTCTTTCACATGTTCCTCACCCATTCAGCTGTGCCTGTGTTATTTTGTGCCTGCCCTATTACACAGTCCTAGTAACCACATCTAAATGTGTTCTGTCTGTGTCTAAAATGGGACACAGACAGAACACATTCAAAATTTGCTGAAATATTCCAGGTTGCACCTTCTAAAATTTGCCTTATCCCGGGACAGATGCCCTTCATAACATTCGCGTATCTCCTACAATAGACTTATAAGAACTATTTTTCCCTTCACCAGCTGCAGGCCTTCCTCCCATTACAATTAGCTGTCATCTCCTGGTCAAGTTAATTTAGTGTAATCATAATAAAAGTTATGGTGACAGTCAGTTCTCACAATCAACCATCTCCCACTATTTCTTCTATAGCATATCACACAGGGTAAGTACATGATATATAATCAAAACCACATCAAAATAGTTCAACTGATACAAGACTCATAGATGAGGCTCATGGCATATGAAACGATAATGAAATACTATAGAAGGGCTGCACTTTGTGTCACTCATGGAGCTTCTGCTGGCAGGAATAATGTTTTTACCCCATAACTGAGTGTTAGGAAATACAGGGCTGTGGTACCTACCCAGTCCACCTTTCTTTGATACATTCTAGCTGATACTTGTTACAGTAAAGAGCTCCTATGGCTCCAGATAGCTGAGTCAGGGCTGAGGCTGGGAGTGAGCCCCTGTGACCGCCCAGCCCAGGCACTGCACTCACACAGGCTCAGCAGGAGCAGGTTGCTCAGGCCCATGTCTACACAGGTTCTGAACATCACCAAAGATGGAGCCCCTGCAGTATTTCTGGGCAACAAGCTCTGCCGTTTGCGCCCCCCCCCCCCCCCCCCCCCAAAAAAAAAGGTTAAAAAAACACCCATCTTTTCCTACTTCAGATTGTTCATCCTTTAATCAATCTGAATTACCATTTCTTTCCTGCTACAAGTGTATCTAAGAATAAAAAGATAAAAGGCCCTCACCATAATCCTAAATAGACTAAATTAGCTTAATACCCATTTTATTTTGTTATTCAATTTTCTATGAAGACAGGTCACAACCTAGAAATCCTTCTAATACTGTATTAAGCAGTTGGATGAAGTGTCTTTAGCTAATGACAGTGTGTCCTTTTGCAGCATTCACAGCAGAGTATCCAAAAATGAGCACAAGCAGTAAGAACACACCATTCAGAACAAATGAATTATTATATTATCAACATTACATTAACATTCATTATTTCATTAGAAGTTTCAGATTGGGATCTCACATGAAATAAAAGGGGTAGCTTGGCAAACTGAAACCCCACAAGTTCACAAACACGCATTTTTACTCAAAGCAAGTGCTCTTCTGTGGAACGAGTGTGGCAAATTATATACAAATTAACTTGCGAAACGCCAAGACATGTTTATTTGTGGAGGATAATGACGTTTCCTCTCCTTTCATAGGTATCATTTGTTAAACTGGTTCCTCCAGGAGATCAAGTAACCCTTCTGTCTTAAAAAGGTAACAAGAGCTGTTTCATTTGCCTCAGAGCCCCAGTTTCTAGGTCCTGCCACAAAGATGATTAATTTCAAATTACACTGTGTTTACAACAAGCCAATTCCACTATGGTTCAATACACCAACTATTTATTTATTTACACAGTAATGGGAAGATGACTGGATTTTGATGATCTAATGTCTGCAGCTGCAGAAGTTACAGTTACCAGGTAATCAACAAAACCCTGGCATTGGCAGTTTAAAGGCTGAGACTACACTTCCAATTAGGACTCTTATTAGCACTAAGTTCCCATGCTGTCTCAAGAAATGCAGTTATCTGCTTGGTAGCAGGGAGATAAACCACTGTGACAGAAGTTAACTCATTTAGACAACAAATAACTTTGAACAGAGGGGTTTTTTCCCCCCACCTCTCTTTGCATGATCATATGGAGGAATAATTAAAAAGTTATGTCGTGAGAGGAAGCACTGAACAGTGTGTAATGTACATTATGATGTTTCTAAACAGCTCAATAGGATGGGGAGAACAACCAATAAGAAAAACATTTATGATTCAAAATGAAGCAGAGGAAAGAAAAAAAAATGTATTCCCTAACTCCCAACAGGTCTCATTATTATTACAACAGATTGAAAAAAATGCAGGTCAGTCTCATTAAACAAACTGAATATACACTAATATTACTAATTGTATCCCAAATGAACCAGTTAGTATCAATTAAGCATGCAGTCAATATTTATCTGGTTAGGATATGACTATTTGGATCAGAGGAGGGAGGAGTACAACAGCTTTGAAGTGGTTTCCTTAAAACACATAAATACACACTAACAATATTGGTGGTGTCACATTAGTTTCATTTTTAGTGGCAAATCCAAGCACATCCAAACAGATTTAATCTATTTAAAAACACAGTCTACACAGAATACCACTCTTGCCACTCTGTAATAACTGAAATACATACCAGCAGTATTTCTAATATAATTAGCTGCACTTTTAAACTGAATTGAAAGCATCTCATACGAAGATGTGTCAGACCCCAAGATCACTCCCAGCCTCAATCATTCAGAATAGAACCATACAAGACACAAAACTAAATCTGTATCCCTTCTCCCAGATCCGGGATCTGAGAGTGGAATCAGAAGTATAGATGCTATTCCCCTATACAACAGTGATACAAAGATAGAAAGGTTAGCTCAGGGCCTTGAAGCAGTGATATACAAAGTAGAAGAAATTTAAACTTAAATTTGTGATCTTTTAGAGCAGTTTTGCAGCTAACAAACCACTTTGTTTCAAATAAAGTTATGTAAAAATATACTACCATCAAAAAGGGTTCCAGCTTATCTTTCTGTCCTTTCCCCTACCAACACAAGTGCTGGTGGTGCCATAAGCAGCTGGCAATGCAGGATGCTGCCAAATCAGTTATGAATCCTGAAAGCTTGGTATTTATTTTTTTTTTTAGCTCTATCAGCAAGATAGCACAAGCAAATACTGAACTACATAACAGTAGCATAAGGAAGGTAAAGACCATGAATGGTCAGGTATAGAAGTGAGACATTCTCTTTTAGTGGAAGAATAATCTCATAGCTCCTCAACCTGCTTGTGAAACCACATGCTAAGGGAGTACTTCAAGCACTAAACCTGCACCTTTTCCTCCTTTGCCCCCAGCCACTTATTCCTACCCAAATACCTTCCTTCATGCCAGTACAAATATTTGTGTGACCATGGAGTTAACTATACCAGGGAATTGATCTAGTGGAAGATTGAATTGGCAAAAACAACTAGCTAGTCAGAGAGAGATTCTCTCATCAAGCATAAAGTATGCTACTGCCAGCAAAAGGGAGAGAGAAGTGTGCAGTCTGTGGCAGACAGAAGGCTGTGAAACCTCTTTTACCATCAGCCTACGCTTACACCGACTGTGAAACTACAACCTTCATGGCTTAGGTTATGTTTTCATAATTGCGATAGTGCTTGCTGGTGGTGTTTGCGACTTCAGGGCAACTACAAGGGGAGCCTCAGCCATGTGTTCCACTTACACCTGCTTTAATGAATGGTCCCTCTCCTTTCCCCTTCTCTTCGCTCCCATTTCAATAGCACTTCCTCAGATGCACAGCATAAACACTTGTTCAGTTTTATGGCAAACAAGTCTAGGGAACTAATCTAACTTGACTCTCTTTTGGGAGGGAGACAAAGGAAGAGGGAAAGCTTCCAGTTGGATCTGTTCCTCTGTCTGGTTCACTGCTCAGCAGCCCAAACCACCATACTTACACAGCACACGACGCAAGAATGAATAAGTAATGAATACATCTTCTAACACTGTTACTGAAAAAATACTCCCGGAACCAAAGCCGACACAGTGCTCTGGAAAGAAGCGAACTCCCAGCTCATAACAATTTCACATGACCTTAACACCCAGTTGCACATGAAAAAATTAAAGTGCATCCCAGTTAGAATCAGCTCTTATTTTTTGGAGAGGGAGAACATGCTTTTTCATGAAAGAGTTATGCTCTCCTATACAACTGCTCTTTCTAAAGAGCCTACTGAGCATCCTTAAAAGAAAGTTTTAGCTATACTATGGCTGTTTATTCCAAATCCAACAGGTAAATAAAGCTCATGCTCCAAACTGAAAGATGTCAGCAGCTGGCAACCTTTGTAACAGGGTCCATATTTGACCTGCATCAATAAGGTCTGGCACACTATAAGGAGCTGGAAAAAGACCCACTGCAAAACCAAATACTTTACTCACTTGGTATATTTGCTACTAATTCAGTTTTTCATTTTCTTGCCCTGTATTAACTTTGCCTTACGAATTAACAAAACTGAAATAAGCTTTTAAAATCTGTAAAACAGTCAACTTTAAACAGAAATTTGTGCCACTGTAGATCTTTACAGATGTTTGCATCTGTAAAACAAAGATCTTTACAGAACTTTATAGATGTTTAGTAAAAAAGCATTAAAGGGATTAGCACAGAGCTGAGTTAAACACCCTGATCCTTCTGACCATAGCTGCAATGATGTAGGTAAGGCTCTTATCTTTGACCAGCTTCACTTACTTCCTAAGCAGAAGCCTGGTCTTATTTCTGGCAAGGCAATGCAAAACTATGTTTTAAAAACACCTCAAGGACATGTGTATATCACATATAAACACATCATTTAGCCTTTCTGAAAATACATAAGGCCATCACCTTAGCTAGCCTTATGTAACAAAACTATTGTTAGCTTACGTATTTTGCCATTTTACAGCATATATGTGGAAGGCCGCTAACAAAATCACCATGTGAAGAAGTGTGTTACTGAAATTTGCATATTTGGCTGCAACTACCTTATGCTAACTCTTAATACATACGTCAGCTTATAGTATTAGCCTGCTTTTAATTACTCCACCAGTAGAATAGTCAAACAGGAGAATAACATGTCTATGTGCATGAGATAACAGCGCATAATATTTTCAAAGATGCTTATCACCAATACTAAATTACATGGCCCAAAGAGTACAACCATTTCTATTCCTTATTAAAAACACCATGGTTTTGGAAATTTTTTAAAGAAGGAAAACCCCAAGAAATAAGTGCTGTGACAAGTGCTTAGCAGACACAACCATACACTGCTGAAGAGCTAAATGACATATTCAAACACAGTCTTCCTTTGCATTCCCAATACTATTCCTTCTTTCTCTTGGTATCTGGGAACCAGGCAGAAGACAAGTCCTTATAGGGCTGGTAATAATAACCATCACCTTGCTTGTAATAATGATACAAAATGCTGTTCTTAAAGCAGTTATCAGCAGGACATCTCTTAAGCAGCAATAGGAGGATAACTCATGCAGCGAGGGTTAACTGTGCTTTACATAAAACAATGGAAGTGTCCACTGCTCTGAAGATCTTGCTTATGCACACGAAAATAAATCTTAAATATAAAGAAAAATAAATGATCCTGGAACTGGAGCAAGGGAGTTTATGAGAAGGTCAGATTGCAAAGGACTAGTGTTAGGCAGTTATTTACCCTTTCACTGGATCTATCATATGATGGATCATATACCATCATACCTGCTATTACTAAGCCTGCAAACAGCACTTGATTGAAGAAGAGCTCAATCATTGGGGTGGACAAATCCATGAATCATAAGAAAATCATCCGTAAACAAGAACAATTACAGGCATATTAAAAAAAAGAAAGTAGTTAGGCAAGAAGATTTCAAACCCCCAGCTGAGCACACATAGGAACCTGCCTATATTTGGCCGAACGTGAGCATAATACAGGCAATAAGCAACTGAAAGCTAGCTCTAAGCCATGTAATTGTAGGGTAAATTACTGGTATGCATTTACTACATTAATATGTATAATGCATAGAATCAGTTAGCAGACAACATGAGACTGGAAGTCAGTAAATCCAGAGTTTTATCTATGATCACTGACTGTGACTTGGGTTACTTGATACAATTATCTTTGTAACTTTCCTCATCTGTGAAGTGGGGTTAGTCCAGAAAACCATTTCTCAACTGAAGAGCAAAGTCTAATTTACATGCCATGCTTCAGGCTACAACAGCTAGGAATTGCAATGACAATCAAAGCAGTAATTCACTCTATTTTACCAACAATTTATCCCTCTCTTTACAGCTGGTACAATTAGAAGTACTAAAGAAAACACGCTGTTTATTAACTAAAAAAATTTCTCCCCTACCTAGTTGTATCGCAGCCAAGGACAGCATTTTCCTTCATTTTCCTTCTTTTTCCACTTTAATCCTTCCTTTTCCACTAACAATCCTTCCACGTTGCATAGATGTAGCATCAGAACAAATCATAGAGGACTCTAGCGCCTAACTCTACAAGTAAATTTTCAAGTGTTATAAATGCTTCCAGCATTTAGTGTCCATACCAGCACTGCCATCAGTTCTAAACAAGTCAATTTGCTCTGCATTTAAAAAACAGCTTAAAATATTACATACTGCAGAAATTCATCAAGCTTGAAAACTGTATGAAAACATAGCTCTGTAACACTTCAACTCCCACTCTACAACATGAGGGAGTGCAAATACATTATTGCTGGGACGCTAGAAATGTGTAGCTAAGAGCAGTACTAGCAAAGCAGAACTCAGCTAGGTAGACAAACAACTGAACTGGAAGGGGAATGGAAAAAAAAAAACAAAAAACAAATGGGTGGTGGTTGTCATGTTCCTAAAAGTGGCAAAAAATTCACAGGCTCACTTCTTTACATCCAAAAAGCTCAAAACCTCAGTGACAGCTATCTTGCCTACATTAACTAATTCAAACGAATATGTGGATAACACTGTCCTTAGTACGTACCTAAAGGGGCCTACAAGAAATCTGGGGAGGGACTTCTTATAACAGCAAGTAATGATAGCACAAGGAGGAATTGCTTTAAACTGAAAGAGGGTAGGTTTAGATTAGGTAAAGGAAGAAGTTCTTTACCATGAGGCTGAAACTGGTTGCATGGAAAAGCTGTGGCTGCCCCATCCCTGGCAGTGTTCAAGGCCAGTTTGGACAGTGCTTTGAGCAGCCTGGTTTGGTGGAAGGTGTCCCTGCCTGTGGCAGGGGGTTTGAACTGGATGATCTTTAAGATCCTTTCCAACCCAAACTATTCCATGATTCTGTGATCTATTACCTTCACCAAATTTTCAGACTGTTTCTCACCCTTTGATGTGTGAAAGGTGCTTAAAGTGAGCTCGCTCACGTCCTGGTCATGCATGTAGAAGATCACAAAAGTTAAGAATGGTAATGAAATTTCAAAGAAAGTGGCTGCAAAGTCTCATTACATTGTGACACAGGCAGCAGTCAATCTCAATGGGTCCAAAGGTCTTCCATCCTGCTTCCTGCATACATGTCTGTGACAGAAACTAGTTACGACGACACATTAAGAGAGAGAATATTGCTATGAGGAGTCCAACTAGCCTTGCTAACTATATATGAACAAATAGCGTCTTCTGCTTAAAGCAGAACTACCTTGTGCTAAGCTAACAATACACAGAAACAGTTCAGGAAAATAAAAACCAGCAGATTCCGTTTTAAGAAAAGACAATTCAACAAAACTAGAGAGAGATATGATGGCTTGGCTTTTGAACTTGGCCACAAGACCAAGCCAATACGTTCCTGCTTTTGCCAAACTAGAAACTGTTTTAACAGAGTTTCTTATCCCTTGTTTCCTTTTGAAAAAGACACGGGGTTTTCTTTGTAGAACTTCCCTAGAAATTACATGGAGAACAAAAAGCAGAACATATACTGTCTAGTAAGATTAAAAAAAGGAAGTTACCAAGTTGCATAATACTCCAGATTTCCAAAGCCAGGACTCCAGAACTCTATCTCAAGGACTACAGTACCTTTTGTCAGTTCTAGTATCACACAGTAGGGAGATGCTTGGTTGGGGCTTTTGATGGTTTGATTATCAAAGTTCAGGTGCACCTATACCAATACAAATACAGCATTTCATGTAGCAGTATAAACTGCTTCTACACAGTACTGGCCAGCCTGCAGGTCCTTAGTCTCATGCAGCCACAAGCAGTTCAAAAGCAACGCTTACCCTCAAGTTCCATCACAACTACAGGGCTGTTTCAGAGAAGGCATGGGGTAACCTAAACTCCTCTATGGGAGCTGCAGAACATCCAGGGCCAGAGTCACCAGGTCACCCACAGGCAAAGCTGCAAAAGCCATGGTGCAGCAGAGCAGGGGGACAGCTGATGACCACCACACTTCCCACCTGCCAGATGTTCCTGAAGCTCTCACTCCCACCAGCTATGTGAAGTATGCACTGCATGCCTCTACACTTGGTCATGTTAACATGTTGGTATGCAGCTCCTTAGGTTAGGAAAATTGGCCACCTTTTGCTTATAATGCTTAGCTATATATTTCTACTGCAGACCTAATCTAAGCCTATGGAAAACAGACTTTAACAAAAAGTCTACTACATTACTTCAGCAGTGACTCAGAAGTGCCACCTGACTCACTAACTCTGCAGCAAGCACCACTCTGGACTTGAGCCACCAGAAACCTCTGTCAATTAAACCGAGTTTACTGTTATAGAGCAAACAAGTTGAGGACAGAGGGCTCAACTTATTGTCCAATTTTTTTGTTTGTTTTCCAATTCAGTTTTGACTACTGGGGAAAAAGAACTCATACAAGTGAACACCTAAAAAAAAAAAAAAAAAGGCAAAAAGCCAACTCTGAATTTATTAACATACTGTGAAACAGAATTTATTCCAGAAGTAAGAAAATGTAGATGTACACCTTCTAAACTACAAGCTAACCAGAAACACAACATAATTCCATACACTTAAAGATCTCATACACACTGCAGTACCTGGGAAAAAAATAGATGGTAGAAGTAGTCTAACATTTATTTATGAACTGATAGAATAAAGTTTAGGACAAGCAAATTTTAGCAGGCACAGAGAGGCTTTGTTGGTTATTTGGTTTAAGCCTTAAGCTTACTCACAACACCCAGTTAGAAACAAGGCATTACTGTTCAGTTGCAACTATTCCAGGCACTTAAAATAAGGGGGCAGGGGGAATTTGTATTAGCAACTAAGAACAGGGAGGTTAACAAAAGGGAGAACAAGACACAAAGTGTCTTGTCACATCTTAGAACAGTCTAAATCTAGTAATGCTATGACATAGTCTTTCTGACTTTCACATGTAATAGGACCACCCTTCAGTATAAAAAAATTTTACTAAATACAAGCTGTGTATTTTGCAGTTAACTTATTTTTAAGTTCTAAAACTCCAAAGACTTCTAATAGGTTATTATTTTTACTTGGGTTCTCTGCTGTTAAAGTAACCCATAAACATAGAAAAAATAAATTAATAGTAGCTTTACTGTGTACCATTGCTTACTGGATTTTCACACCAAAAAAACCTGAAAATTCTTGAACAAAACTCCTTCACCCTGACATATCTCTGACATAACCAAGCTCTCAGCCACCTGAGGCCCAAATAAGGATAAAACCCCAGCTGAATAAGTTCAAATTCTAAGATAAGTATTTGCTGAATATGGAACCAAGATGCAGAGCTAACAACCACTACAAAGCTAGCAAAGTCCAAACGAGCAAAATTTCAGGCTATTTGCACATTTCCAAAATCCTCATATAATCATGTTCCTTTATTAAGGATAGAGAGTTTCTTGTCAAAGTTCAGTATGTTCCTGCCACAGCATCAGCAGTTATTTATGAGGCAGATAATATTGCTTAGCCTCTTCTGGGGAGGATTTTGTCAGTCACGGCCTTAAGACAGAAGACATTATGACAAATCTGCACCACACACAATGGGACTATTCATTTTGAGGTCTCTAAATACTATTTACTCTGCAGGCTCCACTTTCCCCCTATCCCCTTTTTTTTTTAAATACACAATCTGCTTTATTTGGATAATGCTACCCTCAGAAAATAAAGTTTATTCAAAAAACATTTTATATTATTTGAAATATCCACTTGCACCTGTTTTGGAACAAAAACGTCTTTTTTTTTCCAAACCAGATTTTTATGTACTGTTTGGCTTAGTAGCATATGAAATATCCTTAAAAGTAAGCATTTTAAAAACCAGTGACAATGTTATAATGTTATAGTGATCATTAATCCCACACAAATGAAAGTACACAAGCAAAGCTTAGAAAATCTGATATCCCTGAAAGTGCCCTTTTAGGTGCTGGAACTCGACAGGTTTATTTGGGTTATCCTACTATGCACTTCATTTGTCACATTATTAAAACTAATTTAGCAAGGGCTGACTTTGCATGCAAGAAGCAGTAAAAAATAAGCAACCTCCTTAGGAGAAGTCTAATTCACAGTGATTTTTAAATGTTACCTGATTCTTGGCCTAGAAAAGTCTCGGTCTGGTATACAGCACCATAAGCAAAATGATTATCATAAATAAGCTGCCATTACTCTTTGGCTTGCTGTTTTAAGCCTATATATAAAGCAGGGCAGTTTAAGAACTGCTTGGGGAAACAAAACTAAAAAACACTCAAAATGGAACCTCAAGTTTTGACTTCCAAGGCTCTTACTACACGTCGTCTCATCTAGTATATACTAATCAACAGACTTTCAGCCAGATATTCCTCTAAGTAGGCCACAATTCATGGAAAAGTACTTCAAGTTTGCCCCTGAAGATTTGTTCTTTAAGGACACAAAATAATCTTTGTCAAGTTCTCCACCGTATCAAGTTTTTCTGGTGCCAAAAATAAAGGAGTGGCCAAGAAATGCAACAGTAATGTCACGTTCTCAAGCTGCAACACAGTGATCACGATAATCAAAACTGCAACCAAGTCTGTGGTGGGAGGCTCTAGTCAAGCAAATAAACTTGCAAATATCTGAGCTATTTAAACACTTAAGGGGTGGGACAGGGCATTTCAGTCTTCTACCACGAAGGCCCAGGGGTGTCAGTGGCAATAGGAGTAGGGACCTGTCCTTAAGAAGGAAAAGCACTTAAGAGAGCATGTGGTGAATTTGGAAGCACTCTGAAAATGTACTGCTGTACAGGTGGTTCTCTTCTCCTTTCCTTCTTTGAGACGCTTGTGTTCCTAAGGGGCCTTGGGGCCATGGCCAGTAGAGGCTGGTTGTAAGGGCTCCATGGTTGTAAGGGCTCCATGTACCAAAAAACCAGACTCTACTCGGGACTCTGGAAAAGCAGGGGGTACCCAAAGCAGAACCACAGCTCGCCAAGAGCTGGAAGGGCCCAGATGAGCCCAGGAGAGGCGGGAAAGCTGCCAGCCATAATGGCAAGGCCACAGACTGCCTGCAAAGCAGCCCCTGCCTTTCGGAGCGGCCAAAGCCGCGCAGGGAAGACGAGCCGGGGGCCACACCGGGCAGACCCCCGGAGAGCAGGGCCGGGGCGCGGGGGTCAGCTCGGCACTGAGCGGGTCTGAAGCGGCCACCTCAGCAGGGGGAGGGGCAGCGGCCATGTTGTGAATGGGGCGGGGGGGAGCACGGGCCCGGCTGAGGGGCCACGACCGAGCCGCCCCCGGCCCCCCGCGCCTCCCGCCCGCCCGCGCCCCGCAGTACTCACGCCTTATCCACCAACTCCCGCACTTTCCACATATTCAGCATGGCGCCAACCCTCTGGAGACCTCCCCGGCCTCGCCGCCCTCCGCCGCCGCCGGCCCCAGCAGGTCCCGCTCGCCACGCTCCGGACAGCCGCCGCCGCGCCGCCGAGCCAGGCCCGCTCCGGGCAGCCGCCGCCTCCGCCAAGCCAGGGACGCGGCGCCGCTCCCGGAAATGGAGGGTGCCGTGGCCGCGGGGCCTGCTGGGACATGTAGTCTTCCCGCCGGGGAGGCCGGGTCGACCCGCAAAGCGTGCTGGAGGCGGGCGCGGAGGCTGCTGGGAATGTTAGTCTCCGGGGGAGAGAACCGCCGCTGCGCGCAGTGCCTGCTGGGAGTTGTAGTGCGGTCTCCGTCCCTGAAGGGAGGGAGAGAAGCGGGATGAGGTTTTCTTGTCTGGTCTGGTCTGGTCTGGTCACGTTGTGGGGGCGCCGGAGACATCATCACAAAGCGGTGGAACCAGGGCTTTGATCCCTTAGTTTGGGCTACTGGTGCAGCCCAGCTCCAACCCACCCTCACACTGCTGCAGCATCTAGCTCATGGTGAGCTTCTAGACCCACAGACAAGCCAGCCACAGGAGGGAGGAAAGGCTATGCAAATACCTGACTAAAGTACAAAACAAAGCTCATGTCTGACTGGAATATGGTTTTATACCCTGCTTTTATCAGGTGAGCTCATTTAAGAGCAGCATTCTGTCTGTATGACTCCCGGTTTACACACTCCTGCCTGATCCAGGTGCATGGACAACAGTGAATTTTGAGTGGAATTTCTGGATCCCTCCTGTAAGCCAAGACTGGGATTTAGGCAAGAAATGCCACCCATAGAAGCGGATGAAAGGGTGCAGCCTGTGTGCTAAGGTAGCCCAGTCCATCCAGGCAGCGCACTTCCAAGAACCTTGCCTCCATTTCTTGAGCAAGACCAAGTCTATTGATAAAAAGCCAAGGAACAATCACATCCATTGAAGCTGCCTCTGGAGAACATTAACTGTTTTAACATACTTGTCAACAAGCATTGCAAGACCATCTTTAAATATTGCCTATGCAGGGTACTGAATCACAGCTCCTTGGGTATAATAAAACCCGTGAAGTCAGTGAAGTGATTGTCTAATCAGGATTGGCAGTTTCATTACGTACATTTTGTTCTCTATCAACTTGCTTTTGATGTGAGTCATGATTTCTTCTCAAGAGAAGTGGCATTTTGGCTGTCTTTGCATGTGGCAGGATGTGAGTAGAATACCTGGTTGGTCCATAATATATTCTCAGTGTATATTTCTTGTGTGCTTGTGTTGTAAATAAACATACACAGGCTAAAGACAATCTCCTTCTGCAATCTTTTACTCAAAGTCAACATATATTTGTAAAACTTTTTGCCTTTTAATTGTTTAGTCAAAGCAAGACAAGGCTTGAGAATGACAGATTGCAACTGCACTTGCTGCCTGAGTAACAGTCATCTCTTTTAAAAGTTGGTGGTTCTCTGAATTATTCAGGAAAGCTAAACAGCTGATCACCTGCCCATTTTCTGACACCCCATTATATCATCTTACATAAGTACTTCCATGGTTTCAGTCTCATGAACGTCTCAGTGAAATCGAGTATATCAACCTGAACAGCTCATCTAATCCAGTGTCCTCATTAACAGTAGGAAGTATTAGATGTTTGTGTAAAGAATGTAAGAACTGGTGAATGTGGATGGATCAATACCCAGGTACATCTTTCCCATTTTCATTTTTCTATGGCTTAGAGGCTTGGTTCTGGAGTACTGGGGGTAAAGCTTTCTGCTAAGGAGCACTGGATAGACTTTTGTTTTATGAATATAACTGACTGCTTTAGATTGGCTTATACAGCACCTTGTATCAATGACTTCAGTGTTAGAACTATTGTGTGAAAAACTGGCTCCTTTTGTGTGCTTTAAATCATCTGCTTAATAGCATTGCTGGTTCAAGTGTTACAAGAGTTAGTATATAACAACTCCCTCTTTGCTCCTTTCCTTGTCAGTTGCACATTTAGAAATCTGTAGATTTCTTACTACACTGTTTTCTTCGCTGTGCCTAACAAAATGCCTTGTACTTGGTGTCTCCTTGTTCAGAAGTTGTGCCGTACGTTTTCAATTCTACTGTATGGTTTTTGAAATTGAAGGGGAAGAACCAGCACTGTGCAGTAGGGAAGACACTGAACAACCTAGTGATGTTTTATGTTTTTTTTCTGAGTTCCCTTCATAAGAGTTCTTAACACAGTTTGTCTTTTTGAATGCTACTGAAAACCAAGATAATACTTTAATCTGCAGCACAACGTCTGTGGCTGTTGGTGTTTAACTGAACTCAGCACCAATTTTGCAGCCGCCCCCATAAGTGTCACATTGACATTTTTCTTTCCATTGTGGACTGGGAGAAGGGAGATTCTTAATTTCATATTGTAACACCATCAAAGCAAGCTGGGTGAGCACTCTTGATCTTTGATATCCATCCTTTGTTTTTCTCGGTGAATAAACTGAGGACATCAGGCTTCAGGAGTAGAAGACAACATTTATAATCTCTGTTTAAAGAAGAAATAATAAGTATTATAATTGGAGCTTGTAGAAACACAACTTCTTTCATTTGCTAGACATGTTGTTATTTTTAAATTTGGCCTCACTCCATATTGGATCAAAATCAAATTTCTGATGAACTGCAAGTTCCCCAGATTCTACTGTGGTGCAATGAAATTGATGTTCTTGCTAGTGCTGTTTTCCTTGAGCAGCTGCAAGCAGCTCCCAGAGCTCAGAGTGCTGGAACAGACCTGCCACCTCATGATGGGCTGCAAGAGGCAGTTTCCAGAGTCCAGACTCTAGACATACCTCAGGGTACACACACCCGAGTCAGATCCACCCGTTCCTCCCTGTTTTCCATCAGGGATGACATTTGAACTGAAACATTCAGGGGGCAATAAGCCCTTAGGATTTGGTTGATTTGTTTGTTTGTTGTTCACAAATTGTTGTTTCTATGTGAAAAAAAAGAAATAGCAGTCACTGTAATCATACACTTAGTAGAAGAATAGTAAAGAGCGAGGAGGCATAGGAGGAGAAAGAGAATGAAGCTAGAATTTAAAAGCAGTTAAGAAGGTGCATATCTTTTAAGCATTACTAACTATGGATGCAGAAATGAGGCAAGGAGAGATGACTGGCATTTATTGTCAATTTTAAGGTGTAGTAAAAAGCAGGTCTTTATGTGACATTGAATGCAACGTGACTGACAGTAATTTTGCCATCCCCATTCTGTCAGCCACTGATAAAGTGCATGAGCATATGTATAATTTCTGAATGATGTGAAGACACTTTCTGGTTCATAAGTAGTTCCTTTAAAAGAAAGATCTGATCAGTGTAGGCAGAGGGTAATGCAGTTTCAAAGCAATGCAATATTCAACATAACAGGTTGTAGTTATAACATATATCATGCAGAGGAACTGTACTTTATTATAATTTGAGTCATCAATTACAGGAGAAGCAGTTACAGAAATTGAACTAATTTGAACACTGCAATAGAGTTTGCACCTGGCTATTCCAGTAGTTAATATGGGCCATTTGGTGCACAAAAAGTCTTGCACATTCCAAATGCCTGGAGACTGGAGAGCAATATTGTTGTTATTATCAACCGTATTAATGCACAGTAGAGAGATGTCCCAGACAGTGATTAATCTACAATTAAAATGTAGGGAGGAAAAAGAGGACTGTCAAAGAAAATCACATTGTGGCAGGGGAGGGAGGCAATGGCACAGACTGAGACAAAATTTAAAGCAGGATTTGTTTTCATGATTTCATAAAGCTCCACTTTTTACCCTCTTAGACAGCTGAGGTCTGAATTTCGTAAAGTCTGTTTGTTCTAAGAATTAGTCAATAGGGCAGAAGTAACATTGAAATAATGTTGTCTGTTGGTAGGCTAGTTTGCATGCCAGGTTTTTCTGAACAATTGCAGCTTCTCCAAATCCAAGTTTGTCTTTCTGAAGCACATCTCATCCACACAAACATGTCGTATTACAAACAGAAGGGCGCTAGGTGGGCTGTTTTCAGAAACTGGCTTCCTGCTCTGCCACAGATACTGACTGATACACAGATAGCCTGCCTCTGGTAAAAGTGGTAAAATCCTCCTGTCACTTCCAGGATGTGTAACTGCCTAAAAGCTTCCACCACTCGGCACCTGAGCCCACATGACACTCATGTCAGGAGAGCATCTTGAGGGGCAGGAAGTAAGAGGGAATACTGGCAGTGAATACACCCTATGGAAAGTATGAGGAGGAACCTCTGCAGTGATGTATGCTGTTTCCAGCTTTGTCCCTCCTAACACTGCCCTCTTTCCCCTTACATTGAGGTGTTACACCCATTTACTAACATCATTTGCATATCCACGACCTGTCTGATTCACGCTAAAGGAATGTAGGTAGCAAATGTCTTCAAAGTTTTTTAAGAAGTGAAAATGATCCATTTTAAGCTTTATAGCCGAGACTATAACCGCCCATGCTCCTGGAAGACTGGGAGTGCTGGGCGAAGGTGATGACTCCTCTCAGATGCTGCAAGGACAGCTCTGCCTCTCAGACAGCTTCTTCTGCCAGGATAACGTTAGAAGTGTTTTGCAGGAAGTCCCTGCAGGAAGGCTGTGTTGAATGTTAACATCAGCCTGCATTCAGCCCTAGTTCTGCTATCTTTTCTAGCCTGAAGAAATGAAGGTTGATTCCATACTATGGGCATACTGTGGATTTTACCCCATCTCCTCACAATCTTGTTGAATACTTGAACTGTTTCACTTGGATGAGGCAGAGGTGTTTAGTTCTCAAGGTGAATTACAAATCAATGCAAAATTCTTACAAGTTTCCTGAAAATAAATGACAGAATACGAGAGACCTTATTGTTACTGGTCCAGAAAAGGTAGTGCAAGCTGAGTTCAACCTTTAACGGAAAGTTTTTAAGGTCAAGGTTCTCTTCTCAGGGTTCTCTATTGTCCAGTAGGCAGTAAATTCTGGCTTTTCCTGTGCCTAGGGCATTCACAATGTTGCTCTTTGTTGTGGATTCCCTGATGTCTAAAAAGGGGTGAATTCCCACTGCCAAAATATTACCTACCACTTAATTATCAACCAATGAACTATGAGACAAATGTCCCCAGGGAAGCAGTCTGCATTAGTTCCACATTTTACAGAGCTACTTGGAGTTTTTTTGGTTTCTCATTTTCTCCTACATTAGCAATTGGCATTGTGTGTATGGCTCCAAATTAGGATGGAAATGTGGGGTTTGAGGATTGCCAAGTAACGGCTGGTATTAGATGTTCTGAGCTTCCCTTCAGGCTGATGATGTGGCATTGTCTGCCACTTCTTGGGGAAGCTTTGGAGCCATAGTATTTAAAATGTTCCCACTGTTAGCAGAGTAAAATATGAGGAAAACCCCTCTGAATTATGTCCTGATGTCACAGCTATCTCTGCCATGCCCGTAGACACCTCCTTTAAGTGGCTGTGGTACTTTCCAAGGGAAACTTAGGAGTCTGTATTTGAGAACTGATCCTCAGAATTCTCTTCTCTCAGATGAATCACACATGATCTTTATTCTTCTCATAGAAACTGATCTCCAGATTCCTCAGTCCTTTGTTATAGCTCCAATATATTCTAAGAATCTAAAGCCTGGCTTTGCTATTATGCAGCTGTTCCAGTAAGTTCTTTTGTCCACTAACAACAATCCATCTTTAGCATTTAAACTCTACAGGGGGAGGAGAAAAGGACAGGCCACTGTCTGCTTTTTGTAACCATCAGCCCCTGACAGGTTTGTCTTGGTTAGCAGTCTGGGTTTCAAGTTCCAAAATTCCTGTGACAGTGGCCAGAGTTAGAAAACTGGTAGCAGAACAGGGCTGAACCAGAAGCACATGCCAGACTAGTGAGGTCAGAATTCTTGGGTATGGTTGCAGCCCATAAGTGTTCCCATTTGTTACGTTGTCAGTTTGACTGTTGTCCAAGTCACTCAGCTTTGTGCCAGATCCCAAGCCAGAAAGGTCTTGTTTGCCTGATTTCCTAAGGATACAAAGCATATGAGATCTTACTGTCTCTGTATTTGTGTCTCTCTGTCCCCTTGCGATTTCTGTTGGGTCCATTTCGAACAGATTAGATGCAGGGGTGGCAGGCTGGAGGATATGAAGTTATGTTTTGTGAAAATGCACAGCCATATGGAGAGAGATACCATTTGAATGCCCCTGAAAGCATGTAGTAGGAGTAGAAAAGCTGCAGTAGGAGTTCAAGTGAATAGCTAGGAATCCCCTCGGAGAGCACTGTTACTAGTGTCCCTGCTTCTGAGGGAGTTCATTCTTACTTAGGACAATTCAAGCATGAGACACAAAACTATAGGAAAACAGATCTCCTCTATTGCTTACTGAAAACTTTGTTCCTCTTTAGTCTGACTGTTCCCATATATATTAACTAGTATCATAAATGTCAGACATGTCCCATTAGATAAAGGCCTACCAGGGCTTTCCATCAGCTGTGAGCAATGAGAGGACGGAGTTGCAGTCATGCTTCCCTCTTGACACTACTGAATAACCCTCTACACAGGTGAAAGAAATGGCAAATCAAAATCATCTTCAAACTATGGTCCAGGGCAACTGCTCTTTGCTAAGCCAATAAAACATGGTTAATGAAATCACTGCAACTTTTAAAGGTCATACTTATGCATTTTCATGGATGCAAGCTAACAAATAAAAAATAGGGAGGCAAGAAAGCAGTGTTTGAACAGCCAAGAATTAGTCTCATCTGGCTGGGAATTAAAACTTCCATGACAACATTTCACAAGATGGTCTTCAAATTCGTTTTTCAAAATGTTTAGTTGGACATGGATTGAAACACAGTAGATGGAGACATTTACACAGACTGGCAGGCTGAGGCTCTCCAGCCTGGAATTATCCAGCCAGTTTCAGTCAGAGAAACTGGCTTTCTGTCTCAAAGTGGGAGAGGAGACAATGCTTTAAAAAGAAGGCTTTAAAAGCTGCTGTTGTTTATTGGTATTTTACAAAAGCAAACTGCAAGCACCATCACCAGCATAAAAGCTACTGAGGTTTTAATGAATTAAAAGGAAAGTTGAAAGACTGAAATCAGTCTCAAAGGTGAAACTGATGAGGTTTATTGTCAAGTTGAGAGGAATGTCACATGGAAAAAAATACCATAAATTAACAGCATGTATTTCTTGTGCTGTCTACAAGAAACAGATTTAATCCACTGGGTTTTAAGTGGACATTTTCCTGCAACGCTGAGTAACTTATCCACAGTTATTTACTACAGCTTTTTCTCAGGATTATTTGCTACTGCCAACCATCAGGTAAAAGACAGTCAATTAAACAGATTGATCATCTCCAGTTCCAGAGTTCTTTCGTGAGGTTCTCAGCAGCCCATTCAGTATTGAATTTACTGTGTTTGGAATTTTCAGTTCTTATATCTTAACAAAGTAAGTGAAAACAACCATCTACTCTTTCTCTGATCTTGAGGACAGCTTTGGTAACAAAGTGATCCTTATTTCCATCTGCCTGCATCCTTCTTATGCGATAATTACCAGACAGATGTTAAATTTTGCCTTGCACACCATACCACCCAGTAAAACATGTTGCACAGGATCATAATGCAGTGGCCCAGTTAATTTTGTACCAGTTGTTCTCCTGCTTTTTTAATGTATGATAGTTTCAATTCCTCTCTTGTTCCCATTGGTGCGGCTTTTATTTACTGTCTCCCCCCATGTCATTAACTTACTGCTTTTGGATAAAGGCTGAGGGCTGAATTGAGAGAGAATGTATTAGCAGCCCTTAAGCTTCAAGGTGCTTGCTCGTTAGAGTTCATCAGCTTGGAAACTCCTTTCTGGTTTAGAAGACAAGAACAGAAAAAGAGTATAAATGCTTCTAACCTGAATAAAGGGTTCTCTTATTGGGAAGAGGGTAAAGAAAAAGCACACAACACAAACAAAGAGATAAGAGCTCTGGAGATGCAGGAGTTGTCAAAAAGCCTTTCCCATCAAACAGACTTCAGAGAGCCATAACAGACGGATTTTCAGTACCAGTCAAATGTAGGAGTGTAGGAAGTTGACGTGCTGTCCCTTGGAGAGCCCTGGTATTGACAAAAGACATGCAAACCTGAGAAATGTACATTTGTGGAAAAATCCATCCTGACAAGTGACTGCACTTAAGTCGCCAAATGGACTTCACCCATGGGATGAAACTCAATTATTGTTGCACATCCAATGAAGTCATCCATGGAGAAAGCACATGGCCAATAAAAGGGAACCTTTCAGTAATCAGATCTTTCAAAAACTGTTTAGCTTTTTGCCACTGAGTACCTGCTGTTAGTGATGTGGACGTCCCTGCAAACCTACTTGGTTAGAAGTGCTGAGCCATTCTGAGCTGTTCTGGAGCATCCTGCACATCCTGCACAAGCCATTCAAAAGGATTTCTCAAACCCTTTGGAGGAGATGTCCAACATGATGGCTTTTTCTATTGCAGTTTGTATTGAGTACATATGAAGAATACTTTTGTGTTTGGAGGTATTTTTATGATACTGGCAGTAGGAGCTATCTAATACTAAAAGGATTGTGTTAAATGGTTTAATCCAGCGAGTCCCAGTCAAGACTCCATCAAGTAAGAAGCTTGCAAGCTGTAAGTCATTTAGACAGTCTTCCATTTTGAGTGAGAAAGTGTCTAGTGTGTATCTGCCGTTTCAAGTTTATCCTTCCATACCAATATTTCCTAGGTGCCATCTCTCTTCTTTGGAGATTGCATTATCCTTTGCACAATCTGTGTACTTTTTATTTGCTGTCTTCTTGATTTCATCATGACCACAGTTATGATCATGAATAAATCCTACTTAGTGAAAGATCTATTTTGGGTCATTTTTATTTTCTGCTTCATAAATGAAAGCCAGCCCCAGTAATGGCATCTGAGCTGTTTGTTTTAGGATGCACCTGTACACAGAATTTTTTCATAACAAAAACATCTTTGTGAAACTGAAACACTGTAACTGTTGTTTGCATAAAACAGGCAACAGTGGCTGGCAACAGATGCTTTTAAGAACATGGATATTAGGTGCAAATGTTTCATAAGTCCACTTAGTTGCTCTAGCCAAATATGAAACCTTTGCTTCTTTTACCAGCCATCTAGTTCTCTCCTGCGTCTGTGTGTTTCCCTAGGCTTGTCATAGTGCTTTTTAGAAGACGTTGTTCTCCGGAATAAATTGACTATCCAGTTTTTCATGACAACTCAGAATTGCAGTTTCCCTCAGGTATGTGAAATTCCACTTCCAGGACTGTGTACACACAGGTATGTGGACATGCACACAGACATCTGCCCTTCCACCCAGCAATAAAAGGAAAAATGTCCTTGGGACTAAGCTGAACTTTTTTTTTATATAGCATTTCTTTTTTACTCCCATTGTTTCAAGCAAGCTTTTTTCATTATCTGTCTGCCTTTCTCTTTCTCTTTACAAGCTGGCAATTCGGTCTTGGAACATTCTCTGGGCTGCCAAGCAACAAGCTTCTCCTTATTCAGATTTTCAGGGAGAAAAAGTAGCACATCTGTTTACACTGTCACCCTGACATAAGTTTGAACCCACTGTCAGGATGAGAGTTATCAGGCACTATCAAGTCAAGCAACAGTGATGAAGGATCAAGCATCAACCATCAAGTCTACACCATCCCAGCCTCAGAGCTGAGAGGGGGAGAAAACTGTTGAGAACAGTTTTATTCATACTGTATGAGTGGATATAAACAGGGTTTAACTCAGCAGTAGGTGTCCACAACTTCACTGTTCTCAAGATTATGTGAGTACTTTGATCTCAATCCGTAGCCAGAAATGCAAATGGAAATGCGGGGGGCACATGGACTAGCAAACTTAAGTCCACTGTCAAGCCTACTCTTCACTTGATACAATCAGAGCCAAAGACTGTTTGACACTTATAGCCGTTACATTTGCAATTTTACCTCAACAAAGTAAAAATTCCACATGCTTTGAAGAATCTCTCTGGGGAGCTGAAGAAACTGTCTTTGAACCAAGTGACATAACACATTTTCATACAAACAGTCTGTATTTGCTTCATATTTATGGCCAATCATCATCACACTCAACATCTATGTAGCAAAGCTGTCTCTCTATCTAACATTCTTTTTAGCATCTGTCTTCACAGATATAATGACTCAGCACAAGAAGAACATAGCATGGAAGTCTACCATTAAGCAGATATTTTTCATTGTTTACAGAATCCCTAGAATTCAGCAGAGGAATAGACTGGTGTTTGAGCCAAGAAACATCTGAATGTCATGTAAAGTTCAGTTAATTATTTTCTAAATAGTCACCAGCACTACTCTAGCTGAGAGAAGGGTTCAGCTGGCATTGTTGTGATCACACTGGAGCCTTTCAGAGGAGGCGAATGTTTGCTTTCACTTCAGCCTGCTTAGTTTCACATTGCGACAAAGCCATTTCAGTAAAGGATACATTCTCGCAGACTTAGAAAAAATCATGGCTGTGGTCTCTCAAAAATTGCACCATTGTGCTTCTAAGGGAATCGGCTTACCCTGGTTAGTACTGTGCACATACTCCATGTGCTCTTCAGCCACAAGTATACAAGCCAGCTGTGGCCACAGCAAAATTCAAGTGAGCTGCTTCCTCCTTGTAATCTCCTGTATCTGTATTTATGGCAGCATAAAGTAAAAGAGAAGTGCTGTTGAGTGTTTAGGTTCAAGGCCACAAAGCTGGAGCTTTCTGGCTCTGCTCTGGGCTCCATGACCTCTTCCAGCAACGATGAGGGGATGGGCAGCTGATTATAAAAGGGTTACTCCAGCAGCAATGAGTCAACTCTAGTGCACAACCCCTGGACACACCTCAGCAAGTTTACTGCTCTAACGTCAGAGGTTCCAAAGGCAGCAAAGAATCACCTGATTTGTAGTTCATGGTCCAAATCTTGAGATCTGCACAATAAGCTAGAAGGTCTCACTTTGTTCTGTCACTGAAACCCTGAAAAGCAACCTGAGGAGCACGGGCACATACCTTTGCCCAGGTTTACAAAGGTATTTAAGCCTACAAAGATGCAGACAGACACCTAATAGGATTTATAAAAGTGCCTAAGGGAGTTTGGGACCTAATTCCCATTGGCTGTCAATGAGAATTAGATGTCTAATCTACTTAAGCAATTTGAAAATCCCACTGGCTGCATCTTTTCATGGCTAAATACCATTACAAGCGTTAGCCTTAGTGAATAGAATTATTATTATTATTATACATGGTTTCATTTCCTGAAACTCTGATCTTGGCAAGAAGACTCAGGGAAAAAAAACTGCTTAACTTCATGCACAAATGGGTGCTGTGGATATGAAGTGTCAGGAAGGAATAACTGAGCTTCTCCAACAGTCTTCATATCACTATTGTGTCTACAACTAGCCCAGAGAGCTCCCAGGGCTTTTTGTGTTGGTCAGCTTGGCTTTAACATGTGTCAGTAAAAAATGCAAGTGACTCGGTGAAGGAAAATACTGATCATTCACAGCAAAGTAATAAAGAAAACAAAATCATAAGTGCCCAGAGGCTGTGACTAGCCAGTTGAAAGGGTTTCATTTTTTTTTCTGCAAAGAACAGCATTGGAATCTTCTCACCACTCCATGAACTGAATTAAGTCCCATCTGGTGTTGGAGGGAATTCACAGCTCTGGGCAGTACAAGGACTCTTTGGTTACCCTCTTTTGCTCAGGCAAGCCAGACATGGGCTGCAGTGCAGAGTTTAACTAAACAACAGACTATTCCCTTTTTCTTGTCAGGCTTGAACTCAAACAATAACCAAATCTTCCCTATCCATACAACTTTTCAAAAGCTGTGAAGAGCTGGATTTCCCTAGATTTCTACATGATGTAGCTTTCATTAAACCCGACTTGAACCTCTTGTAATTGTTTATCCACTTAACTTTACATGCTTAGAGTTATGTTGGGGGACTCAGTTCAGCATACGAAAAGGTCTGAATGAGTAATTCGGGTAGGAAATAGCTGGGATGAGTTTATACATTGTCTGCAGTTGAAGAAAGTACTAATTATTTATAGTCTCCAAACAAGGTGTTTGAAATCCTTTTTGAGCTTGGTGGAATTTGAGAATACTGTCTGTGCTCAGTAAGAATATTTTGACACTTGAAAATGATAACAATTAAAAACTCTTTGAAAATATTACATGTATTGCTGGATCAGAGTCAGTGGAGCCCTTGCCAGTGGAGCTCTTGACCAAGCAGCATGCTTGCCGTACATGTAACTAGTGACCATTACATATAGTTACTTGAATTGGCTGAAAATCTGGCCAAAGCCTTTAAGAACATGATTATGAACATTTTTCATGTCTCATCAAGTGTGTAGAGAGGAAACCTGTGGACTGCTAGAAGAGATAGGAAATTCTTGTATGGAAAGGTGTGAGCACTTTGGAGTGTTAGACAATAATTTTGCAAATGCTGGTTTTTACTGTGTCACTGCATTTTGTATAGAGTGGTTATAACAAGCTATTATATGACTGTCCAGCAGCCTGACAAACCTAGATAGCTCTTTTCCAGTGTATCACACCACAGAACATGTCCCATACAGAATTTCTTGATCTCCTGGCCACAGCTTGTACCATTGTACAGGATGGTCTCACGTGAGGTTCAGTATAGTTTTTTGAATCATAAAGAAATGGGTACATGCTGAATGTGGCTGTAGTGCCCACTGACAGACCTCAGGGCAAAAAAGAGCTGCATGTCCTGTGGAATGGGCAAACACCTACATGCATTCAGCACAGGGGACTGTGGTTGTCTGAACAGTCACCAGGAACACACACAAGGCTTGGCTGTGGCCAACTGAAATCAGTTTTACTGCATACTGCAACTGCCTGCTGAAATCTTGCCACAGCTAGAATTTCTTCCCAGCACACCCATTGCTGAGCAACAATGCGTGTCCTTTTCCAGAGAATGGGATCAGCCCAGTCTGGCTCTTGAGAAACACACCAGCTGCACTTGAGAAGATGATGGGCTGAATGTTAAAGGAGCTCTGCAGACCCAGCAGAATGCTGGGTTTCTATAGCTCAGGGCAATTAGGCAGTGTAATCCCTCGTGTGAAGGAGACACCCTTTCCAGAGGCGATGGCATTTAGGTGCAAGGGGGATACACCATTGCAGGGAGGAGAGGGGATATGTAAATACAGAAGCCAATTGATCTGTAGGAATCTTTTCTTTTCTTCCCTTTTTTTCCCTTATAAGTCTATTTGATGCCAATGAACTGGAGGGCTGTTAGGGCTAACTGCTTCCTGGCACTGAGTACACAGACAATTGTGCAAGATTCCTTTCAGCTCAGCTTTGCTGACATGCTTGGTTGTGACCTCAAATATCTCAAGTTTTTCCAGTTTTGAGTTCCTCTGCAAGTGAAAAGGCCTGTGTCAGTGAAACTGTGCCAAAATACCTGGGGAGCTGGGGCAGACTGAAAAGACTGGTTGTTCTCCCTATGATCTCAGGCAGGGGGTTGAGTTGCACTGCAACGCTGGGAGGCCAGTCTCCAGTAGAGGATAAAAGGCATCAGGTGGGATGTGGAGGGCTAGTTTGAGTGGGATGAGTGAACACTTGAGTGCCAGCAGGCAAATGGCTCTGTTCCTTTATTTCCAGTGGAAAATATTTCAATTACATTTCTTTTTTCCTTTTCATCAACATTTTTCTTAGAATCTTTTTCATTTTCTGAATAAAAGGCAATCATCCTTGGCATAATAATGGGTGAATACTGCCGTGAAAAAGCCAGTTCCCACTAAATGCCCCCTACTCCTTCAGTAGATATTTTCCAACAAAAGGGTCTGGAATTTCATCTGTGCCTGTATGTGCTCCAGATGAGTTTCACTAAGGGTGGTTCATGTTCCTTCTAGTCTCTGCATGTTTGGGGTTTTTTCACTGTTAGTCTGATTCAGCATTGCTTGAAAAGAATGGACATCTTCCTGGTGACTCCACCAAGACTGACTGAGCTGTATTCACAACACAGAGGAGATGCAGGTTCTAGTTTCTCCTCATCTTTTCCCTTTCTGATAATGGTCACAGAGATAGTTTTCACTTTACTTGGCTTTTGTTAAGCTAAGGAACTAATTCTCCTGCCTCAGGAGGGATTTATAACCCTCCGAGTATAGCTCTTAAACATCAGACTTTGGATTTTTCATAAATTGTTTTATTTCCCTTTCTTTTTGTCCACTTCCTCCTTTCATTAGTGAGAAAAGGTTAGCTGACAGCTGAGAGAACCTGCCCGTACAGTTTTATTTCCCTGTGTTTTTTCTGTTCACAATTTCATTTGGAAAATGCCCTTCAAGAAGTGCTTATTTGCCCACCCAGTCCCAGAGCAGGGTGGATTCCTGTGTAGGCATCTGTATTTATCAACTTTATTTCTTGACCATGTTCGCTCTCTTAAAGCACTGCAATGGATTTAATGTTTTTTATTCAGATTTCTCTGAGAGGCATTAGTTCTCTTTGGAAAAGGGAGCACTGAGACTGGAGTTTTACAAGGCCTTATACCCACTCCTCCTTTGTTGCATGTTCAGTAGTTTTTAAGTGCTGGAGCTATTCCGAGCAGCTGAAGGGCTGTGTGACATGAGGAGACTTCACTCAACTTGAGCTCAAGGGGCCTGGGATTGATTTGAAAGTCTATTTTTGACTAGCTGGATTTAGCTGGTCAAAGTTTACACAGCTGTGGACAAATCCAGCTGTGCTGGTAGAAGATGTTGCTGTTCCCAGGAGATCATCATCATGTACCTTGCCAGACATTACTGCCCCATCCATTCTGCCAGTGAAACATCCCATGAGTGATCCTGAATTCAGGCAATACCAGGTGGATGGATGAACTGATCCAAATGATGTTACAGAAAGCAAACTACGGCACACTCACACGAGCCTGCTCCATCAGCATGTTGAAAGAGGGAAAGGTGGTATACTGAGGTAGGCAGGTCAGTGTTACATAGCTGGGGACAGGGTCTTACACTGACACAACTACATCTGTCCCTGACTCAAGTCATAACATAACCTTCCTCAGTTTATGCTTTACTCCCTTACCTGTGTCACCAGAGCTGGTTAGAGTAGAATTTGTGGAAGTATCTCTCATATGCGCCCTGTGCAAACAAAGTGTTTAGTGCTCATCCCACCCGGCAGAGTGCTACAGAAATACAAATCCTAAAGATAGGAAGAATTTACACGTTTTGAGAATAAGTGAAAGTGGCAGAGTCTGACCAAGTGTCAAAGAGTGACATGGAAACCATCCACAATTAGAATAGCTTATTTTTGGTGGGCAGCTCCATTCTCAAACATTGGCTTGCTGTAGCCTTGGAGCCACTCCTCCTAAATGCATAAAGTGAAGGTTGCTCTTCAAAGAATGAGGGTGGGAAGGGATTAATCAGTGCTCCCAGCGAACATAACGGTACAGAAGAGAGGAAAGATTTGTCAGGCTTTAAAGTAGCCAAAAATTGGCAGCAGTGACAAAAAAGCCTTAAACTGATGGGCAAATATGGAAAACAAACATATTTGCTCTGCTGAGCAGGGATAAATATATCTAGATAAACTAAGAGAAAGATTTCATTTTTGCCTAATCCTCATGGCATTTCCAGCCCATAGATTTCTGGGAATCTGGTGGAGGCCAAATTGCATTATATTTGTAGCCAGATTTGCTGACCAAGGACTTTGGGATCAGTCCTGAACTTTGGACGATTAGTCAAAATGAAATGCTTGGGCTTAGCTATTAACACAGCGTCTGGAACTCTGTGCTCTCAGAGTTGAGCTTGGAGCAGCTCAGTGCAAAGCTAGGAAGCCTGACTGATTCCTGACAGCCTTGCCCTTGTCTCTAGTTGAGTCTGATAGCCCAGACTATCAGATCCAAACCCTTTATGTCTGCTTTGTGTTTTACCTAGTTCTCCAAGGGTAAAGGGGGCTAGTGAAAGAAGCTACTAAATATATGGTACCCTGAAACAGTGCTCCAGATGTATCTGTTGTCATCTGCTCCTCACCTTGGATTTACCAACTTCCACCTCCTATTTCTTGCTCCACACATTCAAGGTTGCTCCTTTTTTCCCTCTTCCCTTGTTCTCAGCCTTGAGGAGTGAAGGCTGTGGCTTCATTTTGTCTTCTTCCAAATTTGGGACTGCAGCTATTGCCTCCATATCCAGGGCCACACTGGGCCTGGGTATGGGCATGGTCTGGGCTGTTGCTATCCAGAGCTGCTCCACTGTTCCTGCGTTAGACTTTACAGCAATACAGGCTCCAGTCACACAGCATAGAGCTGCCCTGCATTGACCTTCAGGAGCTGCCCCACATCTGGCAGGACTTCTGCATTCAAACTGTATGGTGGGCAAATGCAGCTGCAGCACTGGAGCCCGGTTGTCCTTGGAAGTGCTGTAGCCACATGCAAATAGCACGGCATTCCTGCACATAGCTATGGCTCAGGAAAGGTGCAGTAATCTTCCTCTGGACATGCTGGAGTCAGCTGGGCTTGTTTGGGCGCCTGTCACAAATACACAGGAGGGATCTCAATGGGAGTTGTGAGAGTGAGTCTGATTCAGGCACGCAACCTTCAGCAGGCCTGAGCTTGGCATGTGGTCAGGACTCTCACACAGCTGTGACCCTTTGCTAATGGTTTGACAAATAGGAGCATTTTTGCATTTGTCACAAAATCCCCAGGCTTGTCGCTTTTATGTTTCCCAGGGCTTTAATTCCATGCCAGTATATTCGGCTGGGGGAAAGAGAGGCAGAAGCAGTGCTCCACAGATGGCCAAGGCTGGAATATCCTGGGAAGCATTAATCCTCTGAATACAATTTTTCCTTGAAGAGAGAGGTTTTAAATGTGTGCTGCATTTCTACAAACACTTTAAGCTGGCATAAGCCAGCCCTGCAACAGCCTTTTTCAGGGGGAGGTCCACCATCCCTGTTCCTCTGCCTCCTCCTTGCTGGCCCAGGGCTGCTCCTTTCCCCATGCTGGCACCAGCACACACATGGTTGTGCAGTGAACCAGGCCAGGGAACTCCGCCAGGTTAAAACTAAACAATTTCCTTTTCCCCAGGTTAGTTTCAACCTGGATGAGTTCCCTGATGTGGTTCATTGCAGGGCCACAAGAACACTTGTGTTGGCACAGGGCAAGGAATAGCAGAGGGAGTGAAGAGGAATGTGGGCTGGGGGTGAGGGGAAGGAAGGGCCATTTCCTTTAGCAGCGGTTCTGGTTTATGCTGGCTTAGAGACTTGGTGTATCTGTGGTGTTAATTGCTGAAAATGATGTGCTCCAAAATGTGTGTCACAGTGGAGAGGTTTTCAGGAAAAAAAAACCTCTCTCCCTTTTAAAACAGGGCCTTATTTCTTAGCTTCTTGATCAAAGTTTGGCGGGTCAGAGTCAAAACCGAGTCCCTAATGCCAAATAAGTAACAGTCTACCTAGGCATGATAAAAAGGGAGATGGAGTCATGGATAAGGGAAAAACTGCTTCTAAAATTATACAGCAGGCTAGGAGCAGAGCCACAATGACCTGGCATGTCTCCTTGCAGCTTCGCCCCCACCAGTGGCTTCTCTGTATGGCAGGGAGAAGACTGAGTCAGTTGTCTGCCACACTGCACTCAGTTCCCATGTGCATTGATGGTGCATACTTATTGTATGTTTATTTAAATATCAAGGAGAATAAATCTTCTGAGTGGCAGCTTGGTGAATGATTTGTCAAAAGCTGGCTCATTTACCCTAATAAAATGTGAACCAATTCCATTTATCGAAGCAGAGCTTTCTCTAGATTTACAGTGATGTAGCTGAAAGCAGGATCAGCCCCACTGACTCTATAGCAGTATTAAGTATTCTGCTATCCAAATCATACTGCTGGTGTTCTACGAAGTTCATCTAAGGTGTCCATTAAATTCTGGGATACAAACACCTTTCATTTATAGCTGTAGCCAATGGGAAGATACCAGAATCTGACCCATTAATGGAAAAATAGATAACAGCAAAAGTCTCCAGTATTTGTTCCTCTGCAGTCCCACTAAGTGACAGACTTCTTCAGTCATGCTGGGCAGCCCCATGGTCAGTGTGGCTGTAGTGGCATTACATGCTTTTGTCTAATGTGAAGATATGACATGTTTATTATGTTGTTGTGTCTGTAATTCACACTGAATCAGCCCCAGTCTGTTACATTTTGAAGGTGAGGTTCTTGTGAACTGATTGTGACTAAAGGCATAAGAAATTCCCCTTTTTTAGAAAACAAAAAGTTAATTTTAGTTACATTCTTCCCCTTTTCTTTGGTTCCTTCCAGTGTTATTGTTTTCCCTTGAGAAGATAATTTAAAGTGACATCTGACTATATTTCCATACCTTTTCCCACCTGAGGAGAGATGTACTTGAAATGATTTGCATATTTATTGAATATATGTTCCAAGGATGGCCACAGTGCGATGTCATATCCCATTTACAACATGTTCCTGCTGGCTCTGTGGCTTGTTAAAAGAAAGACACTGTAAAAAGGAAGCAATGTGCAGTGCGTTATATGGGCTACAAACATAAAAGTGACTGAAGTATGGAGGGAAGGGGATAGATTGGCAGCCTGCAGATGTAATAAGCCATTAAACCATTTAAGGGAAGCCTGCTGAGTTTGTTGTTCAATTACTGTTACTGATGAAGAATGTCAATAATTATGATTTTCAACCCTGCATGACATGTACATTTGTAAATCTTTCAGAGATTGTCTTTACTGAAACCTAGTGAGGCCACTATTAAGGAGCTAAGATGAGGCCCACAGTGCATCTTTTTACAAAAGAAACTTGAATTCTTTGAAGAGAATCTTATGCATCTTTTGTATTTTATGAAAGTGATTATTACCTGATACAACTGGATACAGCACTTTATCACTTCATCTATGATAATGGAGAGGAGTGGTGGTTTTGCCTATAATACAATGTCTGCATAACACTTTTGCCAGTGACTGAATTTCAGTCTCTGAGAGGCAGATCAGGTCAATTCTGTACTTGCCAGTTGCTAGCAATATGACACTATGCTCCTACCTCACATTTTTATTTATTTCTTTACCTTCTAGATTTAGAAAATTGATGTGTTAAATTAAACAAGAATTTAGATTAACCCTTCAAACCGTGGTCATGTGGGAGTGCCTTTGGCATCTCTTGTTTCACAGGTATATCCCTCATGATAATTAAAGTGGCCCTAGATGTTTGTCACTGTGATAAGAAAAGGTTAAAGGATTAATAAACTCTGGGTTTCTAGAGGTTCTCTGGGACAAGTTCATGTAATCCCACAAACCAACTTTTCTATAGCCCTTTTTTCCCAATGGAGATGACAAAACAATTAAGATGATAAAAAAAGGGAAATGAGGTAATTTTAAAATGCCATGTGGTAATTTGTCTGAAAGGCCTCGTCATTCCAGATTCATTTCCTATGCACTCGAATTGTATTGATCCTTATACCTGTGTTTGGCAATCAGATGGATATTACAGCTGAAATGTGTAAGTACTGGGGTTAAAGTTTAGCATAAATTATTGGAAACTATAAATAAGGTCTCACTCTGATTACAGTCCTTCATTGATATGTAACATAATAATCTGAAAAAATCACAGCTTAATTATAACTTCAAATAAGATTAATTTGTAACAACACTGATATTTACACTGGTTTGGTTTAGTATCAGGCAAAATGTCTATACCTATTGAATGGCCAGACCAATGCAACTTTGCTATTAGTCATTTTTTATGCTGGTGCAGGTGAGAGTAGAACCTGATCCCAAATTCTGAAAGGCTTATATTATATTAATTATATTATATTAACTCATAAAAATATTTTAATGAAAATATACAACATTTGAGAACCTTCGCTTCAGAGTTTGAAAAGATGCTTTTTGTGTCTTATACACCACCACAAATGCAATTTTTCACATTTTTAACCAGAATGCTGATGAAGACATTATCCTTGTTATGTTTCCTCAATAAATACTGTTGTAGAGACAGAAAGAAATTAGTTTTATTTTACTTCTTTTACAAAAACTGTTAGAAAAATATTTTTAAAAGGCATAATATGTTTTGTGTTAAATTTTGCCAATACTGAAAGATGCTGAAGGTTTCATTCGAGTGGTTTGGTGCAAAGTTCCCTCTTTCAACAAGCCTGTGTCTCAAACCCTGTTGTGCAATAGCTCAAGCTGCCAAGTATTTTGAAAAATAAACTGCCTATGTTGGACTCCTCTTAAGCAATCAGCTTTAATCCTCTAGAGAAAGGGTGAGCAGCTTTGTTCCTCTTCGTTGAAGTCTGGGTTAAGCTCCTTTGTTTCTTTGTCTATAATAATTTTGGTTCTTAGAGAAAGCCTTCCTTGTGCTAAAAGCTGTGCTTGGACACAGGGCATGTCCCAGCTCTCAGTGTGGTTGGTTTGTGTGTTTTTACACATCTTTAACCAAGCAGCCCTGGTCTTCATGAAGGATTCTGAATGCCATAGAAGAGTGGCTATACTTGGAGACTGGTTTCCCATTTACCTTGAACTGAGCTAAATCAGGGCAGTGCCAAAAGGGCTGCTCTTGCCCTTCTATCTCTGTCTGGAGACAAGTCTTTTGGAAAAGTAAGGATCACTTGGTGAATGGTTACACATAGCCTAAGCTGGTCTATGCTGGGACTGGCACAGCTTCTAGGTGTGTTCTTGCTCCACACTTGCTATTGTTTCAGAGTCTGACTTAGCAGAAACTAATGACTTGTTTAATTTTGTAGTGTTTTCTGCCACCTTAGTGAGCTGGGTCATGCAGGAGGGAGCCCAAAGAGCACCTTTTCATCTGCCAAGAAGAAATGTAACATGCACATTACAATGTTCAGTATCTACTAGGATAGACCTTGACAAAGAGGGTATGAAACTGACAGCAGGAGAAACGTGTCTGACCCAGTCAGTCACCCTAGGACTTTCCTATTTTAGTTACCCAGTATATTTGCAAACACACTTCTATTAGTTTTTTTGCTTTGTTTTGTTTAAATACCTACCTTTCTCACCTGGGACACTTCTGCTCTCTGGTCTGGGGGCTAACAATGCATTTCCTTCTGCTGAGAGTCATCACAGGCTCGCTGGGGTTGCCAGTACACACAGAACAGGGTTGCTAGAGGTGCTTTCAAACCTACTAATGGAAGAATCATCAAAACTGGTCACTGGGGGAAATGTTTTTCTCTTGGAAGTGAAGAGTTAAATCATGGTGGGTGCTTCCTGGCATGAAATGGAGTTCATGAGAAGAGGCTTCTGCAGGGGAGGGTTGTCTCTTTTTAGGAGTACATCCACTTTCTAAGCACTCTATCTCCTCTTGCTACCGGTCTTACAAGTCTGCAAAAGACAAGTATCTTTCGTAAGAACTGCAGCTGTTCCCTACCAGATTTGTGTAGGAAAGTAATACACCCTCCCTGTTTCCCCTCCAAAAAAACCCCAAGCCTGTGAGAATATTGCTCCAGCAAAAGAATAAGGCCCTTGCTGAAAGAGAAAAATCTTACTCCCTTGCATGCGAGTTACAGGCAGCGCTTGGGTAAAGGGCTAATACCCATCAACATGTTTTTGATGTCACTGTGCTGTTCCCCTCTATTTGAGTTGACAGCTGATGCCAGGACTTGGCTGCATCTCCTCTGCACTGAGAGGAGGTTGGATGTCAGATGCAGGGAGAAGGAGCAAGCTTGGGCAGCCAGCCGTGAGCAGAGTGAAACAGTGAGGAGTGACTCTTTGCTCCAGGGCGTGAGGTGCCATTGCGAGCCTGACCTTTTGAATACAAAGCATTTGTCAGAAATCCAGAGGAAAGCGAGCTGAACCAGTCAGGGTGGCTCTGCCTTTCCTTTCAAGAGAAGCTCATGTATCCGAGCAGACACACCTACCCCCAGGCCTGACCCAGACACTGTAGGCAAGTATCTCTGTTGAAACTGGGGGCCCTGTGCTCCCTCCCATTAGCAGGAGAAATGAAATGCACACCCTTGCGTGGGATGTCTGCTCATTCCATTTGGCAGCCCAGTACCTCCCAGTCCAGCCAGGAGTTGTAAAAGGCCATCACGTTAAAGGCACTGTGTTAGGAGTGCAGACAGCTCTAGTGTGTGAATCTTTCTTGTGGTTCATTCTTTAGATGCATTCTTGTCCTGCACCTTGGAGCTGCAGTGCCCAGGGTCTGACACACAGTCGACCTGTGTTCACAGGTTCTTTCCCAACACCTCTCTGGCTCCCTGAGCCACAACTCTCCAGGGCAGATATTCCAAAACCTCATTCATTGAGCTCTGGAATCGCATGACAGAATGCCCTGTCATGCTCTCCCACAGGCCTGCCAGTGCAAAACTGTCTCATTGCCATGTAGGTTTCCAGCTTCACCTTGGTGGCCATGGCAGGAAGCTGAGTATGTGAATGGCGGCTCAGGGTCAGGAGAGGGGAGGTGAAATTTATGCACCCTAAAATCCCTGTCAGGGGTATTTTTCTGCACCATGACAGAGAGCTCTGTTCATTCCCCATCTGGAGATCTGACACACAACATGTGTGTCAGCCTGTGACCCATGCGTGATGGGTCACAGGCTGGTCTTTATGGCAGAGTGAGTAGGATGAACCATCCTTATGGTCCATCATGCCAAGTATGCTTTTTCCAGGAGCTTTTCCCCCTCCTCCTTTAGCTCTGCTTTAAGCTGCTGCAGAGCTGCACCCCCCCCAGGGACCCTTGGAAGAATTCACAGGTTGCACACCAGGGAGCAATACATCAGCACATTCCAGTCTCACTTTTAGCTGTGCTTCTCTCCACTAAGCCCATCAAGCACGCAAATCTCCTCTTGCTGATTAATGAAGGCAGCACACCAACTGGGAAGGGCCCCCTCCTGTTTCCTGCGCCTTTCTTCAGCAGCATGCAGAACTATTCGCCTTCTAAGCTGACCCTCAAGGCCACACATTGCTGTCTGTAAGCGGTGCGGTGCTGAGGAGCAGCAGTTTCGCAAGACGGGCTGAACCCGGAGCTGGGTCTTTCTGGTCGCTTCGTGCTCGGCTCTGACATCTAGCGGGACAATCGCACTAAAGCATTTAAGACGCTGAGAAGAAAACATCAGGGTTTGCTTCGCTGCAAGGCTCACTGGAGCAATCATTCCATCTGTATGCTGCTTTCTTTTATTGCACTTAATACTGCCAGAGGATTTGCTGTGGAAGAATGGAGGAGGCCCCGACATGAACAAAGGGCAAATCCTTTCTTTTCCTCCAAAGATAAACTTCTTTTTGCTGCCAGGTGAATGGTCTAATAGCTGCAGCAGTGACAAACATCAGTTTCACAGTTACTTCTTGATTAACACCATTAAATGAAAACCAACTGTGACACAATCCCATGAGACCATAGGGTAAAACTGTCAGAGAGCTCATAATAAACCCTGTGAAAAATGCAAAATTGCTATGGGCTAAATTTTCCACCCTGTTTCTCAGAACACAGCTGTGCCACTTGTAAGTACAACTGTTTGCACATGCGACCCGCGCTCTGTTTTCACAGGTGAGAAAGGAGCTCTCAGTGCACGGAAACATTTTGTGTATACAAAGCAGATTTTTCAGCTGCTCAGCTGGAAGCGATGCACGTAATTGTCTTTCATAAGGAACTGCATAAATACCTCTTCTCAGCTGAGAGGACAAACATGTGGTTTGGAGCTCTTGGAAGGCTGTTGAATGTTTGCTATGCTGTTTGTGTAGGAGCTGAAAGCATTACGGTGACAGTGACGACAAAGATGACCAGCTGCTGGTGAGGTACAAAAGAAATCTTTATTTGTAACATTTAGAGACTGTGCATTTGTGGTGTTTGATCACCAGCACAAGCAAAATGAGTTTCTCATGGCCAGACAGCCCTGTGAGAGGTGGGGTCTGAGGGGCTCATGCCTGCTCAAACACAGGCTGGCAGCGGCTCTGGCATGCAAGTCACATCTTTACAAAAGCCAAAGCTCATTCTTTTAGCTCCTGGTTGGGGGCAAGGGCTTCCAACAGGGCACAGAGCATGGGGCAAGAATGCCTTAAATGGCCCCAGGAACTTCCAGCCTAGGGCTGGAGTACTCCTCAGAGACATGCTTCAAAGTGCCCGGTCAAGCAACCAACTAACCGTGGTAAGAAGTTACTTGTCATCTGACTCTGCTTGTAAGGCATGTCTTACTTCATCACTGATGCCAACAGAGTTGATTATTGTGGGTGTGCTGATCCTTAGCAACTTACTAAACTGCTTTTGGCTGTGTGTCTAGACTCTACGAGTCTGATCTGAGACAGCTGAAGCAGAATTGGAGCCAAGGCTTTTGTACTCTTTGAGGCTGCTACTTGACTTTCCATCAAATGGGGCAGTGACATTCAGTGCCAGGGGATATGTGAAGTGCTCATGGTGTAGGGGGACAGGCAGTGTCAGAGAGCTCCTGCATCTCTGCTGCTAATGTGTTGGGCAGTGCTGCTGTCTCAGGGCCATGGCTTCTCCTGGTGGGTTTATTTAGGATTTGTACAGTTTGATCAGTGCACAAGTCTTAAACAAGGAATTAATTGAGATTTTAATAAATGGTCACTGCATGCTAATTGAATACCCACTTGATTATTTAAAAATATTATGTGAAGTTTGTGTAATTGGTTACACTGGTATTAAATTAGCATATAAAAATCTCCTGCAACTCTCATATGATTTAATGAGGCTGTTATCGTGCATGAATAAAATGGTGATTGATGAGTGAAAACCTCTTTTCCAAGCATGGAGTTTCTTTAATGAGGTCAGAATATTTCTGGCATGTACTGAGTTACTCATGTTATGCAGGTCACTTCTGGACAACAGTGACCCATGTGTATAATGAGGACTCTGGGACTGAAATGGAGTCCTAACTAACTCAGTGTGTGACTGGGTTTGGACCTGTGCTTGCAGAGCAGCTCATGAAATAAAAGGTCACTACTCTGTCCTGAACTCCTCTTGTTTTAATTGTGAAGTACTGAAATAGACTGAGCTGTAATTGAGGGTGCAAAAGAAAATCTAGAAGGCAAATCAGTAATCTGGAAAAGGAGGATTTGAAGCTCCTTCTCACATTAGTCCTGATGCCACTTCCATCTGGTGGATCAGGGCTGCCTCCTGTGTGGTCTGTCTTGCGTGTGCTGAAAACCCAACATCAGCTCAGCGACAGCCCAGCCAAACCTCCTTTCCTCCAGCTATAACTTCCATTTCCTACTGTTTTGGCAGGAGAAAGGTGGAATGTCTTAAAAGACTCTTTGATGGCCATTACAGGATTTGGTGGTGTGTTGAACTGAGTTGGGGCCAAAGTGTGTGGATGAAATGGAGCAAGTAGATGCATTAGACCATAGCCACTCTAGCAGTGTGTGTGGGAGAAGGGACATTACCCTGCAATGAACCCCCTTGCTAGGATGCATTAGGGTTCATTGGTCATTGGTGTAAGGAAGAACAGCTACATGGGCAGGAACTGAGGGAAGTTTGCAGGGGATGTCAAGTCACTTTGACTCCAGCCCTCCTAAACTATGCTGATGGCAGTGTAGTCAGCTGCATAAGATTAAAAGATGAATGCTAGGATTTGATGTAACTGAGCTCTGCTTTCCCCGTGTGGAAAGCAGATGTTCTTGAGCTTCCAGGTGCTGAGAAATGCTGTGTTAAACTCATGGAAGAGCTTGCCAGGTAGTTTGAAGGTAGCCAGTTTGCTCATCTTCTGGGCACTCTCCCAAGCCAGTGTTCAATGTCTGATACAAGGCAGACAAACATCTGTCAAGATTGATGTAGACTGAGCTGTTCCTGCCTTGGGGCAGGCAGGTCTAGGTAATCTCTTGAGGTCCTTTCCAGCCCTCATCTGAAACTGATTTCCTGGGGAAATGGTACTTGTACAGCCATTCTGCTTTTCTGTCCTCCCCTCCTCAACAGTTTTGGAGCCAGGTGGCCAATTTCAAGCACATTTGAACTCAGAGATACTGAATTCCTAGAGCTTCAGGAAAATCAGCAGCTGGGTAGAGAAGAAAGACCCAAATCAGTGCCTGCACTGAGAAATGCAGTTATAGCTCATTTTAGTCATTCAGAGAGGCAGCAGCCAGCTGGCCAGTCATCACAAGTAATGGCCAACCTCTGGGCACAAATGGAGCCATGAAACACCCACAGCTTGTGCTACCTTGTGCTCAGTTAATGGGATGGAGGAGGTAACTTTGGACTGGACAGGAGGGAGAGAATCACAGCAAGGTCTTAGGGGATGTGAAACACCAAGCTGGAGGGAACTGAGCTTTGTTAGCTGCTCTAACAAGTTGTTTATGATTCCATGCTTGTCTTGCCCACCCTCTATGCTGTCTGTTAACGATTCTGTTCTTTAGTTGCTTGGCAGAAGATCTGACTTAAGAGAGATCAAGCAGCAGCAACACATTGTCCAAAGTTGTCCAACTTCCTCCATCTGGTGATTTCTGGTCTAACCCTACACCCACTGTGAATTAGGAAACATTGTGAAGGAGTCCAGGAGTGTATGAGCATGTGGCAAGGATAATTGCTATGTGTGAGGGTTTGAGTGAAGGAGAACGTACACTTAAGGTTGTGTGACTGTGGGTGTACTTAAGTCCTGAGAATCACACTAGCTATGCTCAGTGTGGGAAGGAAGCAGGAAATGTACCTAGGCTGATAATCTCTGTTGCCACACATTTCTGTTGCCCTGATCTGGGCTCTGCAGTAGAATGAGTACGCAGGTTCCTGGTGTCTGTGTGTTGCTCAGGCCTTCCACTGTTCTATAGATACAGGAACAGATTTTGAAAACACAGTTTTGTTGCACTCCCTCTAGAGTTCTGACTCCTTATCTCTTTCCCTCCTGCCCACTGGCTTGAGTTTGCATGCTTATCTCTTACATCCTTTTCCTGCCCAATAAAAACCTGCTTTTGGAGCTGGATGCGCATATGTGCCTGACTGCTGACCTCTACAAAGCTTTTTACATATCGCTAGGTGTAAGCACACATTTAGCTGATTGTTGTTTGAATTAATATTCTTATTTATTTGCACTTATGGGAGAACCCTGCCATTTGGCAGACCTGACACAGTTGGGTATCACAAGTAATAGAGTAGCTGATTGTGATTGTGATGTGAGTGTGGACTGCAGCGAGATCATACTTCTCTGCACCACAAAGCCTTCAGGCAGGTTCTTGTCTGCAACTTGTACCCATGTCTGCTCAAATTTCTGGGGGTCAAAACACAAGCTGTGCTTCTGATCATGCCACAGCTCATTCCAGGGAGGAGCAAACTCATTTGTGTGTTGATTCTTGCTCAAAAGCTCCATCATAGCTTTCTTACCAGCATCAGAGAAGTAACCCCAAAGTGGCTCAGCCCAGAGAACCGCAGGAAATACTGGGCACCAGTGGCTGCAGAAAGAATGAGGTCCCAGAGCACTGTGAGAGAGGACCACATTTCCCTGGGCACGCATGCAGAGCCTTCAGACAGGGCAGTATGTGTTCCTGAGGGCAAACAGCACCCCTCTTATCCAAGCACCTCCAATTTTCTGCCAGGCCACTGTGTACAGGGGCAGCAGGCAAGCAAACTGGAAACTGCTTCCTGCCAGGCAAAGCTGAGGGTGAAGCCAAGATGAGCACCAAGACCCAGCTCTAACTATGCAGTGAAAACACACTTCACATTTTCTGCAAGAAGAGGAAACACAGAAGGGAAAAAATAAGGTAGAAAGCCTCAAAGTGATAAAGTGGTTTGCTTAGGGTCGCACAATAGGATAGCAACAGAAGTTGAACTGAGCTTTCTGGATACCTGGTTTAGTGTTATTTCAGCTCAGCTGCCTGGCTTCCAGGATGTTGTGGCTGCAGAGCCTACAGACACGCATATTCTTATTTGTATGTCTGTTGAAGTAGGTTTCTGGTTTTCACCCATGCTGGTCTATCCTCCTGGGAAGTCAAATGGAAATGCTATAGTCTATAACGATCTCATTCCCCTGGCAATGCACTGGAATCACAAGCATTTACGTTTGCTAAATATAGCAAAGAGAGACTTGTGGTTGATCAGTATTTCTCCCATTAGTGCTGTAGGTGGAACTGCACTTAATAGGAATTACACTAAATGGATATAGGAGACATGGGGATAATTGACCAAACTTGTCTTAAATGTGTTTGTGGAGAGAAAGAAGCCGCAAAATGACGGGCATTTTCCCCATTAGCCTCTATAGAAAAATTAGAAGGCACTGTGGGCCAGATTCTCAGCTAGAGGGACTTGCCATTGCCTTTTTGTCTTCACTGGAATCAAGCTGGTTTACCCCAGATGCAAACAGCATATTGGTGTTGCCTGAAATGTTAAATGTCTTAGGCTCATGGAAAAGTGAGGAAAAGACATAACTACTAGAACCACAGGTTTAGTGTCATGAGTTTGGGCTTCTAAAATAGGAATAACTGGGCCTGCTTGCTGAATAGTAGAATTAAGGCCAATATGCCCACTAGTGTAAATGAGCGTGCAGCTCTATGGCCAGCAATAGAATTCCAAATATCATACCAGGATGTAATTTAACACTGAATATATTATTTCCTTAATATACAATGCATCACAAGCTGACAGGCTTGTTTCCCAGAAGGTATTTTTTAGTACTAGGATACCCAAACCGGCAAAATAGATGTATCTTTTCAGACTTTCCTCTTTACAAACACAAAGCTGTTCATTTAAATGAAGGGGAACTTAATGCACCGTTTACAGCTGTGCATTTTGCGCTGGTATTTGCATTCAACATTGATTCCCTTTTATTTTAAAGGAGGTAGTGACAGGATTTGTAGATTATTCCCAGCCGCTATCCACATCAGTCTAAACATGAGAGGTTGCGTTTTTTTCACTATCACCACTGGGGATTGTGCTATACAGTAACCTCCATGTAATGGTTCTGGTCTCTGACCCCACCTCCAGTGAAGTCTTCTACAAACATCTCTTTATACCACCACATTCATCTTCTGATGACATGTACGTTTCTCAGGTCCCTGAAAGATCTTTGAGGGGAGATTATACTGCAATGCATTGATGTAGTGCTTTGTATCTAATTCAGAGAACGCAAGTCCTGTAGTTAAGCTTGCTGTTAAGATTGAAGGAAGGAGCTTTATTTTTAAGAAACTTCCTAGCCACCGTAGTGACAGAGTAAGATAACATCTAGGTAAGCTTTTTTCCCCAGTGTCATACCAGTCTAATGATTCTAGCACCTGAGTCATGATTTTGGAATGCTCCGCTGACTCCACTGGAAATAAAGCACTTCAGGTTGAAGTGCTTGTATAAGTCTTGTCTTGAGTAAGATTAGATTTATACTTGTGCTTAAGTGCTTTGCTGAACAAGGGCCCAGTTAAGTTAAATATGATTATTTTGTTTCCAGAGACAATCCCTTTTCACAAGTCGGCAGCAACCAGCTCCTGCAAATGCATTCATCCTTAGGAATGAGCACAAATGTCTCTACCAAGACTCAAATAAAAATAAAGCAGTGTATTTTAAAGAGAAACTGGATTTTCATTTTTTCTAATAAAAAAAGAGGAAGCCTGATTAAACTCTTACACTTATAAGTGCCCTACTTTCAAATGAGACCTGACACTAAGTAGGTTAGTGGGAGGAGAGCTTTAACAAATTTCCTTTAACAGAACTTGATGTGATCCTCTGACCTGAATTTTCAGGCTTAATCTGCTCTAAAGAATGTGCTTGAACCTAAACAGACAGTAAAATTCACCAAAGAGCTAAACTATTAATTTGAAACAACAACACAACAGTAACTGCCCCCTTCCCAACAAACACAACCCCCCAACCTGGAGCCATGCACAGCCAGCCTGTTATGATATTACTTGTGCATGTGTGTGTATAAGTGTGCTTGTGTGTATGCTTTTATTTTTCTTTTTTTTTTTTTTTTTTTAAGGAAGAAAAGTTGCTATTGAAAGTGTTAAAGAAACAAACCTGGGACTAAGCCCAATGCTACTGAAAGGGGCTTTTGATGATGCATCCCCTGAAAAACTACAGTCCTCCCATAAGTCATCAGATATGGTATTGCAAAGGCATTTAAATGTGAGGTCCTGTCAAGTTATGCGAAAGCCCCATGATATATGGCCCGGAGGAGTTTATCTTGCTCTGGGAAAAAAAGACCTTGGAACTGACACTTTATATTCCGAAGCCAATAAAAACATCTTAAAATAACGCCCCCTCCCTTCCTCAAAGAGTAACTGACAGTGAGAGAGGGAGCAGGGGTGGGAGAGCAGTGATCAGCAATGATTTGATTTCTGGGTCTGAGAACTTTGTTGTGGGCAGTGCAACTCCAATGATTTATAATTAACTCCAACATGAAGAAGAAAATGCCAGGCTTTCATAACAGGACTACAAAAATAACCACATTCTCAGTGTTTGCAAAATTGGAAACAAATGTCCCAAGGAAAACAAGAGCTCTTTGCAGCCTTATCCATGCTTTAGAGCAAGGAAAATACTGGAATTTAATCATAACCACAGATGATGAGCCAGTATCATTTGTCATGGGAAATTCATCCGGGTAAAACAGGATTGCTCCATTACCCTTCCATCACTCTAACAAATAACTGGATTCAAATCTCTTAAATTAAAAGCAGTTAAGACCTTTTCTTCTTTCTGACAGAGATATGTTGTCATCTTCTGTACCCCAAGGACCTGAAAGTGAAAAGTGATAGCCTTAAATACATGCATTTCTTACACCCAGGTTGTGATACAAGATTCCTGGGTTCTGGCTGATTGTATGAGAGATCTGAGATAGTAGTTAAGTAAAGACACCTGATGGTTTTGGGGTCTGAGCCCAGTAGATTCTAGTTTACGTGATTTTTAAGTAGGGCATGTTATTTCAATTTGGCAAGATACTACTTTTAAACATGGGAGTAATCCCAGTACAGTGAGTGGGGCTACTAGGCAGAAATGTAAGCATCTTGCTGACTCAGGACCTGAATTAGACAAGTAGCAGTGGCGTAAAGGCCCCCAGAGAATAACAGTGAAAATCCTGAACTGGGTCATGAGGAAGTAGTAAAGATGAAAAGTTTCTCTAAGGAGGTTTCATAAGGGAAGCCCTGAACAGATCATTGCTGGCTTCCATTATGTTAGCAGCAGTCAGGCTAATGGATCTTTTTCCCTGAAAATTAATCTCTGTGGTCCTGGGATTTTAGAAACCCCTCTATTTCTGCATCTCTATCTGTAAAAGCCATCTAATTCTTGAAGATTAAAACCTCCCATGATATAATCACTGAGGACTTGGCTCCCTTTTTCCAAATGCCAGTGCCTGTCCATGCTGCACAGAGGAGCAGACACATTGAGCAAGGGACATGCAGCAAAATGTTCTTTTTTGAATTCCTTTGTGAGCCTTTATTTTATGGAGCCTGAGGTGAGATGTGTCAGGGACATGCTCAGCACTCCACAGCTGTATCCTTTGGGGGCTTCACCATTTTTATTGATATATTTCATGCTAAGTGTTATGCAGAATGTAGTCACACCAAGCAATGATGACAGTCCCTGACCAGGAGCATTTACGGTATGAAAAATACAAATCAATAAAAGCCACTGCTACTACACAACAGAGCAAATGCAATGCTAACCTGACAAAGGAAGACAAAAGCAAATGTGTAATGAAAACATCCTCCCAATGTGTTTTTTATACTCCAGTGACCCTATAGCTAGCATTTATAACTACAGCCACCTATATAGCTGTCATTCCATTTCTGATAAGACATATCCCTGGTTAAAATGACAGTTTCTTTGGAGGCACTTGAAAGGAAAGTACCGTGATCCTCAGTCATTATTATTTTGGTCCAGACCTAACATTCTTCTTTTTATTCTTTTCCTTCTCTGCTCCAGTTGAACTCCTGTCAAACGCACCCATTGGAAACAATAAGATAAACCACCTCTGTCATTTACTTCCAATGCAGGAAGTCTTAACTGTGCTTTCTGTTCATTAGCACCTCTGGCTTTCAGAGCAGCCATCCGCAGAGCTGCGGCAGGATTCAGTGACTACAAGCCTGTGAAACCTAATTTTGATTCATGAGCTGAAAGCTCTCTAGTACAACCCTTGTGGAGCTTGAAATCTTGCTGGTTTTCACCTGGTCTTGTGTGTGCAGTCAATATTTGGCCATATTCAGAACATTTTGTAGAAGCAGTCTAGAAATGTCTTGTTGAAGGGTACCATGTTGAAAGTGGATTTGTGTAAGGGAGTTTGCAAGACAGTTTTCGTGTGACTTGTTTGGAGATTGCTGTTAGGCTTCTGCAAAACATCACTAGTTTTCTCTTTTGCTGTCCAGTACAAATTTTGTTGTTCTGCTGAAGATAATAAAATGTTTCTCACATCAACAGTTATCAGAGGCACTGGGTACTTCTTATTCTTATAAAAGCAGAAGAACTTGCATTTTGTGTCTGGTTTACTCTGCAGGATAATTCTTTGTGGAAAGTGTACTTGAATTAGTCCACTGGAAAATGCCCATTTAACAAAACTGAGATATTTTCACAAATGTAACAGCTTTATTATCATGTGCATGGGAAGATATTTCAGAATTCCCTTAGATGAGACTGAAACGTTTCACTTTGATGAGAAAAGGAAGATCTCTAATTCCAAGATGGTTAAAATATTTCAGTTCAATTTTAGCGTGATTTCTTACAATATATGAATGAAATTAAAAGGAAATACAATATGAAAACATTTTGACCTTTCTGATAGGAGTTATTTTTATGCAACATAAATGAAGAATATTTCAACAGAAATTTTAGGGGGGTTTTAGTTTTCTTCCAATCCCAGAATTAAACACGGCTTCAAAATGTGGACATCCCTTTTCACTTTTTAATGATGTGAACAGTGTACATTTTCTCCGAGAGCTGCAAATGTTCATTATATTGACATCTGAGTGGCCAAGATGTTATTGCCTGTGTTTTTCCTAGTGGTCAGGACCATGATTGTCCTTAAATTAATGTATTGCTTTTACTTGAAATACATGAGAAAGCTCCACTTTAACTAATGGATTGTAACAACGATCCTGGATAGTGGCGATCCCCAGAAACAGTGCCTGACTAACAGTCACAACGTGTCTGCGAGGCAAGTGAGTAGTATTACTTTCATCTAATGGATAATCTGTTGTACAAAAGGTCTCATGTCAATCCAGTATCTGTGCCAGTATCACAAGTCCTGACTAGGTGAAATTGGAGTCGATACGTCACAATGAAGGAAACACTGGTGGAATCTATCTAGCTAGGCAGCCTTTCCTTCGCCATTTGCTTAGAATTTAGACATCAGCGCTTGGCAAATTCTTGTGTTTTCCCCAAATTTTTCTCGAGTACAGTGTTGTGCAACTCACTGGCAGCTTCCAGTCCTTCTGCAACTACACATTGATGGGAGAATTTTTCCCTGAGAGGAATTTGCTAGGTTGAAGGAAACATTAAGGATTCTCTATCTCCTCTTCCTTTAGGGTCTTACAGCTCATGGTGTATTTCTGGTTAAGGGGTGGAGGATAGTCCATGTAGCTGCAAATTCCTCTTGTGCAGGAATCTGCACAATGTAACTTCCAGTGCTGTTCCCTGTGGCGTCCCTAATTTATCTGTGTTTTTCTAAGCTGGTTAAAGCAGCGCCCTCCTGCTGTTTGTCTCTGCTGAGCGCTGCTAAGGGTGCCAGTCCTAGTGTGAAGCTTCATAGCACTTGTGAGATTTAACTTGTTATAAACCCTGGAGAGTTAGATGTATTTGGCCCTATCTTGCTAATGTGAACCATACTATAAACAAATGTAAACTCCTGTATGTGTTTTCTATGAGTTTTTACCTGTTTTTCCTAGATGAGAATAAGCCCGTTTTTTATTTCCCTATGCAAAATGAGTACTTCTATTTTAGACCTTCAAGATGCTTGTCTTGAAGCAACTAAGGAGGAACTTGGCAGTGAAAGACTATCCCAAATATGCCAAATAAAACTGGCCTTTGTTTTGTGCCATTTCCGGACTCTGCAGCATTATAATAACAAATCCCGAAACCATATGACAGTAATACAGAGCATCTTTTTATGATAAACATAAGTAATGATCCTTGTCAAAGAGACACAGGAATGAGTAATACATAGCAATCTCCATTCAATGGAAAAGAAAGAACAACTGTTGGGAAAAAAAGTGACATTTTCCTAAATCTCTGCATATCGGTGGCCATAAAGCAATAAAATTCCAGGACGCTGTAAGCTTAGGCACACAGAGCAGTAAATGGGAAAAAAATGTTTGGGAAGACAATGTAACATTGTCTCATAATTTACAAACCCCTAATGATTGCCAAAGCTGGTATGCAAGATTTACCCTCCTTTTTTGGCATTCAGATTGACGCAGGGGCTTTTTCTTGCCAACTAGAACATTCTTTAGGTGTTTTTTTTCCTTCACATGAAGCTTGCTGTGATCCCATGCTTGCTATTATTCATAAATTAATTTCTGGCATTGCAATAAATTCTAGGAAAACCAATAATCCACAAACGTGCAGATAATTCTTTGTCATTTTTTTGCCTTTTTTTTTTTCTTTTTCCTTAAAAAAAAACCCATTCTGTGAGAAAGTAAGAAAAAAAAAAGCAGCAGTAAATGTTTGCTGAGGTGCTGGATTCACAGCATGAATTTATGTTTCCAATTGTTTTTCCTAACTTGTCAAAGAAGTTTTATTGCAGTCGACAATCTTTATTGGGTCTGTTGGGCAGGGCCAGCTTCAGAACCTGTCATAGAGTGAGCCTGTATAATATATGTAAAACATGTTTCCATGTATTGCAGGGTCCAAAGACTGGTAAATCTGGGGCAGATCCCAGAACTATGACTTGGTTTCTGCCAGGTCCTTATTATGAGATCAATAGGTTTTCTGTGTGACAAAACCTCACTTCTGAGCAAGTCCTGGGATCCTTAACTATTGCATGAAGTAAATGTTCACACCTGCATTTAATTCAGTATCAGCCCACCAGACATTTTAATTTCAGAAGTAGAAGGGGTTGGTCACTGAGGTGTGCATTTGTGTATGCTTATTGCATACACCACATGCACCAACGCGCACACAAACTGCTTTGGGGGATAAAGTTTTACTTCTTATGGCAACAGCACCTAGCAGGCTGTCATGGGCCAGGCAAGAGAAGAAAGCATCATTAACAGCCAGGGGAGAGCCTGTCACTTACAGCTCATTCCCCAAGACAAAGGAAAATGTGTGTCTAGTCCATTAGGCAACTGAGATGTGAAAATAGCTCCATTTTTCTTGGTGCGATAATACAGATTTAGAGCCTCATTTCCATTAAAATTACTGGGTTGAAATGTCCACACCAGATCCTTATTATGATTAATCTATATACAGGCAGGTATGTATATATAGTAGTTCTGGCTCATCTGTCTGTCTCTTTTGGCACAGCTGGGTTCAGATTCAAATTTGCTTTGTAAAACAACAGGCAGGGTTTGTTAAAGTCCTTCTCTGGTTGGAGGTTTTGCTCCAGAACTCAATGGTATTTAGGCACCAAATTCCCACTAAAATATTAGCTCAAGGGTATCTACTCTCAGAAGTAGATTAAATATTAGCTCAAGAGTATCCAGCTAAGGAGCTGGGCATTTCAGCTTCAGTTCTAATGAAGCTTCAAGTAGTTTAGCTACTTAAAGAGTACTACTTGACTAGAGATCACAGGAGTTTTCCTGACCATCTGGAAGCTGAGCTCGTTCTCCTAGAAGTTTTTCTCTTTGAGGCTTTCATACTACAGCTTGGGAAAGCTTGCATGAACTGCCATGTCCTGCCCTTGAAAGCATGGAGGCTCCTTCAGGCTTGATGGGCATTGTTGGCAGGAAGAACAGATTTACTGACAGAAGGGATGAATGAACTTTCAGTATCCTTCTTAATGAGGAATAGCCCTGCCTGAAGTTTTCTTGTGTGAGCTAGTTTCAGTTCAAGCATTGCAGCAATTAGGAAAATCCTGGTTTTTGCCAAAAGGGAAGGATTAACAGAAAGTTTTCTTTCTTTTTTTTAACACTCTTCTGTCTGAGTGTGTCCTGTCAAGATTCAACCAAGCCTGCAGCAGCACTTGGAATTACCAGTGTGCCAGGTGGTAACACTAATCCAGAGGTAAAACTCCTGCAAAATGTTTTTCTTGGAATTCCTCACCTTGCTCACAGGAGTCAAGTGCATGCAGAAGTAGTGGATTATCCCCAGGCAGGACGTTTGTACCGGTCTGTCGGTTCCTTTCAGCTGATGGTAAGGATAGGAAAGAATATGTAATATATCTCTATGTATGTCACCCAGGGTGAAATGGAAAGGGTGCTGCAGGCGGAATAGCAATGTAGATCAAGTAGAAGCTGTAGTTTTTTCCAGCCCTCTAGCCCTGTGTTGCTTGTGGGTGTGCTTGGGCTTTGCTCTGATCTTATTAGCTTTGTGATAGCTACCGCCCTCAGCTGCAGAATCTGTGGATTCATGGATGTGCCGGAGTTATGGTTACTTAACAAGATATAACCCATCAGCTGAGCTCTAGTAACATCCACCCATGCACTTCTAGCACGTTCCAGCAGCAAAGTAGTACAGTTTAGTGTCAATGCCTTTCCATAAGGTCAAGTGGAGTCAAATTATATCACAGAATACATTGGCTGTGAGTTTGTGTGTGCTGAACTTGTAGTGCAGCAGAATGCAGTAATTTATGGCATGAATGTGTATCTGAGCCTTGTGTCTCTCTTGTCTTTTGGGGATAACTGTGAAAGCTTTCAGAAGGAGACCCCTTTTGTGAGTGGCTTTTGGGGATGAAATGGATGTGAACATGATACCGGGAAGACCATGGAAAAAACATGCAATTGTGTATGGTAGAGACTGGGCAGCCATATATCTCATTGCCACGATGGCACAGATACACATGCCTTACTCTTTCCTTTCCCCTGCTTCCTCCAGTCCATTTCTTGTGCTTCTTAATCTAAACAGAACAAAACATGATGGTATCCAGTTCACTGCAGGACTGAGAGCAGTGGACAGTCAGCTGTGGGTTAGGAAGAAATGATTAATTTTTCCAGAACACTGCACAGCTCTTTTATAAAACATATTAGTGTTGTTATAAATCAATGAACATGGTTTATAATAGCAATGATGCCCTTGAAATCTGTTAATACTGCAGTCAGTGGTGGTTTGCCAGAGCATTTAGTGCCCTTGGTTTCACCTTGGGCTATTAACTAACAAATCGGTTATTAGCCAGTGGTAATGACCAATTTTCTAGGGATGATTGCTTAAATATTGCCCACCTTGGAAAGAGAATTATTGCTCAGCTGAAAACTGAACCCTTATTTTCAACTCGACAGAGCTAATGATCTTGTCTGATTTCTTTATCTTCCTCCACCTCCACGAAGGTGGTCTGAGACCGTATTACTAGAGAGCAGCTTTGCCTTCTGCCTTCTGTGACTTGAATCCAGGAAAAGTTCCATATTTAATATTTATTCCCTAAGCATCGGTGGATGAAGACAGATGGTAATGAAACCAGCGTTGCTGAAAGTGACCACAATGATAATAGATTCTTTATGATGTCCAGAAATTCTGGACTCTCAGTCTCGGCTTAAATGTAGCATGGCGCCAAGCTCGTCACCTTAAGCTTAGTATTCCTGTCATCTCCCTGACCTGTCTTTAGACCTGATGAGTGCAGGCTGCACTAAAGGCATCAATCTGTCTTTCTACCCTTATAAATGTTTTAAATACCCAAAGCTGGTCACAAATGACACATTCTGCAAGAATACCCTTGTGGTGTGGGGGCTGGGAGGCAAAATATCTTAGGGTAAAAGGAAAGAGAGTATTTACTCTGGCACTCATGTTTGTTAACGTGTTAGCCATTGGAGGTATATGCCTGTGGTCTGTGCTTCCTGCTTCTTACCACCTTCTCCCCAAAGCAGCGAGCTTTAAATGCTTTTGGAATCATGAACCTCTCCATTTTTTTCAGGAGAAGTGCAAACAACTGCGTTTTAGATTTACTATATGGACAGTGGAATTTGGGTTGTTAACTTCTGAGGATCCCTTAGGACCCAGCCAGGTCTGAAGACTAGAGGGTGAATGAAAGTGTTTTGACTAGAAGCTGAATTTCCCTCTCTTCTCAGGCTAACTCTGCTGCTTAAAGAAAACCTCTGCATTTCAGAAACGAAAAAAAACCCAAAGTGTGGTTGTAACCAGCAGGAGTTTGGACGTTTTATGGGTGGAGTGGCCTTGCAACAAGAAATCAGAGGAAGAATTTGGGCAGCATGTTTGGTTCCTTGAACTCTTGGGGCCAGCGATGTATCTTGCCATTGATTATACTGTGTTCAGTTGCATATACAGCTTCCACTACCATATCACAGAGTGCACAGCCTTCAAGGAGAAGATAAATGAAATAAAATACAGGGAAAATAGAAGATGGTATGGATAGTCTTGTAACTCCCATGTGTTCTGTCTTGCAAGATGCAGTTTCTGCACTATGGCTTCCTGATCAGCTGCAGGGCCAGGCCCACCTATATTAAGGTTAAAAAAGAAGTCTATGGTATCCACAGGCATGGAGGGTTTGCTTCCTCCATCAGGAATGTGTAAATAAGAGTTCAAACTGAATGAGTCTATGACTCTGTTTTATAAAATAGCAACATTTAAATCCCTACAAAAAGAGTGCAACATGTGTATAAGAAACTATATCTTACAGGGCAGCAATGGAAAATCAGCCCCACTGAGTAGGGAATGAATCTTCTAAGATGCTGCTAGATAAATAAATAAATAGACTTTCTTTTTTTCTACTTTCCAAACAAAAGCAACATACAGTGCTCTTCATCTGGCTGAGACAGCAGGAACAGGCTGCTGGGGACATTGGGGAGTATCTTTCTTGCCTCCACTCTCTATGCTGCCAGTGTCAGGTCACTGGTGCTGGGTCTTGTTGAGATTCCCAGTCCAACAGGAGTAAATAATGGATGTTGCACCAGCTGGCTGGTTGTCCGGTGAAATTCTCTTTCTAAACACAGGATAAAAAGAAAGAAAAAAAAACCATGATCTTCTGTCCATATTTCTAATACTACTCTAACATGTATAATGTAACTTTTACCTAACAATGTTTTTAAAAGACTTCCTTACTGCATTAGGCTGAAACATAGATATTCTTCATGGCAGGGCCACGGAATTCCTCGTTTTCTGTAGTTAAATTAGGTACGCCACTGTTTTATGCAAGCTAAAACACTCGCAGCCTGGTAGCCATCAGTAGTGACCTAAAAAATGAGTACTAACAAATCAGAAGTCTTCTCTGGGCTGTGTGCATTCAAAATATGAAGGGGAAAGAGGTTGTACAATTGTGTTGCTACTCATTATCGCAAGAGCCAAGATATGTGTTCACTGCAGGCACCTTTCAAAATCATCTCCATTCTGCCCTCACTGAAAACTGAGAACAATTCTCACAGAGGGTAGCTTTATGCCAATACCAACAGAATTGGAATCACTCCTCCTTGAACAAAGTATCTTCAGGACAGACTCTTGGGAAGAAATATCCAAAGTGACTTCCTTGTCCAGCTGGAATACTTAAAAAACGCCTGCATTTCAGAAAGTAGGTGCTGGCCTCTGCTTGAAAACTCCCTGAGTGTGGTCTGAGCTCCGAGAACAGAAGTCCTCAAAATCACCAGGCATTTTGGAAAGCCTGGTGGTCATTACCCTGTCAAACTTCTGAGTATATGAAGCAGGTAAAGCTCAACAATAATTAGGTCCTTGCTCTCAAGGCAGAACATGAAGTCTCAGGAGAGGCACTAAAATTTGGCATGACGAAGTGCGAACCAAATTAAATCACAGTCATGCAGTTGAAGTTCCCTCCTTTCAGTAATCCACAGTGCACACAAATGCACCTTAACTTGCAAAATTTATTGCCACCAGCAGCATAGTTTCAAGAAACTGATTTTTTTCCTGCTTTCAGCTGACTTCTTCCAATCTTTATGGCAATTTGTATGTGCCCCAAACCCAAAAGAATTAGCCCAGTAGGTCAGTTGAGAAAATGTTAACACTATTCCTTTGCATAGACAACCTGCATACAGCTGAGTGGAGGGATGCAGCAGCTGTAGGGCACTATCTGCCCAATGCAGATGAGACCCTTTGTGAGAGAGACAGCCTAAAACAAAGAAGGAAAGTGGTCAGGGGCTTGTCAGAACTCTCTTACCATGGTGAGGGCATTTTTCCCTTCTTCTGCTTTTACTGGCCTTTCCTCAAGGAGTCTCTAAGATGCTTTAAACAGGTAGGAAAATTTCCCTTTAGAAGCACCAGGGGCTATAATTCAGATGTTGTGTAACTCTGTACTCATTTGCTTTTCTGAGGGTCTTTTTACAGAGCACAGGAAGGGAATTTACCTTAATTCTTTTACATCTGAGGGTTGGCTTAATTTGTCTAAGACTTCTAGGTAGGTAGGAATTCTCATTCAAAGGCAGGTTAACCTCTTAGAGGCATGGGCTGCAGTAAATTCTGCATGGGAGCAGCAGGCTTGAAACTTTCTGGAAGTTTCTGACTATGGGGTGTAAAAAGCACACATGCAGAATGCAGTATTGTGTGATATGGTATGTTCTCTATTACTGGAAACTTCTCTATTGCAATTGGATATCTTTGTAAAAGATACTTGAATTCCGCTGCAGATACTGGACTTTATGTGAAATTTAATTTAGAGGAGCCCTATGGCCAGTGTTGTGCAGGAGACTAGATCAGTGATCAGTAAAACCTTCTGCCCTAAAGTCACAACTGCCTCAATCCGTAACTTAGCTCGTTAAAAGCTGGTTTTGGCTTTTACAGTGCCCAGGTTGCCCCCAGCAGGGTGATTTTTCTAAACCTTAGCCTAGAAAAGACTGCCAAAAACTTCTGCTACAAGGAGCACAGGCAAATATGCAGTGTGCTCTACGTCTGCTCTGTATATTTGTGATGAGCAAAGCATAAATCTTTCCAGTAAAAGAACTCAGAAGAAGTCTGTTTGCCAAGTTACTTTCTTCCTTGGCTGGGAGTGTAAGGGAACTTTTTTCCCCTGTCATTTAAGTGAGAACTGTTCTCCAAGGCACATGCTCCCACCACCCTGGGTTTCACACAGCTTCACAGGGAAGAGCAGGAGCAAAAAGTTCAACTCTCGGGGCTTATCTGAGCAGGAAGTTAGTACAGAGTAAGTCTGGGGATATGCCGTAGGCACTGTAACTGTTCCGTGTTAACTCCCCAAACGGATGTTCTTCTGTGCCTTTGTGTGCAACTTCAGTTGATCTGCTTTGCAAATAGATTAATGTAAACTACAGAAAAGGTACTTGTGGTTCAGGAGGTTGTGGAATGTTTACTGTGTTTTTAATTTCCATCCACCTTTATTTTGTGCTCCTCTGCTGTTTAGTCAAATCCTTACTAGAACAGCATTGACACTTGCTTAGAGTGGCTGCAGAGAACCAGGTTGCATTTTCTTCCCCTCATTTAAAAGGCCACTATAAAGTCAATAACATTATTCTCGTTTAGTCAAACAGACAGTGAGACATTTTAGACTTCTTAGGGCAGTTTCCTATGGTTCCTGCCTCGTAGGCAGTGTCTACTGCAAACCTGTTGCCAAAACAGTTTGGCAATACCTAGAAAACAGGAAGGCTGAAAGCACTTTGCTTCTGAGCAAAGCAAGCCTGTTAAGGTCTTGATGGAACATGCACCTGAATGACACTTGCAGAAAGTCTTCATAAGCCTGAGAAACAGATTTAGAATTATTCTGGTTTTAAACCCATTAAATGTTAATTAGAGCCACATCAGGGCTGTGCTCTGTCTTGGAGAAGCTCTGGCTTAAGCAATTCAAGTGTAAACTCAGGGAGAATCCCTAAAATACCATTATGTGGAGTAACTTTGCTGATTACAGCATGGAAGTTGTAGGTGCAAAGGACCCATTAGATACTTCAGCACATCTGTGGCAATCTGTGAGATTGTTCTATTTCTAATAACATCAGTAATGAAGGCTCAGTTATCCCTACCTACAGCATGCTTTTGTCTAGATAAGATACTTTTGCTCCCTGCTGTGAGGTGTGAAGTTTTGATGCACACGCACTGCCACAGCAGAGTCACAGGAGATTAGAACTGAAAGAGCAGATCCAGAATGACACAAACACCAGAATGACACAAACATCTGGAAACTCCATTAGGAGTGTGGATTCCACATGGTGTTGAGAGGGGGGGAAAAACTGGGCAGCAGACGCCAGACGGTCTCACCTTGCCTGGGCGGCTTGGAGAGAAACGAGATGGAGGGGTCAGTAGCTAAAGAAAAACAATAAGGAAGAAGATCTGCTGAAGCTTGTCTCCATTCTCTCGTCTCTTTCCGCTGCCTTCCGCTGCCTTGGCCAACTTGCCTGATGAATTTTCCTACTCTCAGCTCTTGGCTTTTTCCTTTGAAGTCATGCTGTGCTCTGCTCCCAGATGGTTTTCCATGCCCCTGTGCTTCCCCTCCGTCAAGCACATCATTAAAACTCATTCCTTCCAAAGGGTAATTTATACACTCATAACACTCCGCATTAAATATCTGGGGATTTTCAAAGGGAAACAGTAGAAATAATTTCCAAACATGCTAAGTTTGCTATCATTTCTAGTTCTACTGTTCTCTCTCCCCTTCCCTCATGTTTCTATTGGTTTTACTCAGATTCAACAATACCAGCCCCAGGGTGGTACTTAAGAGCCTGGGAGACTGAAAAAGATTATCTTCAAGTAAATACGATGCATTGCTCATTTACAAGAGCTAATGAACAGATGAAACTGCCAGGTAGAGTTTTATCTTAACAACCTGACTTGAGAAGAGATTTTGATCTCCTACTTCAATGCTGAAGGCTATTTTTTCCCATTTAGTAACCATGCTGGTACATTCTGCAAAAGGCAGCACATCCTATTCCTTGTCTTAATAGGGAACACACTGTTTCTGCAAAGAATTTCCTAAAAAGCCAGGAAGAGGTAAACAGTGAACTTGGCTTCCTCTGGTATTACTTTCTTCTCCACCTGTCTGTATAGAATCTAACATGCTACTTGTATTATGTAGGTCATGAATAATAAAATAGCTTGGCTGGAACTAAGACAAGGCAACAGGTAGGAGGGTTAAGTTTGCTATTTCCTTTGCAGACTAGACACTTTCACAGAATAGGTGACCAACTAAAACATCAACACTCTTACGTGGCTTGTGGTGTGCCAAAGATCTTACAGTCTGTTTGCTATATGGCTGTGCTGTTAGGCCAAAGTTTTCAGTGATGTCAGGTGAAAACCAGGTCACACTAATGCATGATGGTGGTGGCTGTTATCTTTTATCATAAATTTGGTGATGATCTGCACCTTTGCCCATTGCTTGAACTGACAGTAGGTGTTCTCCTTCCCACAGCCTAGGAAACCTCTGCTAGTTTACTTAACACTTTCCCCTCTAATGTCCTTTTGTGGTGGTCTCAGCAAAACCTTGAAGGTGGAGGTGAAACACATCAAATAAACTCTTGCTATAGTGCTGGTTCAGGCAGAGAGAGAGAAGTAATGAAAACAGCATGAAACACCCTGATTATGTTTCCAGCTCTGTTTGGCAGGTGAAAAAGACTTTGAAGGAAACACGAAGAGACACCAAACACTGTAGTGAAGCTTGAGCTAAATAATAATGCTCATTAGTCATTAAAAGTAATTAAAACTTTCAATAATAGCATGAAATGGCAAACAGTTCCTAAGTGGGCAGATATGGAGCAGTTGCTTTACTTCCCTTAAAAAAAAGGAAGACAAACCAACAAATACAATGTGTAACCAAGCAATAATATTCTTTTTTATAGTCTCTGGCAATAAGTTAATAATGGCTCTGTGGTGTTAAGGGCTCAGGACAATTTTAAAGGAATCTGATACTTTGGTCATCCAGGGAACCATTTGTAGAATGAGGCTGGTCTCATTCACATGATGGAGCCCTGAAATCACAGGAGTTGACCTGCAACAAAAGCAAATAAAAAGACGGCTTTTCGAGCCTATCATAAACATTTGGTTGTAAATCACCACCAGCCTCAGAACCCACTTGAAAAATATGATGTTATTTGACATTTTCTTCGCAGTCAACTAGAAAGCTCCAGCTTCCAGATCATACAAATTTAGTTTAATGTGAAATTACAGTAAGTTACCCGGTGCCTTTCATGATTCTATCAAGGGCACTTTTTGTTTGCTGACACATCAGGCTTGTTTAAAAATCACCAGACCCAAGCAGGCATACTTTCCTTCACCTTTTTTTCCCCTCAAAATTTCTGAATTCATCAATTAAAGCAGATTCTGAGAAAGTAGTAATAAAAAAAAAGCATAACAACAACAAAACAAGAACCAAACGGAAGATGGACAGTTTACGTGCCAACTGTTCAATCACTGTCATTAACAACAAGATGGTGCTTTATGACTTTGGAAATAAACAGATTTGCTAAGCTGAAAACTCTCTCTCTTGCTCCTTGCTGTTTGCTTCACAACTGCGATTTATAAGAATCTGTCTGCCTGTGTTTCAGGGCTACAAGAGAAAGAGCAGCTTCTGTATGAAAATTAGATTTCAGTCTTCTTGCTGCTGTTGTAACTAAACAGCCTGTTAACTTCCTTAAATAGGAGAACATACTGTGTACTCCTGGTCTAGAATGCATCAAAAGTAATGTGATTATGTCTGTTTTGATACAACCCTATCAACCCCATCACTGCTACCTAGATGCTCTTACATGAACGATACATAGAATTAGTTCCACATTCCTTCTCTTACAATTAGCATATTAATGTACCAGAGAGATAAAGCTAAAACCCTGGATGCTTGAGCACACACAGTGCCTTCTTCATCGAGCTCTAACACTCAGCCCCTGTGAGTCCTCAGGAATGTATGTGTACATGCTCTCTGCCTCCTGCTTGTTCTGAGAGCAGCCCTGACCTATGGACCACAGCTGAGATACTTTAGGTGCTTATTTACTTTGTTGGCCTCAGGGATTCCATTTAAAAAAGTGTCTCAGAGTCAGGCTGCCTGCAATGGGGTCTTTGCTTTCTTTATGTGTGCATAGAGGTGTGTGCACATGTGCACATCATGGCTACTTGCAGAGACAGTCTAAGGGGATTTTAAATACCCAGCTCTCACACATGTTTTTTGACACGCGTTTGCATGTATTATTAGACCTATGTAAACAGTATGAACCTACATGCATATGGGTTATGTATTTTTGTGTTTGTATATGTAATGTGGAGGTTTAGGCAGTCTCCCATGACTTTATATGTCAGGGATTCAGCATGGCTGGTGAAAGTTTCTAATCTTTGGCCTATCTTGGTGAAACACTAATGAACTTGTAAAAACAGGAAGCAGTGGAAAACAAATGAATTTCAGCTGGTGTTTGAAGAGCTGTCAAATCCCCTAGCTGAAATGTTTCAGAGGAACATCTCTCTGATAAAACCTCTGAGAAAAGTGGAGGAGTTTCAGAAGAGTGATTGGAAAAACAGGATGCCGACTGGCAGGCTTTGCTAATGCATTGCATCTGTAAAGACTCCAGCAACCGAACACAGCATTAGCTATGTGAGAGCCACGGAACTAGAGAAAGTTATTACATCTGAGTGTGATGGGAAGAAGGGGGAAGGGGAAAAACAGGCTGTTCCCTTTATGCAGCTTGAAGTCTGCAGTTTTTTTGAGCCTTTGACATTTTTCATTCCATCTACTTTGCTGTCAACACACAGACTTAATTCTAACACTAATGAACAATGCTACTTTGCTGTCCAATATCATCTTACATCCAAGGCTCTCCAAACATTTCACAAATGTTAAGGAAGCTTTGCAATACCAGCGTGAGACAAAGCTAAGACTTGCTGGCTTCACACAGGATGCTGTAGTGTCTGTACCTCATTGGCAGATGTTATCTTCATTTTTAGAGTGGTTTGTATCATGGAATTGTAGGATCCTTGAGTTTCCACTAATTTCCACTTTTCCCATTCCAGTTTCTGTGATTCTTAAACTGACCTCCTGGTGTTGGTCACTGCTTTTGGGGGGCTGCTTCTTCCACTGTCTAGGTCAGGAGGTTGTTGTTTTGTGTCTTGACTCCTGATTGACCCACTCTCTTGAAAATCAGGGTGTGGGAGTGAGATTGGAGCAGGGCCCATGCAGATGAAGGAGCTCAAGTGTATTCTTGGTTCCTCCAGTCTAGACATAGTTGTCCTTCAGAGAGCTAGAAACTGGGTCCTTAAAAACAGAGGGGTGTTAAAATTGTAAAGTGAAGGGACTTGGCAGCAAGTGTGAAGTGAATTGTAGCAGAACTATTGATTATACAGAACCAGTCCTACTTCTGTGGCTTCACCCACATTCTTTCAGTTCTGCTTTCTCTGGAGATGTCCCCCTGAGCTGAACTACCACCCAAGGGATGTGCGTGAGAGCAGGAGCCTGTCAGTAGGGTCTCAGACATGTGAGACTCGGGTATAATGCGTCAGCCTTACAACATACGACTTTGTGTCTTTTCCATCCTGCAGCCAGTTGCTTCTTGTTTCTTTGCTTTCAATCAATCATCAATTCAGCAAGAGCTTTCCTTACTCAGCAAAGCACTGAAACTTCTGTCTGCAGAAACCCTTGCATCTAGTCGAGAATGACTCTGAGAATACACACATGCCCTTTTTGACGCACATGCGTCATGGTGAAGCTGAGGACTGCCTTTGGATGTCCTTCTCAGGCTGTCACAGCCCTCTTTGGAGGAGTGCCTCTAAAAGCTGTAGGCTTTGTTTATGCCTAAGCGGTTTCTAACATCTGAGTCACAGCAGCAGAACAGCAATTCCAACATCCTGATTTCTGCAAGAGGATCTAACGGTGGGCCTAGGAAAGCCAAGGACGAAGCAGCAACTGAAATAATGTAAACAGGAATAACATCTTTAAAACAACAAGATGCAGAAAAATACCTAACAAAGCCGGTGTTCATTAAACCATTTCTCAGCTGTCTCTTTCATCCATTCCTATTGCTGCTTCAGTGCATCCCAGTTCCTTCTGTTCCAGCAGCCCTTCCCTCGAAGATGGATGCTTTTGTGGGTGAAGCACCAGGCTGTGAGTTGGGAGACTTAGTTTTGCTACAGAGTTGGGCAAAGTAGTGTCATGTTTTCCTTACCAACCCGGACTCCCAAAGGCCTGAGTTCATGCTTAGTTTTATGTACACAAGTCACAGCAGCTGTAGTCGGTGCGTTTACATGTGTGTGGAAGGTGTTAGGAGGTCGCATGGGCAGGCTGAGAGCAGCTCTTTCAGGCAGAAGCTCTCTTTTTCGTTTGAGGAGATTATTCTGGACATAGTTGAAGAAGTCGCTGCTCTCAGTTCTGAATGTCAGGCAGTGTTTACATGGATTTAAAAACCTTTTCCAATCAAATGAAAATATCTACTTATTAATTCCTGTGTGCTCTGTGCCTCCCATCACAGGATCCTATGGAAAATGTGATTATCTCACTTGCCATTGTCCCATTTCACAGGCGAGGCAAACCCTGGGGACACGTTGCAGTGTTGTACCCATGGCTTGTTGAGCTCAGTGAGCCTGTGTGCCTCTAAAGCACAAGACAAGATTTATAAATCCTACCTTGTCTCTGGAAGGAAATATGTGATGAAATATATGATGTGCTTTTACTTAGGGATAAAAAGAACTATTTTCTTATTTCAAGCATAACTCTTATTTGTGTATCTGTTGCTTTGCTTTGGTCTGCTTCATCTTTTCGGGGCTTCCTAGGGCAAGGCCTGCCTTCTGTTAGGTGATTATGTACTGTGTTCTAACACCCCCCTCTAACCCTGGCAGGCCTTTCATATTCCACAGTCATCATCTATTAAGTTTGACCGGATAAATGGGTTTATTTATTTTTTTGTTGTATTTGTATGAGCAGTGGCCTGTTTGAGAGAGTTCTAATAATGATGAGTTGGATTTCATTTTATTCAGATTGCTGATATTTTGATATTAAAGTGTCTAATTCTATGAGACATACTTTGTTAATCTGCCAAAAATAAGGTAGAATCCTAGGCCGTGTTGTAAAATGTCAGTAGAGATATCCAGTCACAGCTCGAGATAACATGGGTACTTCTAACAGTAGTCAATACCAAAATGCAAACTTAGAAATTTACATAGAAAAATGTAAAATCTGGTTTTTGTCTAAATTGCAGACATCCCAGTTCAGAAAGAATTTTAATTTTGGAACCTGGCTATTCAGTATCTGTCACACACATCCAGCTGCACACTATTGTGAGTGTTGTCTAATGCTTGCTTTGAGTGGCCATCAAATATTGGATGAGAAGGACTTTGTTCTAGGGTGATTGTGGGGTTGTGTCCCTTGACGTTGGCTTCAACCCCATCTTAACTGCGGGACCTCAGTGAACTCAGACTCCTAGAACTGGCCACGGGATGTGTGACGTTAACGCTGCAGATCTGTTTTGCTGTGAAATCCTCTATTGTTCTGGGTTTGAGGCCTTGAGACTCCTCTCCATCAGAAAAGATAATTTGCCAGATGTCTCAATAAGCCTGCCCCTCTGTATTGACGGTTCTATATAAGGAGGATTTTTTTAAAGCAGCGGATGTTTATTTTTGGCAGCTTCTGTCATTTAACGATTTTCCTGCTCCAGCAGCTCTCCAGAAAACTGATAAGTGTATCCTCTTCCCATCTTTTAAATTAGAGATGAGCCTCACTACTGAGTCCAGTCTATATATTTGATCTGAGTCCAAACACTCTCTGAACATGGTGGTTCTGGGGAAAGCTCCAGTCCATGTGTAAAAGCGTGCAGGTTACAGAATCTTTGGGTCTGCTATTTTGCTTTTGTTCCTCATGGATTTAAAGGTTTAGCCCAGATTTCTATTCTTTAACAAAGGCATGTATGTGTGTACATAATGGGAAAGAGAAATAGAACATTGACTTGAAAACCCTCCAGTTCTAATAAGGGAAACAGCTTTCTCATAGGTTCCCACATCATCAGTCAGCTCATCACAAGCATGCTGCTGCAAGACATTTTTCTTGTAATGAATTGAATAATCACATCTGTTTCTCAAGCTTGAGAAAAGTTTAAAAAGTCATCAACATTCTCCCGTTTCCATCATTGGCAGAATCTACTTTTTTGGTTGTTTTTTTTTAATCAGCATTTTGGCAGTGTAGACATGCGTGCATGTGAAAATGTGTTTGTGCATGTGTGTGTGTGCCTGCAGCTAAAGTGATGTGCGTATCTGTGTCCGCTTCCACACAGGCACATGGTACCTAGCACAGGTCACCGCTTGCAAGCACGGACACAGAGATGGGGTCTGGGTGCAGCAATGCGTGCACACACCTGCTCTTCTCCGGGAATTCTGTCTCTTTCCATCATAACCACGCAGGGAACTTCCCGTGTGGCTGTAGCTGCGGTCCCGAGCAGCCGCAGGCAGCAGACACGAGAGGGCAGGCTTTCCCTCTCCTGCCTCCCTGCCCGCGCTCTCTGCTATTGTTATGTTTATGCAAACAGCCTTTGACATAATAGCTTTGAAACAGTTGAAAATTGGATTGTGCCTTTAGGCCAAACATTCAGACCACCACCTTGGCTATATTCATCTGCCACAGTAAATTGGGTTCAGCGTTGGCTCCACACACTGTATTTCAGGGAAAGATTACAGCTTGGCAATAACTTTTGTACAGGAAAGACAAATGCAAACTCCTGGCAGAAACATTGGAGCTGTTTAGTTGTGCAACCCCCTATCTGGAGGAATACAGATTGTACTGAGAATTTCTTTGGACATCGGAGGAACAAATAAAACAGATTCCCAGGCTGGAATCTCCATTCCTTTCTTTTTTGGCTTCCTAATGCAATCTAATTATGGTTTAACCTCCTGAAATAAATACCTAATAAAGGATGAACCTATTAGAAGCGTAAATTTACTGCCCACTAGTTAGTAGAAATTCTTGCTGTGCTCCCTTTAAGCGATAATGTTATTGGGATTGAATATTGTTTGACTGGTTAATGGTCCCTCTACTACAAGACAGATTATATGGAAAATAAAAGTCAAAGTAAAGCCAGTCACAGTATTAAAGCCCACGGTTAAAACTGCTTTTAACATAAAAAGGTGTGTTGAAAAGAAGTGAAAGGGCAGCAGCCCCTCCAACAGGGGTTCAGCAAGAATCGGAGCTGTGCTCTGAAAGGGAGACAATGTTCCCAGGATTCACCGTAGTCAGTGTCACAATTAATTTTCTACAGGCTGTGTTACAATTTTATTGCACATTTAAGAAAGTGAAGGCTTATTTGGGCCTGATCCCAGAGGCAATGTTCTAGTTTCAACCTTTTCCAATTCATCCTAGCAGATGTGATTTGTCCATGGAATTTGGGGCCATATCCTTCCTTCTGTCTCCAAGAAGGGTGGAGATCCAGGTGGAAAGGAGGAGATGGTGGTAAGAGCTCTGAGGACTGGCAGGAGGGATCTGAAGGTGAGGTTAGTGCGGCACCAAGGTGAAGGCTGGGGAGAGAAGAAAAGCAGCAATTCCTCTGGCAGTCTTCCCTGCTGCATCTCTAGTTTCCATCATGGTGCTGGCCCATCAGCAGATTAATGAGGCCATTGACTTTGCCAGGGGTGGAGAATATAAATAAAAGCAATTTCCTGGCCTAGCTCCCACTGAAATCTAATCCAGTGGGAAGAGAAAGGCTCTCATCTTAAGATGAAGGCTTTTTTAGCTCGGGTGGTAGCTGAGCTGCTGATAACTTCATTGTGAAATCAGGATATGTATTGGGTTTTCTGAATTGATTCAGGCTTACACCAGCTACTTCTGGTGTGCAAATGGGGAGACACATGTGTTGTTAGCAGGAATGAATAATAACGGGTGCAGTAGAAACACATTTCTTGCATGAGTACCTCAGTGTTGCCTGGGCTGGAATTTGCCAAGATCTCTGGTTAAGCTGTACCTGCGGAGGTCTCCCTGTCAGATAATCATAACTCTGCTTTATTCATTGCTTATACCAATATCTCATCCGCTGCTTTTAAGGCTACAGAATACAGCAAGGATTTTACATGCTTAACACATTCATGCTTCTGAATGAAGCAATCCTTATATGTTAGCACTGGAAGCAGTAGTTACACTTAAATGAGACGTAAAGAAAGGATAAGAGACTGCTGTGCCGCATTTTCCCTTGGCTATGATGGACCAAATTCTGACGCAAATCAAACATATTCATGTTTTAAATGGAGCTCTGACCTCCTATCCTGTGATAAGTAGCCTGCAGTACTTTCCACAGTCAAAATGCAGCATCTTAGTTGGAGTGGGACAGCAAGGATGTTACACATACCCTGTTCTAAAAAAATAAATGCCAGAATTAGCCCACTTGAACATTTTTCCCTATTTTTTCTAGTTTGCTCAGTCACAATTTGCTGTCTTAAGCAACTTGGTTTTGCCAGTTGGTAAAATACTGGACTCTGCCAGAAAACTGAAGTCACTAGCTGAAAATGGATAGGAAGTCACACATAATAGGAGAATCATATATTTCTGTAGTGTTATGAGGAAGTTTTGCTGCTTGAAAAAAATGCTTGATTCACAAAAAACAATTAATCTTTTTTTTTTTTTTTCATGTCTCCAGCTGTTTTCCCCAGAATGAAAAAAAAAAAATCTCACTAGATGTCTTCAGTATGGTCCCCCTCATTTATCAGGCCTCTCACACTGGATAGAGCAGTATTTTTATGGACAAAACTGAGTGAGCTGGCTGAATTTTGCTGTAGCAGACTCTGATGTGGTAAGGCTCTTTGTCGTATATCACAGTCAGAAGTCATTTATTATCCTGTTTTCCTTTGGGAAGAGACTGGGGCAAAAGATCCAAATTCTACCTTTCTTTTTCCTCAAGTGTGTGTTTTATAATCATCACTTATTAGCAGGATTATGGTAGCATCTAGGTAATCTTGCCAGGATCGGGCATTATTATGATGAACAATGACAGAAGTCTATTCATTAGAGTCCAGAGAAATTGTTTTGCTTGGCTGTAAAAGCACTTGGGCCAAGGAGGTCAGACAGCTTTATTCAAAGTCTTCTGCCCGTGTTACCAACTCTCGTGATATTATCAAAGTCTCCCACCATTCCGGGCTTTTCAGCGAGCAGCACCTCCTGCTGTCATGTGAGTCCACAAGAAGCTCAGCCTTCATTAAAAGAGAGAGGTGATTCAAGCCCTGTTGATTTCAAGTGAAAAGACTGGAAAATATGGGAAACAGAAGGCAAAGAATCACCCTCTTGAGATATATATATATAAAAAATACATATATATTAATTTTTTCTTAATTTTTTGGAAGGTAAGCTTTGTACTTTGTTGGAGCCTGACTTATTGGAGACAGGACAGGAAGGGATCTTGGCCCTTCCTTAGCCCCATGGTTTTCAGTCTGCTCCCTGATGCCAGTGCAGAGCAGGAAGGCAGGTGTGAAACACCTCTTTGTGTGACTTGGGGCCCTGCCAAGACGTGAAGGATTCCTCATCATTTGAAGGAGGAAGAAATACTCCATAGATATTTGCTTCATAAAGCAAGGCTCTATTTCAGTCTAGCCTACCCATCCCAAAAGGATGGCTATTTCTTTTTTCATTTAGAGGGTGAAAAGTTGGGAGCCAAGAATAAGTAGAGGAAGAGGGGCTGTGATAAAAATACTTCATTCCTCTTTCTCAAGATTGCCTTTACCACAGCCAAACACACATGAATGCCACTAACTGTATCTCATTTATCCTTGGTTTCTCCTTTCCCCTGTCTAGCCCCTTTGTCTCCTGTCTCTATGGCTTGTCAGATATATTTACCCATCCAGGCTCCCAGGCTTTTGCCCAACTCTAGCAATGCTTAAAATGCTGGATTTCAGGAAAGCACTACTTAAAGCAGACAGAAGAAGGATGTGAATTAGAATTAACCCAAAGAAAGCAATTCCCTTTAATGGAGGTTTTTTGATAGCCCCATTTTTGTTCCACTTTGGGAATCTCCAGATAGAACCTTTTCTGCCAATGTTATCCCCAAAATAGAGGAAACCCTGAATTTTCTCTTTTGCCCCTTCGAGCCACAAATGCTGGGAGCCCTGAGGCCCTAACTGATGGGCAGAGCTTGCTGAAACACAGATTGCCTCACTCACGGGAAACCAAAATTGTTGGAACAAATGCTGGAACAAAACTCAGGAATGAGAAGGTTTTCCATGGATTGGAAATGCGAGTTCTCAGTTTGTTTTGTTTTCAGATGACTTTGAAGCATTTGGGTTGATGTTTTTGGTTTTAGAAACAAAACAGCTGCCTGGTCTCCTGAGGCTGTGCCAGGAGTCCTCCTCGAAGGAACCCTTTTGTGCTGTCTCCACATTATTTTCCAAGAGGAAGCTCTTTCACAGGAGAGTTTCCATCCACTTCCACTGGGAACCTCTTCTCAGTCCTAACAAGCTTGGTATTACCAGGGGAATTCTGGATCCCATGTTGAGCTCTGGTTGGTTCTTATTCCTTCTTGCTTGGGCCTTTGCCTTATCATCCTAAACTACATGGGGAGAAGGGGCTCGCTGTCTGAGTAAAAGCTTCCAGGTTCAGGGTCTTCCTTCCTATTTTGAGAGCCCACAAGTAAAACTTTTAGTCCTGTTCTTTCAGGCAAAGATTTTTTTTTTTTCCCCCTTCTTTCTTTCCCTTCCCTTTACAATTAATTAGCTAATAACTTTGCCTCTGATCCATTCTTCATTAAAAAAGCTGAATCCCTTTTGTTAGATATGGTCAGAACAAAGGTAGGAGAATTTATGTCTTAATTTTAGTTCATTATGGCAGAGAGCATCCCACCCCATCACTCTCCCTCTCCCCCTCCCCTTCCAAGCCCTCCCTCTTCCTTTAGAGGATCAGTTATCACTTTGCCCCTAAACTCCTCACACTCTGCAGAGGCATTGGAGGAGCCTTCACTGCCCTTTATCTTCCGCTGCCTCATTAAGAGAAATGAACCTGAGTCTGAGAGAAATGACACAAGGGAAATAAAAATATAATCCCTTGGTGCCACCTATAATGAATTGTTATGAAAACCATGAAAATATCTGTCTGCAGATATTGTTCTTTGATTTGAAGTCAGTGTTGTAAGCGGTAATTTTTGTCATTAAAGCTGTTAATCTGTGCAGCGTTCCTCATAAGTTTTTATGAAGAAAAACAGCCCTGCTGCCTACATGCTCATGCAGGGAGCTTCTGAGCAGTGCTACATGAACAGGGTGCCTTTGAATAATTATCTTTAATTATAGCCAAGGTGGTTGTCTGTCTCAGAAATGGGACTGTTTCATGGCAGCCTGCTGTCCACTGTCATGATGGGATGGAATGAACTGGTTCATCTGCACCTCACTGACACATTATTCCCCCACCTGGCTGATGCTGGGTTGTGGGCATGTCCCCAGAGCCTGAGCCATGAGTGTGTGTGCGTGCAATTAGCTGCAGCGATTGCTCCAACCATATGCTTTTGCATTTGGGGTGGGACTGGGAGGGATCATTGCATCCTAAGCAAAGATGACCTGTGATGAGCAGAGGATTGCTAGGGGTGCTACTCTTTTTGTCCTACCCAGCTAGCACAGAGCTGACATCCTCCCTGCAACCCCTCTTAACCTTTTATTTTTTGAGTGGGGGTCCTCTTTTACCACATCTGAGTGCTCCCCTGAGATCCCAGGTAGCTGCTTTCCATGCTATGTATGTCAAGACATGGCAGGGAGGTTCCTGCAGCTCCCTTCACTGATACACTAGGATTATTGTATGCATTTCCAGTGCACTCACCATGTGAGTGCACCATGTGAGTGCACTCCATTACCCCAAGGACCGAGCACTCTGAAAAGAAAGCACCGATGCTGGGGAGGGAATAAAGCATGGGAGTCTTCTGGTGTTTAGATTGCTCTGACTAAAAGGAATTATGGGCATAAATGTTTTGCTGAGTAACTTCCAGCTCTTACTGAAGTTGCATTTTGTGTCTCCAGAGCAATTAGCTGCAGCAAAAGATGGTGGAAATCAGTGTAGCTCTGCAGGAAAAATGGGGAGAGATGGGGACATACAAAGCTCTGCAAGCCAGGAGTCTGCTTGGCCTCTCTTCTGTGGTAGCAGCCCTCTACAATCATCTCTTTTCTGACCTCCATGAGCAGGGAAGTCACGTCTATGTAGCATGACTTGCAAGTGCTTTTCAGAGAAAACAGGTTGTAGAAGAGTGTATAATACAAACTTGAAACTCGGGTTAGCTTGGGTTAGCTAAATCTTGGGCTGGCACCTGAGGCAGTTGCACACACTGTGAACTGGGGGAAAAGGAGGCACGCACTGACTGAAAAGAGGCCCCTCTGCCTGTTGGCCAGCCTCACTTTGCCCAAGGGCTAAGGATGATACCTATGTGAGCAGTGCCCACATGTGCATCTCCTTTCCTACTGTACTAGGAAGCCAGTTTTGGTGGAGACCTTGCTCCATTGCAGTTAAAGAAAGGAAATCCCAGTCAGATCATGAAGATGTTAAGCCTTAAACCACAGAATCCAAAGCAGTATTTAACTATTAAAGATTTCAGAGGAGAACTAGTATAATAGGGGACAGTGTGCTGCTGAGTTCCTTCAATCTGCTGTCTTAGTGCAGGTAGGGGATGGAGACCCATGCGGGAACAAAGATACAAGGGTTATTGGTGTCTTAGAAACCATAGAGGCACCTGAGTTTGGTCGTGTAGGACTTAGGGCTTCTCCCCTAATTGTGTGTGGAACTTCCTGACACAGCCAACTAAGGAAGGTGCCGCGCTGGACCTGTTGTTTGTGAACAGGGAACACTTGTGGATGATGTGATGGTTAAAGGCCATCTTGGGCATAGCCATCATGACATTCCTCTTACAGGCAAGTGGGGTAAATAGTGCCCATAATCTCTGCAGAGGAAATTAATTATGTTTCCTGTAATTCTTAAGAGCATCACTAACACCAGGCCATTCTTTCATATAGGGACTTTGTGAGTTCCTAAAAAGAAGCTATTTATCTTCTCTGCTTCAAGGCAGAGAACTCCTGAATTTGGCAAATTTTGCATTATACTCCAGCTTCCGACATCCTACAGCTCAGCAAGTATTTTCCAGCATTTTTTTAGCAAGTAAGAACAAGATGATCAGAGAAGAGAGCTCTGCAGACACCATTAACATGGTAGGCTGAATCTGCTGACAGTAAGTCAATGATTCTTTCTGACATGACTCTAAGGGTAGCAGAAGGACGTCTGTAAGATGACTCATGTTAATGGAAGAATGGTATGTATGACTTGAGATTTAGGACAGATGTCAGGTTCAGAGAAGTGTGGTGTAACGAAGATCATTTTTATTGGCATAGTAGCAGGAGACAACTTGTCAGAGTGATGTTGACTCCTTTTTTTTTGTATTTTTTTGGAAAGTCCCTTGGGAAAATGGCAAATGGAAAAGGCAGAGGAAGACCTGGCAACATCCCCAACCAAATGGAAAAGGTTGCTTTCTTGCAGATAAATAGAATGGAGGGTGGTGGTGACCTTCAGTTTGCAAAGGAATAGCCCTGGAAGAGTAGGGAAGAGGATCTTTATCATCTCCAGTGTAGTCAGGGTGGTTTCTCACTCTCAGACCTGCCTCTATGATGAGTTTGCACCGTTCCCATGAGTTGCCTTAAAAAAAGGACCTGTTTAAAATATGGCAAACCTCTGTGCAGACATTGCTTTAAGGGTTAAACAATTCTCTTTCAGCCTTGCACAAACATGCTTACAAAAGAAGTTAAATATTTGTAAGTCTAGGTTTAAACTATCAGGGAGCAATCCACCAAGTTAAATCAGGCTTCTAATAAGATCAGAAGATACACATCTGCTGGCACTCATTTCAAGCTCCTGGGCTTTTTGTACTTTTGAAGAAGGCTATGTATTTCAGAACAGCTTCATGGTCCAGCAGAGGCCCAGTGAAGACATTAAGCAAAACTGTGATACTTCCTTTTCTTTGTTCAAGAAGTGTATGTGGGTTGCATTCTTAAGTTCATTCTGGTAACTGTAACAGTAAGATCTACAGTAATGATTAAAAAAGCCTTTGAATGAATTCCAGTCTCTCCTCCCACCTCCTAAAAGCTGGGGTGAAGTTCTATCCAGCTGTCATTGAGAACAAGAAATTCAACCAGACACCTTTAGCAATATTAGTCTTATTTACATAAAGTCAATTCTTAATGAATATTGATGTACAATCTATAGGGCAAGGATCAGGGCTGTCTACTTCCACTTCCATGTGTGACCTGCACCCTGTCCCAGGCATTATTCTTTACTGGTTGCCTCTTTGGGCACATGACATTTATCTACCGCGATCTCTGCTGCATTTTGTCCCTCCTGTTCACAGAAATGATTGCAGCTGGAATTTGAGAGGAATTTCCTGCTCTCCCTGGTTTCTGTGTTCCCTCTTGCATTGGGGTCAGGACAGGAAGTGTGATTTTGCAGAATATTTTGAAGGCAGTGTGGGAGACTTAAGAAAATAGTGAGGTTGAAACGGTATCCACTGCTGCATCTGCAGATGTGCCAGTGTTTGTTCCATTGTACTGCTGTTTATAGGGTCTTATGTTTTCCGAGCACAATGGGATCCCAATTCATGATAAGGGGTCCAGACAGTTCTGCCTTATACAGATAACATTAGGAATGCCCATAATAATTTGCAAGTTATTAGCTAAGTAATAAATTACACAAGTCTCCACTGAATGGGCAGAATTGTAATTTGCAAGTTGAGAAGTGAAGACCTAACACTGCGCATGAACTGCTGGCTTAGGAAAAGAGAGGACCCAGGAAAAGGTTCACATGCCCTGAACTCCTGGCAGGTAGGCACCCAACCATCTCTGGGCCTTTAGGTGTATCAGTAAGTGCCCTAAAAAGACATGTTTCTTCCATGAGGTTATAACAGATTCCAGAGCCAGTGTGAGCTGAATAAACATAAAATACAATACATATTGTGTATTACTTCTGGTTGCCATAGCAGAAAGACTCCTACGGATGGAGCTGACTGAACAGAAGCCTTTGAGTTGCACTGTCTTTTTTTTTGTGGATGGAAAAAGAGCATCAAGATGATGTACAAAAGAGGGAGCTGGGTACAGTCTGGGACTTGAAAGCCACAGGGTTATATTTCATTTGTGCCTTCTCCATTGTGACCTTGTGTTCATTCCCCATCTGGACAGTAAAGTGTCTCCTCTTCTCACATCGGCATTACAGGGATGAATGTGTTACAGGTCTGTCAAGGGGCCAACATGCCAGGAGACTGGAGGCTTTAGAGTACCAGCCATGTATGGAGGGCTGTTCTGTGTCACGTCTCTATCTTCTAATGTCCACTCCAACCTGTGCAGCTCAAACGCCCAGGGTTTGTAAGCTGTAAGGATGAACCAGCTTCCCGTACTTTCACAGCAAGAGTCAGGCTCTGAGCCGTGGCCAGCAGAATCTGGCGGAGAAGCGTGGGAAACTTAACAGTAAGAGAGCGAATCTGCTCTATCAAGGGCTGTTTTCCTGGGGCTGCAATTTCTGATGCATCCAGCACATTTTTGGGGTAAACTGTGCTCCTGGAGCAGCATTTGAAAGAGTGGAAAGAAAAGTATTTTATCTTCAAAAAACCAATTCATCCAGCAAATGGAGAGGGTCGTGTCAGTCACTGACAAAGTAAACGGAGCTCCTTGGTACTCAGACTACCACCTTTTGCTGAACCCATTAACTGTTTCCTTAATGGCAGAAGAGTGAAGTGGATTTTCCTCTTCATTACTTTTAGAATAGGATATAGGTTTTTGAAGTGGATCTTTTCAGAAGGAAGGAATAAATTAATACTTTGAAGTTTTTTTTCCAGGCTAATCTTTATGTCAATGCAGGAGATTCACTTCACCTTATTTTCTCTTCAGCTGTCTATTAATTTCAGTTTGAAGTAGATAGTTTTCCTTCAATATCTCACTGTAACCACCTCCTTTACTAGGGCAGTTAAGGGATATTGACATGATTGTTGTAGACGTGCTTTGCTCAGCTGTTTCTCTGCTGTGAGTTGTTGCAGTTGTTCAACAATCATAATCTTGAAATGTTTTGGGCTACAAGTCAGGCAGGATTGAATTAGGGGAGAAGCATTCATTTAGGGTCGGTGCGTGCACAAGACCTAGGAACAGCTCCTCAGGACCAAATGGCTCTGACCCAGTGGAAGCTCTTGGGACCTGCCTCTTGCAATCAGTTATTCCACAACTATGATACTTGCTTATTTAGTCAATCAGCACACCTTCAGTCCTACATTAACAGTTGGAATCCACTGGAAGATTACCCTAAAGAGCAGATAACTTATTGGCTGCTCTTGTCAGGCAGGTTCATGGGAACTCTGCCACATTTCTGCCTCTTGCTCTTTCCATTTTATCTCTTGGTCTGGGACATGCATTTGGATTTTTTTTCAGTGGGATTTTGAGCAATATTTGAGAGGGTTGAGTATAGAGATTGAATATTTGAGACAAAGTCTGCATTAAAAGGTTTTTTTTTAATGAATTTTCCAAGAAGAAATGTTCACATATTTAATTTCTAACCAGCTGTGGCTTTTGCTTGGAGTAAATAGAATCCTTTGCTATAGCCATGGCTGATATGGTGTCATGGGAAAACTGGATACTGCCAACTGTACAGCACTCCTTATCAGCTGGGTTGCAACTGTTACCTGTGAATTGCCCTGCTGCATGCATATGTGCTATTTCCGTCTCCTTTTCTTACAGTCCTGAACTGGGACTTCTTCCAACACTTCTGCAATACAAATTCTACTACTGAGCTGTTTTCCACGTTACACATTATATGTGCTCCATTATTACTTTTAAATTCTTATTGTCACCCCATTCCAGTGGGATAAATGCTAGTGTGCTTATTTATGACACAGACAGTTAAGGTCACAGGAAGGGCTACACTCATAAAGTAGATATCATTCAGATATCTAATTTCTATTTGGTTCCAAAAGAGCATGTAAGTGTTGATATCTCTTTATGGACTGGGGTCTGAAAATCTATTAGCAGAGCCTAATTTTCAGATGGAGATGAGTATTACCTTACAAAAAAAAAACGTGGAATTTATGTCTTGTATGAGTTTTCCAAAATCCTTCAGGAAGCTTGCAACTAAGCAAGGCACCAGATTCACATCTCCTGACACCAAGCCATACTACCTAATTGATGCATTTCATACTTGTAGGAATGTAGCCAATTTTCAATCTTTGATCTCAGTGTGAACTTACTTGATGTTATAAATGTTGAATTTTTAGTGTATTTTTGTACAGTTACAATTATGAAATTGACTTTTCATATTTATCTTCCTTCAGGAAACTGAGTAACATGGTTATTGGAATCGGTTCTTTGAAGCCTGTGATTCCGCAGTGTTTTTTTTCTTTAGGCTGTCTCCAAGCACTGACACCATGTCTAGGTCTCATCATAACAGCCCTAATGAAAAAGCAGACCCAACAGCCCATCATTAGGTTCATATGTCCTTTAGGATTCACTGATACCGCAGTGAGTCAAGCTGCAGCGCTATCGTTTTGGCTGCCGTGTTTTATGGTCTCCCTGACCGAGTGAAGTCACACGGTTATCTGTGTCGAGGTGTGGGGCGAGCAGCATGCGGTCTCCTTGGAAACGGCAAAGTTGTGCAGGAGGCAGGAGTGCATGTCCCAGAAACGGCCGAGAGGAGAAGCGAGTCCGATAGGAGATCTCCAGACGGAATTTCACTGGATGGAAGCATGCCTGATCACTTGGCCTGCCAAGCCTTTCATCCGACCTGCTGCTGTCCCCATCTCTCACCCCTCTAACCTCCTGTTAAAAATACCAGTGTGTTTCCTTGCTGGCCGGACATCCTGCCAGGGAGCTTTGGTATCGGGGGGAGCTGAAACACACAGAGATCCCTGCTCCTACAGCATGTGCAGTGGGCTGTCACCCTGCAGCAGCATGAGCTGTGCACGAGCAAGCACCTCCTTTCAGAGGGGTCGTCTTCCACACATTATATATGATTAAATGTACTGTGCTTACAGCTAAGGGGTTCCCAGGTGTAGCAGTGTGTGAAAATCAGTGCCTGCCAACAACTAGCTGCCATTGCCAAACATTTTCCCTTCCATTGTGATAACAACTTAATATTCTGTAGAATGGCACTGCCAGCTTTGAAAATCAGAATATGACTTGTCACTGGTTCCTCTGCTAAAGCTCTCCTTTGCCACAGATTCCCCCTGTTTAGCTGGTGGCTTGTTGGTTGGTTGTGTATTTATCAGTATTACAACAGCACCCGGGAATCCCAGTTAAAATGTGCAGCCCTGTGGGACCAGGAGCTCCTTGGCCATGTGCTGTAGGGGGCAGGTCCAGCCCCAGATTGCTCACAGGCTATGTGTTGCAAAAAGCGGTGATGGATGAATTGGACAAATCAGGCAGATGTGATTTGGAAAGAACTTACTGCAATGGGATACACAGAGTTTAACAGAAAGGTCATCTGGCTGCTTGATTAATAGAAAGCAATGGGAACAATCTGGGAGCACTAAGCACAAGTCAATGATAAGATATGGTTTACCAGAGGATAGGTAATTGGACAGGTTTTTGGCACGAATGGGAGGAGCAGTGTGGGAGAACACATGGCAACATTTAAGGGAGAAGTTGGCTCGCAGCTTCTCTTCTCAGACTTGTCTGGGACACTGCAAGCCCAGGAAGCTCCCGTTTTTTTTTCCTGCAGAGAAAAAAAATATTAAAAAATAGATTTAGTTCTACCATTTCCTCTTTGTTGGTTTCATCAGGAAAGTTTCCTAACTTTGGTTTCTGTTGTTTTAGTTTGCTGTGAAATTTACAGGGATCACGATTTTAAAACGTACCTTTTGTCACGAGTTTTCAGACTTTGTACAAAGCCACATTTTGAAAACCAAACATTATTTAAGGGAAAACATTTCACCAGGAATCTCCTTGTTTGTTTAGTTTGCCAGGTTTTTACAGGGAAATCTGTAAAAAGCACTGACCGTGTTGCATCCTTTGGCTAGCAGAAATTTCCATGTTTGTTGGAAGGGTATTTTTCCTGAGAAACATTCTGATGAAAACACTTGAACCACCTCCTGAAATTAGAAAGAAATAATATGAAACATAATTTGCTGAAATTTCCTAAAGGAAAACAAGTGTCAGAGAATTAAAACCCAGGGACTCAGCCTTTTCCCAACCACCAAACAGAGCTTCCTTGAACTCATCTTGACTTTCCAATGCTGTGTCAGATTATGGAGATTAGTGCTGGAAAACATGCTAGAGGCAGGAGTGAATGATGCACTGCTTAAGAATGAAAAACTTGCAGACAGGTCCTTTCCTTTTGTCTCCTCTGCTACAGCTCTTGCTTTGGGAGACAGGATATGTCTCAATTACAGCCTCACAACTGAAGCGCTGGATGGAGGGAGGTTCTCTGGGTAACAGAAGGCAGTCGCTGCTCTGCAGAGCTTGCAGGCAACAAACAAAACAAAAAGGATGGAAAGAATGAAGAGGTTCAAGGACAGCTTCTGCTGATAGCAATAGGAAATCTGGATATGAGCTCAGGCCAGAATATATAGAAGAGATTTTGCAGAAAATGTTTATTTAGAAGGCAGTGTAATCTCACTACAGGAGGTGGTAAGGAACACTGAGCATCCAGGTCCAGGAAAGGAACAGTGCTGGAAAGAGGAGCTGCGCTGGCAGAGGAGTATAAAGAAAAATGATGCTCTTTGTTCAGAGGAACATTTTGGGTTGGAATGCAGTTCAGTGCCTCAACTATTGAGGAAAGTAACACAGAAAGAGAGTGCTTCTGGGAGATTTCCGTTAGAAATTGCAAAATCTTTTTCCCCCCTTTCTCTGCCCAATGCAATTAAACAGTAATAGGAGTGCGTTGCACAGTTTATGAAGCAATAATCCAGTTCCCAAATGGCTAAACCGAGAGACTGATGGCCAAGTCATTTATCCCAATGAGGAAAATAGATTATTGCTCAGGAAAGCAGCAGGATGGCATTGTTACAATTATTCTGCTGTCTCAGTTTATCAGTTCAAAAATCTAGATAGGAATTCTTTCTCTGGGATCAGTTTCTGCTTTCCTTGCTTGCATTGCCAGTCCTGTGCAAGGCATCCTGCTGACTTCACCACAATTACCTGTGGAGCAAAATACAGCTCTCAGTGAATAAGAGTGACAGGATGAGGGTTTCAAGGCTGCAACAAAACATGGTAGCTAGTGAAGTCAGTGCAGTTTTGGCTGGGATATGTGGAGACATAACATTATGAAGTAGGAATGTAACAGCTCTCATGTGACTGCACTGGGGATATTGTGCTTAGTTCTAAGCACCTCGTTAACAGAAACGTATTAACAAATTGGAGGGGATCCAGAGAAGAGAAAGTCAGTTGGGTATGTTGATTTACGCATTAAGATGGGCCTGAGTGGCTAATGTCCAATCTGAATCCATATTGGAATGCCTCCAGGTCCTGCAGATGTTTGTGGGTTCAGGACTTTATGATTCTGAGTCGGCTGGAGTCACTAGAAAGATTCCCATTGGCTCCATTGATCGCTAGATTTGGGTCTGCTTGAAGAAACCTTGGCTGGATAGTGATTAAGGCTAAGAATATATATATAACTTGGAAAAAGAGTAAATAAAGGGGAATGTGATGTAAGCTTGGAACTATTAGAAGAGTGCAAATGTGAGGACCACCGTCTTGGCTGACATACTGGGAAAATGAACCGGGGACCTTCAGAGTTGGAAGCAAGAACTTTTTAGCATCATGAGCCAAGGTGGCCGGACTGCAGCAGGTCCATCTTCTTTGGATTAGGAAGGGCTGAGTGCCGGATGCCCTTGCAGATGGTATTACCCCAGTCTGGCAGGCCTAATCGATGCCTTAGCATTAATTGACTCAGCTGTGATTTTAGGAGCAGGGTGATAAATTTAGGACAAATAAATGATTTTTGCAGCCATTAACTGATGAACAGAGTCACAAGACCCCTGTATGTTCTTTTGCATAAGCTTTCTGAATTAACAGGTTGGACAGCTATTCAAAAAGCAGATTGTTCTTGCTGATGATTTAGGTTTTGGGATTGTAGGACTGTGTTGTAACTCCTGTCTCCTTCACTGTACAAAATCAGCCATTTCTTTGATCCTGAGATTGTGCATTAGGAAATGGTCATAATTACCATTTCAGCTAGAGCTGAGTCTGCTACACAGGTGCTAGTCCTGCCCTGAAGCTGTCTCCTTTAAATCTGCTGGTATAGCTGTGTGCTTCCTTCTTAACCCAGTTCTGGGGAAATGATCGTGACTGCTCCTTCTCCACACCATTATGAAAACTGTAGCTCATCTGGATTGTTTTGACAGAGCCAGGCTGGAGAGTGTCACCGCATACAACCAAATCTGAAGGACAGTTACCACTGTGGGGAGGGCTGCAGGAGAAGTCAGACCATTTACTTATCTGGATGATGAGGAAATGCTCATGCTGCAGGGAGATACGTGCAATGGTGGCCATGCAGGTTATGTCTAAAGTGATACTGAAAAACTCAGGCACTCCAGATGTTAAAACCAGAGAAGATAAGCAACCCAGATCATGTGGAAAACCAGGGAAAAAAGTAATTAAAATCCCAAGTTGGTCCATGATGAATAACAAGAAGAAAGCTTGCTGTGTCTTGGATTTTGTGTTGTGGCTGGAGTCTCTGCCCAAGCAGGCTTTCTCTGTGGTTGGGGTGTTCTTGCTATTTCTTTCCAATATAAAGCTTTCTTCTCAAATATGGACACAGTGCTCCCACCACAGATTTTTAATTCCTGGGAACACTAATAGCTGGCAGTTTTCCCAATTATTTCCAGGAATTTCCTAGCATAAAGATTTCCATCCTGTTTTCTGTTTGGCTGAAATTGGCCAGCAGGTACACAAGTTGTTAGACGGAAAGAATGACAGAGAGATATGTGATGATCTCACAAGCTTTTTTTCTCAGTAAAATCAGCCAAAAAATTGTTTATTTTTGTATTCCCAAGGGCATACAAATCTGATGCAGGTGGAGAGCCCACTTCTCCCCAGAACACCAAGAAATCTCAGAGTAATTTAGGTTAAAAGCTGTATTGTTTCAAAATCTGCATGTTTGCTGCCTGCTTTGTTCCTTACCTTAGCTGTAAAGCAAGAGCATAACACAATGTTGATGCTGTAAGCTTTGCTTTCAGAGTTTTGCTAACATCTGCTAGTTTTATATTCCAAATGCTGCTTACAATATAAAATCATATCCCAAACAAAAGATATTTCTCTACAAATAAGGAAACAATTAATGTCACAAAGTCTAAACCAATCTATTAAAAATCAAGAAAAGGAAAGCAAATGTCACTGAACTTTGAGTAACTGATAGTGCTGCTGATGTCCATTAAGAGGCTGTTGGCTTGAGCCAGTGTGTGTGTTGTGATTGCTTTCACTTAGTTCTGTATAAACAGTGGATCAGCCAAGGAGTTTTCTGATAATGTTTTTTGAAAGTACAAATGTGATGCTGGAAAGCCCCAGTGGATGTTGTTTCATGTCAGTGACATAAGATGGGGCTAAACTCTTTCCAAACTTAGTACTGTAGGTGCCTTAGCAGGCTTCGTACTGCCACAGCAGGGAACAGCAACGTCACATCTGGAACATTATAAAATTGGCAATGCTGAAAAGGCATTAGTAAACATTATTAAGAATTCCTTGCAGGCAATTAGACTGCAACAATATCTTTGGAGAAAGTTGGTTTTTTTTTTCCTTTTGCATCTTTATTTCTATCTTGCTAATGAGGGACTAATGAGCCACAGACTTGTTACCTAGGAGGAATCTCTCAACAAAGCTCTAGTGAACTTAAAACCAGTATTTACAGACTGGTGACTGTTCACATTCATTATATGTTTTAAACGAGGAGGGATTACAGTGAAAAAAAAAAAGAAAGAAAAGAAACAAGTTGTTCCTAAACTGTTCCTTGCTAAGAGACTTCTGAAACTCTAAATGTCAAAAGTTTCCTGATGTTGAGGTTAGAGCCTTCCACCTTTCCCACCATTTGAGGCTGAGCACAGCTATGTGTCATTTTTGTGTGTTTCTGTTTTGCTGTTACCAAAACATCAGTCTTCCCTGACCCTTGCAAAACTTACTCGTTGGTTTCAATGACTTCAAGAGATTCTTGTTTTGGTTTTTTGCTTCCTTAGGAAACCAGACTAGTAAGCAAAACCCGTACAGACCCCCTCTCTGTGTAGGTGTACATCCGCATATGCCAATTTCAATCACCCCTGCTCACAGGTTTTTTGTGAACACAGGGTCTCTGTCTTTTTTCTCTCTTCCCAATCTTAACTCTCTTAAAGACTGCGGATAAGCCATTGGAGAATCTCAAGCAGATCGCACTTACAGTTCCAGGCACAAGGAAATCACTCAGAGTTTATCAGCAGCTCTGATACGAGTCTAGTGATTAGGACACACGGATGGGGCCTGGGAGCCATGGCTAAAATCAGTTGGTCAGCTACAGTGTTCCTATGTGTCCTTGAGCAAGCCATGCACGGATAGCTTCTAAAAACCTGTCTCTGTTACAGGCTGGAGACCTAAATCCATCCTGAGACAGCAAACTGGGTAGCCCATGGACTGAGACAAATATCTTTAAGATGTGCCCCTTAGGAGCACTCAACACAGACCTTTTCTCAACTGGATCCCATTCAGCACTCGAGCAAGCACTTAATGTCAAGTGAGGGGAACTTAATCTCCAGAGAACAGTCACCCAAGATAGAGCATGAGTGACTGTGCTATAAATCTGCTTGCACCTTCCTCTCCTCATCCCACCTCAGAAGATGTTTGTGTGTTCAAGACATGGTGGCAAAAGCAGCTTCATAAAGTATTTGCTCACAGAGACAGGGAGTGTGCAGACTTTTTGGTTTAGAAACAGCTGTTTTGACATTCCCTTTGTGAGGACACACAAAAGGTTTTGATTTTGTTCCAGACCGAGTTAGGAAACCTTGAATGATGCCACAGAATTGCTCTTGGGCTGCTCACTTTCTCTTGAATTTTCCAGTGTTCTTTTCTCTTGGGATGTCTGATTAACTTGTTTAAGTTGCTGGTTGCTTTGGCATCTTGGATCTTTCACCTTGTCCCTCTTACCCTTGGCTTCTCCTTTTTCCCAGTATGTATCCCACATGCTTATTTGTTTTATCTGGTCACTTACAGAAGCCATTGTGTTCACTGGAAGCTGGGACTGGAAGTCTGGGACTTGGCACCCACTCCAGGGTTAACAAAAGACCCTAATCCTGGCTTTTGAACAGTTCATCCACAAGGCTTTACGTCAGCTGTGCAGGGGTGTAAACCTGTGATTACCAAGCACAGGGTGGCTATCCCACCTGTTCCATCATTTCTCCACCTTATGTGCACTCTGAGGACTGTAAGCAATTACTCTGCTAGGTACTAAATACAATATGCAGCACATGGTAGTGTAAAATTATGGAATTTGGGGGTTTTAATGAGCTCAGGTGCAATACAAAAGAACTTTTTTTTTCCTGTCCATAAAATTATATGGCTTGGAATCAGGGGTTTATACAGCCTTGGACAAAGCCATTTTATTTAAAGGGTGGGTATAGGGGGGGAATACAACAACAACAACACCCTAGCCCAGCACAATTATATGCAGATTTGTTCATAAATCTGGGCTGGAGCAGATGTGCTGCACATGTTGAAAATCCAGAGCATGTTGTTGGAACTTAAAACATAAACATGAACCTGTTTCCAAAGAGGAAAATCTGCTCACAGCAAGGAGCTGACCCCATGCTTTAAACAAAGATCAAGTCCCTTCTGCCTATTGTGCCTTTGCCATGTGTTTACTTTCCTTGCTTGGTGCCTAGGGTAGCTTAAGGAATAGCCAGAAGAAAAGAAGCAATTTACCTCGGTCAGAAAAGAGCCAGTGACACTCTGAGCAAAAGGAAACAATAGGTAGGATGTGACCCAACTCGCCCAGCTATCAAGGGTCCTGTTAGATTGGGTCAGCAGTATCATGTTGGATCTCTCATCTGTATTTTTAGATGCTTGAAGTCTTCCGCCCTGTAGCTAAATCTTGTAGAAAAACATAACTGCACTTCACAGTGGGTAAGGCTGTAAGAAATGGTCTGCTTTAAACACAAACCTGCACACTGTAGGTAGCTGGAAGTGAAGTTCCTGTAGCCAGCTGTGTGATTAAATTCCTTTGGAGGGTAGCAGGGCATGCTCTTGAAGACTCTGCACCCTGACTGAGTGCCTCCATACTTGTTCTTCTTAATAGTGACAAGCTGAAATGCTGTCAGCCACTCCTATCCAAGCCTGTGAACTTCCAGATTTCAACATGGTCTGGTGCATGTCTGCTACATGCAGTAGCAGGTGATGCATTTTTCTCTTTTCTTGACTTTTATTTTGTCAGAGAGGGGTGTGGGATGCTCAAGGGACACGGAGGATGCAAAGTGCTTTCTTCCCTTCCCTTGAAAAAAAGATTAGCACTCCAGGTAGGGGTCAGAGGTGACCTTCTGGTTAATATAAGGCTGCTTACATCCTATCTGGTCCCTCTGGGTGTTTAGACAAAGAAAGGAATTCATTCTCTACCACCAGGCATGATGATGCCATGACCTACATCAATACAGGGGTTCCAGCTCTCTTTCTTCTAGGGGGAAGGCATTGGTGGATGCGGTCATCGGTATGCACGTGCATTTGTTCTCCTAATTCTCCATGGAAGGTGTGGTATTAAGGCATGATGTTGAAGCCTGTCCTCATCCACTTATCCCTACCCTACAGGCTGGGCTGCTGGTGATGTTAAGAACTTTGATTTCTAGGACTCATTCATGCCACCACTTGCGCTTGCAGTCAGCTGGAATACCCTGCTTGTGGGACGAGGATGTTTGGAGGTTTCACAGGTTGATAAACGTGCACCTCTCTGGTAAACTGCTCATGTTTTATTTTTCTCTAAATCAAAGAGCCATGAAGGGGAATGACTGTTACAAAATAGTCAGGTGATGTAGATGTGGATTATGTCAGAAAGGGAATGAGCAGTTTATGCTGAGAACAGTCACAAATAAAACATATCTTTTGTTAGCTGAAGATAAGAGAGGTGTGTATTTGAATCAGCCCCCTACTTACTGCCACCTTTTCTGCTCAACATCTTTGTTTGCCACTTGTACAGCCAGGGATTGGGCTCCCCACCAGAGGTGTTATGAACATAAACCTGCCAAGGGCTCCATGCTTTGTTGAACAGGGTTGAACACGTATTGTGATGACTAATTGAAAGTGGGCTTTCATTTGAGAAGCACACATACAAGCTCCATTAGCTAATCAGCTTTCCAAGGGGTTTTGCAGTTTTGAAGCCCAAAGGCTCCTACCACTGCCAGTGCACAGCCCAGGCACCACACCACCGCAAAGATGAAGCTAAAAGGGTTGTCAGTGCTGACATGTTCACCTTAAACTGGAAAATTTTAAATGTTCCCAGTGGCCCAGCTATTTGTCCTTCCACTTGACTACCGTTCAATCCATTGCCTGCAAATATGGCAAGAGGAAGAAAAGATGCATTATTATTAATAAATGAATGGAGCTATTTGCTATTTATTATTTAAGCCCTCTATACTGGCAGGTTTTAGCGATACATGAAATATAGGCAAGTAATTTATTTATTAGGGAAAATAATGATTTCTACCCCACCCCCCCCACCCCCCCCCCCCATTCTGGAGCCCTCTCTGACCCAAAACAGCAGGGGGTTTATCAAATACAAATACGATGACTTGTAATTTTAGAGTCTTTCAGAGCACTGTAACTGACAACCTTTTTAACATAAGTACATTGAACAAATAATTTATAGAAGTATTCTGGGAATATTTTAGGGTGTTTTATTGCTACTTCTGAAAGCTATGGCATGTTATTGATTTTGGTGTATTAATATAACCTAAAAGTGAGGGCACATGCTTGCTTCCTAATCCAAATCAGCTTTGATGGCAACTCATATATTTTACTGAAAGGAGCCTTGAACTAACGGCAGAGGTTAACAATTACACATCATATCCAAAAGTTTAAGATAATGAATTTTTCTCATTACACACTGTCCAGCTCCAGTCAGGGGAAGTTCCCCACTGCTCCCTCCTCGATGTCTCATCCAAATTTCTCCAGTAGCTATTTGTCACAATTCTGAAGCTTTGTTCTTGTGTTTGTGTCATGCAATTTACACTATATTCATGAAGGCTTCCACTGAGGAAGTGTAATCATCATTACTGTTTTCTGTATGCCATAAAAATAGTGTATTTCTCTTACAATGGGATTGCTTGCTTGCCTTATACTTTTTCGTGTATATGTGTGCATGTATATGCAGGCAAAGGTATATACAACCATAGCTGTGATATATGTGACTGGATGTGGGTGTTTCTCTGTTTTGTTCTCGGCTCTTCCTGGAGTACTGCTCTCAGGCACTATGGATATATACACTTCCTCCATCTGCTTCTCTCCATCTGACCAAAGGGTCCAGAGCAGCTTCAGCACAGTGTGTCAGGAAGACTGGTGCCTCTAGCCCTTGCTTTCCAGTGACCTGGGTATCTGGCTGTTTAATGCCTCAATGAAACTGGACCAATTCATCTGGCTACTGAAAACTGTCCAAGAGTACCAATACCTAATTGTGGTGCGTAAGTCTCATTAGAGAACTCTCCAAACAGAACCACTCCTTTGGTTTTTTTCCTCTTCTTGAGTTTTCTCAGTAATCTTCTTTGCTGACAATTAGTTCCATTGCAGTTAACTCGGTTCTGGAGGACTTTTTATCCCACATTTAGTTCTTGGCTTCAAAAAGGAATGGTGGACAGTTTGTCTTGATGTAGCAACAGTATGAACTAGAGTTCTTCTCTAGCTGTGCTTTCTTAAGAGCATCCAGATTATTGAATTGCCATTCTCTTCCTCCCATTTCAACAAACATTCTTTATGTTTTCCTGGTCACTCACTGGTGCCATCAGTGATGGCTTGACCATGGGAACTCCTGGCTCTGCTCAGCTTGTCGAGCGAGCAGAATCTTTTGGGACAGCTCTGCAGTGTTGGGGGTCATCAATGAGGGACTGGCAGCTTCAACAGCAGAGTGAGAAAGAAAAGCAAGAGGACCTGGTAGAAAAAATCCCTCCTGATTTGTACCCTGCATCAGACTTCTGGGAACTCCATAGCTGTGGCAGTCAGAAACTTGTGCTGCACTTCACCAGCTCTGGCCCCTTGTTGCCTTCCTTTCCTGCTGTCATCATGGATATAACAGCATCATGATGCTATTCCTGCTGCTACTCAGATTAGGAGAGAAAAGGCATGGAAAAGACTCTTCAGTCTTGAGGTAATGTGGTCCTCAAAGCCAGAAAGACCCTTGCTTACCTTAACACCATGATTTCTGTTTAAAAAGCCTATGCATGGGGAAGTATGTGAGGTAGACTTAGAAGTATGCAGTAAAATAGCATAAAATATGGACCTTTTTGTATTATTTGGGGCAAGGAATTCAATCAAAATAACTCTGGAGGGGAAAAAAGCATGCAGCTCTTGAGGAGCAGGGAGCAGGCCATCTGGCTGAACATGCCGCCTGTTAAAACGTACCTTAATCCTTACTTCCTGCTTTTTTTGCCATATGCTTTGCTGTGTGAAGTCAGGTACAAAGCAGTGCCCTTAAAAGAGAAGTTTAATTCCTGGTCACCTAAAAGAGTGACTCCTAATTAAATCCAAAAGAGGCATTTTATATTCATCATAGTAGATTTACTCACATCTTTATTTTCCAATATAATGCCGTTGCTCCTCCTGTCCTTGTGGCATGACTGCTGTCACTTCCCACCCAAGAAGTTTCTGGAGGAAGGATTTTTTCTTCCCCTTTTTTACACAAGTTAAAATTTGCTTTACTGTTGCTGGTGGTAACGCTCCAGCACCATTTGTGTCCTGGTGTAGTTAAGGTCCTCATTCTCAAAGGAGGAACACTAAGGGCCTTGAGTGTATATAGAAGCTATACCCTGTACGCCTGCTTCTTTGCAGTCAACATTCAATGATTTGTAAATAGTAAATTTCTCTCCTGGCAAAGGAGAGAAGATGCTTAAATGCAGTGCTAAACAATTCCAAATCAGTTCTTGGGCCTGTCGCAGGCAGGGTTTTAACTCTGTTGCTTTTAGAACATAGGGCAAGGCTCAATACTGAGGACCATTTCTTAAACTGTGATCTTCAAGCTTCATAAACTTTTTAAGCTTTCAAAGCAAATATTCAAGCCCTGGCTAATTCCTAATCTTCCTGCAAGTCGGTCCAGACTTTTAATATAGCTTTGGTACTGTAACTTGTTTCTCACATTGTCACAGAGTTAGATCAAGACAGAGGCCCTTTGGAAAGGGCTGTCAAACCCTCTAAAACATCATGGGAACCAAGGAACTTGCAAACCTGTGAATAAGCTTGACTATTCATACACTGCATCCTGTGCGTAGGATAGTCCACAGTGGTGGTGGGACAAGCAGGCAGTTTGCCTCAGGTGTCTTGTTTAGTGGGATATAGACAGGCCCACGACATTATCATATTTCCTAATGTGCAGTAGACTACAGCACTCTTTCCTCCAGGTGCACATGATACAGAGCTCCTGTTGTTGTTTTGGATTCTTTATTTTTAGGCTCAGTAGATTTTATTGGGTTATTTTCCTACCCTGTGAGCCCAGGCACCAGGTAGTCAATAACAATCTCTCCATTAAAAAGGAAAAATAAAATCTTCAGTGTTAGCTGCACGCACCAGAAATAAAAAAATAAAAGGGGGAAAGATGAAGAGAAAACCAGATGCCAAACATGGTTTTACATGTCACAGAGGCTGCTGTTCTATAGACTCATGTCTTCGAATGAGTGCAAGTAGAATGTCACAGAAGAAAAGTGTTGTATTGCATCCTTCTTCCATTCTTCAATATAATCAACTCTGAAAATCAGAATGCTTATTTAACAGCTGCATTATCTTAAATTAACTTTTGGCTTCCAATCTGAGGACATTTTGGCCCAGACACGACTCTCCTGAGGTTACAAACAAATCAATAGGAGGACCAAGAATAGAAGTTAAATAGTCTTTCTGCGCTCCTTTTAGCTAGCAGACCTCCTTCAGCTCAGAATCACATTTTACCTGCACCTGTAGCCAAGTAAACATTCGGATTTTAGTCCCAGAAAGGACAAACTCCAATTCTTCCTTTCCCATTGCCTGAAAGTGCTTGACTAGTGCTCAGCCCCTCCCTGGGCTATATCCTCCCTTAACGCTGCTACCTCTACAGTCTCCACAAAAAGCAAAAAAAATGCCAAACCCTATGTCTCCTACTCCTGTGCGTTCAGCTCTGAGCACCAGTCACAGCTAGTTTGTATTCCCTGCTTGCTTCTGCCATTGAAGCTTTATTTTGGCTTGATAGTGAGTGAAACAGTCAGGTGTAAGATTTTAGGTCTCCGCTCAGACGAATCACGCGCGGTCCGTGCCGAGCAGCCCGCGTGTTTACAACAGCCTGTGACAGAACGTGTTACTCATTGCAACTTGAGGCACTGCCATCGAAATATGGCACGTTGCACAGAAATTGCTTTTGCAGCAAGCTGAAAGTCGTTTTATTAGGGTCTGCTATTGGATTAACCCACCAAACTGCAATCCAACCCCATACCAGCAGCGAGGATTTATTACTGGTCATGACTTCCAGTCACATCAGAGCTCATGATGAAATGGTGGGGTCTGTGGGCATGTGTATCTTTGTGCATGTGTGTCTGTGTGCAATCACTGTGAGAGACAGAGACAGAGCTATATGGGGTCTGGCAGTGAGTTCCTGTGGTGTGGCACTGCGTCCTTTGCAGTGTGTCCTGTGCTTGGGGTTAAAATCTCCTCCCATTGTGCTTAGACTGTAAACTGTTTATGTCACTAGAAGGCACTTGGGGATGAAGGAGGGGTGCAATTTGTATCTCAGTTACACGGATGGAGCCTGTTGAGGTTAGGGAGTAACTGGGTATACTGGTGGGTCTGAAATTCTTTGCTGTTTAGTTCCCCAGCCCTCTGAATATCCCCATTGCATCCTCTCTGCTGATGCTGCCACCCAGAGTGCCAATTTGTTTCAAAGCTGTTAGTGTTTTGGGGGAGATATGAACACCTTTCCAGCGGGAATTGCTCTGAGGTATCACCCGTTCAGCTTTCAGATAATCCAGCAAACTGCCGACAGATGGCACTGATTTTCAGCCACAGTTTGCCGACTGTTACCGGTTTCTTACCTGCATCTAAACCACCAAAATCTCCGTCCTTCACTGCAAGCAAGAATCTGTTGCGATCTACCTCTTTTGGCATAGCAAATAGTTTAGAAAACAGCAAACTATTTCTCCTTTTCCTTGCAGCCGTTTGACCGATGTCCCGTCCCCGCTTCACTCCAGCCCTGTGAAATACTAATAGTCATTTTGTCAAGAGCTGTCAGTTTTTCTCAATTACCAGCCCATGGGTAACCAGATCACCACTGTACTTACTAATAATGAGCAAGTTTTAATGTCAAAAGAAAAAGCCAACTAATGAGGTAATTAACCAGTTATTATATGATAATGACTGTGCACTTGCATGCTTGATGGCTTCAATGTAATTAAAAACTTTGAGTATGTGCCTGTCTGTGACCTGTAGAACAATTAAGAGGTTCTGAGGGTTTGGGCTTTTCTTTCTTTCTTTGTTTTTTACACATAGAGTTTTTCTGTCTTTGAGCCCTCTCATCTGAAGGCAGTAAAATTACGTATGAGGCTTGGAAATAGATTTGACTCTATGCAAATTCTTTGGGCAATATAGGGGGCTGCAGCTTGAACACCAGTGACCAGTGTGAACTGAGCTTTCCTCAATGGGGCAAAGACTATTTTGGATTAAATCACAGAGCATTTAGAGACACTGTGATTTTAATCTTTGATTTAGCAGAAGATTTAGGTTGCTGCCAGAACAGTACTTCAATACTTTAATTTAATCTGAGCATGAACATTCTTGAAGTAAGTGGAAGTACTCATGGGTTCAAGTTAAGCATGTGCTTAAAGTGTTGCTGAATCAGCTGGGAACATCTAAAAAGCTGCCCTTTCTTAAACTTTAAATCCACAAAAGGAATAGTCTATATTTAAGTAACATGCACCGTGTTGAGATTCTGTCCTGAGTGCCTCTAACAGTGTCAGAGGATCAATAAATTCCTCTTTCTTCAGAATACTTCTTTCGGGTATTTAAGACTGTGCTTGTTGCTACAAGAGTCTTTTTCCTCCTTCTTTAGATGTCCCTCTCCCCAGTTGGTAGTTTATTATTAATTTAAATCAGTGCACACATAAACATTGCTATTTTAATTAGGGAGAAGCAAACAGAAGTCACAGGCTATAAGGCACTGAGTATTCTTGCTGCTCTCACATTTTAATTATTTATTGGAGTAAATAAAATTAAATATTTTCATAGCAATCCAGAACAGGATTTGAAGTAATTACTCTGTCAAATTCATCAAAAATTCTCTCATCAAAATAAAAACCTTGATGTCATTGAATAATTTATAGTACAAATACACAGAAATTGTAAAGTATTATAAATAGAAAACTGCAGGGTAAGTGAACATGAATTAGTTAAGGGTTATGTTTCTGAAAGAGCCTGTCATAAGCTGTATAAATTTTTAATAAGTGTTTTTGAGGCCTAATTTTCAGTGTACAGTATATACCAACAACTACAGGAAACAACCTCAAAATGGGGATTTAAAAACACAGCTGTTTATGATAGAGGCCAGATTGTGACTCCTCTTCCTGGGCCTTTTTCTCATACAATTTGAACTAATGATGTTTGCCACTGAATGCCGATGGCTTAACATGAATCATCTGCCTAAATAGCAAATACATTAAGTAAATCTAATTCTATTCTTATCCATGAGCACCAAATGCTGGGACAATATCTAGCCTATTAAAACCCCAACTGTTCTGTGAAGCATCCGTACGTCAATGACTTAACACCAGCTTGCCTGTGCTCAGTCTTTCATAGGGTTTCTGGTGTGGCTGAGAATCTCTCCTACTTGTGCAGGAGCTGGAAGGGGCTATGGTTCTTCTCTGGCCCCCACAGGGCCTGATTCTGCAATCTGCCATCATCCCACCAAGTGTAAAATCAACTGGAAGCACCCAGCATGTTGCAGGTTAATGGTAACTTTTGTGTTCAATCTCGTACAGCCAAAGGTGACCCTCCACGTTACTGGTAATCATGGATGTGTCAGAGGCAAAACCTCTGATCTCAAGTTCCCTGATTTCAGTTGTTCTTCTCTTTCTAATTCTATTGAGCTCTGGATAAAAAATTCCCTCCTAAAAGTCTGGAACAGATCTGGACCTTCCCACGCTAAAGCCATTGTTTTCAATGGATCTAAGATGGATACAAACATCAACAGCCTTTTTAAAAAACTGTCACTGCCAACTCATGGTAGACTTGAAAAATAAAACTTCCTTCTTCCCAGCCAAATGAAACCTGAGATTTATAGTGGGATCTGGATCTAAGGCAGCAAAGGAAACTTGCTGCGGCTCTGCTGATGCCGAGGGAGTTCTGGATGCAGTGGTGTAAGGCTGAGGTAATGCTACTGGAGTCAGTGGATTTGTTCTGACTTAATCCCATCGTAATGAAGCCTGGAAGTCTTTTTTCACTTCCTTGTTATAGAGGTCATTAGGGAAATTCTACTTTTACTCCTTAAAGCAGTTCTAGGAGTTAAAGAAAACAGATTTGGGGCCATTTGATGTTTATTCTATTTTAAGAGGGATTGTTTAAAGGAGGTTTTTTCCTTGGCTTGTAGCACATCACCATTTTCGTAGACATGTCAGTTCAGATCATATCTGGCTGAAACTTTTGGGTTTTGAGAGCCAGTAAGAAGCATGCACTTTTTTGATCAATATGGGTTACAGAAATAGACACAGGTAATGATTTTCAGACAGTTAAGACAAGGAAGCTTTATCAGATGTAGGATGAGCTATCTCATTTCATGCATGCATCTACCTCTGGCAAGGTTCTTTCTATTTCTGGGACCTAAAGGGCCTCAGCAAGGTAGTTTTGCTTGTAAATCTCTGCTACATCAGAAAGGTCAATATACAAGATGCAGAGCAGGCACAGAATGACAGGAAGTGAAAGCAGGATTGGAATGAGTTAAAAATTGAAATCCTTCTCTGCTAGAAAATGAAAAGCCATGTTCGGAACTCATGGGAACAGTTAGGAAGTACTCAGGAAGCTTTGGAAAGCTTTGGCTTACTCAAACTTAAATGTAGCCTAAATGCATTGTTTCTCTGTACAAGGTGAAAAACACCCAGCTTGAATATAGTACAAGACAAATCTATTGACTGCACAGTAGACATAGGAATTTATTGCTGTACTGTTTCTCTTCCCATTCATCAGCCAAGGTTTTCCTAACTGGCTGTATGAGCAGTACCACCAAGCATTCTGTGGAGGATTTCAGTGACTCAGGGATTTAGTCCTCAGCTCCTCACTGCCTGACCCTGTGCTTCTCAGTCTGGATGAGGTAGGGGACGCCAAAGATTACATTGCTTTACATCAGATTGACAACAAACAAGCTTTTAATAACTGTTTAATTAAAGAGAAAACTTATATTTTAAACTTATATTTTACCTGTAATAAAGCTTCCTCTTCTTATAAATCTAGGCTACAAAGTCTGCCTGGAGCATAGAGATGGATGCTTCCATGTATTAGCTATTCTCTGGGTCCTTTCTTTCTGTCTGTTTAATAATTGATAGGCACAATTGGTCCTCCTACTTCTTCACTGTAGTCAATAGTGTGTCATCCTCGGCTGTCATCTCAGGTCACCTTCCTGAACTGCTCAGGTTTAGGAGTCAAGTCTGGTAAAGATGAGTTAAAACTTTTGATAGTAGAAAGAGAGATTCATTTAATATGCTGGTTGCTAATCATTATCAACCCGCTTTAAAATGAGAAAGTAGCTCATATAGGGAATCACTTAATTTCCCTAAGCACATTTGGGTCTCACTTGCTTTAAAGACGTGCTCTTAGCTTGATTTTTCTCTTTGGGTTTGGGGTCTTTAACATTTCCTCTTCTGTTGCTTGTGGTTTCATTGTAACATTATTCGTGCAGCTTTTCCTCTTCCATCTATTTCGCTTTCTACTCCACAAGGATATTATAGTTTTTTTGGACGTCAAATGGAACGACAAAGGGAAAAAATCCCCACAATTCTTTTTTCAAACTATGAATAGTTTTCCTTTAAAAAAAAAAGTTCTGGTTCATCTGCAGCCAAGTTTATTGGAAATGACAGCTCAAAAGTTCAGTGAGTGAGTGAAGTTCCTAGAGATCAGAAGCCCTCTGCTGTTTCTACTGTTTCCAGGCCTCAATACAAGGGCACCTTTTGGAAGTTTCAAGGTCAGCTGTAGGTCTATTATTATGTTGAATGGAAAGGAAATAATTTTGCACTTGTATCCAACTTCTTGTCATCTTTCTCCTTACCCTACTTGGCTTCTTTGTAGTACTTGAAGGCCTCAGCTCCATCTCTTTTGGCCATTGTAAATGGTTCGATTGGTGTTGGCCATGTTATCCATTCTTTCCTCTTTATAAAGAGCAAATGATCACGTTGCATTGAAGAAACCATTATTGCCGTCAAACAATCTGCCTTAATTTTCACCTTCTCTGAAAGTTTCATCTCCTCATCAACATTTCAGAAGGAAGTCACTGTGTTGGTTTTCAGTGACTCTGAGGAATCCTACCAGTTCTGATCCACACTTTGGATAAGTCATAGCACAGAGACCACTTTAGACAAAGGATGCATAGGTCTTTTCCTTTTATTTTTTCTCTTTGCTGCTTCTGTTTTATTTGAAGCATTTGTTCAAGCCCCCTGAAGCGAAGGCAGAGACATGAAACTGTACAAAGTTCCATTAACCACCCATCCTCCTAGCCAGCAACATGGAGCGCTCTAGGATCAGGATTGTGTATGTTATGCCCAGAAGCGTTGCTTTGTCTTCCTATGAAGGTCTCTGGCTTCTGTGTTGGAATCAAGCATGTGCAGAAAGCCCACCCACAGATACTTTTTCTCAAACATCTCTCAGCAGCTTTTCCTTCTGTGCCCAGGAGAATACTGCTATAGTTGGTACATTAGTCTGGCTCAGCCCTGTCTGACTGTCTGAAACATAACACCAATTCAGCAGTGTGCTTCTTGCCCTACCTCCCTTTTTATGATTCACAGCAGAGATAAATGGGACACCAGGACACGTCCCTCTGAGTTACTATTTCTGCCAGTGACTGGTTTTAAACCAGGGCTCAGGATTAAAAAAGTAAGTGCTATTAGGCCCTAAAGCACCTCCTGTGTTTTGCTTGGCACATAGATTTACTAGCAGTTTCTTAACCACTTGGCTTTGCATATGGTCACTGGGGCTGAATGTAAGACCGCAGAGCACCTTCAGCTCTTAGCTCTAGTGATTTCCTTGGCTTTTGTGGAACTGATGGGTAAGGACTGGAGTCTTCTCTCATCCTCAGAACACAAATGATTCTCTCTTCAGAGCTTACGTAGTGCTTTTCATGTATTATACCTAAAGTACTGTATACATTTGTCATACTCTGAGTCTGAGAGGTTAAAGTTACAGGTCGAAAGGAGCAACAGAGAAAAGAATAAATGTATAGAGAACTGTGTGAGGAACTTGCCTGGCAATAGCAATCGTCTTCAGTGAAATGATGGGAAGTGCCTTCAGGCACCTTTGGTTTTACATGCTCATGACTATATCTGCCACTTTTATGCTGCAAGATGCAGTGGCAGCACCTGGTCTCAGGGACTGCAGTGTCATATGGAGATTACTATTCAGAATGGTATGAGAACGCTCTAAAATTTTCCTAGCAGAAAAGAAATAGTAGCACAAGCTCAGACTGGTGGGCAAGCTTATTGCCTACTTCTGACCTGCCCAAAGTGGTTTGGCAGGTGTGAGGAAGTCACATTAGCTCCCAGCTACATATCAAGTGGATTTTCAAAGAGCTTTTGATGACTTGTAAAACAGAACATGGTTTGGGGTTTGAGTATTTATCTGAGCAGCTGTCTCCCTCTGTGTGAGCCTAAGCACTGTTTGACATAATCTAAAGCTGTTTTATTGGCCATTCCAAAACAAACAAAACGCAAATAGGCTTAACACCTTTGGAAGGCAACTGCTTAGTTACTGTGTGGAATTCATTTTGAGCTGGGGATCTGTAAAGCTGAGTCAATACACTGATTTCAATCTAAGCTGCAAGCTTACCTTTTAACCTGCTCTTGTTCCTTCTTCTTATAGAGCTTTCTTTCAAAACACATGTTGTACCTCTATTATCAACTGCCCTGCATGCATTTGCACGAGAAATACTATTGAGGGAAGAGTTGGAAATAAAACCTGCACATCTTTCCCCACTCTTCTTAATCTACAGAGTGATATTCTTGAGCTGCTAACTTGAAAAACTGGAGCTCTTTTCACACCCTTATCATCCACTGCCTTTGGTGGAAGGACTAACCATTGGGCAGCTGCATCATTTTCCCTCGAGGAATCCAGGAGGGCTGTGCTGAGCAATTGCTCCTTTTCAAGTCCTCCTTGTCTTTTGCACAACTGCTGCTGCAGTACTGCAAGGTGCTTTGCTGATGATACCAGGGGCTCTGATGTCTTCAGCTTAGCAATAACGTGCATTAAGCTCCCATTGCTTTTAGAACAGCCTGTGCAATGACTAAGAGGATTGATTCAAGGATGAAGGTTACCTGGGTGAAGGTCTGTTCAGGTCAGACAGATAATCCTTACAGGAAGGAGGACATGTCTGCTGTACTGGAAGTAAAGGGCAACAAGGGGAGCTGTATCCTTCCTTTCTTTTTGCTACTTTTTATGATGTTAAATCTTGTGATATGAAGTTTCCCAGTTTTCTTTCCTAGGGTCTTCCTAGGTACCATTTTATATTTGGGCTTACAGGCACAGGGTCAAGACATTATTTTCTTAAGAGGTACGGTTACTACTTGTGTTTTGGAGTGGCTGTACACATAGAAAGGTTTAAACTTAGCCTAAAAAATCCTACTTTCCAGACCTAAATATTCATCTAGGGAGTCAGGTTCATATTTGGAAGTTGCTTGTTTGCTTTGCTGTTATCAGTTTACTCGATTTTCCTTGTGCTGTGAGAGACCTCAGTCTGAGAGACTGCTTTGAGCCAGCAGCTGGGAAGGAGGGACATTGTGAAAGTTCCTCAGTGTCTTCATTCTCTTCTATTTCCCTCCAATCCCTTCATAAGAGTCATAAGCGCCCCTGATTTCTTTAGCACTCGGGGAAAATCAAGCAATATGCTATTGTCATTTCCTCAGGAAAGCAACAAAGTGCCTGGGCTCCTTGGGTCAAAATTCAGAGAAGAGAATAAAGATTTAGGTTCTTACCTTGAAATACCTTTAGTAGCTGAAATACCTGAATAACCTGGGCCACTTCTGTGTGACTCTTAGCAAAAACTGTCTGTCTGAAAAAAATGGGGTCTGGAAACTGAATTCTCCATAGAAGAGAAATATCCCAAAACTTTCTGAGAGTCTCTGGCAGTGTCACATTATAGAAACAGGAGCCTGTCAGTTTGTCTGTTGGCTGGGTAAGGTCCTTGTGTCCTCCATCACCGGGGCATCTCAGTACCTTGAAATCTTTTATACTTTTCATGTTTATGGGCCTGGATTTACATGGCAGAATATATCTGATTAAAATCAAGGGAATATAGCTGATTCCCTGTCTAAAACGGTCTCCACTCAGACTTTGCTTGCATTTCTTCTGAAGCCACTTTTGCTGGGATTTTGCAAAGTGCAACCAGAATCCCCCAAACCAGAGCACAAACACATGCACCAGAATAGATATGCGACCCCTTCACCTTGTGGTCCCACATGGCAGCACTCACAGTTGCCACAGTGCCACTGCGCTGGCTCTTATGAGTGATTCTGCCACCCCACATCATGATTAAGTATTGCTGTTATAAACCAGGTACCTCTCATGTTAATAACAACATCTGTTAACTAACAAATTGCTCATTAACCAAGAGTAGCAGTGGATTTCACCAGATCACAGCTCTGCAGGTCTTTTACGAAAGAGCTATCAACAGAATGTTGTGCCTTTTCTATTCTTTAAAGATTCGAAGTGATTTTCTTTTCAGTATTGGGTTTCTTAAAGCAGTGGTTCTCCCATACACTTCAATATTATGTAAAAGCACCGTAAGATGATACTTGAAAAGGAACAGGTACTTTCCTTTACTATTTTACAGAATAAATGGCTTTTCTATATGCCATCTTTGAATGGATTCCTGAACAATGCACCAAAACTTAGCTATAAACACGCCACTGTCATATAATAGACCCTATACTTTACAATACCTACAGGGAATCACTTTCTAAAGTCTATAACATACAGTAGTCTTTTTACACAACTGAATCATATAAAAATAAAAATTGATAAAAAATAGTAATAAATCTGGATTTTATATCGTGCACTGAGCAAAGTCTAAATTAAACTACTGTATTAAACCTTCTACGAAGTAGGTCTAATTAATTAAAAACACCAGGGTTAAGCAATTTAGCCATCAATCTCTTAGCTTAAGTGGGGGATGAGGTACATATGGTAGCTTACAGAGGAAGAAAAATGAAAGACCTGTTCTCTCCAGACTCACATTGACATGATCTAGGGGAGGTTAAATATGAGCTGCTATTCCCAGGGAGATTTCTCCTACAGTTCCTCCAGCAAGATGACTTTCCCAAAGCCCTTGGCAAGTTGGAGTATGTCACTTATCTCCTGCTTCCAGAACAGTGCGTGGAACAAAGCAGGCTCATGACACCTTTCTGAAGGAGTCAGACATAGACTGAAATGGCAGTGGTGCCATGGCAGAGGGATTGCTTTATGAGTTCACACCATGATGGTGTGATGGAGCTTACCAACACTCCCAGGGAGGAAAAGGAGATGCTGATGTTTTCTTTCTCTCCAGAGACGGGCCCTGGCCCTCAAAGCATTGCCCTTGCATGCTGGATACCAGGCCTGAGGGTGAAACTCAAACTGAGAGAGGAGCAGGACCTCTGAGGGGGCAACTTCAGCAGCAAGGCAGCCCTGTGACTTTATGGATGGTTTCAGTTTCCAAATTGTCAATGCGCTTATAAGAAGGGGCCAGCTGAGGAAACTGCGAGCTGAAAATTTTCCGTTCAACCCTCCCTCAGCACGTTCCCTCCAACTGTCAACTTTCTGGTCAGAACAGAAAGTTTTAGGAAAAAAATGTACATTATTTGCTTTTTGTATGTTTTCTGTTTTTCATGGAATGACTGAATGCCCAAGAGATGAAGCTTTTAGGAGCTAGTTCATTTCTAAATTCAGATTTGATGTGCCTTTTTGCATGGTTCCTTCCAAAACAGTGGTGATGGAAGAAGCAAAATATGTTGCTAAACAGTGATGAATGAAAAAAAACCAACATTTGTTAGACCTATTTTTTCAGTCTTTTGCCATCAGAAATAATATGTGATGGTAATTGGAAATAAGGGTGATTATACAGAAAGTTTCTGTAGCTGTACCATTCACCTGAAGATGCTGCAATAGCCCAGCAGAACTCTTAGCTGAGGACTTTGCGTGGAAATAGAAATAAAATTCAGTAATATTTGGACTTGGATGCCAAAAAGTGATGCAAAATTACAAGCAAGCTGTGCACTGCTTAGTGTTTTGCTCAAAACTTCTCACATGTCACACAGAGGGACTTTCTGAATGCTTAAACAGTGGAATGGAAGAGAGTTAAGCATCAGTCTGTACCTAATCCGTTCCTGATACCATTCTATTAAGGTAGTATTTCTTCATCCACTTGTACCTCCCATGAAACCCTAAATTAATGTGATGATTAATATTGTATGCACCTGCAGGTCACCTCCCCTTTTCACCTCCCTGTTACTTTTTTTTAGCCCCAGACCTGCCAGCCTGAGAGTGAGATTTCACCCAAAAAGCAGACTAACTTCTGCCATATCCTGACTTATGGGATGAACTGATTCAAGTGGCTGATCCAGCAGAAAATTCTTGATTTATTTTGCAAGTCAACCAGATGCCTGAGCTGCCCAGTGATGATATGCTGAATACATCCATCAAGGAAGTGAGAAGCAGAGGCATGTGGCTGTAGATAGAGACTGAGGTGGGATCTCCCTTTTGGTAGGGGCTTTCTGTTTGACCAACTTGGCTGTAATGTGAAGATGCACCCTTAGAAGTAGCAAAGATCTCCCTCATCAAGCGCAGGAGTTAAGCCTGTTTGAAGGCTTTTGAGGTGGCAGATGTATTTGTGGGTGGAGATGCACTGGAGAATTCAAGTGGCATTGGGAACACTCAGCATAATGTGCAGCCCACTTGAGCTGAGCTAGTGAATATAGGCAGCTGCTGAGAATCGAGTTGTGGCCTTTTGTAGAGAAAGGACCAGACCTTGAAAATCTTCATCATTATTTCTTATTCATCCTGTATCCAAGCAAACCTTCATTCTGTAGAAAGTGAAACTAAAGCAGGATCTTGAGACTTGGCCTCCTATAAGAAATAAGTTTACAGGCACTTTTTTCTTGGAGATCCTTTAAAAGAAATTGTTCTGTGGTATGTGCTCTTATAGACTTGTCCTTTTACCTTAGGATTGTTATGGATCTAGCATCCTAAAATCAATACTTCGTAAAAGGGATTCTAGGTACGTCAGCTAGGTCCCTAGGATAAGGTGGGATAAATTTCTCATCTCAATAAAAAGAAATAAGACCCACTTGAGCTTCATTCAATCCCCCTAAAATCTCAGTTGTGGAGCATCTCTCTTCTTTGCCTGCACAGAAAGCCAAGAGTGACTGTTCCGAACTTTGGGTACACTGCACACAATGAAAGCTGGCAGATCTATGTGATATGGCCTTGAGTTGCCATTTTTGCAAATATCATAAACTTTTGAAGTGAATTCAACACACACAAAACACACTTATCTGGAAATAGTGCATGTAAGTCTCCTTTTAGTGTTGCATAACTTCACTGCTCGCAGATCCTGGTGAATAAAAAATAGAAGTGTTACCAGTGCAGCATTGGTCTTTTGCATTTATAAACAATGAAGCCAGAACAGAGAGATCAACAGAACAGGCTAAAAATGCATCTTAATGTGCCTGCAGGGACCTTTACAAAAAGTCACTGAGATAAGGGAGTTTTGACGTGACAGAATGAACCATGAAGGAACTACTTTAAAAAGAAACCATACATTTGAATATTCAGACCAAGCACCGAGCAGTAAGTCAAAAAGAAACTACTGCACTCAAATCTTCTGCAGCTTAGAACTAATTAGACCTATGCCTCAGAATGGCTCCAACCTCATGCAATGTGGCAATAGTTATGATAATTATATTTTCATTCTATGCTGGGCTGTGAGTTATATGCATATTGCCTATAAATGCTAATGGGAGCTATGTATGTAAATCCCCTCTTCAATGAGGTGAGATTATGCCCTGATGTATCTTAAGTAGCATGTAAATGCAGCAGTTGGGGTGGCAACTACTCAAGACTGGGAAATGCAGGGCTTTGTGAACCTTCAGAGAGAGGTGATAGCTGGGTGGACAGCTGTTTACTGGGGAAGGTGGGAAGGGGCCACCTGAAAAGCTGGATTTACCAGTGATCACACTGATTTTCTTAGCATGTATTTCCCATCGTATGTAACCAGTTACAAAATCAACATCAATTTCTTATATACAGTAAGAACTTATCTGCGTAGGTACATACACATTTCTAAGGTGTCTGATGTATGCCAAGACTGCAGAAGGTTAGACCCGTTGTGTATGATCTATTGATGCTAGTCATGTCACCTGGACTGCAAAAAGTTAGTACTGCATGACCGTTTCTCTCTATCAGCAAGTTATTTACTACCTGAAGACTAATTAAAGTGATCTGGTAGTGCCTAACTAGTCAGCTGTGCCCATAATAGCATAAATAATATATACAAAGGAGATAATGATGTGCAAAGGGGCATTCCTTCCTCTGTCCTGTAGTCTGCTGACTGTAGGACAGGTCAAGCATCATATTATTTCTGTTACGCTCTGACTTGTACCTTGATGTGCAGTTTCTCTAGACCCTCCCTGCATCATTCATGCATTTTAGCTAGAGACTTTGGCCATGGCTCAGTTGCAGTCACCGCCCGGGGCCTGGAAGCAGTCAGTCTTCTGAGAAACATGCAGAAAACTCAACCTTCCACTTTCCCAGTGTATCGCCAGCTTTTCCCGGCGTGCGCGCTCCCACGCTTCTCCAAACAGACACAAATCTGACCCACAGTGGGGCAGGTCCAAGCAGTCATGAGCCTGTGCAGCTCGCTGCTTTTCAGCAGAAGCTTGTCCCAAAGTGACTGACAAAGTGCAGTTCCCCAGGGAGGCAGGGGAGAAATTCCCTTTGTTGGAGGAAGTCCCCACATCAAGGACCTAAATCAGAGTCACGTCGATTTGTCACACTATGCTCTGCAGCATTTGAGGGTTCATAAAGTTTCCAAGCTGTTTCCTGGTATCTGTCCTCAAACAGCAGAGCTGGGGCAGGAATGGGAAGGTCTGGGTCACACTGTCTTTGGGATCACCACTGAGCTGATGGGAGAGGTCTTGATTTCATCTCTTGGTTTCCATTAGGATGAATCCACTGACCTCAGCAAAGCAACTTTTGATTTGCTATAGTACGAGTTTAAGGGGTGCCAGGATCAGAGCCTATTTAACAAATAAATAACAGCAAACCACATAGGGGAGGTTTAATGATGTGGATAAGGACTTCACTGGGACGTGTTCTGGGACCCCCACCTCAATGAATTCTAGACTGAAGCAAGACAGGGGGGAGAGTCTAGATTTTCTTTTGGAAAGTGTTCCTTCATACAAAGAATAAAGTGTCAGCTGAATGGTACAGATGAACTCCAAGGAGAGTGGTCCTGAGCAGCACTTGAACAGTAATGTCTCCCGTTATGCCCCTTTCCTTGTATTACTCTGTTCTTATTCTAAGTATTTATTTACTGATTATGAGAAAAAACACATGACCTCACAGGACCCCCAGCAGGTGCTCAGAGCCTCCATGGGCTCCTTGAACAACCACGGTATTCTCCCCGTGCCTTATTATGGTCCTTTCTCAAATGTGGGAATGCAGAGTTCAGACCTGCTGGAGTATTTGGGGGGGTTGCAAGATATAAATAAGCCAGCTGGGGCTTCAACCCACCAGCTCAGCAACATTATATCGTGCTGGTCTTTGTTTTCACTGTATCACCTATTTTTCGGACCAGCGGTATAACCAAGCTGTAAACTGCACACCTTACAAATCAGTCTATCCTGACATTGCTGGAGCGTTCATTACAAGCTGTAAAAAAACACTAGCAAGGAAGGTTTCAGTTCTGCAGCCCAATTTTCCATTGCAATAACCCAATTAACTGGTGTGTGTTTGTTTTACAAAGCTCTAAGCTACAATAAACCATGCCGATACACAGGCTGCAGAAAGCTTCGTAATTAGGACAAGGTGTACAAATTAAACCACTCTTTTTAAACTTCAAACCAGCTAACTTCTGACATACTGTACTGCTGGGGCTTCTGGGACTAAACCCAATTAACATCTTAGTATTTTATAAGCATCGTTTTAATTGCATTTGTATGCAATCTTCTCTCCAAGAGCCTTTCAAGGTGCTAGCCCTCGTTCAGATTTTATTACTTTAGTGATTTAAATCTCCTCTATCTGTGCTTCCCGTTAATAATGACTAGTACTACTTCAAATGCCGGCCCAACATAAAACTGAGCTCTCCAAAGAATTATACTTTCAAACAGTTACATTTAACTTTATTATTACATTTTTAATTTTTTTCTCCCTCTGTTTGAACATTATGCCTTGAACCGTTTTATCAAGCTGTCAGTGCAGTAAGTGCTGGAAGAGTGACTGTTTTACTCCTCAGTGCTTTGCTATGGCACAGCCTCTTGGCCTACACATGACTCAGTTTGTGCTGCATGACATTGTCTTAGAAAAATGAGCTTTTCTAGGATCAGTTTAACTACTTTCTTGTCCATGGATTTTCAGGATGTGGGGAGGAAAGGAGGGGGGCTGCTTTTGTCTTTTTTAGGACAAGACTTACCCTCCTTCCTTGCCCATCAGAAGTGAGCTCTGTGAAGGTTTACTTGTGAGTAGTTTTACTAACTGTAATGGGACTGCTCAAGTTTGGATGAACTGGGCCTTGATGGGAGCAGTGGAACATTCCATGGAAAATCTGATGCACTCCAAGGAATTTCAATTCCCATCACTATAATTTCTCTCTGTATAAAATTCTCTCAAGTGCTCTGTTTCTCTTTATGCATCTGATTCTTTGGAAAACGACTTGCATTTCAAAGACCAGGTAGGGTTTGAAGAGAGCTGTAGAGGCATTAAATAGTATAATGGAATATCCTCAACCCAATTAATAAAATAATATACAAAATGTGTTCTGAGATCCTTTTATTCCAGCACATTGTTATCCTGTTCCACATTCTTCCAAGGAGGGAAAAAAGGAACAGGAATGTGTTGGATCTTATTGAAATGATGAAATGAATAAATGTTTATTTTAAAACTCTGGCAGCCAAGCTCAAAATATTTTCCTCTTTGCAAAATGCAACTTAGGGCGAATATAGGCTAATGTTACTCTCATTTAGGATTTCTGTTATGTGGATACAAATATTGGGTCTTAAAAATGCAGAAGGTTCCTCCTGAAATATTTTGAACCTTTTCACTTGATTGAGTGTCTTGTCAAACAAAACTGGCAGCAGATCTCTTGGAACTGCCTGAATCTATGCAGATACGATTTCTATCATGCCCTTATTATGTGTAGTCCATAATAAGGATGAGCATGTATAAATCATTTCTGGCTGGCACTTAGGATGCAATACTCAAAGGAGAAAGACATTTCTGTCTTCAAATGTCTAGCAATTTCTGATATTATACAGTAAGTCTCCCCAGAACCATACAATCCTCAATTCCACGCAGCCCTCTTATGAAAGAATGAGACTTTCATATCTTCGTTGCAAGAGCCACCAGTGAGATAAGAATTGTGCAGTTCAGATGTGTGCTGTGCTTCAGCCAGGGTGGCTATATTAAACTTTCATTTGGAAAGCCTTCGCTAACAAAATTGCACAGAGAGGAAGGTTTTTTGCCTCTATCGTTCCTATGTACAATTATCTATGAGTAAGCATTACTTTATATACAGCAGATTATACAGTTATATATTGTGGGAGCACATTTCCCATGGAATGTTCTTCTATGTGCACACCCATAATGTGCACTAAAATAAACACATATATTGTATGAATGTGTTTGTGTTTTCTCGGCAGCGATAATCTAGCTAGCTTTGGTATTGTAAAATGTAATAGCATATGAAGTGATAGCTGATCCAAAAAGCTTTAACAAATCATGCCTTCCCCAGATCCAGAAATGCAGAGAGCTGGTCAAAACTAAAGAAGCCATTTTAAGCAAACAGTATAAAAAGATTTCATCTTCTTTCCAGTCCTGGATTTGTACAGTTATTTTACACTTTAACATGTTCTGCACCATATTCCAAAAAAACCCCAGTCCTTTTCCAAAATCCTTTTCAAGTTTCTCTTTCCTTTTTTTATAGGACTTTCCAGGAGGAAAATATGGGATTTGGAAAACAAATTTTAAAAGAATTTGAAACATTATTCTGATCAAATCTGTAATAACAGTATCAGCAGCAACAGACAGAGGGAATGCCAAGGAAAAAGGATTATGTTAATTAAGTTAACAATTTTTAATGACAAATTTTGTTTAGGGAGAAAAGGTGATTTTTATTTATTATTAAGAGCATTTTGTGCAAATTATTTCAACCAGTCTAGAAAAACATAAGGACTAGATATATTTTGTGAAACAGCTCTTCACTGTAAAATGAATGATATCTGTAGGATTATAGTTGTAAATAATAGCATGTTTATTTGGCAGGCTTTATACATTTTATATCTGATTCATTTATGCACAAACACGTGTTATAGTATATCTATATCAATGTATTACTTAACAAATTCTGATAGTTTTCTAATCTGAAAACAACTAGAATTTCTCAATGAAGAGGTTAGCTGCTGGGAATCTGAAAAGCACAGAGACCTCAGCGTGGAGGAGCTGTTGGACCCGATATCCCTGAATTTTAGGTTGAAAGTGTTGTTCCTATGGAGGTTCTTGTAAAGGGGACTAATGTCTTTTGGGAGCTGAGCTCTAGGGAGTAAGGGGCAGAGAGCAGGAGAATATTTTATGCAAAAGAACTGTCTGTAGAGAATGGAATAGAAAATTACACTTCTTTAATGACAAGCTTTTTGTAAAATACGGGGAGCCATGGGGAAGGATATTATTCTGTTTTCTTTCTTTCTATACAGTGGGAAATAAGAGGTGTCACAGTGACTTATCATGTGCAGTGACCACTAATGCTCCTGTTTAGTGTACAATTGCCTGCCACATTACACACAATCATATGTGTCATTATTATATTAACTGGGTTTATATACTGTTCACCTGACTTCACCTAGCAGTCCTTGCATAATTACAGTAAAAGGAAGAATCACATTTAGTGAAGGGAGGTTGCTTATAATTCTGTTTTCTGCCTGCTTCAAATGATGGGACCACAGCAAAATAAATATAATATAAAAACTAACACTAAACTAACAAACACCTGTCAGTAAGCAGGTCCAACACTCATTCATGCCAGACCAGCAGATGCTGGATTAGACCCTGACCTGCTTTGCCTTCCTTGTGAGTTCAGCACATAGAGTACTTCTTGAGCAAACCAGTACAAATAAAGCTGTGAGGTTCCCCCAGCAAGGGCTGTCTATATTGGTGTATTGCAGAGCTCTGAGTTCAGTTTCGATAGCAATGTGATAAATAAATACAAGCAAATTAACTTGCAGTAACTGACAGAACAATTAGCAAAGCTGCAGTCACAGAGTCTTTATTCCTGGTGGCAATGGAGAGAACCCAAAGTCCCTTTTAGATCTCAGATTTAATTTGCAAGTAAGGCGGCAGTCCTTTGTGTGCAAGCTAAGACAATTTTGTGTGAAGTCACTAAGATACAGTAACTGTGGAACCCCGTAATACCATTCCTAGAGCTTTTCAGAACAAAACTGCACTTTCACTGTAATAAGAAATGCTGATAAGGGCATTCTGGGATTTGAGCTACAGTTCAGGCTTTGTGGGAGAAAACGGAGCCTGGTGATGCAATACTTGCTGGGAATCAATATTCAGCTCCTGGTGTGCACGCTGTGAGTGTGTGCTGATGGCAGCTCCCTGACCTGCCCACCACTCCCCTGTGCTGCAGTGTGTGATCCACAAAACACCACAGCAAGCCGGGAGAGCCAGAGCATCCCCAGCTGCCCCTCACAAACAAGCACACACTGTACAAAGTGGAAAGGAACCTCTTTCCCCTGAGCATATATGGCTTTATCAAGCTCTTAAACACTAGGAACACAGCAGTATCCCAAAAAGTATCCCAGAATATGCTGGGAAGAAGAAATGCAGAGCAATGGATGTTTTCACTGCAGTTTCCCCCAGAATTAAATGTGGATGGTAATTTCCATGTACCAAAAGGAATCTGTCATGGCACATCCATTTCTAGGGCAATGGTGCTTTCACCACAAGCACAGCTAAGATGGAAATCAACATTTCCCCTGTGAGCAAGTACTATGTGAGGATACTCAGATTCCAACATCTTCTCCAGTTATACTCTGCTTAGCAAATGTCATATGCAGCTCTTACCAGTGGTGTTACTACAGTGTTTCAGCTTAAGACACAAGCTGAGGAGAGAGGCAGGCAAAATGTTAGACAGGAATCAGATGTGCAGAGGAGGTAAAAAGCCTGACTACAGTGACCTGGAAGGTGTCTGGAAGAAGTAGCGATGGCCAGCACCACTGGTTTGTTGTATTGCCTAGCAAGAATCCCTTATTTGCATTTACCCCTACTCTCCATTGCCCAGTCATCTGGCTCCTGTTGTGGAGCTCTGCCTTAACAGCAGCAGTGTAGTGCCTCAGCCAAGTGCCCTGGCTCCCCAAGGTGTTGACTGGTTTGTGTTTCCAAGTGTTACTTTAAGAAACCCAGAGAAGTTGAAGTGTGAAAGTTTTATGTTATGTGAGAGAAGAGGTCAGCAGGCATCTCAGGAAAGAAACAGTGAGCATGTTTTATTTCCAAAGCTGATGGAGAGAACTTCAGAGGCACTCTTTCAGCAGAGGACTTTGTACTGGGGCTCTTCAAGAAGGGAAGAGGGGGAGGCAAGCATGAGTTTTCAGTCTGCTGCTGAAGCTTTAGTTTCCAGGGGTCAAGATGAACTTTGGAAAGGTCTTTTTATCCAGTGCTGTTGACTGAAGCACACAAGACTTAGCATGAGCTTCAGCTGTCTTCAGATGCGGTGCCTCTCTTGTGTGACCAGCAATGGTGAAATGTCCTCTTCAGGCTTGACGTGTACTGGTTGGGTTACCTGGTTTACAGTGGAGTCAGGCAGAGCAGATACTCACTTCCAAGGTGGGCAACCCATCACTTCCACCTTGGTACTGTGGTAACAAGCTTGGAAACGGGCGCTGGCCACATCATCTTTGCCCCAGACTCCTTCATTTAGGGTGAGAAATGATGCAAGAAGCATGTTAGAATCAGCTGTCTTTGGTGGCTAATATCCAGCTTAGAGACAGCATCCCTGATAAATGCTCCCTGGAGCAGGGGAGGTCAGGCCAGCTAACTTGCTCTGCTTCTATGTTAAGACCTTACAGTCATGAGGGAAGAAAGGCAGTGGGCAAACATATGTCAAAGACACTTCCACAGCCCTCTCACTGCAGTGCTTAGGTACTACCTCCCATATTGGCAGGATTGGCAAAAAGAAGAGCCGGAGTATGAAGGGGATAGCACTACCTGCACAAATGTTTCCTGGTTGTTTTTTTCTTTTAAATGTAGCTCTAATTTCTGAGGCAAGTCTATGAAACAACTGACTATTTGGAATACCTGACGGACCTTCTGTGGCTCTTCTCCAAGCTTAGCAGGCTCTGCAGCCTGAGGAGGCCTGAACTTTCTTGCCATGAAATTCTCCCATATTATCCTGCAAAAGGATTACACAATATTTAGTTGAATTCTCAGCAGGCCCAATCTAACACCCACCAACTCAACGAACAGCCACCTTGCCGTCCTCATTGGGGGACAGTTTGGCTCTTGTCTGAGATCATTTGCAAGTCACTTCATCGCCTTATTCTCATAGAATATTGTCCAGCTCATATTGTCCAGCTCATCTGCTGGACAACAGCAGCTGAGCAAAACGTTGTGCAAAGGCAAAGGTTTTTTGCCTACTCTGACATTTCCTGCCCATCCCTCCTCTGCACCCACACTGGGCATTTGTCACAACCAGCTACTGAGCCCCACAGCTCTGATCCCTCCGGTGGCCCCTGTGTGCCTATAACCGCCCAGGACAATCACAACAACCAACCAAACACAAAACCTGTCCCTGCAGTGAGGTATCTCCAGCGGGTGCTGGAGCTGGAAGATGGGCTCGTTGCCATTCCCCCGTGTCCGGGGGGACGCGGTGGCAGTGCTGCGGAGTGATGCACCTTAACCGAGGGCTCAGCCTTCCGGAGGGCAGCCGGCCCGGGGGTTCTGCTGGCCGGGAGTGCAGGTAGGCAGGTCAAAAAGCGGCCTTTTGGGTGCGAGGCTTGGTTTTGGGGCTGGAGGCGGCCGTGCCCGGCTAGATGGCGCTGGCAGCCCGGGAACGGCCCGAGCAGCCCCGGCACCGTGCTCCCCGCATCCCCCCGCACCCTCAGTGCGCCCCTGAATTATGTATAGGTTTTAATAGATTGTGTCACACATCTGAAGTTATAGGGATTTGATATAAACCCACCGTGCAGTAATTATGAGTGTAAAATACATTTGGGGGAAAACATTTTGCAGACTTGCCAAGACTAACAGCTTACAAATAAAGACCCGTTCCTGCTCTGGCCTCGAGCTGCGCCCTGGAGAATTTGCACATGCATTTGAAATGAAACAATCCCCCTATCTCTGTGTTTACTACGGAAAAAAACCCAAACCAAACCCTCAAACCCGTCCTTCCATAGGTCCTTCTATAAATACGAACCTGGCACTGGGCAGTTTGCAGTCAGACGGAGGCTGCCGGTCTCTAATGTGAAATAATGCAAGGTTTTTAAGCAAAAAGTTGGCTGCTAGAATTAAATGGTGTCTTATTTTGCCGGCTGGAGCTGCTGTTTGCAAGTGAGGGCCACATAAGCAGTCCCACCGTCAGCATTACAAATTAGGGCTGTGAAAGGCAGCTCCCACTGTATTACACCGGCAAAGAGGAGAGGAGGCAGGAGAGACAGGCAAGAGTCAGAAGAAAGAGGGAGAGGATCAGAGGCAGGATACCTGAAGGATTTAAAATGAAAAGAAACCGAATGGGAGGGGAGGAAAGAAAAATATGGAAGTGGGGCAGAGGAGAGGTGAGGAGAAGAGAATGGAGGGGATTAGGGAAGGAAAGAGTGAGATAAATGAGCCAGGGACACTGGGCAAGGGGAGACTGGAGAAACACTGAGGAGGGATGAGAGGTGGCTGTGAGCAGAGTGGGAAATAGAGCTGGAAGGAGACGGGCAAAGCTTCAACAGGAGCTGGGTGAGGGAAGACACAGATAGCAGAGGAACACATGAATTCCCACCTAACGAGTGTGTGATTTCTAGCCCTTTCAACTTCCAGGAGGAAAAACCCTTTCAGGGGCTTCTCAACAGGCTGCTGGGTGCTGCTGTGCCCTGTGTGCTGCTGAGGACAGGGCTGGCCTCTTCCAGAGAAGTCTGTCTGGCTAGAAACTGTGGTTAGGCATCACATTTAAGGCCCCGGATTCCCAGCAAGGGAGGATGTGTGTCTTCACCAAAGGACAGTGTTTATTAAAATATTTGGGGCTTCACAGAGATGCTCAGGGATGCTCCATCCGCAGTGGATCATGTCCACAATTTTGACAGCAATGTGAGCAGTTTATTTTCCCCCCTTCGTAGTCTGTAAGAGTAGCCAGGTCCAATGCAGAGGATGGATGCTGTACTGGGATGTTCAAACCATGGTCTGTTGACTCCCATGGTATTCATATGAACTTTCAAAGGGATTTGCAAAAGGAAATAAATTAAAACAAGCTTACAGGCTGTCAGCTCACATGCAGCTATATTTTTAGCGATGTGCAATGAACACAAGGATAAAGAGCGATGTGCAATGAACACAAGGAGATATTCTCACAGAGAATATCTCAAGTGAGAAAGAACTGGGGTTTGTGGATGGGACCACTCTCTGTGCTCAGGTGCTCTGGCAGATGTCTGATTCACTCCCATGTACCATTTTTGCCTTGTGTATAGCAACATCCCATCTATCAGTTTTCCCTCCTCAGAGCTTCCTTCTCCAAGCTTGCCAATATGGTTTCATAGTTACTCAGAGCTCAGGATCCGTTTTAGGGATGCTCATCCAATGAACAGAAATAGCATGAGGACATGGAGCAATCTGAAACCTTCCTGTGCCTTATTTTTGAGGTTCAAGCAGGACTTCAGTGGCGTCCAGGCATGAATCCCCATGAGACGTCTCTTGTTCCTAGTGCCACATATACTGCTGCTGGGTTGTGGCCATCTTAAGCAGAAATGTGAGCATAGGCATCAACACACTTCTTACCTAATGAACTTATCTTTAAATAGAAAATGACCTATTTGTTGCAATGTTCTTCAATGGCGTCTTAATGGCATATAGTACCTTGTTTCTCAATAAACTGCCTTCCTTCCCAACAGGAAATGTAGGATTTCTACAAGGATGCTAAATCCTTCCTGCCATAGTTGCATTTCTTCCCACAGTCTTTGCTGGTGGAAGAGGAAGGGAGGAAAAAAGAAAGGGAAAAAAGAAAGGAAATAAGAAAGAAAAGGAAGAAGAGTGGAGAGTGATGGATTAAGCATAGAGCAGGAGCTCAGATTGTTTTTTCTGGCTGACACACTTAGTGTTGCTGGTGCATTTGCAGCTTCCTTGAAAGGCCAGTGGGGGGAAAAAAAGAGATTAAGGTCATCAAGATAATACAGAGAATATTCAGACTGGAAGCAGAGGGGAAATATAGAAGGTCTGTTTTTCCAATAGTAAGTAATCAGAGTACAGGAGGATGTAATTTGCAGATTAGGAAAATGAACAAAGACTATAAAATTAACTTTATGACAGAAAGGAGAACAGTCCATTTGAAGGGGGGAATAAACTAACCTCCATAAAGCTTTATGGCTGATACAATCAGTATGTTGGTTTAAACTGAGTAAGAAGTATCAGCAAATAATCAACCACAGGGCAGTCTTCAAACCCTAGTTGTGTTGTAATTCTGGATTGTATGTGACCACAACCCAAACCTGGGATTCTGGGGCAGTGAAACTTCCACAGATTCCCAGTTCTGTTTGCAGGTGTGCTTAAGGGTGGGGAGGAGGAGGGCAGTGCTAATGTGTGCCAAACAAGGCAGGGATGGCTGTCAATCATCCATCCTCTGTTCCTCTAGTGACTTCTTTACCAAGCAAACAAAGCCCAGCCCTGTAAATGTACTTCCTCCACAATGAAATCAAATTGTCTCTAGCACTGATGCCAGCCTGGGAGCAGCTCAGTGGGTGGATTGGAAACAAAGGCTTTTAATTAGCAAGGGGACTGCAAGTTAGTTACAGAGCAGGCTGATATAACAGAGACCCCCCTATCTTAGAGTTATAGAAACTGTGCTCAGCTCTGTGCAGAAGAAACCACAGACATCTCCAAGGAAAATGTCTTATTTTCCTCACAAGAGGAGCTGTCCTCTTCTCTTAAACCAGCAGGCACTAAACTCCTGGTCCTGCCTGAATGAGTGGCATTGTCAAACTGGAGCAGGAAGAGATTTTTCTGACATGATCTTCTATTTAATCCTATTTTTTATTCCCTTTGTTGTCATTCTTGTTTCTTCTTCAGCTATTTTTTAAAGGTGGGAAGAGGGGAAGGGAGGAGTAACTCACACTTGGTGGATTCTGTGTTCATGTTATTTACACCTGTAAATAACATTTTCAGTAGCCTGCGAGCCTATGACAAGTTTTATAGGACTCAAATGCAAGCCCTCCGAGGAGCTGTAACTCCAGAGCCATGTTCTCCAAAGGACAATTCTCTTATGTCTTTGCTATTCCATTTTCTAGCAGGGAGGAAAACATTTAAGGCAAATAAACAAATAAATCCAGCAAAAGGCAAGTGAGGGGCTGATTGTCCTCTCGTGAAACTTGAGGTAGCTACTTGAGTAGCTCCAAAGGTTTTAGTGGGGTTGCCTGGATGTAAAGCTGCTGTAAATTTCCCAGGCTGCTTAAAAAGAAGGAAAAGCAAGTTTGCTTAAGAATGGAATCCTCCTCATTTGTGTGACACGGATCCTGTAACAAGATGCTTGGATTCTTTTCATTTTTAATAAAATTCCTGATCATGAGTGTCTGTTGATATTGCCATAACTGGGGCCTATCTTCTGTCTTCAGAAATAGAGAGAAAAACTATAGGCTTAGGAAAGGTCAGGTGGCCTCAATAAAATACAGACACAAATCAGTGCTCAAACAATACCAGACAAAGGTATAAAGATCCTGAAGAACTAAATAGTTCTTTTGGTAAAAATGGAAAAGTTCCATTGCTAACAACAGTTTTTCAATTTGCTTTATGTTTTATCATCCCTAGAATTTTACCTCTGGTGTTAAAAACACAAAATGTTAGAAGCTTTACGGGAATTTCTATTTTCTTAAAATTTTGGGTTTGGACCAAAAACTTCGTGAGTTGGATCGATTGAAAAAAAATTTCCTAGCAAATTTTACATTTACTTATTAAAAAAAGAAAATTTCAAATCAACATTCATCAGGCTTTGAGAAACCCTATTCTGTTACCAGGGCAAAAAAGTCTAGAAAACAATGTGCCTTTGAAAATACACAACCTGCTTTCTTTGTGCAGAACTTTCAACCTTAGTGGGACTATATTTAGAATAAAGAACGTGATTTTGTGCCATTGAAGTCCCTGTAAAAAATTCAGAACCACTTTTATGGCAGAGATTTTGAAGCTTTGCTGGTTGTGTTTCATTAAACGACTGTGCTTGTCACATGGATGTACATCTTACTCCTTTAATGGGTCGCCCTGCCCCTTGTGATTAGCAGGCAGAAGTGGTTTGATATATTTGTCAAAAGGACTATCCTTTGTGAGCCAAAATAAAACGAGCTCTCTGATATGCAGGAAGTTAAATACTTTTAGACTGTCTTGGCTTGGGATCTGACAACTTTTACTAATACTTAGTTTTAGGTGGATTCGGTAGCCAGAGACCTTAAAGGCAAGGGCGAGATTTCACACCAGGTTTATGCTCTTGAACATTTTCAAAAGTGGGTGTACGCATACACACATACATTATTGCATTTATAGTACCATGTTCTAACTATCTGCCATACTCCAGCTGCAACTCATCTGAATGCCACAGGGTTTTCAGCGCTTTCCACCTTCATAGCTCCCCTAGGAGTTAAGGAAGTGCTAGTTTTCCTGTTTTATGGAGGGAGGACTCAGAGGTTCTTGGGCAAGTCAGAAGATTGTGACAGTGTGAGGCATTAAGTCCAACTTTCCCTTGACAAAAACTGTGGATGTTTGAGTCTAGCGATCCCAATCATTGGGCTTCCTCAGTTTGAGGCAGGAAGGCTAATTTAAGAGAAGTCGTCCCAGAACAGCTCAAGGTTTCTTTGCAAGGGGCAGACCCCTCAAAATGAACAGCAGTGTCATGTCCCCCGAAAGCCAGCACTCCTTTACTATGAATGATCCTTCCAAGAGATGCAGGGAGCTGCTTGGTTTAGCTTCTACTCGGATTGTGTTTAGAGCTTTGGTTTGATTGAGTTAGACACTGGACTTGTATGACAAGTTTTCCCACCGAAGAAGCCTCTAAAAGGATGAAGAGGGTGGGTTTGCACCAGTCCTGCTAACATTGCTGTTATCCTCCCCAGCGACATGATCTTGCATGCAGATGTTACACATATGATGGAGCAGTGCTGTCAGAATTGAGTAAGCACAACTGATTGCCTCCAGTCAATCTTCATTCTCTGTAACTGGAGTGGCATTTCAGTCCTTTGTGGCTGATGGAAGTGACACTAAATGTATGGTCCTTTTGAGGACCAAGGTGGTACCCTGCCCATTTTGGTCTCCGTGCTGACCCTCGGTACTGCTGTGGGTGGGTGTCCGGGGAGGGGAACACTGCCCCTTTTGCTGTTTTGAGGTTCATGCCACCATGAGTCAGGGTCCCTGCTTCCTCCACTCATCCCCACATTACCCTTGTTAGGTGTCCTGGTGAACTAAACAGTGGTGTCTGACCCCTTTAGTTTGTTTACATTATATTCACATTATTTCTGAACCTTAAGGGTGATGAGTTTGCAGAGAAGCAGATGCTGCTGGTTTTGCTCTTATTTGCTGCTTTTGGAGGCTGCAGGCAGTGAGCTGAGGCTGTAAAGGGGGAGAGATGTGTTGTTACTGCCTGCCTGAAGCCTAGGCAGGCAGTGCTCACTGCAGCATGCAATATGGCAATTCATAAAATGTGACATTCATGTTGGCGGGACACTGCTGTGAGCCTATTTTACTCCGTGATAAAGACTACATCTGTCAGGGTCCATCTCCTCGTTGCCAGGTCCATCAGACAATCACGCAGGGCAAACTTGTTATATGCGGGGGATAGGATCGGCTCCGCAGCATGTGTACCCCAAGCCTGTGTCAGCGGATTATCTCCTGGAGGAGTTACTGCTGCAAGAGATTCTCTGCACAGCCTGGGTTACACAGAGCCTTATCCTGCAGGGTGCTGAGTGAATACCACAAGCTAAACCTCTTCGAGAACCAGTCAGCACCGCACTTCCTCCAGGCTTGAAAGTTAAAAAGCCATTGTGCATTTCAAAGCCAAGTTTTTAGGAACAAAACTGAATGTTTTAATTGCATTTTTCACTTAGGAATGTGAAGGAATCACTGTGAACCTTGAAAGTTTGATATGTACCAGACCAGTAAATAGATTTGACTTTGTTTTTTTAATGTTTTGCATACTTTGTTTTTCAAACTTTCACCAGCTCTGCTTTGTTTCAGTTAATGAAATTCTTCTATTGCAGCGCTGGGACTTTTAAAGCATTTTTGTAACCTCCTGTCTTGGTCTCAAAGGTATAAACATTATTTTATAATTAGCCTTCACAACTATGTTATACATTTGAAATGGAAGCGAAAAAAAATGTTTTTCCCCCATTTTTATATAGGGGAATTACAGTTTCTGTCTGGGGACCAAAAGAATGTGTGTGTATGTGCACGCAGAGGGGAGAGAGAGAGATTCAATCTGTTGAAATTTCTCCTCCTGCCAGTTACACATGAAACCATCATTTAGGAGAGACAGTGGGAAATTACTGAGTGCATTAGAAAAATCTTCACTCCATCCTTAATGAAACTGCTTTAAAACGTAATGGGAGAGGGAAGACTTGTGGACACTGGTGTTCTACCAAGCAAACACCGGGGAAGAACATTGACTTTTTGCCCCCCATTATGTAACTTGGCATCAGGCTCTCGCTAGCTGATCCTGATGGGAACTGATTTGTCTCTTGCCCTTATTCCTGCCAATCCCTACAGTGTTTTCTTATGGTGACTGTATTAGAATAAAGCTGTCACCAAGGTAACCACATGTACATATGCACAATCATGTCCATGCACTGCGTAATTAAGTCCAAGTGTAAATGATAACATCCACCACAGTGTACAGTACTTGAGTGACGCTGCTTAAGGAGATGTCACCATGTGTCTCCAGTAGAGGGTTAGCCTCACAGCTTTACAAGATGGGGAAACCGAGTCATGGAGCAGGAGGTGAGTCTCCTGGGTGCAGGGAGAGGACAGTGCATCAATTGGAGCATGAGAACTCAGTTTCCTGCAGTGTGGGGGAGCACCCAGCTTTTCCCATAGGCACCACTTATTAATTCAGTGACTGATCTTTAAGCTCAGGTCCTTTGAAGTATTTCTGCCAGGTTTATTCTCATCCAGGCAGAATTTTTTGTGCATGCAATTAGTAGTAGACAGAAAAGTTTCTCCCCCACCCAGCCCGGAACAGATGCACATGAACTCATGTAAGGATCCTTGCCTTGACTTCAGTAAAATTTGGATCCAATCCCAACAACTGCTCCAGCCTTTGCAGCAGAGAACAGCCCCACAAGAAGGGAAGTTGCCTTGAACCATTTTTGAAGTGGTGGCTTTCCTTGCTGTAATAAATTTTCAGGATGTTTTCAACAGTGAGAATAAATCCATAGGCGAGAGATGGCTTAATGGATTTTGAATTTTCTGATAAGGAATGTGCCAAGTCTTTCCCAATAGAAATGTCCCCTTGGAATCTTTCATTCAGGGATATGACAGATGCTTGAGTTATGTTGCATTTCCAAAGGTTTGTGTGTTTGTTTTTTTTTCCTGTGGAGAAAGAGGCTCAACCAAAGCCCAACCTAGAGGGAATCTTTTCTAGATAAAAGAGTGATCCAAGGAAGGGGAATGTGTGGGAATCAAGTGGTTAATTTCTCTTTTCAAAAATCTCATAGAAAAAAATCGGTGTGAGCATGGAAAAATATTAGTCTATCCCTTTTGAAAGCCTCCAAAAAGATTTGTCTGAAGCATGCATTTAAATGGGAAGGATACAGGTGTTTTCAGAGCTTTTCTAGCCTGCAAGCAGGCCTGGGGCAAACCTCAGCATACACCATCATGTAACGAGAAACATTCCTCCGTACTGCAGCAGGAAAATGCAAATTGGCTCATTTCCTCTTTTGAGGAGGACTTTAGATAAGGCGCTCCTGGAGCAAAGTAACCTGTTTGGTGCTTTCCCTGCCTGGAATATTATGGTGAGAGGGGAGTGAGCTAGCAGCATGCACAATGCAGCCGCAACACCGGTGATGCCAGCATGAGAATGGGGCTGCCTATGGGGCTACGGCGAGGAGGGATGGATGCTAGAGCCAAGTCTCCTTTCCTCTGCACCAGCTATCTGCAAGATTTGTTGGGTGCCAATTTTGCGCTGCTCCCTCTGCCCCTCTCTCTTACTCTCTGCAAACGTCCCCGTGGGCATACATTGAGCTGCTGTCGTTTGGGAACTACTCTAATTTGGAAACGTGCCTGAGTGAGAAGTGCAGCAGAGACCTGCCCTCCCAACGAGTTCTGCCTGCTGCAGAATTAAGCATCCCTGCTTTTCCGGAGCCTGTCTGCCTCCTGCTTCCCCTCTCCTCCCGCCCCATCCCTTTCAAGGAAAGGCTCTGAAATATGTTTTGATTTCGTTTTGCAAGTAGTCTGCTGAAAAACATTTCTTTCCAGCCTTGTCTCTATGTTTGTTTTCTTTGCTACATCAGCCTTTAGAAGAAACAACTTTCTTTTTTTCCTGCATCCATTACGAATAACATTTTTCCAAATGTTTAGGTAGAGCCCAATTTCATACACTTCATTGCAAGAGCTACAATGGAAAGGGAGAATCTCTGAAATATATGGCCACAGTTGTGACTGCAAAGCTATGAAGGTAACCAGCAAATAATTAAGGCTAGCACAGAAATTCGGTATCAGTTGGGTGACAAAATTCCCTTATCCTCCAAAGAAAATCCCAGGTGAAAAGAAGATGACTTTAATTACAGTGTTTTTTCAGAAGGTTTACAAAGTATTCCCCCTTCACCTCTCACTGAATAATATTAATAACAGCTGGAAAACAGCAGTTGCCATCAACTCTTGGTGTTGCTCTTTTTTTTGGGGAGGGGAGGATTATTAGTTTTGTGTAATCCGTGACCATGGATGTCAAAATAGTTAGTACATTTCTTAAAGCACCAGCTCCAGGCACCATGTAAATACCTGCTTTTGAGGCAAAGCAGAAAATACTCAGGCAGAGGGCAGAACTCTGGGTAATCCTTGTGCAGCCTTAAATAAAAGCAGAAAAGGATTCTAAATATTTTTTAATTATATTTTTTTAAGCAAAGCTTATCAGATTGGAGGACCTGATTCATGGTGCCTGAAGACTTGAGCTTGACAATGCTACATGGATTGCGATATGAATTTCGTCTAATAGAGCAGAAAAAAGACTAGGCTTGAATTCAGCTTGCCTAACTAGATGCTGATGTCTTTCATCAAAGGAAAGTACTGACTTGCTATTTAGGGTTTCTCAGTTCAGTTTACAGAACAGCCCTTCTATTTTTAAAAGTTAAAATATTTTTCGTATTGCTTTAAAAATAAACTGCCCAGTAACCAGCCAAGGAACCAGTAATAGATCTCATCCATATAGACATCGCAGCAAACTGAAAGAAAATGGGAAGCTGAGTGTTCCCTTATATAAAATAAACCTGTTTGGTGAAAGTTTCCAGCTGCTTCTGAAATATAGGGAAAATCAAAATTATCACTGGCATTCACAAGCCAATTATTGAACTCAACGGCATGATTCTGAATTTCACTGATTTAATTAAGAGCAACATTTGGCCCTAGCTAGAAGCAATAATAAGTGCTTCTTCATTAGGTGTTTTCAGGGTAATTTCTTAAGGGAAAAGATAGATGTTTCTAAATCTGTCATTGGGTGAACTGTTCCGTGTAATATATTAGAGCCATTGATTAGTGTAATATGGCAAAAAGCAAAGCCTGATCGATCATCCATTGCAGTCAATGGGTGTCTTTGATTAAGTCCAAAAAGAGCAAGATAAAATCAAGGTAATTCCCTGCAATGTAGAGACTCAATCTTGGCTTGCATCCCTAATTCCACTTCAGGGTCTGTCAGTACCTAATCTGGACTTCCTGGGGAGCAGCAATTGCATCTCATGGTAGCTTTCAATGTTGCAGCATTTTCCTTTTGTTCTACAGAGGAATGAAAATGAAACCAGTTAAAGCCACATGCACATGCCCTAGTTTTGTTGAGGCATTTGTTGGCAGATGTTAAAGGAGGGTTGTTTCATGGGCACATAGAGGAGAAGAGCCCTCTGAGGTCAGTGAGTCAAATCTCCAACTATTGCAGGCAACCAAGTCTTGAAGTCTTGGTCTTCACCACTCTGAAGGTGACTTGGAGCTCAGAAACCCCCAGAAATGCATACAGGAGATATTTTGGCTTCTGTGACAGTGTTGACAATCATGCACCTCATTTTGCACTGACAATGTCATGACTGGCTCTTCCTTGAGCCCTCCTGATTGCTGTGGGCTTCATGAGACTCTGTGGCCACAGCAGGGTTTAGCACATCCTCCCGCAGCATCCACTTGGAGCTGTGATGAGGTTCATTATTGTTACTAATTAGGTTAATTCAACAAAACTTCAGAAATACTTAACCTGGCTGTTTGCTACTAAACTTCCTGTGTTCAGACTGCTTTGCTTTACATGAGCATGTGTGTTAACATCATCACCCTTTCAACCAGTGGATAAGTCGTGTGCCAAAGGACCTAGTTTTTCACAGAGAACATAGACCCTTACCAATAAGCACTTATAGGTATTTACAAAAGAGTTAAGTGAATTAGTTGCTTGATTTCCTTTGCTGTTCATTTAGGATTAAGTACTAACTTGCTAAGTTGTTTTTCCACATCCTGCTGCATCCTTGACTACATAAAGACCTTCATAAACTGGCTCCATAAGCTTTTGATCTGGCCTGTGTTTTTTTCTCTGAAGTACAAAATGTTCTGCTAAATCACTGCTGTGTGCTAGCTATCTGTCTGGATATTGTGTGATGGGGAGGGGAGGGAATTGACCAGTGACAATGATTTCTCTTGTTGATCTGCACACCCCCCTTCCCCTAATTTAAATCAAGATATCTAAACCTCAGACCTGAAACCAACTTCACAGTCTTACTTTGTATGTAAAAATATTCCATTTAAATCAGCAGTAAAGCTAACATGAAAGTGCCAATAAATAATATATGCAAAGAGGTTTTTTTATCAATATATAAAGAAATGTGGAGTTGTGAAGCTGCTGAAAACAAGCATTAGGAAATGTAATGAAGCAAGAATTAGAACAGCATAGTTCCTCTGGCCATTATAAATGAGAACGCCAGGTACCTGGAGAACAGGAAAACTGATGAGTACAGTCTGTTCAGGAGAGAAGGAGGAAAATTTCCCCCAGGAACACATTTCAAATTACTTATTTATGAACTGATGAACTGGGAGACCACCTATAGAGAGACAGGAGCAAGCAGTCTGCTGCAGACAGCTACAGAACTCCAGCTAATTGTGCTGCTGTTTTCTGTTATAACTCCTGCTCTCCAGCTGGGCTTTGGAGGCAGGAAATTTAGGCATTGACTAGAAGTTGCACTTTCCCTCCTTCTTGTCGGCATAAATATATACATGTATATTTTAATCTGCTGGAATAATTCAGCAAAAGCCTGGGAAAACAGCTGCTGCCTTTGTCATGACAGTGTTAGGGAGTTTGTGGGGTAGGGCTTCCAAGGAAAAACTTCCTGAGCGTGGGCTCATCCCTTGGCAAAGGTCACTCCAAAATTTGGAGATATATGGCCTGAAATTGAAAACATGGGACATACCCTTTTTTTCTTCTCTGCAGGTCACTGTCAGGATATTAGCTATGCATAAGCAGAAACAGAAACATGCATGGATATATAACAACTAAATACAATATGTATTAACCATGTAAATGCATGGAGGCGCGCATACAAATATACTTCATATAAATTTCCTATTAAATCCCTGCTGGCAGCTAATCTTTTCTCTGTCCATTTTCCTATACACGCAAGCATCAAAATATTATACATTTTATGCTGGTGTAAGTATAGAATGGCTCCAGTTTGCTCCATAATATGGGAGTATGTAGCTCAAGTTGTAAGAATTGTTTAAGTGTATCAGAAAAGAAATAAGTAGCTTGAGGTACTTGTTAACATGATACACTTTGATAGAGAAGGAATAGTTAAATTTATGTAAATATTAAGTGGTTGAAAATGAATTCCAGTAGACCTCAGACCAGTTGTAGCACAGGAGCTCTTAACAGAGAATTGAGTTTATCAGCTTAGAAAACAGCATTTAGATGTCTGGCTTCTAGGAAGTAGAGACAGAGGAGCCTTTTATCAGAGGACTGTGAGGCTCCAAGATCATTTGTATGGTCCGACAGTCCAGCCTGTGCTGTGATACACATGGACTCTACATGGTGGCATCCAGTGATTTGACTCATGGCTCCCTCAACTGATGGCTCACAAAACACAACCTGTTTGGCCAGCCTTGAGGTCAAATATAGAAGGGAAAAGACTGATGGACTGGGTAACAATGAGAACAAGATCATATAACCCTTCAAGGAGGAAAGCAAACTTGATTTTCCTTGATGAAAATCAGACTGAAACCTTACAGTTCATCACTGAGGGTACTCTGCTTTCTCAAGTAGCCTGGGACCAGATGACTGAATGGTTGGTTGTTTTGTATTGGAACCTTAGACTGTTCCTGACATTCATGTGATGGCCAGCACAGGTCACAGAGTGCTGGTACAGTGTCCTGCCTCTTAAGAAGTTGTCTGCTGAATTCAGCAGCGGCTGCAGCTTTTAAATGAAGCTGGTTCAGGGTGCTCTGCTTTTAGCCTTCTGCAAGATGATGACAGCAAAGGGTGAAGGGGTGAGAGACAAGTCTGAAAGAGGAAGATGCAATCATTTGCCATGTACTGGATAATAAGATGTGCTTGGTGAATACTGAAACCTGATGCCTTAAAGAGGTTTAGGAGAAACGTCAAAGATTCAAACCTGCCAAGTACTGAGCACAGTTTCAGTGGGAGCTGGGAGTGCTCTGATACTGCACAGAGACCTTATTCCTTTCTTCTTTCCCATATGTACATTGGTAAGCCAGTATAGAGAAAATGTGTGATACTGGTGCTGGTGCTACATGTGTTCCATGAACAGAGAATACAGTTTCTCATGCTATCATTTATTATAAAATGCTGACTAGAATGGGACTGGAGCGACACAGTGGACCTATCCCTGCTCTTCATCAAGGTAGACACCAAGAACATTTAACTTTTGCTGCAGTAGGACCTGGATAAACTATTAACCCCAATAAAAGCCCTGTTAGGATGTGCAGAGATATAAGGGAACTTCATCAAAGTGGAAATTTTCGTAGGAAAGAAACAGAGAGAGAGAGAAGGGCATCAAGATTTATTACAAATAAATCTTGCAAATCGTAACAAAAGGCTTAAAAATTAGCTAATTTTTAGTTGCTTCTTTTATCATAAAAGTAGCTGAATTTTAAATAATCAAAGAATCAGGGCTGATATTAACACCACTTCAATGAGGAAATTTAAATACTTTCATTTTTGCTTCTGTTCTTGAGAAAAAAACCCTCCTTCTGCTGAAATGAATATGTATCAGTGTCACACCTCAGTGAAACTTTTTTAAGTATTCAGAACATTTTGTGAGGCTGATCAATTGGGATTTTTTTTTGTGTTAAATACCCGACTTGGTTACACTGGCAGGTATTCACAAGTGACAATTATTTCAACATTAATTTGATAGCTCCCGACAGCCTCGGAGATGGGATAGAATCACCTGGAAGCTGGCATTTTGCATTGTACCACTCTGTCTATATAGTAACTGTCATCTTCCATTCAATATGGTAAATGCTATCTGCATACAGGCTTCTAAAAAGTTATAATTTCTTCTAAGTGATTGAAACTCATAGATCTCTCTCTCTTTCTCCCTTTTCAAGCTACACCTGAGAGGTAGCAATGATGACAGGCTGGTTTAACGCAGCTCTTGCCGAGATTAAGTAGTTGTCAGACAGATATCATTGGAGACTAAGGGATTGCTTTTGGAAGTCATTCTGAATTGCTAACTAACAGGAGCTTGTTCCTAGACGGGTGTCGATTCTTTTGTTTCCAGGGATTGACATATCTGCAATAACAATGGAGCATGCACGCCATGCCCGATACCAGATTTGTGCTGGTCACCTATCTATCTGGAAAAGAGGATCTAATGAATGCCCCTTTCACCACTGATTTGCAAATGCAGAAAACGTCCAGAGCTGCTATTTTTTGATCTTCAAAAATTTCCTTATTTATAGCTAGGTGAAAATATTTGCAGCAGTACCATTCGTCTGTTAGAACAGACTTATATATTGTGAAGGTTCAACAATAATCTCTCCACTGTCAGCTTTCCCAGTTTTTAAGCAGGCTGTTTGGGAGGGATGTGTGTATAACTGCCTGTTGTATTCTGCTCACCTCCCATTTCATATACATCCACTGACAGACAGCCCCCAATGAACAGGGAGTAGCTGAGGCTGACAGGTCAGCTGTAACACAACAAGTTGTCACTGTCATGGGAACATGGCAAGTGGAAAGTAGATGAAGTTGCCTAGAGGATGTTTTCATCAATTTAGTGTTATATACAAGCTAATAAATCTGCAGACACTCTCGTTTCACTATACACAGTGTGTGTGAGAGGGAAAATGATGGAGCTTTGGCTGGGTTGGCATTTACTGGACCAGCTGCAGTAGCCACTTGAGCTAATAGTGTGAATGATTTAACTCCTTTCACTCCCTGCCTTTCCTAACAAAGTATTTCCCAAGGGACTGCAGACTGAAAAGTTTATTTTTAAACATGGGAGAGAGATCAACTCTCTAGAGAGCTTCCGAAGGTGCAGGGGCTGCTTTCTTAGAAGATGATGAGTTTCGTGGGAGGTAAGGGGATGTCTCCACCACTGGAATCAGAAGGGACTCATGGGACAGGGTAAAGCTCATTAGTTAGAAAACCTGGAAAACATCCTGGACCCCCAGAACTGCCCATCTTGGATGGTTGGACATTCTTAAGTTGATCCAAATTTCCAGACCTTTGGCATGACATATTAGTAGGGATGAGTAGTTTTCATCCTCCCACCCCCAAGATATTAAAGATGAACCCCAGCATAGCAGAAAGTAACACAGTGGGGGATACAAATGGTAATAATTCTATAGTAATTACCTAAGGAGCCCTGCTGGATATTCTGCCATCATTCTGGATTGTCTGCAGCCTGCAAGCCAATTTATTGAAGTATATTGTATGATTCTATGATTCTATATAGAATGGTACAGTTTATTTAAATTATATGGTGGTTTACCTTTATGAACAGCTTGTGGATCATTTGTAGCAAATATTGAAACTTCAATATTGTTCTATGTTGTGTTAGTTTAATAATTTGTTATAGTATCATTTCTCTCTCCTGTATGTCTGACAGTGCAATAAATGAGTGATACAATCAAATAGACAATTTCCAATAGGCTTTAAGTGGCTTTGAGTATTTACACTTGAGGATGAACTCAGGAAAACCTATTGCTCTAGGTTAGATTGCTGTACTGTTGGCTTCAACCACCTCCAACTGATTCGTAGCAGGAATATTGAGTAGTATCACTTTTATCTATTAGCATGTTTTATCTGGAATCCCCTGATTATTTAACTGGTAATAAAACATGTGCTCAGCTATAGAAGGGTCTTGACTGAACCTTCCACTGGTGTCATGCAAATGGTTCCATTGATTTCAAATAGAAATTGCTAATATATTCACTGCAGCATTATAACTTGTTCAAAAGAAACCTAAAATACCCTGTAATTTAGAACTCTTTTATATCTGTAACTCTCACCTAGGTGTCTTCTTGGTACAGAACTCATGCAAGTCATTAACTCTCAGTTCAAAGTTATGTACATGGAAGAACTTTGTGAATAAGGCTGAGATTGCAGTTAAATATGTAAATTCAACCTCAGTATTCTCAAAATGCTCTAGTAAATCAATGTTAATGATAGTAGTTTCCCATATAACACATTTAATTCTTCCTCTTCAAAGCATTTTACAAAGAACCTCTATTTTACAGTAACTACACAGAATTACAGAGCACAGGAAACATGGAGGGAAAAGGCAATTGGTTGTCTGAAAAAAAATAGAAAGAGGTTTTGAAATAAAAAAAAATCTTATAAATGAAAAATTGGCATTTTGAGATTGTAAGAAATTTCTTGTTAAAAACCTGAAGACTGTAAAACAATTTGGAAACTTTCCTCATTTTTTACCTTAATTTTGAAACATAAAATGTGAGTGTAGGGCTATTTTGGGCAGAACCAGGATTTCAAGTGGGAACAGCAGCATCCAGCCACTGCAATTGCTGTAATCTGGTGTTTGCTTCCTGTAATGTCACCATTTCCAAAAATAAGAAAAAGGTAAAACCCATACCTTAAAAACATCTGAAAATTAAGAAAACCCACTCTTCTGCTATCACGTTTTTACGCTTACTCACCCAGTATTTCCTGTATCCACCCTGCAATAGTAAGTTTGCAAAATGATGTGTAAATATGAAACTGAGACTGTTAAATAACGTAGCCTGACAAAGCGTGGCTATACTGAAATATTACTGCTCTTTACAATATTGCACACTATATACTAATCTGTGTATGTCAGTTGACAGAAGACAATAAGTATAGTTATTACAAAAACCAGGCAAATTATGTACAGTTAAATAGTCTTAAATAAACCTACGCTACCAGTGAATTTTGTGACACCAAAAATTGTTCAATCCATCTACTTCCATTGCAAATTGTTCCTTTAGATCTCAATTCCGAGCCAAGAAATGGCATTACAGGGTAATTTAATCTATCATGTGATTATGTTCTCCTAACCATGCCTTTAATACACCAGGCTGAATTGTCTTTGTAAGTCCAGTGCCACAGAACATTTATACCAGTGGAGAATTTGTCCCCCAAAACATATCAAATCAAGGGCATGCTAAACCCGTCAGATTTCTGTTATAACACGTAGAAGGCAATGCATTTAAAGCCAGCTGAGCTTATGTATTTTAGGATTCCCTGTCAGACAGTGCATGTCAGAAAAGATTTAAGGCCATGCTAACTTTTGCTTGGGTCACTTTTTCTCCCCACTGGCCTGTGGGCTGAACAGAAACAGTTATAGCACTGACATAAAGCCATTTATTCTGCTTGCCCCTGTTCCTGCATTGACTAAAAAGCAGCTCATGAACCCTGTATTTCAACTTTCTCTTCTGATTTTTTTTTTCTCACTGATCCTTCTAGAAAAATCATGTTATGGCAAATGAAGTTTCCTAGGGATTTCTTTTTGGCAAGGAGAGGGTCTAAAATAGGTCAGTGACAGCTGAAAAATTACATTCACTTCATATTCATTCATTGAAAGAGACAGAAATTTCTCCCGAGCACCTCTTCAATTTCACTTTCTTATTCTTGCCCCAAGTTTCCTCCATTAGGACTTTTTACAGCAAGAAATGACTCAAAATGTGATCAGTGTGAGACTTGTATAGTTAAAAACCAGTTTGCAACTGCAACAAAAAATAGCTGTTGTTTTGCTCCTCACTGATAAATGGATGTCTATTATTCTTCTACCCTGAAAATTAATAATAACTGGACCAGTTGCCTTAGAGACAGCCAGGCAGCCATTAGCAATCAGTAAAAATTAATGTACTGCAGGGAATTTAGCAGGGAAATGTGTTTAAGTGTGTAGGGGCACCTTAACCACCCATCCAATACGGGAGAGTGTTGGCAGTTTCCCAGCCATTACTGCTGCCTCGCTGTATAAATGCCCTTAGATACAAGCAAGGGGAGTCTCTATTAGACAGCTCTAGCTTGATGAGGATCACTATGTGTTTTCTGGACTTCCCTCACCCGGAAAGCAATCTTGCTCCTTTGGACAGCATTGTAATACAGCATCCCAGGGAGAGGTAAATCTGGAAATGCAGAAGGCCCAACATGGCAGCAGCTCTTTGTTTCCCTGCACGGCTGTGGCTCCTGCCCTATGAAAGGTTCTCTCAGACGGGTTAGCTGTGCTTTAAAAAGTCCCCTAGCGCTTTTAAAACTGTCAGCACCATTATCATTCATGATGCAACTGGTTTCCAAGCCTGGCTTCTGTTTTTCCAGTGGGCAGCTAAAGTCCCCCATGATAATTACCTTGGTTGTGCAGTAGCTGGGCTGGTTAGACCAAGCCAATTACTATAGGTTTCTTAGTGCCGTGGATGCAGGGCTGCTGTGAGTGCTACCGGTATGACTGCACCGCAGCGGGGCTGTGCCTGCTGTGCTCTGCCCAGCACCAGGATGCTCATGGGGGATGCCCTGTGCCCTCTCAGCCCTGCTTTCCTGTACAGGGGTGGTTGTGCACTGCAAGGAATCCTCTTCTTGCAAGGGCAGCAGCTAAGCCTTCTGTGGGGTTTGGGTTTTATGCTTGGCTCCTCCTGTTTCTGTGTCCCTGATATGACAGTGATTGTGTATGGGGAGGATTGCTGTCTGGGAGGGTATGGCTGAGCCTGAATGTTTGATTGCCTGATGACGACTGCCTTGTCCTGTGGTAGGACAAGCTGTCACTAAATGATTGCAAACTGCAATTAAAAGATGTGTTTTACAGGTGTTCAGAGGGAACCCATGTGCACATTGCTTCCACTGGCTGCCTTCCTCCTAGTTCCTTGTGTCTTTGCAAGGCGGGTTGTCCTCCTTTCTGCCTCTTTGCTTGCAGGGCAATTCCACCTCGGTGTTGACCTCATGTGGTTCAGGAATATAAGAAATCTGCTGGCAAGTGCCCTCCCTGGGGAACTCACTGCACCATGGGAATGATGACTTCTGTACAGATGCTGGGTTAAGAGCTAGACTCTTCTATTGGCAATGCATGCATAAGTCCTGTTAAAGTCAGTGGGAACAGTGAATCTGTAAATGAGAGCTGAATTTGGCACCTTGATATTCAGAAGCATGGTTTCTTCATGGAATGGATGGGGTAGGTGAGTAAATAGGGAAGTGGAGCTCTGAGAAATAAGGAAGCAAAAACCAGAAAGTTTGCAAATGCAAAACACTGATGAGATGCTGGCAGTCATTGCTTCCTGTGGAATCTGGGAATGGGCAGGATGGCTGAACTGAATTATCTTCTGATTATGGAATAATGTTAACACTAGAGTGTCACCCACAATTCTCCTGCAGCACAGCTAGAGAGTGCCATTCAGAAATCCCTGGCCTTGAAAGTCAGAGTGTTAGGAAAGGATATCTCCAAAAGCGGGTGGCTTTATGTCAGATACCATCAATAAACCAGTCACTCAGGGACACCAAAAGGAGCTAGACTCACAAAAGGGAACTCTACCACATCCTACTGGCAAATACATTGGTCAAAGCAGGGATACTCTCCCAACAACCGCATTTTTTTCTCAGAATTTCTTGGAAAACTTCTTGTGTCATTGGTGTCAGACAAACCAGATGGGAGTTCTGAATTGATGATCGCATTTTGAGGCCGGAATGCAGCATCTGGAGTTGATCAGCATTCCTCACAAACTGATCAATCATTAGGTGGAACTGATTACTACCATCTCCTCCTTTTACTTTTGAGTCACTTACAAATATTTCTTTTCTTCTTTTTATAAAAAAAGAGAAAGCATGAAACAGCTGCTTTATAGGCACTGAGGTTAGGTGAGTCACAGTGACTAACTCTATACACATATCTCTTGTTGCAGTATCAAATGGAACAGGGATGAGATAGAGCTGCTCTAGTAAATATAAAATATCATGGGTCATATTACTCAGCAACAGTGATTCTGCAGCAGCAGTGCTTTTGAAGTAAGACCTTTTCAATAAGTCATTATATATAGAAAGATTAGGACTAATGCTACTAGCATCAGTGTCTGAAATCAGGGTTATTTAGGAGTATGCTCCGTTTGATGCAAACACACTCGCTGCACCGTGCTGTGCCAGCTTCACCACAAGCTACAACAGAATTGCAAAACACCAAAATAATTTTCCAGCCTCTGAAAAGCCTATCATTGTCCTTACATTTGTCTTCCAGGAAAGAGAAAATGACAAGGCAATGCGCAAACCAGGCCACATGTGTACTCCACTGTCCTCACATGTGTTTCATATATCAGCACTATTGTCAGACTGCAACCACTTCCCAAGTGGTGATAAAACCAACTCCACCACTGCTCTCCAGGAGAACCAGTCTTGCCTCTCCTCCTGCATCCCTGGGGTGTGCTGCGGGACCACATCTTTTCTATTTCCATTATGCCACATAGCACAGCAAATGCACCTTTCAGTTCTGTGGTCTGTGTGTTTCCAGTGCCAACATGTGGCTTTAGAAAGTGAAAGACTGAAAGAACATACATAAGCCAGGCCTGATGGGTCCCATGTGCACACCTCCACAGTGTTTGGACCTGCATATCCCAGTGGATAATCCTGCATGCGGTATGGTTTATGGTGATGCAGATAAATTGCTAAGAGAAAATGGACTGTAAATGAAATAGTGCAAAACGTCCATTGTGAAACCTGAAAGCAGACCCTTTTTTAGGACTGTCTTGATCTAGCTCATTTACTTTCACTTCTTTTTTTTTTAATCAAGAAGAAACCCAGGCCAGGTTCACTGTGTAGTTCCTGGGCACTAATACTATGAATCTTCTTTGCTTATTCTGGCATAAATCAGGAATTCCCCAATGAAATCAAAGGAAGGTTTGATTAGGATCTTTCCTTAAGCCAGCTGATGGCTTTTCATAGAAAGTGAGAGCATTTTGTGGATTTTCCTGGATTTAAAACAAAGACCAAAGAAATGTGGTGGTTTCCAATGAGTTTCACTTTGAGATTCTGGGTCTGTTCATCATTTCATGCCCAAAATGAAACATGAGAAGTGAAAAACCAGAACTTCTGTCATGAAACTGAACAAAATATTCCCACAAACTTTATGTGAAAGAAACCACAGAGTAACCTGCAAGCTTTAGAGAGACGTGACCATGCAACTCGCTTCCCACTGCTGAGTCAGGGTTCCCATGCAGTACTGCAGCCCTGGAACTGGCTGTACCACAGAACCTCTGTACCCCAAACCTTCCCATCTTCTCTTTGTGCTCTTGCCATTAACAACGTGCATTTTGGGAGTCCTGCAAGCTCTGAGATTTCATGTGCTAGTGACTGGAAGTAGAGAAAAATGGTCAACAAACATTGAAGAACTTATAATTTTTCCACTATCTGAACAATTCACCTGACAAAGACAGGCATTTGTTTTGAAAATAACTGAATATTGATGGGGACAAGAGGTTATTTATCTGGTCCTAAAGAAACAAGGTAAAATGAGAGAATAATTAGCCCAGACATATTCACTGACGAATTAGCACAGACGTATTCACTAAGGCAAGTCAGGGAGCTTTTGGCAAAACCAAAAGCCAAACTCTATTCCTTGGAGTCCCAGTCTTGTCACAGGAACATCTCTTTCCAGACACTTTAATTCTGAATCTGATGCTGTGCTTCTAATGCTTTCAACAGCTCAACTTTTCCAACTGTGTAGTATTATAGGAAAACAATAACCCTGCAGCAGTGAAGGCAGCTTTAAGCAAGGAAATGCAGTGCTGTTCCTGTGCATTCCTGCAGCCCATTCTGTCAGGATCTTCCTGCGCTAGCTATCCAAGAGAGAGAAGAATTGAAACATTTCAGTCGAAGTTAGGATTTTCCCAGGGAAAGGAAAAGGATTATGCAGTTTTTTCCCTTTTAAAGTGACTTTGTTTGTTTACAATTCTAAAATTATTGCAAATGCTTCTTAAAAAGGGATGATGAAGTAGCAGGGAAGATGACAAACAGCTGATTACAGATAAAAGCTCCTTAACAGCAGTGTCAGCTCGAGCAAAATGGAGAGAATTGTGTTCAGAGATATTAGCTGGCATTGGCACCCTGCTCCTCTCCAGAGCTTTGATCCTGTTCATGCCTAAACTGGTGATTTCCCTGAGAGAAGAGCCTGTCCCCACAGTGCCTGACACAGACATCTACCTTCTCTTCTAACATCACTATACACCCACTAATTTCCTGGCTGGGAGCGCACTTGGACAGCTCACCCAGGACATCCCTCAGGGCTTTGCGTTTCTGGTAGCCTGAGAATTAAGTGATTTAGGATTGACATGTAAAGCAGCGTCTCCTAGGACAACAAGTCCTCCATTGCCCCATTGCATTTACTAAAGAAATAAAGTACATGTGAAATGCAAGCAGTAATGTGTACAAACAAGATACTAAAGAAATGAAGTACATGTGAAATATAAGCAGTAATGTGTACAAACAAGATACAGCCCAGAGACCACAACACATGGGATTCAAACGTTCCTAGTTGAATGGTTTTACACCTCAAAGCTCCTTGAGCACTTCTTGTATTCGTAGTCATGCTGTATGTGATATTCATCTGAATCTTGTTTCCTTGGCCTATAGGGTATTTTCATGTACAAATTAGGCTGGCCAACATTCCCTTTCTGCAAAAATTCCCAGGAGTGCAACTTAAATGTTATTAAAAAGCCTAATAAAAGAAGAGTGCACATTTAATAATGTTAGAATAACACAGCTATTGCAGCGTGGTGAGCCTGCAGTTCCAAGCAAAGTGGAGGCCCTAATGCACTTATTCAGGAAAAAAATCCATAATTACCAACAACTAGGAAGGACCAGTGATGGCATGCAGAATGCACAGAAATATTTTCAAGACCCCCAGTTTGGACCTTGTCCATGATCTGCTTATTTGACCAGTATCTGCGTATAGTCTCGGCTTCACAGGGACTGTCCTGTGCCTGTGTGCAGTCCATAAAGGCATCGGCCACAGAGGCCGGTGCATTAATGCCTCCCCCACAAGCATTAGCCTGGTTTCCTTTATCTGAAAGAGCTGTTTACTGTGAGGAGATGGTGTAAATTTTGCACATTCATCAACTACCATGCTGTGATACTTCTCCGTGCATTTTTCCTTCACCTTTGCCCTGTCACACTAACTTCTCTTCCTGATATGTATCCTTCCTCTACAACATGCCATGCTTTCCTCCCACTTACTTATCCTAGGATGACTTTTCTCCAGGGCACAAGTTCTAACACAAGACCTAGGTATCAACTCAGGCCCACTCGTTGGAGGGATTAAATAGAGCACTTCCATGGCGTTAATTAGCAACCACTCCTTCAGTGGGAGCAATGAAACCATGCATGAAACCAGAAGGGTGGGTGGTTTCGCTGAAGGGACAGGAAAAGAGGCTGCAGGGCTTGACCTGCTCCAAACCACGCTGCAGCTCTCCATAACCTCTACCCAATGGCTCTATTCACCAGCCCACACTATCTCCCCAGAGCAGAAAGCAATATCCTTGGAAAAGTAAAGCCTTATGAACCCTAAATTAATCCACTCCAAATAAATACCCTATATAAGAAACAAACCTTTAGGAAACAAAACAAAACCTGGAACAGCAGGGCAGTATCTGAGGTTTTGAATGGAAATGGATTTAGTTTGGCTGCGGCACAAGGACAGCAGGAGTGTTCAAAGCACTGCAAGCTGCACGCGGGGACTCTGGTGGGGATGCTTCCTTCGAGGCAGGAAGGAATTCTCCCGCACACAATGGCATTGTTATGCATTAAACAATTTTTTGTTCATCTTGGGGTGCAGGGGGGTGATGGGAGAGGGGAAAGCTCGCTTGCTCTGCAATGTGGTCACATCGGCCATCCTGTGTTTGCTTAGGAATGACTGCTCCCCAGTTTAGCACCACACTGGTGGTTTGTTTGTTGTTGTTGTTGTTTTATCCCCCTGGTTAAGCAAATAGCAGAGAAAGAAAGCCCAACTGCCTGGCTTTGCAGGAGGCAGGAGCTACATGCTGGTTGTTTCAGACTTGGAAAAATCATCAGTTTTGAGAAAGCAGAATGAGACATTGGCACTTCACTCCTGCAAAAGAGAGAGAGAAGAGGGGCTGGGATGGCAAGAAGGAGCTTGCATTTTCTGATTGCTTTTCTAGTTCAAAGTGAAGGAAATACAGAGCAGCACAACAGGGGAAGGACCTTTTTCAGCAGATGCTTCTCTCTAACAATCCCACATGCTTTTTTGTCCTGACATGAGAATAGTGTGGCTCCATAGTTCAGACTACAGCAAGCCCCTACAGCCTGTTTTTCTTGTGTAGCTTCATATGGCTTTTTTTTCTGTCTAGAACACTTTTGCCCTACTCTCCCTCTGACCTGCTGGCTATCTTCTTTGGATAGTTAAAGAGAATGTTTGAAAACAGTATAGGAAGTCGATGGAGCTGAGTTTGAGTTACAGGTCAGTAAAGTTCACTGTAAGATGAAATTTTTGCTATATAAACACTGTTAAAACCTAGACTACCAGCCAAGTGTATCCACAAACCATGGGAAACTTAGGAGCAATGGAGGCAGGTAAAGCACATCTACACTAGATGCTTGTGCAGTGCTTTCCTTGCTTGTTAAAGGAAAAGAGCAGTCGAAGACATTTAACATTAAAATTTAATCGTATTGGGTTTGGTTGCTTTAGGTAGACAAGATGACACTTCTTCCTGTAGGCTTTTTGTGTGTAGTAAAATCCAGCCACTGAGGGATTTTTTGCTGCTTTTACATTTCAGCTCTAACATTAACAAATGCAAAGGTAATGAGATTTTCTGTCTTTTTTAAAACTAATTTTGCAAGTAAACTCCCCTGAATTCTTTGAACATGTCGCTCAAAATTTTATGGTCATATCCTCTGGGATTATTTAAAACACTTTAAGTTTGAAGAATATGTTTTCTTTTCAAGCATTATTCGTAGCGAGTATGGGAGGGAAAGAGTTAATTTTTTTTTTCCGGGGCTTATATGTAAGTGAAATGACATTTTAACAATCTCTTTAGTATAGCCTTGCTGTGCTGGGACCTCTGTTGCCTGCTGTCTTACTTCTTGGCCTCTAAATAGAGAGTTATTTTCAATTTCTTCAGTTCCTAATGTTTTAAATGGAACTACTGTTCCCCTTAGAGCACCCAGTGGCTGGCTGGAGACCTTTATTGATATATATAAATTACTCCAGTCCACAGGGCTGGCTACAGATCCAATCATATTGAGCTAATGCGCATATAAATAAAAACCTGGAAGTATGGTTTATGGCAATAAGTAGTGCAGTAGAAGTTTATACCATCCTGCAAAGACACCTTGATACATTGCTGATAATCTCTGTAATGTATTTAAAGTGGCAGTCTGTAGATTCAAGGCTGAAAATTTCACTCATCAAAGCCATAAATCTCAGTGAGCTTCTGGTGATTGGCCTGGAAAAGAAGGAATTTCCTCAACCCAGAGATGTGCCAAAATTAAAGGATGTTGGCCTTTTGGTGGACAGCACTGAGTGGGGTGATGCCAATGTGTAAGTCAAGTGCAAGGTTAAAGAAGTTCTCTGACATCTTGACGTTTGTGCAGTTGCCAGCTTTTGCAGCTCACAGATGATTCCCACTTTGGCAAAGAATGATTTGCTGTCTTCTAAACAAAAACAATAATGATCTGATGTCCAGCTGATAAAACTGACAGCAACTGAATTATTCAGGCAAGCAATCATTTCTCTAGGCAGGTGAAAGTAAATTTCAAGGGTGAGGCTGAGCCTTCAGGCTAAACCCTGAATGAAGAGTGTGGCAGGTAACTGTTTTCTGCTCGGGGCATTGCTGGGATAGTACATGGGACATGACCCAGGCAGTCACACTACTGGCTTCTTGCTGCATTGGGAAGGTAACTCACTGCAGCCTTGGAAAGGTGAAATTACATCTCATCATCTCCCACAGTTTTGCTGAATCTGGATCTCACTGGGTTTAAACACCTCACCTGTTAAAGTTAGTTATAACTCAAACACGTCATCAGTGGGACAGTGGCATCCTGGGCAGCGCTAGTCCTTATGATGCACTCATGTCTCTTCTCTTCAGTGTTGGGGTCTGGGGAAGGGACTGTCTTGTTTTTTCCTGCAGCATACAACAGAGTGACCATGCTGCCTTGTCACTATGGCTCTGCACAGAGCAAGCCTCAAACTGCTGATGACAGTGACACTAATCCAGTGATCCCTCTCAGTAACCTGGAGTGCCCCCAGCAGAAAAGGTAACAGACAGTCCCATTTTGAATGTCCTAAGAAGACCTGGGGATGACTGACAGGGATCAGGAAGGGAGCAGGACAAGTACCAGTGTGGCAGCCCAGGCCATCATCCCACACTTGCTCCCTGTTTGCTGCCTTGGAGTTGCCAGAAGCAGAGCAGTAGCTTTATTAATAAGCTACTGTACCATGGCACAGCAGTAGGGTCTTGAGGCAACTTTGGCAGGTGTAAGACAGGGCATTATATATATAACTGATGCTCGATGAGCACTGTAAGATACTGCCAACTTTACACAACTTTATTTCTTCATTTTCAGATCCTTCAGGCACCAATTTTACTGCTTCAGAAAAATGATTGTAACTTAAAGGAAAACTCCGGTATGAGTTGTCAAAGCAGCCTTTAGAAATACTTGTCACTCTTTCAGTATCATAGTCTGTGGAGCTGTCATTGCTGTCTCTGGGTGCTGCCATTTTAATGTCACCTCTTTACTTCCCCTCTCAGAAAGTCATGGAGGAGCCAAAAAAGAAAAAAGAAAGAGAATAGTTTAAAAGTTCTTGTGCAATCTCCTGGAGTCAAACCCAGCAAACTCCAACAAATGTAAGAGCTGCAGAGATTTACTCTAGAAAACCATTTATCAGTAGCCAACTGAGTATGTAAGAATTGTACAGAACAATTAAGAAAGCAAATATATCAGGTTTTGGAGGTGATTCTAACCCTGAGTCTCAGTAGACAAGGTTCAGTGTATTTAATGTGTTTAACCAGGTGCCATGTCACCATACTGTATTTAACGATCTTCCTGTATTTAAACCTTTCTCCACGCTAACATGTAAGGTGGTTTGATTGGAATTGGGTTTAAAACTTGGTTTAGTTAATCGTGTGCATAGTACTTCGTGGCTAGTTGAAGAACAATTTAAAGTTGTCACAGTTTAATTTAGTAAGGAACCATGAAGCCAATTCAATTTAGAACCATTAAAACAACTTTAGAGTGTCTGCCCAAGGGTTTTGCATGTTTTCACTAAATGAGTTTTAAAAATACATTTCCTTAAACTGGTGGAACTTTAAGTATCAATAAACACTTTATCTTACAAGCATTAATGCTTGTCTACAATGAGACCTTTGCATCTGCTTAGATGTCTGTCCCAGAATCAGGCATGATCAGTTATCAGATTTAAGAAAAAGAGTTAGTTTTGATCTCTTCCAAATTAACTCTTTTAAAGAGATGTCTTTCCCTTTCTTTCCTGTTTTGGTGGTAAGATGATCTGATCTTTGCTTCCCTGGGCTGAAACATATGTGCTGAAACTTACGTACTGAAACCTCAGTGTTGCTTCTGAATTACGTGGGCCTGAGTGACACGAGAGAGCATGGGACCCATCAACTTCTCTCACAGTCCCACAGACTAGAGTGGAGGTAAATAACTTATGCAGAGCATCATCAAACCAAAGCAGTACCTACTCATCCAAAAGGTGGTAAGATCCAGGAACCTCTTTCTTCTCAAGAAAACTTGCCTCTTCAGAGTTTCATTTAACCCATGGTTGTTTGGGTGGAAAAGGTTTGCTGAACTTTTTTCTTCCCCTTATTGCTCCAGGCAACTCACTTTGTGCAACTTATTTTCTAGGGCATATATTTTAAGCCTGGGTCTAGATTAGGTGCAGTGAGTATGGCTCTTGCTAGTCTGGATCTCTCACATTTTGTCTCCTGTCTGCTGCACTGCTCTGAGCTCTGTTGATCAGACTGTATGTGCTTGAGAAGGACAGTATCAAGCAGGTGAACCACGGTGTATTCATGAAAAATAATGCTGCAACTCACTCTTTCATGGTCCCAGTTTTTTCTCCTCTTCTGTAAAAAGTAAGAAACTGAGACATGTAAATATGAGCTAGAAATTCAGAGTGAGTTTTCATGTCCCAGGTCCTTGGCTCCCATGGAAACCTTCTGCAAGATCTCCAAGGGATTTTTGTATGATAAATGTTGAGGGCAAGGAAACCAGCAGCTTTTCTTTCAATTAGCAACAACACAGCAGCAAAAGACTGGAAGGTACCTCCCGAGTCACTGAGTCCAGAGCTTTGTGATTGCAAACAAACAATGGCACATAATCCCTTTAATAAAATGATCATGTTCCACTTTGAAAGCCACTAGGTTTTGGGGGCAGGACTGATACCTACTGCTAACCCTGTGAAGCCCAGAACAAACATCTGAGCTCAAGATAATACTACTTACAACAGGATTAAATCCCTGCTGGGTGCCCTATAGTTGCAACCACAGGGGAACTCCGCCAGTAGCAGCATGGCTTTGGCACTCCATGTCCATGTAAGGGTAAAATTTGCTCTATTCTTCCTCATAATTAGGTGCAGTGACTAGACTAGGCTTTATATTGCATCATACTTGCTTCTATGCAGGGGCAGATGCAGCATTAAATGTAGGGCTGAGCAGCTGCATGACACTGGGACATGTGTGGTGCAGACAGCACCAGAGGGATGCTCCATTTCCTTTACTGCCCTCCAATTCCCTGTGCTCACTCTGTGTAATGGCCATTAGCTAGGATTTTGTGCATTGCCCTCCTATGAACGAGGCTAGCTCATGGTCTTGGGAGACACCTGTATGGTGAATGGGATGCAGGCAAAGGTAAAGCTTTCTGCTAGAGGTATTAATTTTTCACTTTCTTCTCTTGAAGGACCTGATCCAAACTGAAGGACACTGAAATCTGCCAAACTCGGCTCACTGAAAGCAGATTTAGATCTGAGCCTGGGTCTCTTCCACTGCTGGAATTCCTGCCATGCCTTCTCAGACAAAGAGGGTGACCACATCCTTACATCGTGCAAGTTGTTTAGTTTGGAGGGAAAACCAGTCTGTCAAACAGGCAGACAAGTGGACATCAGCCAAAGGACTGGAGAGGTGAGATGAACCAGTGGTTAGGCTATAGTGGTCCCTATAAGACTGCAAGGAAGTTCTCTTACGCTATGGGGTCAGCAGCAGCCTTGTACCCTGTTCAGTTCAATATAAAGAGTGAAGAAAGATCTGCCCAGACATGCCCACACCATGGACCCAGAGCAGGAGCATCACATAGGTAGGATGCTATGGGATGCTGCCGTGCCTGTAGCTCCATGCTGACTGCCCTCCTGTTGGGTGGGTGCAGAGATGTATGAAGAGATGCCACCCCACAACAGGAGTGCAGAGAGCCATAAAGAGGAGAGTGCAGTCTGGGTGGCCCCTGAATACGGCCCAGCATCAGGGCTGTACTCTGTGTGGCTGCAGTTAGTCCCACTCAATAAGAATTTAAAGGTGCAGAGTGTAGCAAAGGCAGCCGCAGGACTGTAATGGCACCTCACATGGGAGCCTGCACGGTTCCCTTGGCTGCTACCTCTCTTCTGCTGTTTTTGGTGCCCTAACCTGCTGACCTGAGCCCTGCCCCCATCTCCTCATACACCTTCCTGAGCTGCCTCCTGCTTAGTTGCCTAGTTTGCAAAAGAAAAGGTTTTCGGACAAACAGAAGTGTCTTCTCTTCCACCCTGAAAAGCTCAGTCCTACAGTGGGAAGGGTGCCTGGTACTGCAACAGTGGGACCTGCAGATGTGACCAGGGAGTTTGAGGGAATTTGGGGCAGCCCTTTGCAGATGGGGCTGGGAAAGGTGCAGGCGTGGGTAGTTTGCTCAGTTTAAAAAAAAGCTATAAAAGCAGGAGAGATCCAGGGGTAGGAGATGTTGCCATAACCACACACTTGTGTTAAAGGTGAGGGATTTAATACAAACTTGGTCCAAAAAGAGAGATGCATAAAACCTCACTGACCTCAGTGAGGGCAGTCTCCCCCTTCTAGGTTTTCATATGACCCCATCCCACTCACAGTAGAAGGCCTCCTTCAGTTGCTTACATCCTCCACAAGCATTAAATTCATGCAAAAGGGGGCAAGAGGGAAAGGAAATGAATATTGTATACTGTGTGGATTTCAAAGATCTACACAATCTATCTGTATCCTTCAGGCCATCACAAGCAATATCTGAGCAGTCTCCACAAGCACACACAGACCCAACCATTAACATAATTCTCTCTTTTATTCCTCATCATTGTGGTACTGTATGCTACAGTCTTAAACATTATTTGTTTTATCCACTTTTCAGCATTTTAAGCTCATACTATGCTGGCTAAAAAAAAAAAATCCCATTTTTATCTCATCTGATTTGATATTCATCTGTCCCTCACTGATTTTTTTCTCCCCCTTTACCATAATTTTGGTTGGTATTTTTTTACCTCAGAGAACATTGAGAACTCTGTCTCAAGGCTTCCAGATTAGACAGAAGACTGATAGGATAATGATGATAGTATGTTAAATGCTATCTATGTAAATCAGCTCTCTCCATCAATGGATACAAGATGCAGCTACATTAGATCCCTTTTTGACATACATTTTCATTTTTTAAGGAAGAGAATATTGGATTGTTATTAAGCTACTTTAGAAAAATCTTTGCATTACCAGGCACATTACTATTGTGCATAAAGTCATATTAAATTTTGGGATGATGTACAACATCATTTTCTTTTAAAGGCTGCTTTTAACCTCAAAGTATCTTCTTTTTAGCTTCTGCTGAGGGATTTGTTTATGATAACCGATGACTGGGGGAGGGGGGAAAGGGTGTTTTTTATTAAGGTTCTTGTAGTAGATAAATCTGAAATTTGCACCTCTGATAGAAAACTGGCCCTGGCTAAGGGAAAAAAACTGCTGTTACATCTCATCTGTTTCAAATGCCTGGGGAAATAGCTCAGCAGATAGCCTAAAAGTCAAATTTGGGCCGTCTTGGACTCAGTGGGACGCCAGTTGCAAAATCAAGACCCATTCACTAGAAAAATCTTGCCAAGTAACCCCTCCCACTTGTACTCTTTCTTTAATGAAAAAGGCTATGTTTGTTTTCATCTTTGAACTCAGAGATGCAGGAATTAAGATATTCTCAACAACCATGAATAAAGGGGTGAAAATCAGTTTGCTTTATTCACACCTCTGGACCCGTGCTGATTTTCAGTGGCAGAGGAAGTGGCCAGCCAAAAAATATATCATTAAAATTCATCTTCAACCTGCCACTAACCTGGTGAAATTCACCTAAATGGAGGGTGAGCTTTGTTTGCTACTTCATATGGGACTGTACAGGGAACTCTTAACTTTCTAGAGTTATCTTTGGCTGTGGTGGCCCAGAGCAAACTATATCCTGATTACACATTTTTTTCCATGAGCAGCAGGACTGATGAGCTGAGATTCCAGTTTCTTTTCTACATGACTCGCTGATGTCTAATAAGGGTAAGTTTATTAGCATTTTCTCTGTGGAAGACATTAATAAGAGCAGTTTCCTCCATCCAGGAATCTATTTTCATAAAATCTGCATGAACTCCATATATCTGAGACCTCAGTTGCTCTGTCAAATTTTCTTTGAAATTAACCACTGCATCTTAAAGTTATTAAATGGGGACCTACAGATGTAAACACATGCAGTTACACCCAGCATGAAAAATCTATTTCCCCATTGGAAGAGCAATGAAAGCACAGCAGAAAAGAGAAAAGCTCATGGTTCTGGTGATCGGAGGCAGTGGTGATATGATCAGAGGTACAACCTAACACAAATACAGCGTATAGCGGTGCTATTTCCAAAGCTAGCACAGGTAAACTAGCTGAAGCCTCCCATAAGCATTAAGGCTTTGGGTAGAGGTTAGAGTGTGATGATGCAGGCTAGTGGTTTCACCTGAAAGGATGGGAAGATTTAATAGGTTGAAATTCAAAAGGAAGGGCAAGAGCGAAGCAGGGGTTGGGGAGAAGCCCAGTAGAACTGGGACAAGAAGCTCAGGAAGGTGAGAGGCTGCAGGGAAGTGACTTATACCCTTGCCTTTCCAAATCTACCTACTCACCAGGAGGTCTTGTCTGCTGAGTGGCCCCCTAAGTCCCTCCCATAAGTATGGTAAGGGTTTGAGTTAGTGTTTTTTGGGGGGAACTGAGCTATGGCTCAAAATAATGTGGACAATCAGTGAAGCCTTAACTAAGAGTATAAGGCAGTTTGACCTTCATGTGAATCATGTTTCTGCACGCCTATCTGTGTGTATTCTTTGGTGTAAAGGCTATGCTATGTTTTCATTGTGATTATACAGTTTCAAGACTAAGTTTAAGTTTTTGCACATGCAAAATCTCCAATACATCACAGGAACTCTGAACTGAATGCTAAGATTACCATTGCAGGAGATATTAATTTGTAGCCTGTGGGGCACGGTGGAGATATGTTTTTTTTTTGGGGTACACAGAAGTGATTTCTTACTCTCTAGATCTGGACCCAGCCCTGGAATCCTATTGATTACAGCTGTGTGCCCAGGTTGCTATTGTGGGCAGGCATGTGTGCACTTAAACCATGGCCCAGTGGTGCCATTATGTCAGAAGGGATCAGAGCTGGAGTCACTCTGAAGGCATAAGTATTTTTCTTAACACGTCCTAAATGGCAAAATTCACATTGAATAATTTTGGTAATAAATGGCAACCTAAATATGTCAGGAATGATTTAGTACCTGTGAACCATGTAGCTGAAATTTAGATGAGGCTAATTAGCTGATTCCTTAACCCAGCTCCCCCTTTCCTCTCCCTCTCCCCACCAAAAGCTGTTCTCTTTTCCTTCTGTTTGCAAAAGACACAGGGTTAGGTTACAGCTTTGGCATTGCTCCGGTTATTTTGTCCATGTGTCCTGTGTTTAATACAAATAAGTAGAGACAAGAGGCTTGAGAGCAAGGTAGGCAGCCAAATTCACAGTGAGTAATGCAGGCGTCAATGCAAAACGAGGTCAAAAAGAGCATTTACAGGCAGTGCTATGCAGGAAAGATGCTTCATGCTACCTCTGTGCAGAGAACCTGCCATTAGCCACATGATGCTCTCACACCCTGTCCAGTTATTATATACAGAGGTGAAGCAGGATCAAAAATCAGTTGCTGACTAGGAGAGATTTCTGATGTCCCTTTGCCTGGGTCCAGGCTGCACTGTGCAGTTGGTACTTTAGAGATGTGTGAATAATTAATTTCTCCTCTTGTTCGCCATTTTAAGAGCAAGTTTTCTTCTGAAATAGTGTTCGGAAGAGATGACAGTACTGGGGCCTCTCACTTTGAATTATGCAAAACCTACTTTTTTGTTCTCTTTGAAAAAAATATAATGTATACATCTATATATAAAAAGCCTGAGTTTGAGCAAATTTGGTCTCAAACCCTTCCTGTTAAAATATGGAGCTGTAACATTTCATTCTTCAAAATGTCAAACAAAGCGATTGGACTTTTTCCTAAAAAATATTAGATAATGTTTTATCTGGGGCTGTCTGGGTAACCCTTACCTGCATCTTCTGCATGAGTAAAACAAATAATTACTTGGGATCTCGTCCCTACCTCTGCACCCAGACCCAGTGCTCCCACCTGGCCTAGCTGGATGTCTGAGCCTCAGGAAGGTTCACAGGTGGGGTTGCAGACTCATGACATTTTCAATATGCACATCATACAAAAAGACTTATCCTGATTAATTTGCAGTGACAAGGTGAAGGAGGCTCCAGCTAGTGCCTCTCAGCCACAGGGCTTGGGGACATGTATATATCCATCTCCCTGTCATCTCCTTCTCTAGGGAAGGGAGATAAAATCAGCACCCTAAGAAAACACTAGAGTGAAAAAACAGACAAGGGAAAAAAGGTTTTTCTCCTGAACAAGGCATCATTCCTTCCTTGATAGCTTCCTTTTCAGGTCTGACTCTTGCTCACCTGGGTATGAGCAGTGGCACAGATACAGCTTGATACATCTGTCATACAGATATGTGATGGTCTCAGCTGACAGCCAGCAGCCAGCAAATTTATCTTGTAGTGATGATACAGAAAGCCAAAAAAAGAGCATTTTGCATGAACATTTTACTTAATCCTTCTGAACTAAGGGTGCACCTTGAGTCATACATAGCAGCATGTCCTGTTGTTCTTCTGCAGCATTTTTTAGCTGCTCTCTGGTCTGTTCTTCGGTTCTCTGGAAAAAGGGAGGGAGATGAAACAGCCATGGCATAATGCTAATGCTGCTTTCCCAGGCACAAGAACTGGCCTGGCTAAGTAACGAGTAAGAGCAGGAAACAGTTCTTGCCAAACAGCTGGCTGGCATAAGGAGGAGCTCTTGCTGGTAGGAGAATTTGGGAAAAATATTTGTCTTGTGCCAGCTCTGCTGAGCTGCACAGCTGATCCCATGTCAGTCCAGTGCTTCCAGTTCAACAGGCTGGAGCAGTGCTCCTGACTCAGAACTGAATTCTACATGAGTCATGGCAAAGCGGGGAGGTGGGACACACCAGAAGCTTTCCCTATGATCTAGATTGGGAAGTGATGATAACCCTGTTGGTATCTGCTCACTGTGACTTTGTGCAAGGGATGTATAGAGCAGCCTCTGGTTTGCCCTGGATGCTGTCCTAGTCCCTGTCACCAGTAACTTCAGGCAGGATCCACTGCTGGGGTGCTGCAGCTGGTACTCCCTGGGGCTCAGCAGGACACGCTTTCCTCTGCAATGGGAAGGACTGTGGCACTTTGATGCTTCAGCTTTACCCTCTGCCTGTGTGATGATGCTGTATGGCAGGAAGGTGAGCACAGCCTCTGTGTTGGAGGGGGCTGGGGCTGCTTGCTGTGAGGGCTGGTGGCACTTGCGAACTGCCATATCTGGGTGTCAGAAGCAGCATGGATCCATGCTGGCTTCTGGTAGTTCTTCAATAGTCATTGTTAGAGAGAGACAGCAGGCTCCATGCTGCTTCAAGAGGGTCCTCTGATGGGTTTAACCCCCACTTCTCATGTACCAGGGTGAGTGTCTATTCTGAGCAGAGGAAGCCCATGCAGAGTGAAGAGTCTGACTATGAGATTTTAGCAACGTGCTGCTGCTTCCGTCTCCTGTGATCTGTGCTTCAAGGACCTGAGAGCCCTGAATGTAAACACACAACTGCATCATCTGATCCTTCTCAGAGCATTGTTTGTTTGGGGTCAACTTATCTCCTTTCAAGAACAGGATGTTTAGGGAAAAAAAAAAAAATAAAGCCTATCTGTAATAGTCTTAATTGTAAACCAGCCTCTATACTTTCAGACTGGAACCTAATTAATCATTGGCTGTACAGGGAATTGATGAATTGCTTTGCTGCTCTTTACTCATATAAATCTTTGATTTAGTGATTACTGCATTTTGATTTATCACTTACTATGCAAGTAATCAATACTTATGATGAATGGATAAATTCAAGTACCACCCATTTTGCAATGTTATATATACAATGTGATATATAAAGCACACATTGTTTTCAATGTCTATTTCTAATTATCCAAACTGGAAATATGTATCTCTTCACCTACAGTGGTATCTCTTTTCTAACTGGTTTGCAATAGCGTAAAGTAGAAGTAACCCTATTATGAGCAGCACTGAAGCAGTGATAAAGAAGAAACTGTTTGAGAGAGAGAAAACATTCAGAAGGGAAAAGAACTTGTGCAAATAAAAAAACCTAACTGAAGACAGGGCCTCACATTTTGGCTAAAAACCCTTTTACAGACCTTTTACTGGTGTAAACTGGTATAGATCCTGGCCTAATTTTTGTTGCCTATCTTTAAGTCCTTCAATTCAATGTGAATCTGATCTCGGGGATTATTACACAGGAGTCTGACTGTCTGCAGTCCTTCAGAATTACAAACTAATTGTGGGATAAGAGCTATATATAATTTACTAGCTATGGATTTGTTTTCCTGCTTTCAGAAGTCCCTTTATCTCCCCGCCCCCAGGAGCTGAACATGGTTTGGGTGAGAATGGGACCACACTGGTGGGGACCCCAGCTGTTGGGAAGAAAAAGGGGGTTAGTGGGGAAGAGCCCCATTCTGGCTTGACAAGTTTAGAAACCCTCTGGCAATAAGACACAGTTGATAATGCTTTTGCTCTAATCCCACGAGAGCTGAGTAGATATTAAATAGAATCTGCCCGGATCATTGCCTCCTAAAAAATACAGAGGGGTCTCATCAGCATGGACCCCAATCTGCCCCGAGAGCAGCAGCATCTTTCTCTCTTTCCTGTGCAGAAAAAGACCTCACCCATGAGTCATTCAGCTGTGAGCCCTGGGCTAGATCCAAGGTCAGCTGGAGTTGATGGAAAGACTCTTGCTGTCTTCAAAGGATTTGTGATCAGGTTTTTGTGCTTGCAAATGCTTTCAGGAAGGGATGATCCCCTCTGCTCCTTTTGTGGTCACATGGCTGCTCAATGCAGTGGAAAACTCAGCTGAAAGCTGAAGCAAGGCTATGGTCTGTGCACTTTTTTAGGGTTTATGTTAAGGCATTGATCCATTTGTGGACTCCCACTTATGCAGAGGTCAGATTGACTCATCCTGAAGCTTTTGGTAGATCTGAGTAACCAGTAGACACCTCATACCAGTTTTATTCCTGCCATACCAACTGTTGTCCCCCCTTGCAGTAAGGAGAAGATCCCAGCTCTTATGGCTGCCACAAGAGGTCTAGGGTTGTGGCAATTCTTTGGAGGTCAGATTTATAGAAAAGGGATGCTCTCCTCCAGGGCTCTTGTGATGAACCCAGGAGGTTTTGTTATCCTCACCCACAGATGATGTCAGAGTATTTTCTGAAAGGTGCAAGCTGTGACAAGGCTGAACTGGGCATTGAGAAACAAGACTGCAACTTGTAGATCACAATCAGGGCATTGTCCTATCTGTCACAGGAAAGATGTCCTCCATTCTCTCTTTGGCTTGTCTGTCTAGATCGAATCTTCATTGGAGCCTCTTGGTAGCTCTGCAAGTTCCTTATTTCATTTGGGAATTAAGAGTGGTGGCATAAAGCGCTCAGTGAGAAATGCAACCTCTCAAGCCTCCCACAGTCTCTGTATTTGTCTTACACTATTTTAGCAAAGAAGTCTTATCCCAAATAAAAGGACATTTGGCATTTTATATAGGCCTATTCATCACCTGGAATCACTCAGTATAGGTCCCGATGATGTTCACATAACTATGGAAAATTAACCTGACACTCATTTGGAAAGATACATTGCTCTTCTAGGGAGTTGTGTTAAAGTCAGTTCTTATATCTTTGTTTTGCTTTTTCGCCTCCTATAGCAATTCAAGTAAAATTACATGCTTACTGGAAACAGAAGGGAAAGAAACTCCTTGCCTGCAGCATGTTCAGGCTCAGCTCTCCTGCTCCAAGCAGCCACTGAGCCCAGCACTCCTCATTATTTATTTTGTTATGGGGCACTGTCCAAGAGTTATGACCAATGTTCTTCAGATACTGATATATATTACATGTGCTTAGAGGAAACCCATTCATCTGTTCCTTGTCTCTCTCCCCCAGAGCCCGGATTTCCTTGATTGTAAAGCAAGATAAAGCTGCTATCTTGACTTTAAAGACTCTGGGAAGGAATGTGTTCACGATCTCTCGCTCTCCAGCTCACTATGCAGCCCCCCTGTGATGGACACAATTTATTTTCTCCCTCCAGCTTCCTCCATGCTTGTCTAAATTGTTGAGAGCTTTCTAGATGAAGAATTAAGAGACTCTTTACTCCATAGAGGAACATATTCCCACCCCTTTGCTTTTGGATGAGGAAGGTAAGGCCAATGTCCTGCCAGGTTTGAATCATCCTTCCTGAAGTGAAGCTGATGCCCCTCTGAGGAGTGTTAGTCTGGTATATGCAATGGTCGTGTTATGGCTCTGGCAAAACTGCTGGGATATCTAGGTATCAGATGTATTTATGGTATCATACAAGCTAGAAGAAGACAAATGGGCCCTGTTTTTCCATTGTGTTATTGCACAAAGCGTGACGACTGGTGCTGGTGTAGCTAGGATGGAGAGCCACACAAGTCTGCATACATGGAATTAAAAGAAGAAAAAAATGGAAATGGAGCTAGAGAGGTTTTTGTAACTGGAAAAAAACCCATAATAAATCCATGAGCTATGCATAGCCCTGGGGCTTTATGACCATGAGCAGGCATGAGGGAATGACTCGAACTTAACCAAAGTCGTTAATTACCTGGCTGAGATCAAAAGCATAAGTAAGGGAGTATATTTACGATGCACCTTACAGGATATGTTTCAACTTTCTAGATTTTTTTTATTAATTGGTTTGATTAAATAGATTTAAAGAGCCTGGGCAGAGGGTCCTAAATCATACTCCATATTGATCTAATGAAATACTCAATAAATTTACTAATATGGCTCCTTTGCTTTGTGCAGTCTGAAAGGAAATGCCACTCTAAATGGTGATAACTCAACGTGGAGCCTCAGTAGTGACTCATGGCGAGCAGGGAGGATGCTGGGAAAAGGTTCTCCTGTGAGTTGCAGGAGTTTAACAGCAGTTCCAGGCTCCTGCCTGCTCTCCCTACAATTGCTTTCCTACCAATTTTCCATTGTATTGACCCGATTCTTCTGTGACTTCTAGATTTCACTGACATTCACCAGCTTGCTAAAGTGTGTGATTGTTCAATATATGGCTCAATGGAGACCTCCCCAAGCAGAACTGTATTCCAGAGGTCTCTGCTTTATAAATACACCACACAATGTGTGGTCTAAATAAAATAAATCCTGTGCAGCTCAGGGTAGATCTAATGTAGAAAATGTATGATGTTTATTCCTTCCTGATGCAAGAAATTGAGAATGGCTGGATGGAAAGTTTACAGTTTTTCAGGGTTTGCTTATATTGATGAGAATCAAGAGTTTGGGCAAGGACAAGCCCTTCCTGCCCCAGGGCAGCAGGCTGTTATCACACAGTCTCTTTTGGCTGCAGTTTTGCTGGTGGAGGACTTTGCCATCTCCTGCTGCTTCCTCTTTCCAGATCTGGCTGCTTCCCTAAGCAGTATTTAGCTATTTGTGTGGGGGATCCTTAGACCTGTTTCTGCCTAAATGAGCTAACTTAGTAAAGGCTACTTAGATGGCTTCATCAGGATACAGTTGTGTGGGTGATGTAACTGGCATGTCTACAAGGGGGCAAAGGAGGAGCCTGGCGGTGGTGGCAAGGCCAGTGCCTCCCCAGATCAGCCTCCAGCCCCAGCCACATATGGCATGTCAGCTGATTTACCTGAATTGTTTAACTATTTAAGTCTTTCTTGAGCAAAGTAAGTTAGTGTCCATTTAGTGTGTGCCTGGGAAAAGCTAATGCAAGTGAATCTTCTGAAGCCAAGTTTAAATACATGCAAGTCTGTCCATACAAAGCTTTGGCAATTTGGAGTTGAATCTCACCAGACAATAACAGGGCTTCCCAGCAGTTTGTGAGAGCAACCACTGCTTCTGGCAAACATCAACAATTTCATTCATGTGCCAGTTTTGTGTCATACATGATTACAGCTGTAATAGGAAGTCTAATAAGGGTCTTAATTATTTTTAATCTTTATTTCAATTAATAAATTCAGAACAATACATTTTTGAACACTGTCTCAAAGCCAGTGTATAGCATCGGGCTCTGCCTATGAGCTGGGGAGACTGTTCAGTCTCATCCAAGCATTAGTGTGGTTTCTCTCTTTCTTACTTATTCTTTCTATTATCTTTTTTCCTTTTTCTTTTGCACTTTTTCTCTTCATTCTCTTTTCTGGGCTGAAATTGATTTTTAACTATGAACATAAATCCTAGAGAAGAGATCCCACTGGTGATGTATTTACTAATGGCTGTGAAAATCAGAACCAGAGCGAGGCAGGAAAGGAGGAAGAAGGCAAAGACAAATATATTTGGAAACAGCCAACCGAGGAACAAATTAAAAATGCCCTTTGAGTAAAAACAAACCAAACAAACAAAAGAGGCTCCCCTCTGAAGAGCACAACCTCAAATCTTTTGTCTGCCTTTATTGAATCTGCATCCCCGGATCTTGGGAACTGCTTATAACTTTTGCCTGTTAGAAAATAACTCCTGACATTAAACAAAAAAGTTGAAAATTTCTTGGTCTCCCAAACCCCACAGTTCTTTCCTCTAAAGTGATGAATTTCTCATAGACTCATAGAATGGTTTGTGTTGGAATGAACCTTAAAGATCTAGTTCCAACCCCACTGCCATGGTCAGGGACACCTTACACTACACCAGGTTGCTCAAAGGTCCATCCAGCCTGGGTTTTTGTGATATTTTATGATACATCTTTGATGCTGGTGTCACTTAGTGTAGAAAAATTCTATTTTGTGCAGCCCTCTGCTGATGGATCTCTTTTTTTTTGCTCCATCCTTTCAGGCAGGCAAGAGCTGACTGCATCTGCAGTGAAAAGCCATAGCAGTGGCCCAAGTCCTCTTCGACAATCCCAATGGAGTTGCTTGCTCCTGGAGCAAGTGCTGCAGATCTCCTGGTTGGGGCCTTGCCAAGTATTTGACTAGACAGGACTAGGATGTCAAGGGGTATGAATGTTCCCAGGCATTGGGTGTTGGTCACTAGTGGGCCCGGGAGAGAGCCAGGGGCTCTCACATGACTTGGTCTGACCTCCGATCTTTTCCTGTTTCACCTCCTCTGGTTTATTGCACACCTCATGGTGTGCAGCACTGGGGACTAATGTGCCTCCCACATTAATACAGAGCTATTTCTTCAGTGACTCTTTATAGTAGATATTTCCATGTGTTTAGTTTTTGTCCTTCTACTTGCAGTTTTTTCACCTCCATGAACAGTAAACCACCATGCTGTCACTTCTTTTTAGATAGTTATATGATACCCATGCTACGGATGCTCCTTGTTTCCCATCTTTGCTTCTGGCTTACAGAAACATCTATTATCCTTCTACATTTTCCCTTTGTAATGGAACTGTGGCTCTTTGGAAAATGTACTCAAGGCAAAAGGAAATTATGATCTTTCTAGCACTGATGCATTCAGCAATTTCCGTGGGTGCAGAGACTGGGAGCAGGATCAGAGAGATGCATCCTTCCGCCTTCAGAAAACATGCCCTCATCTGATGTGCTGTGATACAGTCATTCAGTTCCTTTTAACACCACTGGCTCCTTCCCACCAATGTTAGCAAGGGCAGAAGGGACTTTTGTGTTCCCAAAAAACAAACAAGGAGGACTCCATAAATACTTACACCTGGGTATTTGCTACAGGGGCATCTTCAGTTCCTGAGAGAAAAAATACCCACAGAATACACCTGAAAATAATTTCTCAGTTTACAAGGAAGCATGCAGCTCCTCAACACATGATCAAATGCTGCTGTTTCTGAAGGTAAACACAATCAAAGATGTCCAGGAAAGAGTTGGTGAGCTTACCAGATTTCTGCATGAAAATAAGCAAGACACCCCCACCACACACCCCCCAAACCAATAGGATGCTCTAGCCATGACCTCAGCGTGTATGATTTGTGTGGGTCACCAGGGGATATAACACCTAGGTGGAATGTGGTCCTGAGGAATTCACCACTTGCCTGTGAAAGGAGCCAGGAGCTGTAATCAACTTACCCACTCTATTTGCTCCTGCTGCTCGCTAATGAGTGAAGACAAAGCAAACAGCACACTTTCAACTCCATCAGACTGAGATATTTACCTGTAGCCAGTTTGTGCCTAATCAAAATTAAAGCAAAGCAGGCAAAATTAGCTTGTTAGCATTTTTCACTGTTAGCATTGGAGAAATGTCACTTTTTGCCTGGGGCAGTTGTGGTAGCTTTACCACAAAGGGAAAAGCTATTGTACCAGCTACGTCCCTAAGCATTTAGTCCTGGGCATCCAAATGGAGCAAGAGTAATGATACAATAGTTTTCTATTAATTTATGCAGAAAAGCAAGGAGGCTGGGGACAGGGTAGACCAGCCTTAGCTCAAAGCATAATGTAACTGGCAAGTAACGAGCACTTTTTAGTCCTCTTTGATGTATGGATTTCTAACTTTTTTCTAACAGAGATGACCCTTTGTAGAAAAATTTTAAGCCAACTGGAAATAGATTTGCTTCTCTCATTTACCATTTCTGTGTCCTTTGGGAATCATCCCCACAGGCTAAAGATCTGTCTCTCTCTCTTAGATGTTGTGCCAAGCAGCATGCAAGTTAGGGCTATTTTGTGTACTGTTTTGTCCAAGTGTCCTCTACAGCATGCTTGGGAAGAGGTCATTTTTTGGGGAAGGATGGCCAGTTGTCCAGAGCCCAAGAACTTGTGTTCTGTTCTCATCTCTACCCAGATTCCCAGTATCACTTCAGGCCAGTTCCTTGTCTGCTTCATACTTCAACTCCCTGCCTGTAACACCAAGAGAGCACCGGGTCCTGTCTCAAAGATAGATACTCAGTAGATGAGCAAGTGCGACGTGACCCGTGGTGGAAGCTGGTTAAACAGACATGCAGATTTTGGGGATGACTTTTTTACTGAGTAGGCTAAAATTGTTCCTAAAGCTACAAGAGCTTTTGAGTTTGCAGGCAAGTGCATGGAGAGACAGGGCTTGTTAGTCATCCTGACTGAGATGAAGTTATAGAGAGCAACATGGACTTCGAAAACCCAGAATTCTGGCTTAAAACACAGGAAATAGTCTATGTGCACAACAGCACTGGCATTCAGAGTTAAGGTAGAGAGTTCCTGTCAATCTTTAACTCGCCAGAGCAACTTCAACACTGCATACAGCCATCTTCTACCAGAATAGTGAAGACAACAACTTCTTTAGGCAGAAGCCAATTGAATTAACTATATGAGGGATTTCTGAACAGGTGGTGCCAAGTCCTAGTGCCTTCATTCATAATGTCAATGCCACAAGCACAGTGATTTTGTGTGTGTAATCCAGATCACCTCCACAATTTGCAAATATGCAAAGAATAGCCCATCTCTGTAAGCAAATACTTCAGAAACAGTAGTGACCACTTTGCTACAGCTGTAATTGCACTGGTGTTACTGGTGCATTTCCAGTACCAGCAACAACGTCCTGGAAATTGGAGAATGCATATTTAAGGCAACGCTTTAAAGTGTTATTGCTAACTCTAAACAGTCAATTCTTCATTACACAGGATAATAGAACGTAGAGGACAGTGGAAAAACCCAGATGAGGGCTCTGCTTTTGTGGAGCAGGGCTCCTGAGGCAGAATAACATCAAGAAACCACTTCTGCTGAGTGAAAGGCTGCCACTGAGTTTGTAAACTGCTTCATCTGAGCTAATAACAGCCATGCTGAGACCCCAAACCAGCATGGACAGGGCAGCTGGGGTGCTTGTTCCCTTGCCAGGCTGATCCAGTCCAGAGGAGCCCCCATGGACAGCAAAGGGCTGATTCTTCCTGTTTCTCAGTGGTGAGCCACTCATGGAGGCACAAAGTCTACCCCAAATTGCTTTCTTCCGAAATGAAGCCCTGTCTTCATTATTTGTCTAAAATATAACCCTGAAATCAGCACATCCTGAAACATTCCCTCTTTAGTGTATTTTAAATAACAGCCCTGATATAAGGCCCTTTTGGAATAACATTAACATCTGGGCTGACCCCGCCTTCCTACCAAGTTTCAGCCTGATGTTAATTAAAACAGGCAAGTTATAAACCCCAGGAAATGGCAGCTGACCCTTGACTATGAATGCAATGCTGTAATAATATGCAGTAAAAAGGAGGCATAGTCAAACTGCTGCCCAGTTCATTCCTAGAACGATGCTCTTTCTTTCTCACTACTGTGCTCCCTTGATCTGGGAAGTGAGACCATTACCTCACCATCACCTTTGATGGGCTCCTCTCTGTTTTCAGGGTGGTAGGCGGCAGGGAGGCAGCCTGCGTTCCCCGAGTCACCCATAAGAAAATGATCCTGGTGTGACAGAAGAAGCTGTCTCTTGTAAATCTGAAAAGTAAAACATGGTTTCCTGACCACGTGTGGTCACTGATGATCCCGTGTTGCTCTCTGTCAGGACAGGGTTAGCCAGAGCAGACCTGATGCCTGGAAAAAGAAAGGATTATTCTTTCCACTCTGTATTCCGAGCTGGATATGAATGGGCAAGGTGGAGGAGGATGGCCCCAAGAAAGTGGATATAAACTCCCGAGCTGAGGGCAGAGCAGAGGTTTGCCATGTGCCACCTTCAGAGATGCCACCTCAGCTCTGTGCTGGAGCAGCGAGAAGATGCAGAGTTTACTTGCATGTGTCCATCACTGTAGCTGACCTTTCTTTGGTGGTCCATAAGCAAAAGAGTGTAGGTGGCTGTGATAGTGAGCCAGCTGACAGCTGAGAGCCAGAGTGGTGAGATGGGGTCAGGGTGGAACTGGAGAAACCCCTGAGCAGCATCACCACATCTCTCGCTGACTGAATATTAGATGTGATTTGGAAGTAATTAAAGGAATGTTTTTGTTGTTGTTGGAAAATTCAGTACTGTTGAAATGGGACTGTTTCCTCTCAAGATGTTGCTTTTTGTCAAGCTATGAATGAACAGGAAAAAAAACAACAAACACAAAAACCCTCCCGAAACAAAACAAAACAAGCAAAACCCCAAATCCAAAGGGCTCCTTGCCCTGCAAGCCTCTCTAAGTAAACCCTATAGGTTTCAGTTCCTGTGGCACATCAGAATCCAGCACGGCAGCGTTCACAGGGTCCCAGAGAATGTGTCCCATTGTTTGTAAACAAATTAAGCTAGCTTTTGAGCAGCTACATTTTATCTTCTCTGCGAGCTGGAGGAATCAGGATATGAGCCTACGAAAGGCTGGGATGTAATGGATACACCCTGCCCCTTCTCTCTTTGAGGCATGGGAAAGGTCAACTTTTGTCCTCTAAAATGTGTCACTGCTATAAATATGACTGCATAATTTATTGCAAATTGTTTAGCAAATTTATTACAAACTATTAATAAACCTCCTTGAAACAGCACAATGAGCGTGTGCAGTAAACAAGGAAAATATTTGCTTGATTCAAACCACATTGGATGATGCTAAATTACTGTTGAATAGATACATTTTGAAGGCCTAGAGGGATGAGCGCAGCCAGCGCCCGGATGCTGCATTGCTTGCCCAGAGCACACATGTCAGAAAATGTCGGGGAAGTGACCAAACCTTTTTGTCAATGGTTTAAAGCTGAGATAAGCCCCGAGTGTTTAAATTGGCAATTCTAATAGCTACCTCAATCCAATCCAATTCACAGCAGCTTGGCTTGTAAGGCAATCGGTGATACAGTGTTAATGCCAACTAATCTGATAAAAATTGACACAATGACAACGTTGGGCCATTAGTTACCAGCAGTTTTTATGTCTGTGTAAATCCATCGTGTTTTACAAGGTACAGGGGATTCTGGGAGTCAGGGAATCCTTCTGTTTTTTCCGAACTGTGGAAATAAAGCGGTTTTGCCAGGGAAGCAAACTCATCCTCTTGCCGTGCGCGCTGCCTCTGAGCACGAGAGTGTTAAATGGCAAAATTCATCACAACTAATTTCTATTTGCCATCTATTAGGCTACATTGTTTTGTCCTCAACGTCAGGTTAAATAATGAACCTCTCGGAATAGAGTAAATTAACCTCCACTTTATGTTCATGTCATTGTCAAATGGAAACATCACTTGTACAAATGAAAAAGATTCATTAGTAAAGCTAATGCATAGGCTCCACTCCAGTAAAAGATAAGAGCGATTGAGGCCTTGTCATAATGCCGTGTTGAACCGCTGGCTTGTTATTTATGATGCCTGCCATAATCTTTGGAGATTATTTTCAGCAATGGTAATTAGCACACAATGCATCAGGAACAATTATGGAACAATGTCTTAGCTTGACAGGTATGCCACCCTGCTGCAGGCGAGCTATGATCCATGAGAAATTCAATCAAATCTGCATGCTGCAGGGAGTTTATTAATATTTCTCCTTCCAAGGCAGTTTGAAAGGCAGCTATGCTTGACCGGCCACCCAAAAATACTTAGCAGCGTGATATGAGTGTGCTCCTTGTTAATACACACCTATCTGCACAGAGCCTTCCTATGCACTTCCAGCTGATTAAAATAATGTCTGTGATTTTGCTGTTTACCACAGTGACGAGAAAATTGCTACCTCCCCTCGCTGGCCACGGGGCCTCATTCAGGGTAGGCTGTTGCTAAAGGAGCTCTGTAACGAAGTGGCAAATTCCTGCACTGACACAAATCCTGTAAGTCTGCTCAAAGCAGTGGGACTATGCTGATTTACAACTCCTTACATCCCAGTTTAGGAATCAAAGTATCCCCGATGAAGGCAATTTTCCACTGAATAGCACAAATGCAACAGCGTGGCAGTTTCTTGTTTCTGTGTGAAGCCTCTCACGAGAAATCTGGGGCATCAACAGTGCACAAAGGAGAGGTGCCGTTGAGGAGCATTGCACGTGGATGGCAAGTGTGGGACAGTTTAGAGGTTGGACATCAAAGATCCTTGGAGCAATGGTGGTTATTGGGCCCCCCAGGCAGGATCAGTGTGGAGCAAGGGGAGTCTCATCTTTGCTGCCCTATTTGAGCTGTAAAGTGTCCTCTTGCCACCCCTTATCCACTCCCCTAAAAAAGTTGTTGCCAGGTGGCTGAATGCAGCTTCCATCCTGCACAGGATGCAGGAGCTCAGGAATGCAGGATGGGGCTGTGGGAATTACCAGCTCCTGTAGAGAGTTATGGGAGATAAGTGGGAATTGGGGTCATCTGAGCTGGCTTTATAAACCTGAAGGCTTGGGACAGTCCTCTTTCCTGCTGGCAACTTCCATGACTTACAGCAGCATCTCATTTCAATGGTCAGTGGAAGGATCACCTCTCTTTTTCCAGGCTACCTAGGCTATCTTAGGGCTCCATAAATGCCAGACAGTAGCAGGAGACTGAGATCACAGAAGGCATATAAAGCCTAAATTCTTCTGTGGCTGAGGAAGGTAGGACCCCAAACGCATTTAGGAATGTTGTGACTCCAGCTGATCTGCCATGAACCACTTTATTTCCATAGGGTTCAGAGAATTCCTGCCATGTGACTGCTCATTACTTCCGTGAGCCAGCACAGAGTTAATGTATGTGGCACATGCGGTGGTTGTAGCCCCCCCCCCACAGTGTAGATGTAGCATCTGTGGCTACAACTGATTTTAGTACCTGCTGAATAATCCTTCTGATGTTTTAGAGACAATGGCACATGCACCATCGTTTTGTTGTTTTCTTTTTCAGTAGTGGCATGTGGATCTTCCAGCCAACTTCTAGACCTGCCTAGGAGTGCACAGCAGAACTGTACAAGATGGGGCCAAGCTGAGGTGAGGAGATACACAAATCATGTATCAGTCTTTAGAAATTCAGTAGTTTTCTAGCTTCATTAAAAAATAACAGTACAAAGCCAGAGAGCACCTTGGCCACATCTTAAGAGGACTTTGGCTTCATGTTTCTGGGCAACCTGATACAGTTGAAGACGTCCCTGCTCAGTGCAGTGGGGCTGGACTAGATGACCTTTGAAGGTCCCTTCCAACCCAGTTTATTCTGATTCTGTGTTTCTTAGATATGCAGATTGAGATAACTGCCTGATAAATACTGTTTAACATCTTCTTTGGTTACTGATAGACTGGGGGATACTTTATCATCCTCATTTAATAAAAATACATCACTCTGCTTCTTTCTACGTGCAGAAGTGGAAGTGCTAAATGCACATTTCTGCCCATTCTGCATCATTATTAATGATTTATCATTGTCATCCTTTAATAGGCTTATATAATGATTAGGATTTCTTTTGTTCTTAATAATGCTTAAAGATCATTAAGAAAGAGTATTCATGCGCACATGTCAGCGGGTGAAGAGACACCCTTAACACAGGGGGACATCCTGGGTGGAGAGCAAGAATGTGGAAAGGATGGCTGGTTGCATTTAGCAGCACCGACCATGTTATAAAATCATCAGTCGGAAAGGAATTGTTGCTTTTTGTTTATTTTAACATCATTTTCCATGGGGACTGCTGCTAGGGGCTGAAAGGCACGTCTGAGTTGTGTTTTTCTCTAATGCAAACATTGTTCGGTACTTCTGTTGCACACAAGCTCTTTCCTTCCTCCTGTTTGGTATTTAAATGTATGGATGGCTTGTGATTAGGAGCAGGTGGAGGGGGAGAACAGGACAAAGTGATTTTAAGTCACTCCTCTTTTGTGCCACCATCTGTTCCTGGGCTGGAGTGAAAGTGAATGCACACAAAACTGATCGGCACCATAACTTTTCCAAAGAAAATGAGGATGATCAGGAGAATCCCAGGGGACATAGGCCTGATGGGAGAGGTCACACCCTCCTCCTCTATACCCTGACAGATTGCTGTGCTGCTTTTCTGCTTGGAACAGACAAGCCACCATTTATTAATTATGGGTTGTTCTGCTGCTGAACCTAAAACTTGGGCCCCCCCTGTGCTCGGTGCTGTATTAACACAGAGCTCAGCGGCAGTCATTGGCCCCAAAGACCTTACAGTTTGCATGTAAGAATAAAGAAAACAGATGGATACAACAAACCGACTGCAGGAGCATGAAGTAACCATGAGACAATTATGATCCGTTAAACTATTCAGGTCAGGAAATGCACTGCAATACTATCCTCAATTGAAACACTAGAAGGATGCTAAATGGGCAGAGGGCAGAGTGTAATGATTAGATTTGGGACAATGGATTGAACGTTCTATTGCAGACATTGCCACAGGATTTTTAATGATCAGTTTTGATTATGGCTTGTGTTTTACATACTACCCAAGGAACCTGTATCTCCAGTTGCTTTATAGCTCCTTGATGTGCACCTTGTGAAGACCTAGAGGGCTGGTATTTAACATTCACATTAATTTTGATGAGATATTCTGTGATAATAAAGCAGCGATAAGCACTGAACTGATCACTGGGGCTTGCACATCTCAGAAGTTGAGTATCTCCCCTCAGAAAACAGCTTTGGTTGCCGTAGCCATCCCTGCAAAACATACCTGCCACTCCACATACCAAAAAGCACTGAAAGTTGTTTGGGAACAGGCTCAGGATGTTCCAAAGGCATTTGCTCAGTGTGTGAGTCAGCTCAAGGTGAGGGACCTTTAGAGGGCACTGAAAAATACCTAGCCGGGCTTCTAGATTCTACACTGATGGTGCTGTGGACATGGCACCTGGCAGAAAGAAGCCTAACATGATTCCAACCCCAAATTTAGCACAGGGACTGTGCTTCACGTGTGCAGAGCCTAAAAAGAGTGCAGGATACAAGCAGCTAGTTGTGAAGCTGGAGATGTGTGGTGTGTGCAGGTACCTGCAGCCCTTCTGCGCCCAGGAGCAGCCTAAGCTTTGTGTGCTCCTCACTTGCCTTCTGTCCAGCACCTACTTGCTCAGTGCAGAGCAACACTAGACATCATGCTGTGGTATCCAGCTGAGAAGATCCCTATGGACATTCTTGAGGGACTGAAGACAGTATCAGCCTACCAAGCTAATGAATGCTTTCCACCTCTGCCCACCTCAAGGAAGGCCGAGGTCCGTCAACAGCTGTCTGCTTGCTTTTAATGGACTTCTCTGAAGGTGATGCTGGCCTGAGATCTTCAGTGATGCTGCTGCAAACATCCAGTGAATAAGGACAGAGTGAGGATTTCCCTTAGAGGCTTTGAATAGTTCGTTGCTCAGAGTAAAGTGTCTGCCTGTTGCTTGAGGAGCCTGTCCAGATAGCGGGCTTTGCTGTACTTGTACTCACCTTCTATGAATGTTTGGGTTGGCTCCAACCTATTGTAGCTCTCCAGAGTTTTACAACTTTAAATCAGGTATTCAGTGGTCTTTGACTCCACGTTGGTCCATAGAGCCAAACCCTGACAAAAACTGTTTAATGCCTTATACAAGTTATTTTCTTTTTAATGATTCCGGCCAGAGATGCTGAGTTGAAGAACCAAACTAATTTCATGTGCTTCTCCAACACCCCATTATGACATTTATGACATATTTTTCTGTTTAGAGGGATGATTTTTTCCAGATGCCAGCACATCTAAAACTACCTAATGAGATTTCCACAGATGTAGAGCTTAAAACCGTCTACAGTATTCTTATTTTTCTCTCTAAGTGATGATGCTTTCCAACTGAAACATTTCCCGTATAAAGCACTAGAAACAGTTCAATGTGTATCAGATTCATAGACAGAAAAGCTTGTTCATTTTAAGGCAGGTATTGTAATTGAGTCTTGGATTTTCTACCACTTGATTTGAAATGAGTTTTTTTCTTTGGTGTTGGTCAAGATTTAAAGACCAAATTCCAGATCTGGAGTTCAAGGTGGACAGGGATCACTTCAAAGGCTCTGTACCTCTTCTCTGCAGTAACACCACTTCCCTACACATAGTGTCTTGCCTTCTGCATTGCAAAGAAGGTATCATTGGATCTGTTTTACGCTAGGAAAAGCCAGGAACAGAAAGATGAAGTGACCAGTGGGTCAATCTCCCTCTTTTCTCCATGGCTGGGAGAAGCCTTTGTTTCTTTGAGGACAGTTGATGCTTTCCCTGTCTTGTTATTTTCATCCTTTGCAGGATGGTGATGGTGAGTGGTCTCTACAGGGTGGACTCTACCCCTCTACTCCCTGCTCTTTTTCCCCTAGTCTGCCCATTTAGGAGGGAGGAAACTAGGCTGAGAATTGTTTACCCCACCAGATGAGGCACTGTGCAAGGTCATTTAGGGTCCCCAGAAGAAAACCAGGCAGATGCAATGTGGTTGTTATTTGATGAGAGCCTCAGCAAGGCAGGATGTTTATACTGCTGCTGGATGGTCATTTTCACCTTTGTTCTTTACACTTTTCTTTCCTAATGCAGCTGATGAGACCCATAGTTTGTTCAGGATCAGGAAAAACATCTGACTCCTTGAGAGCCATTCCCCTGGTGAATATGGAACAACACAAGCAAAAGATCTTGTGTTATTCTGTGGCTGGCACCAGGATTACTCTCTTGGATGTAATACCCAGGATGTGGAGACATGAGAAAGCTGTTCAACCATGTATTGGGTGGGTGTAAATCCTGCAACCTACTGCTTCCCCACATTTCTTCTGCTTTCACACAGAACAATTATTATATTTCAGTGAAGAATGACCCCTATTACACTTGAAATAAATTGCAGCATTGTCTGGAAATATTTAAGCCGAATCTCTTTCACTCCTGTAGGAGCAGAACACCCACAACCAAGGAAGGGAGGCTGGGCCGTTCCAGCACTGAACTCAGCCTTGCAGATGTCTGTCACCTGTTTCTAAGGAAATGTGCAAGTGTTTGGGAAAGAGCTGGGCTTCGTTGTTATTGTGGGAATCTGAAACCACTCTGAACTTTGCCCTTCTATCCCCTTTCCAAATTTCTTTTTCTGTTTTTTACAGAAGAGAAATTACTATGCTCATACTTCACTCACTGCTTTGCATTAAGGGCTCTCTTCTACAAAATGCCAAGTGCTCTTAACTCTTGTCCAAGCTCAAAGTTGCTCTGACCTTGCCAGAATTGAGCTATAAGATTCAGATTTGGCCATAAGCTAGAAAGTCAATCTCTAGCCCATGTTAACTGATCTCTTCAGGCAACACCACCACTCCTGGCTGGGGAAGGGTGTCATTCAGCATGACACATGGTATTAATACGTAAGAACAGACCATACCTGCAGTAGTGTTTCCATTTGTGGGGCCCATACCTCTTGCACTACTCGGCAGTGTGCTAGGCAGGAAAATGAGTAGTGTGCCTTCAACCAGCTAGTGGGGCTGCTAAACAAGAAGCTATTGGTCCCTCATGGAGAAGGGCAGAAGCTGGATGCCTGTAGAACAGGAGAGAAAATCTTGTGGTCTGGATCTGGCCCCAATCTTTCTGAATAGCCCACAGCTAGGTTACTCCCTTTCCATTCTCACCAACTGCATGAGACTCTTAACTGAGCTCCATCACTAAAATCTTGTTCCTTCACCCCAGCAGTTTGGCAGGTCACTGTGCTTCTCAGGAATGCAAATAAGAGAAAGCCTTAGCAAGTGGAAAGCATGGTATGATGCTTGTCATGAGGAATCTTCCCAAACTAGTGCCATTGTTACGCAGCTGTCTGTCCTTCTCAGTCCAAGCACAATCATGTCTTGGAGAAGCTGCTTTCCAGGCTTCAGACTGTGAGCAGAGCTCATCTGACTCCTCCATGGGAAACAAACACGCTGCAGAGCTGGATGTTATTTTACAGGAGAGGTGCCCCACATCTGGTACAACCTCATGGACACCAAGTTTAATAAATCAAGAGCAGGATCAAGACAATCATCCAGATGCTGTATTGGGTGGGACTGTCAGCTGGGATAATTTTGGATCCAGAAGCAGGTTCATGTCCCAGCAAATAAAAGAGGTATGGGTTTAGTTGGAGTTAAAGCCAGCTTGAATATCTGTCAACTGCTCCCTCAGTGGAATGTTTTGGTGTTAGAAGCTATCTAGAAGAGGGTGAGAATATTGTCCACCTTTGCATTTTGTGTAATAAAATGATCCCTGGTCAGCTGCCCGGTCAGTTAAGAATAATGCATCCACCACTTTGCATGATTAATCAGATGTCAGGATGTATGCTCCCTCCCAGCATATCATCCCATGGCAGCCAGCAGCGCGTTTACAAATGTAGAAAGAAAGAAAAAAAAAAGCAATAATAGGAAAAAGAATTATTTTTATGTGTACTTGTCTGAAGACATATTTTTCCATTCAGTAATTTGAAAAAAATAACCATCTGGAAAAAATCATATTATGGACAAGGCATGTCATGACATTTACAGCAAATATTTTTGCTGCTAGTATCAAAACCAGCCCTTTGCTCTATCAAGGGCTGAATATTCATATACACATAAATGTTCAGTAAATAAAAGGGCCTCTGTAGAAACTCCTTGCTGGGCAATCCTGCGCTCCCAGAGTTCACATTCTCATTTGTTTATACTTTTTTCAAACCCCTATTTTTTGCATCTCAGATGTAAGTGCCTGTAGTTCCTTTCCTTTGCCCTTTTGGTCTCAGGAGGATGACAATAAAAGGCACTTCTGTGGAAAAAGTCCTGATGTAAGTAAAGGTATCAGGAGGTTATGAGGTCATGAGCATAAATGAGGCAAATTTTCCAAAGAAATTATCAAGAAAATTTATAATCGTAGGCAGTCTTGTTGAGCCAGAAGAAGAAATTAAATGTGTGCATCGTGTGCCAGGTTTTGAGAGGGAGCAGAGAAAGAAACCAAACAGCTCCTGTCATCTTCTAGATTGGTTGGAGCCTCCTAAGTATGTTGGTCCCTGTAAGCTGCACTGTGGCAGCAGTGCTTGCGGTTGAATGACAACTCCCCTCTCTGTGGCACTCCTCCTATTGAGGTAGAAGAGCCTTTATTAAAACTCAGCACTCTTTTTGAGTCTAGAGGTTAATGTATGGGTTACATGAGGTGTACGTCTTGCACAGGGTCTTTTTCACATAGGCAGGATGCCCCCACTTTGGGTTATCTGCAGTCTGTGCATCCTACAGGATGTTTTCTCCTTTGGGGTATCTGGAGCACATTCCTGGGATGCTGCAGGGTCCAGTATCCGTACAGGTATCTGCATTCCTCTCCAAAGCAGCAGCTCTGAGGATACTGTTTCTGTAAAGATCATGCCTTGAAAAGGTGAGATGTCAGCATCTACACTGGGGTGGCACAAAGAAGGAAATTACGGCTTTGGTTTACAGAGCAGTAAGCAGTGGTGACATTGGCAGCCAGATGTTCCCAGGGTGTGGGTGTTTGGATGCACAGGTTTCCCTGAAGCCAGCCTCTGTCTGTTGAGAGGTTATGGGCTGTAACGTTCATACTGCTTGTAACATCCAATTACCATATGCACTATAAACTCATATATATCGTGGGCTTTGAATGTTCCTTTAAAAATATAATTTAATATATTAAACTATAGAAACTGTCAGGTAGTACTGATACTTATATTTCTTTATCGTATGTATTATCATACCTTTAAAATCTAAAAGGTTCTAGGAATTCTCCCTGTTTTGCATGGATTCTGAACATAACCTACTATTTTACTCAAGCAGGCACTTTGCAACTGTTACAGTTAATTTTAAATATATTTTCCTCTTAGCATCTTATGAGCACTGCCTCCCAAGGTGCCTCCACAAATGATGGAGGTAGCAGACAAGCAGTTGTTCTGTTTAGCCTCCTTGAAATGGTAACGTGGTAATTCTTAATCGCAGCATGTGACTCTTTTGACATAAAGGAAAAGTGATTCCTTCTCTGGGAGGAGGGGCAGTGGAAATGAATCTTCTTAACAAAAATCAATACCCCAAAATTTGAAATCAGTTGATGCAACTATCTGAGTTCAACTTGCTTATTAACAGACCTGACCAATCAGTTCCATGTGCTCCCTGTTGCTAAGTTGCCTCTATAAACAAATTGATTAATTGATTTATATTTTTCCCCCCAAGGCCTTTTAGTGTATAAGCAGGTCAGGCAGCTATGATTTCATTCTGCTCATCTGCTCAGCACTGGCTTTGTAAATCAGGTTGGAATCCCAGTTCTTCATCTCAAAGATCAGCAGTGTCATCTGAAAACTCAGAGAGAGAGGTGGATTCATGGAGAAACTTCAGCTCTCTGAGAAGATGGGGAAAGAGTGGGACTGGATTTCAGTGTGGGAGTGGAAACTATCCACCGTGTCCCTGAATTTGGAGTTCTTAGGTCAGAACCTGTCCTTATAGCTTCAGACTTAGTTTGAACTGGAAAAAAAAGTAAGGAATAAACGTACGGTTTTAATTTGGCTTTCTCTTCCAGCTGTTTCTGAGTGAGATCTTGACTGAAAATCTGTTTGAACTGGCTATATTAACCTACCTCTATGATTTGAGGCCAGATTCTAGTGAGAACAATGTCTGAGATTTTAGAGATGTCACAAATAGCCCTAGGCCTCAGTTTGCTATTAAATTTGTGTTTAATCTCGCCTCTACAGCAAAGCTGCCTTTGCAGATAGTCCTGGTGGCCCTATTGCTGGGCATGATTAGAAGCTGGGTCTGTTTTGCTCAGCATGTTACTGCTTGACAATTCACCACTGGGTTTTTGAAGCTGTGTTCCCGATGCCAGGCAGAAAGGCAGCCAGAGCAAGCCTCTTGCAGCTTCAAAGTCAGAAAACAAAGATATTCCCACAGTACACTGAACAAAATGAAAAAAAAACAAACAAAATAAACCAAAAAGAAGAGGAAATCTAGAGTCTTCACTATGTCAGCAGTAGCAAAGGAGACAAAGGGCCAGGTCTGGAGCTGGCATAGCCACAGGGGAAGGAAGAACCACAGCTGCCTTTTATTGCAGAATGATGCAAGCTGGATGCAGGCAGCCCCTTTTAAACTTCCTTAAACCTGATCTATCTTCCTGCTACTCCACCCTATGTGACAGGCTGTTTTAAGAGGTAAGAAAAGCATCTTGCTAAATAGCTTTGGAGGCTTGCTGCCATTAGCAGAATGTTTAATTCCTTAGCAAATGATTTCTGGACTTAGTTATTTACTTAATTAGCTGTGATTGTATTGAATGAATTCCTAGTCTTAAAGCTGAATGGGAAGTATGCATGTGCAAAGACTAGGTACTGCAGGACCTGTGCAAATGGCAATTGATACCATGGAAGTGTGTGGAAATTACTGCTGGTGTGTGCCTTGGTAGGCTACTACTGGGGGAACAGGTTAACAGAAAAGGAGACAGGCAAGGTGGTCTTGAGTCTACTGGATGTATTAGTAAAGAGATCAAACCCAAAATGTTTTAGCCAAAATTTGGAATGTTTTCAGTTGTAAAAAGGCGTCTTTCCTGAATCTGGAAACACAAAATGAATTGGGTATCTAGGGGGTATTTTGGATTAAAATCAGCTATTTCAAAATGCTAATAGTTTATATACTGGCATGTCACTTCATGTACTTCTTTCCTTTCTGTTCCCCTACACCCTACTTAGATGAAGAAGCCAGAGAATGCAACAACAGCCGTATCTTTCTGGAATGGGTTCCTCCATATCTCCTCGGTTTTACTTTTCCTAAAGTTGTGGATTTTCTGGGTGTTTTCACAATTTTTCAACTGCAAACAAACTGAAAAACAGCAGAAAATCAACTGGAAAAAAGAGAGTAAAAATGGAGGGGGAAAAATAGGGGAAGTATCAGTGATTCCATCACAGTAAATTTCAAAACCTAGTGGAGAAGAAAAAAGAAGGGGAAAAAAAAGACTTTAGAAAAATCACCACAAATATTTCAGAGTGAAAAGTTTGGAATAAAAAAAACTATGACATTTTTAAACAGTTCTTCTGTTTGTTTAAATCAGTTCCAGCGCTATCAAGTTAGCTTAGAAACAGAAGTGTTAGAGTCAAGAGGTTCAAAATGCAGCCTTTTAAAGAGCAAATTGAATTTCCAGAAGGATTTCATAGTCTTTTGTAGAGAAAGATTGATGCTTTTTGGGAGTCAAGGTTTGGACCAGGCTTGGGGTTTAAGGCTGAAATCACACAAACTTTGTTTCTGTAGTTTTTGGCTGCACAGCAGCAAACATCTTGCTCCATTATCTCGATTTGCAAAAGCATCACAAGAGTAGTTGCTCTAATGAGCTCTTGGTTCTTTTCCCATTTTAGGTTAGATGCAAACCCAAAACACTGGTGGCTGATTCAGACCTTGGGATTTGAGCCTGAACTTATCCCAGAATTTAGAGATGTTGATCTTCAAGATTTTGGCTTTTACCTATTTCCAGTCAAAATACATTTCGCATGACTTAATCACTTAGTTAAGTAAATTGAAGGCGGTTAATTGTTTGTTTCTTTCTTTAGTCTCAAAGTAATTAAAAGTTAATTCTTTCCATAGTTGAAACTATACTCTGAAGCAGAAAAAAATTCAGATTTTATTACTACCAAGGGTTTTGTTATTGATCCTAATGATATAATTATGCTTGTCCTCAAGGTGATTCAAGGTAATAATGCCTTTTCTCTGTAGATTTGAGGTCTCACCAAACATTAATTGAATACCTGCGCTGGTTTTGGCTGGGGTACAGTTAATTTTCTTCACAGTAGTTTGTATGGGGCTGGGTTTTGGATTTGTGCTGGAAACAGTGCTGATAATATAGGTCCGTTTTAGCTATTGCTGAGCAGTACTTGCACAGAGCCAAGGCCTTTTCTGCTCATCACTCCACCAGCAAGGAGGCCGGGGGTGCACGAGGAGTTGGGAGGCGACACAACCAGGGCAGCTGACCCCAACTGACCCAAAGGACATCCCATACTATATGACATACTGCTAGCATGTAGAGCTGGGGGAAGCTGGGAGATGAAGAGGGGGAAGTTCAGAGTGAGGACATTTATCTTCTCAAGTCACCATTATGCGTGATGGAGCCCTGCTTTCCTGGAGATGCCTGAACACCTGCCTGCAAAGGGAAGTGGTGAATGAATTCCTTGGTTTGCTTTACCAAGGCTTGGTAAAGCTTTGTGTGGCTTTTCCTTTATCTATTAAACTGTCTTTATCTTAACCCACAAACTTTTTCACTTTTACTCTCCCCACCCCAGCTGTGGGGTAGTGAGCAAGTGTCTAGATGGTGCTTAGCTGCTGGCTGGGGTTAAACCATGTCACTACTTCACCTTAGAAACAAGATAGGCTTGTGTAGCTTGTGTGCTACAGTGGCTATTGCATTAGCTTTAACTGTAGGCAGACTAGGGCATAACATTGCCAGGGAACACGTATACGCATTGCTCTCTGTGTCTTTACAGCCAGCCAAAGAAAAGTGTGCAATGGTCCCAGGGCTGGTACTGTCTTTGCCCTCAGCAGGGCCATGTGGTGGCCTCAAAGCTTGTCTGGATGCCACCAGCTGGGACAGCCCTGGGCTGTGCTCTGTTTCTTAGAACAAATAAGACCCCAGAACAGAATGCAACTGAAGAATGACAGGCCAATGTATATTTAGGAGTAGGAAAAGAAGATTTTCCTATTTCGATCCATCCTTTCCCTGGCTGTCAGCGAGCAGATACTAGATCAATAGGACATGGCTTACGCCTACTACCATGGTGAGGCAACCAGGGCCTTCCCCTGGTGCATACTAATTTTTGTTTCTCTCCTCTTGCCACTTTGGCCCTTTTATACATTTCTTCACTGTACTAGAAATTTCTTTTATGTATCAAAGAAAAGAGCCTTAAAAGATCCCTTCAAATGCCAAAACATCAGAAACAGTGGAGAAATGTAGCATGACATTCAAGTTTAGGCATATTTTTTCCTCTGACTGCTTCTTTTCATCTCTATAGGAAAGAGGGACCTTTTAATATGGGTCTTGTTGGGTGTTCATTTTGTTTTCAGAGTTAGGACACTAACTCTGACATCCCCAGGAGTGTATGACCTCTATCTCTCAAAAAATACAACAGACAAAACTACTCCTCATAATTAATCATAAACTTTATCTCTGATTAGTGCACCAACAAAACAACCTTTTCTTATGCCACCATTTGATATGCCGGACATATGTCAGAAAAGACATAGGCCATCCATATCTTATCTTACATTAAGAAGAGTTATCCAGAAATATACCTTCATTACTGTGACAGTCATGTCAAAAAGAATCGATTTATTGTCAACGCATCTAACCTAACAATGTTAATGGACTCTTCTGACATCTTCTTCTCATTTGTTTCCTACATGCCTATCAAAGAGACGATGCAAGCTCTGGGGAGTGGTGTGTGTATGTGTTAAGAAAGCCCATGAAGGCTCCTTGGATTGCTTATGATGAAGTGAGGTGGGGATGCAGAAGGAGGAATTGGGAAGAGGTTTCTCCAACACCAGAACAGACCTAACGTAGAACTTCAGCTTCCTCTGCTTCTGTATTTCCTCAAACTTTAACAGTTCTTCTGGGGATTAGTAAATGAGGTTGATTACTCCACTGGTTAGCAATATCTGGAAAGGATTTACCTGCATTTCACCTCTGCATATTTACTTGTGGCTCTGATGGTGCTCAGCACTGCTGTGAAGGATAGATGTCCTCTGGGGCTGTCAGAAGGTGAATATCTGATACTGGGCAGGAGTGTTTTTTATGTTGTGTCTTTGCCAAGTCAGTCACTGGGAAACCTATTCTGAGAAAGGCTCTGCATTCCTGTTATGAATGAACTCGCCTTCTGCCAAAGTATGACTGGCTGTCTGCTGCTAATCAGTGGTAACAGGATGACCTTTGCAAGTGAATAGAGCAAAAGGCAATTTGTCTTATAGAACTTGTACAACTGTTTTGTTTAGTGAAACAACGTGATTATAATCTTCCCACAAAGGCACATAAACAATTAAAGTAAATTCCCTCACATGTTGCTAGGTGTTTACATAACTCATCCTCCTCTCTTATCAAATGATGTGTACAACGCAGTCCCGACTCTGGCAGAACTTGGATCGTGTAAGCTTAATCAAACCTGGTAAACAAATGTGTTTCCTATAATGCTGGAACAGCATCAGCACAAGCCAGCACACATTTATTTATGCACCTAGGCTCTGTTTTAAAAAAGATTTCCAGTCACCAGCGTGCAGTACTTAAACAGCCAGGGGAAATACAGGAACGTATGCTATAACTAAGGGCATAGATACCACTCTCTTGGTGCCCGTTGTATTTTCCACTTCCTCAAAACTGCCAGTTTTTGGTTTGAGTTTGTTATTCGAAAGATGACTGAGAGGGCCAGACTGTTGGTTTTTGTATTTTCTACTTCAAGTTAAAGCTATCACAAAATTCTTTGTTTACAAGCATTTACCAAGTGTACCCCAAAGAAGGAATGTGAAGCTTTCTGCTGCCTTGACACTGTCCTGCTGTGTCTGGTCTTGGTTCATTCAAATGTCATTTCACAGGGGCTGAACCAAATGATCAAATTGCTCATATAACCCTAAGGTCTGAGTCTTAAAAGTTTTCTTTTTCCCTTTCTTTTTTTTTCCTTCCCACTTTATGTGGGAAAGCTACAGAACCTACTTTCAGTGCACAGGAAAAAGTGTGTTAATGTGCCAACATCAAGTGAATTCCACGAGTCTTCTATTCATTAAACTCCCAGTTCCTCTGCATATAATTTATGTCAGTTCGGTTATGCTCCTCCAGGGTGTGCTACTAAAAGAAAAAAGAAACAGGTATTTAGCCAAAAAAGAGGTGTTTTTGGCTCCAGAAATCAACTTGCACCTCCTGACAAAGGAAAAACAGACATGTTTTGCCAAAAAAACAAATAACCAGGCCTATTTTTTAAAGCCTGCAGTTAGAAGGCATAACATTTACATTGTTCTGTAGTGATTCCCTTTTCCTAACACATATGTAAAACAAACAAACAAAAAAACCCCTTATTTCTCTCCATTATTGGCCTTGTACATTCATGACCCTGCTTATAAGATCTAGTGGTGACTTCATGCTTGTAGAGGGCTGTTTGGTGATGGATCTGACACAGACCATGGGCCCGAATACAGCACTGCAGCTGGGAATGATTAACTCTGCGCCCAGGTTTTGACTTAGGCTCCTGGATAGTGAAGCTGACTTTTGGAGAGCGTGAGACAGACCAAGTCCAAACCTCTTAGCCAAACGCTGTAATGTTAAAAACAAAAGGCTACATTACTTCTGCTCATGGAAAAGTACTTTCACCAAGGACAAAACTATGTGATTCCTGCTGCCCCTTGCCCCTTTTTCTGTTCTCCTCGCCAAAACCAGCTGGGTCCTCCTGAGATTTCTTGAAGCCTCAGGTTTAGGGGCTGGAGAGAGCCAGTGAGGCCGATTTGCTGGGAGGCATCAGGTTGCACAGTGCCCTTTGTTAGACTCTCTAAGTTAATTATGCTAATCGGAGCCCTGAGAGTTCTCAAACAAGCCACATAAATAAGACTGCTTCCTCTTTGGCAGAGCCTGGACCAGGGGCAGTACAAGACCCTCTGTAGCCATAGGGATGAGGAGCAGATGTACATTAAGGGGGAGGGATCCACTGCTGCTCTGCCTTGTGATGGGGGCAAGAATGAGGTGTGCTGTGAGAGTATTTGAACCTGATTTCTGAGGTCCTGGCTGAATCTGTGTTACTTCCCTCCATAAATTCTGGCAGGCTCTAAAGCCTCATCTATAAAAGAAAGTGAGAGACAGAGAAACTCTGAAGACAGCTTCTGAGTGGGTGGGAGACTTGATTAATTGCAATGTCAGACAAAAAGAGAAGGACATATTTTAAAGTAACAGCAAGACCTTTCCACTGAAATAAAGTAATTCTTGAATGTGCTCTGCTACATGGGCATTAATCTTGAGTCCCTCCTGGAAAGCCAATGGAGGTGATGAGGTTTGGCAGGCGAAAGTGAGAACAGGATCTGGTCTGTAAGCAAAGAGAGAAACAGGGCAAAGGAGAGGAACACTTTTTCGTTCTCTGGAGCATTTAATTGAGCAGCATTTGGAAAAGCCACTCCTATTGGAGCAACATGCCCTACTCCATCCTGTACAGGCTCTGCTATTCACGTCTTGTGTGTGCATTCCTCTCATGCCACTGGTACAAATAACACTTTAAAACTAAATCTGTAAGTAACAGAACTCCTGAGCTTTGTATTTCTCATGTAAGTATTTCAAAGGATCACGTAGAAAATAATAACAGGGAGCTCAGATTATTCAAAATCATGTCCTCAATGAGTTTTTTCCTGGGGAACTCTGATATAGAGCATAAATGAAATTCAGTGATAAAGAATTTAACTGTTGAGGTCAGAATGCCCCTGCCTGCCCACACTATTCACTAAATAGCTACTCAAAGGAGGAAGAAGAAAAAGACTTTCCTACTTTTACTAGTTGTGTCCCCAAAAGTCCCATCTCTAATCTCTCAGGGGATGAGCTAAGGTATAGTTCTTTGTAATGTTTAGTGATTTACAAAGCTGGAGACTGTGAAAGCATTTATTGTTAATAGATAGCATCATTTGCAGCAATCGTTTGTACTTTGAGAAGTTATATAGGTAAATTTCACTGCACACCAAACCCCACTTCAGTGAAAACAGTGGTATAGAATGCTGAAGAGAAAAATCAGCTATGGGTGGAGAAAAGTGTTTAATTTCCAGAAACCTTACCCAAGCATGTACAGATTAAGAGGGTAGAGTCCTTTACAGTTTAATTGCCATTTACCTTGCTAACGTACCCTCTCTCTTGATTTAATTTCCTTCTGACACTTTTAAGATAAAGCTGGAGATAAAAAAGCATGGTTCAGAGACCATTGGTGTCAATGGGAGTTGCTTAATTCACTTCAGTAGGCTTTGGTGTCAAACTTAAGAGATTTCCTGAACTGAGATACAAGCTATAACCCATTGAGGCCAGTGGAAAGACAGACACTAATTTTAATGGACTTTGAACCAGACCCTGAACACCAGACCAAACCAGACTACTTGTGTGGGTGGAGTTAAATGCATAGGCTTAATCTTGGGGACCAGAGCTTAAAAACGTCCTCAAAATGAAACCCTGCATTTAGTGAAAATCCAGTCATCATCAGACAAACACCACCTTAGATTTCAGTTGAACTAATCCCAAATTGATGGAGAGTCAGTTTGGCTCGATATCTGAACAACAATTGCTCCTTCAACAACTACTAAAGTAGTCTCTGGACTGACTTTCTGGTTATTGAGGTACAGGTACATGATGGGCTTCCCCCTGTTAATGCAGATGATAAGGTATGTACTATACATGCTGAAGGAAGTGCAGAAAAGTGCTCTCCTTTAGCTGTTAATCAGCTTACCAGTTCTTGCACAGAAAATGCTATATTCTGGACTGTGATCCTGGCAAATAACCAAAGGGGAAGTGGATTTTCAAATGCTTATTTTATTAATCTTTAAATATCGCCTCACTAGGGCTCCAGGTGCTGAGTGGTTTATAACACTCTAAATTGTAATCATGGATAATTTTTAATCCTGTGCATACATTCCCCTACTGTAGCTGAATGGGGATCTCACATACTGTAAAACAGAGAAGAGCTGCCTACCAGATCTGTTCCTAGTCTCTGGCACAGCAGCACAAAGGAAATTTCCTGCTAAACCATCAAGTCCTTGAGTGATTTGTAAAACACCATAAGAGTCTGAGAGCATTTAAGAGGAGGAAAAAGATACAGAATCGCACGTTCCTGCCCCCGGCACATCAGCCAAGTGGGACCTAATCCAACCACCCCCTGTAGTTAAATGAAGAACTTGACTAATTTTTGGATCAAACCCAGGTAGTGCACTGTCTCACATTAAAAGCACTGCACTTATCTTTGAGTTGTATTCTCTTTACTTTGTTTCTGTACAGATAGTTACTTGCTTGAGGGATGGAGGATTTGCAGGCCAACAATATTTGAGGTTTTCAATGCTAACTTCATGTTTCAGGCACATTTTCACACAGAACTTTGGGTGCTGCGTTATGACATTGAGTTTATTAGGTTGGCACAAGAGATATTTACAGAGGACTTTGGCTCACCCTCTTTTCAGCATTTATTAACTCAGGGGTACAAGGCACAGACCAGATTCACCTATTGACTGTGGCTTCCTTCCAGAAGAGGGGAACTAGTTATAAGTGATGATTATTTTAACTTACAGAAAGAGTTGGATATAGGTCCATTTAACTGAGGAATAAGTGTTGGCGGTAGAGGAATGGGGCTGGCAGCTGGCAACATTTGGAGAGATGGAGGAGAATTTCACTGCAAATTGAATTATAAGAGGATCTATGTGACAAAAGGAAGCCTCCTAATGGAGGTTGGTGCTTGTTCCCTGTGAAAAGCCATCAAGGTTTGGATAGCTGGCATTTTTAATTCTGTTAAATGTCAAAATCAATGCTTGATGGGTCTGCAAGAGCCAGGCAATGGGCACTCCTGTGCTGACATACCAATTTGGTGCAAGAAAAGGACGAGGAAGGGACTTCCCAGAATAAGAGTGAAATGTCTCTTGAAATTTAATTTGCTTAATAAGGTTTTAAAAGCATTAAATAACAAGGCCATTTCTACCCTCCTTCTAAAATGAACCTCAAGCTTCGTTTGCAGTTTTCCACTTGTAAGCAACAAATGTAAACGAAGGATCTGTTGTTGCAACCCTGGAATGCTCCCAAGCAAATGATGCTTCTTTATTGAAAGCAAATGAAGAAAAAAGAGAATCTGTCAAGGGGAGAGAACAGTTTAATTGGATTAAAACCTATGAGCATGTACAGTAGGGGAGGAGAAAGCTCCTCTATCCCCGATTCCTGTGGAGAAGGCAAGGAGATTACCACAGGGTGAAGCAGGAGCTATGCAACACAGCACAAGCAGCCAGCCAAAGCCTGGAGTTAGCCAGTGCAGGGGCCCCAGAGGAATTGCTGGTTTCTTTTGGGTGGCTGGGGAGTTCTCCCTAGGAAAAGGTGGCTGGCAGTGCTCATTAGAGGGAGTGCAGGTCTCCTCTGGCACTGAATGCAGATTAAGGAGCAATGTTTGTGTTTGTGGTTCATAAACAGTCAAGTGGTGTGTCCAAAATACATTTCGCTTTTTCTCTAAAGGGGCAGCCTGTAGATTCAAGCCTGAGATTTCTTATGCATTTCAAATGACTTACTCCAGCCCTGGTCTTTCATCTGCACACTGTTATTTAAAAGAACCCTGAGTTTTGGATTCCTTTTTATCGGCTCTCAGGGAAGCAGAGGCTTTGCAGGGGAAGGTGTCTTTATGCTGTACAGCCAAGCTGGAAGGATGCAGAAAGTCACTTGGTGTGATGCATTTGGGTTAAAATTTGGATGAAGAGGATTCAAAGTCTTATTGCAAAGCCCCAGCTAATGATGGTCCAGGGTCAAACCATTCCAGCAAAACTTTCCTGGGCTCTCAAGCTATCTCAGTTCTGGACCCGGTAGGAAAAGTGTCTGAAGGGTTCAGCATTTTAAGAGTCCTTCTCCACGGTGCGTCTGAAGCCTTAGAAATGTGGGTCCCGGGCTATTTCTGGAACAATGCTTGCATCCGTATGGTGGCCCATGTCAGTGTTACACTTGCGAAGGGATCTTAATGTAAGCTGAAATTTTGAGGCCTGGGATGTGGTGCTGAGCTGGTCTTGAAATGCTACTACCCCTGTGCTACCAGAAGGGATGGAAAGTGGAATTTGGGTGGGTAATTGCACAGGGAGGCAGGGACAGGGAAGTGAGAAAGTTTTGCAAGTTGTGCTGGGGGAAGGGGCCTTGATTTGAATGCGAAGAAGCATTTGGAGCCAAACCAGCAGCAGATTGTGGTACCTTCTTAATTCTGTGAGCCACACATGAATGACCTTTTTGTCTGCCTCCGCCTGCCTGCAGTGGGGGGTTCTCCCCCCTGCCTTTCCCCACCACACACACTCATTGATAATATACATGTGCTAAATAGGATTAACTCTCCCTCATCTGCATGAGCTGTTTCTCTCCTTTGGCCACTCAACCCAGCTTCCCCCTCTCCCCTCCTGAACCCTTCAGCCCCCCAGCTCCTTCTGGAGCTCCATGTGGGCCTTGTGTGGAGTTTAGCTCCCCCATTGTAGGGCAGCTGGTAATGGGAGCGGGGCTGAAAAGCCGGCTGTCAGGCTCAGTGCTCAGGAAGAATAGGCGGACGTCTGCTCTGCAGCTTTCCCTTTGATAGAGGAGGATAATCCCTGCTATGAGAAGGCTGAGTCAAATGGAAAGGGAGAGTGAGCCCAATGCCCTCCCACAGCCCCGAAGCAGCACAAATTGCAAATCCTGGGATTTGAGGGGAGACAGCTCATCCCGCTAAGCACCTTGTGATGAATCCATTTCTTCCTGGAGATGTCTTTTTCTGGGAGGGACAGAAAGCAGTGAAGCTCTCTGGAGAAGAAGTCCCCTTTTTGCAGCCTGAGCAGAGAGCTGGATATCTCTCTCTTCTCTCCAGGAGCCAGGGACAGGGTGCAGAAGGGGAAGACTGTGCCCCCTCCACTCATGCTTTCATCAGGGAGCATTCCCGGCTGCCACATGCAATTAGGAAGTGAGGGGAGACTGGGAAACAAACTCACTAAACGCAGCCAGCGTCAGACCTCCCAAGTTTCTTCTCCAGTGGGAGCAATCCCATGCTTTGAATTGGGAAACCTGTGAGGGGTATATCTTGGGGTGGGGATCTAGGAAATGGGGTGGCAGCCAGGAGTGTACCAAGTCCTAAGGAAGATGTATTGGTGCTTGAGGGCTCCCTGCACAGCCAGGGCATGAGGCTCCTACAGATGGTTTAGGAATAAGGTGAAGGACAGCCTAGTGGGCAGAGGTAGGAGCTGACTTTTGGAATCTCAGTCCCAGTATGTGGGATGTGATGGTTTATTGGTATCCCATCAGTTGGATTCCCATAGCTCATGTGGGTGCCTCACCCTCAGTCAGCATTGGTTGGGTGTCTCTATATCTCACTTTCTGCGCAATAGTCTTAAGGTGTTCATCTGGCAAGAAGTGATGACTTAAAATCAACTCAGAAAGGAGCCTTTTTCTTTTCTGCCTGTAAGGTGTGAGGGGCTGGAATTCCCTAGCGTGTACCCAGAGGTTTGAGACAATGTTCAGGCAGGATGTTAAATAATTTTATTCACTGATGTTTATGAAAATCCGCGGGTAAGGACTTGCGCCAAGTATTACCATGTTGCTTGGTAACACCCATGGCCCACTGAGAGAAGATGATGAGGCAGAGCCAGAAGAAGAAACAAGAAAATACAAAGCAGTGAGAAGCAAGCAGGGCTTTTTAGCAGAACTTTGAATTTCTTCTGCATATTATGTTGAAGCTACTATGCTTATCCACTCTTGGTGCATCTGGTCCTTTAGATGCATAGAGTTTAGCTCTAGATTAAGCACCTTGTTCCCTCACATTCTCCAATGCTGAAATATTCACCTGTACTCGGGAACTTTTCTACATAACTTTGTTGTGTGGAAACGTTAAGCCAGGGAGAAAAAGCTGTTCTCCCAGTGTTTTAGGGCTGCTCTCCCATATGGGATATGAAAATGGAGCAGCATAACAAGCAAATGGGTGGCACTAACAGAGCATTTGAGAACCTGGAAGGAACTTTTGTTTCCAATTCAGCTTTCAAAAGAGGCAAAAGGCCAAGGGCTTTCGTATTATTTATTCCAAACCATTTTCCCATCCTTACTTGAGGCTCAAACAAAAGTGGCCCATGCCGAGTCTTGCAGATGGATTAGCAGTCAAGCATACAGCTGCACATACCTGGCACTCAAGCACTCATGCTAGCCAGCCTCCTAAGAGCCGACCTCATTTTTAGTTTTTGGGTGCTGGAATGTGGGAGTGGGTGGAAGGGCCAGGATGTGAGAAGCCTCCACAGATGTTTTACAAGAAGGAAGTGAATCTACAGTTTAGGCAAGCTGATTCACTTGAATCTCCAGATTTTTTTCTTGGAGAATTTTTTGAGTTTTATTGGAATTTGTGATGGAACTTCGAGCTGTAGCTTATTTTACTAGCATTGATTTTCCTATATTCCTTTATATAGTCTTCATCTTCTCCTCTTGAGACTATCCTGTTCATCTGGAAGTGGAGAGCTGACCTTACTGCATAAGCAATGAGAGATATGGCAGTTTGCCTCCAATATAAAAGTCTTCATAATGTCATGAACAGTTTTATTTGTATCATCCTAGATATACCTTGGAAATGTTTCCCTAATTCATTTCAAAATGTTGAGCTTCCTTATTCATAAGGACCTACACATTGAATACCAGGTAACTATAGGCTCCTCAGTGTGTCACCCTGCTATATTAATCCAAGGGAGCAGTTTGCTGGACAGCAAACTCCCCACCAAAGCAACAGAGTGCTCAAAATATTGACAGCAGTTCAGGTAGAGTTCATAGGCTTGTTACAACTGTGAGCTTAACTCTGTTGAAAGGCTGCATGAGAAACCTGGCTGATAGTGGGCTTGAAACCATGCACACTACATATGGTTCCACCCAGACAAGGGGTATGACAGAGGCTGCCAGAGCGAAGTGAGATTTCAGCTGAGATTTTGGCTTTGTTCAAACCCAGAAACTTCAAAATGCAAACTCAGGGAACAAGGACTCCCTGTAAATTGGAAATTAAAGGCAAGAGGCTTGATTTGCCCAGAGCAATGTGATGTTGAGTGGGGCAAGTGGCTTTCTGCTGGCTTTAGAAATGCACAGCCCAACAGAAACATTTTGACACTGTCTGCACTGAGCAAAGATCCTCTTTCAAGGGACATACAATTGTATTGAGGTGTACAAGGTGCCTTCTGTGTACCTAAATCCCCATCTTTGTGCATTGAGCAGAGGTCAACAACATGTAGTAGGAAAGATGCTGCATGCCTGTGTGCACACACCAGGTTGTAAAAATCTGCGAAGCTCTTTCATAGAAAACTAACGGGCAGGCCTCCCTGTAATGCAAAGCAGCCTGTGTTCTGTTTGCACTTGGAAAGCTTGGAAATAGGAGTGAAGTCTGCGTTGGCGCGGGGAAAATCTTGCCTCCTCACAGCCAGCAGTGCTGGCAGCCGGAGATGATCATTGTCAATAATACGCAGGAAGATTGTGCTCCATTGTTGCGGTTCATTATTAAATTACATAATTTTCATTTTTTCCATCCTTAAGCTTTACCACTTAAAATGGTTTGTCCTATGCAATCAAATGTGATCCCTGAGCCTCAGCTGAAAAAGCCAATAACAATGAGCATTCTCTGGAATGGAAAAATAGAAAGAAAATGAAGGGGTTATATAGTAATTCACTTAAATATGTGTGTAGAATCTAACTGAGAGCCTGATACAAAAATACTGAGTAAACCACATCCAGACCATCACTTTAGAGACGCAGATGTAACATCTTGGTGCTAGGGTCAGCCTGATCTCATAACCCTGGGGAGAAATAGCTTTGGCATGGAGGTGGGCATCAGGCAAAATCATTTTCTCAGGGACTTGGCTATCTCTCTGATGAGATATTTGACTGTAGTTCAAGCTCCCCATTATAATGTTTGCAATGGACTTCAGATTTTGACGTGGTGGTCCTTGTGCCTCAGTTGGAGAGAGGTGAGTTTTAAAGTTAAGTTCATGCAATTCTTTGCGATGATGTCAGTGAAAGCCAGGATCTGGATACTCAAACATCATGAGTTCAAAACTGATAGAACTGCTTAATTGGTATGATTGCTTTCCATAGCACAGCAGGCAGCCACGGGGGACCTGAGCTGAGTACTAGAGAGCAGGAAAGAATCTGAACTGAGGAGTAACAGCTTTAAGGGTCTAAACCAGGTTATCCTACTCCACCAAGAATTAGTTACTAATGGTGCCATGCAAGTGCCAAGATACATTTGTTTTTCCATGCCAGCAGCTCTCTGTGTTACAAATTCAAGCATGCTGTGAAATGTTGCTGCAATTCATTGCCCTAAGATTTCAGCTAACCAGGGGACTGTTGCTGTAGTCAGTATATTTGGATATTCTCCTTAGTGGATCCATTTTCTGATGGTGTTAATTTGGAGATTTAAATCCAACGCCATGCCCTTCTCCCCCACTACTAATGATAGTGACTTATGGTGTCTGAGTTCAGATTTCCAGTGAATGTTCATTTCTAATTGTGGAAAATAGTGTGTTGTTGGTCGGGTAGATACTGGGGAGGAAAAAAGCACCTCTGAATGCTTACCTTCAGGCCCTTGTTTGTTACTCTTACTTGGTGTGTTCCTTCTTTTGTCCAGCTGAAATGGAAGATGCTTAGATGAGTTCCTGTTGAAAGATTAAATACACATCCCCACAGTCTATGTAAGAAGAGCATAGAGCAGACATCTCACCATGGTACCTGGCTCCTTGTGTCCATCTGGAAGAATTGCCTTTTGACTTCCTGGCCCTGCTGTTCCAATGTGCTGAGGCCTGAGCTGCAACCTGCCTTTTTCTGGTAGTTCTGCTTGACAGACCCCAGTCTGTGGTGGCCATCAGGAATCCCATGGATTGCCTCCTTCCAGGCCAAGTCGGAACTGATGAAATATAGCAATGCTGCATTAAAACCAAAACTGAGACAGAACAATACATTTTGAGGTGCTCTGGACCAATCTGTTTTGTCAGGTAGAGAGGACAGGAAATCCGTGAGTTCTCCCAAAACCCAAATCAGGGGTTTTGGTTCTTTCTTTTCTGAGCAGGGAGACTGACCTGAAGCCAAATACTCCAAGTGGAAAGAGGAAGAAACAGAGTGAGCCCACACACACTGAAAGGGGTAAGGAGGGGCAGGATTTCACCAGACCAAGCCGCTGTGTCGGAAGGATCTACTTAAGAACTAGTGATTCACACTGGAAAAGTTGTTCCACTTTTTCTGTCTTTCTTCCCTCCTCCTGCCTCTTTGTTTGGTTTTGTTGCATTGCTCCTGGGACGTTCAGAGTGACAATAAGGCAATTGTTCTTTCATGAACAGGGCTCAACGAAACAGTGCAGAAAAAGTGACATGGCAAGAAAATATGACAAATATTCTGTACTTCATTGCAGAATACTGCCATTTCCTCAGTGTGTATTCCTGAGGAGAAAAATATCCATCAGGATATTTAGTTTAAACAGGGAGTTACCATTTGTGATTCTCCTCTTTCTGAACATACGAAGCTCAGATCTCCCCCTTGCCTGCCCTGCAAGGAGAAAATGCACCTATCATTAATTACATTTTTAATCTCTAAAACCCAGCCTCCAAATGTGTTTGTGTCTGTGTATACACACAAACTGTTTTCCCTTTGTCTTCCTATCCAAAATGCAAAAGCATCTCAGATGTTGTGATTCCTCCAGGTTTTTCCCCCGTGGGAGGATGGAAACATGTAACATTATCTCCTAGCTGCCTACTGCCTGTCTCTGAAATTAGCATTTCAGTGACTGAATGGTAGTTAGTTTCCACACAAAAAAAAAGGAAGGAAAGAAAGAAAGAAAGAAAGAAATGGATGGTTAGCACAAGGCTGACACTAATAGTAATAGGAGATGAGGGAGAGGGTACGGGACATGTTGGATTACTAAATGAAAACTGTGATTTTACCAGACGTTCTCCAAGAACAACGAAAGGGGCTTTTACAGAATAAATTAACTCTTTGAGTTTCTTTGATTAGGTACCTCAGGAAGGAAAAGTCTCACAGGGCATGTTAACACAGAGTTAAATAAGGCTCTTTTACTATCCCAAATCTGGGTTTTCTAAAGTATTTTAGGTTTTATTCAGAGGATATTCTCCAGATGAGCAAGGGAAGAGTAGGTGCTATTGAATGCAAAACTGAGGAACAACAACACAGAGGCTCTGATCTCATGTTAATTAATGGGCTCTGTTGTTTATGGCTGTCACGTCAACAAATCACTCCTTGTGCAAAAATTAATCATGTCTTCTGTGTGAGACTGCGGACCTGGGTGTCTTGGCTTCACCAGCAAAGGCTCGAGCTGGGGTACTCACCTTCAGAGAGGGGTACCAAGGGCTGGAGCTGTGGTTTGGCAGCTGACTCTGCTAGGCTCAGCTCAGAGGGGCAAGAGCTGGAGTAGCAAGAAGGAAAAAAGTCTAAAGAAAACTTCTGTCCTTTCTTCTTTCCCCAAAAGGCACCTTGTTTTTAATGTGTTTGAAGATGCTTCTCTCCCAAATTGGTAACATTGAGGCTTCCCACCTTTTGCTATTGGAAAGTTTATGTCTCCTGTCAACAGGTAGTGGAGAGGGAATATGGTGGAAATCTCGTTCTTGGCTTTTTCTTTCCAGCTGAATTCTGTTCAGAGCCTGTATCTGGGAGAAGATATTTGCTCTATGGTGCTTTTCTGAGCAGAAAGTCTCAGGGAGCTGTCAGCTGCCTATGGAGATCAGAGAGACATCCCCAGTGTGTGCCAGTGTCCCTCAAGAAGCTTTGCACATTGGATTTGGTGGGCACCAGTGGTGTCACATCAGACACAGAGCAGTTATTGAGTGTGAACCGCCAAGTAATGCATCAAGGATGGACTTAAGTAGCCGTACCTGAAACAAATTCAGTCACTGGAATAAGGGCAGATGCAGAGGTGGGAGGTCCCTGGGACTTTGATTTGTTTCCAGCTTTGTACTTAAAAAAGCCTGAAAAAAAATCTTAAAAACCCTGAGCCAAATCCATAGGGGAAAGAGAGCTGAGGGGGGAGGGATCATATTATTGAAATCCCACAAGAAATGTTGATGACATTGGGGGATGAAAAAAAGTAAAACCAAACTCCTTTCCCCAGCATACTCATTAATCGGGTGCTTTTAAGATCAGGCCTAGAACAATCCACCCTGCTCCAGCAGCTTTCTGACACTCCAAAAAATAAAATGTCATGGTAGGGATAGACAAACAGGGCAATGTTTCTACTCTTGGATTTTCCAGTTCCAGCTGGGTTTGGATATGGGTAACAATATTGGGAAATGATGGTTCCTACTGCACTCTATGGATGGCTGGTTCAGTCAGACTGCGAGCTTGTCCTGCAATATATGGAGTAAAAGCTGCTTGTATGTATTTTAGGAAATTAATTAGAACAGTAATAAACCGTCCTGAACTGAATATTTAGAAGCTGTATGCAAATTTCTTATATAGACTTACTGCTTTACTCAATAAGGTCCTGGCCAGCTGATCCTTGGGTTTTTGGATTTTCCCCAGAACTGTCCATGACCCAGGAGGTGAGATGGGGATGGGGGCCACAGGCAGTGCAGTCTGTGTCCAAAAGTGTTTCTGATGTGTGGTAGGGACACAATGATTTTGGCAATCCCCATTTGGAGTGGAGTGCTTTCATTTGGTCTCACCACCATATGATCATGACTGACTGTGAAGCCTAAAATAGATGCTGGCCCCTATTCTGGCATCTAACATCAGGCTGGATAACAGCCTGACGTTATCCAGTGTGGGACTGCGCATCACAGCATGTTTTATCCCTGCTGGCTTCCCAGATGGCCAACAGGGACAATTTGGGGATCACTTCAGACTGTCTGAGCTCCAGTTGCAGAGGGGGCTGACATCTGGTAGCACTAGAGGATGGGTGAACCAAATTCCTTGCTGTCTATTGGCCTTAGATGCTGCATGGTAGCTGTCTTAACCTGATGCATGCACCTTTGACTGTGCTCTGAATTAGGAGTGCTAAACTCCTGGTTACCTTGTAATAATCCATTTCTATTTTTTCCTGTTGTCTCAAGGAGGTCCTGCCACCTCCCCACCTTTGCTGCAGGGTTCCCATTCTCAGTCAGAGTGGCTGCTTTTGGGAGGAAGCTTCCTGCATGGGAAGAGCAGGAACAATATTCGTGTGTTTGAGGGTTTTTCCTGACTGAGTTTTAAACTTGACTACTGGAGTATTCACAAATTTAAATTAACAACCTCTCCTAGTGAGCTTGCCTATCTTAAATCAGCAAGGGTCTCTGCTGGCTGTGGCTGTTTGGCCTCTATTGGCAGCTGGAGGCTCAGGCTGCTGCAGGATAAGTTCATCTTGTCCTGCCTAAGGCAAACCTTGGCACCAGAGGTGGGGCAGCCCAAGGGAGATGGTGAGGGCAGAGCCTCTAAGGTTGGTTCATGTGCTTCCCTGAAGACAGTGTCCTCCAGGGTAGGAAATGTAGCTACTGGGCACCTAGCACAGGTAGCAGTATCTGCTGCTCTGGGCTCCTACCACCAGTTTAGAGGGAACCAATAGTATTTGCGTCTAGCAACTTGGGAAGAAATTTTGGGGAAAAGTAGATTTTTGTAGATTAAAATAATGCTTCACTTGCCCCCCCCCAAAGTATTTAAAAGTAAATTCTTGTTTAGTGCTTGAATACTGTATTGAAACAATGGACAGTGCATTTACAAGTACATCTCTTGTAGGTGGAAGGTGCTGTTTGCTTTGCCCGTTGCTCAAGAGGCATGGCAAGGAGCAGGGAGCAAAAACCATGGGATCATAGTGTGGGATCAGCTTTGATCAGGTTAGAAAAGCCTTCCTTTGCTTACAGAGATTCCTTCATCTCAGCAGGACCATGGTTCAGAAGCCTGATTTCAGGCACCCATTGTGGAAGCTGGTGAGCCAGCTGCAAAATTTGTACCTTTCACCAGTGTCCCGAACCCAATACAAAACTGAAACTCTGGAGGATGGCTTTTAGCCTTTCTTGCCACAACTGAATATGTTGTTTTTAATATTAAACACACATTCATATTTAATCCAGAAGCCTGGCTTTCTGTTCTCAAACAACCCATTTGTAATGGGTTCTTCATCCAAGCACGGGAAAGAAATACTAGGTCCTGGAAGCCAGCTCCATAAAGAAACACAAAGAGTATCTTTCTGAATAGCACACAAGTGTGAAAGGAAACATGCAATTGCTGGAGAAATGGAATCATTTGTACTCAGTGAAGGGAAAAAAAAGAAAGAAAAAAAATAGAAGAGAAAGCTTTTCAAAAGGAGATCTGTGACTGAAGCTCTCCAGAACTGTTTAACCTGCTGGGGATATTTAGCAGATGAATTCTGACCCACGTTCTCCACTTTGCTATACCCTGTGACAGAGCGACGCAGCATCTGCCGCTTGTGTTCCTCTCCAGACACGCTCACAATGCCGGAGGAAACGGGGGAGAAAATTATGCAAATTGCTCTGAGCAGATTACTTTGACCAGCTGCTCTTCTTCCTCCTCAATCAAAGGTCTGCCTGCGAAAGCCAATCTAGATTATATATGTCAGTCGCATACTCTGAGGCTCAGCCACTGCCTCTTGGTTTTTTTTCTCCCCAGACAGGGACATTTCTTACAGCAAGGTAAAAATACAAACCGCTGAGGACAGCAAACGCTCAAAAGAGGGCACAAGGGGGTGGGAATTCCTTTTGGTTTTTGTGCGGTAGCACCTTGCCAGGTCTTTTGCTGGGTTTTGAGGGCTATTCCCGGAGAAGGTGGCTCACCTCCACGCTAGCAACTATTGAATTTTTTTATTAAGCATGATGAAATGTGGCAGAGGGAGAAAAAAATGAGCAAAAAGGCTCCCTAGACGGCGTGTTGGTGGCATGGCCTTAGCTGGTGTTATTAAACGCATGGGCTGAAAGCTGGGTAGCTTTACCCGATGCAGCCAGGGGTGCTGCTGGCTCTTTATTATTTGTGTTGTTCTTGCAAAGTGAGATTTATTCACAAACACAAACAGGGGCCAACCTGCTGGCGTGTGCTCACCACCCCGCCAGACGTGGCCGTGACGCTGCTCTCAGACAGACCCAGGGCTCCAGCCGCGTCCGGTTGCTTGAGGCTGGAGCTGCTCTCCCTCCCTGCCCTCTCCTGCAAATGCTGCCTGCCCTGCACCTTTAACAATGCTCAGAGTCCAGACAAGACTCCACAGCTTCATAAATGATTAATATAGTTTTCATTTAAAGAAAAAAAAGCAGAAGAATGCTGCTGCATCAGAGAGCACCTAACCCTGGCAGAACAAAATACAGCCCTGTCACAGTCTTGTGGCGAGCCAGATTTCACTGCATTAAATCATTATTAAGGATTTCTGTAAGTTTGATGGAAACTTTGTGGTTTTTTATCCCATATACAAATCAAAGAAAGTCCCATGTTAGTATGTGATAAAACACACACATAAATATGTACACACGCATAAATATGTGAGCGGAATGTCGCAGCAGATCTGTTGGGATGCATCCTCCAGAGGGGGCAGTTCCAGTTAGAGGGGTTTAGAGAGATTAATAATTCGCTTGCCCTGGTTTATTTTTTATTGGTTCTATCCCATAGATTTTTCCCAGCGGATGCCAGAATTGCTGAAGATTTTAGCATTTCAATATCTGTCTCCTTCCTTGAATTCCTAATCCAAATTCAGTGCGGCACTGCAGGAGGTGCTGAAGAGCCTCACCAAGCAGGCATGTAACAGTGGCATTGCTGAGCTGGGGTCTTAGAGCATGAGGCTTAGTGGTCTGGCTCAGTTTCTACTGGTTTTACCTGCTTTGTGTTCACCCACAACAGCGAGTATAGGAGTGGGTATCATTAGTGAAAAGAAAACACAATCGAGCAAGCAAACTTTAATGAGTGGGCTATTTCTAACAAAAACTATGTCTGTTGAGATGCTGAAGGCAGTCAGCATGAAAGAGCAGACCTCCCTGAGCTCTCCACCACCACCTGGCAAAGGTGAAGGTGACACATAAGAAATTGGAATCAGCAAAGATTATCTTCATTTTTTAATCATGTGGTGTGAAAATTAGACAAAATAAGTTAATGCAGCTGAAAGCAGAGTTCTTTTTTCTTTTCCTGGCCTTAAAGTGCTTTTATAAAGGTGTCTCCTAACACTTTGCCAGAATTAAAAACCCTGGTTTGATTTTTCACGTAAGAAGTGCACTGGCATCCTCCAGTAAAATTATCACTTACATTGTATTCTATGTACCACCCTTCTTTACAGAAAATGTTTATAAGAAGGAGACAGTAACAAATAAAACCCGCTGTGGGTTTGTCCTATTATTTCTGGATTGCCCATAGTGCTTGCCTCAATGGCAGCAGGATCTGTGCTGACAGCAGAGGAGTCTATGGGACTAGCTGCTTGGTCTAATTTCTGTTTGCTGCCGGATAAGTCCGAGCAAGCCCCTGTTCAGGGAAAAGCTGCAATTACAGCTGTGATCTTGACACCAGAGTTCACCCGCTTTTCGGGAGAAGTTTGCAGAGGTTTGGAAGCTAATGAGCTGCAGCTAAAGCAGGGGGAACTCTGCAGCTACTTCTTTGGGGGGGGTTAAGTTCCTCGGCACTGTGTGCTGCTCAGCTTTTCTGTCTTGCTCTGGGCCCACAGAGTGCATGTTCTCACTTTATTTCTCCAAGATTTCTCCTTGGCTCTATTCTGCTTTATCAGAACTGTCTTGTACAAAGAATTCTGCAGTGTATTGATGGAATGAAAGTTACCAGTGAAAAAAAACAGCCCTTGAGATATGATGAATTAGCTGCATTTCAGTGGTAAAAATGGTCTCTCGTAGCCAGCTATTAACTACACTCTGGTGAATACATTTTCATGCAAGAGATGGTTTGCTATTTCAAAGGAGTCTCATTGAGACTTGATCAAGTTATTTTCAGAAGTTTCAAGTATTATTAGATGGTAAATCCTACTGCATGATTTTATAGTCACATCTTTTATTTGCTGTTGCTTTTCTGTGTATATTCAGTGAAGCTGGGTGGGTACCGAAGGAAAAGTAAAGCCAACTACTCTGAAGAAACTGAAAAAAATAGATCTGTTTTCCTGTTACTCTAGCTTAGTGAAGTATGACCTTGTATTTCATGGTACTGCGGAGCAGGCTGGAAATCACTCCCTCACCATCATGCTTGCATTTCTAAGCTGAAGCCAGGATTCTCCTTATCTTTTAGAGAGCACAGTCACTGATGTGCCATTATGGGTCATTTGTTAAAAACCTGTGCTTTCTATTTTTGACACACAGTTAAGAGGGTTTGTCTGTTTGGTTGGTTTATTTCAGTTTTAGTTTAATAATGAAAGGAAAATTCTAGCCAGCAGGATAGCTCAGAAGGGCAAAATGATTGCCTGTCAGATCAACCTCTCTAAAAGAGGAAAGAGATTGAGCCCATCAGTGGCAAGTGGGAAGGAATGACTAGTCCTGAGCAAGCTTTGGAGATGGATGTTACTCAAGAGCCACCGATCAAAACAATGAGTAATTGGCAATTCAGCAGAGTGGCTAATGAGTTATGTATGAAACAGATATCCCCTCACCTGAAGAAAGAAGTTTCTTTCCAGATCTGGACTAGACCAGCCTGTTTCTGCAAATGATCTGAGAGCATCTCAGATGCACTAATGCCATCGGAAATTTGAAATCCGTAAGGAATTGGATCATCCTGTATTTACTGGGTCTCTTCAGGGAACCTTAATTACAGAGAGGAAATGACTTGCTGGCATTTGCACTTTCCTGCTTTGCCACTGAATTCATCATGGTCAGTGTTTTCCGTGTCTACTTCCAGTTTACCCAGGCTGTATCTTCAGTGGATCCTTCACTGGTCAGTGTGTGGTGAGACGTCCAAAGGAAAACTCCAGTGCTGAAGTAGCTTCTCTTGAACCAAGGGTATTTTAGGGAGAGGTTCTTATTGGATCTGCTGTATTCAAGATGGTGAATGTATGGTGAAATTCTTGTTCGCATTCGGTGTGTAAAGGAAGGGTGTTAACTTCTGTACCTTACCTAAATTCTAACTCCTGCCCTCTCTGAAACCCATAATTTCAGGTGGATAAACTGTACTTCAGTGATCTATGGCTATTTTTTCCTGATGACAGTTCTTTGTGTTCCATCCCATAATTTACTGCATTTCACCATGGAATAATTGCTGAATAAATCCATAAATGTATAGACAACAGGGTGATCCCTTGTTCTTTCCCAGTTCAGACAAATCTTAAAAATGTTGGATCTTGTTTTCATATCTGGTCTTGGGGAAAGCACTGACTTGATGCAAAAGTGCCCAGTTGAAAAGCAGTTTCTGACCTGGCCAGTGCTGCTGTAAGTTACTCTGGAGCATGCAGTGGGCAGGAGATGGAAATGGAGATCTGTTCTGTTGCAGCAAGGATGACCTGCTGCCCCTTGTCTTTTTTTTTTTTCCTCCTCCGAGGCATCCTTTGCATCTGAAAGTAATTCTATCCCAGTGGGACATGGTTCTTCCTCTCAGGATGCCTTGAGAGTTAGACCTACAGGGGATGTGAGGATCCTTGAAAATTCAAGTTGCTGTGGCACTGTCAGAAGCACAGAGCAGACAGTGAGAGGGAAGAACATGCTGTTTTGCTCAGCCTTCACACTGAGATGCACCATGGTTTGCTTGCTAAGTTCCTCGTGGCTTTACTCTATCACTGGAGAGTGATGTGGATTTATCCCTTTTCATTTTCAGATGCACAAGCTGAACTTAAAGCTGGAATTGGTGGATGTGGCTTTTCCTCCCCTGCAGAACGAGCTGGTTTGACAGGAGCATCAGCAAGGGAGGATAAATACAGAGACGCACTGTGTGATGGTAATGGCTCCTACAGCCCACCTCCTTGATGCTTCTGAGCAGGATCGCAACAGGAACAAGAAGAAAGGGTTTCTCTCAACTTGGTCCTATAATTCCCACCTTCTTCCTTCTGTCCCCCTCCCCAAAATCCCCAGGAAGGCAGTGAAATCTGATAGGCAGTGAAATCAAAACTGTCCTGTTACCAGGTTACCCACCACTAGATCTGTGAGGGACTTGGGAATATTCTCTATGACTGAACAAGTGACTGCTCTGTCCTGGGGGTATAAATCTAGTGCAAGCTTGTCAGCATAAGCCTTGTATATTTACGGGAAGCTTTCAGAGGAACCGCACAGGATCAGAGTTTCTGTTCAGCTCTGAGACACAGCATCCCCAGCATGCCTGGGAAGAGAGAGGCACGTCCCAGGCACATGCTGCTGCTCCACTGCCAAGCCCTGAAGAGCAGTGATGCATTTGTGCTGATTTGTCACTTCTGGAACCAATGTAAGAGACCTGGAGTGGGAGCATGAAGGATGGAAGTGACACCAGGGTAAGGGCAAGGAACATTCGCACTATATTTAGGGCAGAAACAGATAGTGGTAACAATTGCAAGGATCATATATAATGCAGTAAAACTGTCTACCTGAAATATAAACAAAAGCCCTTTCCTGAGGCAGTGAGGGGTGATCAGTCATGTTGACAGTCTCCTCAGCTAAGCAGCCAGGACATCTCATTCAGAAAGCACAGACAGGGTGTAGGGCAGTGCTTACTCATTTAATAGCATCCTGGAAACAGCATCTTTTCTCTAGTGCAGAGTCCTAACTCCTCTCTAGAAATTTTATATGGTCCTCATGGGTACGTGCTAGCATCTTTGGTGTTTGCTACACCCTGAGCACCACGAGGGTGGTATACATGCCAGGATGTAGAAGAAGATTAGAAGAGTTTAATTAGACTATGCTCTGAATGTAACTCATTCAAGGATATATGTTGATCAGCTGTATTGAATCCCAGATCAAACATACTAATTTAACTCCTGGATGCATCTGCTCTGCCTCTAGGATATTTCCTTTAGCAAGCAAAACAGGACAAACCCAACATAATTCAGTCCTGCACAAACGTGCCTCAGTCCTGAGGAATGGGCTCTGCTTTCACATTTTATTTTTTCAGCCCACATGGAGTAAATGTATGGAAAAAATTCAATATGATTCCTATTTTTTTTTTCTTTTTTCCAATACATCCATTTTTTGGCCAGTCTAAGTGAGAAGATCGCGGCTAGTACATCTTATCTATATTATGCAAAGGAGGAAGACTGCCCTCGTTCTTTGAGGAGTGAAAAGTAGGCAGACGTGTTCCATTGCTTCTTAGGGTAATTCCCATGTTCTAGAGAGCATCATCTCTTTTGGGCAGCTCTCCTGGTGCAGACAATGGTGACAGAAAGCTCTGTGAGCTGCAGGCTGCTCCGTGTGCTCCCTGTCGCATGCTAATTCTTTACCCGGGCTGCTTGTAGAAGTCTCAGAAGAATGAAATTCCACTCTGAGATACCCAGATACAATTCAAGAACAACTCCTTCAAAGTGGTAAATGGAAGGTAAGAGATACAGGGGGAACCAGATCCCCAGCCTCCGCATGCAGGAGGGAGGCATTTGATTGCAGTTTTATTGTTCTGCATGTCAAAATTGATGGGCTGTTCAGAACAAGGAGCTGTCCCTGGGGAAAAGCAGCCCGTGGCTGGGTTAGCGGTGGTGGCTCTGGTCCCAAGAGTGAGTAGTGGGGAGAGGCTGGGGGTGGACTGGTGGCAGCCGTGTTGTGTTCAGATGTGCCTTACTTTGGCTGTAACTAGCAAAGTGCCCCCCTTCCTATCCGTTCCCAATCTTGGCTACCAGCCTTTCATCTACACTCATAATAAATTCACTTGTTAATTGGAAGAAGTAAATACGATGAGCTTTTGATACAGTTCAAAGGAGCAATAGCCAGTTTCTTGATTCCCACATTGGCAACTCTCCTTCCTGTGTGCCCCAGAATCAAAGTGCAGCTCTTGCTGCAGCAACTGTCAGGTTTTTTACATCTTTAGATCAAAAGCCTGGCTGCAGAAAGCAATAAAAAACAAACAGCCCAACACCCAACTGTTTGGATCTTTTTTCCCCTACAATTATTGTCACATCCATTACTCAGCAGAAGCCTGGGATGCCCTTTCATTCTTACACAAATACTTTCTTTTGGGATTCATTTAAAGTTTCCTTGTGCACGAAGTGGTCACTTGTCAGCTCTCCACCTGAAGGGGTGAGGCAGAGAAAGCACAGTCAGCTAAAAAGGAACCCTGACTTCAAGCATTTATAATGAATATTGACAAAAAGAAGGGGTGGGGAGGAGTGGGAATCAAAAGCTCAAAAATTGCTGATTAAGCAAAACCCAATTGCCTCCTGCCTATGGTAGGAAATGGCATCATTAGGAGGGATGGAACAGGGCTGGAGTTATGCAAGTCCCAGTCGGGAGCAGTAAAGCTGTAACTCTTCCTCAGTCCAGAAAAGATGGGGATTACCTTTTTGTCTGGCTTATAAAATTTCAGCCCTGGAAAAGTCCCAGGCTATGGTGGTTCCCAAACTGGATCATATTTGTGGTCTCTGCAGCTCAGGCTCTGGTGCTCACTGCCAGAGGTGCCACACAGAGCAACAGCAGGAACCCTGCCATAGGCACAGGTGGGATATTTTGTCTCCCTATTGCAGATTACATCAAACCCTGCATTAGTTAAGACATGGAGTCTGGTGTTTCTAGTCCTCATATCTTACCTCTGACCTAAGGGTGAGAGTGGTGGCATCACCATTAGACCAGTTACTTGAGCATGAACTGGGATGGAGCAGCACCCTGAGCTGATGGAGACCTCCAAAGAGACAGTGACTCAAAACACAGAGCTGAACATCCCACACAGAGCCCTCCCTCTGCGGATATTTAATGGTAAGTCGGGCTGGGGGTGCCAGCGATGATTGGCCATTATTGATTATTAAGTGCCTCACAGCTAATGAGTGGTGCTTTCAGGCTGGTTGTGTCCACGGCATAAAGGAAAAACACCAGGATTTGCACCTCCTGGCACTGTGGCGCCAAGAGAGGTGGAGTTAACTTAATAAATAAATAAATAAATAATCTCCAGGCATTTACTTTAAGTCAGGACTGAAACACCAGAGGGGAAAGCTGCAGCACTGCTTCCCATGTACTCTTGTCTGTGCTGAGCGGACCCAGGCCCCTGGGGTATGGATTTCAAGAGCAATAAATTCACTCTAAAAATTTAAAAAGGATGACGCAGAAAACCTCAAAAAACCAAACAAACCAGCTTCACACAATAAAAGCCATTTCTCTCCTGACGTCTCTCTCTAGTTATGGCATGACACATCAAGGTCAGATACCCTGTCCCACAGGAGCAGGGCTTTATACAAGGTGAAAATCGTCCCCTGATGGTGTGTGATGTCTGGTGTTTCGTAACGATAAAGTGTACTTATATAAAACCCAGGATTCTCATAGTGGGACGTCATTTATAGCAAGTGTTCCCCCTCACAGTGCAGGAGAGCGCTGAGCTGAAGTGCCTTCAGGAGATAGGAAGTGTCAAGGAGATATTTAACCTGCAATTGCTGATGCCAGGCCCTGCTGTCTAACTCCTGTATCATACCTCCTTCTGCACGCAAAGGAGAGCTCGCATCTGTAGCTCAATAAATTAGCCATTCATACCAGGAGGTTTCTCTGTGGCAGAAGCTGAACTCAACAGCAAGAATAATAATCCATATGTTTGTTATTGTGATTAGCTCCTCTGGAAGATAAAACTTAGAAAGCTCTGCTGGAGCATCACGAATGCTGCAGTGCTCAAGGCCCCTGGTGCTTTCTGTCAGGAAGGGGGATGTGAACAAGGATCCCCTCCCTGCCTAGGGCATTTCCACCCCACCGGTCTCCTCCATGGCTTGTTCTGCTTCCCTGCCATCCTGAGGTTTAGAAAATCTCTCTTTTGCTTTTAATGCAGTGGGTTTTCTCGTGCGTAGTCTCCTAAATGAATGCATAGGCTGTTCCTGGCGTGCTTTATGCCTTCATGCATTTTTAATGATTTACATGGAAAAGATTTTTTTCTCTTTCTCTCCCTCTCTTCCCCCCTTTTCTTCCTCCTTCACTCCCTTCTTCTCTCCTTAAAAAAATAAAAGAAAACTTAAAAAAAAAGGAAAAGTAATGACTTAATACATATCCAGTGGAATTGTTGGTTTGTGGGGGGCGGTTTTATAATTCCAGGTTCAAGTCTTTTCTATTTAATTATGCACTACAATTCTCATGAACTATAATGCAATAACAAAAGCATGCACCAGAATTGACATAAGTCTGTTCTGTATTAGTACGGGTATGGATACCGTGCTTTATGTGTGAAATAAAATATTTGGAACTAATGCTGAGTCCGTTTCTTTAGAATTACATAGAATACTTCTTCCTTTAAAACACTGAAACTGGGGCTCTCTGGTCTCTATTTGGCCTGCTTCTCCCCTGATAAATTCAATTGTACTCCATTTCATGATGCCTTATTTGTTTGTAACTGCCTTTGTAATACCTTAATTGAATAGGGGGTTCATATGTTAACCTGAAGTCCTCTATAGTATCTTAGCTTATGAAGGTTAAAAGTGATTAACTGATGAAAGGCTGCTTGCTGTAAATATTGACATTTCCTCAACCTGCTGGGGTTTTGATTAGCTCCTGAAGTTGCCTTAACATTTTTGTTTATCAGGTTATCAGCAATTCCCAAAGCTTATAAGCATCAGGACTTTTCTCATGCCAATTATCGCTAATGTTGCAAACACTGAAGGCAAATGCATAGCAGTATGTGGCTGAGTGCATTCATCACCTTCTAGTGGGAGTGCGTGTGCAATATAGACTTGATTGTAAATATTTGCACAAATGGGACTAATTTTGCAAAAATTAATTTCTCTTCCTTGCAGGCACTTCATTTCCTTGTCGTCCAGTTTTGATGCTAATGTTTCTAAGTCACTTTGGTTTGTTGGAAAGAAGAATAGTTTCTGGAGCAAGCAAGATTGCTTTTTACAGCTGCAAATCATTTATGTGCAAGATTCTGCCTTGTCCAAAGGCAGCTTGGATTTGACAGCAAGTGCTGGTGAACTTTGTAATGTTTGTAGCTGGTATTTTAGAGAATTCCTCTGAAATCTGTCTTTGGTCCTGGCTCTGAGTTCCTCAGCTTTTCCATAAGTGTTCCTGGCAATGAATATTTAACCCTTCTGTTTACCAGAATGTTCATAGAGATTAAAAACTTCTGAACCTGTAAAAAGTCAGATTTTGTAGGATGGCTACCTCTGAAATGCCTTGTAGGTAGCAAAATGATATCAGATGGATAAAGCAACCTGTCATGCAGCTTGTAAAGTCAATACTATATATATCTCACATCTTTTTAGCACTCTTTACTACAAACTGCTCACAGGTGACCCAGAGGCTTCACAAACAGGAGAGAAAACCCTCCCACCACCAGGAATAATGTCGGGGCAAATTTAAGCAGGGCGGTGTAGGTGAGTGGCTCCATGAGATGGAAGCTGTGGGGATGTGCAGAGCTACTGGGGTCCATGTTGGGCTTGTGGTTGCCCTGATCTGAGGATTCACCTCTCCTCCAGCCTCGCTCCAGAGACACAGTGGTAAAGATCCTCCTTGCCCTTTTTCCAAGCAGTTCTTAACAGCTATCAGCTTTATTTTAAATTAAGCATTGCTATTGTGGGTTCAGGATCCATCCTTTGCGTGCTTGTTGAGGATGGGACTGCTTTGCTTTTTATTAGCTTGTGACCTTCATGATCTGTTGAGATTTGAAATCTCCTTGGGTGTGATCCTGCCTGTCTTTCCTTAGGTGTTTGGACCATTTCTATTTCTCTTGCATAACTCCTATTATTGTCATGCATGCCAGGATATTTCTCAACAGGCAGCAGCCTTAGCAAAGAGTGGGTGCTAAAGTATGTAAAACTCTAGCTTGCTGGTTTCCCTTCTGATTAAAAAAAAACAAACCCAAACAACATAGACATTTGTGATTTAATGATTTATTTTCATGTCGTCTCCCACCACCTCTCCCCTTCCCACCATGCAGAGGGGACATTTCTTAGCTACCATTAGTAGTATGTTCTTTATGATGTTAAATATCTGCTTTCATGGTTGTGTTTTACTTCACAAATTATGACTTGGCTGTGATGTGACCTGCCTAAAGGTGTTTTCTTTAAGATAGTGAAAATCTTTCAAATATAGCTGTGGCCATGGCAAAAGAAAGCTGCACATAAGTAATACTTCTGGTTTCTTGTAAAAGAAATAATTTTTAATCTAAAAATACCTAAAGCCATTATGTTCTTCTGGGTTAGGAGAATTTCAAGGTTTGAGCCTTTCTTTCTTTTCATCACCCAAACAAGTTGCTATGCATGTGTTCATTTCTGTCATCCTGGTCTGAACTTCTCAAGGGCTTATGTTGCACTAAAGGAATGAATGCTGAAAATATTAGTTATGGCATTCATAAACTTTATCCTTAAGAGCTGTGACATGCTGCAGATTCACTTGTAAGTGGACAGAGACTTTCTCAGTGAGTCCCAGAGCTGTGATGCCATCAAGGAGCAGTAGCAAAGAAATCTGTGTACTGAAACTTGCAGCAAAGCATAAAATGAAAGAATTCCTTGTGTTTCCTGTTAGGTGATGAATATTCACTGATTCAGAACAATGCTCAGCAGAAAGAGAGATGTGATGGGTTTGGCTGAGTTCTGATGTCCTACTCCATCCTTGACTACATTTATTTTCCCCCACCTTAACTTAGTCTTGCTTGTCCCCTACGTGTCATCTCCATTCAGCCAACATGGAATGAAACTCTGGACACAGACACACTTCCTCAGTCAGAAGTGCAAGCAAGCACCAGGCAAAGTACTCCAACCTATGCATTGCCCTTGTAGAAAAGGAGAGTGAATAAAACGCCTTTCTATGTATAAGTGCAATTTATACTGAAACAGTGTTGCATTTAAATAAACACTATATTGTGTATCACTTTAATCTTAAGAGGAAAATAGCTTAAGTTTTTTGTTACTTGATGTGTTCCTAAGGGTATGCTGCACATTCAGCTGCTGCCTTACTTTTAATGGAGGCCTTTTTAAGGTCCTTAAGCTGCCTTTGATGCCTGTTTCTACTTTCGTGCTCAGGATTTAAAGTGAACCCATGGGCTGAGTGCTGCACAAGTGGAATGGCTTCCTAAATGCTATCCTTGAGACTTGTATATGTGGAAAATGTGTTGCTGCCTGCTCTAAGGGGAGGGCACTATACTTGGGTGGATAAGCTGAAGGCATTGCCAGCATCTGCTTGGCATTAAGGCAGGCAGATTTCAAAGGCATTAAAGCGGCCAGGTTCCTCTGGAAGTGAATGGGTGTGTGCCACCTCTGAACTCCTTGCAAAACCCAGGCCCTGTATGCTGGGGAAAGGAAGTGTAACCTTTTACATCAGCTCCACCTTCCTTGCCTCTTTAAGATGCACTGAAAAGTAATCCTGCACCTCCCTGGAAGATCAGATCTCCCTGAACGCCCATTCTGCAAGGGTGAGCCACCTGCATGAGTCATGGCTGTAGGGGCTTCTCATCCTTTTGATTGAAAGGCGTTTAATGAATATCATCTTAAGTGCATCCTGAATTAGTAACAGCCAGGCAGATGTAGCTATTCTTGTGCTGGATGTCAGAAAAGAAAGGAAAAAAACCCAAAAAGGGACTTTATGCATCTGAGCCCCTGGAAGGATGGAGCCACCGTGCTTCCCTTGCAGCAGAGCTTCTGCTCTGCCACCTTGGATCCCATCACAGCTGCAACAGCCCCATCTAGTCCTGTTATCTCACTCTGGCTTGCAGCAGTGTGACACCCTGTGAGGCTCAGTTCGCTGCAGCACAGCACAGCTTACCTGATGGGATGTATTATTGATGCTGAGGAAATGCAAGTGTTACAAGGGCTTTGTTCAGAGCCGCTGAGCCAACAAACAGCACAGAAGTAGCTAAAAGCAGGGAGTGTCAGTAAATTCATAAATGCACTTTGTTTAGCCCTTGATTTAGATGTCTGGCCCTTTATTCTAGGTGCCCAAATCTCCACTTGCATTTTTCTTGTATCAGCAATGAAGACTGTAAGTGTTACAGGGAATCCTGGGGAGAAAGCAGTACCTCAAAGGCAGCAGCAGAGGAGTAGTGCCTGCAAAGCTGGCCTCAGAGTCTAAAGAAGGATGGGGAGGAAAAAGGGATGTATACATGTGTGTGCCCCCATGAACCTGTTTCTAGCCACTAGGGAGAATAAGGAGCAAAATCTATAGCTGAAGATCTGTAAGATTTTCATGTCTCTCATAAATTGGTGAGTATTCATTGTGTGAGCTGGCATCAAAGTTCTGAGGCAGTTCCCAAAGGACTGGCAGAAGTGCCTGAGTGTGCCGGCTGCTCCCTGAGCATGCTGCTCTGTCTCTCCTCATACCTGTCATGGACACAGAGCCGGTCTCTGCTGCGAGGTAATGCTGCTTACTGGAAAGATTATGAAAGTCATAAAAATGTCAGCTTCTGTATTTCAGTTGTGTAAACTACACATGCACAGCGCTCTCCTCGCATCCCGTACAACCAGCAAGGGTTGCCTTTGGCTTTCTGCTTGAATAACAACAGGGACATCTCCCACCATCCTGATGAGGCTCTGTGGTTCAGCCCTCTCCCCGGCATTGCTGCCCTCACACGGTTCTGGATGTGGCTGAGCTCAAGGGGGTTTGGGGCATGAGGACATGGCCACATGCACCATTGCTACCAGTTTAAAATAGGATGCGATGGGAAACGTTGGCTGGAGGTTTGAATACTGCTGGTGCGGCTGCATGAAATGTGTGTCCCTACCAATTGTTACTTGTGCAGAAAAGACTGGGTATTTCAGGAGCATATACTAAATATAACAATATTAGAGCTGTTGTTTTAAAAGATGGCCACTTAAAATGGATTATTAAAGCAATGAGTGGATGCTGGTAGTAAATCCCTCAGTTTAGGGGGTGAATTTTGGCAGCAGCCCATCAAAAAAGAATCCCCACACTTTGGGTCTTGAAGGGAGCTAATAAAAAAAGGAGACAGATGAACACCGTGAAGCATGGAGCTGTGTGTGACTGTGGGCACCAAGCCTATCAAATCTCTAGGTTTAGCACGCTTAGCAAAACCAGAAGTGTTTAGGCAGATATCTTCTGGCTTTCTGGGCTAGACACAGCTGTTGTTGGGGTCACACAGAGGCTATGCAGCTGCTCTACCTGTTATGTATATCTGCATCAGGTAAGTCTCATGGCAAATGCCAGTTCCTTTATCACCCAAAACTCTGTTTCAAGCGAGGTCGGAGGATTTAGGCACATACGTTAAGTGCTGTGCAAGAGGTCAGGTCTTTGGAGCCGGAGTCATGTTCTGTTAGACTCCATATGAGCCTCTCCAGTGATTTCAGGGCTTTGTATTGGTCCCTTATCTGTGATTAAAAGACTTTTTAAAGTGGAACTTGGCATGAAAACCAGGTGTGAGTGTTACATTCCTGGCATGGAGCCATTGCAGACCCTGGTGTCCAAAGGTTGGTGGCCTTGGGTTCTGCACTACTCTGCCTATTGTTAGAGCATGTTCTGTTAGACTGGGGTATTTTTTGCTGTTTGCAAGAGTGACTGCCTTTGCTGCACACATGGAAGTTTTAATAATTATTCCCAAGCAGCTCTGAGAGTTTTTTAACATGGAAACAAGTTCTACATTACTCGTTAAATTGGTCAAATTTCAATAAAGTCAGGAAAACATCTTGAAAACAGCATGAATATAATTTACAAAGAAAACAATCCAAGCGTTACTGCCAAAGAGTTTTCCAACAGGAAGGAAGAAAGAATTTCTCTTTCCCCCCACATAGAATGACTGTACTGTATGTTAAATTAGTGGTTTTTAGAGTGAAGGAAACAACCACAGGATCCATAATGTTAATAAGAGTGAAGCTGGTACCCGTTGTGAAGATAGGTCACGCTTCTTTGTTACTTTCCTAGGTAGGTTGCGTGAATCCTGCCTACCAATATCCATTTTCCTGTAAGTAGCTCTATATCAGCCTCTTTATCCTAGATGAGCTCTTGCTTGCCATGCTTTTAAATCTAGCAGGAAAACTCCACACGGAGTGAAGTTTGGCAGAGAGGGTCTGGATTCTCAGCAAACATGGAAGTGAATGTGATGCTTTTTTCCCCCTTAATATCAGATTATCTTTTGATCAATCTGCTGAAGCAGAGCCTTCATGAACCAAGTGCAAAACCATGGGCTGATCTGCCCAGTGCAAACCTCCCTGGATTCCTCAGGACCATCACTGTGCAGCGAGGCAGCGCCTGAACCACTGTGGGGTAACCTTGCTTCAAGGGTCTCATTGCAGGTGGTGATTTTCCTGCTTGGAGTTCAAAGATGGAGAGCGCAGCAGAGCACTAACAGCGAATCTCATGCTGATTTCTTAATAAAATAGATTCAAACGTATACATGCCATGCTACACGTACAGGGCCATGTCAAGGGGTAGTTACAAGCAGACACTGACTGAAGGCATTATTACTGTAATTACTTGTACTATCAAGACCACTACCTGAAAGGGAAATATGAACCAGATCCAAACTTGCCTGATGATAGAACTAGATATAAAACTACAACTGTGTCTGGCAACCACATTTTGCAATTTTGAGATGTTTTTGCACTGACATGAGAAGTAATCTTTCCAAGTTTTTTGCAATATAACACTTAGACCTCAATATCAGGGTCTGGACTGGTTGCACATTCTCTCCTTCTTTTGTTCAGTGGAATAAATCAGTCCACCCTGAACTTCACAAACCTTTCTGTTGAAATTTGAAGCAAAATCAAGATAATTCCTGAAAACATTTTAGCTTTGGTAACAGGGTGAATATTTACTGAAAAATAAAACCCCAAGAAACCTTTTGGTAGAAGCAGTTCCAGTGCATTTTCTCTGTCAATTTGTATATGATCTTCCCCCAGGACTCCTTTGCAAGTGATGCGAGCACAGGCGTGGGGTGGAGAATGGCTGTGCAAAACCCACAAACTTTTTTGGAAGTGCTGCATTTTGCAATGGGGCTGCTGCATGGCTTAGTTTGACACTTTCAGAAGGGCTGTGAGGTTTAATTAACTAAAGCACTTTATCATCATTAGAGAAATGGAGTTCTACAGGGTTGTTAGTAGACTTTTTAAGGGCAACATCTGTATAGGAAAAATTAAAATCTCAAACTATGTTTCTCACCAATAGCAGTGGAGGGAGAAACATGGAAAGGGCACAGCTACTAATTAAATTATTGTGCACTTCTCCCCCCCACCCTTCACTGTTAAACAGCTGCGCTTCATCTCTGAGGCATATTTGTCTTTATCTTTGGCCACTTTGTCAGAGCTGGCAGAAGGAGTCTTAGGTGGGGTTGTTCTCTTAACAAATTAAACAATGACCAAAACTTTGCTCATTTCTTCCATCATTATTTCAGATTTCCATGTTTTCATTTTGACTTTACAATATAGAAGCAGTATCTCCCTGCTCTTGAATATGGAGCACGGGGTGGGGACAACTTGAGGACTGTAGGGCCTAAAAAGGTCTGCCTTTTTCATAAGACTGTTCAGGGATTGCTCTATGCACTGTACCATCCACCTACACAGAAAGATAATATAGTAAAATGCTTTTGCAGCATTTTAAGTGCATAAAAGTGCTCAGGTCTATAGCCTGTGCTTAGGCAGAGTGAGATGGATTTTACGTGAGCTAGGTGCCTGTAAGGGGTAGTAATTACTATTTGATATAAGCCGTTTGAGATCCAAACATTTCCAGTATTTTCTCTCTCTTCAGTTTTGTGCCTAATGACACATTAAATCCTCTGATGGTCAACAGACTATATAAATACCCAACCCACCTCCATCTTCTGCTGAGGCATAATACAATTAACAGAGAAAACCCAGGTACTTGCTTTTGCTAGTATTTTAAGTCGCCTTCTGGCCAGTTCGGCAAGCTCATGTAGGAAATCTGACTTTGAAGCTTAGGCTTGCATCTGGGCTTTATCATTTGGTTGTGCCAGTCTCAGTGGAGAACGCAGGTGAGGGAGGAAGGAGTGGGAAAGGTAAAAACAACACAGAGAAATGCCAGGAGAGGAGTCTGAGTAGAATTCAAGGAAGCAAAATGCTCAGATAGTGGGAGCAGTGGGAGAAGGGGCTAGGATTAGAAAGTGAGACCCTGGCTGCCCTGTGTCTTTTGTACAGAAAATCCCAAGTCTGTTGTACCCCTGGGACCTAGCGGTGATGGTTGCTTATCACTGTAACAGATTTCAGGGATGTCCCAGGAAGACCTTTCCATCTAATGTTTGACTGAGAAAACAAGAAGGCCAGGTTCATGTGTTTGAATAGATGCAGGTGCACATCCCCTGGTGTCAGCAGGCACGTTTGCACTGGGTCGGCTTGACTGGAGTGTATGCTCTACACTTGTGGCATTGCTTTGTGGCTGCTGAGGTCTTGGGCTGAGGGAGTTTGATCACAGGGTGTCAGCCACAGCCTGGGTTTCCCTTTTGCTTTCCTTTGCAAAACTTCAAAACCAAATAAGCAAACCCCTCCTGGACCAGACGGGCCAAACCACCTGCAAACTGCTCCAAATGAAATAAATTTACTTGGAGTCTGGAAATATCCATGGTGTGCTGGGCAAGGCTTTCTGGGCTTAATGATCCTGACCAGCAGGTTTGCTGTGGTTTACAGCTGGAGAATACCTCAAAGGACTGGAGCAGGACACACTGACGCTGCCTTCTTCCAACAGAAGTCAATGTAAATCTGCTGGGAAAAGGCACTATCTCAGCTGCTGACAGCCACATCTGTGTGAGTTATTTCCAGTTGTACATCCAGAGTTGAGTGTTGGCTTGTCAGTGAGGATGGCAACTGGTTTGGTGCTGTGAGACCTGCCCATCTCCAGTAGAAAATACAGTCAGTCAGTGCCTGCCATCCTGAGGTAACCTACTCACCCAGTAACGCTCAGCGGTGTCCCTTATCACCCTTCCTGCTGCTGTGCTGAAATGCTGGGTGAAGGTTGTGATGATCTTCTGGCAACCCCCAATGGAAGAAATAGAACGCCAGTTTAAAGTAAAAAGCAAAGGCTCAATGAATCTATCATTATTAATCCTGCTGTCAGTTTTAATTTTGGGGACATTACCTCACTCAAGACTCGTTGCAGAGAGACCTGCCAAAAATGGTGATGTCATCATCACCAGGCACATCTGACCCTGGCTGCTGATTGCCAGTGTTGAGTGCAAGTTAATAAATCCCCTGGTACCTGGATACACATTGGAGTTTTATTACAATGCAGGCATTCCACGATACCCTGGTAATTAAAGAGTCTGGAGCAGAAAGAAACCAAGCCACTATTTTCTCCCATTTAGAGAAATTGTAAAATATAATTGTCTTTCAGATCAGCTTCCTGTAACCGTCATATAAACCTGTGTTTTAATTGTAATGAAATGTTAGGAGGAAAACTTGGATATAGGCAGAAATACGAGATAAAATTCAAGTGTGAGATGGGATCTGCTTCCCCAGGATTAGTACTCACAAAGTGGCTGCTAATTTTGTGCATCAGGGAAGAAGCCTGAGATCCCAAAGCAGTGAGCTGGCTGAGGGACCTGATTGGGGCAGGGGAGTCTGTGACAGTTCCATGTGTGTCTGTTAACGCTGGTAGCCACCAAACCATCCCCATCAGTCTGTCAGGGTGGCCACTGTTGTCCTCATACCCCGTTCCAGGAAAAGGGCTTAAATTGTTTTGTGATCTGGCTGGTGGAGGCTGAGGACAGCCACTCTGTTGCCAGGCTGGGGGGGGACTTTCAATGCAGATAGTGAGGGAAAGCTTCAAGCCAAGCCTGAAGGTTAGGGCCTCCACAGAGGCAGAAATATTTCCATTTCTGAGGAAAGCTGCAATTCTGGCATCTCCATGTGGACTCAGGTGTGGGGATGCCACCACAGCCATTTCTCTACTTCCCTGCCACCCCAGTGAGCTTATTGCTATGGGAATTTTGGGTGCTACTCTATAGCAGAACAGCAGAGCATCCAGGTCTGAACCTTGTCTGAAGTCCTGAATAGGAGCAATATGTATTGGTTATGAGGAGTGGATCTGCATTTTTACTCTTAGCACATTTCCAGACATAGCCACAAGATGAGACACAGTATTCATAGGGTTGCCACATCCCGATGACAGTAGCAGCATAACTACGCCAAAATTTATAGAGCCCACTGAATAGAGCAATTGAAGAAGTCACATTGACAAAGCAAAGCCTTTGAAAGCGGGAGCAGAGCTGGGAGCTTTCACACTGGAGAAAGCTTTCAAGTCACACTTGTTTGGAGCTGACATCTGTTTACCTTTAAAGGTCTATAAATAATATTACCTTTCCTCTTTACTGACTACTGGAGATGATGCTTTGCTTCTGTTTAAGGACCCTCTCCTCCTCTATCTTGATATTGGAGTTGTCTGGCTGAGCTATTTGACATCATCATCATCACAGAAGTTTCCCCTATCTCTATAGCAACATATGATGATGCCACAAACAGAGGATTATGCAATCTGTGTAGGCTCAGATAGAAGGAGAGGCAGGACTGGGAGCTCTGATTTAAGCACAAATGTCTCTAATAGCAGGGGAATACAGGAACTTGTTGGCAAAGGACGTGTTTTTTTGTACAAACATTCTCATTTTCCAAGTTTTGCTCTGGTGGGAAAGTCCCTCCTCACAGTCCTTTTTATGCATGTATTATACATACACATTCTCACACAGATATGTTTATTTGTGTGCAAATGGATATACGCAAATGCAATACTGCTCGAGCATTGTGGAGGCAGCTCTCCACACACAGACTAATGCATCCAGGATTTACTGTGCTTCACTCATCCTCAGCACAAAGATGCCGTGGGTCTGCTCAGACCTCTCACTGCTTCTTCAGCAGAGGACTGCCCTGGCAGACCCCACTGAATATACTTGCTCATGTCTGGGAGCATTGGTGCCCTTGGGTAGATGGGATCAACAGCCTCCTCCTGCAGACCCACCCTGCCTTTTCTCTACCAGGTTTGTCCTGTGGTTAAAGCACAGGAGAAGCATGAGGGCAATTTCTAGTATCTGCTCTCCCAAAAGATTTTTAGCAAAGCTTAAGGAAATGTCTTTGAAGTCTCAGTGCCTCAGTTTCTCCAGCACTAGGACAAACAAATCTCATTCACTCTTGCTTCTAAGTGCTCCAACTCTTTGGTGAAGAGGTCCATGGAGACTCTGCAGAACATGCTTGTGGGTGTTTCTTCTATGTTTATCTTATTTTTATTAAACCTATAAATGCATCCTATCTAGCACATGTTGTCAGAATCAATAACTGTGCCTTGTTAGCAGTTTTTCCATTTATGGCATATTGTCCTGACATAGCTGTAAAACCTCAATGAATATGGTTTTAATAACCCAATGGTATTTAACTTACAATCGCTGTCTTATTAAGTCTAAATTAAATCCTTACTTGAGACACTTAATTTAAAGTGTGACTGATCTTTTCCTGGCCTAGAAAGAGATACTTAAGTGGCACTTCTTCCAATTTGGCCACATGGCTGAGGGGGTGTGATTTAAAGAATGTATTTTGATGATACTACTCATCTGGTTAAAGCTGAATTGCATCATTTTATGAACACTCAGAGACAGGATCAAATTAAACCAAACTTCCCACCAAGTTAGCTCAGCTGAGCTTCAGAGCTTAGCACTGTATTCAAAACACACACTTATTGTAACTATCCACTCATCAGCATCTGCTTGGCTTTTCCAAAGGAAAAAATGAAGTACACCATGTTTTTCTACTCAGAGCCTCTTGTGGGGTGCCTTTTGAGTTGACAAAGACAAGGCTTACATTCTGCTGTGGGCACACTAATAAAATAAACCTAATAAAATAAACATTACATGCAATAACGATGCTACTAAATCTAAGTTCAATGTGTAGCTAAAGTGTTACCCACAGATCTATTTAGAGTGATGTGCCTGGACTTCTTTCCATCCTTTTCCAACCCAAAGTCACATAAACATTTGTTAAACTGAAAGCATCGTCAGGACTAGTGGGAGCTCCATAAGCAACTTTGGCACGTGTGAAGCTGCGGAGGGTGCAGCACTCACAGATAAATGATGTGCTGTCATGTCTGCATGTCGAAACCACCCCTGAAGAGTAGCTAGATCTAAAGGTCTGGAAGAAAACTTCTGAACAAAAGAGCTGGGCAAGACACTGGAAGCTGTCACATACTCTGCTGTTTTGCTTTGTGCTTGGCCAACCAATAATTAGTTGGATTAATGCAAGTTGTGTAGTTGAAGGTGCACCATAAACCATGATAACAGGAAAACATCCTTTAGTACAGATGAATATAGGGTCCTCAGGTTTATGTCTGGGAAGACAGTGCAGCCGTGTGACATGGGCACTGCACTGAGTGGTGGGGTTTAGACTCTAGGCCTTTGACAGCACTGGTGGAAAGTTGGGCAGCACCCTCATTATTATGGCTTGCACCTCATATTCTAGCTGCATCCTAAGCTAGTCTCTATATTTTTTGCTGAAAATAGACTCTGGAATATATTATTTCATTTTCAGTCGAAGCTTGTTCCAGAAAAAGAAATAGGAAAAAGAATCCTAGAGTTGCAGAAATCTTTTTATCTGCTAAATAAGCCTCTGTAGATTTACCTGTTGTTGTGATGAATGATATGGCTCAGCCCCCATGCTGGTTGCCACACTATGTCTGTTTGGGCAGTCACTGGAAGGATGTGGTGGAATTGCTGGAGAAACACACTCCCAAGAGGTCATCTGGACAGGCTGATGATTTGTGCTTGCTTTCTAGCAAGCTTGGTGATGTTGCCCACTTTTAGAATAAACTTACCCTTTGCAGCACTTCAAAATCTTTCTTTATCAAAGCCACAGCTGCTGGATTTATGGGATTACACAAAAGTTTCTGCTGTCATTCAGAAAACCACGGGAAAATTGAAGTCCAAGTGATTTCAGGGGAAGGGTTCAAAGTGTGACCAAAACCAGAGGTCAGGTATGATAATGAGGATAATGTATGTGTATTCCTCCTTTAAAGACCTCAAAGTTATCTGTGAAGCATTGTCATGACTGCTTTTGAGGCTTGATTCCATGATGTCAAGTGCTAAGAACTGGCAATACTGCTGCTGTATGCAAGTAAAGGGGCAGGACAAGGTCAGTTAATGGCAAGGGGCCTCACCATAAAGGGGGTAGGAGGTCTGGTTGCAAGGCAGCTGCCAGAGAATAATCAGGACTGCCTCAGAATTAAAAACTTTGGGGTTTTGCAATACTTTTTACTGGGTGCAACCTCACAAGGGGCTCAAGATAGGGAAATATTATTGATATATAATCCTCTGAAAACAGTTTGAAAGTGCAGTCTGTCCTGAAAGCAAGGAGAATGTGCGTTGTTAACATCACCACCAGTAAAGTCTACACTGAGGGCAGTGTAACACTTCAAGTAAAAATATTTGTGTTTCTATTATGTCTTCCGTCCAAGAACTTAACTGCTATTTGGTTCAGTTCAGTCTTGATGATTGATTTCTCCTGGATGCTGGGGTGAGAATTGTTTTAACAGTTTACAGATGGATAAATGAAACAGGGAGGTGTCCTGTGTATTGGCCAGCACTGTAAACTAAGCCACTGGCAGAACAGTTGTGTCCCTGTTTCATCCCAGTCAGGTTTGATCCTTCTTTTTTCCTTTAGTGAAAAATTTATCTTCCTCCCTAGCATGTGTACACTTTAATAGCTGAATCACAGCAGTAGAAAATGACGAGGCTGAGGACACTGATGAAGACCTTTCACAGTGATATTTACTCTTCTTGTTCTAAATCTGGAACAAACCTTATTGCAGTAATTCCGGTTCTGTGAGATATATTAGCTTTACACAGTTGTTGTTGCTGCTATGCCTATGTATTTAACAGTTTTCTAAATAATTTACTGAAGCTCACAAGTTTTAAGAGCTTTTCCAGAATGAAAGAGAAAAGAAAGGACTGTGCTCACCCAGAGTGTTTTCTCTATACCTCTTTTCTCTATTATTAATTAGGAAGGGTTTCAAGTGATAAAACCAGCTTGTTATAAGTCATCCACATGCTAAATTAAAGTGGGCAAACTGACATGGCAGTTAAACCCTCAAAGCCTGAAGTCAATCAATAAAATCTATGGAAAATTACTCTGGGCAAATTAACATCCTTTAATACATAAATGCAGATTTATTTTTTTTTTCATGTCTCTGCTTAATAACTATGCACAAATTTCCTGTCCATCCCAATCTCATCCCAAGCCAGACACCACATGCCCTCCCTTTTCCCCCAGTACATCTTCATCAGAGTCCATAACTCTCCAGAGTGGACTGACAGCTGTGGAAAAAGCAGTGGGTCAAGCTAGAAGCCAGGCTGGCTGAGGACACTGCCCCAGCTCCTTGCCATGCAATGCTCTCAGTGTGATCCGATATAGAAAAACCTACTAGTAAAGTTGTTCAGGTTAATTTGTCTCTGTGTGACAAAGCCAAGTTACGGAGCATCTGTAGGGGAGTGGGAATGTCATGTGGCATGGGAGGAAGCAGGAAAGGATGATGAGTATCTGGAGGCAGGAAGAATTCCTAACATATGTTTGTTGTTACCTGCAGAGTTTGTACACGCTATCTGTTCATGATTGCCTGAGTCCATGGCTGAGAGCAGCACAGAGGAGCTGGAAGAGCAGGCTGGGGAGAGCCAGTCATGGTGCCCACCAGCAGCAACCCCAGTCCTGAGCCAGGTCAGTGGTGTGACCTCTCTTCCCGATCTTTCTTACTATTTAAATTTGTCAATCACAACCTCATTGAATGTGCATGCAGAGAATCAAACTGGATTCAAACAGCTTAGAGAGTAAAGCTATTAGATCAGGTAGGTTACTTAATAGTTTCTGGGGCTAAGGACACATACCTTTCTCTGCACCCTTGCAAGCACTCAGCATTAATAAATGAGGGCCTTTTTGTGGCACTGAAGAATTTATTCTCACATCATCACTGGGAGAAAGAAGATTTCATAGCTCTAATTTCAGAGCAAGTAGGAATTTGAGAATCTGAGCACAGAAGGTATCTACAAAACAGAACTATTGTTTTCCTCTTAGCTCCTGTCTATGGATATTGTCAAATGCTTACAAGACTAGATAGCTGAACTAGAGAGCATCCCATGAACTTTATTCCCTTCCTATGCATCAGCGTTTCTAGAGCTCTAAGATTTTGATTGTATGTAATTGTTTCAGATGATCTGGCCTAAGTCACCCCAGATAGAAATTGCAATAGGCCAACAAACTAAAGGATTTGAGGTGTTTTTAGTCTCATGATCAAAAGCTGACAGTTGCTGAAGGAGAAAAGAGTTCAAGGCTGTGAAATGCAGGAGTTAATGTCTCTGCCAGTAAAGCTCTGGAAAGCATTTTCTAGATGTCTCCTATCAAGAAATCATTCTAATAAAAATTTGTCCTTACGCAAATTGAAATTTTCTGCAGGAAAATTCTGACTTTGCTGCATTACCCCCTCCCCTTGGGAAAATTTAAACAGGGCTTCCTGCTGGGAATGGTTTTGCCAATTTTATTTTCTGCCTGAAGGGAGAAAAACAAATTGATGCGTGTTTCCCAACATGCAGAGCTGGGAGGAGGAGGGAAAGGCCAAGTGCCCTGGCTGTCTGCCTGCCACACAGCATGGTCACCTCTGCCCACTGGGCTGGGCAGGAGAAAAGGAGGTAGGGGTCCTGGAGGACTTGTCTCTGGAAACCTACCCAAAATTTTAGTTGAATTTTAACCTATTAAAAAGTTACTTTTTTTTTTTCCCATGGAGCAAAGAGTGCAATTTTTTTCTTTTTTTATTGTTTGTTTTCTTTTTCCCTCAGAAGAGATTTGCATTTTCTGGGCTGCTTCTCTCACACGACAACTACAAGAAAGCTGAAAGGACAATTACTTTTGATCAGGAGTCTACAATACCTTGGCAGCTGGAATTCCATCAGATAAGCAATATTTGATTAATATTGGACAGTAGGAGGAGACAATAAGGGATAGTATGGACATATTGGAAAAGCACTCACAAGAGCTAGTCATGGATTTGCAATACTCCAACACAGATTGCCAATGTTGCATTAAAATATTGCCTCAGAAGCAATTCCCTAGATCCCGTGCAGGGTAAGCTGATGAACACCCCCCTCCTTCCCCATTCCACATATCTCCTTCGATGATATTTCCATCCATTTCTGCTCTCTGTTGCCAGTGGCTTGAGCAAGGTTGGTTCAAATGAATTTAAAACAGGGATAAATGTTGTCAATTCCAGTCATGGCTTTCCAGTCTGTTCCCAGGACTGTCCCTAGGGCAGGCATCCCAGGTTGAATTCCCTCTCTCTATGAGAAGATTGAGGTAAGGGGTGGCAAAGAAAAAGCAGGAAAGGGAGAAAAACAGTAAGCAAGCAAATTATTTGCAGAGCAAGGAGGATACTGAAGCTTTTGCATTTCTTTTCTTGCTGTAGTTTATTCTGAGTCCTGCAGCAGCCTTCCTAGAGGAGGGGGAAGGGTATCAGTGGATTTGCATCTTACGTTACTGTTGACAGTAGGAGGTCTTAATTGGGGCACCAAAGAGCAGGTGTATGCTAACGTTAATCTTCCCTTTCACCTGTCACTCATGAAATGAATATGATCTTTCCCTCTCATTAGCAGCCCTCTGTCAAATGCCTGGGAAGCTTTGGAAGGGTCCCTCTGAAACTTGCTGGGATTGATTTTGCTGCCTGCACTGGGTTATTACTGCCAAACCCGGGACAACTGCTCCCAGGGAACACATACGTCCAGTGGAGGTATGGATGAGCATCGCCTAATAGCCTCAAATCATATATGCCTTGTGGAAAAATGAACAGTAATTCATATATTGGCCTTATGATAAACACAATGAGACTGGCTCATTTTGAAAATAGCACATTGTGTGCTTTAGTGTTACAGAGATGACCTTAGGAGGAAAGTTAACTTAGCAAAGATATTCAATTTGGTATTATCTCCAAATGTTGATTCCTGGAATCATTACTCACTCCATAGTCAGGCAAAACTTCCCTGGATTTCAAGGACTCCAGCTGAAGCCAAGAGGAAATTGGCCTGGGAGAGGATGAAATAGTAACTCTAGAATCTGAACCTCCATCTCTTGCAGTTCACCTATCACAGCAACAAAAGCCTAATCTTTCGCTCGAGCCATGCGGAATATTAGGAAAAAACTATGAGCAGCCAAGAGCAACTAAACCTGCTTTGTTTTGCTCTTCGTGCACCATAAACACTGCATGTTGTGAGGAACCTGCAGAAAAGACAAAAATCTCTGTCTCCTGACCACACATTCCTTGCAAAGAGAAGGGAAAAAAAAAAAGGAAAGTAATCTCACAAAGAGTTTATTTAAGTCTTTTACATTCTTCAAGTGCTGCTCTGGAACAAGTTCCACTTTGGTTCATTCAGAGGTGAAATAAATAGCCGTCTTTGGGGGAAAAAAATATCACATGATTAAAAGTATTATATTCAGAGAGCAACCATTTTTTTGGCTGTGAGTGTGATTCAGGAGAACAACATCAGCTGCAGCCCATGTTCTGAGTCAGAACAGAATCCCATGGCAATCACAGCTGCTTCAGGGCCCTGGTGCTGGTAGATTTTCTTTAGGATGATGATGGTTGGCCTCTTCTTTTATTGTTCTCATCGGTTGTTGGGAGGTGGCTTTCTTTATCATCAGATTCCTTCCAAAAGCAGTAATACTGTGATTCAATATGATGGAAACTGAGAAACAAATGGGACTGACACATTCATATTGTAATTCTAACTCATAATCTGGTTTTTCCTTGCTGAGATTGGGTCATGGTATGAGAATTTTCTCATTCCTGAAATTAGGGAAAAAAAATGTCCAGTAGTAGTAGCTAATTGTTTAGCCTTTTTGGGGATAAAATACCTCTGGAAAAGCATAGGGAGAAGCCTTTGCTTTCCCTCCCAGAGAGCACATCTGGGAGCAACCTGTCTTGTTCAGACAGTTCGTCAGCGATGCAGAACTCTTCTGCCTACTAATATTACTCCTGGGCACCCTCCTGCAAGGAGGCAGCTGACACACACACTGTTAAAAGCTAGGGTGGTTTTGAAAGTTTCAAACATTATTTCTTTTATGAGGAAGAGGTGTCATGTCCCAGCTACCCAGGTTAGATGCCACAAATTGCTGTTGATTTTGCCTGTGGGTCTTTTCCCTAACCTGTGCTGCAAGGGGAGACTGTACAGCCCTGTAGACATGACAGGAGCTGGCAGTCAAGATCAGGACCCATGTCTGCAGACCCATCACCTGCTGCTGCTTAACTAGAGAAGATTCCACAACAGCCACATCCTAAACTTTATTACACTCCTGATTTGCAAGTATATTATTTGAATCGAGCTTTCCAGGCCTAATCGTATGTAAAAATGAGGCTAATTATATCCCATAATGGTCCAATCTGCAATAGTGAGATGAAGTTAAGAGAAGGAAAATGAGCTTTCTTTAGCTGCACAACCGTCTTCCCAGGACCTTGGAGCAGCTGGCAGATGTCTTCTGTGCCTGCATCTTTCATATCAGCTTGGGAAATGCCAGTGAAGTTAATAGGCATCCTCTTGCTTTCATGTTAGGTTTATCTATGGTCTTTACTTTGTGGTCCATGTATGGTCTTTACTGCTACAAACTTACCTTCACTGGTGGAAAACACAGGAACCTTATGGTCTTTTTCACATGTCATTTCAGCAGTCAAGTGATGATGTGGGAGCTACAGACCTTACAAAGGGTTGCAAAAGCACTTCAAGATCAGTAGGTAAGGGTTAAAAACTGATGGTGCAAGGTGCTTCTTAAAAGCCTATGTGAAGGAAGTAAATATTTCCCATGAAAAATTTTGAAACTTAATTAAAATTTTAAAATTTAATTTAAAATTTTTCAATTTGCTTTTCTCCAATGACAAATGGAAACTTCAAAAGCAATTCTGAGACAATGCATTTTTTTTCAAAACTTCTTTTCTTTATTCTATATTTTTTTCATTCAGTTCTCCAGTAGAGGGAAACAAGGACCTTTACAAGACCCAATATTGGGCTGAAGACAGGGAGATTAAAATTGTGAAGACGACCCTACTCTGTAATTTCTCTATCGGGCAATGGAGGACATTTTATCGTAAATTCACAGCCTCCTTATTGTCTGTCTTTCAGTGAATTTTAATAAGCATGTTCTTCAATCCCTGTATTTATCTAATGTCCTATAATCAAGTAATTACCAAAATTATAAGGGACAATGATAGAATCATAATACCTAAGTGCAGGAGGAATAACATGATTGATTTTAAGCATATGAATATCACAGATTTCATATGCCTGGCAAAGTGGGGTGAGGCAGTGTCAGACTCAGTGAGATACCTCATGTGCTTAACAGTAAGCATGTGCTTAACCATGTCCCTGAATGGGGAGTCTAAAATCTCTGTTATTCCAGTCTGTGAATGTGTTGTCTTGAAATGTACAAGCTGCAATTAAGAGCTATTGGATAATAACTATGCCATGAAAATGTCCTAAACTATTAAAGAGCTGAAGATGATAGTGTGCTTTTAATGTTTCACATAAACCATTTGGGATTTGAAGAAATTTCAGTGCTTGTGAGGAAGTCAGAATATATTCTTGCTTGGGTTAAAGGGAAGGAAGAGAAAAAGCCCTGAATTAAATTTTTGAGCTCGACACCCTCCATTTTTCTACATGTTGCTCAATTCTAAACAGGGAAAATAAAATCAGCTTTGTTCATGAGCATATGCTTTTGACATTTTTTCTTCTTGGAGCCTGTGAATTATTAATAAACTAATTTCTCTTTATAGTTCAATCTTTGGAGACTTAAAATGCTCACTCAAATGCACCGAACAAGAGGAATGCTTCAGCTCCAATCAGCTCCTGTCTTCTTTGGAAATGCTGGCCTTGAGGTATTTTTGAGTCTTTGAAATCAATCTTTTATTCAACTGGGAATTTCTGATGGCTTGGAGGTCTAGGCTGTTAATTCTGCCTAATGCCCTGTTTAAGTTTGGGGCATTTCAGTTGGCTGATTTTCTGCTTTCACTTTGTTAAGGGGCTAAGAGCATCCCTTTCCCCCTTCACCACACCCCCTGTTTCTTTTTCACCAAGTAGAATCAAAAATGTTTGTTGAGCTCAACAAGTCAATGGGGGTGGGATGATCTAGAAAACATTCAAGATGGCACTTAAATAAGATCTTGCTGAGTTTTTCAAAGCCAATTTATTACAGCTTGATCAGGAGTGGAGGTGTCAAAGGGATCCCCATGCTCTCTCCTGCAGCCTTTTGTCACAACTGCCTTAACTGAGGGTTTCTCATGCTGCTGGCATCAGTAGCACTATCACAGTTAAGCCAGAGAGAGGGGAATCAGGAAAAGAAGGGGATCAGAGTGAGGTCCCAAAGTCCTGTACACACCAGCCATTCAGGATTATGAACAGCCTGCAACAACTTGTCTGTCCAATTTTGTCTGCTGTCCTTTGGATAGTTTGGACCAAGATGTGAACCTTAGGATAAGCGCACAACACCTTCCATACAGTGCTAGCATGAACCAGAAAACAGTAGATTAACAACCTTCACTAATCAACTGTGATTTCCTCTTCATCAGAGCCTGGGCTGAGAGCTGAACAAACTCATTTCATTTGTGACCCTGTATGCATATGAAACAAAAGCTCTCAATGATAAAGCAACATTGTTTGGTCCTTCCATTCTCATGCTTCTAAAAATACCCCAACAAATTACTGAAAAAGGTCCGCATGAAATTTAAAAATAGGCTGAGGGAGTGGGTTACAAGTCACTGAGCTGCATGTGGTTAAAGAAAAACAAGAACAACAAAATCACAGCGCTAAATTAAGCTGTACAACACAATTTCGTTTACCAGAAATATTTAACTGGAGAAAACCACATTAAGGCAGTGGGCTCATTAACAAAAATGTCCTGTGCAGAGGTGGTTTCCCAGTTAACACTGGTGGGGGGGTTGGAAATCTGACTCCTGAAAGAAACAGAAAAAACATTTAAAGAAAAAACTTCTGGGTTTCTCTCACGTCTGATGTGTTTCTCTTGCTTAGCCCTCATTACTGAGGCTATTTGCATTGAAAACTCTGAGCCAGACTCTTGATCTCCTTCATGCTGGGGTAAATCTGCAGTAGCTCTACTGGGTGATGCAGAGCTCAGTGCGGCTCTGAGCTCTGGTCATGCAAACCTATAGCATGAGCAGTAGTGGTGGTAGCACAGAGGGACACAGCTGAGTTTTCTGTGTATGATTTATTTTCCATCTCTCTCTGAGGTCTCAGCAGCTCTGCAAGGCCAGGAAAACACATCCAAACCTGGGAAAGGGAAACCTTTTACTTTGCCAGTGTGCAGGAGGATTCCCATTGAGGAGCAAAAGCGATTTGGTTCCAGCCTCCCATCAAGTCAATGGGATTCGTGCACCTCAGCCCATGAAGGTCTTTGGGAAATTCCAGCCATGAAGGTTAATTATAAGCTTTTAATTAATCAGACATTCACTGTGGGCTGAAGTGGCCTGGCTGACTGAGCACCAGCCTGGGAGGCCTGTAATTAACACTGCTGGTGCCTGGGGAGCAGAGCAGCACTGAGGCAGCCTCAGGTCTCACATGCTGGGTGGACTATACAGGATGGTGCTGGAGATGCTACAGGGTCAGGGCTAAGACTCAGGCTGCGCAGAGCGTTTGTGCCATCGGTGCTGACTGTGGTGCATTTTGCAAGTGGGCTTCACCCAGCTCCCCAGAGGTGGACAAAAGATAGTATTTAGCAGAACAGGTTGTAAAACAGGTAAAAAGAAACTAGGGGTTTATTATAGCTTATGCACTGAAATACTACAATAAGTTGGCAGCTGGAATTAAAAATCCAAACTGGCTAGCTTTGCAAAGCTTTTGAAAAGAGTCTTCTTAACTTAAAATTGCCGAAAAAATTGAGGTAGCAATAAATGACATATCTGAACTTCTTTTTTTCATAAGTGTAAATGATAATTACTGAGCTACACAAGAGTATATGATCTGTAGGTGTTCTCTGGCCAGTTAAAGAACAATTGTTTGGCTGGTACTCCAGAGATACCTGCAAAAGGGAGGGACTTGGCTGTCTGCCTGCAGAATATGGTCTGAGAGAGAACTTCTGGCCTCCCTCAAACTGATGGCAAAGTAGCAGTGACTTCAGGGGATCTGGAATTTCTCTCAAATAATGTTATTAGCAATGTTTCAATCCTCTTTAACTTAATAAAAACAAAATGGCAGGACTAGGGAGAGATGCTGATGAGGTAAGAAAAAAGCCATTTCATTTCTCCCAAAATTACAGGAACTCTTTTTTTTCCTTTGAATATATGCTGCATTTCTTAATAAGAGAGAAAAATGCGACATGGGAGAAAATAAATTTCAGGTGATGTACTGAAACATTTTTAACCAATTTATGGAAGCTGAATCCAAAAGAACTCCAAAAACAATATGAGGTCAACAGAAGAAAAGGAGATAAATATCCCCATTCCTGGAGGATGCCTGTTTCTTTAAGCAGCTGTTTCTTGTCTCTGAGGTAACAAAGTTGTCATGTGATGCATCTGTTACCATGGCAATAATCTGTAATTGTGCAGAAAATCCACCAAAGTAGCGTGCAACTCCTTAGTGAATTGGACAGCGAGAAAAATCACCCCTGTACAAGCCTTGAATTGATGATGTTGTGAAACTGCATTGGCCAAGTCAGCCCAGTTTCACCTCCAATGAATCTCCTGTATGTATTTGCTCTGGTTCTGGTGTCTAGTTTTTGTTTGGTCTTTAAATATGTCCCTTGCTCATACATTCATGGCTGGTAAATGGTGTGCACCTTAGTGCGCACTTGCGCCTCCCCTGTCGCATTCAGGGCACTTTATATAAAGTAAAGGATCTCAGCACTCCACTGTTTTGGCCAAAGGTTCAAGAACTGTAACTATTGAGCCATTCTTTTCAAGCACAGGTGATAAAATGGCATTAAATTTTGTACCCTGCTACACTTGCAATAGGAACAAGGTTCCTATATTTATTTTATCTCAATCTTCCAGTGGGGCAGCCTCCAACATCTGCATTGTCTCTGTGTCTTCATCAGGATGAGTCATTCCAAAGGTACCTTGGGAACAACTCCCACACACACTCATGCAGTATTTTTATTTATATATAATATATAGATTTAAATAAATCTGCTAGCAGGCCAAGTTCAGTATCCCTTAAAACCATCTGAAAATAGCAACACAAAAGGATGAGAAGATGAAATCTGCAAAACTTTCTTCCCTGCATTAGTCATAAAATAAACTGCTGGAATTTACAAAGAAAATCCTTGAGCATTTTGGGTCATCTGCTCATGATATCATAGGGCTAAAAGTGCTTGCTACTATCCAAATCAAAACGCCAGAGATATCTCATGAGAATATGCCTCGTGGGCAAATCCCAAAAGGAGAACATCTGGATTTAAGATGCCATTGCCCTGTACTTAACCCTAAGCCACTGAGAAAAATGACTATTCTCCTGCTCTCACTCTCTCTATGTTATTAGTAAATATTTATACTATACAAACACCCAAAGGCCTCAAATAAGAGTAGACTTCCATCTTGAGGCTTGTGCAGGCCTAACAGAGGGATGAATCCCCCTCTGCTCTGAAGAGCTTGTTCGTTATTTACTTTTCCTTTCAGCTACAGTGCCATAAGCTGCCTCATGCCAACAGCTGACTGATTTCATGTTATTGGCCATTAGATGAGGCCCTCGATCCCCCCATAGGAAGACACAAAAGGTGTTGTGTTCAGTGGTGTTAGTTCAACTGAGGCAGCTCAGAATCAGTGAAAACTCTTTTTGAATTGTGCCCACACCAGCAGTCCCACCTTCAGCTTTGCCTACCCAGGTTCTAATATAAGCCATTTATCTTGAGTTAATAACATAAAACTGCTTTGTCCTCCCTTGTAGTGTAGAAGGTGTTAGACTGATGTGGATGATTTGGTACTGCATCACACTGAAATTCAAGCCTAAAACCACACCTTCTCACAGCATGGCATTTGCAAATGAATAGATTGGGAGTTTCCCCCACCCTGCCTGCTCTTTAAGGCCAAAATGAGTGCCTCATCTGCAGAAGTGGGGCTATATCTGAGGTTGGAAAGACCTTACAGAAAGCCATTTGCTCTCTGGCACATGCTCTACCAGCTGAACTCAAGCCCACCGAGTGGACAATCTGAGATCTGCCTTCCTCCACACAGTTTTAAAGGATGTATTCTGACATCTTAGTTGTGGGGCCTCATCAGATCATAACCTGAGCCTCCTGCAGCCATTCCTGAAGGGGAGAAGTATGACCCTAGTGTAGAACAAAAGTAGCTTCCAAACTGCCACAGGACCTTTTTTCATCTAAAGAGTTTGCCTCCAGCCTCCTTCACTTGGTGGTTTCTGATGAGATGAAAACAACCCAGTGACACCCCGGATGAATCTCCCCTTGCTGAGGATGCTCCCCATTTGTGCATTCCTCAACACATCTGGCAAAGGGAAAACAAAATTAACGTAATTAATTGAAGTAGGGCCTGGGCTGGGCTTCTTCACTTTTTTCAACAAGGACCCAATCAGAGCTGTGTACCTGAGGGACCTGAGCTTATAAGGGCTGTGGGAGGAGCAGGAGGGAGGTGGAAGTTGGTTTTGAAGTTTTACTTCTGTCTGGCCATGCTATGACTGGTGTCTGAGAATTATATATCATTGTTATAGCTAAATTCCTTTTTCCCTGGGGAAGCTGCAGAAGAGGTAGGGGAGTGGTATGTGATGGATCTGGGAGCCATGCAAGGGAAAGGGCTGACTTAGAGCACAATAAAGCTGGGTCTTCCTGGGGTTCTGAGCTTGGCCCTGTAATAGTTGGCTCTGTTGTGAGGCTCTGCTGCTCCTCTCTCATCTCTTTGCAACTTTCCTGCTGCACATGCCTTTTACCTCACGAGTCCTCCTCTAGATGACTCCATGTGTTCTCCCTGCCTTGTGAGATAGGAAAGCTGCTGTGGCCACTGTGGGAAGCCAGGAAGCTGTGGCTGAAGCAGAACTATTCTGAAATAAGTGCTTAGGAATGCTGTGACCTCTTGCCTCACTGAAGCACACTTTGGTTTCTTTTTTTCAGAGAGCACGTACAAAGAGCTGTTTGTACATAGCTTTAATCTGTTTGCACACATACACAGATTCAACCAGGGCAGGTGGAAAGGAGAAGGGATCACTGCTCTGCCCATTTTAGGTGTTTGAGACTCTAGACAGCTGTGACAAACTGCAGTCTTTTTGCTACCTTAAAAAACCATAATGGACCGCTTTGGTAATTTTAGCTGTAAATGCACTTCTGCTGTATCATAGGACAGTGCTTGAGTATGAGAAAAGAGAGAGAAATACTAAAAGCACAGAAATAATGTGGTGACAGGCCAGAGAAAAGCTTATAACACACCCACAGAGTGTTTCCTGTGGAAACAATATTCTCCTGGTTTTGTCCAAGATGCTCTTGCTTGCCTGGTTTAAGAAGTAATTTCTCAGAGCTGTATTTTAGATGTTCAGCTCTTGTAAACTCTTCACAGTTTAATACATTGCAGCTTTTCTGCCGGCCAAGTTTGAGTCACTGGTTTAAAATTGCGCCCATCACCACAGTCATCAATTTCACTGTTAACTTCCCATCTCCTCTCATCCCAGGCTCTACCTAATGATCATAACCTGTGATCCCAGTTTGTGCAGCGTCGATGACTAAAGAAGCTTGTTGATCTCAGTCTTCCCCTTTATTTGGACAAAGCAGATAAATAAGGTAAGTGGTATGTGTATAAAAGTGAATTTAGGTGAAGTCTCATGAAATCTGTGTGGGCATTGCCTGGAAAGAAAGATGAAAACTATGATGAAAAGTGTGGAGCATGGACCTGAGGGAGGGATGGCACTTGGGGAGGGTGTCTGCTGGTGTGCTACTACTGCTGTATAATGGGAACAGAAGCTTTGAGGCTCCTTGCAGACTGCAGTGGTTGCTGGATGTAGCTGGGAAGGAATTGTCTCTTGGATGATGTTACTAGGGTCACTAGGATGTAGCATGCAGTATAGCTCACGGGGTAGGACCTCCTAAGGAGGTCTCACCCGCTGAATCCTTGTCCTGAATGGGCCTTACAGGGTTGATGGCGCTCAATCTCCTGTTGCAATCACAACACAGCAGTAGTGGACATTTCACTGCTAGTGGCATACCATGGGGTGCAGTGCAGGCCCTGTGGGGTGCAAAAGCTTGAGTGAGGGATGCAATGCTTTCTTCCAGTCTCAAAGTCTGTGAAATGGAAATTGAAGGAAAACTTGATTCAAACAAGAAGTTGAGTTGTGGCTGTGTTAGGCTTTACATGGTTGCTTGATGATCGGTAGATATTGGTGGGCTGTGAGTCAGGCTGTGTGCTGGAGAAAGGTTTTGGGAAGGGCTTTATTAGCACCAACACAGTAGAAGGCCCTGCTGGTAGCTAAATGCTGTGGTGTGAGGAGGAGCCTGAAAGGCCAAAACTGAGCTTTGGAAAGCTTTGGTGTTTGTGTAAAGCCAAGTAGGGGTGCACTGAATGGAGCTGGGGAACAAAGAAGACCTTAGGTTGTTTAAGTCTTTTAACAGAAATCTCAAAGAGCAACAGCTATCACCAGAAACATTTCACACTGAGTCAATAAAACTGATCCAGTTTTTGTTCAAAGAAACCCTTTAAAACTAACAATTCAAATCCTTTAAGGGAGCCAATACACAGGCTTGTCTTTCCATAGGGCTTACTGGCATTTTGCTCCAGTTACTTTCCATGCCTTGTTGAAAGGGATGCTGCTTTTCAGGCACATATTTCTGGTATACATCTTCCTAAAAGCGTTTGGATCTGTATGTAATCTGAATGGTGGTGGCTAAAATAGTCCATATGGCTGCACATCCACAGAATGTGGGGATGGATATCTTAGGAGGTCATCTTGTCTCTCACTCTGGGACACTCATTCTCCTCCAAAGGCTGAGCAACTTGCTCAGGTACAGATGTAACTGAGCATTACATCTGTCCCTGCTGGGCTTGCCATGCACTGCTGGTTGGGATAGCAGGAAAGGACAGAGCTGCAAAGTCTTGGGAGAGGGAGTATATTTCTTCTCCCACATCTATCCACCTACAGATATAGATGCCTACACACATCTCTACCTTCCTCCCACCTCCCTTTCTTTCCAAGCCATGAGATTTGGACATAATGTTTTTATAGTGCCTCAGAAATCAATCTGTTCAGTAACTTGACTGAGAATAAGTAATGCAGCTACATACTTCTGAACAGTTATATGTGCAAGATCTGTTTGTACGATATCCTACAGTCTTCCTAACATCTGGTTCTAGCCAGTTGCTATCAGCCCTGTGGTTTTATAAGCCCTAAATTAATTCAGTTTTTAATGCAGGGGAAAAAAAATGCAGCCCCAAAAGCATAACATTTACAGGCATTTTTTGTGGGAGTGGAGACAGGAGGCCAAGTTCTGCTCTCAGACAGAGTCCAGCCTTTGCATTTTTGGGTGGGCCTCTGAAACCATATTTTTTCCTTAAGTGGCCTCCTTTTCAGCCAAACTAAACTGATTCCTGTCAACTATTATCACTCCAGTGTTGAATGGGTTTGGCATAGAAACCTGCAGGAGGGACGACAAGATGGCTTTTTGGGATGCTTTTCAAATACTAACTGAACTGTTGTATATGCAGTGTTCATGTGTCCCTTGGCTTTTAGGAAGGAGGAGAGAGCGATAGGGTGGTTTCATGTATCTGGTGGCTTAGCCTGCCTGTTTTCTCACCTGGTGTCCATCAAGTGCTGTGCTCAGTGGAGCTAAGCAGAGATAACTTGCTTACCCATTAGGCTGCAGCATAGCAGGGTCCCTCCCTGAGAAGCTTTTTCAGTGCAGCTCTGAACATGCAAGAGAGAAACTCTATGCTCCAAAGCCACCTGCTCAGGATCAGCAGAGACTACTAAGGGTGGATTTTTATTGAGCACATATGAGACAGGAGATGATCCAAAAGCATGAGGCTCATTCAAATCTCTCCCTAAGAAAACCAACCATCTAGAAAACCACTACCACTGAGGCAGTTGCTAACACAGCTGGCAAACCCCTCAATAACAAGATACATTTCTGGGGAAACCCAAACCCTTGTTATCCACATGCGGTTTACAAGAGGGTTGACCAGCTGCTGACTTGCTGTTGTAGCCAAATTACCTGCTTACTATCATGCTATCCTTTGTATTCTCATCCCAGTTTGGTGTTCAACCTCTTCTCCCGTGCTAAGACTCTAAGGTGATAGTGACACGCTGAGGGATGAGACCTGTCCTTAAATATTTTGAATTATAACTGTCCTGAATAATTTGCATCAGATCACCAAGGCCACTGAAAACTTCAGCAATGCTAGCACAGATACCACATAGCAGTGGTCCTGTTTGGTCTTCAACGGAACAGAAGTGCATTCACAGGAGAAAGAGAGGCAGCAAACCAGATACTGCTTATAGTTTGAGTCACTGAAGGGTTGTAGTTCACATATGGATGAAATTTGGCTCTGGAATAACATAATGTAGTTATAAGTGGAATAAATCTGGTCCACCACTTCTTTTCCTGCCTGTTATGTTTTAAAAGACAAACTATCCTTGCGTTACATATGCACATAAAACATGGGTAGTTGAAATGGGTAACTGTGTAAGGCTCTGAGTAGGACTTGATGGGTTCTTTTGGCCAAGCCTCACTTTCTGGAAAGGATCAGAGTGAACAGACACATCTCCTTATAGAGATCCTGCTAAACTGTGACTGGTAATGGTGTGGCAGGAATTCAGATCCTGCAGAACTGCATATACGTTTCCACAGTTATTTTTCTGTTGTTACCAAACACTCAGAGAAAGGCTATGCTGTGGTCATATAGACAGGAAAATGACATCATGCTTAAAACCACTAATCCAAAAGCTTTGGAATCTGAAAGACAAACTGTATTCTAATTAGAACCAAAAAAAAAAACCAAACCCCAATGACATTTGAAATGGAGAAATTTCTTGGATTATTATTATTTTAAAATCTTCCCCTGGCTTCCCTTCCAGCCAGAGCTGTGACAAGTGCATTGGAGCTGATAATAAACACACACCTCTGAGGTCACAGCTAGGATTTTTAATTTAAATAAATAAATAAGGATGAATTTTCCAGTCTCCAGGGAGCCAGCACTCGGGAGCATGCAGCAGAGAGTGCTCTGCAGGGTCAGTGTGGAAGATGGGGGTTTTTTGCTGTTTAGCATAGATGTTTTTTTCCATTATTTGAAAATACAAAACAGTCTAAGTCTGTACTTCTCCTCTCCAAGGTTGGTAGGTGGTAACAACAGGCTTTGGGATGGCGATACTTTGCATGGGTTATTCACTGCGTGGGAAACCCCAGAATTACTCACAGCAGGCATGCTGTTTTAGGAGGTCAGCAGATGTGACCAGCTCATCCTGCTATGGATGATGACAGCTGGCTAGAGAAATGTTGAAGAAACCATATTCCACCAGCTGCTGGGTTCTGCATGTCCCAGTGCTGCTGCACCTCTTGGAAATGAGTCAACTTTGTTTTGCGGGGAAAACAGGGTGGAGGAATCCCAACAATGTTAAAATCTACTTATCGACACACAAAAAAGAAAAAAAAAACAAACCAACAAACAAGCCTGTTTCTTAATCTGAAACAAATTTTCCCTTAAATTTCTTAGCATTTTGTGGGAGCTAACTGGAAATTGATTGAAACAAAAATTAAATATTTTAATCCCCAAAATCTGCTTTCCTTTTTTTCTTAGAAACTTCTATTGTAGAAAACTGAATTCTGGGGGGAGAAGAGGGTGTAGTTACTTAGACAAGACAGCAACACTTTGAACTCCAAATTATAAACTCTTCAGGAAATGCATCTTCCATCCTGAAGCCAGGTCACTTCATTTCCTACTTGAGTCTAAGTAATTGCTCAAACACAACATCTTCACCCCCTCCCCAATATGAGGTACCTGTAATTCCCGAAGATGCATTGCAGAAGCTGGTGTCTACAGAGACACTTGAACCAATGCTGTATGTCATCCCCACTCAAGAAATTCTGTTTGAGTAGCCCTTTGTTTTTGCATGCTCAGTTACACTGCAAGCTAGGCAAACGGGCTCCCCATCCTCTGCCTCTGCTCACTTTACCGCTGTCCACATCTGGAGTATAACATAATGAGGATAATTATAGAGGCTGTTGCAAGGAATCACCTGCTATCATGCACCTGCCAACAGGGTGGATTAACTGTCTGCTTCTTTTAGGAATGGAATAAATCCTGACATATTTTGAAAATGTACCCTCACTTGCTTCTGAGTTTCTGTTCTGCTCGGTTTCACCTCGGTCATAGCTGGTTTTCTAAAAGTGCCACTATTCATATTGAATTTGCACCTTGCAAGCACCTGCAGGCTGATTGCTTGGCATGGACTGTTCCTTATTGATTTTTTTTTTTCCTTTTTCTTTTGTGTTCTGCTTTGTTTTATAACATTTCGTGGTGTACACAGCAACTTTACGGATGCTGGGCTAGCTTACTAATTGGTTTCACAACTCTGAGTATGGATTTAGCAGGGTCTTTGCTGGTGCTTGCTTATTTCTTTTTCCCATGGAAATGAAAGCAAGAAGCAGCGTGATAATGTTATAGTACTAATCGTTACTTCCTATGACTGCCTTTCTGCAGGCCACCAAAATTATTTAGTTGCTGAGAGAGGGCAGATCACATGAGGTCCTCTAGACTGAACATTTCATGAGGCAGAGGAGGTTTCTTCCAGTGTCAGTGGAGAAAGAGCAGGAGCAAGGCTGGTCCAGTATTGGCTATTAGGTGCAGATAGCTTTGATGGCCAGTGCAGGAACTTCAGCTGTGCCACTGTGATAAAAAAGTAGATCCTTAGTTCCAGGTGAAGACTATGGGAATCTTTCAGTGGGTGTTACCATTTTGAATCAAAACGCTCAACTTATTTCTTCTGTGTTTTTGCAATATGTGAGGTGAATTTTCAGAGGTCCTTTGCTATGATGTGGGAAGGGATGGTGAGACTGTACTGAGACTGCCCAGACTTGAGGCAGACCCATGCCTGTTACATTGCCCCTCAGCAATGAGTTGAGTTCAGTCTCGTTACTTCCAGATAAACAAGCTGTCACTCCCCAGTGATTGCTGCTCCAGTTCTGACATCAGTCTTAACTGCTTTTTCTAGCCTTGTCTAAAGCAGACCTTTTAAAAAGTGAAAAACAGATTTCTGCATGTATAAATTACAATTAAGTGCTGAAAATACTTATACCTATGTATTCATTTACTACAGTTACTGTTTTGGAAACTAAACATGTCCTGACAATATTATGTCTCCAACTTTGACTTATGTAGCTGGTCGGCTTTTCTAGAGATTATATAAGAAAATAAATGCTAGGATTTTATCACTAGTTTACTTTTGCCATCTCATAATGACAGTGGTGTTTGGTTGTGGGGAACAAAAGTCAGATGAAATAAGACATCTTTGTAATAGCATATGCTGTTCTTCACGGTACTTAAGACACACACTAACAACAATAAAACAACTTTAGGTGAAGGGCCAGTGAATGAGAACACTAGGCTTCATTCTTTTTCCTTCAGAATAAATTCCCCTCTGTCTGCAAGCATCTCATTTGCTGTTTGTACAGAAAGTCCTTTGTTAGTCATTTCTCATTACAGCCATTGATAAGGCTTGTCCAAAAACATGCCAAAGTGCTTTTGTAAGTTAGATATTTTACCTCAAGAACCGACAGCTAGTAATCATACAGTGGGTCTCTCTTAAAATTTTTCACTGTTGCCTTTTTATTTAGATAACGTTACCGTGATACTTACAGCAAGTGAATAGTATGAATACTTCAGTATGGTGTTTGATCAGAAAAGCAACTAAGCAACTAAGAATGTTTTAGGAAGAAAACTTCACTTTAATTAACATGATTTCAAATATTACTACTTGTACAATATAAATGTCTTGTCTTGTAAAGATACTTGTTTTCAATGAAAACAGTATTGAAGACTGGAGCAAGTTTTTTCTGTGTTCCTAAGGCACAGTCACAGCAGAAAACATAATGAAAGAATAGATTTTCTCACATTTATATAACTTTAAGAAATATGTATGAAAATATTAATTGTTCACTTACATATTTGTCTATCTATGCAAAGTAACTTCTCTAAGTCTGATCTTTCTTGAAAACCTTTGCACATTTGTTTGCAATTTGCAATTCCGGTACTTTCCAGTATTGTCTATCCATTGCCAGTCTAAAACAAGCAGTGATATGGAAAAATGATTGTTGGGAATGGTTGTTAGCTATTTCTCATAACACTAAACAGTACCAAATGAAATGATTGTGCAACAGGCTGTAAACAAACAGAATCTACTTTTTCGCACAATGCATAATTGGATTGTGGAACTAGTTGCCACAGGATGTTTTAGATATCTGAAGTTCAAGAAGCTCAAGAAGCAACCAAGCAAGTGAATGGAAGCAAAGGTCTCTAAAGGGCTATTAAATGAGATGACGCAGATGTAGGCTACAGCTCAGGAAGTCCTTAAACCACAAATTGCTTGAAATGGAGAAGATACGGAGAATTTCAAACTTGTATCATTTCTTATATGCTTTCTCCTAAATACCCATTACTAGCCATTTCCAAAGACAGGATACTGTATTGGACAGGCCTTTGATATGACCTAGTCCAAGCTTTCTCGTGTATGTCTGTTCCCCTTGGGGAGCAAAAGAAGGCACATCCTCAAGCACATGGAAAGGAGTAGGGGGTTTCATTAAGGTTAGACATAAAGTTATTTTTTTTCAGATTGACTAGTAAAAAAAAGGAAATAAAAAAAAAATCTCCTTTTATCATATAAGAAATCTGTGAATCTGTGAGTCTCCAACTGCCAAGTACCTTGGGCTCTGCTACCTCCTGTAAGTTCACTCCTTTGGGGAGAGAAAACTGGAGGATGTTGTATATGAGGTTGGAAAATGTCTACCTTCTTGATAAAAGCCTTCAACAGTAGTGTGTGTGTGAACCACAAGTGGAAAAATATGGTGTGCTGTGCTAAAAGCAGGTGACAGCAGTCATTATCTCTGCTCCGGTGGACATGTTGTGACATGGAGTCCTTCAGGTCCCAGCTAAAGTCAGGTCCCAACTAAAGTCAGGTTCCATTTACCACATAGCATATCTGTCTCCCAAGGGTTTCCTTATTACCAAAGCTAACCATAGGCTGAAAAAAGAGATAAGGAAATCTGTGGTTCTTTTCCTACTTCAGAAATTTTAGTCTGGGACTCAGAGAAATAAAGTTACTTTCAGGAGTATTGGATTCTACTCTTTTTTTTTGGGGGGTGGGGGGGTTAGGGAACATGAGACGTTTTCTTTGGCAGTGGGCATTTTACAAAATCCCAGTTTGTGATGCAGAACAATAAAGATGGTATTTGTTTTTATTTATTTTTACATAAGACCACGTATCTCACTTGAAGAACCAAGACGGGTGCATCAGACTTCCATCCATTCTATCTTACACTGACCTTAAAGAGACAGGTTGTGGGAAGCAAAAGACTTTCTCTCCTGAAAATAAATGTTAAGCTTTCCTCACTGGATACAAAGCAAAACAGTTATATTTTAGCCTCTAGTTGCCAAGGACACCTATGAGCATTTTCCTACCACAGACATTTTGTAGGCAATGTGGAAAACACGTCAAATGCCAAAAGCATTAAGAGAAGGAGCCAATCATGAATAATTCATTTGGAATTCACTATAATGACATTAGCCATAATGAAACCTAAGCTGGTATTAACATGTGGGTAATAGGTACAGTACTTCCTGAAGAATCACTCTTTATTAGGAGAGTGTATTAAGGAGAGCTTGGAAAAGGGATACCATTTCTACCATCATGGTCTCCTCATCTAGGGATAGTGGTGTATGATTGTCTCCAGGATAATTACAAGCTATGTTGGCTATGGTCAGTTATGATGTCTTCAGCCTCTTAGTTTAAAAAAGAAATTGCTTACAAAATGACTACATGGCAACTGCTTTGAGCAGCAGTATGTATGCCAGAGAAGTGCTAGCTCAAAAGAATAAGTGATCTGATCAAATTGCTGTTCCTTTCTTGCTGTTCTTCCAACAAGCTTCCTTGCAAATGAGGTGTTTTTGTGTTTGCTTCACAGCTGCTGGGAGAACAAAAGAGCTGCTTGTTGCATGAAAAGAGAGTTGATGTTTTGGGCTGGCTTTTGTCCTGACTGGTCTGAAGGAGGGTAGAGCTTGGGGTCCCCAAAAGGAGGTGAGATACAGCTCTGGCATACTGGGTGCTCACATGCAGTAGTTCACACTGTGAGTAATTCACCACAGGAAAAACCTGTACTGTATAACTGTATAATGAGGTGATCCAGAATCAGTCAAGTCTTTAAGGATGTGCTTATGCTCTGTTGAAAGCCTGTGATGATCAGGTTTGGGTTTTTCCTTAGACTTTGAAATGACTGAGCAGTAGGTGTGTCTTTGGAGTTGAGTGCTCTTCAACTGGGACTGTGTAAGTAGTAATCAAAGGCAGAGTCGACAAAAGCAGAGTCAAAGTAAATGGTTCACAGGCTGCTCTAGTTGAGATATGTATGCATGAAGTTATCAGAGTCAATCCACAGACAAGATGTGAATGATTCAGCAAAAGGCATGAGGAATAAACCATTCATGTTAAATAATTTGCTTTGCTTTAGCCAAGACTGGTCTAAATCTCAGCTTTGTCCAGTCATGTTAGACCAGTGTGAACTCTTAGTTCACTGAGGGGGCAGGCTTACAGTACAGACAAACAGTCATCATCCCTTCCATTGCTGTAATCTTTATGCAATGACCGCAGAGCCCTTGCTAGAGATGCCCTGAACTGAGAAAGCAATCTGCTCAGCTAATGAGCATCCTGTAAAGTATAATTATGAGACCTTTGCCTCATGAGGTAGAACTAATTAACCAAAACACTAAAATCACAGTAAAAGTTAGCAATAGTTATTTAATACAATCAATCCCTGCAAGGTGTGCTGTTACATTATCACACATGTAATTGTCAGTGCACCGATGCACACAGCTCAGTGGGCAAGGCTAGGAGGATGTCAGCATGATATGTTGCTGTCTTCCCTGCTGCATATTATTTTTGCTTACTGTACACCAATAAATGCAGCTCTCTTCAGTGTAAGAACTTGCAAAATAAAGGATGGAGGAAAGAAAAGTATTGTTCCTCTTTCCTTTATTTTCTGACACCAGAAGTATAGGTCTGAAAAAAACAAAGGGCTTGACATTTACCATTCATAAATTCTGAAGAAACAGAGATCCAGCCTCTGAAGCTGTGGGAGAGAAAGAATACAAAGTTCATCACCTGCTGACACTTGTCTTGAAAAGAGAGTGTCAGAGACAAATCCAGCCGGTTAGGACTGAGTGCCCAAGAGAAGTGTCAGGTTCCAGATTTTTTGCAGCATGAATAAGATAGGTCATCTATTGTGAGCCCGCATAGATGCCAGGACCTGCACGTGTCTGGAGACTAAAAGGAAAAAGGCTTTTTATCCTCATTGAAGATTATGACTCAACTGGGCTTGGTAAGGAACCTGCAGTCATCACAAGACTGCCCCTCAACCCACCCTGTTCCACAAATACCCAGGGGCCATCAGCATGAAAATCAAACAAGTCTGGTTTGATGTTTGCGTTCTTTTCTTTTTAAGAGGATCCCAGGTTATGCTGTGTGTCAGGATACTGCTCTCCCTGCAAATGATAGAGAAGAAAGAGCTCTCCAAGATCATTCAGAACACCTCAGTAAGATCCTGCTCTAAAAATTGCTCACAGAGGAGTTTATCCCTATTTGTTAATCATAGTGGCATCCTACAGAGATAAGTCTCTTCGAGGTAATTTATATGCTTTAGGTCTCTGACTTCTTATCAACCTTCTGTTCACATCAGGAAACTGAACTTGTTTGGAGGTAACAGACAGGTCCTGGGTGGATTTCCCACTTCTGATGAGACTGTGTGTGCAAGGGACACCCTGACTTCATGCTCAAGGGCCCGCTGTACCAGTGCTCAGGGTGGCCAGTGACTGCTGCCTTCTATGTGTCTACAGTAACACAGAATTTTCCAAGGAGAGCAGAAGAAAATATGTGTATCTTTTGATCCCAAGCACTGACCTATGAGTTACATGAAGCAAACACAGGTGCTTCAGGGAATTCTAGTTCATGTTATTATGAAGTACTGTTTTACCTCTGTTTTACCTTCCTCACCTTCTCTGTTAATGATACAACCTATCCCCTGGGGGATTTAAACTTATCAATGTCAGTAAATCCAGGTAATTCTGATGTTAGTTTTAAACTTTACATTGTCAGTTATGGTATAATCTTTTACTAGATGGTTGTATGATATGGGCAGGGTGTCCTTTGGAAGATGTAGAACCTGGGCCGGGTTTGTGATGGAGTAAGAGCAAATGAGGATTTGAACGTCCTTTCTTTTGAATGCAAAAATCTTCTTTCCATTCCCATAGGAACCTGCTAGAACTTTCTGTCTGTTACATTCATCTTGCTTCGCTCAGATTGGACTAAAATGCTTGAGATGATTACTTAGTAGTTGAGACCTACTACTGATTACAAAAATCACATGTGCTGTAAACAACTTTAATTCCATAACTTTAAGCGAAATAATTAGTGGTTTAACTCACTGAGTTTCACAACTTTTTAAAATAGGAATGACTTTCCCAATTTTACAGATGTTAATTTGTGGTGTACAGATTGTGATTTACTGATGGTGAGACAGTGTATGTGTAGTAAAGCCAGAAAATGGTTCCAAAACTGACGAGGACATGAACAAGCTGTCTCAACAGAGAAATCTTTGTACCAAAACCAGAGCTCAGCCAAGCATTATTTTGGTGTGGGTAAGGAATTGTTTTATTACATTTGTCATTTTATGAGGAAAACTAAGAAAAAGCAATCAAGAACATTATTTTAAAGACAAATTTGCGTTTTGACTTTTGAGAATGCTTATGTTAGTATTTTCCCATTTATCCCAGTGACTGTGTTAGAATGAATTTTACTTTGAAAGCTGGAATCTTGTTTCCTTTTTTCATACCCATAATTTCCAGAGACTACATTATTTATATTTGTTTCTTGTGCTGAACTGCTCTATGATTTCTTCTCTGCTTCAGGAGCTACCGTATGTCTCCGTATGATAGATGTTAAGAAAAGATGTTTTTGTAGTGTTCTGTTGAAGTTGAATACGATGTCTGAAGACAGTGTGATGTACATTTAAGACTGGATAATGGTGAATACATTTATGCTTGTGAAAACAGCAGTACAAGCTGGTGTTCTGTGTAGAACACTTCCTTTACATTGGTAGTACTTGGTTTGTCTCCTGCTCCATTCTTATGCCATGCTAAGCTTCTGGTCTTTTTGGTCCTGGAGATCTGAATTTTGTGATAAGCCAATACTTATGGGTTGGCTTTTGATAGATTTACAAGATGCTTCAGATTTGGACTTCCACGTGTCCTGAGAAACTGCATTAGGTGGCCCAATGTTTTGTTTTCGTTCCCAACTTTCAAGACACTGTATTGTCCAATATATTAGGCAGGTAAAAAGTTTGCTAAGAAAGAATGTGGCAAATCCATGAAGCAATGTCTAGGTCAGCGTGGGAAGAAAAATTTGGGAGACTCGCTCCAGAAGTGCAGACATTTCTGTCTGTGGAGTGTTACTGTTATTTTTCTAGTATATCTCTTAAAAAGTGTTTTGTCTTTTTTACATGAAGCTGTATATATTGTAGTTGATGCCCTGTAGGATATTGTTTTGGGTACAGTGCTATATGCTAAGGAGCTCTGCCTTGTAGCATGCTCTACAAGAGTGTATATATCACTTTATGCATTTACTTTGAACATCTTCTTTTTATTTATTCATATTTTTTGGAAAATGACGTTTTCCTGCCAGCTAAGAACTGTTGGATTCTCATACTTGAATGTTGCATTCATGAGATTTGAAGAGAAGCATTAAACGCTGAAGACAGTGTGCTGAGTTCTAGTAAAACTTACAGTGCAAGTTCACACAATTTGCATGAGCATGATTAATTTTTCAGTTAATGATCCTGTTTGTTATGCTTACAAATTACACATGTGTTTTGTATGCAGCACACAAGCAAACAAAATATACATATGGCAGTGCTGAAAAAGCATACGTATATGCAGTATGTTTAAGGCTTTTGAATGGAATTCCTGGGAAATTTGCTTGGTAGTATCATGGGCAAATACAAAATATCTGCAGGGGCCAGCTCTAAGCTAACGTGGTTCCAGGCAACTTGTCAATTGCAAGGAAGAACAGTAAAGTTACACACTTCAGAAGGTATCTTAGGAACAGATAACCATGTGGCAAAGCTGCATTCGTTTGGAATATTACCAGAAACAGAGAAAAGTGCACAAGCATAATCAAATATTTGCTCTGCTGTGTATTGTATGCCTAATGGACCACACAAGATTTTACCAGAAAATCCTATTTCACAAATGTTTTAAATCCACAAATGCCTGGTGATGACATAGCCATAAAATACAGCTTTTAAAAATCCTCTATCAAGGGGATAGGTTCTCTGATGCATTATATCAGCAGCATTGATTTAAACAATGAAGAATTGATTATAAAATTGGATTCCAAATTGAGCTCTATGAGTAAATCCAGATCTGCCCTCAATCCTCAGTTTGAGCTGAAAGATCTGGACTGTGTTTGGTTTGGGAAACAACCTCTGGTTATTTGGTGAGGTCCTGCTGCCACTGTTAGAGATGTCGTTTACATAAAATTAAATGAAAATGAATCCAGGCAGGGTTTAAGAGAAATCGAGTTTGGCTGCATGGAATGTACAGGATATAGGTATCCTTCCAGCACCGCCTTTTGTAACACACGTGTTTCTAACACCTTGATGTGTGTTTAATGGTTAAATTTAGGAAAATACTTTTCTGTATCAGTGGAGAATGACAGCTCTCAAAACTTTACATTTCCACTGTTGCAGCTACCTTCCTTCTCAGTGCTAGCTCTGACAGACCACAGAAAGGGAAGACATGGAAAGGTCAGGGATGAAAAGACAAAACTACAATGTGCCAATAGAGCACATTGCTTCCCAGAGCCATGGGCTGTCGTGCAGGTGGAGAAATTCCACGAGTTCCACCAATACCAGTGGAGCTTCCCAGCTTCCACTCCTTAAGACCACAGCATGCATGTTTATTACACAATTTCAGCTCTGGTTCTTGCACTGGTTCTGTAAAAGCTCCTCTCAAAGGTAAAGTCATCAGTGTGATCTCCTCCCGTAACCTGTCACCTTTAGATGTAGAGTGCATTGTCTGTGACAGCTGGCTGCATCAAAACTGCTTGTGTGACATTTTGCTGCGTGAATCAAGTCTTTTAACAGTTGGTATGTGGTATTTGGTTGCAGTTATGTTTGTTGCACAAATTTTAGTTTGCTACATTCAAAATGCTTCCCCTCCTTTCTTTGGGTTCGTGTATTCCCAACTCCTCTGTGCATGCTCTTATTCAAGAGAAAAGGTAGAAAGTCTTTTAACTAATATGGTTTGTTGGCATGACCATGACCCCATGCTTTGGGTGGGAAACTCTTGTTTTGTAACACCAATAAAGCAAAAGCTGCCATTCTTGGTATCCCAGGCAAGACCAGATGCTGCAAAAACTGACTTACCCCCTTAGAAAGGGTAGCCTTACTCCTGTTGGGAGCTGTAGGAGAGAGTCTAGTCCTGCCAGCCCCTCCTTTCATGCATCTCTAACAGGTAAGAGTGACCTTGGCAACCCAGATGAAAATCTGGTAATCAGAAAGGTTTTATTCATCTTTGCTGGGCTCTGGATCAGTTTGGCATGAAGAGCCCCAGGGACCTGCTCTGGTGTGGTATAACCAGTCCCATGGTAGCTTGGGGAAATCTACCCTTCTCCCTGAGAAGCAGACAAACACAGTGGACCTTTTGGACTTCTGCTCATCTCCAGGTGTGTGTTGCCAGTGCTTTGCCATGCATAGTGCTTTGGTCGCAATACAAGACTCTGCCAGTGTTGAAAGACAGGAACTCATTCCTGACCCCATGAGTCAACCTCCTATGTCATGGAGCATGTGGTTTTATCACCCTTGCTATTATTTTACCTTTCAGCTGAGTAGTTACAGGTACCATTAATCTATAAAATAGATGTAGGCAGACAGGAGGACGTCATGTAAAGTCTGCAGAGACACGAAACCAACAGACACAAAAAAAAGAAAAAAGAAAAGCCAGCTTGGAAACATGACCCCCACTTTTTAGACTCGTGTGCTCCAGGAAAATGATTTATTGTTGGCATGTACCCATGTCACACTGATACTCAGGACAAACTAAAAGTCACAGTAGTCACTCAGGCCCTTGCTTCTGTCATTGTATTTTCAGATATTTCAAGGAATGAGGTAATGACTTTAAGATCAAGGTCATTTTCAGCTGCATCAATTATTTCACTTTCTCCTGGCAAAAGCATCTGCATACCTCTGCACAATGCTAACTACCAGGCGAACGTTTCCCTGGAAAACCTGTTCTCTGCCATACAGAGTGCCTGGTTCATACATTAAATTAGTTTAATCATTTAAGCTTTTACTATGTAACTTAGAACTGGCATGCAGGAACACTGCATGTTACCAATTTAATGTATTTAAAACAAATTTAAGTTAGTTCCAATGTACTTAGTCACAGCTATACAAAAGAGAGACCCCATATTTCAAATAACAAGGCTTCAGCAGAGAGATGACGTTAGTGGTGGGTAATAAGCTGAACTATCTATCAAGATATCAAGTATGAAACAGATGGTGGAAAAAAATGGACCAGGTACATTTACAAGCCTTTTAACATGATCACCCATTTAATACACCGCAAGGTCACAACTTGATGTCTTAGACATGCAGTCTCCTCTTCAGCTAGAAATGAAAGCAGGGTTTAAAAAAACAGGAGTGTTACAGAAGACTTTGTGGGGTTTACCCAGTGTTTCTGGGAAGGGAAAATGGCCCATCATCAAACCTTACAGATCTTTGCTTGCCAGCATCAGGTCTTGAATACATGATTTGTAGACCTGCATCCATTGATTCCTCCAGTGGTTCAGTACATTAGGAGTGATTTGCTGTAACGATTCAGCTCTGAAAAATTTATTCCCTTCCTTTAGGACAATAATTTTGTGGGTTGGGAATGTTCTTGGTTGTACCTTGTTTTTTTATATTCATAAAGATCTGGGGTTAATCAGTCAAATATTCCTATCTCCTATGTGTTCAACCACTGTAACTCAGTCATGTAAATGAGTGCTTACCAGCTGGCCATGAAGGCCATCCCTCTCCTTAATTTGTGGGGGTCTCTTTTACACCCCATTCTTGAATTCTGACACAATATAACCTGGCTATGCACATACTTTTACACAGCATAGTTTAGAATGTTAAAGAGCCTCTAGTAAAAGTTACACTTTTAGTTAAAGCCTTCATTCTGGTAGCTGGGGAATTGATGTCAGATGGAAAATGATTTCCCAATGGCTTGGGCTTCTAGCAAAAGTCTTCAACTTTTATGTAGATAGTCTTTGAAGTTAGAAATTGTTGTTAGACTATCAAATATTGTTTGAGGTGTCACTCATTTTTTTTCTCTTCCCATTATGGGAATGGGATCTTAGCAAAGAATTATTGTGGTAGAAAATGAATATATGACTGACACTGGAAAAAAAGGTGTTTACGGGGCATATACAAGGGGAATTGTTGTGGAATCTGAACCTGTCAATATATCTCAGTTAATTCTCCAAGTGTCTGGTTTCTCACTCAAAGAAGGCAGGGTTAAACCTCCAAAGGCACAATAATTGAATATGTCATCCATGGTGTGGAATATTTTCTGAAATATCTTTCTGCTGGTGTAATTTCATGTTGCTGATTTATCTGAGTCACACCCGTTTGAAACAGGGGGTGTGACTGCCTTTTGGGTTGTAGTTGGCTCCATCTCCCTAGAAAAATACACTTCCTTTCCCTGTTTTCTGGCCAGCTGTGCTGTACACGATCTCTGGCCTCCCACCTCCTGTTTTCTGGCCCTGCGCAACTCTTCCACCACCGTTTTTTGTCTGAAGAAGAACTGAGCATGGCTTGGGCCGATAGGTGGCACACAGGGAGCTTTTAAGTAGGCTGAAAAAAAAGGATACAAAGAGAAAATGAAAATAATAATACTCCAAATACCACGGAAAAGTTTCCAGTTCTGGGTTAGTTGGGTTTTTTCCCCATCCTCTGGCTTTGTATTTTTTCCTTTGCTTTTGAAATTCCAATTGGGTCTTGCTATCCAAATGAGTCATTAACACTATACTGCGTGTCCAAAAGTGAATACGATCCTTCTGTGCAAATATCTACATGACACAGTGCCTTAAGTACTTCTGTCACGTGCATTGCTTTAGCATCTCAGGCCAGATACCAAAATTCCACTCTGCTAGCTAAACCCTCCTGTCCTAAAGAGCTCACCAGTGAAGTATGAAATGAGAAATCAGATTGTACAGGCAAGCAGAAGAGTACAAGTTAAAAATGGAATAGTGGTAATCAGCATGATAGACCTTAAGAATATTTGAGTTAAACAACAACAACAACAAAATCAAAACTGAGTTTTAGGAGCTTATAAGTTACCCTATTGCAGCAAACATCTGAAGATTTACAGGCTCTAGGGAACATTCAGTTGCGCTGAAATCCTTCAAAGAATGATGGTTTGGATTTTTACCAGTGTTTCAAACTATCTTCAACATCTTAATCCTTCCTAAATAGAGCTGGATCTTAAAGCAATACCTCCAGGAACAGAGGGTTTGATGACCTTCCCTTTGACTGCTGGACTGTTGGACTCTGATGGCCAGTAAAAAAAATGCACAAGCCACTCAGTCACATAATGGAGATGCTTAAATTCAGACCGACCACGTCATGACAGGAGAGATGTATAGAGGCTAGCTTAAATCTAAAAGAAAACCTGGGTCTGGGTAATATTATCCCCGTAGAACCTGAATCACAAATACTCAAGTGCAGTGCTGGAGTATTCATGCCATCCTTGGTGAGCCTCCTTGGGAGGGAGTGCAGCCAGGCTCTGTGTATTTTCACATCTCTAAAAGCACAGGAGACAGTCAATAAAAAAGGGATGGCTGTCTTGAGATTACCCCCCCCTCCTCTATGTTCTGAAGGCAACAGAACAGAGTGGATAGCGAGCAACCTGCTTGCCTTGGGTGCAGATGGCTTTAATTGTCATTCCCAGATGTTCTGCCTCTTGAAGGTCAAATTCACCTTGTATAAATCGGGCTGGAACCATCCAGAGAAAGCACAGACATTTTATTTGAAAAAATGTAATAAAAGTATGTCCTTCTTTCTTGTTATTTCCTTCCTTGTAAATTTAAAGGGAACAGATTGAGAGGGAGGCCTGGCTGGCACAGGTCATTGTTATGGGATATAGGGCTTTTGTCTGGAAGATGCGTGTTCAAATCCTGCTCTGTGGTGAAAATATTGTTATATTTTGGCTGGTGTAGCTCAGCTGTTAGTATTAGTCCAGGATTTTCACTGCTGCATTTGACAGCATCACTTTTTAAACATGGCAATACAAAAGCCATGCTCAAAAAAGAATTGTTAGATGAAGCATTAGTTATGTCAGGACATGTGTCATTAAGGCCAGACATGAAAGGAAATCAGTGACACCTTTGCCTAGTCTCTGCTTGTTTTGTAGTGGTGTAGGTCACTTTGGTCTTCAGACTGACATGTTGTGCATCTCTCACAAATGTACCAATGTCCATCCTTTACTTTGGCTGTTCATTTCTCTGCCTAGTCCTGTAGGAAGTCTGGTTCCTCAACTCACTCCATTGGGGTTGAAAACCTTTCTCTTCTGTCCAGCATAATTTATTAGTAGATAGACATACATTCACTTGGTTTTGTGTCAATAATGCACAGTGTATTTTTTAAGTGTACTGTAATTAGGTGGAAACATACTGTTATGTCAGGCATCACCAGATGGGGCTTTTACACATAGTCTGCAAGGCTCCTTTTTTTTTGGTAAGCGCATGTGCAAGCTTTGGCTCTGGGGAGGACGTACTGCAGAGCTGTTTTCAGTTATTTATGCATCTGTAGAGGCAGCTTCAGAAGCAAGACTGTTGAGTGAGCATTAAGATGTTATTTTTCTTGAGCTTGGATTAGAATCAGTTATTGAGACAGGAACAAAACTTCAGGTTTAGATATCCTCAGATGTCTCAAACAGCACCAAGCAGGGAGAGGCAGCCAGAATTACTAGAGATCTCTTAAAATCTCAAACATAACCTGTATTTTTCCAAGATGACTGTGTATTCCCATATTAGCTTACTGCAGATACAAAAGGAATGAATTTTTAGGATTTCAGCCTTATTGTTTGATGGCTTCTTTGGGCAATTTTGGAAGAAAGGAATGAAGATTATACATGTGATAAATGTGAATTTTAATGGAGAAACACCTAGAAATTCTAAAGATGATTAATTAAAGGAAAATTAAGATGCCATTAAGCAACTGTTCAGGGTAATTTCACACTGGAAAATTTACAGATTCAAACACAGCACTTTGTAAATATAAGCCATGAGATGAATAGAGAATTTTTATGTGTGACATTTATTCCCTTACTTTTCTTGTGGACTGAGATATTTTGCCTCCATGATCTCAGAAGTTTTGAAATCCAAAATACCTTTGATTCATATTCCCATACTTTATGCTGCAAGCAGAGAGGATTGGAATGAGACATTTGGTAGATAATTCAAGATAGTGAGAAAATACATCAAAGATCTGTTATGCACATCAGGTTCTCTACTGTAAGTTGTGTTCAAGGCCAGAATAGTTATTGTTTGCTGCATACAGAGATCCTAAAGTGCTGCCTGAATCCAGGGCTGGGGGAGTAACATGAAAAGCAATGAAAGTAAACACTGAAGATCTGGAGGAGACACCAATCTGCAGAAAAAGGGGGTTTATGCAATTTAATCATCATGGAGGTATCTGTGTGTAACTGAAACTGGGGCCAAGGTGAGAGTTTAGAGAGACACCTTTTAGATGTCTATCAGCTAGCACAATTGGGTTTGTTTTTCAAGTACTTGCTGCTTATTCACGTTTCACCCCTGGTCTATTTTTTGCATTGGTGAATGAATATTTGTGCAGGTTATTTGCTGAGAAGGAATGGTTTGGCTGCTATTGAAGGTTGAAGTTGTGGGTCTGTGCAGTGCAGTGGATACTTGAGTGGGGTCAGTGTAGATGAGAATTGGATTAGAGGTTTGGGAATTAAAAAAAGGAAAGATAACCAACTGCTGTCTTACTGTTCCTTTATGCGTTCATGTGGTGAACTCTAATGCTTGGGGTAGAAGCTTGCTCATGCCAGTTTGTCCTCAGGGCAGAGTGTTTACCATGAACCCTAGGTTCTTTTTATCAGCCTAGGGGTATCTCAGTCTCCATCTGGAGAGGTGTCGTTGAGTATGGTAGTGCATATGGTAGTATAGGAGTGCTGGTGACAGCCTAAATCAAGAGTCAAAGTAGTCAGTGAGTGGCCACTGCATACAGACTGCACACCATGGTTCTTGTGGTCACTAACACTTTGTAGGGGACAGCTTTATTCTTCGAGCTGTTTGCATATGCTAATGCCTTTGCTGAGCCCTAATTACTTTTATGTGTGTTTTAATAATTCACTGGAAAAGAAAATCATAGAATAGTTAGGGTTGGAAAGGACCTTAAAATCATCTAGTTCCAACCCCTCTGCCACAGGCAGGGACATCTTACGCTAAATCATATCACCCAAGGCCTTGTCCAACCTGGTCTTGAACACTGCCAGGGATGGAGCATTCACAGCCTCCCTGGGCAACCCATTCCAGTGCCTCACCACCCTAACAGGAAAGAATTTCCTCCTTATATCTAATCTAAACTTCCCCTGTTCAAGTCTGAACCCGTTATCCCTTGTCCTGTCACTACAGTCCCTAATGAAGAGTCCCTCCTGAGCATCCCTATAGGCCCCCTTCAGATACTGGAAGGCTGCTATGAGGTCTCCACGCAGCCTTCTCTTCTCCAGGCTGAACAGCCCCAACTTTCTCAGCCTAAAAATGTTTAAGCCACAGTCATGCAGGCTAGCACAGTAGTTCTGAACATCACCAGATTGGAGTTCAATTTTTTTGCATGGCTCACCTCCAGGCTCAACACTAGTCCCTAAAGTTCCCCAACATGTTGGCACAATAATGGTGAAGCCACCATGAGGATACTTTAAACAAGGAGAAAAAGCTAGGATAGAAGGAACTAATAAGTACACAACAAAACTGTTCTGCTCTGCAGTGTGTTTGAGGGGGATGAAAAAAAATAAAAAAATAAAAAAAATAAAAACCCCAAAAGAAACAGATGTATCTGCCAGAAGTTAAATACACATCTGTTAAGGATGCTCTTCTCATATTTGGGGTCAGAAAAATATGTACAAATGTAGCACCTTGCTGATTGACAGAAAATCCTCAGTTCTGGCACTGAGAATCTTGTTTTCTTGACAGCACTTTGTTTTAAGGCTAGAGGCAGAAAAATGTCTTATGCTTGTCCTTAAACTGGAAGGCCCTTTGTTCAGGATACTTATACCATTTGCAGATAATGATGTGCATTGCAGTTTCAGCTGTCTGCATATGCATTTTTATGTTTTTTTATGACAGCTCTGCGTACTGAACTAAAAGGCCATTTAGAGCTGTCAGGAAGTGACAAGCATTACCCTTTACATTTACAATTCTGTTAGCATGCATTGTCAGGTGGGCTCACCATTCCACCGACATACGATTTTCTTTGAAACCTATGTATGACTTTAATTTGATACAGCAGTCTCCAAAAAAATAGTAAAAGAAAAAAAGAACCTTATTAAGATTTCCTTTTCCATTTATCTACTTTTTTTCTTCATGTGGTTCTTTTTCCCCTCTTCTTTTCTTTTTGCTGTTTCTTTAAACAAGAAACAGGGAAAGAGACAAAAGTAGCTGTCTAGCCTGGAATACTGCAGCAAGCTCCTCCATTTCAGCCTGTGATGTTCCAGAGAAAAGAGTTGATTTTTAGTCCATTGACTTAGGAAAAAATGCTACCAGCATATGCTAAATATTGAACCAACTTATGAAAGTAGAAAGATCAGAACACCTGTAACTTACAGTCTTGACATGAGCTGCAATAAATGTATATGTTTTATTTATTTCTTTTTTAGCTAGCAATTTAACAATCCAGCTGAGCCCAGGTTCCATCCCAATGGGTCAATTTTGAATGCACGCAGAAGGAGTTGTCCCACAGGCTACTTTCTGTTGGTTCACATTGTTTTCTCATAGCTGCAGTGTACCTAACCTTCAAAGGTCCTCTTTAGCTTCCAAAAAGTCACTCTCCCCCAACTGCATTTTGACAAGGAACTGTTTTATTAACGGATTTAACAAGATTCCACCTGAGAGACTCCCTGTCTTGGAAGCACCAAACATCAGATCCAGTCTCTCTTCTGATGAGTGTGCAGTCCAAGTAGGTGCATACTCAGAGGGAAACAGAGGCACAGAGCTATAAGAAAGGTTCAGCTTTATTCTCAGCTGGAGAGAAAGTGGTTAGGGGCATCCAAGTGACAATTAAAGCAACAATCACCATGTGAACAGATTTTTGGCTGTATTTTTTTTATGGTGATGATACAGATATATTATTTAACTGCTGACAGTATGTTCAGTCTCTCACAAGCCCCGGCAGAAGATGTATCCCCAAAGAGCTTGTAGTCCAGGCAGTGGCAACTGCCTGTATCTCATCCCCTGGATTGCACAGATTGGTGTGATGGTTATTGAGGGGTGTATTTGACAGACTCATACCACTTCAGATAGAGTCATCAGTACTGTGTGGCTGGAAGGAGTGGGTAATATTAAAAACAACACAAGTATTTTTCATGCCAGGGTTTCAGTTTGCCTGTTGTATTTGTCCTGAGGGTTTTTTGGATGTTATATGCAGGCCAGCCCAAATGGCAGGGTCATTAGCTCAGCAAACCCATTTGTTATTGGTAAGTAGTGTGGAGAGATCTGTATGGATGATTTTGTAGTTCAAGAAGACATCATAAGAATTAAGGGTCAGAGTAAAGTGTACTTTGGAGTAAAATAACACATGTGGCTAAATGCTCAAGCACCTTTGACACTGAATTCCTTTCCTTTCATTGCATAAAGACAAACCCTAAACATTATTTTTAAGCAGCTGTTTTTGTGCATACTAGCTGACACATCTGAATCTATGTTTCTATACTTCCTAAGCTCTTCATCTGTCTTGAATATATGCTACTGACATGTTGCATACCCAAGCAGACAAAGACTCACTAGGGTCATCTCTGAATGTAAGCCATCCTCCATTTCTTTTGAGGACATTCACTTACAATTCCCTAAGGTATTTTTTTCATCTTGCAGTTTTTGAGGGTGCACATTTCTTAGGAAAGCTTAGATAGGTGACTTGATTCTGATTCAGCTGAAGTCAGTGACAATATCTAAACTTCAGTGGAAAAAGCACAGATCCTTCAGTCCTGAGAAGGAAGATAGCAATAAATATCCAACAGCTTAATTGAGATAGAGATTGGTGATGTAATATACTGAAAGAAATGCTCTGAAGGGGCTGACATAGTGAAAACTTATTTCACATCCTCAAAGATACAGGGTCACAATTTGAGCTTCTGCAATACCCCTGGATTTGCTGTGCAATTCCCATTGACCTGCAACGAGATGCCCACATGCTCTCTTTTGAAGGCAGGAAAAAGGTAAGGAGTCCTTTAAAATTTTTTACTCTTAGTTTGGTCCCTGCTCTCAAGAAGAGGCAAGAACTCCTCGCGCCAACCTTCCCTGCTCCTGCCTGGGCTGAGACTTGCTGCTCTTAAGAAAAAAGGAAAATTCCCATGTATTAGTTCCTTCTCCTCCTTTGTCACTATCTAACATTTTGCCCTACCTGTAATACTCTGCAGGGACTGATTACATTATTCCAACATAGACATTTTCCATTAACTGCCTTTACAAGGTTTTCTTATTCTCTTCATCGACATTCTGACTTTATATCAAATTCAGCTCCTAACAAGTAAAGAAATAGAGTTTATATGTGCACATAACTGCATATTGTAGGCAAATATTTGTCTTTAGAAGGTATCCTTGAATATGGACTAGATTCCTTCTTCGCAGGTGCCCATTCGTCAAGGCCACAAAACACTTGAAGTTTTTTTCATCTTATGTTTTCCTGTGCATTTCTTACTGCTAATTCTTATACTTTATTTATTGCTTTTCAAGAGGTACTTTGCATGGTCCTTACCAAAGTCCTGAAGTCATTAAATCTTGACTGTATTCACTACTTTTTACTTTGGAAATTCTCTATTGGACCTTGTCTACACACAGGTCTCCAAAACTAGCTCAGAAGTGTGACCTTGAGACATATTTTCAGAAATGCTCCAGTGCCATTCTTCCTGTTTGCTCGAAGCTCCAAGCTTCAGAATAAATTTTTTGTCTCAGACTTTTGTTTTTCAGAAGTAGTTTGGAGTTAAAGCATTTCCCCAATACTTTGGGGGAGATTTTAATAAGAACTTGAGGATGTGATCAACTGTATCATGCAACAAATCATGGAGGAGCACGAAAGGCACCAAGCAGCTACCTCTCTCCACATGAATGTTTGTGGGGAATGAAAGAGGAAACTGCAAGAATAGCTCTGACATGAGAAAACTCAAAACTATTATCAGGTCAAGCCAATTACACACTCCAAATGGTCCAGCTCCTCAGGAGTATTGAAGTGCTTAGGCATAATTTAGTAAATTGTCATATTTTCTTTTCATAAGTCAATTGCATGGTTTAGAGCTGAGAACACTGTAGGAGACGCATGATATTTAGATTATAGCATAGACTCCCTTCAAAGAAATGAAGGGAACAAAAATCTGGTTCACTATTAGCAAACTTCACTGCAGTCTCTCTGAAGGTATGACAGGCTCACGGTGATATCTGCAGATATTTGAACAGTTTCTGGTAGTTTGGATTGCAACAGAAAACAACTGAAAAAAAAAGCAGTATTCATTCTGCTTCTGTATGAATCTGCAGAAGACTGCAGGAGCAGGAGATCCATGTTCTCAGAGGCTTTGCAGGCTTAACAGAAGACAGAGTGGAAACCCAGGCATAGGGATATGATGTGACTTGTCCATAGCTATGCAAGCAGTCAGTAGTAAGGCTAGAAGTAGAACCTACGTCTTGAAGCTCCAAGTGCCAAACCATTACACTTTTTTTGTTGCTCTGGCTTATTTGTACCCTCCTTGGGAGAGAGACAAGTGGTGTGTATTCATGTATTATCCCCAAGATAGATGGGTTCATATAGCAGAGGTCCCAGAGCAGGTTGCATGAGAACCATCCTGGTGCTGGAAGCAGGGTAACTCCATTCAAAGTGTACCTTGGCTAAGCAGGAGAGCTTGCCCACTTAGATACAGCCCCATGCAAGCCTGGTTCTGCCACACGTGAAGCTGTGGGCTATGTCAAAAGGTACTCTGAGATACCTAAGAGTTGAAGGGCTCCACCAACACGGGGGGTCTCAATTCTACAGTGTGGACAGGCCACCAGTCACCTGAAAGCCAAAATTCCTCAGATAAGGCTCAGGAGTGACAGATGCTCCTAGAAGGCTCCACTCAGAACAAACTGAAGTCCCAGAGAGAAAACCCCAAATTGAAGAGGATTCCCCCATGCCCAGTGCTTCCCTTCTCAATTCTTCCTGCTGACACTTCAGCCTGGTGTAGTCTTAAGAGTGTGTTCTGCAAGGATGAGGACATCTTCCAAGTAGGAACGAGACTGAAACAATTAACATTTCATGCAAATTCATGAAAAGCCAGGGTTCTCTTTTATTGCTACTCACCAAAGAGTCTGGTTAAAGCTTTCTGTGACTGGGCCCTCTGTGACATCTAAAACTATTAAAGATGAGTCATAATCTTAATTACATCTCACTTTAACAGCTTGTGCAGGGAGGCACCCATAAACTGTCAAATACACATGTAAATAGTGAGGATGACACAGTTATAAAGAGGTTATATGATCTTTTCTCTTGGAGACACCAGTTAACTTGCATGAAGTGTGGGGGATTTTTTGCAGCAAATCTGAATTATTCATAGCATCTCTATGGGATCATAGAAATTGCCATGGTGGATCAGATTGCTTGTCCATCTAGTTCAGTATCCTGTCTCTCACAGTGAAGAGTACCAGACAAGGCATTTCAGAGAAGGATCCAAGAAACCTCAGGGACAGCAGCTGTGGGATGACTTGTCTATGGGGAAATTTTTTTCCTCCCTACCTTTCCCTCAGGCAGCTGGTGGGTTGGATATGCCCTGCGGCATGATGGCTTATATCACATATTCAGATTTAATCCCATTATTTTTATTTGTTATTTGGATTGCTGTAGTTTCTAGAGGAAGTCAGCTGGGTCAGGTCCCCTGATTGAAGGCACTGTACAAACACAGGGAAAATGACAGTCCTTTCATAATGCTGTTGTAGATGTTCTCATTACCTATACTGTCATCTCTACATATTCATCATTTAAACTTCCTCTAGAGTTGCTTCAGCAGTTCAGAGGAATCCATCTAGCAATTTCTGTAGGACTCCTTGAGCCCTGAAGTAGTTTGTTAGTTAACCACTCTGATTGCAGATTTCCTTACAGAAGTTTGAACAGAAGCAGCAGAGCACCAACAGTGGAAGTGCATCCATGTTTCTGTAAAGCTTATTAGTCTGAATTAAAGAAAATGAAAACACTTGACCCCAAAACTTGTGATGACATTCACTCTGTCCAGGAGTGTTTGAATTCTAAAGTTGAAGTGACATTTGCTATAATACTGCCCCATCCCAAGCTCTCCTCTGGTGATGCAGCTGGATGCATTGAGCTTTGCCCTCAACCTTTTTGTTTTGTTTCTGCAACTCCTTTTGCACAAAATGTATAGTCTTGTAAAACTACTATTTGACATTTTAACACCACCATCTAGGAAAAGATACTTCAGCTTCATTTTAGCTGCAAGCATTGTCCAAGGATTCTGCAAAAGAAGCCTAATGGGGGCTCTGAAAATCCATTAGTAAATTGTCTACAGGTAAAGATTTCTGAGAAAGCAGCAGCTACACTGCACTACCAGTTTCTTGAGAGTGCAGCATCTTTCCTAAGGGTATGTGCATCCGCTGCGGGAATAGGGCCTGAAGTGGACTTTGATCAGATTCATTTTTCTAGTTGGGTTTTAGGAATTTTTTAGATTTTTACAGTGTAGCCAAATATTTCATTGTAAAATAAGATCAAACCACAGAAGCTGGAATAAAACTGGCCAAGTAAAATCCAGCAGATGTTCCCCACTTGGGTTTTTAACTTTTCAATTAGCTGAAAAGCAAGTTTCTTAAAAACGGGGAAACAAATCATTCATGTTTGAGAAAGGTTTGGCTTTTGGTGGGTTTTGTTTTTTTTGTTTTGTTTTTTTTTTTTTTAAACCACTAAAAATTGTGGTGTTTTTTAATCACGTTCAACCCCTTGTACTATCTACTGGTATTTTGCTGGGATTTCTTTTGGAAAGGATTCATTTCTCAGGTGTTTCATCCTGCAGCTTTTGACATTACAGATTTCTTTTGGCCTCCTGTTGTCTCCATTCAAGGTTATGCAAATGTAAGAGGATGGGATTTTTAAGTTATATTACTTAAATAATATTAGTGCAGAGAACTGATGAGGTATTTCCAGCTCCTTACTTCTTGCTGTTGTTACCTGTCTTGTAAATGGGGAGAATTTTCAGCCTTTTATTCCATATCTGAATTTCAATTCAGCTATCAAAAGAAAAAAACTAATCTTCAAATCGTAAAAACCAAAACCAAGTCCCCAAATATTTCAGATACAGTCTGTACAGGGAGGGGGTAGAAAATAGTGATGGACACTTGAAGTCTGAGAGACATGAATTCCTACAATAGCTGTAAAATTCCCTTTCAGAGGAAAAAGGGGAAATTAAAAAGTCATTTCTTCGAGCCCAGTGGAGCTTTTTCCCACATGAAATTTCAGCAGATTCTGAGCATCAAGCGCACAGACAGCAAATGATTATTTTATAGGTTTACTCATTAAATGACATGTATTTCCACAGCTTGTCAGAGCAATTAGAGTAACAGATAAGATGGCTGAAGACCCCTTGACGTTAAAACAAAAGGTTCGCATGATGCTTAGAGCAACTTTGAAGTGTCTCCTGGGGGACTCTCTTCAGGAGTGCATGTGGATGCTCAGAATTGTGGCTGTGGGGCACAGCTTCCTGGGGATAATATGGTCATGGGAACATGCACTTCTGCTCAGTTACTACACTTCAGGTCAACCTGAACTTAGGCAGAATAATGGCTTAACCTGGCACAAAGTGATTGTGTCCAAACTGACTTACACGTCACAGGAGCTGGGGCAGCATGGTAAAGAAAAAATTTGCATTGCCTGATGGGTCTGCTACGCTCCATTTGGGGACAAATATAGGAAACCCTTTATTTGCTTTAGAAGACTTGCTCTCTGTTTACGTTTGTATTTAATTTTTGCCTGCTCATTTTCAGGCACGGTTCTATTTATAGCCACATCTTTTGGGAAGCAGAAAATTGCTTTACTTGGACCTTTCAATCACGATTTTTTCCATATGGGTTGATCTTTGCTGTTTTCCAAGTGCAGGTAACTCCTCCTGCAACAGCCAAAACTTCTCTCCAATAGCATTTTGTTGTAAGGAGAGATCTGAAGGTCTGCTATATACAGTGGCCAAGCACAGGCTGCAGTAGTCTCTCTTCTTGTCCTCTGGAAAAACTGATTGGCACACTAAATCTATTATATGGGGTGTTCATAATGAGTCCCATACTCACACATTCTGTTGATGCAGAACAGAAATTTCAAAATCGTGATCTAAGAAATAGCACTATTCATTTGTACGCTGCAGCAGCCTCAGCCTTGGGCTAAATTCAAGGTCCCATTGTGATAAGGGCCAGGTAAACACACTCTGTCAGCCTGATTTGCCCCAAGGATCTGCAGCCTAAGGGGAGAAGATGGAGCCAGGGCTGGAGGAAGGCTTGCTGGTGGTCTCGAGAGCACTTGCTGGAGTTCTTCAAAGCTGATTGATCACTCAGTGCTGGCAGGCCTCCTCCTTTCCAGCTGGTAAATGTCATTAAAAGACAGCTATAAATACATTAAATACTTTCCTAATATTACTTTTCCATGTGATCTGCTGCTGCTGTTGCCACAGGGAAGCTGATCAAGAATGTGAGAGGAGGTGATCTCTGCAGCTCTGGAAATGAGGGGAGAGCTGAGCAGTCCAGCCTCTCCGTTAAGATGTGGTCCATGCAGCACAATAACCTGTGAAGGCAGGAGAGGATTAGTGAAGGAACATTTGTCTGTTGGTTACTACTCATTGATTACTTAAGACAAAAAAAGCTTGGCTCTGGGTCTTTGCTCAGCAAATTATGTCATTCTTGTTCAGAAAAGGGAGAGCTTACAGTACGGTTTCTAAATTAAAGCTGGTGTTTCAAAATTAAAAGCAGACAGGGCAGATGTGCCTAGGAGAAATTTATATCCATACCTTTTGGGAATCAGCTAATCGCTCTGCCAGGACTCCAAATCAGTCTTTCCTGTGCAGGACTCAATTGCACCACACCTATACAAGCCACATCGAATAACACGGAATTAAAATGTTACCAGATATTTCCTTAACTTTACCATGTGAAAAATGAGGGCAAATGTTGATGAAACCCAGAAATTCCAAGGCTCCAGCAACATGATTTCATATTACTCAAGATGATTTTACAAAGTAAGGGAGAGTTCAGAGTCCAACTGATCATCTATAGCTTAATAGGCAGACATGTAAGATACTAAAAGATTGATTAGAACCATCTGAAACTGGAACATATAGTATTACTGATAATTCCTGCAGAGATATGGCAAGACAGACGCACTTATTTTGGATCCCAGGTACGTTATAGTGATGCTATATTGTTTTACAGTAAAACTTGGTCAGAGCAGGTCAAAGAAAAGTCATTCTTCTCCTTTCTTCTCCCAAACCAGCCATTTCATGGAAGATGTTGAAAATGAGAATCTGCTATTAATTTGCAGAGTTCAGAATGGACTCATTTGCTGTTTCAGTTACAATTTCCCCATATTTTCTCTTTTAAGAATAGCCTAATCACATTCAGAGTTCATTAGTGAATTGGGATATAAGCATGATAAAAATATTATAAAAAAAAGAAACATTTACTAAAATAGGATATTTTAATAAGGTCAAATATATTTAGAAAATGTTTCACTTTCTATAAATGACATGTTATATTCCAAGAAAAAATTGATTTTCTCCACATTTTACCAAGACCCTTGCCTGGAGATGTTGCATATCAATGTATAAGTATATAAATAAACATATAGGAAATATCATGTAGGTATGCATCTGTTGACTTCTGATGTTAAACTGCTTGTCGGTTGGCCCTGATTGAAGCCAGCTGCTGAGCTCTTTCAAGTGGGGAGTGCAGTAAGAGTTTTGTATCAGCCTCCACACTGCATTGGCAGGGGGGAAAGTGATATGTCAGCAATAAATGTCCTCTCTACCCCAGGTCTATGCCTTTGGACCCTTCAACTTCTTCCTGTAGGTGGCTATGGGTTAGAAATTGTGAGGATCTGGACTATCTCATTAGCAGCCGTTATTACAGATCCCAGCATCTCTGATCTGCAACTCCTGGCAAAGAAAGGCTTTGTCCCTCTTCTTAAGCATGTACTGCATGTACATCCTATGCTAGATTGAAGCACACCCTTCAGAAATGTTTTAATTCTAAAAAGTATTTCTAATTTTTTAATATATTTTAATTATTGTAGCGGTTTTTAAATCCTTCCGTAAAAGTTGTGGGGTCTTAGCTCTCTGTCAGGGTGCAAGTGATGAAGGAAAGCACTAATGCATTTTAAACACATCTGAAAGAGCATAAAGGAACTTCTTTACACAGTAAAGACATTGTAGCTTTGAAGGCAGTTAGCTCGGATCCTTTCTGGGAACCTCTTCTTTCCAATAATATAAAGTTTGACGAAGTTTCTAGCCCAGCTGTTTCATGAGAATTTGAATTGTAAATCTGCTCCTGCTTTGGGAGTCAGACTAAATAATCCAGTCGCGGGCCCCTGGCCAGTGTGAATGCTGGGAGGGAAAATGTAATGTTAGAGGATTTAAAAAAAAAAAGGAACTATTTCTCTTCTGGTTTTCTTTTATTATTTTTATTTTATTTTATTTTTAAATAGCAGCTGTATGAATCTGCTAATGGGTTTGGAAAGTTGAAAGTAGCCCTTGGGGAATGGGGCCCTTGGGGAATGGGGTTTGTATGCAGTGTGCAGGTGGGGATGGGGAGGGCTGTAGAGCCATGTCCTCTCCCAGCACCCAAAATCACAGCCTGCCGTGTGGATACTATGCATGTCCTTATCTACCACCTCTATCCCTATATCTGCACCAAGGTCTTTGGCATACGACGCACCTCTTTCTCCAATCCCAGCACCTCCACATAGCAAGCAGCTGTAATTGAGCTACCTGTGCCTGGTTATATCCACTGGCGGTGTGTGATGCCCCAGGTGGGCCTTTTCTTGGTGGGGTGAGGTCTGGCCCTGCTCCCACTTTTTCTGGGATGTGCAGCTCCCTAATAGCAGCCCAGGCTGTACAGGAGTCCCTGCCATTTTCTCCAAGGCTTTGAAAGCACAGGGTCCTGAACTGGCAACGATGGGTATTCAAAACAGGGACACCAGCCCAGGTCGGTTTGTGCTCTTTGGGATGTTATCCACTGGTAGTTCCAACGTAAGAAGTGTCTGTGCTCCTTGTAATAGGTGTCAGGGTACTGCAGGCAGTGTCACTGGGCTAGTGGAGCAGCAGGGGACAAGTGGGCTCCCTGCTTGCTGTGGTTCCAGTGAGACAGCATGTGGTTGTGCCTGGATCACTGGCAGCCCGATCCCACTAGCAGTAATCATCGGCAGCATAGGGAGGTCCATAGCGATGAAGATGCCCAAAAGTCCAGGAGCTAAGAGGGTTTATCCCAGGCAGCAGCAGCTCCTCTGTGCAACCAATCTGCTGATGTTGCTGAAGTACGTCCACAGAGCCACAGCTGGTTTTTGTTTGGTTTTGGTTTGTTTTTAAAGGCTTTTCATCACCAGGAGAGCTGTCAGTAGGGCTGCTGTGAATGCAGGAGAAACGCAGTCACCCAGCTCTACAGTGTGAGCATTGACTGCTTGTGCTGGCAACAAGACAGGCTTCAGAAGCCACAGCATGCAAACCCTGGGGCACTGCGCCTCCTGTTTCATCCTTCAGTCTAGGAGAGTAGAAACGTCCTACTGAAGTCTGACGGGAAGAATGCACATGCCCTTTGAGCAGGCAATGAAACCCTGCCAAGCCTTGCAGACCCAAGAGGATAAGGGCACAACATAGACAGTGGAAGGGGAAAAATCCCAAAACCTTCCCAGGCCTCAGTGTGTCTGGAGCACACAAAGTTGAGGACAAAATAAAACTATCAGGCCAGACTCAAGGGACAGTTCACATACTGGTGAACATGATGCTGCAAGTGGCATAACGTGGAGGAGTGTTCAGGTAAGGCTGGTTGGGGGTACCTAGGGCAGAACAAATAACCCTGCCTGAGGATCATGTGCCAACATGCTCTCAACCTCCACCCTCCAAGAATATCAGGTGTGACGAAGTGGTTGGTCACAGCCTGCTCATTCATTACCTTGGAGACCTGAGGCACGACATAAATCACAGCAGCCCTGAGGGAGCCCTAACAGTGGGACTGTGGCTGTTCCTTGCATTTGCCAAGATATATGGAGTTTATAGGCAGTTCAGAGTTCTGCTATCGTGCCTCCATCTCTGAGGGGTTGTCTCCAGAAAGCAGAGGTTGAACAGCAGAAGGGTGACTTTGGGACATGAAAGACTTCTTCAAACTCATAGGACCCTGCTGTTTTCCTAGTTGTGTTAGTTTGTTTTCTGATAACAATATCATTTGCCATTGGTCTTCTGGGAGTGCCACCAACATCATTAATCAAAACCCCACACTGCTTACGGTACTGAAGTATCCGTACTGCATCATCAATCATAAATGCAGCCAAGGGTGTACTCTGGATATGTAAAGAAAGTGAGTGATAACATGGGGGGTGAGGGGAAGGAAAAGGGAAGAGGCTTAATTATGCAGTAGTCTTTGGTCCATTGCTCACATTGGAAACATCTCTACAGCTCTATTTTGGTTGTATCTCCCTTTTAAATCCTTGTAAACAGCAGTTAAGATAGAAAGCTTCATTCCGCCACACAGGGTACCCCACTGCTTCTCAAGCTATTATTTTAATAAGGCCTATTTTACAATTAAGGCACCATGGGCTTTAAATTACATATAAAATAAAATGTGGAAATTGAAGCATTAAGCACGCAACTGCCATCGGAGGCTCGGCAGCCTCGCATTAAGCAGCTGCCTGTTCTTATACAGAGCGACAGAAGGTACAGGGTTTGTGCTACTGAAGGAGATGAACAATAACAGCCCCTTGCCCCTGGGGAAGGCACTGCCATGGGTTTCGCTCAGGGCTGTGTTCCCACTGGGTTGGGTGGTGTGATGCTGATGGGGTGGGTGTTGGTTAGGGACCTCACGGAGGTGTTTTTTCCCTTCTCCCTCCTCTTCCAGCTCTAGGCAAGGTGCCTGGCACAGCCTCGTAAAGCCCTGTGGTTTCGGTTACGCTTGTTGCCATTGCTGCAGTCCGCTGTGATATGAAGAGCAACTCTCGCTCCAGATGGTTGTAAAGGTTAACGAGGAATTTATGCAGAGCTATATACAAATCAGACTGAATCTTCTGGCTGGGAACAACGAGCCGCTGACATAAATTCAGTTTTCTGAACATATGTAGCTTGGTCACTAAGGGAAACTGGAGAACGGCAAGCTGCTCGGCACAGCGTTACCTCTCGCTGCTGCCGGCAGCAGGGAGGGGACAGCATCACCCTTGGCGAAGAAGGGGTTCTGGGGCTTCAGTGCTGCTGCTCAACAGTTACCTTACCCGGAGGCCTGGGGCTCAGCCTCACGTGTGAGATGCACAGGGGCTGGGGACATATGGTCTATGTTCCCAGATCCAAATGCGAGGCTGGTGTTTCATGGGTGCCCCTCCACGTGGCACTGCTCTTGAATCAAAGGGGTCCAGGAGCCTCTTTCCGAAGGGCACGATGCAGCACTTGCATGAAGGGGGAAGAAGCTGGGTCTTTGGTTCAGAGCAGCTGCTTCAGACTTTCACCCTGCACTAGTGAAGGGCTCTGGCATCTCCTACAAGGGAAAGGGAATGTAGAAGCCCCTTTGTCTTCCTGTGCATACACAGATTCATTAGAAAGGTAGCAGATGGTCATGCAAAGATAAAATTCTAGCATTTAAAGAATTTATATTTCCAGTGAGCACCCAGGAAATGCCATCTCTCTGTAAGGTGCTCCAGGTCCCATGCATCTCTTCTGGTCATTTTTTACTTTCTCTTCACTAAAAGCATTAGCTTGGGGCTACATCAGCTAGCCCACTGTGCCAGAAGTTCCCTCATTCCTCCCAGAAACAGTGGTCATGACTGCAGGAACTTATGTTTTCATTTATTTGTCTATTTTTGAAGTTATAAACAGATAAAAGCAGGATGCAGCAGAGGCAACTAAAGAGTTTCCCTGTTGGCTTGTTGAGTTCAGGAGCTGATGAGTTTCACTGATTGCACTGGGGATGGGGAACTGGCTGGAATTTAACCTCAGGATTGTGTCTCCTCTTGCAAGAGCAGGGAGATGAGAGAGAAGGCTCCTGCTTTGCCTCCTTAGGGTTCACCCAAGTCATAGATATGTTGGCAAAAAAATCTTTTCACTGAAAAGAGATGTATGCATTGACGTGCCTTGCGATACGCAATAAGAGATAAATAGTGATGCTTTTTTTGTGAATGTTTCTCAAATTTAATAGCATAGAATTCATATTTTTTCTGGGCATTTTAAACTCCTTGCCTTAAGTGCTTTATTGGATTCATTTCTTTGCTTATTTGGACTTAAGGATCTTTGCAATTCTGCTTCTTGCCTTGCGTGCAGTGGAATGAACTGTCAGTACTTTCTTGTGTGGGTCTTTCTAGAGGCACAGGTATTGATTTTTGCTGGCTGAGCCTGCAGGAGAGCCTGAAACATGAATCTTTGCAGCTCCATGCCAGTGGGATGATGGCTGGTGCCTTTACTTGTAACTCAGAAACAGAGAAAATGTTCAGTGCAAGATTGCCCTCCCCGGTTTGTTTTACCTCATGTAATAACTTGTATGAGCAGGAATACTCTGAGCCTGTTTTCAAGCCCATGTTCCCAACACATTGACTTGCTTCACTCATCTTTGGGCTTATTAAACCCGCCTGCAGTTCCCTGCCAGCTCTCCCCATGCAGAGTTTCTTCCTGCTGTGCAATCCTACCTACAGAGTCATCTTTGCGTCAAGCACCACTGAAGTCTCTGGGTATAGGTAGGACTGACATGATTAGAGATCCAGCAGTGACCATCAACAGAGGAAATCAGTTCAATCCCTGTTTCTGAGACTGGGAAAAGCCTGCCACGACCACACAAGCTGCTTATTATTGTACAATGCTCTGGGCAACAAACCAGATTCATAAAGAGCCCAGCTACACCCTGTCTGAGCTCACAAGGCTATTTTGGCAGCATCTCTATCATACAAAGATGGGCTAGGGGCAGCCTGGAGAAGACTTCCTGCTTTCAAAGAGGCACCTCCAGTGGGACTCTCTTCCCAAGGAGTTGATGGCTGACCACAGGTAGCTCTGGTCCTGCTTTCTCTGCCACTTTTCTTCTTTTGCAACTGAAGGAAATAACAGACTCCATAAAACACCCGACAGCCCTGGAGCAGTAGTCCAGGCGGATTTCCAGTGGCTAGCATTTCCAAGCATACTCCAGTTTACCAGGCTTGAGGCTTGTTAACCTAAACAAGACTGAGGCTTTCCTTCTGTAATATTAAAAAAGCAAAAAATAAAAAAAAAAAATAAAAAATCATAAATCCTGCTGGCACTGCTGGCTCACACCGCTAAGCTATTCCATGCCAGTCCTATTGTTAAACTGTAAGCATCAGTTTCAATATTGTAATAAAATACTGCACTTGAAATTTTACAGTTCCCCATTAACCTCCTTTCTCCCTCTCTCCCCCACCCATTACATCATCCCTTTCTCTTCTCCAGCCTGACATTGCTCTGACATAAAACTTGAAACTTCCTCACCTTTCACTTTTTCATTCTTCCCCATTTTCAGAGCCTTTAGCTGTCACTTGTGCAATAGAACAGCTGAGCCAAAGCAATAAAGTGCTGCATACCGTCCCCAAACAGCCTGAGCAATTCTTTAAGACATCCATGCCAAACACCACTGATTCCCACACTTGCACACACACATACCCCATCTTGTCCCCAGCCTTGATTCTGGTTCCTGATTTTTGTCTCTGTGCGTGCACTGTCAGTCAGTCTGAAAACAGCCCTGTTTTCACAACTTCTCCTGCCAGGGGACTGTTTTGTTCTTTCTTTTAGTTGTTCTTTCTGCATGAGCTGCCAAGCTTTTACTTAGGAAGAGGCACTAGACCTTTTATTCCCAGGGACACCCTATATAAGGATGCCTTGTGGTCCCCCAGGACCTAGGCAAACAGTAGCCTCATCAAGTATCAGCTGAGTTCATAAGAATCTTGTGCACCAGTTCTCTGTTGTGCAGTCTTCTTCCTCAGCACCAAGGTAACTACTCTGAAATCAGTGAAACCACCATGGCAGAGGATCAGGCCAGTATCTGATGGCTGTGATCTCAAAGAATTATCTGCTTTCCCATGTTTTGTCCTTCTCCCCATTTCTCTGATTTGTATAATGTGAGCCTGGTGTAAGGCTAGGCAGGGGGTAGCACTGCAGCACTGAGCCAAAAGGTTTTTTCAGTCCCAGCATAATAATCCAGTTGACCAAACTGAGTGGAAACAAAATGTTGCCATTGACTTTGCTGGTCTTTGTGCAACAAGAGTCCTCTTTGCAGTTTCAATAGCTGAAAAAATCTAGGGGAAATAACAGAAATGGTTTGTGAAGAACAGAAAGTGGTTTTGATTGAATGATGGTGGTGGTTTTATGTTCAAAGAATCATGTGGATGTTCACTGCTTGGAGCTAACAGTGTCGCAGGATAGCCCATCTGCATGAATCCATTCCATGCTTTTCTCACAGACAGGAAACCTGGGAGAGGATGGGGAACAGTTTGCCTTGGGTTCAGGATGTGTAACGGGCAAGGGTGCCTGTGCTGAGGGTGCTGCTCCATCGTGGGTGGCTGCCAGCCTGGCTGCTATTTCCATATTACAGAAAACCAGCTCGAACGCTAAACCCAACCTCAGTGTATGCTCTGACACTAACAACAATGAAAATGCTGAACTGAGTCTTTATCTATTTTGAGGGAGAATACGGGTTTCTTGAGTGTTTTGGTTTTGTTGTTTTGTTTTGTTTTTTTTTAACTTCACCTCCTCTGTTTGGTTCTCTTCTACATTCAGTGTTAAAAGAGAAGAAAATTTTAAATTGCTGCTATTTGAGTTTTGTTTGTCCTGCATAATAATGTGAATTTTTGATGTTTTTTTCTGGTGTACGAGCAGGAAATATTGAAGATCGGCTGTATTGTGAGTTCTCCCCATTCCTGCTTTTTATACATACACACACAGAGTCTCACTCATCCACCAGTGATCTCGAGCCTACCTAGACAGACCGCTCTCTCTAGGGATGTGTCTGCTGCATCCGCCTCAGGCTTTTCCTGAAGAGAGATAACTAATTGGGAAAAATTATGTTGCATTACGTGCAGTGGCTCTGTGATGTGGACTTTTGTCTAAGGGCTCCCAAACTCACTGCAAGCTCACGACCCAGTAATGCTGCAAGGGCTTGTGAAGCATCAGTGCAGATGTTTGTGCTTTCGGTCCTGAGGTGGAGGATTTTAAAGATTAGGGCTGATGGTTCTAATTCTGCTTCATGATTAATTGATGAATAAGCTCAGTATGTGGGCTAAACTGTTAACATTAGGTCTGACAATGGACATCCAGGCTTTTCAAATGCTCTAATTGGTAAGTTTATGTTTAAAGGCTCAAGGGTCTTATTTACTTTTTAGTGTTTCAGTCTACACACTGTTTTTATTTTGAGTGGAATAAAGTGCTTTGAGATATAGGGTGAACTTAGCTACCTGCATGCTTGTGTTCAGCTTGCTTTCCTTCCAAACCTCCTCAAGGGTGTAGAAAAGAGGGGGAGAAGAAGAAGGAGGCAGTGACTATCAGATTAATTACAGACGCGGGGTTAACTGCAAAAAATATCAGAGAAGGAGGAAGCTGGGGAATAAAGTCTGACCTTATCCACTCTTTTCTCTAAAAGAAATTAGCAGGTAGACTGTCAGAGAAGCTGTGAGTGAGACCCCAGCACCGTTCTGCTGATTCCAGTGGAGGATGCCAGTTCACACAAGCTGAGATTTAGCCCACAAAGGTTTCATAGCCTGTAAATATAATTTAAAATGATGGAGGAAGAACCATATGTTTGGGAAAGGGAAGAGCTTCCCCCAAAACAAGAAATTCTGCAACTAATCTAAAAATAGCAAAATAAGTTATGGTACTCCCCAGTTGCTTTGAATTATGTGGCAGCATGATATTTGTCCTCACATGGAGCTTGTCCCACATCTCTGCCCAGTTGGGGCTGGACAAGGGGGACATTTCAGTATTTATTTTCTTTCTGTTGATTCCAACCAGATTGCCTGTGCTCTGTTTAATGTAGTGCCTGTTGTAGAAGTGGGACGAATATTCAGTCACATTAAAAATAAATCCAGAAATAGCAGCTTATAAATTTGGATTTTTCTCCTATTATTATTTATGGGTGAATCCTGTCAGATGCATAAATGCAATATCTTTGTAGGCTGATGCTGGGATTTATATCAAAGGGGTTCTAACATATACTTCATGTACTCAGCTGCAACTATTATAAGCTATTTCATGTACAGCTAGAGACAAATGATCTCCCCCATGTTTGTCTTAACTTAAAATGCAGTTGGGTTGCTTGAATTCACTTCCAAAGCTCCTGCATGGGGGAGGGGAGCAGGAGATTTATGCCCCCATAATATAATCAATTCTAAGCATATCTTTAGACAAATAATTTAGAAATCTATGCATCAAGAAACACCTCTATTAATTTCAGGATGACCTGTTTTATGCATTTTCATGTGCATTAAAAAAGGAATTAAATTTTAAAAATAAAAGCCCTTTACTCCGTTAAAAAAGCAAATTCTAACAAGAACATTTTGAAATAAAGTCCCAGAAGGCAACAATTCCTCCAACAATTAAACTGGGAGAAGGTCCCCTGAGGGCAGACCAACAAAATTTAGTAAAAATAATTGCCGTGCTGGGTCCTTGCTCTATTTTAGCTGAGTATAAGCAGACACACAAAAAATAACCTACTGAGAACAAGAACATTCCTACATGAAACAGGCTAACAACAGAGCCATGTAACTACCTGGCCACACCACTCGGCTTTTGCTGGCACACAACACAGATTTTTATACTTCAGCCAATATAAAATAACAATCAGGCTATTTACAAGGCTCTGCCAAATATTAACCTTATATCCAATTCTCTTCAAACCTTTCAAAGTCTCTAATGTGAACCATGCAAGTTCCTCATTACTTGATAATATTCTGTAACTATGATGTTATGGGCTAGTTATATTTTTTAAAAGATGGTGTGTTTATGCAAAGATAATGATGCGGTGCATTTTATGCTGAAAACCTCAACAATTAATTAATTTATAATCCCCTTTTCTCTTCACCCCCCTCCCTCAAAACCAGAATAAAATAAAAGATTAATTTGCTGGAGAAAACAGGTTCATGTTTGCCCTTAAGACAGAGGACAAAATTACTTTAGCATGTGTACTGTGGTTAAAACAAGTTAGATGCATGCACATTCACAACCAGGAGAGAGCTATTGTAAAAAGGAGTTGAGAATGAAGAAAACACAGAGCTAGCTATTAAAAACTGAAGGTTGCTTCCAAAAAGCAACATCAGGCATGCAAGGATCTAGCAGGGTTTCTAACTGAGGCAAAGGCTTTGTCTCTAGCTGTGGGCAGCACTGTGTAGGAATGGGGGAAATAGTAAAAGGGTGGTAGGGCAAAGGAGGAGGCAGGAGTGATCCTTTAGTCCTCTCTTTGGTGTCAGACAAATGTCCCTGGGTTTAAAATTCTTTTTACCTTGCAAAACCTTCTGGCATGGTCTCTTGGAGCTGTTTAATTATTTAGGCTGGCTGTCTGTGTGTAGAGAAGGGAGAGCAGGGCCACGGGAGGCATTTGACCATCCATTGCAGGGCTGGGTGCTCAGAGGTGACTGGGATGGCGTATGGCCTCAGTCAGTTATGTGCTGCCCCAGCAGCTGGAGCACTGGTGCTGGAGCCACTCAGGTTCCAGCCACCCTGGCCCAGCACAGCCACGCATGGGACAGTGTTGTGCCCTCCCCATGTGTCCCAGCCTGGGACACATCACCCTATGGAGGAAGTGCTGCTTCCCACAGCTCAGTGAGAACTTTCTAATTGCACTCCTCTTTTCCCTCTAAACATCTGTGAATATCATTTTGGAAATAGCCTGTATTGAATATTGGGTTTCTTATTTTAAAGGGAGCCTTTAAGTCTATTTTTTTAGACACGTTTTTACCAGCAGTACTTTTAACAATAGGTTACCAGATCCATCACACAATCTGACTAAAAGCCTGTATTTATTTCCCTAATTTTATAAACATTTAATAGGTCCTTATTAAACATATCAGCCAGCATGATTTAATAACACAATCAGTCTAGAAGTTTAAGAAAATTGAAAACAGGATTTGAATGTAATACAGCCACAATTACCGGAGATTATAGGCAATCATTTCCATATGTCTGCAATGGGGAGCTGCTAATCTCTGTTTGCGTGGAGGTGATTTCCTCTGGAACACTTCCCAGCCTTCAACAGTGCTGGTGCTGAACAAATTAGATTTGAAAGTCCCCAATTTTATGACTAAGGTAATATACTCTGTGTATTTAGAGAAACACTGATTTCCTATTTTAACTGGCTTCCAAATGCTGGACAGAGACCTCAGCTTCATTTAGTTTGGCTCTGTTAGGTATATAGTAAAAGATTCTTTATAAAGGGTCAGCACATGTATTTTTGGGTGCCTCAGAGATATACCACAAGTTCCCTCCATCCATAGGAGGGAAAGAGTTAGCATCATGAGTCAGTGACATCATGGCTGAGGAATGCACAGCAATTAGCCCTGCAGTACTGCAGGCAGCCTATGGCCAGGGGACAAGCAGCTCCCTCCTGCTAAACTTTAGGAGTCCTAACACCTTATTCACTGACCTACCGCTTATGAGATCCTGAATAGCGTCACTTGTGTTTTGTGGGAATTCATCTGGTAAACTGGGCTTTTTGTGCACGGCCTTGGCTCGGCTTTGGCAGTTACTGTTGAAAATAGGACTGCTGTTGGGAAAGATTTCCTGTGCGGAGCAGCCAGGAGCTGGGCTGGTTTCAATAGGAGCCAGTGACTGGTGGAGATGGGAGAACTGCAGCTGCAAACGTGCCAGCCCCTTTGGGGACGTCAGGGCACTGCCTGGCCTGATTGTGTCCAAGGCATTTTTAGGACTTATTTTGTCACATGGTTCATGTTTATGAAATGTTTACAGCAGATTCATAGCAGAGAACCCAAATAAGTGTAAGGCAGAAAGGAACAAGTGGATTCCCTGTGTGCACGCACACACATTTGCAAATAGCTTCACTTGTTTCACCTCACTGTTGATGGACCATGCTGCTGGTGAGCCTCTTGAATGAGCCTCAAAAAAAGGCAGAGATAGGCTATGCTGGGGAGGGAAGGAACGGTACACAGGCAGCTGAGTATCTGGTGCTCTTATCTTTTGAGTGCTTTTATTTGTGAAGCTCAAAGTATTCTCGCGCTATTACAAAGAGGCTTTTTCTGTGTGATCTGGTCCTGAAGACTGAGAATGTCCCTCCACTATTTCATTAAATCAAAAAGCTGATACTTGTGAACTGGACAAGGAAATGATAAAGGGAAGCTTCTGCTGGAAAGGCTCTTTTGTGGCTAGATGATCTCCTTTCTCAGTTAAGAAGGGAAAACCAGCCTCTAACAGCCCTAAGCCAGCACTTCAGCACATGCTTAACTCCATCATTGTTCAAGAAACCGCTCAAGCACATACCTGATTTAAAACACATGCTTAATTCACCTAGACTTCAATTCACTCAAAGTGGAGAGCAACACATGATGTCTGGACACTGACTTTGCTAAAAATGACACATGGTCTTTCAGTCGAGTACATGATTAAGGACTTTCCTGAATCAGAGCCCTGATCTAAAATTTAGGGTAAGATTTTACTGGTTTTGGTCTTAGCAAGAGCTAGTACACTTGGGTTGAAAATCTGAAAAAGTTAAAGAATGAATGAGCTGCTTGCACTATTCTTGCTAAAAACCCAACAAACTAAGAGACCTCTGAAAAAACCCCACCCAGAATAAAAAAACACAGTATGGAAATGCGTTTGGATTAGGAGTTGGCTTGTGGCAATCATGAGCAAACTTCTAAGGTGATCAGAGCTAGATCATCAGATCATCACTTTTCATCTGCAGTGACACTAAGGAAGTCACCAAAGTGAATTTTGCTACCTTTTATTCCAATATAACCATAATGGAAGTTATGAATGCCAAGGGTGACATGTGGCATAAAATCTTGGACATAACAACTGACCCAGACTGAAAATCTATGTAATGAATTAAACAAAGAGTGTCAGAATTAAGTAGATAAAGATATTAGGTGTGTCCTTCTCATTTCCAGATCACACAGAATGGATCTGAACATACAGTATTCATTTGCAAAGCTTGATTCTATGATCTGTCTTCAGCTTGGTTAAACCAAAAGGAAAAGAACACATCGGTTCTTGTAATAAAATAAATGTACAATCCCTGCACATTACTGCCTTTGTAGTTGCTTTTACCCTAAAAAAGCCTAGCTCTAGTGTTCAGTATATTTTTCATCATAAACTTGCTCGTGTATGCATTCCAGATGGCGTGAAGAAGGGGTTCAGGAATTCTAGTGGCAACCGCTAGTATTACGAAAATAAAGGTAGGGCCCAGTTTTATGATGAACCTTGATCTTAAGGAGTTTATAACCAGACTGGCTCCAAGTTATACTTGGAATACATGGATACATTTATTACATCAGTGGATTCCTTCACCCACTTAAAAAAAATATATAAATCTGCCTTGCTCTTTTTTGAGTGAAGAGGTTGCAGTTTTAAGATGTTTCATGGCCTTAGTTCCATACAACAAAACAAAAAAGAGCTGATTAAAAGGATGTTGGCAAGATGACAACCCCCAATATATCGTAATAATTCTCCATTTGGAAACAAAACATTCTCCCACATTCCAACTACCTAGATTGATTTATTTTGCAAAGCATTATGGTGTATAACTGTGCAAACTCATTTTGCTGTGTATTTTTGATATGAAGTATCATATTTTCATTAAAAAGGTCCATTAATAACTATTTGCATCAATACAAAAAAATATGGCAATTAAGGATGCTGGAGTGACCTATTAAGTTCAAGTTTTATAGGAAAGGTTTTTTCCTTCTTTTTGTTTTTAAGTTCTTGCCAACAAGAAATATGAGCTCAACCAAAATAGGTTTTAGGAAGAGGGAGGCAATAGGCCCCAGTTCAGGAAAGACTTTCAGTACATGCTTATGTTCCATTTCTTTCACTGGGATTTAAGCACATTCTTAATTTATTTGTGAACAGAGTTGGGTTTTTTTTTTACGAGGAAATCTTTACAGTGGACACTTTTTTTATGATAATGTGTTTGAGGCTACAGCCTTGTAAACTGGAATAAGGCTGGCACAGTGTGAGGCAGGAAACAAACCTGGGAGACAAAACAGGGACATGAGACTGAGCATGCCAGAGAACAACACAGGGATGGGCTGTCCGTCTGGAGCGAAATCAGGGATACAGTTAGGAGCAAGGACCACTGTGGGTTGCAAGTTAGATGTGTTACAGAGGCACTGAAAATGGTAATTTCTTGCAGTTTTTGCCAAAAAAAGCCTGTTGCAGTTGTCTAGAGTGTGTGAGAGAGAGAACTCACCCTGCCTGAAGGTGATCATGTCACCTTTCTAAGATGCACTTTGGTTACAACAGGTTGCTTCAGGAGATGCTGTTCCTTTTTTCATGATGAAGGGGCAGCCCAGGTGATGGCTCCAGCAGTATGAATCCCATCCCAGCTCTTTGACTTCATAGCTCTTCTGTTCTGTTTCCATAAAGAAAAGAATCCATCAAAAAATGCTTGTTTACCCCTCTAGCAGTAACTGGAGCAGGGTAAGGAATGGCCTGATTTAGTAAATTATTTTTTGGTGAACAATTAAGTGCATTACCTTGAAACAAGCTCCTAAAATACCCATGCTACTGAGCACGAAGGGACTAGAAGCCAGCCTGTCTGTCTGCGATGCTTCCTTGATTTCTGATTGGTCTTCTGGGCTGTGGCTTAAAGATTCAGACATATCTTGGAGTAAGACACAAGAGAGTCAGCTAAACATGAGGCAGAAGCCTTTGCAGAACATATCCTGGCTTGTGTTATTTTTCTGCTCTTTGAACTCTAAAAGCAGTTATTTGTCATTTATTTGATTTCCCTTGACAATAAACATGATGTCTGTGAAGAGCTAGTTACTGATAAGCTATCCAATAAGGTCACAACATGCAAACAAATGACAGCAACAATAATATAGATATTAACCATTACATGCTCCCTTTTTTTCGAGGACTTTTTAGATTGTGCACTACTGTATTTTTGTTGGAAGCATGTGGTACTATTGCTTCTGCAAAAATTCGTCTTCATGCACAGAAAACAGAAAGGATTTCAGGCATTTTATTTCCTTGTCAGCTTCAATAAATGCAAAACGATTTACCTAAAAGAGCAATATATCAGGACCAAATTTTTCAAAGTGGGTTTGTGGGTTTTTTTTCTCATTCAGAAATCAAACTGTAACTTTATGAGTAGACAAACAAAAAAAAAGCCATTTTTTTCTGCATAACTTATAAGCTCATTTCCTTTTATTCCTGCCAGTGATGTCATGGAGCCCAGCTGTTGTGTTTCTGCGATGATTTCCCTTACTCATGTTTCACCCAGTCATTTCAGGCCCTAATGGAATTACTTTGAGCGAAACCTGCTTTTCCATGGTTCACCTCCTGCATCAGCTGATACCAGGAACTCTTCTCTGGGATGCATGGAGAGTAGGTACAGGCAACTGCATAGATTTTAGAAAAGGTTTTTCTGGTTTGTTTATAATAAACTCCTTTCCCCAGTGCAGATCAGCACACTGTGTTGAGGGATGCAGACATAAAAATTGCCGTTGCCTAGTTTTCATCTGCTTGATTTCTCAGTGGACTCCAGCAGCCTGGACATGCATATCGGCTCTCCAGCTAATGCTGGGGAGAGTTATGTCCCTCCTGTTGATATTTGGTGTGATGGAGAAACTTTTGATAGCTAGTTTTGATAGTTTTGTTGGCATTCTTTGCTAATGGAAAACACTGTGCACAGAGCTGATTCTTGGTTCTTACCACCCGGGCACCTCGCTGGACTTCAGTTTGGTACTTTTTCCTACTCATCCAAAGACTTTTCAGCAGGAAAATGTTTTCTTAAGAAAAGAAGATGGTGTAACTGTTTTTCTTCCTACCACCATCTAAAGGTGACAGCAAAACCAGTTCAGTGCCCTTTTTGAGTGGCTCGAATCCATGTGTGTCCTCTCCCAGGAGACTGCACCATATGCAGTTGTCTGACCCAGAGTGTGGCAGAGAGGTAGCAAATAACAGGATTACATGCCAGGTAGCAGATAACAGGATTAGGTACCTGCAGAGCTGCTTTAGACTCAGTGGTTTTGGAGCTTGAGACCTCATTCATAGAAAAATCAGGCTTCTCTGAGATTAAATGCTTGTGTCCTTTATGTCCCTCATGCCTGTCTTTGGCTGATCTAGAGTATGAATAATGTGGACTTCTAAGAGCTTTAATGTGTAACACCTTTAGTGTCTTCATGGAGCCATTTTAGATGGAAAATTCAATCTATGAGTGCATGTGTCTGTATAAATATATGTTTTCTTATATTCTGTATAAATACATTGTTTTCTTTACAGTTACAAATCTGAATGCTTTTTAATATTGCTCTCATTCTTTATCTGCTACTGAGATGTTTTATGTTTTGCCATTATTTGTATTCCCATACTGATTGGAGGTATCAGTGAAGACTGAGATAACATGCTGAAGTGAAGAGACAAAACACAGAAACGGGACCTCTGGCATGGGGAAATGCAGTGATAAGCCAGCTAGGAGAGAAAACCACTTATCCTACCTTTAGTGCTTTACCTGGGGTACTTGTAAAGGACAGAGTTGTGCTGTGATTCCTGCAAAATCTGGAGGCAATTTGGCAGCTGCAGAGTGACTTAGTCCCATCTAAGACTTGGAGATGCTTCCCTGTCACCCCATTAGCAGCTATAGTAATTGAATCTGACCTATGGAGCCCAACCTGCTCTAACATACTCTTCCACCACCCTCCCCAGTGTGGACCTTTTTTGCTTCCTCCCTCCCCATTTACTGTGGGAGCCTCTGCCCTGCTTTGCAAAAAAAAAAAAAAAAGAAAAAGAAAATTGCTATTAGAAAAAGATGGAGCATGAAGAATTCCAGCCTGAGAGGGGAATGTAAGTGAATTAATCTGTCCTCGTGAGGAGGAAATTATTTTTGTTACTAGCAAAGGTTGTTTTTTCATTGGAATTTTTCTCCCGAAGCTTTCAGGCATCCATCAAAGCTCCAACAGCTTAATTTCTGTAGATACAGGGTTTCACTTTTTTAGTTGCCAAATAACCTCATATATTTAATTTTCCAGATTTTTTAGATGCTTTCAGGAAGTTGTCACAAGAGACCCTCCCTGGATAAATTTCCTCTTCCAAGAAAGCCACTTAAAAAAAGAACCAAATCGTAACAAATATGATTCAGGCAGTTTTGTCCTACCCAGAAACAATGCTGCGGCTAAGCTTTGACAGCCTTTTGTTAAACTCAGTCAGAATCTTTCTGGCCCTTTTCATGTGCCAAGGGTGGGGGCCATTGATCTGCTCTACTTTTGCTACAGCCTGGCCTGGTCCGAGCAGGGACCCAAGCCCACTGCTTTTCAGCTGTGCCTGTCCTCTTCTGTTTCTTTTTCATTAAATGGAAGTTGATGTAACAGGAGAGAGGAGCCTGCCAGAAGGGTGTCAGAGTCAGCAGTGATCGCAATCAGACATTGCAATCAGATTGCTCTACCAACTCCTAGGAAGAAATAGCCATCTGTTTCAATGGTTACAGGGGGGCAAGAAAAGGAGAGAAAAAAAACCAAAACCAGTAGAGCCACATGCAAGATTTTGCATTACAAACCATGCCTCCCTGCCTGTCAGGAAGCACCAAAATAGGGTTTGATAGTAATGCAAGTTCAGGACCTTTTTCACCACAGGCAAACATCCAGCACTTGGTGAATGTGCAGTAAAATTGGGGATGGTGCAATATAACACTTTAAGTATTTCCACGGTCCTTCTGGGACCCAATTTGGACAGTAGCCTGGGACATGGATGGAGTGGCCTTAGCCCAACTGGCCAATGGATTTCCACCCCTTTTTTTTTCTCTAAAATTCTCTGAGAAAGCCTGTTGCTGTAGTTGGAAGTGGCTTGGTCGCTGGGGTGAGTGGGGGTCCACAGCCTTCCCTCTTGCCTGCACCCCATCCTGCGCAGGGAGCTGCCTGGCGGTAGCTGCAGATTGGCCTCACAGTGTGATGTCCTCCAAGCCCAGTAAATATTCCAGGCCAAGGAGTGCTACCGTGCATACAACAAAAGCAAAATTCATTTATTCACTCAGGCAGGTGATGGATAGTCTGTCAATGTTTATACAGTAGACACAAGCCTAATTTTCAGGTATTAGTTGATTAACACTTGAGTCATAGTGTGTGTCCTGTGTCCAGTAATGTGGAACATCAAATGTGTGAAAAAGATTAATAGTGTGCACAGATGTTACTCAGAGGATCAATTTGTCTGGGATTTGAAGAGGTGATACCCTGCAGATCAATAGAAAAGGAGAAAATTAGAGTAATATGTTGAAAGAAATCACAGCTGAGTCTATGCATGGCTGGGTTATCTGCTCCAAATACTCAGCTTCTCGTAAAGGTTTTAAAGACTGCAGCAAAATGTTAAGCACCTTCTCCTGTAATTTTTTTTGTTTCTTACAGACCTACAGCTTCCTCAAATGGCAAACCCTTAGCAAGGGACACAAAGCAGCCCTTGTGCAATGGGCTGAGCAGCCCAGGAAAGCTTTTCCCTTGTATTCTGTGTGAAAAATGCTTCCCTATATTATAAATAGCAACAGGCAGGAGGGTAATAGAAATAAATGTTGCTCTGTAAATAAGGGAACCAAAGCTGGACAGCAGAAGGGCTCTTTCTGAACAAGCTCAACTTTTCCTAAGTTTTAAAGGAGAAATGTTATGGGACCTCTTTTCTGTCTCCAGGTGCTGCCCAATGGGAGCTGTGTTGCAGCAGAGTGTGTGAAGGCTGGAGCAGGTTCAGACACATCCCCATAGCAGTTACTGTCCTGCAATACCACTGCGCTCCCTATGCCCCGACCTGCCTGTGCAGAGAGGATGTAGGCATCAAATGTGCTCAGACTAAAGTACAGAGAAGTTTTTTCTACAATGGCAGAACATTGGTTATGGAATTTAATGCTCATTGTCCACAGCAAAGTACTCCCACCCCTTTACTCCGTGAAGCAGAGGGTTACAGAGCTGCACAAGCGTGTTGCAGCCTGTTTCCCATCACTGTGTCGCAGCCTCCTCGGAGGAGAGCACTTTGAGGTCTAGGAGTGTGTGGAAAGTTTCCCCATGGGAGAGGGACATAACCCTGTTACCTTAAATACCTTAAGCCATGGCTGGGCAGCACTCTGGAAAGAACACTCCACCAAACAGCCTCACATCTGCAGGCAGAAGGATGCAGTTGTCCCCCTTGTTCCCCTCTGTCTTCCTCGCTGCGGTGGCAAGTGATATGAAGCTGTAAAGGTGGGAAAGGAGGGACAAACTGCTTGGGATTGTTATCCTGTGGGCAGCACCAGCCCCGTGGAGGCTGCACCTCCCTCCCGCGGCTCCCCGGGACAGCTGCCGAGCGAAGAGCAGCCTGCTCGCGACTGAGTCGCACGGGCTGCCAAATAACAGCGCAGAGGTTCTGCGTATCTGTTTATCTCTGCTACTCAGAAACGGTTCCTTGCCACCGAGATAGAAAGCAGCTTTGGGCGAAATTTCAGCATATGATGGGAATGTGGGCAGTGTTGTGTGCTTTCATATTTTTTTTTTAAAGCCTGGCTTTCCACAAACTGACATATTTACGTGTTTGCTTTATAGCATTGGCATGGGATTTATGAAATCTCCTTAAAATTAATGTCTATTTCTAACAAATTTAAATTAAAAGTGACCATACCCACATGAGGAATACGATGGGAAATTTAATTTAAGGGAAAGCTGGGAATGTGTATGTTTCTGTTGCATACATTTCAGACCATTTCTGTTGCAACTTAATATTATGTGTGAATGACTCCTGATCTTTCAAACATAACCTATGGAGTATCGCACTTATGCAAGAAGTTGCTTTTGTGAAATTAGCAGGAAAGCTCAGAAAATCAGAATTACATTTAGTAGCCAATTTTTGCAGGAATCTGAATTCTTCCACCTGGGAGCCCACTCACCCAAAACAGGAGCAAAGAGGGAGAGGAGAAGGGCTCAGGGAATGGGCAGGTGCTGGGCTATGAACACCTGGAGGAAGAAGTAGGGTTAACAACAGGCTGGACAGAAATGCCTTTTTCTTTCCCTGCTCCAGGTCCAGGATAGCCACTCCATGTACTTAAGAGCCTTTCATATATACCCCTGCTTCAAAAAACAACCTTAGCTTCCTTGCTAAGGGTTGGTATAAACTGCTCTGAACCATCATAAAAATAGTCTATTCTCATTTTCTCAGCGCAGTCAGTAGCAGCTGAGCTTACATGCCCCAGACCAAAGTCCAGAAGCCAGGCTTGGAGATATGTTTCCTGCGCAATATATTTATATAGACAGCTAACCCGTCACTAGTCTGCTGGCAGTGTTGCGTTTTCCTTGTAAACTGTTCTTATGTGCTACAACACATCTGGGCATTCTTAATTCTGCCTCTCACTTCATTACCTTTCATAGGAGACTCTGGGTTTACAGCAAAAGAATCAATAGTTTGAAAGTTTTAAAAAGTGCAATATTAAAAATTTAAAAGAAACCAGGAAATCATAGTCTCCATTCAGAGGAGGGGAAAAAAAAGTCTCCAACACAAAAACTTTTTCTTTGGGTAAGGATTGAGGCTCACAATTAATTATCTTTATACATGGCAGTTTGGGATTTCTTCAGAGATTTTACTAAATCTATGTGTGAGCATGCTTGTCTTCTGGAATCCACATTAAATATATTAAAAGAGTTTAGACACGGCATGGTTTGTTGGCAGCATTCATGCAAACTGGACTCGGCAAACAATCTGTTGCTATTTACAAGATTGGAAGGCAGGGGTTTGGAGCAGGGGAAGAGGGGGTCTGCGGGGCACGTCCCGCTGCCCAGCCTCTGCTTGCACAGGCGAGAGCCCCAGCCCTCTGAGGCTGGCTTCAGCGCAGGATCAATTCCCTGCTGCAGTATTTCTTTCCCTTGAGCAGATCTAATTGAAATCAGATCTTTGTGCTGTGTTAAGATTCCTCTGGCAGAGCCAGTCTTGGCATTGTTTTCTTTACCATTTTTCCCATTACTGTTAGTACCAATCACCAGAACAAGGCAGCAAGGAACAGAAGAGAAAAGCAACATGCTGTGAAATTGTTGAAATAATTCAAAGGTTTCCACAGGAAACATCATCTCCAAGTGCTTGAATGCAGCCTCCCAGATATAAATATAGTGTAGGGAAGGAGAGGGAGGGGGTGAAAAAGGAAGGGAGAAAGAGATTTAGTGATATTAAGAGGCTAAGGCAATCGGAGCGATTTGTAAATTACACAAGCAATTGTGTTCCTTGTGTAACATGCTTCGTGTAGCGCTGGAGAAAGAAGATGCCTCGACAGTGCTTAACAGCCAATTTTAACCTGGGTGTGTGGTCCGCAGCACCCTCATTGCTTTGTTTTAAGGGGTGTCATTGGACTCTTTCTGGCTTTTTTTCCTGCAGCGATGAAAGTTTATGAAGTAGAAGTTGATTACAGAACAAAAACAGGCTCGGTTCAAAGAAGATCCTTCAGCACTTGCTGAGAACAGCATCAATAACATCCATGTATTTATTGATCGATATCTTTCAGTCATTCAGTTGTTTTTAGCAGATAACATTCTTTCAGTATCATCCATTGAAGCTGATATTAGCTGTACCATTTTACTACCTATAACACTAAAATATGTTTCATTTTAATATTTAAAAATGAAAAGTCAATTCAATTATTTCGAGAAAAAAGCCAGGTTATTTTCTAAACCTGAATAGGTAGTTAGCTTTCCAAATTATTATTTTGTTTCCTATATGTAATATATTTGATTTGTACAAGTGTGTGTTTTAGGAATGATTAAATAACTCTACATTAAAACTTTTTTTTACTGGAAAAATAACTGTTCAGTTAATCAGAGTTTCCCAGAAGCCATGGCTATGCTTTTGGGGGAAAATCTTGTTTTGTTAGAAGAAACAGAACAGCTTTTTGTTTTGAAACCATCAGTTTGGAGGTTTTGGAGGTTGATTGAGCAAGAAAGATAAATGCTACACAGGAACATTTTAATGAAAATCATTTTCACTTCATTTTGGCTGCAATTTTGTAATCAGAGGGAAGGGACCTTTCTGCAGCTAGTACCTCTGAGTACCCAAAAAATCCCCATGTCATCCATGGGAGTAGCTTACAATTTGGAAATGAGTATTTAGGTCTTTGATGGTAGACAGCCATTTGAAGCATTTGTCTTCAGAAGGTGCCTTACAAGACCAGAAAATCCATCTCTCCTACTGTCTTCAGGAGCTCGGCAGTTTCTGGGAGCTCCCAGCACCCTCCCCAGGCTCTCTTTGTCTGTAAACAAACTTGAGCTCTGCTCCCCCTACTCCAGCTCTCTAATCCTGTGCATGAAATCATTACCAGCTACTTGCAATGAATATGCCATTTTTCAGCTCACAATTATTGTTGTCAGCTTCAAATAGCAGTTCATCCTTTTTCTGCTTAATCAGAGGCATTAGATTTCAGGTATTCATGGAAATGGAGAGGAGTCTTGAGGTTTCCAAATACTTGTTTTAATGAATCTTGCGATATTTTTAACAAAGAGGTCAGAAATACATATTTTCTTCTTTTCTAAATGTTAACAAAATACAGAAAAATAAAGAAGGAAGGGGCAGGGGGAAGCAAGTTTCCAACGATTTTAGTCTGGTGACTGGATGTTCTTTGTGCATCTCTTCAAGTATTTTGTGGTTTGCATTTATGTCTGTATTTGCCCAATTTACAGCTTAAAAAAAAAAATCAATAGTAATGTTATATTTTCATGAAACCAGCATTTTTTAACTAAGATCTCATGAGTAAATTAAATTTCATCCAAGCTGGATTACATCCAAGTTGGATTACTGTTGCAGGCCCTGATCCTGCAAATGCTTATGCACATGAATATTCCCATTTTGTTTATTCCTTGGGCTGGGACTTGAGAGACCTGGAACTTAGTTCTAGATTTCCTATACCTTCCCTCTTCCACAGGTCCCTTATTCGTTCTGAATCTCAGTTTCCACAATTTACTAAAAAAAAAGGGAAAAAAGAGAAAAGTTGTGCTAATATTGACAGTTGACATGGCATATATTTTCATGTATATTTATGAGATATTACTTGCTGTGGTCATATATGAGCTATGAAATCATAAAATGTATCAAATACTATGGTAAATCAGACCTTATAATCTATGTTCATCCCAGACTTTCCTGAAAACTACTCTATGACAGAAAACCGCCTATTGACGATTCTCTGCTTTTCCTCTTGCTCTTCAGTATCCTGTTGTTTCTACATCCTCCTGCTTCTGGCACAGGCAGACAAATTAAACAAGAGCATGGCTAATTATTTCGTGCAGGACCCTGGTTTTGGTCTGAACTACTTTAGGGCTGTTTTACATATTACAGACAAATTGCATATTTGTATTACAGGCATATTACAAATACTAATAACGGGAATAAGTTCCACTACAAAGCTTCAACGAAGCAAATGTTATGTCAAAAAAGAGAACCACTGGAGCAGGTGGACACAAATGCTACCGTGCAACGTACAGAACAAAATTGCCCATGTGGTTGAAAGATGATCTTTGCTGTAGGCAGTTCTCTGGGCTACAACATAAGGTAGTACATGAATTAAAAGAGGATCCTAAGCCTTGGAGACATTAAATGTGACTTAATATATTATTGCATGTCAACTGAGCTACTGTAACTGCCTGTGTATCAGCTCTGCCTCAACACCTCTCATGCCAGGCTCAGGGAAGTTGTACCACCCTGTAAGTGCCGTAAGGGCTAAGAGCTCGTATACTGACTGTTGCCGTAGCTCAGCTGGGGTAATGTAATATGTTCTGCCAAAGTAATTTGGGCTTGTTCCTGAAACCCTTGTGATCTGTGAAGGTCTCAGTAGTAGCTTGAGGGAAAACGGGGACAAAGAAGAGATTCACCCATTTGTTCATTTGCAGCACAATAAAATAGCAGCCTGCTAAGCCATCCTTAAAGAAAGTATTGATAAAGAGACTGCCTACTGAAAGATTGAAATGTCTGAAGAATGATGTTTTTACTATTCACCATAGTGTAGCTGATAGCACTTATGGAGCAAGTGAGAAGGGGTCCCACTGCAATAGACCCTGCACACGCAGGGTAGTAAAAATCCGAATCCCTGAAGAATTCACAGTCAGCAATGATTAACCAGCCCAAGGGCCTGTAAAGCAGGAATGAAACACAGTACTTAACCCTTCACTGGTCTAGAAACCAGCTGGATGCATGGCATGGACCAAATTTCTTTTGCCTGTTCATTAAGGTCAGCATGCTCCTTTGCTGTTTGTAATCTTTTGTGGGTGTTCTGTGATGTGGCAAACCCTGATTACTTTGCCCCGAAGTGGAACTGAAGTTCATCTGATCAAGCCCAAGTGCTCGGAAGTGAATATATCTGATAAATAAATAAATACATCAAAACAGAAACAATGAAATTAATTTTTTTATTCTCTCCAGATATTTTGTAATATTGCCATCTTTATGAGACTCAGCTTTGTGAGGTAATACAGTGTTTCAGATATTAAACATTAGGTATTAAATTATATGTATAATTCCTCACTATAACACCAGACATATATATATACACATATAAATATATATATAATAACGTCTTTCTTTATAAAATCTATGCATCCAACGCATCTTTTTCAAAACATTACCTTGCTCTTCCTCCTCACCAAACATCTATGACTATGACTGCATGACACAGACCTCCCTTTCAATCAATGTATGCGCATCCTTTCCTTGAAAGAAGACCATTATCCTATGGTATTTAGGTGAAAAAGCACACGATAGGATCTTAGAGTGGCTGTGGCAAAAAAAAAAAGATCCACTTTGATTTATGCAAGGTGCATTGGGAGCTGTCTGATGTGAAGTCAGCAGCTGAAGGGCAATGAATAATTCAGCACTAGGATCCATCACATCATCTCTCTTCCCATCTTATTGTTGTTTTTACGTAATTGCAAAGAGAAAAATAAATTGATGTCATAAAGAAGGCTGCATCATTTTTCTGAAAATACACATAAGAATTGTAGGTACATTTCTGCTGCTTTGTGAGCCCTGTATGATCTTACTGTGCACAAAATTAAAAACATGTCTTTATTAACACCTTCTCTAGGGTTAGATGGGTGATCTATGCAGCATGACATCTTTTACATTGGTGTTAGTGGTCTGCATTGATAGAGAATGATGTTTCTGAATTGCTTCCTTCAAGCACCCCAGTGCCGTTGACTTTGCTCTGTGCTTCCCTAGCAAAGCTTTAATGCAGACCTGAAACTGAGGCATCTGCCTGTATCATATGGGAAATTTTGTTTGCTGAACTGCAGACAAAAATAAAGCCAGGTGCAAAGGTTCAGCTGCCTCAGGGGAGACTTGGAAAGAGAAGTTTTGTCCAATGATGCTTTTTTTTGCTCTGAGCATCCAAAATAACCCAACAAAAAGACAGGATTTGGTCAGTAGGCTCACTGATCCTGTAAGAAGTAAAAAGCTCAGCTGACTGGCTAGATATATACACAGACACATGTACATTTACATCCCACGCTTCCATAGAATTCTGAGAGTTCTGAGGAACTGGTGAGTGGAAGAGCCTGTTCAAGGGATGCTTTCCTTGCTTGTAGAGTAGACTGACATTTTGTACTGACACACAAGGTTTGGGTTATATGAGAATGTAGAATTCTGCAAAATTTTTGCACTTGTAGCTGGAAGTTTGGGATTCGCCCCTTTCAGAGATAAGTCTGAAAAGCAGAGTTCAGACCAAGGAGACTGGGACAGAGGCTGGGAAAAGATCTGACTTGTTTGTTCTCATTTCCTGGTAAAGAGTGTGTTATCCATCACTGTGTGTAAGTGTGCTCTGTGCCTTGCTGTTATTACTTCAGGACTGGGAAAAAAACAAAAAAATCCCCAACCCCCCCCCCCCCAAAAAAAATTTGGCATATTTTTGCCTCTTAATCTCAGTTGTTCCAAAAGATGTCATAACCAGCTCCAGCTTCTAACTCTCCTGTCTTCTACATAAAGCATAGTCCCTCTGTTCTTGACTTTGTCCTTGGCTTGCTAATATGAGGCTGGTGTGAGTAAATGCTATTTCTTAGGAAAGTTCTGACTTAACAATGCAAGCTTTTCAAAGGAGAATGAATGCAATCTGTGAATTGAATTGGCAATGCAGGCAGATTAGAAGAAATGCTATGCAGTACCCAGATCATGCCATTTTAATATCTAAAGATGATTGCTTTTAGGAAGGAGACAATAGGTTTAGCATAGAGGTGACAAAACATATTCTTTTTGCCTTTCCTCTTGGTAAACAAACTTCTTTCAGACATGAAATGAAGCTGTATTATGCAACAAGGATGGAAAGGGGAAGATGTGGCATGGGGGCTGTCCTACAGATGGTAAGATAAAAGGTATTTACTGACAGGAGCCAGCAGAGACCTTCTGATACCTTTTGTCTTGCAGTTAGGTTGTCAAAACTGAAGGGTTGTGTGTTTTTTTTTCATTCATATTAGTTGTTTTTCTCAAAGGTCAGGTCAGCTGGAAAAGTCTTCAGTTTTGGGGTCAAACATCCCTCCGAAGCAGGTTTTGAAGGATGGCTGGTGAGTGGGAAGAGCAGCAAAGGGATGCTGAAACAAGGAAAGAGACCTAAAGTAAAGTGGTTTGAAGTGTAATACAGGTTGAAAGAAAAATATTGAGTTGGCAAGATCTGTAACTCTTAGCAGTTAGGCAAAACACCTCAGCGAAGACTCATTTTGAGTTCTCAGCATTCCCATCGGATCCTCTGAGATCAAACCTTCCTTAATTTATCTCTGTTCTCTTCCAGCCCTCCTTGGAGAGTGGAAGTTGGTTTATCAAGCTTGGTTTCCTTACCATTCATACTGATGTTATTCCATCAGTAGAGAGAGAAATTACTCTGTTGTATACTCCACTTTCCATTGTCTGAAGTAATGGAGGGCTGGGATAGGCTGATAATGGGAAAATGAGGATAATATAATTATTATTGCCTCAGGGTGCTGGGCAAAAAGTCTTGACAGAAGAATTAAAAAAGGGGAGTGTGAAGATCACCAGCTGGACACTGTAGTAGATTTTTCATGTTTGTCAAATCCTCAGCATCATGAGTGACTACTCTGTGATGATGTTGTATAACATCACCAACCTACATACACCGATTGTTAACCCAGTCTAAAAACCATGAGACTCAATTAATGCTCCCAGGTTTATTATTTCTAAAAAATATTCCAACTCCTTGGTTTTGTTTATGGGTTCCAGGCCTTCAGCACATGCATTCCTAAACCTCTCTCAAGCCCAGTGACACTGTGAAACATCCTGCCCTTCCTTTTTTAATAATAAAAAGCAGAATGAAACCTAAATCATTACAAAGTTACTGAAGTCAAAGAACTGGAGCTCTTTTAGGAAATCAAATTTTGCCAGGCTCTCAGTAACATGGTGATGTTTGGAAGCACTGTAGGAATTTTTTGACTCAGCAATTTCTTACTAGAGTTAGAATAGAAAAAGAAAAAGTAGAATTTTAGGGGGGTTTAGTTCCTTTTTCTCTTATTGTTACTTTATCTGTTTTGTTTGGTTTTCTTTTTGGGGGGGGGTGTCCTTTTTTTTTTCCTTTTTTTTTCCTGCAGAGCTTATTAGTTTAATGCTGCAGGTGTGTCCCTCCCCACCAGGTGATCCTTCCTCTTATTGGCCCTTAGCCCAGAATCTTCTGCTTCATTCAGTGCTCTGAGGTCTCTTATGTTTTCTCTCTGTGGTCCTTCTGAGAGTGTTAGCAGGTGAGCCTCTTGTCCGTCTTGCATCAACATCCTTCTCTTCTGATTACAAAGGCAGCTCTGCCCCATCTTCCCTTGTCATCTCCTACTTCCTGCCGTTATATCTCTCACTGAAGGACAAAAGGTAAGTGACCACCTTTATTTTTACTAGCTTAAATGACCCTGCACCAAAGCAGTTTTGTTCCTTACCTCCTGCTGTGTCATAACAAATTGCAAGTCCAAGGCAGAGGTTACTACAGCAATAAGTGACAGGAATTACTTCCCTAGCTCAAGCAAAAGATTATTCTTGTCCAGGATTCCTGGAAACTGACTGGTAACCAAAGAGAAAACCTGCCCATATGAGCAACCCTACATTTTCAAGAAATAAAGAAGTGATGAGGTTATGAAGTAAGAAAAGTTGTAACTTCCAAACAGACTTTTAAAAAATACAATGCTAAAAAAAAAAGTAAGAGAAAAAAAACCTACAAGAAAGTGTCCTTTATAAGCTTTTTTTTTAGAAAAAATTATTTGTCTTCTTGAAAATGAAATCTCAAGCAAATAACAACCTCCTCCTGCTCGCCCCCATACCAGCAATCTTGACTATTTCAGGGATTGTACATAATGAGGACTCAGTTATCTTCATGGAGGCAATGATGTTGTTCTTGAAAACACTTAACTGGGGTCTTGGTTTTAAGGAGAAATATTCCTCAGTGCATTATTTCTGTGAATTGTAAGTGCTGAGTTTCCAAGTATTTTCCAAGCACATTCTTGACATTAAAATGTAAGGTTTTCTTCTAATTTCTCATCCCTTAATGGATAAACTCTACTGGGGTTTTGAATGCAAAGGCATCAGAAAAACACGTGGATAATTTATTTTAGTTTATAAGCAAAGTTTTCCTCAAGTCTCTTGCATATATTGTCTTGTAGCTGGTCAGATACAAAGTAAAACAGAACCGTCATCTGAATTCTATTCTATTACATGTACCTTTAAAACTGAGGAACTGTATAATCCAATATAGGATGTAGGTGAGAAGAGCCTAATCCAAACCAGTAGTTGATATTGTATTCCTTTTTTTAATGCTTAATTCCTAACAGTTCCATGAAAGTTTTGTAGACACTTTCCTGATGTGGATAATAAGGTCATTTCAAGTGCATGTTACCAGGAGGGTGCTCTCTTGGGTCTGTTTGGGGTAGGGAAAAAGTTTTACTTCTATCTGATACTAGAATTGTTTAGCACACAATATACAGGGGTAAAACCCTAATAATTCAGCAGTTGTGTTATTGTAGGTTTAATTTGGAAAGCAATCATATGTTTCCTATAGAGCCTGTTACAGTTGTTCAGGGAGGGGATTTGGGGAAGGCATCTTGCTTGTTTTCATGCTCGGATTAGTTTCCAAGAGACACTTTCCATTTGGACAAATAAATGTGGCAGAGTATTACTGAAACCAGGACACGAGGGAGCTTACCTGGCCTACTGGTTCCAGTTTGGTGTGAGTCTCAGGGATAAATAAATGCAATTGCTGAAGTTCAGTATGCCCAGAAAAATCTGCCAGGAACAACCATCAGTGAATCAGAGCTGCAGGAGTACAGCCTTTCTGCTTCAACAGCATCTGATTGAAGGGGAAACAACAGGAGGTTGGAGAAGGGGCTTTAAGCTGTGACTTTATTGCTTCTGTTTCTGTTAAAATATAGTATTAGCCCAGGTTGCTAGCTTTGAGTCTCCAGTCTCAGTCTCCATGTACAGCATTTTCATTGATCCTTATCTAGACAAGCAACTTGTTTTGCTGCTAGGAATATAAACTTCTTTAAGACAGTGATCAGCACAACCCTTGTTCTTTCCTCCAGCACAAAAATATACATTAATTAAAAATGTTTCTAGGCAGCTGGAACTGGCGTGCAAGACTAAAAGAAGTCCAGCACTTCTGTGGAGACAAAAGGGAATCCCTGTAATGGAAGAGTTTATAGTCTATCATATAAGGTCAACATGAATGCTGCAAGGTTTGGGTACTTTTTGCTCATGTTGCTAATAAGAACCATTTAGAAGCTGACTTTTTCAAGCAAATTCTTTTCCCAGAAAACACAAACCAAATGAAACTGGAGCATTTAGTTCAAGGCTGTAATGTGGCTTATTAATTAGTCTGTAAAAATTAATTAGTATAAGGAAGAGTAACATACTGTGGACCAAATTCTTTGGTGACTTCAATGGGAGAATTGCTCGTATACCTGAGGGTAGTGTTTAAAGTGCCCTTTGATCTTAACTTCTGGAGCTCAAGTGAGAACTTTATTAAAGATTAATTCTTGGAGCCCATTATTAAAATATGGACAGCTATTCCCAGAGGCAGATGTATTTGGGCTGTGGCTGAGGGAAAGATGACACTGTAGACACTGCAGAAGGCACCTTCATAAGGCTGGGAGCATTGGCATGTCTAAGATGTAGTTTCAGAGCCTGTAACCACACTTCTACCAGTAAATAGGCACCCAAATTCTGTTCTCATGAGATGACTAAATGGCGCTGTCCCTTTGTACAGTGAGGAAAAAAGGCAAGTCCTGCAAAGAGTTATCCTGTCTTATGTCAGTCATTCATGGACATTTATAGTTAAAGAAAATAGAACATCCCACTGCATACGGGCATCTTGGATATGTCTCTTCAATAGCAGTTTCATCATTTATTATTATTTTTTACTCTTTCTAATTGTTTTAGTGACACCCAAGTGTGTCAAAAGCAGAGTTAGTAGTTTGTATGGCAGTGCCCTCATGGGAGCAGAAGGCTGTGGTATGGCAGAGTCGCAATAATACTACTTAACCTGGTTTCCTTTTAGTTGGGTTTGCAGGTTTAAAATCTGCCTGACTTCCCTCAAATGCTGAAATAGGCTATTATGTTTTGCCGAATAACAGGGAAAATTATAAATTTTGACATTTAGGCAGTGATAAAGATTTCTCTGTATCACTGGCATAGCATTAAATATGGTCTGGCAATATTTGATGAATGCGCCGTCATCACTCTTCTGGGTAGTGCTGTTATTACTGGTTTTCAGATGACAGGTCATGGAAACACACAAAACACAGAAATCAAGTGTCAGATGCCTAATTATTTTTCTGGTGCTCTGTCTATATCCTTTGTCCACACTTTTGAGGGAAAAGGAGGACTAGATCCATGCTGAGGAGGTTTCTCAATACATGTCCTGGTGCCTGCTCACTTGCCCTGGGAGCCTCATCCCTAGGAAAGCTCTGCCTCATGGTCTCAGTGATTTGTGGTCAGAATTTTGCTACAGGTGGAGGGTGAAGTTTGTACTACAGCAGGTGGAAAATGATCCATTAGCATTTTGTGTGCCTGCCATGGAGAGGTCAGACGTTTGAGGCTTATGTGAAAATATGTTTGGAAATCAATATACAGTTTCTCAAGGATTGCATCTGACTGAGTAATGACATTAGTGTTGTCTGGAAATGAACAATTCACTAAAGTAAAATAATTCCCTTTTTTGCCATACAATGTTCCAATATGTGTGTTTTATTTATTAAATAAAGAAAGCTTTATTTGCTCACTTTGGGGATAATGTAATTTGAGCTCATGATCTCCCTTCTCCAAATGGTGTCAGGTCTGAGTGGTTCGGGTGATGCTCCTAGAGTCCCAGCACAGTTGTGGTTCAAGGGCTCCCCTTTTCTTTCTTGGCAGATAGAGTATTGGATGCTCATCCAGCATCTTACGAGAATGATCCTTTTCTTCCTTCACGTATCTCCTCAGCTGCTGAGCAGCTGAAGAGCTGACAGAATTAAATTACATTGCTGCTGCTGCTATTAACAAAGAGTAAAGAGAAACTGTTACATCTGGCTCCACTTCTTTGCCAGAGTCTTCATTTAATTGTTTTCTAATTTGAAGAAAACCACAAATGACAAGATGAAACTGCTGGAAATGTAAATACAAGAGTCAAATTGCTCTTGTCAGATTTCTAGTTCACAAACCATGGTAATGCGATTCTGCATATCTGACCAATAAACAAGGGGTGTAGCGTGTGGATGCTGTTGATTTCTTTCTCCAAATTTGCAGTCCCCTCACAAAAATGCTCTAATTTGAAAGAACATAGAACGTGCTGAATTTAAGGACCCAGCCTGACAGCTGCAGACTTCTTCAGTGCATGTTCCAAGACAGCGTTTCTCCTTGGCAGTAAACAGGGAATCCAGATTGAGCTGGCTGAAAATGGTTTTATTATTTGTTCTCTGCCACTTTTGCAATGATTTTTTTCCCCTCATTTTAGTTAGATAATGATGAAATAGCTTTAAATAATACAGAAAGTTTCACAGACTGTGCTATGGGGGCTCATCCAATATCTAAATGCGTGATCAAAGTCAGTATTTATACCCTTTCTTGAAAAATACAAACCAAATAGTACCTTTAGTCAAAGATTTTTCTCTAAGAAATTTGGAAAAAGTTTGATCCTCAGATAAGAAATTTAAAGCAGAGTAGTCCTGAACAGATTTTAGTGAAGAATAATGTGTATTCTTTGGAAAGTCCTTATGAACAGCAAAGTCCATGTTAGTTTACAGATGATTTGTTAGTCAAAAATAAGAAGTTGACAGTTAAAACACAGAAATGCAGAAAAAACATCTGCAAGCTAATGTTTCTTTTCACTTCTGACTCTTAACAGTCATGGTTCTGAGCTCCACCGAGCACGTTTACATGGTCAAATGACAAAATCAATCACCACTAAGGAATTCCCTGGCTGAAAGAAATTCCCAGGTAACGTGAGGACCCTTTATCCCTTTACAAATATGTTGCAGCCTATCAGCGCTGGCGGGGTCTGGCAGATAGCTGACCCTTTCGTGAGACATCCCCTCTGCAGCTTTGAATGACACAGTTGGCCAAGTGGCTGAAACTCATACGTTTCCTTTGAAGCTGCCCCATTGTGGAGGCTAACAACCATACTGGATTGATCCCTATCTGCTGCATGGGTCAGCTAGCAGGTCGGTTTGAAGGACAGCTCATTGGAGCTGCAATGTCATGTGTGGAGGGTTATCAAAATGCTGCTTTTTCCAATCTGTTTGAGTTCAGTTTGTTTGCTGTGGAGTTCTTGCAGCGAAGCTAAACACTGCTCGTGATGTGACTTAAACACAGAGCTGCAAGAGAGGAGCAGAGCCCTGGGGGGGCAGAGAGGAGCACAGCCAACAAGCACCAGTAGAAAGTGCAGCTGTCACAGACGAGAGAGAAGTTAAAAAGGGAAGGGGAAAAAAAAGCCTTGACTGTCCCTCAGGGGCAGGGGCTGCTGTCGTTCCAAATGCCGACAGCTTTCCAAACCTAAACCAAAGCTATAAAATATGAAATATAATGAACAAAAGTTGGCACCAACCCATGTGTAGCTGTCAACCTAATAAAAACAAAACTATCTGGCAGCTGGCACTTAGGTGCTGGGAGATGCCAGCTCTGGACTCCTGCAGAACAGGTTTTGCTTTTGCCTTCTACTTCTGGATGTTTGCTAGATTTTAAATGTGCGCCAGAGGGTGAGGGAAGAGGCACCTGCACACCTGGGCAAACCTTGGTCATCAAAATGAGCATCTCCACATTATGCGTCCCTTCCCACTTTCCCATTTAGAGAGGACAGAAAGGGAGTGCTGGAGACTGTGTGTTACCACATGGGGTTCCTCATCCTGTCATTTATTTGTTAAGTGCTGGTCTGAGCTGCTGACCTGGCCACGGTGAGTGGAACTAATTTGCTTTTGATGTGGACAATTAGCAGGTGTGGTGGCACAAAGCTGGCAAAGGGCACAACCAACCCTAAATCAGGAATCTTATTAATTTTGTAAAGCAAATCTGCAAATAAAAATTGATTTAATGGACCATCTAAGAATCAATCAGAAGTGAGATTCATGGGCAAGTGACGAGTGTTGGGGTGTCCTATACCAGTGTTGGGGTATTCTTTCTATATCAATAATTAATTCTGGACAATTGAAGAGATGAGTAGGATGAAGCAGCTGATGATGACAGCCCTACACCTCCACTTTGTTTTTTTAGGCTGTGCTCACTGGGGAGTCTGCTTCCCCAGCTCTGGCTGAGAGGCAGACTGCTTTCCAAGCTGACATTAGCAGAGTAAGGTACCTTGTGTGGGAGGAATCGTGGCAAACCCAGGCCTTTAATTCCAATGTAATCCTCAGATATTATACCTGCTTCATGCCCCCACACTCCAGGAATAAATAGCTACCTGCAATTGCATTGCAGGCATATTTTTTAATATTTCCTCTGCAAACTGCTCCTCATTACAAAAGAATCTACTTTGAGCATGTCTCACTCCTCACAGACAAATTGCTCAGTGGAATCTCCTGTGAATTTTCCCCTCTGTAAGTTAGAAAGTATTTGTTCATTTTTATGAAGGGCAGCTTCTCGATATTTAGTGCAAACAGTCCATGCCTCAGGCACCTGACACTCATGGCAAGCAGACATGGTAAATGACAGTGCCCCTGTCGAGTGGAGAAAGCTGTTGGTTACAGACATTCAAGGGCAGACGTGAAGGTTTCCATTGCAGGGAAAACATGCTCATGGCTAGGTGCAGCCTCCTTTACTTCTCTGCCAGCAGACTTGATCATGCTTTAAGGGTCCAGCACTTGCTTCTGTTTTTAACAATATGGGTTTGTCTTAGCTGCAATGAATTTGCCAACCATCCTCTCCCAGATTACGCTGGCACTGAACCAATCTATACCACTCATCTCCCTGGCTCATGGACTCTGATGGTGATAGAGGCAACATGCTTCCCATCTTAATACTATGCACTTCAGTTGTATAGATGATCACAGAGAAAATAAAACCAATTCTTTATTGAGAGAATTTGAGAGGATCTCCTCTTGTCATTGTTTAGCTCAATAACTTCATTAAAGGCTTCCGAGTTAAGAGAATTCTGTGAACAGGTATCTCTAAATGTAGTGTTCCTCTCTCAAACTGAATCTGCAACTCAGAAACACATCTGCCATGAGCACATACATACAAGCATCTGCATTCATGCACTCCTATATAGCTGTTCAGGAGCATTTGTGTGGGCTCAGAGGATTTTATGGGTGAAAGGCAATTTTCACTGAAAATAACCTATGTGAAGACATGATCTATCACACCCAAACTGCTAAAGGTTAGTTCCAGTATATGTAAATAGGTTTATGTATTGTTTATCTGGCTCTTATATGTAATTAAGGTTGTTGTAGAAAGATTTGTTTCCAGTTCACTCTGCCTGTGTGTCTGCCTAATGTCTGCTGAGACCCCTGCTTTTTGTCACTCATTGCAATGGGGAGGCTACTGGACTTTGCTCTTATATATCAATGCTTTTGTGTCAAGATGATAAAGGAGCAAAAATTGAAGTGTTTGTATAGAAAACACGAAGATCCAAGTGAAGCCATGAGGCCAGTTAATCTGGGCTTCAACCATAGATCCTTTTCACTTACTAGAGTCTGAAATGCTATCCACATAATTCCTTTTCCCTGACACTAGAGATTACCTTACTTTTTTACACAAGGTACCCTGCAAACCCCAGTGAAGGGAATTTTGGCATGGATATAATTGGCATTTGGCATGTGAAATAATTGTTGATGAGGGTGACCCACTGCTGGAACCTGTCCCCATAAGGTGTGGGAAACTCAGGTCTTATTTTAGCCATTAAAAAATGTGTGCTGTTACTAAGCTAGTTGCCCAATGTCCCACACAAGTCAGCAGTGAGAAAGACTCCTTCAGAGTCAGACCAGCCAGCCTGTCCTGAGAGATGTTGAAATCATTGCAGAGATACCCATTTTTCTCTATAGGAGACTTACTAAATAGTTTAATAGATAACTTAATAAATTTAATAAATAGTTTAGTAGATAACTTCTAGAGACCCGAATTTCAATTATGTTGGGTTATTCCTGACCATAGAAACTTTCCAAGGCATGCTTACACTGAACCTCTGACTTCCTGGTTTAAATGCCTGGACCACTGACTGCAAACCATGGGATGTGTGGTAGAGGACATCAGGCTGGATAAAAGCTTGGATAATCACAGTAGTCCCTTCCTCCCTTAATAAGAATTGAAGACAGGGCCAGGACTGCAGAATACATTTTGCATGTTCCACTGAAAACGTCAGAACTGAGAGAGAAGTAGTATGATTTGCAGAGGTGCTGTTTGAAGCTGCAGATGCTTTTCCAGATAGGAGATCTGTATATGGGGAGAGCTTGAACAATGGACCATTCAGGATGGTCTCTCTGGGACAGCATGTGGGTTGTTTTGGCAGCAGAAAGAATCTCCTTTGGAGAAGATATTCTTTCCTCACTCTTGAGAGAATCAGACAGAGTAATGTCACTAAAACAATGCCTCAGAAAGACCTTCTAGGGAGGTTTCTCTTTAGTCTCACTTGAAATGCTAGAAGCCCTTTTGTGTGTGTGTGTGTGTGTTTTTGTTTTAATGATACATTCTTGCAAGGATTCAATCTGTCATCAGGGGGTGTATGAAATTCCCTCTGACAATTATGGGGGTTCCACCCATAGATCAAAAAAAGAAAGAAATAAAAGAGGAAGAAAGAAAGAAAGAATAGCTTCCTGTCTATCAGCAGCCCAAGCCCCACATTTGCACTGTGCCAAAGGCTGCACAGCATGTAAGTTGTTGTGATCATTCCCATCAGAAAGCAAAACTGTTAGCTAGGAACAACTCGAAAGGTTTTGCATGGGTAGCACTTGCACGCACTCAAATTAGTAGCAGGTGTTGTCGCCTATTGTATATTCGTTTTGCGGTGGAAAGAAAGCACTGCCAGGTCAGCGATAGAAGGGGTTCATGCCTCCTCACCCCCCTTCCATTCTTCAGCTTCCAAGCCAAGCAGATCCCTGGCTTGGCCATCCTGCATGCTTTCTTGTCATCAGCACCATCAGTAATGGTTTCCTCGCTTCGGGTATGAGTCGGGTTGTGCTCTTTGCCAGAATGCTTTGGAAGGAAATCATTCCGAGTCAGCCTAATGCCATAACAAGCTCTGCAACAGCTGCAGCAGTGATATGCTGGCAAGCTGTGTTGACCTTTTAAAATGAATAAAGAATGACTATTTCCACAGTACATATAACTCTTGTCCCAAACCCTATCTGTGTGCCCAGACAGCGCAGGCATGATGCTGAATTTGCAAGGAAGCATTTTTTATTTTTGTCTTTTTTTTTAATGTCAAATTTTATCAAAGCCTGTAAAATTATTTTACAAAGGTTAATCCTCTGAAATTTCAAGTCAAAATATCCTGTTCTAGGGGATGGCAACAGGCTCTGAGAGGTTAAGGAATTTTGCAATGATCATACAGTGCACTTGTAACAGGCACGAGAATAAAACCTGGAACTTTCTGGTCTCAGTTCCCTGCTAATCCAAGCTTCATCCTTTAAAGAAATGTGTAATTGAAGAAACAGAGTGTGTATACAGTGATCTTTTCCAGCAGTCTGCAGTCTAGAGATTTCCGAAGCCAGAGAATCTGAAACCCAGACCTTGTTTGCTATCCACTTAACAATCTCCTCTACAGGTTTGTCTTTCATCCAACACCTATTGCTGCCCTATAATGAGGATGGTTAAAAGTTTAAAGATCACTCCCCAGCTGGTGATCTGGCACCATCCCTTGGAGAAGAAAGACTGTACTGAAAAACACCAGTTAAAGAAGGTTGTACCATAATTTAGTGGAGATTGGTTGGTTTCACCATGCTCCCAGTCACCAGTCAGCTCACTTAGAGAGAATTTGAAGGTCCTCAGCCCTACAGCATCTCACCAGGGAGACTGCCCTAGTGTTCAGGTCCATGGGGTACATGCAGTAGGAAAAATCCATCTTTTGACCCAAAGCATAAGAGACATCAACCTTATAGGAAATAAATATATTTCCATTAGTGTGCTTTCATATTGCATCTTCATTCAAAACATGTTGATGAAATTGTTACAACTGCATTGTCGGGAATGTGGACTTACTGAAACTCCTGTTTTCTTGCTGGAAAGAGGGTCAGTTTAGCAAAGTTTTCATCACTAGTTCTTCAAGTGTTCCAAATTATGAAAATGCTTTCTTCCAATATTTTCCATGTTAAAAAATAATTTTTCTGACTTTTTAAAACAAAAAAGCCAATACCACAAAAATAGTAATAATTAAATTAAACATTTTAAAACTATTTGAGACAAAATGTTTCACTTGGCCTGAATTGTGTCTCCTACTTGCAACAATTGTCATATTAGCCTTTCATCTCAATTCAGGGTGCAACTTTTTTCTCAGACTGTGTCTATCTTCATGGGTGAAAAAAATTTGCCTGCCCAATGTTAATGTCCACATTAGAGCAAAAAAAACTAATTTTTATGAAGACCCACTAAAATCAAGGCTGCTGTCAGTGAATCATGAAAGTGGATTTGCTTGTTGAGGCTTTCACGGTTCTCAAGGAAAACCTTTATTTTCTACCTCTCTACAGGCAAATAATGTATGCTGGAGACATTGTGGTCCATATGGAGAGGAATGTTGAACCCAAGCCAGATGTTTGTAAACGTTAACTTTGAAATGTGGCACAATACCACAAACTGTCAAGTTGTGTAAAAGCTTTAGCAAAGACAAAAACAGAACGTAATATTTACCAGATGAAATTTCTCTGTAATCTTGTTGGAATTTTGGGAGTATCCAAGTTTCATGGATTTTGAAATGAGCCCTGTATCATTTTTTTGTTTTTTTTCTCTCCCTCTCTTATGAAGAGGGATAAGGAAAAAAACCCATGCTAATAAAAAGGAAACATGTTACATGGGCAAACAATGGACTTATAATGTCCTTGGGCAATTTCAGATGGGTATAGATTTCCTTGAAGGCTGAATCCCATGTTGGATGCAAATTTTTGGCATCATATTTAAAGACTTTTTCTGGGAAAAAACAAAACAAAACAAAACCAAAAACAAACCAAACAACACTATTTTGGAACAATTTACTAAATTAGTGGTAAGTAGGATGATACCATAGTATTAACAACATTTTTCATAATGCCTGAACTATTGCAGTAACATATGTTAAATCCATGCAAAGCTCTCCAATATATTTCATGTCTTTTGCCAAAAATAATTTAATTAATACATATAAAAAGATGAGTAAAACATTTCACTACTTGAATTAAAGACATATGACTCAATCCAGAAATAAAATACTAACTCAGGGAGTCTAAGGTGACACTTTTTGCTCTCTGCTAAGAAAATTCTTATTTTTGGTGGTTTCCTGCTTTTAATTTTTGTGAGCCCCCAATATTTCCAAGGTGCTGCTCTCTTCAGCACCAGGCTGGTATCCTGTTAGACCTCTTCCCCTACTAGTTAAAAACTAAAGGCCTGTCTTAGATGTGATCCCAGAGCTTTTTACCTACTCACCTAGCCCAAGAGGAGCTGTACTCTGGCTAAGGAGAAGTTACAGAGACCTCACCTAGGAGCAAGGAGCGGGTATATGAGAACAGCATTTCCCACCCTGCAGAGACATTATTACCTCTGAGCCTCAAATTAATAGTGTCTGTCAGGGACAGCAACCAGTTTCTGCCATGTCTCAGCTGGCAGAAGACCAAGAAAGGATTCTGTCCAGCTGGTATTATTTATTGCAGCCACTGTGCTGCTCAATATCACCCTGGATGGCATTGGCAGGAATCACGCTGTAGAATCTGGGATTTCTCCAGTGCTTTGACACACCTCCCCCGGTACTTACGTTTGCTGTAAGATAGATACATAGCATATAAGTTTTGGTGGTGAAGAAAACATTTGTTGAAGGCGTGACTGAATTGGCGCCAGCAATTCAGTCTTTTTCAAAATATCTTCAAGATCCAAAAATAGCAAATACACAGATCTACAAAGAATGATGGGCTATTTTGAGGGTTATGTTGGATCTGGTTCCCAGCATCAAGGAAACGAGAGCAGTGCATTCTGTTGAGTCGCTGCTAAAACATGACTGAGAACAGTGATTTGTATCGCTTTATACTCACCAGAGTCATAGAGATTGCTGTTTGTGTTGCTTTGTTTTGCTCTTTGTGCTGCTTTGTTTTGCTGTTTGTGCCAACAACAATTGAATTTAAGGACTTCATTTTCCAGGAAGTCTCCATCCAGCTACTGACTCGGTGTGCACGTCATTTGCATGCTCAAATAATAGAATGTGAATATACAAATAGTATTCGTGTGTGTGCACAAATCAAGTCATTGGCATGCTAGTTAATTTGCATTGCAAATTGAATGCCAGACTTTCAGTATTTGGCTCTCATTAGGGCAATAATATAAAGGAAAATAAACAAATATTGAAATCTTGAAACTTTCTTTTTTGAACATTGTAAAACATGATTATTGATATCTATCCAAGTGTATTTATTTTCATGGAAAATAGAGCCTGTGGGTATATATTCATACTAATCTACTTCAGGCAGGGAGAAACCAAAGTTAGATGGCAAAGTTACTTGTGAAGTAAATACAAGAACAAATGCTTCTCCAGGTTGTTTATTCAAAGTATATAAATTAGATATCTGGAATAGCCAGAAAAATATGGTACGATGACTTCTCTGTTTACCACTGTGTTGAACCAATAATACTGAACTACAAAACCTCATCAGTTCCTTCCCCCTGCCCCCATCCTCTGGAGCATCAGGATGCTGTAAGATCAACTATCAGCTAAGTAGTCTTTTCAGTACGTAACTGTGGGCACAAAGATCTCCCTCATTCTGAGTAAACAGTAGCTTCCATTTTCCCTAGTACTTGCTGGTTTGAGATTGTAATGAGAGTTCCCACACATCAACCCCCTAAATTCCTGGGTAAGATTTCAGCTGGAATAGTTTCCTCCTAATGGAGCACAGTCCTTTATTTGAATGTTATTCACTTGATTCCTTTCCTAAAGACCTCGCCCAGTAGGTCTTCCACAAGCAAAATTCTTGCAGGACTGCAGCTTGTATTTTGCCTGGAAAAATGAGTATTTGCTAAATGATTAGTAAGTCATATGTGATAAACAGGCAGCTCACTTCCCTTAGTCTAAGTAAAAACAACTCCTGGAAACTCTCTAATTCTAGGAAAAGATTAGGATTGTCTTTTCTGGTTGTGCTTGATGAACTGATAGGACTTGAAAGATTGGATCAAGAGTCACGTATCACCCACTTCAATACCCAGAATCCCACATATTTTCACAGGGAAATGAGGATTCACGGATACTTACAGATGCTATTTTCCACCAGGTACAACTGAGGACATCCAAGTCCCCTGTAGATAGAAATGCATATAAAACCCAAACCAAGTAGTTCAGCATCTCTTCTGGAAGCTGCGTATTTTTTAAGTACTTCATTGGCACTCATTACCCACTCTTGCTGCTGTATGAACAGAAGTGTATTTCTTATTAATGAGGAGTCAGAGATAAAGGACCAAAATGTCTATGTTTTGAAATTGGGCAAGCTGGTTTGTATCACTGCTACAGATATGAAAGTGGAAGAGAAATATTTGAGATCCGTAAAGATTTGGGTGTGATTTGCCTTTGAATAAAAGGGTTTCATTCTCCTCAAGGTGAGCTAGTAAGAGTTGCACTGAAAGGATATATAGGACACTGCAGATGTAGAGTGAGGTGGAAGGAGTGCTGTACTAATGCCTTTAAAATCACTTTCTACAAAGTAGATTTTTAATTTAGACTTGTTTTCTTAGCTGCTATTTTTTAATAGAAGGCTGAGAAAAAAGACACAAGACACATGAGATGTAATAATTACCCATCAAGTCCTGACTTTAAAAAAAAAAAGAAGGAAAAACAACAACCTGAAAACAGAAATAGAAGTTGTGAGGAAAGGAAGGAAAATAGGAAATGTAATTCATTTATTCAAGGCTGGTATTAAAGGAAAACCAAGGTTAAAAAGGAAAAAAATGTATGTCTTTGCAAAGCTCTAATAGATATGCCAGATCCTCTCTTTTACTTTCAGCAATTGTGGTGCATATTGTTGGCAGTGGTTCAAAGAAATTAAGTGTTCTTTCCTTGGGAATTGTCTTTCACACAAAAAAAGTAATTAGGGGAATAAAAGAATATGATGTATTAGAAAATGGGAGCCATAACAAACTACCAACTAAGCTGCCATGGCTAATTCTTCTTAACATTCTTTTAACTGCTCCAAACTTGTAACCACATCCCAAACATTTCCCGTTTTCTATCTCATAAAAAAATTCTGTATGGCCCATCTGATGAGGGCAGAGATGTCAAACATCTAAGTGTGCATTGTGTGTTCTAGTGACAAATATGTTCCCTTGGTGGAGGAAAAGGGCCAGAAGGTACAAAGGGAGAGAGAGTAATCTATTTATAACTTTTACAATGCCTTGTAAGAGGAGATCTTGGGAACTCTTCTCCTGGGGTGGCTGATTGTGCTCTCTCTGATGTGGACTCTGCTAAGTATGGGTAGGAATCCTATTACTGACCACTACAAAGGACTGTGTGGTTTAGTTCAGAATATAAAATTCATATTATGAATGCTGTATGGGGGCGGAAGGGGGGAGGGAAGTAATATTAGCCTTCTGAAGAAGAGGAGACTGTCATGAATAATGCAACGGTAGCTCTCCGGGAGTCACACGAATGGATCGGATTTAAGATTCCTTTCCCAGTGATAAGGTCATCCACAGGGATGCTTTACATTTCTGCAGCACTTCCCAGGTACAGGTCTCAAAGCATTATGCAGTTTCACAGAACCTGAGAGGCTGGCAAGTGTTACTGCACCCCAGGCCCAGATGTGGGGAGATCTCAGAAGGACAAAAAAGCAGAGCTGAGCACTAGGTTGGCACTGACAGAGCCAGCCTAGCCCAGCTCTGACCCCTTTTTTTGTTCTGTGTTTGGTCAGAGAGTCATTTGCCCATCTCTTGTCTCAGTGCCAGCCCAATAGTCTGTGAGGGCTGGAGGGAAGTCCATGTCAGTGACTGACCCAAAAGAGAGGTTTTGAAAAACTCTAGAGCAATTTGGCAACTAAAATCAGCCAATGGTGCTTTGGGCTATCAGTGTCATTACCAGAGATTTTTTATGGCACTCTACAGAGGTGAGCAAAGCTGGATCCTGATGGTAGCATCCCAGACATTTTCAGCATGGACCTGACACCCCTCCTACAGCCTACTTTGTGCCTACACAGGCAAAGGCCTCCTGGGAGAGCTGAGATGTGTCAGCTGAGGTATGACGGCATGTTGGGAGCAGCCCTGGCAGTGGTTGTGGAGGGCAGGTAGTGCTGCCGGGACCACCCCTCTCAAGGGACGAGAGCACTTGGGTGAAGCTGCTCATTGACCATTGCACCAGTTTTGGGCACACTTCCTAGTGATGTTATCCTGTCCATTCATGATGGACAAAGAGGCTGTGCACTGTTTCACTACTATATGACTTCCACAGCTACCAACACCTTAGAAGTCAATACTGGATACAGAAATGACAACTCTCTGGGAGAAACACATAACCTTGTTGCTCAGAATCCCATCAGCTGTGTGCCAGGACTGTGGCAGTTGCAGGCTGACAGCACATATCTGTATGTTTTCGGTAAAGAATAGAAGTTTTTTGTTGCTTTTTAAAAAAACCCAACTTAAATTAACAGTAACAATAACAAAGTGGGAACACATCTTCACGTTAAAAAATATCCTTGATAGTCTCTCTTAATGCCATCAGCAGTAGTTCATAACTTGAGGTGAGCACATAAGAAGGATACCATCTTCAGACAAGGTTATAACTTGCTTTCTCCTGTGGAGCTGAGTGTATAAGAAGCAAGACCATTTTACTAAGAATAAGCATTGACCCAGGAGAGAATTGTAAGTAAACACCAGTAATACAATGTGCTTTAGAAAAAACAGCATTTTTCTGCCCCTTGATCTCACTCAGTCTTAAGCCAATTTTGGCAGGTACTGCTGTATTAAGTGGTCAGTACCCCGTAGTGGTCACACACTGTTTTACTGGAGGTCTGACAGCAGCTATAGGAGAGACAAAATTAACCCTTTGGTTCCAATGGCTACAATGGATCTTATTGCCCACAACAGGGAATGCATCAAGAATTTCTAGCTCTTGGCCTCATGGGGTTAATGGCAATCTGTTGCTGATTTCCCTGGACAATCAGAGTAGCAAACACTGGGCTTTTTAATGAGCCCCAGAGGACAATGCTGGCATACAAGGTTGTGAAGATCTGGACAAACCAAGGAAAAGTAAAATGAAAACAAACATGGACGTTTATTTTCCTAACTCACCAGTTGCAAACAAAATTTCATTTAATAAACCATGAAATGATTCACAGGGTTTCTGTATATTATTGTAAGAGCAGCTGGGAAATGTAAAAGTAACTTTCCCTCCTCCTCTTTGTTATGCCATCCCACATTCAGTTCTCATCTGAACAAAGCTATATTTATTTATATCTTAATATATTTATCATCTTACTCTTTACTATGTTTTTCTGAAATGAGTTTAGTTGTGACTTGAGTCATCATCATGTGTAGGTTATCCAACACAGAGCAAAATCAGGGAATCACTGCTGCTGCAAGGGACATCTGGAGGTCTCTGGTCCAGACCCTCTCTCCCCCTGCTCAAAGCAGAGCCAGCTTCAGAATTGCATTAGGTTGCTCATAATAGAGCATGAAGGAAAAGCTATTCTGGTCATGGAATGGGGCAGATTTTCTGGTGAACTGGTGAGGGAAAACAGCTGAGTCTCAGTTTGATTTTTTTCTCCCCATATCTGAAACAAACTGGAACTCACATAAATGTTTTTCAGTTATCCTAAGGAAGAAAAATCAGCCTGTTTTTGAAATACCAGGAAATTATCCCTACTCAGAGGAACATGTAAAAAAGTGCTGAATTTGAGCATGTACTTGAGTCCCACTATGGTAAATGAGCACATGCTTTGAGTTAATCTCCTACTGAAGTACTTTCCTGATTCAGGATGACACACTGCTTGTGAACAATTTTTCTTGTACACATCCCTGATGCATACATAATGCTTGGTACCTGATTTTTTACTGATGCCCCCTGTTTTGTTTTTGTTCCTTGATTGGATGAATGTAAACTAGCAGAAAGGACAATAAATCAAGTGAGATTTCAAGACGGCAGAGAAAACTCTGTCACTGAAAGTCTGAGAACTAACATGAGGTATCTGCAAGACATTTCTGTCTTTCAGTGAACCAAAAATCCTGTCACATGCATTCAGGTATTTCACTTGTTCATATGTTCACAGAAGCCATAGCATTTGCTTAAAGCCAGTTTGTAGTGAGCTGCTGTCCAGAATGAGTGAATGTCGGCTTTGTCTCACAAGTTTTATAAGGTTGCATTGAATTATGGTAGAACAATTAGCTGCATTCCAACACGATGAGGTTCATATTTCTTTCAAAATGTCCCTCACTGCCAAATATGCAAGCACATCCACTTAAAACAATACAATTACTATTGCAATTACTATTAGGTTTTTTAAAAAATACACTTCTAGACTCTTTCAGCCAGCATCTCCAAAACTTCCGTGTAGGAGAAGATCAATGGGTGCATTTGTGACAGCTCTGTGTGCCTGAGAACATGATACCGATCTAATTGCTTGGTGTCACTGAAACCCCTTTCCACACATCTGGGTATATGAGATAGAACATGAGATAGTCCTGTCCTACCCTTTTAAACACACACTGATCCCACTGGACTGAGAAATGAAGCAGAAGGGAATTGGTGCTGTGTGGCAAATTCAGATAAGCATCGTGAAGGCGATAACACCTGCGATTTCATGCACAATGGCAAATGAATGACCAATTAGCAAGAGGGACAATGTAATGTGGCACTATAATTATGCTCATTAATGGCACTGCAGGATTGTATCTCTACTCGGTGGTTTCTGTCTTTTGGAAGGGAGTAGAGCACAGCTGAAATGCAGCAATTGAAGAGGATTTTAGCAGGGATAGAGATAAAAGCAAACTCAGTAGTGGTTTTCCACTTGTAGTCAGTAAACTGATGGAGCTTCATGGACTGTAGACTGGTGAAAGGCAACTGTTGTCAGTAAGTATGAGCTGCTAGAGTTCCGCAACTCAGAAAAGGGTGGAAAAGCCCTGGCTGCTCCATGGATAGGGACAAAATCAGCAAGGAAGGACTTGGGTTTTGTGCCTGAAGTGCTGGACGTGGCAATGGCAGAGCTGTATTGGCACTGGTCCAGCCCCACCCCTGGAAGCAGAAATAAGTGCTATCTCCCTCTGAAACACCAGAGCGAACTCAACAGGCAGGCAAGACAAGAAGGACCCGTAGTTTAATGCAGCTTTATATACGTGCAGGAACTGGTCACAAAAGACTTGCACCTAATCTTTTTGTTTGGCATCACAGCTCACATTGCTATTTTGGTGGGAAATTGTGCTGTTTGACAATGAGAGACCTGATCTGCCTGATGGACAGGTATCAAATGATGGGCTGGTGACTTCAGAGACTCACAGACTCTGCGAAGGAGCAGTGGTAACCTTCACAAATGACCAAGAAAACTTTCCTGTCTTTCCATGTTCACCTTTAATTTAATTTTTAAACATTTAGTAAACACAATTGTAGGGCTTCTCATTAACTTTGGAATCTTATAGTCATAATTTTTGATACACAACATTACTTACCAATTAGCTTGTCTTGTTCGTTTAAATTTCTTTGCTCATATTTTAATGGGAGCTAATGATGCCTTTGTTGACTTATTTAATGTTATGTAAATGTGGCTATAAACTGTGAAGGGTTTAAAGAGCAGCTCATTTTTTGCTTACTCATCAGTTTTCAGAAAATGTTTGGCATTCTCACAATCTGCACACATCACCCTGATGAATAGGAGTAACTAAGAAGGAAAATAATAATTTTGTAAGATAAGCAAAGTATTCAATGTAAAATTTTATTTCTTCTCTTTACTGATGATTATTCTTTCTTTTTTTTTTCTTTCTTTTACTTTTTTTTTTTAATGAAGCCTAAGAGGACTTTGTGGCAGATAATCTAGTTTATCATGATACTAGAAACTGTTAAACACAGGTGGATGTTTAGATTCTGCCATGCTTATGTTGCCAGCTCATGGGGACATCTTGTTTTGCTTCATGGAACAGAGCCTCTCATGTGTGGTTATACAGGGACTTTTAATTCAATGTGTACTTTCTGTTAAACTGAGATATGAACACATATGTACAGGTCTATATTTATATGTATACTCACACACAAATATATATGTATATACACACACACATATTTGTGTGATAGGTAAATTTAGTTACCCCTGCAAAAAATGCATCTTTTTTAAAGAAAGCATTGACTCTTGCACCTATCTCTGACATTTAGCTCTCCAGAGAAAGAAATGCATCTCATTCAATATCCCCTTTCTTCCCTACAACTCAGGACTACTTCCCTTTGTCTCCTTTCCACAGTGCTTTACTGGCCACCAAAGGTCAGCCAAAGGGGATTCTTAGAAACTTAGAGAGAAGCAGCCAGCGCAGCCTGGATTTGGTTACAATTACACTATTGCATGTAAAAGCCATTCTGATTGCTAATGAGTGGAAGGTGGGGAGCAGGAAGGCTTGTGCAACTCTTCAGCAAGGATTTTGTAACCGATTGAGTACTGGTTTCTCAAATCTGATGGTAATGCTTTGAAAATGCACTTCAAACAGATCGTAGAAAATTTAAATATTTAAATATTCATTTATTCTAATTTCCCTTTTGATAGGTACCAACCACTAGGCATACGTTTCAGCAACTATGAAGATCTACAACATACTGTCTGTCAATGTGGATTTTAGCACAATTCTTTGTAAATTAGGAAATGATTTTCAGCTTCCTATCAATGTTTCAGGAACTCCATTATTTCGATATTTAACAATTGGAGGAATGCTTCAAACAGTGAATAAACAAGTTTACCTCCTGTTACTGTATAGATCTGTTCTAAAGGTTGGTGAGCATGTGGTTGCCTTTCTCTAGAACAGGTGCTATTTTTACCAGTGTGGATTTACCCAGACAACAGGTATAAAAGTACATTCATCATAAACTCTTAAAAATTCTTCAGGGACCTGACTTCAAAAAATAAAAGTCAAGCAGATGTGACATTCAAATGATCTATACATTTTATATGATACATATAATTTTAAAATGCAATATTTTGTTGTCGAGGTGTGACCTGCACCACGTTGTCAAAACTCAAATGTTTCCTACTCTAGTAGTCATCTAATAATGAAAGTAATATTAGCATATTGAATTTGACATGCCATAACTGCTAGAGAAACAAGTTTAGTGCAGGAGATGAGAGTGAAATTATAATGTTGCTATCTTTTATTACCAGTAAATTTTTTCTTGGGTTTTCGCTTTCTTATGACAATTGACAACTTTTGCATGCATTTTCAAATTTCCACACTGCTTTTTGTTTAAGATGTTGTTCTGCTGAGTACTGAAAACATGCTCCACTTTTTGACTTAATATGGCAAACAGATATATCTACATATTTTAGTAGGAGAAATGTGGAGATGTGTATGTGTTCTTCTCTTTGATTAATTGTTTGGTGTTAGATGAGTTCAAAAGCTCATGTTAAATGCACAGTGGTGCTATTAGTTTCACTGGTATGAAGTTTACTTTTAAAGTATCCATTTGCAGAAGACATAGTACTCATCACTGGTGGGTTTGAAGCTCATTTCAAATGAGTGATGCTGAATCGTTTTTGTCATACCACAGTGCTATCAGTACCAAACATGTTGCAAATTCCTAAATCTTCTCCTGTGCAACAAAACTTTCTAAGATGTGTTGCTCTATTTAAGCTTTCCATGAATGTAATAGGAGCTAAGCTGGTATGAAGTTCAGTTCTGTAGGAACTGTTATCAGGTACTGTTCATCGTCTCCTATTTGTGTTACACAAACGCAGTGCCAACTGCTGTGTGTCATGTTTCTTAAGCATAATGCCACTTTTACTTCCTTACAAGCCCATTGCTTTCTGGGGTGTTTCACTGTTGAAACGTGGCTTTTTGTTTAAAGTTCTTCAAGGTGTGCAAAAATATCTGAGCAGACTAATGCAGACTGCAAAACATTAGTGTCTTCTAAAAGGAAAGCTATTACAATGAACCATCTATAATTGTCATTTCAAACATATTTCTCTCCCTCTTAATCCAGAAGTCGTTGAATGTGTAAAAAGAGGATTTTTCATAAAACACTTTTTATAACAAGCAGATAATAAATTCTGTGGAGGTTATTATTATGATTTCTTGGTCTGAAATCTCATTGATAAAGGTGGAAGAAGGCTGCTTAGATATTGGTTCCTGAGGAATGTTTATTAATCTGTGTTTACTGGAACAGATGTTAGAATTACTCTTTTTTGCTCTCAGATTAGATTCATTCTGCCAGCCTCAGCTGCCCAGCAGTCTCTGGCAGAATATTATGTAGTTTTGGGAAAAAAATGGAGTCCCAGTGCATGGTGAGGGGAAGTCAGGTTTTCTTAGCCCACAGTTAAAAGAAAAATTACTGGGGCTGTGACTGAACATGCAGATTTCACAAGGTCCCAGAAGTTCACATAAATTCAGATCAGTCCCCAGGCTTTTGCTTCTTCTTCAAGCTTGATCTAAAGTGTCTTAATCTCAGGGGTTTTCAAACTAGAGCAGGAAAAAAAAGTATGAAAATAGGGTTCTGTTATCAGACTACTTCTAGCTGCTCCTGCAGAGGTCGAAAGTTAGGAAATAACAAATTCATCTGGAAACTTGGTTGGGAGACTACTATGACTGCATCATGCTTCTCTTCAAAGAGAGGGGTGAAAGAGTGTGCAGACAAGGGAGAAGGAGGGAAAAGGTTATATTTTCTTGCAGGCAGGTAAAGGTGAGGGTATTTTGTAATCAAACACTCAAAGGACAGAGACAGATAAAAAGACTAAAAAAAAAATCCACATCTTCTACAGTCAGTACTGAACGAAGCCTTTTTACCACAGCCACCCCCTTTACTTTTTCCTTCCTTTGTTTATTATACTTTATCATAGAATTCACTTCTGTAACGATTTATATTAATTAAATCGTGCAAGGATTAAAAACTTGTGCCTTGCCAACACTAGAAATGCCCTGTGATTTTAAAACAAGTTGTGTCAGAATATACTAAAAAGCCGCCATTCAGTCTTACTTCTAATACAGCAAAATGCAGCTGAGTTCTGCAACAGGCCAGCATGCTTCAGACCCAGCCCTGCTTAGCCCGCTCCATCTGCAGTTGCTGGCAAGTGAAACCAGAAGCCATTAAGAAAGCTAATGCTTAGCCATTTTTGTTGATGGATTCAGCACTAGAACAATATTTTGCAGGGAAGCTGGACAAAAATGCTGTTAGTTCTCATTAGAGATGGAAGAACTTTGTGAAGCTAGAGGGTTTTTGCAAATCAATCATATTGCTTTTTAGGTACGTAAACAGCCTGAATTCACAAACAATATTTTTTTTCCTGTCACTGAACTCTCAGGGGGTTTCCCCTCCCCACACCACCAATGATTAATAAAAAGGGGAAAAAAAATCCAAATGTTTTTCTAGCTTGGGAGAAACCTATTCCTTGTGTTAGCAACAGCAATGCCCACCCTTTAAAAGAGCAGACCTCGCACGAAATAGGATAGGCTTTCTCATTGTTTGTTTTATTTCTGCTTTCCTCAATTATGATTTTAATTCTCTCTTTCTTTTCTTTATGATCACCCTCTGTTCCCAGTTGTGTGCTAGCCCAGCTCCTCTCCTTTGCACCCGTGCTTTCCTCACTCACTCATAAATTTCACATTGAGGCTTCTATTTGAGCCCAGTTTCCAGTTCTATTTTTTCATACAAAATGAGTTTGTGTGTTTACTAAATCTTATGGGTCATTAAATGCCATTGTAACAAGACCTCCGCGGATAATGTACATATTTTCTTGAAGCCCGTTATGCTGTTATTATAGCTGAGTACCCAAGTCTCCAGTAAGGGGAAACTCAAGATGCAGGAGGAGGAAGGGGTAAACACCACACAGATTTACTGGGGGACTAACAGGCCTTTAGAGCCCATAACACTCCTCATCTTTGCAGTGCTGGCAGCCCCATACTCCCAGCAGCTTCTTTCTGGCTGCTCGGTCCCACCAGCTAAATGCAGCTGACTGGCCCATGACCAATACATCTGGCCAAGGGGTTGTTGGAGCAGAGAAAGTGCAGAAAATGCCTCTTTTTCTCCTCTCTTTGGACCCTCCCCTCCAACTTGGCTGAGCATTCTCCCAGGAGAAGAAATGCTGCCCTTAGAATATCACAGACTGGCTTCATGCCATCCTGTTGGCATAAACTTTGCATACCTGACCCAAAAGGTGAGCACGTGTGCAGGCTGGAGAGGTGTAGAGGAGTGGACATGCTCTTTCATGATGTGGCATGCAGATGAACAGCCCCTTGTCTACTTCCATCAGGGAATGACACTGCCCACTTTATTGCACAATCTCATATATTCCACAGTAACAAATACTTATGCATGGCTGCGCTGGTCATACTGATGCAATACACATCCTGTGCCATGATGGCACCAAGCACAAATCATTGAGGGGAGGGGGGGGTTAAACATGCTTCAGCTTTGCAAAATATGCCGTTAAATATTTATTCTAAATGTATCTGTACCACTGTGTGATTAAACCTCCTCCATTATTCACAGCAATAGATCCGCTTATCATAATGACGTGCTGTCTTTGGAGTATTAAATACTCTCCAAGTTGTTGTTGGACGTTTTTTCTCCCTCCTTTCAAAAATACTGTGCTATAACAGTCTGTTTCATTTCTTCCTGAATGAGTTGCTGCTCATACGTGAGCAATCAGCATTATCTAAATAAATGAAATATTCTTTGGGGCTCAACAAAATGCTTGTTAGGTTGAAACTAATCTGTAGGAAATGAATGGTGTTTGTTAGTCTTTGAGAATACAGAAGAGGTTCAGTTCACGTTAGTATTTCCAATAGTACCAAGATAAATGTGCAAGTCTCTTAAGATACAGAGCTTGTTACTGTTATCAGGTGAGGGGTGGAAAGGAATGTGACATTATGTAATTCAGAATTATTATTTAACATGGAAATAGCTGCAGAACACAATCAGAAAATCCAATTAAAATGTACAGTGGATGCTCTTTAATGGCAGAAGAAACAGCCGTGTATGCTGGAGACTCCCAGGATGATACCAGCCAAAATTGGTCCACTGAAGTCCATGGAAGCCACTTGGACTCAGCACCCTTGAAAAATCAGGCCAAAATGTGGTTTACTGAGTGGCTGTTCTGTTTCATGTTGCCTGCTTTTCATTATTGTTTTAGCAACCAAATGCAAGCTGATAGAAGTTGGTCTCTTGAGAACCACGGAGAGAGTGTTCTTTGATAGCAAAGCTGGCCTGCACTGCCATGGCCCCAAAACACTGAGAACGCTGCACCAATTTCAAACCTCATAATTTCTTAGAGACCGCCATGAAGCTTTATCATAAAACTTTTGGTTGGAAACATACAACATCTTTCACAGTGCTCCACAACCCATCTTTGGCTCTTTAAACATAACTTGGACCACCACTCACCCACAAAATGCTGTTCAGAAACAGGCAGTGAACCTGCTGGCTTCATCTCACTTTCCTTCCAGCAGTGTAGTGGGCTCTACATTGCTTCATATTTATGTTCTGTGTTTCTTTTTGTGTCCAAAATACCTTCTTGAGAATAACAGGCCACTTTGTATTTTTGGCCATTCAGATACCAGGTTCCTGCAAAACTTTTCAAGCAGTAGTGAGAGGAGAGATGGGCCAATGACATGAATCAGGGGACAGTCCTGCTTGACAGAAGTCTCCTGTTGGACCTTGGCAAATCATTTAGGCTGAAATGAATGTATTGGGAAACATAAGCCAGGTGAGCTGTCCTTCAGATCTGCTGCTTGCAAAGCAGCTAGTGAGGAAGCTGCTTAAATCATGTTTAAAATTAGACTTTTGGAGGTGAACCCCACCTTCAGCAACTAGCAGACGGCCGCTGGAGAATGGGACTGGTTTCTGACCATCTGCTGGGGTGAAAGGATCCATTTTCTATCAGCAGCCTCTAAGCAGCTCTGAACTAAGATATTTTTTTGTTATAAACTTTTAGGTACAAAAGCAATTTGCAACTTAGAGGGGAAAAGACCTGACATTTTAAAGGCAAACTATCAACTAAAATAAAGTGAAAGGATTATTATGTCTATATGAAGGATGGGGAATAAATGAGATATTTGTAAGTGACATATACAGATTGTTCATGGGAAAATGATTGCTATGAGTAACACGAAAATTAGCGCCGTACTGCACTTTGGCATGCTCATGCTTTTGCTTCTATCTTTAGAGTTTGCTTTTACAGATGGCCACCTCAGTCATGCTTGAAATTTCTCTTACTCTGTTTTTGAGAATACTTCTTTTGGACTTGTGAAGTCATTAGGTTATGCTAGGTAGCACAGTTCTTGATACAGAAGTCTCAACACTTACCTGAACCCTTAAAAAGGTTCCTGTCATGGTGAAAAGCCTGAAAATTCAGTTGGCAGAATTTCCTGATGACCAAGCAGGTCATGGACCAAGGGTCCCTTCTTTGGCCATGGAACTATAACACTTTAAAATGAACACAGATGTCCAACCCTGTGCCTTCAAATCTCTGCAGTGTGTGCTCAGCATTTAGCAAGGTCTTATCTGCCATCAAAGCCAAACTGAAGCATGTCTCTGCACGCTTTGCTGGGCAAAGAGCCTTCAGAGGTGTCGTTACAGTCCAGACTAACAGCTCTCTCTTTCCCAGATGTGCTAATACCAACCATCAGTCTGTCCCTCAAAATAAACATGCAGTGTGTTTCTTAAGCAGGAGGACCATGCTGGAAAGAGGATGAAAAACCTCAGAGGAGGAAGGTGTGAAAAAGTACGGTTATTAGGAGGTTGAAGTCAAAGAAAAATAGAGCTGCAATGTCTCTGAACAGCATGTTTGTGCTAAGAACTTCTAGCACTGTTTAGTTTTGTTTTGCTATCTGCCATTGACTGTCACATTTCACAAGTTAAGAAACATGTTATTTCTTTGTTTATTTTGTCAGTCTTAGATAGTCTCTGGAGGGAAATTATATCACTGTTTCAGTGGAATAGATTTAATTTGTTTGTGTCTTGTTGTCTATAGCATCTATCTAACTACTTATCTCTGAAGTTACCTCTCAGTCAAAGGTTTTCTGTTTTGTTCACATTTTAACAGGGGAAAATTTGCACTTGATTGCTTTGAACACTTTCTAAGTTTGGTCAGCTATCTATGTATTTATTTTTCTGTTCTAGTGAGAGAAAATGGGAATTTAAAATGTATGGAGCCAGCAGAGGTTTAGCTGCGATTTGTTTCTAATGTAGAGGAAAATTGCCCAAGTAATCTTATCCCATTCATGCAACTAATATGGCTATGAGGCTCTGATGTGTTGAACAGCAAACACCATGCAACATACCCTTAAGAACTGTGGCTTAAAAGATTTCTTATTTTCTATCACACAGTTCTAGCTTTTGATGAATAAATATCAGGTCCTGCTTGCATTAACGTCCATGGGAGTTTTCATGGGTTTAAACAGGAGTAATATAAGTTCCTAGTTTACAAGCATATGTTAGAAAAATTGTAGTTATAATGTATTACGGAGTTCAATGGTACCACTGGGTAGCTATGCGAGAAAAAATATTTCTGATGCAAGCAGGTTACAACAGCCAATTCAGATTGAGAATATATAACCCACACTCAACATTTGGACAAGGCATTTCATGCATTCTCTAACAGATGAGGGCTTGAAATCTGGAATAGATTTTCACTATATTCTAAAAAAGAAAACCAACCACAGCCCAAAATTGAGATACCCATGGAAGAAAATGCTCTGACCTATGTGATACAGAAGACATTTTAGATTAATATGGTGATTTGTTTAGGCTTAATATCTGTGGGTCAGCTCACTCAGCCCTTCACGAGGCAACATGATCTTTGAGCAAATTTTTATATGTGTGCATATATATATATTTGTGCATGCCTCAAAATCCCAGGAATAAGATTAGAGAAGATTAGACAAAAATGGGGAAAAAAAGTATTACATGTACCTTCTATTACATTACCTTCCATACCAAACCATAGGAAGTCAAATCTTGTTCCATTATCATCATTAGTGCAGTTTTCATCTGCATACACTTAAATAGTTTAAAATCTTTAATGAAAGTCACTGAAGCACATGGGTTAAGTTCGAATCCAGTCTGCAGAATTTCAGTCACTCTCTCCTAATCTTTCTCAATCAAAATGACTTGTGGCATTTGGCTATGGTGTTTCACACCTGACATCAAGCACATTGTTAAGTGGCAATTTAACACTTTGTCTTGTAGGACTTTTAATGGATCAAGACTCATACACTGCTTCATTCTTTTGTAATGATGCAAGAAATCAGCAGTTGTCTAACCTGGGGCTTTTTAGAAGAGGTGCTTTTAGGCAATAACCCCACTGTACTTTATATTTATCTGCTGTAAAATTTTTCCCTGAATTTACAAAACATGAAATGTTCATTCATCTGATGAAATCTACATATCATATAGCTACAATTCTATTTCTTATATGCCACCTACCTCCTTTGCCACATCCCCACTATTCCACTGAATCTTCTCCATATCCAGTGGTTGTTGAATTTACTTTCTTCTCTGGGCTGTTAATGAGTATATTGATTCATACTGGCTCCGGTATCATTCCCTGTGGGAGACCAATTGATACTTCTCTCTCTTTTGACATAAAACCATTGATGATAGCTCATTGGTTCCTAGCAGTAGGATAGATTTTTGTCTACCTTATTGTATTATTATGCAGGCTATGCAACTCCAGCTTTCCTATTGAGTTCATGTGTAGCACTAAACTAACAATTACTAAAAATCCAACTGTTATGTCTGCCTTAATTAATTAAATTCTCAGTATAATTGGGCCTGAGCTTCTTTTCACAGACCTGTACCAGCTAGGATATGGTTCCACATAATCTTCACTATTTCTGTTAGGTTTTGTTTGCATAGAATTGTGGGACAGTTTAGATTGGAAAGGACTACAGAGGTCATTTGCTTTAAGCTCCTGCTCAAAGCAGGTTCTATCAGATCAGGTTGGTCCAGTCAATTTGTTCCTGTATTTGATCACTTTCGTGGTTAGTAAAACCCTAACCACAACAAATCAAACCTTCCTTGAATTTTGTATTCTTTCTATTGTTCCAACTTGTGTCCACTGCCTCCTGTCTTATTGCTCTGCTCCTCCAAGAGGCACCTGACTCTGTCTCCTCTGTATCAGGCAGTTGCAGGGACCTATACAGTCTCCCCTTCATCTTATCTTCTCCAGGCTGAGCAAGTCCAGCTCCCTCAGTTACTCAGCTCCAGCACTCAGCCAATTTTGTTGCCTATCAATATTTTGTATTTGGTTTTGATGAATTTCATGAGGTTTCTCCAGCCTGTCCAGTCCCTGTGAAAGGTTGCCCTGCCATCTGGCATATCGACCGCTGTCTTCCCCTCTATTTTGTGTCACCTACAAACTTGCTGAGAGCTCACTCATCCCATCGTCAGCTTGCTAATGAAGGCATTAAGCAATATTGGTCCCAGTACCAATCCCTGAGGGATGCTGCTACTTACTGTCCATTTTTCCTAGAAGCATTGCAGCTGGTTTACCTCTTCGTGTAAGAACTAATGGTAAGAGCTAGGCACAGTGGAAGGAGATCCTGCCTCTCTGGCATTGGCACGTGTGAACCCACAGACGTTGGGACAGTAGAATGGACCACCAGATCAAAGGACTACCCAAGATATCCCAGCTTTCCACTGTGAGGGCAAGCTTGCTTCAGCACCTGTTGCCATATCAAGCACACTCAGCACAGCTTACGTAAATATTTGCTCACTTTGGAGGCTGCAATGTTGCTTCTTATCCAACTATATCTAGGTGATGAGGATGTGGGAAAGGAGCCCCTTCTTAATGCCTCTGATGCAATAAACATTCAGCTCCAGTAACCGAGGCCCTGATTCAGTAGGAACCCTGACTGGGGAGGAGTGCTTAAGCAAATTGTATCCAACGGAATCAATAGGACTTTAGCACATGCTGAATGTGTAAGCACGTGCTGAAGTGTTTACTATTCAGTGTTTCATTTAGTTCCCATTTAATTAAACAGGATCGGATTCTCAACAGAAGTAAATCACTGGAGTTTCTCCCAAAGGAGCTTTCCCAGTTTACAATAATTGAAGAGTTGATCTAATGTCCCAAATCTACTTCTTTTTTTCAACATCCAGATATCTATCTGTCTGACTGTCTACCTACGTAACCTATGTTATTTTTACCTCCTCAGTGATAAACTATTCAAAGAAGAAATACTGTCAGAAGCAGCCCAGAGGGACACAGGTCTCATTAGTTACAAAGAACGTTCTGAGCCTCTGGTAAATGAAATTAAACTTTTCTGATATTATTGTTGTTCAAGTCTAAGCTGATATAAGCATCTTTGCTTCTACTTATACAAGCAGGGATTTCTTTGGAAGTTTAGTGCTTCCACTCCAGATAAAAGCAAGTCATTTGCTCCTTTCATCATGTCACTACTAATTTCCAAACAGTCAAACCTGCTGCTGATTTATTTACTGAACACTGAAGCCCTGTTAGCAGGGGCTGCTACTGAAACTGCTTTCTGGCCTTCGGCTTTTGTTTGTTGACAGCCTGATTTCCCAGTAGGCCATTTCCACCTGTGTTTCTGTTGTTTTTAGTGCATGTCTTTCTTTCTTCTTCCCAGTGAGTGTCTCCCAAATGGCTCCTGAAGGCTTTTCTCATCTTCCCTCGCTCTCTCATCCCCTTCTCCCTCCCGGCTGCAAGGACTCTCAGCTCTGCTTTCAGTCATTCTGCAGTTAGTGGTTGTCTACACTGCTGAGCTCCCATGGGGCACTAATTTTTGTTTCAAGGACAAGATTCAAAAGAGTTTGCTACACACAGGTTGCAGGGTGCACCTTCAGATGTGCCTTCAAATAGACTTTGGAGATTTGAATATATGAGCTTCTGAAAATCAGTTTTTAAATTGCAAGGGAGGCCTATTAAGTGCTGTAAAAAAATTTTTTTTCTTTTTTTATTTTAAAAGCTGCATTAAAAAAGTGATTTTTTTTTTTCCTTCCTCTCTCCCATGACATTGGGTAGAAATAGAAATTAGGAGACCGCCATTTCCCTTTAACTTCATGCATATCAAAGGAAAAGAGATGACAAGATAAAATGATTCAGAGAGTGGCCAGTGTATACTGTATCTGGAGGAGCTAGTGAAGAAAGATATTGAGACGTTGCAATGGTTTTTTGCAACAAGTCAGTGTGCCAGGAGTTTTAAGTGTGCAAGAAAAAGGTTCCAAGATGATTTCCATGAATTGAAAAATTTGGAGGCTGCATAGCTTTAAGGATTTGTATATCAAAATATCCTTTTAATCTTGCTACTTACAATTATCTAGCCTCCTTGTGTATGAGTGTGTGCATTTCTTGTTACACACTTCATTTCATCCGTAACTTATGGGTTACGCTGACTTTATCTCAACCCCAGCAACCTGTGTAAATCTGTCTGAGGTCCAACAGAAAGGATGCACAACTGATGTCTGGTATACTGGGATTCAAAATATCTCCTTTGCTTGCATGTTGAATTCTAGTGGGATTTTATAGTTTCAGTTTTGAAGACTTGGTTTCTAATGAGTCCATAAAACTCAAGAAACAACTGCTTATCTTCTGGCTAAAACTGGGAACTGCATGTTGAGGGATCTTCTGGCTAAAAATGCTGGGCCCTTGATTTCTCAGACTAAATGTTCACATCTAGTGAGTACTTTGGATTATTCTTACCACTTTGCCTCAGTTTCTCATTTATGAAACAGAGGTGCTAAGACCCCAAAGAGACACTGTGAAATTGTTTAGAAATAAATATTAATGGGAAATTCTTCAAAACAGTACTCAAAGCAAATTTGAGGAGTGCATAGGAAACCTCCAATGCCCAGAGACGTGTGCTTTGCCAACAGGCCATGGCTGCTCACAAAATGAGAAGCTAAGCCTTTGAGCTATAATCTACTGACCTTGAGTAAATCTCTTAGCTGCTGCATCTCTCCATTTCCTGATAATATTGCAATAAGGCTAATATTTGCTTACCTCACAGTCACATAGTCAGAATGAATTAATGTTTATAAAGTACTTGGAAGTCCTTGGATGAATGGTCTCATAGAAGTGCTAAGCAGAGCATGCATTGTCTTTTCCTTGTAGATAAATACATATCATTTACATGGGTGTACAGAACTGTTCACACAAGCATATGCAATGTCTCATCTCAGTGCACTCAGGTTAGCACAGGATATAAGAACAAACCCAACAGTCCTTGACAATTCATGTGATTTTGCTTTGAAATGAGTGTATTTTCTTTGATGAACAGAGCTTATCATGTAATCTTCAATGAAAGTTATGTTCTGCCTTTTTACAGTTGCCATGATGCAAATGTCATTTGTACTCTCCTTCTTTATGAAAGTTAACAGTTATTTAAGAGATCAAAGTTAATTATCACTAAGGAGATCATTTTTACCTATCAACCCACTTTTGTAACCCCACTATCACAAGCAGAAGCTTTATGATAATCAGTTTTCTAATTTCCATAAATTACTGATAGAATTACTTCTCTTTTTTTTTTTTAACATGAAAGTAATCTGTTGGTGAAAGCTCTTGAGAGGCAGAGACAGAGCGAAGACGAGAGAAGGTGTATTTTCAGGAGTTTGCCAGCTGAATGTGGTACCAAGGAAATAAAACCCTAATCATTAACTTCATCACATCACATAACTTGTAGATGCTACAGCTTCCCTGCACTGCAGAAATCTGATGCACACACATTGTTTCAATTTAACATGGTGATAGTAATGGTATCGAACGTGAGGATCACTGTGTGACCCTATTACATGTGAAGTGTCTCTATTAGAGCTGCAAAGACAGCATGCCAGAGGAGCTGAAATGTGTTGATAGAAACAAACAGATATACCTTTTTAAAAGCAGCAGTCAGAAACTCTGCAGTGTGATCCAAGCGTGTTCTGCTGGAGAGGGCAAGATAGTCTATCCTAGGGGAAGATGATATTAAGAAAGAAACCCCTTCTACTCCATCACAGCACTTTCTGTATAGTGAGCGTGCCAAATGGAAGCTGCTACTGTGGAAGTTGTTACTGCTATGGCTGACAGCTGCTGTAAAATAACTTCAGCTACAGCATGGAAGGAACAATAAGAAATCAAAATTAAACAGGTGCAGGTACTTTGGGTATCCCCTTGGTCTAAAAGTCGAGTAGAATAATTGCTTAGTAATTAACAAGCTTGTTGCTACGTTGCTCCAGCCTTTCAGACTGACACTGATGAATTCCATCATAAATTAAATAATCTCCAACACAGAGTCTACAACCTAGAGCTAAAGTTGTATACGCGATTCACTTGAACCACTTGATACTTTCAGAGCTTCATTCTGAGTTGGCAACAAAGCAGTTTCTGGTTTGATGCCCATTCCAGTGGGCGTTAGTAGATTTCTGGTTGATCACTGCTCTCCAGAGTATGGAGGGACCCAGGCCTGTCATTTTGATCATATTGAAGTCCCACTGTCTTCTGCCATTGCCACTGTGTTTGTGGCATTCACTACAGCATCCTCCTTAAGTCAGCTGAAGAGCTCAGCTCTTTGTCCATCGAGAGGCTGAAGCAATTTCCTTATCCCGAGCTCCAGGAAGAGACCAGCAACAAGACAAAACCCAGAGAGACCATGATAAGTGCTACATCCCTTCTCTCTGTCATAGGCATCCCATAATCCCCAGAGCTCTGGCTGAGCAACCCTGCAACCCAGATGGGCCTCTGGAGCTAAACGTAAGGGGCATCTGAAAGCATCCTAGGGACAGGCAGTCACAAAGGAAATGGGAAGGATCTTAGCTTCCCTCTGGCTGTGAGGTTTTGTATCACTGCTTAGAGAAAAGCAACGCAAAATTATTTTCTCTCTTGGCTTTTTATTCTTCGACCTTCACCTCTCCTGCACGCATGCATCTATTTCTTTTCAAACGTATGAGCCGTTCCATTGAAGTCAGCAGGACTTTTCTGCTGCTTCAAGCAAAGCATGCATATGCCTGGATCAAGTTGATATTTACAGAAAGCTCCTTTTGAATTGGCTTTTGATTATACACCTATGTCAGAAGGTTGTTCCTTATTGCTTCTGTGGACAGTGAGGATCAGTATGACCTGTTTCCATGTGGGAAAGATGGCAAAAGATTGCAAATATAACCTTTAACATTACAGACCTTTTTTAGCTGTCATGTACTGCACCGAACTGTGTATTTCTGGTTGAAAAGGAACATAAACTATGATGCAGAACACTCCAGGATTTAGAAAATGTAACCTTTGAGTGTATGGTTTGGGTTTTATTATCCCATTTATTTATTCTGCTAGATATCTGTAGGATAATATGATCAATGAGTTGAAATCCTTCTTGTTTCTACTAACAACAAATCAAACCATTAATAGGCCAATAAAACCCCAGGATTTGGAGAGAAGGGAGGAGGGGAAGTAATTGCATTGTTCTGATGCTAACGAGACACATCTATCTTGAAATAACTGATTAAAGCTGGTGTCAACATCAGGCCTTTGCACAAAAAGCGTGTTGCTAACATCAAGGTATGTAGTACTAGGGTATAGGAACATGAAATCAAAGTGGCAGCTCTGCTTTTTACACATGCACTGGGCAAATGGGACGTGGGAAGTACTTCTGTCCACAGGGGAATTCATCCTGCTTAACCCTTTGTGTACACCACCATGACAGAGTCACAGTGCGGTGGGTCAGGAGCTCGTAGGGTTCATGGGGCATGTTGTGAGGCTGATAAATAGTTCCTGAGATGCGTGATTGCATAATGATAGCCACATTCATGCACCTGCCTATCAAAAGCGATGCATTAAAGTTTGAGCTCTCTTCCCCTGGGTCCACGAAGAGACATTTGACTGTTAGCTTATAGTCTTTAACATACCTAACAGTGGGCTAAGTGCAGTGGGGTTAAACAGAGTCCCTTTTGCTTAGTAATCCATTAGCTAATGGGTGTGTAAGCCCATCAATTTTCTGTTTATTCCCTAACCCCATTAAGGGTACACCTGCTGTGCATAAAAAATACACCTGACAAATCAGAGTGATAGTTGAAATAAAATAAATATCAAGTGTTGTTATAGCTGATCCATAGTGTTTAAAGCAGAAAGGGCATAACAGTGATTTGTGATGGCAGAGCAAAATAGTGTTTCCTGGCTCATGGTAGCTCAAGCAGATTAATATAAATTCTCCAGTGATCTTGCTGGTTCACTTGTAGACTCCAGCACCCAACTGCCTCTTTCCCCAGCCCCACAGGCCCCTCTGGAGGGCTGGAGTTCACCTTCAAACACCATCTCCAAGCATCTTGAGGGAGCCACATTGCTGCTAAGTGATAAATTAATTATTTGGGGGAGGGAGGGTGGGAGCTTGCAGGCTGCTCTCCCACGAAGGCAGCCAGAAGCTTCAAATCTGTCTCCAGTACCAGGCCATTTGTTTTGTCACTTCATAGGCTTTATTTATTTATTTATCTTACAGCTCGCCTTGTGATTAAAACTGTTGAAACAGCTGTTAGCTGGTAGCAACTTCCCTTGTGCTATTTCCTGACGTCAATCAGGCCACTGTGGGGCTGCAGCAAGGATGAGAGCTGCCCTGTTGGCTCTGATGGGGCTGGGTGAGAGGCAGCAGCACCCCCGGCTGGTCCCTGGTCCCTTGAGGGCCACGGGAGCTGCTCCTACTAGGCAGCAACGACTGCAGCATCCACACACCTCATAGCATGAGGAGTAAAAAAGGGAATAACAGCAATGAACCTGTAGAACTTGTTGCCAAAAGCCATCACTGAAATTAAGAGATTAGCAGAAAAATGAGTAAGATGGGGATTTTACCTTTAAAAAAAAAGGAAAAAAAGCACCATCACCACCGAGTGGGAAGGCTGATGACAGTACGATTAGCAAGGTGCTTGGTTTAAGCTGGTCAGTCCAGTGTGAACTCCAGACAGCTTTGAATGAGTCAGGCTTTATGGACCAGAGCTGGATGCTCTCTGCCATCAGGCTGCTGAGCAGCTGGGCCAGGGAGGGCAGATGAGAAGCAACATGGGCAGAGGGTCACTAGCGTATGCGATAGCAGAGGATGGAGAAGCCTTGCTGTCTCTGTAGTTTTGGATATGTGCATAGAAAACCTCTCAGGCTAAGGAAAGTTTAGGACCATGTTTCTAGTGTCAGGGCACACAGTGTAACCTCAGGTGTGAAGGAAGCCATGACCATATACACTGCTACTCATTTTGCTGTGGAAGAAAGCAAACCTTTCGCAGGCTTTCTGCAAGAACATCAGGCACTTCAGGGCTGGGCATGCTGGCTGTGACAGGCTTGCTTCCAGCTGCTAAATCCAGAGTGGAGCAAGCTGAAGAGCTCAGCTTCCAGTTTTAAAAGAAGAAGAAAAAAAGGCAAGTGAGCAAAAGAAACCATTTCAACCCAGTCCAGCAATGGAGCCACCAAATTGCCAAACCCCTCAGTTTGGGTAAGGCGGAGAAAGGAGGGTTTGGGAGTCTGGCCTGGGTTGCCTGAACTCCATAGGTTCTAAGAGACACTGATAGGCTGAAGAGCAAGGATTAAATGAAAAAAGAAAAGAAGCAGGTCATTGTTGTTGGGTTGTGTTATCCACAGGCTTTGACATTTTCCAGCTGAGTGCTTGCCTCTCCTTCCTTCCTTCCCGGCCCACTGCTGGTATTGCTTTTACATCATGACTGTTGAGGAGTGTATCATTCATAACAAACCCATCACAGAGATTCCTTTTTAAATGCTTAGGGAGATAGAGGGCTACAAACCCTGGGAAATCAGCTATACCTAATATATTATGTAGAAGTTCTGTAATCATTATTGAACTAAAGTGCATTGAGTAAGTGGATAAAATCAGTCCCACTGTAGCGTAAGTCTCCAGAGAGCACAGATAAAAATGCCTCGCACTTAAGTAGAAAAAGGTAACAAAATATTTCCAGTCCCAGCAACTGCATTTTCTCCTCTATATAAATAGGGAACCCTCAGGAGAAGGCAATGATGCAGCAGAGGTTGAAGGCAAAGTTAATGGGGGGAGAAGGGGGAGTAAGCCAGTGCCTGGGGCAGGCTGGGGGTGAGCAATGTTAGCAACACTTCATAGAAAATGAGGCTGAAGGCAGAGCCCTTTATGGCAGGAGCATGGGCAAGGAGGCAGAGGGGCAGTGGGCAGGTCCTGTGCAAAGCTGAGAAGCGATGGTATAGGTCTGGGCAGGAGCAGAGATGAAAGCTGCAGCGCAGCTACCTTCCAGATGAGCCTCTGCACAATGTTTGTGCTCCCCTTTCCTCTAAACAACACTGCAGAAAAGTGAACTATGACAGGGTTCATCCTGGGGCGTGCTTCCCAGAGCTTTCACACAGGTTTCCACCTCAGCACAGAAATGCACACACACATCTGCATTTATGTGTCTCCTGGTCCAAGGTCTGGTCTAAGCTGTTGCCTTCTTACAGGGAGTAAGTCCTCACTGGCAAATTTATCTCGAGGTTATTCTCAAGCAGATAACCTGTGCCTCTTCAGAGCATGCTTGTATGTACCTACAGTCATAATCAGTCCTTGCCTCTCTCATACATGTGGTCAAGAGCTGCCAGGCTGCAGGGAATCACCACAACACAGCGAGTCTCTCATGTACCAGCTGGAAACCCACTGAAACCCTTGTAAGGGCTTACAGTATAAGATACACTTTGACATGAATAAATGTAGGAAGATTAGGAATTCATATTCTTTAACAAAAAAAAAAAGAAGTGAACAATTTCATCCCCCTTATACAAAACAGAGTTTGGCTGGACTAGCTTATGTAGGACAGAGTTTGCTATATGTTTTAGGAAAGGGTTAAGTGATCATCTAAATAATGTTTTTGATGGAGATCTTCAAACGTACATTTACATTAATGATGAAGTTTGGGTCATTCATTGAAAACGTGAAAAATGTGTTAGGGCATTGTATTTGCTATTCCTGTTGTAAGCCCACACAGAAAAAGCCACCTAGAATTGCAGTCCCTGTTGTTAGGCTGTGACCTGGGTAGTCATTGGCATTCGCATCCTGGAACAACTATATTAAAGTTTCCTAAGATGTGTGCTCTTTCACATGACCTGCCAATCATGTTGGAGCAGTGCCATAAGCTCTAGTCTAGTTGTATCCTCAAGGGCACCAAGGAGAGGAAGAGAGAACAGGGTTGTGGAGTTGGAACTATTACTTATTTATCTAAAGTATTGACCTGACCTCCCCTACTGAAATATCAGCATTAGATGCTGGGGAAAAGGGATGCCAGAACCAGCTCCTTCTGGGAAATAGAGGAAACAGAGATGTCAAATGAGGCCCAAAACAGGCAGCATCAAATTGAGATAATGGGGGGGGGGGGGGGGGGGTGTGTGTGTGCAGGCAAGGAGGTGACAATAACATGAAAGAGTACAGCTGGTGGGTAGGAAACCAAACTGACCAAGTATCATCTTGCTGAAGCTCTATATGTCAGGCTGTTTCACAGCATCTCTGAGATGTGGCTTTATTGTATGGAGTGGACTTTGTTCAGTGGTTAATTTTGCACAGTTTTTCTGATTGTAATGAAGTGTGTTTGGGAAGGGAATAAAAAAAATAAGCAGTAAGTGATGCTTCTGTAATGTTGCTGTAGAGGGAGATAAGCAAGTAAGTGATGACAGCTTTGAGATGATGAGATGGATGGTCCTCATGGACTCCCACTCTCCCTCTCTGAGCTACGTACCCAGGCCCAGATGAGAAAAGTAGAGAGTGAAATTAAATTGGAAAAAAAAAGCCATGAAAAGGAGGGCAACTCTCTTAAATATGGCACTAAAAAAGTTTGGCTTGCTTAGCAAAGCAAAGACTGTAGCAGCAGCATTTCTTTGCTATATATTTAACAGGAGAGCCAACAGACATAGGCAAGAAGATATTAATAAGCACAGTGCTGGTGCAGGACTAAACTATATAATGCTTTCTATGCACTAAAGGAATGGCTTCAGTGACAACCTCCTGCTTTCTATGCACTAAAGGAATGGCTTCAGTGACAACCTCCCTAAACAGGTACTGAGGGCAAATAAACTAAGATGCAGTGGATGCATTTTTGACAAAGCTTAGGCAATGTGGCATTTGCTAAAGTGCTTCCAAAAACTTCTGTCTCATGAAACTAGAGGAGTCTGGAGCTGAGTTGTAGCCAGGGACTCTTTGGGATGCCTCCAACCCATCTTTGGTACAGCATTGCAATGTGAATATTTACAAGAGGACTGGAGAACAAGGGGTAGTAAACAGGAAGGAATTGAGGAAATCATGTGTATGCCATGAAATGTGTCTTCAGCTAACTAACTTTGGAAATGGCAGAAGATACATGGGCTGTGATGCCAAGCAGAGTTATGCAAATGATTAGATGAAGCAGCTGTGGCAAGAGCCCCTAGAGACAGACTGTAAAGGGAATAAGCAGACACACAGACAAGGCCAGGAAACTAACACTGAAGGTAGCTCATTTTGCTGAGATTTCTCTAAAATAAATGAAAACTATTCAGTCAAAATTACTATTACAGCTGCTGAAGAATTAAAGCTACCAGTTTAGAGAGCAATAAGTCACGCTGTTATGCACCTCACCCTCAGCTCCCAAGCCTACATGTTCTCTGTGCAATGAGAGAAGACACTCCTCTCCCTTTCAGTATATGATCCATCATGGGATACATGTCTTACTGCAGCCATACCTGAATGCGTGCCCTGCAACTGCTCCTCACATGGTTTGGGCTTTCGAGGGTTTTCTTCTGGTATTAAAAAAGCAATTCTTCATCTACACAGCATTGTCAACCAGGTGTCTCTGGATTGTCAAATGAACATCACTGGGACTGAGTAGCATTCTCTTCTTCAGCATCTGTCTTAAGCCCTATGGTTCATGCTGTCACCTCCCTCACCACCACCCATTTCTTTTTTAATGCAGCTGAAATTACATTTCAGACAAAAGTACTCTCATTGTATCCAAAAGGCTGAAACAGAGCTCTGGTTCTGCTGCGTCTAGAACAGGCTGTCTAATATTACATCCTGAACTTAATCTTTAAGACTGCTTTTCAGCTAATGTGATCCCACGTTTTTCTAGTGAGCTGAGCACTCATAAAGCTCTCAGCTGCAGTCAGAGCTGCCAATATTCACACCATTTGAAAGAGAACCAGGAGAATTATCTCAGACAGAAGAAACAGATCTCTTGTGCTGACAGAGTAGACGCATTGTACATCAGACTTTGCCAGCAGCTCTCTTTAACAACTACTGGAGTGGATCTGAAAGCATTTAAGAGATACCCAACACTTTATATTGCAAGAAGGCACTCCCAGTTGCTTGTATTTTCAACAAATTTAAAGTAAATTTTAATTTAATTTAAACTGAAACCCCAATGTCTCTATTCCTAACTAACCTGGAGATGCTTGGAGCCTTGCATTAGGTGTCGTGATTAAAGGTTTTTGGTTGTTCCCATACAGGTCTTCTGTATAATAGCCACTGCTCAGGCCCAGTTAAGTGCCATTTTGTCAACATTCCACTTACTAGAGGTAAAGCTCCTTATTGTCTTCTCTTGCCAGAGAAGCACAGTATGAAATGAAACACCTAGAACCAACTTAGCAGCTGGTGGATTTGTTATTTATTTAGGAAGGGCAGCAGAATGAAAACACTTTATAGGAACCTCCTTCATGGTCAAGTCAAGGAGCTAGTTACAGCTCAACATACTTTGGTGCAGTTCTTGGAGCTCACCTTGAGCAGGTCACTTAAGACCTGGTCCTGGAAGTGTTGCCATTGACTTAAATAATACTTAGATGAAAACTCAGATCTCCCTTGGCCCCCGGCACTGGGACTAGCATGCCTTTGCCTTGTATACCATGATCACTGTGTTTGCAACTGGGAACCTAAAGCTAGATATGCTACTGAAACCCACTGGAAAAATAGGATTTCCCTTTAGGCAGTCAACAGACTAAACTAACAGAAATAATGACAGTAACAGGATAAACATTTAGGATTATGAGTGAGCATCTTTTGAAACCCATTAGTGATGGAGGAGGAGGAGTTTCAGTGCACCAGCATGCGCCATGTTTCACTGTGTAATCCCATGAAGTTCTGCTTCTCCTTAATTTCAGAAAGACCGTGGCTTCTATATTTTATTTTTCCTCACCTACCAGCCAGCAGAAGCAGGAAAATAACGACACAACCAGGAGCTGTATTCACAGACAGGAAGTAACTTTAATTAAATATTGTGAAAGTTGAAAAGTTTTTACAGCTTGAATTTCTGCAAAAAAATTATAACAATCTCTACAGTAGTTAGTTTCTCTAACAATAGAACTGTACAGTGTGTGTGTCTATTCAAAAAGATTTAGATAAGAAGGTGAAAGGTTAGTAGTTTCAGAGATGACTTCTTTTTAGCTGCATCCTAGTACAACTGTGAGGAAATAGGCATACTTTATGCAATCCAGTCATTGTGAAGCTTCACCTTGTTAAAATTGAAATCTGAATGTTTCCACTTAAAGCCATATTCTGTAAACAGCTGCATCTTTTACTTTGTAAAAGATAAGGGTGGTGCGGGGGAGATTTTTTATAAATTCCCATTCATCAGATCACTATAAATAGCTGCAACAAAACAAATGATGCACATCGTCAAGGGTCTTTGGACACTGGTGTAGAAGACTACAAACATCGATGGCTAACACTGGTGTCAAAATCGCTATGACTTTGAGTGGAGCTCTACAAGAGTAATTGATGGTGTCACTGGACAAAATATGGCTTTAAATTTGATTACATTGTCGTGCTGTTGTTTATTATGTGAATTAGAATAATCGCTTGGAATACAGAGAAGCAATAAATTGATGTCTCTCACATTTTCCAGTTTTCTCTTATTTTCTCACCATGGAAAAAAAAAAAAAATAAAATCCTGTTTTCTTCCTTTCCCCCCAAAGATCACACTGTGACATTCTAGTGAAAACCATTGCAAAATTCATACAGGAAGCATGCACAGTTGCAGCATCGTTGTAAATGATTTCTTGCTCGACTAGAAAAAAGTTATATTGTTTTAAGGTAACAAAACAGTTCTTTTGTGCTTTTCAATTCCTTTTTTTTTTTTTTTCTTAGAATGTTAGTGATGATTGACAGTTCTGGTGCACAGTACAATGTACAAGTGAAATGAATATGATTTGCATTGTTAAGGCATCCAATCTGCTGGTTTATATTTATGTGAAAGACAGAGAAATATACAAGCAGACTTAAGAAAGAAAGTATTTTCATTGAGTTCTATGAAGTTTCTCCCCATATTTAATGCACAAAAATGCGTCACTCCAAAGAGGAGAAATCCCATGCATATTAATAGAGTAAAACAGCATTAGTTTCTGTTAAGCCTCAAAAGCAAAGGATACATTTCTTTTAAAATCTACATAACTAAATGCTACAAGAATAATATGCTACTTTTTGCCATATATTGGAAAAAACTTCTTAACTTACAAATAATACAAAAATAGACAATGGCTTTTGGGTGGAAATTAAAAAAAATGGAAGCATGGTTTTAAACAATACTAAAAAAAGAACCCTATAAATGAAATGTTTTAAAATCACATTTAAACAGCTAATACAACGGTGAATGACCAAACAAATCAGCACTTTTCACATAGCAAACATACACAATAAAATAAACTTGGCAGGGGAAAAAAAGCAATGTACAAATTCCAAAGATAAATACATTATTTATATGGATATTTTACAAAATCCCCTGTAAAACAAACAAACAAAAAACAGAAACAAAAAAAGCGCTTTTTTTCTTTAATTAATTTTGCAAGTATGTGCAAGCTAAAGGTAGTGAGCTCTTTTTGCAAAATATGCAGTAAAATTCTTTTTTTGTGATATTGAAAAACTGTCTTAAGACATTAAAATGTATAAATAGAACAACAACTTTGGCAAAAAATCACAAAAAATCTACAGTATTTATAACTACATACAAAACACAACAGCAAAGAAAAAATATCAGGTAATGCATCTTCAGAGCTTTGCTGCCTCTTTGACTAATAGTTTTTAAGAACACTTCCCAGACAATGATAGCAAAATTTTTGTAAAACAGAAGCTATGGGTTTGATTTGAAACCTTCCTAACAAACAGCCCTACCCCCACCCCCAAACTCATGTTTCCATTTATTATTCAAAAGCAGTTACCTGTTGCTTAATATATTATGATACAAACTGAGAGGGTCGACCGATACAGGAACAATCCTAGTGGGAGGCTGATGAAAACATGTGCTTTCAGATGGTGAGGATGCAGAAACACAGACGTGTCTGGTCTCATTCTGTCCCTTAACAACAAACAGGTCAAGGGGAGTGGGGCTGTGCTGAAAACACCCCACATGTGATGAATGGCCACAGTCTTGTGTCATCATTAGACAGCTATGCAAAATCCAAGTGGCATTTTATGCAGCTCGGGTAACATTAAACTTTGAGAAGGCCACTCATTTGCAAGGAGTCCGATACATAAGCTAAAGAGAGAGCCATGCCCATCTAATCCTGCGGTTTTAGCACTCTATCTAGAGGCACTGAATTTTCAGTTCAAGAGGAAATGTGTTTGATATTTTCATCCTTACCTTCCTTTTAACCCAGTTCTTTCCTGGCGTTATTTACACAATTATTTACCATGATATTAAAGACAGAGGTTGCTATTCCCACCCCTCAATCCTGCCTTCAGCATCCAAAAAAAACAGCTTTCTAAGGAGTGATATCTATTTAATTAGAACATTAAAAATGCATCTTATTAGCAAGTCACCACTGGATAAGCAACCTATATGAGCCGACCCTTAATTAAATGGCCATAATTCTTCTATGAAAAACTAACTGGCACTTCTATTCTGTCCCATACAGACTTGTATGTAAATGACACCAATTCATTTTTCTTTACACAGCTTTAAAAAAAAAAAAATCATAAATTAAAAATGTGGAGTTCCATCTCTAGTGTCCCGTGTGTAATTGTATGATTTATAAAAGACAAATGGTGTTGAGTTAAATCAAGCTTTAAAAAAACACAAAAACCAAAAGAAAATAAAAGAAAGACCCACCCCCCACCCCCAAAAAAAAAGAAGTGGATTTTCTATCAACATACAATAAATATATCTCCCAGGTATTTGGGATGGACAACTTGAATCAACACCTTGCAATTGGAGATTGTTAATTTCAGTATTTGCAAGGATGGTGATTTTTGTTTTGTTTAAAAATCTGCAGTTATTGTAAGATCCTTCTTTATTTCTTTTTTTTTTTTTTATTTTATTTTTAAAAAGGCCTGAGTAAAAAGTTCCACTCTGGGACTTGTAACAGATTCTCTCTGAAGCAGAATTCAACCTCTTCATTAGTAAAATTCTTCAAGGCAATTCTTTCACATGGGGGGAACAATCATGCCAGATATAGCTGTCAGAAGGAAAGGGGAGGAGGGAGAGGGGAGAGAGAGATGGGAAAAAAAGTTACTTTTGTGTATTATCAAGCAACTTCCAATGTCTTCAGAGAATTTTTAACATTTACTAGTAACATACTCTGCTGTACTGTGAATTAAATTTATATATAAGTATCATCGAGTAGAGACAACTATGTACACAGTAATCACAGGAAGCCTCGTTCTGATCAGAAAACAGTTTAAATTGCAAGTGACTCTACTGAAATTAGTGATTTTTCTTGAAGAAAAAGTATACTTCCCCTCATATGAGAGTCAGACCCCAACTTAATTTTCTGATTTTAGTTTCAAAATCTCAAAATGCTCAGGAGGCTTAAACCTGGCCCAGCCATTGCCACACATTCTACTACTCTTTTAAAAGCAAAGCAGATATTTGTTCCATATATGCGAAAACGGCTGGAATACTGTAGGCCACTAATATTACAGACCTGGTAAGGTGTTACTTGCATTAGGCACGCTAACAGTGCTCCATTCTCCTATGCCTGCTTTCTCTTACAAGTTCAGTGTTCGGCCCTGGGTCTGACGTATGTATTTCCAGGAGCTCAGAAAAGGACTTACACTCTCAAATTCAATTTTCAAATTGAAATATGTCCTTAACTGCTAATTTAACACACTGGTGTCTCATGGTTTTATTACACTTGTAGCAGACATCACCAACTACATTGAATGAGTCGTATGTTAATGTTGATTTAGACTGTCTTCTCCTTTGTTGGCTAAGTTGAATCATCAGTATTTCTTTATTATGCTTCCTAACCTCATTTTGTATGAAACCATCACATGTCTCTTAAAGACCAGACATTCATTAACAGTCAACAGTTACAGTCTCCCACATAGCTTGACCTCTGGCTTGGTCTCCCTCTATTTACCAGGAACTCTATGCAGCTCAGACATTCCAAGTGATATCCTGTGAGCAAGCACATCACTACACAGGGGGTAGTCACGCAAGTTTATGATGAAAACTGTAACAACAATGCGTCTTTAAAATGCCAGTTGTACGGTTATTTGCCAAAAGGTAGAAAACAGATTTGCCTTCAGGTTGGCGGCACTTCATGGGCACATGATTTAAATGCTAGAACTGCCTGCCATCTTAGACATCTGGACATGTAATTTCTTAAGGAAGAACTCAACCCTGTGACTGGTGCTGATTCATTGTGCTTTAATTACAGCTGCAATTATTTGATAAGAACAGAGCCAAAGTAAAAGACTCACAGATTTGGGGTTGGAGGGGGAGAGGAGGGAAATGTTTTCTCCACAAACACCACCATATGTGCAAGAATTACAAGTCTAATCAGCAAGGGGAGAACAGCTCGAGTAAACTGCACTGATTAAATGAAATAAAATGAGAGGAGAAAGTGAGAATGCAAAACACATCCGCATGTTTGCAACAGGCCATCCTCAAAGGTGACATGTTGCTACTATACAGCAGCATTTCAATTCTCAGCATTTATCATTCAGCAATGGTTTTATGTGAAATCACTGTCCTGAAAATCACTGTACTGATTGTTTCCCCTCCACATAAGAGCTCTTCAATGAGCTGAGAATGAGAATAAAAGGGATGGAGAGGTGAGTTAAACTGCTTTAAGCCCTACAGGAAGACCCTCAAGTGAGTAGCATAGAGAACACTACCGTGTCTTAGATGCTCCTTGCTGAGGTATTTCCTGTCATGGGCTTTTTTGGCTCTACTGTGGCACTAATCTGAGGATGCATTTTCATGTTATACCCATGCCTATTCTGTCTCCCTCATCTCAAATCGTAGGATTAACTCAGTATTGCCTTTTTTTGTTTGTTTGTTTTTTTGATTCTTCACCTATTTAATCTACTGGATGAAACAACATCAGTTTTGTTTAAAAAAAATATCAAAGGATTTTATTTCAGCAGTTCTCAAACAAGAAGTTCCGAATCCTCACAATGAGGCTGTCTTCTTGGAACATGCAACTGAAAATGAAGCAAACCCATGCTCTCACTGTTGTGGTTGCTCCCTATTCTGCTCTTGGAGGGGTCACTCTTACATGTGGGTCATGTGGGTCTCAACCACAGACCTCTATGGAGTCAATAAAATAAGTATCGACAGCGATGGATACAGTCAACCAGACTAATTCTGCACTAATTCTAAGTCAGTCACTTGCAGCTATGGAGTAATTTTCCCTATCTGAACACAGGAAAGTCTCACATGGCCATAGACCTCAGACACAGGTTTTGTCCCAGTTCTTCTAGCTCATCAAGTAGTTTGATTTGTTTCTGTTTCTTAACCAAGAATAATAATTTTCATCCATATTACTACAGCACTTGGAGATTTCTGGATGACAGCAGAATACAGGGGTGGGACTTCAGTGCTTGGACATAAGTTACAGCACAGAGAAAAGCAATATTAACAAATGACAGTGTTCCCTCCTTTACTGTCCAGATAAGCAAGGAGTTGAGAGGATGGGAATGGGTAGAGTCTTCATATAGGTGATGAGTGCAACCGGGCAGAGTCAGACAGATAATTAATCTTCTGTGCGTACTACTTCCAATATTTTGTTCTTTTAAATTCTTTTGTTCTTTTTAAATTCTAAATTTAGTGAAATTTTAAAACAAGGTGTTGGTTTGTTTTAGAAAAAATACTTACACTTCAGAAAAATGTCAAAATATTATTCCAACAAAAAATTCTCAAGCTAAAAGATTCATTAGAAAAACCATTTTCACCAAAAAAGTGGTCAAGAATTATCTCTTGGGACAGCACAGCTGTCTACTCTGGATAAAATCCCAAACAAAGGTGACATAATTGCAACTCCTCCCTTTGTGGCTTAGACATTTTCCTGCAATTACATATCAGCCACACACCTTTTGCCATTGGAAACAAGTGGTACAGATGCAGATCTTAGCTCATTTTTTCAAAGCATTATTGTTTTTGAAGAGCTCTGAAATTCTGAATTAAATTACAAACCAAATGATATCTTTTCTGCCTAAAAGCTTTGATATTTCCATCCTTTCCAAGTCTTCGTTTATATCAACCTACTTTATATCAACCTACTTTTATTCCTTAAGTGCTCTATCTAGGCATGCAAGTTCTCTCAGCTGTAACATGTTATTGATCCTGAAAACAGAGATATCAGTGGGAAACAGTGGAGGTATGAGATCACACTACCTTCAAAAAGGGAGGGCAGAGAGTAGAAAAACTCCCACCAATGGGCACTATTTCTTCTATTATATACTAATTTATATTTGCTGCTAGCAAATTACAGAAATAATGTATTTTGAGTTTTACAAAATTGCATGGCAAAAGGAACAACAGATAAGCCTAGCTGTTGTTTTAGTGAGTTCTGCTGATATCTAAGCTACATAAAGAAAGCCTGATTGCTTTCTGATGTATCCAGAAGCCCAAGAGAGATAAGACAGCCTCCTTATACATGGTTGTTTATTTAAGCAATAAGGCACAACAGGCAGTGCATTTCTGAGTGATTATTGCAAGCCTCAGGTGGTGTCAGAAGGCATGGGACTAAAGGCTGTGTGGTTTTTACTCACCAAGAAGTTCAATGATGACCTAGAAATGAGCCATCTCTTGGTGTCTCATTCCTGTTATGAAAACTGAATTGCTAAAAAAAAAAAATTAGGGGAAACACTGAGATCTGTGTGGTTTCTGGGCATTACAGATGTGGATGTGACATAATGAGGAGGCAATCAGCAAGCCCCAGTTGTGTCCGATGCTCTTGCTCGTACCATAATTGCTTTTCATAACTGAGTATGTGGAATCTGAGAATTCCATGTCTTGTAAAAGGAAAAACAGTGCCTGAAAAAGCTTTCTCCTGTTACTTGCTTTTTCTCTCCTCTCACAATAGCAAACTGGGGCTAGGTGAAGAGACAAAAAAATACATTAACATGTTCAAAAGCTTCTAGCAGTGAACTCTTAGCTTCTTTTATTTTTTTTGAATTTGGAGGTGAAACATTTTTAGCTTTCAAATTCATAGCACTTCAGCAGTGCCAAATTTTTAAAATGCACATTAATTAATCTAAACACTGCAGATCATCTGAAAAATTTGTGGCATTATATTCCTGATGCAACCTGTATTTATAACAATTCCTGAACAAAAGTACCCAAGTTCTGCTTGTATGTCCCTGCTGTTTTCACAATTTCTGTGATCTTCTGTGCATATCTCAAGGATTCCTCCTTCCAATTCACCAATGTAAAATGCACTGAGAACAATGCTTTCCTTCAGTCACAATAGATCCCAGCTTTTATGAATGAATTCCTTTTGCTCAGCTTGCATATAGATTTTTTTGGTTGTTAATAGTGCTATCAGCATTATGCCCGCAAGCCCAGCGCTTCTTTCCAGAGGCCATAGAGTGACACGTGGAGTCTGTGGAAGTATCCTCCCCCTGCTCTGCACAGCTCCTTCTGAACACGGCTTTAAAAATGATGGATTTTGTTCTGTGCTCGATGCTCTTTAGATAATTTGCACAGGCACGTGGAAAGGAAAACAGACCTCAGGTCTGGGGGAAGCACAAACCACACCGCAAAATCTTTCCCACCTCTGGCACAGTTGGAGGCAGCTGGCTGCATCTGCTTATAGAAACTCCTCAGTCTAAGCGAGCATGAAAATGTCTCTCTCAGCACACTAATGTGTAGTGAGGTAATCACACAGATAGGTTTAGGCACAGTGTCGTAAAACAGCCCGAACCAAACAATGGAATGGGCAGTGCAGGTCTTTGTAGCATCCTTGGTTTGACAAGCTTTTGTCTGTTACTCCCTCAGCTTGCATCAATGCTTCAAAACATATTTAGGTGTTAATGCTGGAATACTTTTCAATAAAAGGGGTTGGAATGCAGAAAAGGAGCAGCTCCTTGATCCCAACAGTTGAATAGGCTTTTAGAAAGGTCCTGTGCCATTCATGGAATTAATTAGCGCAAAAACATATTAATCAGTGGAACCTAATGTTTGCCCTGGTATGAGTTAAACTGGGAAATGCTGCTGTTAGTTTGTAATGTGTCGTTTATTTCTGAAAGGCAAAGGTTTGTGCCAAGCTCTGTAACAGTCTATTTGCTCTCAGTAGGATTTCTGCACAAGTGTACTATGACAAAGGAAAAAAAGGAAGGGAAGATTGAGTGACGTACTTCAGGAGAAGGCCAGCCCCTGGAGAGACCCTGCAGTGGAGTACTTGCTAGAGTCCACAAAAGACTGGTCTGATAAAAGACGACAACAAGGAATAAGAGAGGAAAGAAAGAAAAAGGATGGTATTAGTAAGCTGAAATATTACTCGTTTTTATCATAACAGTAGGTCTGTGCTTTAAAAGACACAACCTCTCAATTCAGCAGTATTAGTAGAGTTAGAGATAGGGTGGTTGCCAAACATCTGCATGATAATAGGTAGGCTGGTGGTGGAGTCCAGTTACTCTTTACAGGAGAAAACTTTAGTACAGAGACCACCAGGGATCCCCCATTGTCTTCAATCCCCTTTGACAACTCAGTGTTGCTTAAAGCCTTGCAAGCTACCAGGAACTCATGGTTTTGAAAGCAGCCATCTATGCTCCAGACTTGGTTTCACCTACCTTGCAGGCTATTGCCATTAGTGCTGGTGCAGGTGGGAGGAGGAGAAGTTTGCGGTCTCACAACAGGCGCAAAAGCACTCTTCTGTTTCACCGCTGAAACCATGTTGGCTGGTGAGAAGGAGAAAATCCCAGAGGAACTGCTACAGTTTGAGGGGAGGCTAGTGGAGGAGGCCATTGTCGGACTTGATGGCACAACTAGAGGAAAAAAGACACCCCAAAATGCATTCCTTAGTATTAGATAAGCAGCAGACTGCAGAAACCAGACAACTCTGGTTGATTGCACTGGGACTAATTTTAAGGCCAAGGCCAAGGCCAAGGCCTTTACTGCAGTTAGATTTCTGGCTGTTCACAAAGTGTGATCAATCACTGAAGGAAACCCACTTGTTTCATTTTGATTTGTTTTGTTCTGTTTTGCAGGTGTTCAGGAGCAGTAATTCTAGGAGCTCTTAATCCCTTAATTCTCTGTTGCTGCAACCCTTTATTTTCATTACAACCCTGTCCTGCCATCCTGTTTCAAGCTTTTCTACTGGTTGGCATTTTTCTGTAGATGGATAATTACCCACAAGACTGTGCGGGTAACTCAGAAGTTATAAAACTGATGGGCAAGAAGTGTTAAAGTACAAATCTGCATCTGGAATTTTTACCTTGGAAAGGTTTGAGTTTTTAACTATGTTTGAAAACTAGCATTTTAAGCCATGCTTTCCCTGTAGCAAGATTACTCCAGAAAGACCTATGGGATTTCAAGCAAACTTGCAGAAGGTAGAGGTCTTAGCAGTGACCCAGTTGACCTGCTTGTCAAAAGTCAGCAAAAATAGTTGAGCTTCTTTCTCTTCAAACCCTGCAAGAACTAGGGTTTAAAAGGAGTTATTCCAAAAGCATACACACGCACACACATATATACACACATGGAGGTTGTAGAGCATGAAGCAATCAGTGAGATTGCTGCTCTGACAGGGTTTTTTTTCTCCTTTGGTTGTGTCTGTTGCACAACAAGAAAGTGTGGATAACTGACAGCAACCATGCTTTTCTTTTATCTCCCGATAGGAGAAACCACTAAACTTCCCTCACAATGCTACAGATTCTTTCTGTGCTTTAACTAAACAAGCCAGTTTCCAGCTTCCCTGTATCCATCAGCTTTGAGAAAGTTTCTGCTGTGGGCACTTCACAAGAATTCTCAGTGCCATGGAAAACTGCCATATTCCTCTTGTGACCATTGTATTTATGTACAGGAATGGAATTGGTATTTCATATCTCACCCAAGATGGAGATTTCTGAAAATGAAAGTCTGTTTTACAATGCTCAAGACAAATAATTCTCTCAGAGGATCTATGACCACTGTCTAAATACAGTCAATACAACCTTTTTAGTCAGAGCCATTGACAGGAATTTCAGCTGGAATACCTAAGCAATGAAGCCATTGTACTATATGCCAAATAGAGATCTGGCTTTAACTACAAGATTGAATAAAATGAGAGTCTTCAGTTTTTCTAAACAAGTGTAGATGTAAGGCTCTCTTTTCTAGGGGCTGAACTGATTGTCCAAGATGCAAACCTACTATACAGGAGGTTCAGTCTTTAAACACCTATATCCTTAAACTGTTGTTTAAGGATATGTTTGTACCCAACTGTAGTTGGATAAATATCTTTGGTATTTACTACTGAGGTTTCAAGTGAATTTGTTTTCATGAAAATAAAGCCAAATATTTTTACATTCAGACAGAACTGCCAGTTTCCCTCTTATCCAACAACAACAACAAAAGAGGAAAGGACCAAAGGTAAGATCCCATCCTTTCATTCTTCATCCTGTTTAGAAACTGCTTATATACATGAGGGGGCTATGAATAATTACATATTATAGAGTAAAATTCCTATCATCTGGGCTTTGAATTATTATTTTATTTGCATTTATGTAGATAAAAATCACCCTATTTAAGTTCTTATTTGAGAATCTGATATCATATTTGTTAACACTGAGGAAATCAATTAGTGGAAATTAAATGTTCAAAGTTTCACAGTCTGACAGATACAATCTTAGTCTGAAGTCACTCTATGTCTGGAAGTACTTGCTAAGGGAGAGCAATCAAAGCACCTAAATTGAATTGCTACTATACAGCAATTAGTTTATTGATTTAATTAAGAATGCCACCTTTTAATTTTCAGGTCATGATTGAAGCATTTTCTGATTCAATGGATTAGGCATTAGCAGAATGACAGATCTACCAAGAAAACCTCCCAAAATATAACTGAAACGGAGAACAAGGGCTGGAAAGTGAAGTGCTATTCTGAAGAGGACTTAGTTCATAAATATGGAATAATACACTGCTAGAGTATTTTAAATGCATTACTGGCATCTGCTTCCAAAAAGAGATGTCCCATCAATCATGTTATATTATGAATTCAGAGTACGCAGATTCTATGACAGTAAATTCAACTTAATAAATAAGGTACTTTGTAACATTGCATGTTACATTATTATTAGAGTACAAAAATAATAACTGGTTAGCAATTCCCAGGTTTTAAGTACTAGTTATGTGGTTAAATATTTTCTTCTAAATTTGCAGCAGCTAAGAAGCCTTGAATGAAAAGGGTTATTATCCCCTTTTTTATTCTGAACTCTAGTAACACAATTCAAAATAATTCATTTCTGTATACATCACTAATATGAATACATCACTAAAATAAAGGTATGCTGTGTAAACCTTGGTATGTTCAGCAGTCTGCTTGTCCTGTCCATATCAGGGTCTCAGCCTATAAACCTATTTACGTCACGAGACCTTCTGGCCTGATTCTGTTAGCAGCTTTCTGCAGATGTCAGTGGAATCCTTTATGCCACATGAGTAACGTCAGTGTAATTGGGCAGGTCCTATTCATTTAATTTTCTCATGTGAATAGGGACTATGCATTGTGTGAGAGGCTGCAGAAGAGGTTCACAGGCCTTTACCAACAGGAATGTATTTATATTTAAACAGGTTACTAAACCTTTAATCTCCAAATGCAGAAGGTTAGTCCTCTACACAAATATTTCCATAACTGACACTGTAGACCATAAGCTCTTTATGCCATGGAATATACTATTTGTATGACTTACGTCTTTGTGGCATTCACTGTACAGACGCTAAAACACAAACTCTTAAGAGCCATTGTCACATTTTACTAATGCTAAGCTCTCAGTGAAGCCAATGTAATACCTACTTACAAAGCAAATGGAGTATAAGCGATCAAGATTAGGCCTACTAGTAATTCATAATATCTATAAAGGTTATGAACATATTATTTGCTCAGAGGTCTTGGAAACATCATCATGCAGCTTATGGAAATGTCAGTCTTATTATAGTAAACTTTTCTGCCCTTCATATCTTACAGCTGGATAAAAACTATTTTTCCAGCAGCAAATATCTTTAGCTTCCTTTCATACCCATCACAACAAAAAGTTGTGTACTGACATCTGACTTCTGATCCACTCCAACAGACATTAGGTCACTTAGGCCATCCCTGTTTTCTAGAAATGTTGAGGACATTTCTTATTTACAGAGTATAAGGTAAGTAAGTTATGAAATTATCAGCCCAAATCATGAGAGACATTATTCTTTTTTAGTTCCTATGAGCCTCCTTAATGATAATAACAAAAAAAGCAGAGAAGAGCATTGCTGGCTACGCTAATGTCTTTGGAATTCCCCAAAGGTCAGCGCCTTGGAGGGAGAGAAAGGACCAAGATCTGTTTCAGGTGCTCAAAATAGAAACTAAATATTGAGTATCACACAAAAGTCACTGCCTCCTTCTAATGAAAATGAGCAAAATACGGAAAAGCCATGCAATACTCACTGGCATAGGGAGAATTGGCAGCAGACCCATTCAGGAAGGTTGGAGAACCGCCTAAATTTGACATTCCAGCATTCCCATAGCCATTCATGCTTGTTGTGACAGAGTTATAGTTTGTTTGCTGAGGGGTGGTGCTTGGCACGTAGCCATGAGGTGACACGCTGCTTGAGTTGCGAGTAAAACCTTTTGTGGGGAGGGAATACATTTAGAAATTGGTATTAGCCCAAGAACAGTTTCTTACACAAACAGCTACAAGCAAGTAACTCTGGGTTACCAAGCCAGCAGCCTAGTCCAGCCATGGTGTGCATGGGGAGGGCCAGGCTGACCACCACTACCACCAGGTAACCCAGACAGTGAACCCTCATTGCCTAGGTCATTGCTGATTGGCACACAAAGGAGGAGGAAGGAGGCTACAGCCTGTACAGCTCCTCAGGCAACCCATGCCCTCAAGCAAAGATTACCACTGGATAACATAGGAACACTCACTCTAAAAGAGCTGTTTGTAGGAAATGGAGTAAACATGACCTACATTTTCAGTGAGGAGTACATATGGACTTCAGGTGTCTTAAAAGCATGTAATTTTTGTTAACTCTCTTCTGATGTCACTCTCATTTACCACATCTCAAATTAGATGCTCACTGCTCACTTCAGAAAAAGTAGGGTATATTTCTCAAAGTAGTGGGATATCCTTTGTCTTTTTTGCCCTGCTCTGATCATTGTGTTGGTAGAAAATTGCTATCAAATTTGGCACCAAGTTAAGATTTGAATATTTAACCTAATTCTGGAAACGCTGTTTGTGGAAACTCATTTATATATTTTTTTATTTTGTGTAATTCAAGCTAATTTTGCCTGCCCTTCTAGAAAACAACCTTTTTGTACCACTTTCTCATCAAAGTGGATTTTTAAGTTGGATAATAAATAGAGCTGAGAAAAGGTGAAGGAAAATGCAAAAGTTTTTAACAAAAATACTCTTCACTTGTTTTTTTTAATTTTTAACTGTAGGAATTAAAACAATATTGATTTTATACAAAGTGAAAAACACTTTATTTAAAAAATAGAGAAGTTCTGAAAACACCTCTGCAAATGTTTCTATTTTTTACTAGCTTCAAAATTTAGAAAAGTTTCAAACTGTGGAAAAAAAAAAATTAGTGCCAACATTATGATCCTTACAAAATCAAACCAAACCAAACAGACAAATATTCAAGGGATACCTTTGTGCTATAAATAAATGCTACATAGGGCCAGACTGAGAGATGATTCCCACTGAGGAATATATATAAGCAAATACTTAACATTAAGTACATGCTCAAGATATAAATCCTTTTAAAATTAGTGGGATTTGAACACAAATACAAGTGTTATTCTGAGCAGAAGGAAAAGCTATTTACATATGTACAGAAGTGCTTTTCCCACACTGGGGCAAAAGTCATTAAAATGACCCCCATCTCATGAAGGTATTGTGGCATTCAAAGATTGTGCATGCTTGTGGGATGATATCTGTCTATATGTGCTCATAGCCTTCAGTTTCAAACCATCACTCTTCCACTGCTCTGCACATTTCCCTGACTTTTATCAGAAAAGGTTCTTAAGGAGAGGAAGATGAGTCTTCTCCTGACCCTGATTGGTGGCTTGTGAAGCTTCGGAAACATTGACGGCTAGTTGACCACTAAAGGAATTCACTCCCATCATTCCTGCATGGACTGATGTGTTAGCAAGGGCAGGGAGCTGGTTGTGATTGCGGGGGACACTGTAGAGTGCTTCTGCGATGTCTGCTGCTCTTTTCAGGATTATTTCCTAAAGGATAAGAAGGAGGGAAAAAAGAATAAATGTGACTCTGATAAACGTTTTCTTACATACTAAAATGAAACACTTCCGCATCCAAAGGCAAAACCCAGATGTTTTTCTTTCTAAACCAGTTGGCTGACTGATAGCTAATGTTTGTAAGATCTGCTGCCTTCGTGATAAATCCTGACATCTGTGGTTAGAGAGTTGGAAGTTTCAGTCCCAGCGGCCACACTTCTGTATAACAAGACCAGCTGGCAGAATGGGGCTGGAGCCCAGACTTACTCCACCTTAGAGCTATCTTTAGCATAAGAGTGAAAAATTACGGGTGGGGAAACATAATGCATATCATTGCCCATATTACACAGTATCTGGTGAAAGTGGGCAAATGCCTCCAGGGTTAATAACACATTGCTTTTACAAGCACTAAATTCATATTCTTTAAAAAAAGAAAACAAGCAAATTAAACCCCACTCCAGATATAGCATTACCCTCTATATTTATTCTTGTCTCATCCTGTAGTATCATATACCTTTAGCCCCTGATCTATCTATACATCTAAGAAATAGCCATGTTTTAGAATTACTGAAGTAGAATGCATTTACCTGGTTATTATGTGGCATACCATAGAGTGCTTCTACTAAATCAGCAGCCCTCTTAAGTATTACTTCCTGTCAATATAAAAACAGATTCATTCCTCTGAGTTCAATAAACAGCTTAGGGGGGAAAACAAATATTAGAATCTTTTATACTCTTGTATTAGTTGCATCATGTTTTGTGTTGTTTATTTTTTTCTTCTTCCCACCAGGTACACATTAATTGCAACAACTCTCAGCAGCCACTGCATGGTGTTAAATCACTAGTTCATCCTATTCACACACAAGCTTAATCAAGTCAAAAGGTGAGAATCATTGGTGCTGCAAAATAAAATACATCACTCAATAGTCTCTACCATCTGCACTATAAACCACTCATCAGTTTATTGCAGAATACAATCCTGAGGTCATTTACTAGATTACTGCAATCAATGTCATTCAGAGTACGTTATGAATCCCTTCAATGTGTTTATTTTATTCTTAATTGCATACTGCAGGAATTGTGACCTTACACAGCAGGCCACATTCAAAAGATATCCAATCAGTTTTATGCTACTGGTAATGTAACCTCTCAACTTCTGTGGTTTGTATCCTGATGTGATGGGTCAGGGTAGGATCCATGTACATAAAATGATACACAAGAAGAAAACATATGCACTATGAGAGAATGGCCCAGAATGGTGTAGTGTTTCCCAGAGAAATTCCCTGCTTGGACAGCAGAATTTAAAACAGTCTGTGATTATTTCTCTATTTTGGTCATTTTCTTTTTTCTCCATTTTCCTATTTGCTCCTTTTCACTTAATAGTTCTTAGAGTATTTTAAACTGGTATTCAAGAATAGCATTTTCTATGTTCTTACATTTTACAGTGTGGAAAAATTTCCTTGAACAATCCTGATCAATACAAAATGTAAAGATACATTGCAGAATTAACACAGAATTTTTTTTTCCCTGTTCTTTCAGTGCATTTAGCAGATTCCCAATTGCTAGATCAAACCCAGCTGAGACTGTCCTTTGAGTAAAACAACCTATTTTTGTAACTCCCAGCCCCTAAGTATTGCTCTAATATACCAACACGATGCTATTCACCAAGGTATATTTCTGCAAGTAGCTTACAAAAATAGTACCAGCTCTAAGGTTTTTACAGTTTTCTACAAAGTTAAACTTTTAAACTTAAAATATTTTACACAATAGCCATATTTTATACCAAAAAGAAACAGTAATGCTCAATTTTCATATACTGTAGACTCTGATCAGAAAATAGAGATATAATTGCGTTCATTTTGCTGTCACCATAACCTCTTCAAAAATCCTTGAACAACTCTTCAAATGACAAGCTTTTAGATGCATATTAGCATTTTTTTCAATTTTAAATTCTCTATAATATAAGATAAAATAGTTGTCATACTGCAGTAACTACTTATGACATATATAATGTCCTAAATTCAAAAATGAGATGGAGGATTTTTGTACTCCCAGTAAACATATAGGCTTGCCTTCTGCTGCACACACCCCTCTCACAGAACACACATTCAAATTATTTTCCACATATGAAGCGAGATGTAATACATAATTGATGGATTTTTAAATCACTACATTTGAAACAGATTCTGAGGAGTTAAGTTGCTACAGACTTTTTCTGTTGGGTTTTGGGTTTTGTGTGCTTTTCTTTGGTTGTTGTTGTTTGGTTTTAGGGGGCTTTCTTTTTTTTTTCTTCCTGTTTCAGGTGGTTGTTTTTGGGTTTTTTTCTGTAGCTTGACCACAACTGTTAGCAGCATAAGCATAATCAGGGACAGACAAACTACAAAGAACACCTAGGTACAATCAATCCCTATTGCTTTACCACAATCATCAAGACACTGAGCTGTCCTTTTTGCCTCTTACCGAAGATGCAAACTAGAGAACAGAGATGTTACTGAAAAATGTTATCTTTTTAAATCCATGATTTTAGCTGGAAAATTACTGCACAGGTGTTTGACTTTGCAAACTAGGATTTATTTCAGTTCATTAGAAATTGTTTGCACTATGTATTTCACTGATGAAAAATTAAAGTGTGTTACAGAGACCACAGACTGCTTTGGAATATTGTTAACCTAAGCTGTCATTATGCCAAACTACTAGGAAAAAAAAAAAAAAAGGAAAAAAAAAAAAGAAGTTTAGTCATTTCTGTTCTGCCTAACTAATCATAGTTATTTATGTAATGCTGAGCTAAAAACCTTAGAATCCATCTAAAAGAGATTGAAGACCATATTAAAAAATGAGGTAATTACATGGAATCTTACAGCCGCTCTATCTAATATCAAATATATTCCAGTTCTTAAACATTGGAAGTTCTTAGATGCCATATTATATTGCATATAAATAAAACTAATTGTCATGATGGTTTATTGAAATATGCTTGACAAGTAGCATTCAATTTTTCTAGCTAGTCAATGGTTTCAACATCTTCAGAGTCTGTAAATTTGAGTTTAATACTTTAATAATATTTTCACACAATAAAAGCATTTCTGATTTATGACATTTTCAGATCATACAAAGTAGATGTTACACAAAAACTCCTGTGTTAAATAGTGGTATTGCTGTTCCAGATCTGACTGTAGTTCTTATAGATGCAAACTAGCTTTAACAGTACGCAATAAAATGCTACTACAGGCATGCTCAAGATATCAACTTCTTGTTTTCTGAATGCATTTTAAACCTTTTGCAGCTCTGCTTAAATTACCACAGAAGCTACTGTTACAATTTCACATACAAAGGAGCCCCAAAAGTCCTCTATAAGTTAGAGCAACAGACCTTGCAAGGTGCTTGGATTGCAGTGACCAGAAAATTGTTCTCACCTCCATGTCATTACGCTCACAGTGAAGCAGCCCCCGAGCATGTTTGTGTTCGGGATCTAATATATTGCCTTTCAATCAGAGCTGAGAGCCACTGAACACATAGACAGAACATGACGAGCAGGTCAGGAAAGCAATAAAGATTTTACAGAGCTGTCCAAGGTGCTAAATTTACTCAATAATGGGTTTGGCACCATAGTGTTAACCTCTCATTTACTACCAGTTTGAGGGACTAAATTGAAGTAGCTGACTTCATTTACCTTGAAATGTATATTTTATGACATTATGTAAGTAGATTGAAAGGGCACTGCAGTTTTAACAATTTAAAGGCTAGAGCATGTTTAAGATGAAGCTCGAATATTTATTGTATATTGCACTTAAACTATATTGTATATTAAAATGCATTGATTAAATTTGTAAAAGGTATTATAAAAAAGGACAGCCAATATAAAAGATCTATGCCTTTTAAAATCCAATTGATACTGCATGTAACCACTGCAATAGTGATAGATAAACTGATAGATAGATGGACAGAGCAGCAGACAGACATATCAAAAAGTGAGTGAACCTCACATTCTGTAAAAAAAATCTCTGTGTAAGCTCAAGCTCTGTTATTCCAGATATTCTTTTGTTCAGACAAATTTTTCTTTGCCTTCATCTCAGAAGCCTACATTTTCATAGCAGTAAGGGGGCATCATGTAAGGTCCTTCCAATTGAATATGCAAGTAGAAATACTTCCTGAGACAGAGTTTGACTAAAGCTAATATCTAATTTATGGGAGCATTTGTCAAGAAAGATCCACTCTTCTATTAATGCTAAAAGTCTGACAGTTTTTGGTTTAGAATAAAGGACTTTGCAGCATTTAGTTAGAACTAAAATGAGGGTCTTATTGTCTTGCATTTTATTTCAAATGAGCATCATTTTATTTCTATAAAAATAACAACTGAGCAAATATTGGAAAACAGAAAGATTACTTTAGTGATTAAGTATCATGCATCAGAACTCTGCTTTCATGCAGCTGCACACCACATATCCAGAGTCCATTTTTATTCCAACCTGAAGCTGGTTTTTGATGAGGGATTTTTCTTTTTCAATTTTTGAAATAGGAATGTACTTAAATACTTCAATTAGATTTTCCTCCTTAAAGTAAAGGTGTTTACACAAGCAATAAAGGGGACTGGGTAGTGAAGTCTGCTGCAACTTTGGATATTGCAAAATTACTGTGGGAAAGATTATATAAATCATACCAGAATGACCGGGCTTCTGAAACACAACAACTGAAATTCAGATTGAATCCACTTCTGACAGAACACAGCTTGAACCAACATTACAGCAACTTTGCATGTTTTGTTTGTGGCATGCATTCCCTTCAGAAGGAAATTCGTTAAGATCACGAAACTTGCATTTGAAATTTTTATCATGATGAAAACATTTTGTGTCAAGTTTCATCATGGTAAACGCATTTTGTGCCAGCTTTAAAAAGGATGGGATATTTCTTCTGTTGACATCTGCTTACTTTTTATTCAGCAGCTAGTGAAAAAAATCCAGTCTGTGTCCCAAAAGGGCTGTGAGTCTAGTCAGCTAAAGGGTTTCTAGAGTTATACTGAGTTATTTGGCTTAAGTAACTAAATTACATAATGTTCAAGGTACTTGTTAAATCTAAATGAATTTTGTCAAGAAGCTGACCACAATATATAATACTCATCAGCCACATACTGTATTATTGAGACTATCAAAGGATTTATGTACTTGTGGAGGACGCGGGGGGGAAGCTGTTCTAGCATACTCTGAGGCATTTATCTTATGTGTTGTCTAGATATCATATCACCTTCTAATGCTCTTTAGCATTGTAATACAAGAAAGAGCTCATTCATCTTCTGAGAGGGTACTTAGGGATGATGATGTCATTCATACTTCCTTGACTCTTATGTCTGACCTCCTGGCTCTGCCTTCTAACTTCCTACTTTCATGGCTACTTGCAACAAAAAAACCTCTTCTGCAGAGTCAAGCATCAGACTCCGGTTGCCTTTTTCACCTTGGAGAGGTCACATTCCAAAATTTTAAGTGAAAAATCACAATAATTTCTGCTTGAACTTGTCCTTTGTTCTTCAGTGGGTGAAGTTATAAATGTGCTACTTAAGGAGATGTGTTAGAACTAACTTTTATACTTAAAATTCTTGTATGCATTGTATTTTAAAAGAGAGATAAAATTGTGAACACCTGTTAAGAGTGCAATGGCAAAACCAACATTTTGATAGAGAGCCATTTAGAAGGATCTAAAATGTCAGCCATCTAGCTTAGTATACAAGAGCTTCAGCCTGTCCAGAACCTCCCATTTCTCCGCATCTACACTGAGCACTGCATTATTGTATCATTTTCAGCAATTATAGTTTTACAAAGACTCATAAAAGCTATTCAAAATGTAAAGATCCTCCATTTACTGTAAAATTGAGGGAACTATGCCAGCCTAATGGAAATTATAAAATAACAGGCCCATTTCACTAAAAAGATATTTGTACTCACACAAAGATGAAAACTTCTCTAGCAAATAAACAACTGAATTGTTTCCATATATTATAATTGAATCAGACTGAAGAAGTAAACACCATACAGATATTACAAAGACAGGAAGGCAAAATGAGAGAGAAAGACAACATACTTCACTTGAGGGGTAAAAACCAAAAAAGCTTCTTAACTCTGCCTATAGGATGGAAGTGCACTGAATTCCTGTCACTGAATTTCAGTGGCAATTTGCAGAAAGTAAGTCTACAGTGGGAGCTAGAACCTTAGCTTTTCCCAGCCATTGTAGGCTCATCAGCCTCCACACCCAAACTGAAAATCACTGCCTAAATCTACAGCACTAAAAACAGTCATGCATGACCTTACCACCTGCTCCACAATGAGCCAACCTTATAAATAAAATATAGAAAGCCTATATGAGGCATCAGAAAGAACAAACACTGAAGTGCAAACGCAAGCAGGCATCTAGCCATAAACATTGCGAATCGATGATTAAAACACCTCTTAACCACAAAGGTGATAAAAAGCACAGCAATAGGGAAAACACACCTTATTCAAGCAGCCTCTATTGCAAATACCGCTGACAAAAGAAAGAACAAAATTATGATGATCACCTGTAAATCTGTCCTTGCAAGTCTCCCATCTTACCCCCGTTATCCTCCTGCTAATATGGTGTGTTTAAATACTAAAAAAAAGTATCAGCCTCCTTTTTTAATCTAGACTACTCATACTGCCAGTCTTCATTTCCATAAATGATGGGCACATAACAATGGCAAGAGAATTAGTAGCTAGCACAGATGTGTACTTCATCTAGATACACAGTAGCATTGAATAAACTAGCATTAATATAGTCACATCGGAATAACTCTTCAAATAAACTGACATTTGAGAGTCTGGATGCTCCCACCATATTATCATCAACTGAAGCATCTGGCAAGTAATTCGGGTGGTTTTGTTCCTAAAAGCTCTGGAAGTTCTCTGCTAATGTTAGGTCTCTAAGTCAAAGGGAGAGCAGATACGTAAGAGCAGATATGCAGAACAAAAATCACTCTGCCAGTGCTTAAACTTTGGGGGGGGAGGACTTTGTCTGACAGTGGTTACATGACTCACATCTATGTCTGTAAAATTTTGATTCTTCTAAGTATGTTTACAGTATGTCTTGCCCCACTGTCATTAAGAAATCAATATTATGGTAATTCTCAGCATTTCCCATAGGCTGTCATGCAAGCTCTCACTGTGAGGATCTAAGGACAGATCCCCTCAGTTTGAAACATAGCGAGATCACGAAAGGAAACACATTTTTCATGCTGTACAAAAGGCTGCAGTATTTATTCCAGCATGTAAAGCCACTTCTGCAAATACTTTTCCTTAGTTATCCAATCCCATCTTTCATACTATGGTCAGTTTGTCAGACCCAGTGAATCATTAGAAGACAAAATAAATTAAATAAAACTAGATCATGAATGGTTAAGCCCACATAAACTCAATTCAATGGCTAACAAAAGTCATCAACTTCCTTTACAGAAATTCCTCTATCCCACCAGTTTACAGTGACTCATACTATTCCCATCTATCTAGACAACAAAAAAGATTATTACTGATTTATCCATGAACATATAAGCAAAGAAATGATAACATTAGATTCCTTTTTTCTATCTGACATCAAATGTTTGCCACAATGACCTGAAAGCACATTTTGCAGTCTAAATTTCCCTTACATGCCACAGCTACCTTCAGTCTCTGGGCAAACTCTACAGAGACATGTACAAAGCAATTTCAGACAGGAACCTCAGGCATTTCTTTTTGAAAATTTACCCCAAACTATTTGTACCAGCAACTACAGTACTTTGAAGCAGATGTTCATTATTGAGATTAATGAGCTTTTAGGTTTGGGTTTGGGGTTTTTTTAGGTTTTGCACATGTAAGATTTTTTGATAGTTCTTCCTCTGCTCTTCATAGTGTTAGAGTTCCTATTTCTTGAAAACAGCTGCAGATGAGAGTTGCAAGAAAAAAAAAAAGTTATTACTCTAAGTCTTCTCCTGACCATTTTATACCCATATATTTTTGGAAAATTGTCAAAATCCCCTTATGGAAGAAGAAGAATGTTTTGAATTATTTGAAGGGTCTGGACTTAAGTAAACTTAAAAAGAATCCGGAAAAATGAACAAAGACACTAAATTCTGAGATCGTTGTTCAAAGAGACTGCACAGGCTACTCTAGAATCTTTATTCCATGGATCACATTTTTGCGCCCATTAAAAAAATTCTCTGGCATATTGGGGATTAAAAAAAGATTAAATGTGGCTTGCAATTTTGTGTGTGGCACAAGGTAGATATCCAATTATATATTTGTAAGAGTGGAAAACATTTTATTTGGCTGATCCTTGTTTTCTATCATTTGCATGCACAAAGACTTTGCAAACGCAGGTCAAGTTGTATGACTTTTAAATTGTTCTCCCATTAGGTCAAATCTAGAATATACTGGGTGGCATAATTCACATGACTGCATTTAAATCTAGAGAGATATATAATTATGCTTGGTATTGCAAAGCAAGAATGTCTGCTGAGTTAAATCAGCAGAGTTATCCAGCAATTAAAGTACAAATTGTACATATGTATTTTGTCCATTTAATTTTCAGAGTTGGTCGTTATTAATGTATTTACACATGTAAATATCTAAGTGTGCCAAACTATCTATTTTCTATATAAAACAAGTGCTCACTTACACAATTTAAGACTCATTGCATTTTCTTTTAATGAAGGGGGAAAAAAAATCCAACAAATCAGAACAGAAAAAAAAAAACAAACAAAAAACCCCAACAACACCCCCCCCCCCCCCAAAATCAGCATATCATTAAGATCCATGAAACTGTCACTTTTCTGGATTACATGCTTCAGGTAGGTAGGAAGTGTTAATAGTTTGAAAATGAGAGTTTAAGTTACTTTTAATAGCAGGAGGAAACCTGAAAAAGTAAGACACATTGAAATTCTGACCTACAATGATATTCCACTATGTTCTGTAAAGAGTGAGTGCATAAAAATGTTGAAATAGAGACTGGAATAACATTGGTAGGTTTTAGTATTACAGTTAAAACACTGCTCAGTCATAACCCCTACAAATGAATACTTTCACTTACATTTTATCATCGGCATAATTAAAAGAAGTCTTTTGAAAGGGGCATTCTCATTACAAGGAAGGACCACTTCAGACCCAATTGAAATGAAAAGGGAGACCATAGATTAGGTGTAGATACCAAGTGGTAATTTCTAGGGAAGCATAAAATGCCAACTGTGTGACAACTATATTTTATAACTATGTGTACAAAGGACTTACAGTATTTTATTGTACAAAGAGGCTTTGGCTCAGAAAGCTACTTCAATGAAGTGTCTGCTAGCACATATCGTACAAAATTATCAGCTTTCTTCTCAGAAACAAAAGATATTTTCTTGCTAATACTATTATTTTAAACTTAAAGCCTTAAAAATTCTGCTGAAATTATCCAAAGCAAGTATAAATGTTGAATAACATGTATTTAAGAAATTAAATTTATCCAGCATTTCACAGAGATAACATTATCTTTCTGTGTACATCTCTATGACGTAAAAGCAGACATACCATTTTATACAATCTAGGGCTTCTTTTTCAGTGGCGAGTGAAAAGATCATCACTGTCACTACACCAGCATTATTTATGGAAGTGCTTCCATACGGCCACTGATTTTTCAAAATACATAAATATTTCAGTAACTTTTTGGTCATCAAGAACTCTGAGCTCTCAACCTAGTTTAAGGGAAAAAATTAAAGACAATTCAGATTACCAAAATATTATTTCTTTTGAATTTATTAAAAAGATACTTTTAGACACATTTTATTTGCCAGAAGCTCACATCCGAAAAATTAATCACCTCTATTCTGTAAAATGTTAGTACTTCAAGAGGCAAGATGCTATGTCTAGATGAAATTATGAATATAGCATTATTAGTAAAGATAGTTAAGTCATCTTAAAGAACAAAATTATCAGAGTTAAATTCCAAAATTTTTGTATTTTAGGTCTCTTGTAATATATGAACAAACAAAAAGTGCTACACGTATGTGGCACTGCTTTAAAAAATGTTCATGTGTTTTGTTTTCATTTTCCTTTCAGCAAACATATCATTTGTCATCTATAGTTACAGATATATTCCAAAGCATTCTTTGAAATAAATTCAAAACACATACCCGTGTTTATACAAGTAGCATGACATTATATGCTGTTGTACATAGAGGACATTTCAGTCCAATTGAGTTATATCAACATAAGTTACATGATTGACTTTTACAATAGAAAGAAAAGGTTGTACTCAACTGTTATTGCCTCAATGGAAAAAAAAAAAAAAAATCAATGAAAGCAAAATGAACAAGAGATTTTGTCTGAGTTGCAGTTAATACTACTGAAGAGCTATGGATATTAAAAGGTCAAGAAATAAATTAGTCCAAGTGTTATGAAATGAATGATTTGGCTTATAATTGTATTGAGTGCAAATTGCTCACTGCCTATTAGACCAGGTAATTTTTAACCATGGTGCCTCAATTACTGTTCCATAAGCAATAATATAGTTGTAAGAGCCACTGGTTCGATCGAGTGACCTATGAGACGCACCAGGACAGCTGACTTTGCTATGATGGATCACTAAGCCTGATCTCCAAATGGTGCCAAACCTTCCCTTCTGTGAGGAGATCTCATAAAAGAAACATTACTGCTTGATTCATTTTACCAAAATGTTCAAGTTTTCTGGTGTCAGCAGTTGAGTATAGACTGTGAAGCTCTGTACTTCTTAGAAGAATTATGACAACAGGCACCTATTGCGCTTCCAGCACTCTCTGCTAAATAGCATCATGATGGTTAGGAGGATGCTTTTTCTGCTACTCAATTGGACTGTGTTGAGAGAAATACATGGCAATCGCATTTTACATCACTACGTAAACACCTGCATAACACCTAAAACTAGGCTAGAAATGGAAACTGTAGGTGAGATTACAGACATTACTTCACTTCCGCAATGCCCTGCATTCAAAGATCTCAAAGCACTGCTTTAATGGGAACAAATTAAACTTCACAACACATTTCCTAGGGAAAATACTCTCTCTCCTCCATCTTCATCAGGGACAGCCTTATAGTATAGCTGTTTGGTTTAAGTCACAATGGCCTATGATTAAAACCAAGGCAAGTTTTGTAGGGTGAGGTAATACCTTTTATTAGACCTACTGCTATAGGCAAGAAAAGGTACAGTCAGCACGTGGAAACCAAAGCATGGGCACCCAAAAATCTTGTCTGTTTTATTTTTCTAGTTATATCTGTTAGTCTAGTATACAGTATTACCATTGCCTACAAATTCTGATAGCCTTAAACAGGGAAAATAGATTAATCTGATATTGCTTTTATGCTATGAAGTAGCATACATGGCACTTCATGAGGAGGAAAGGCAGCAGCTGCATTTCCCTATTGCTCCTAAGGGAATGGTGTTCCCTCTGAGCCAGGGCTCAAAATATGGCAATAAAGGTCTCACCACACTTCCCACAGGACCGGGCCTTAAAGGATTGCAACTACACAGTAACTACACATATCTGCTCTCTGCCCATGTATAAAATAAACTGAAGATGTAAATGTGAATTATCAAATAATCTGTGCAGAAGGAACCACAATAATAAAAGCCTAATTAGAATAGATTGTACCACATGCAACCAAATCCTGTTTATATTGTCACTCTGCTATATTTTTGATAAATCACTACATTCAAACAGTCTACTGGGAGGGTGATTTTCCATTTCATCTCTCCATTGAGCAAAAAGTGCCACATGACTAGATTCTGAATTTCAATTTCACCAGCATACAGTTGAACTGAATATTATTTGGCACAATACAGTGTACAACTGAGCCACTAAATGGCTGATTTACTAAATTATTATTAGATGAGCTCTTGCTGTTCCAAGTGAAAGTGCAGTCACTGTCTCTCTTCATGGTGTGTTCAAATTGTTCTGTGTTTAAATATTCAGCATGAGGCTAATGTGAACTGATGAACTGAGACTACAAACGTTCACTTTCAATACAGACAGAGAGACAGAAATGCAACATATCATGCGGCCTGCGGAGGTGAAAATGATTTATATTTAAGGATGCTGCTGCCGACTTGCATTACTAGAAGATATTCTTAATTAGCTTTGTGTTTGATTCAGGAGTTTGGAAATGTAGCTAAAAAACATCCCCAAAACTGAATGAGCTGTGTGGCTATGGAGGCTTCAGAATCCCAGTGAAGTGGTACTTGAGCCTGGATCTCTGTCAATGAGGTGCATGAGCTGCCACCACCATTTCATACTTTACTACCTTTAGTATTGGAGCTGCAACTTAAAAGTATCACCTGCAATTCAGAGATCCTAGGAAAGGTAGAGGAGTGACATGGTGTGCAATGCAATTCTATGGGTTTCTGAGGTGGGGGGAGATGGGAAAAGGGAAAATAATTATTTTTTAAAAAGGTTAAAATAAAAGAAACAATTTCTTTACTGCCACCTACTGGAGTTGACAATAACCCTTTGTCACATTAAAAGCCGCAGCATCCTCACGCAGAGGACAGTTACGGCAAGCATTTAAAATACTGTGATCCCAGACACTTACAGTAGATTAGAATTTTTTATTGGTGCTGTGTTGCCATAACAACATAAAGACAGCAGATGACTTAAGCTAAGCTTGCAAGCAAAAGGCTGCTCATCTGGCAGTTAAAATGAATACAGTTCACTTCACAAGTTCCCCATATGGACCCTTAGTGTATGGTAATGAGGATACCATATGGTGGGAGAAAATGCACAGAGAACAATTGTGCTCTACAGGATGAGTGAAGTGAGCAGGAAGTTATGAGGAAACGCAAGAGAGAGATTTGTGCGTGTGCTCTCTAACTCAAGGGTTTCGTTCAGAGGGGGGTTCTCTCCTTAATCTTCTCTTTAATATATACATGCACAGAAATGACAGAGAAACATATTGTACGTTTTGCAACATCGTTCATCATAAACTGTCACCTGTGTTTGTAAATCAGCTTGGTAAGATCTTATAAATTTGTAATTCTTAAAAGGTAAAAGTGCTAAGTTTTTAGACAAAGTGCAGGAAAATTTAAGCACTTCTGACAAGTAGAAACATTAGTGGTAATCATTTTTAAAATGCTTGCATCTTTCTGCCTGCATGTTTAGCTGTAAATAATGCCGCAATGAATATAAGCTTTAAAAAGGGGAGGGGAGGATGAAATGGAATAAATATTTTTATTTTATTTCGAAAAGGATAAAAAGTAACAGTTGATCAGAACCATATGCATGCAAGATTCTGCTGTAAATGTACGTATGCTATACAGTATGCTGTACTAACCAGATCCTAAACCCGGTAAGACAGCTTGCTAAAGGCTGCAAAGTCAATTTTGTACTACACATGCTTCATAAAAGATGAATATAAATGCATTAGTTAGACACGGTGAGCTAAATTAGAAGGTCAGGCAGGGCTGGAAGGGCTGAAATATCACACAACCAATGACTGTAATTACTCTTTTTTTAAGTCTATTAAGTGGTGTTGTTCTATCAAGGCTCAGGGGTATAGGACATGAAGTACAAGATAAAGTAATGTGTATTTATTACTCCCACGGGATCAATTTACAAGATATTTTCAGCTCCATGGAGCAAAATACACAAATGCAGCCTTTGTTACTTTCTTCAAATTGTGGCTTTTTCCTTCAAAAGCTCTGCTCCTCGAAGGGACCATGTTTACCTGTTCTGCATCTTCCTGCCACCCTCAGTAAATTGTTGTATTTAAAAACAATAACAACATAGGAAAAGAGAAATGTGAGGATCTTTCTTGCAGGATGCTCAAACAAGTGGTTCAAGTTGCTCAGATGGAATGTGCAGACTAGAAAATCCAATCCCAGGCATGAGTTTTACCCCAAGGCAAAGCAGGAATCAGGAATGGGGAATGGCGCAGAGCTCCCTGTCATCATGTTAGCCCTGATCTATTAAAAGTTTTGTCATAGATTCTAAACTACACCATCTGCTCTAATCATTTGCTGAGTAAATGCTGACCCACTTATAAAGAAAACTCACTGAAATGTGTATGCACACTGGTGACCTTCAGAAAGGAAAGGGCTCCTTGCCAGCCATTTGTATGTGGCTCTGCCCTTCAGTGAGCAGTGTGGCTCTGTCTCTTAGCTCCCTCTCATTTCAGGCTCTGCATATTCCCAGACATGCCTCTGACATGGACTTTCATGGCAGCCTTAAACATCTTGGTTGTCTTCTTCTCAATAGTTTTGAAACTCCCTGAATATTTTCAATAGGATAAACTGAAAACCAACCCCCCAAAACAAGCCAAATAAGCCCCTCAACCAACTAAATGCCCCAACTGTTAGTAAATTTAAAGCCCCAACTGTTAGGGATTCAGTACCAACCTTAACTCTGGACTCAACATTCTTATAAATTTTACAGTACAGTGTAGAAAGCAGCAAGCACATCTCATGCTCTCCTTGCTATACAGATGAACTCCAGCAGCTTTTCTTCATGTCTCCCCTTCCTGCTCACACTTAGTAAAATAATTTTCTAATAACCCTCTTGTTACACTAGGTGGAGGAAAAAAAACCAAAACCCAACCAAATATGTGCTTTCTTAGCTGAAAATGACTAACTTATGTTAAAATACAGCATCTTGAGTTAGCAGATGGAGATCCAGTCCGGAATTTCCATTGGGTCTGTCTGAAGCAGCAAACGTGAGCTGCCTTGTCTCCATTGCTATTTTAACCTCTGCTAACACGCCTGGGCCAACCCACACACATTTATAGACAACCTTTATTTGCAATATAAACAATACCTGTGACACGATGGATAAAGGGCAGATCTGTTGGATTTCATATGGGCAAAGACAACTGCTTTTGCCAGCCACTGGTTCCTAATAACCACCTGTCTTCTATTAGTGTCCTAAACGAGGAGGTGGGATATGTCTTGAGGGGGGTCTAACAACTGACCAGAGAAAAGGAGCTGAAGGGATGGTTTAACCCGGCTACATGTGCTCTCTGCTCAGCAGGGAGGTCCCTATATGCTAGAGAGAGTCAGCCTCCACTTTCATCTACATGAAGAGAAACCAGAAGTAAAAGTCCCTTCAGTAAGGACAAGGGGTCTCCTAGAGAGAGCATTTGCACAACAGATTGGGAGAGAGAGGGCGTCAGATCACAGAGGGGGTCCATGCAGTGACTTGCTTCTCAAATACAGAGTGACTAATCTTGTGCTTAATCTAAATACAAGTGATGAGTTGTAAGAGGGGTGAAAATGGCAAATAAATTCTAGGAAATCGCATATAAAGAGGAATTGTTGTTATTAAATCATTTAGGATGGGTGTGTTTCAAATCTAGCTCACAGTTGAAACTGTTTTACAGCTATAGCTGTGGAGTTTTAACAAAATTGCACCATTGCAACATATCTGTTAAGGATTTATTTCAAGAACTGTAGGGTAGCTACATGAATGAACCTCGACACACTCAACATGTTGTTGTCATCTGAACTCATCAGTGATTTTCACTGCAGTTATGTATGCAAGAACCAACAACACGTGTGTATTTGTGTGCACATATGCAAACATATGAGACAGGTAAATTGCACATATCCGCGTAGGCTTATTCCCCAGCTCCACAGGCAGGCTCTCTACAGACTGCTCCTAAGGACAACGATATGATTTCTTAACATTAGCATCATGGTATTTCTTTTCACTTCTCCCCAGAGATCCCTTGTTTCCTCTGATCTGTCTCCTTTCTGTATTAGAAAGGAAAGACTACACTGCCCCGCACACTCCTGGTACTTGATCTCACTCCAAGATTTGGGTGCTAATCCCACCACCTCTGTACTGCCTGTCTCTCAGTGCATGTGTTTGTGTGTGTGTGTAGGTACAGACACGCACATCTGCTAGTGACAACCCCACTGGCTGCTTTCCCTGACCTGCTCTGTGCAAGAAGGGAGCAGGACTCTGGCCTGTAGCTGGCTCCACAGCCCAGCTGTCAACATCAGCTCCCACTCTTTTTTCTCCAGATACTATATATTGCATTTCTGCTTTAAACACATCTCTACATCGACTCAGTCTAGCAGTCCAAAGACCCTAGTTCCCAGGTGCTCCTGTTCTCCTTACTCCTCCTATGGGAGGACATTCTCCAATGAAACTTGGCTATTGAAGCACTGGGAGACAGAAGTAAAAAAAAAAAGTCTTTTTTTTTTCCTATTTCCAGCAGCTGGGTGGAACATTTAAGAAAAAATAAAAAAATTAAAAAATCATCCCATGCATGAACAATGAACACTTCTGAAAATTCTGGTTCTAAACTAGTGGAGATCAAACTTAGATAGCCTCAATAGCTTTAGAAAAGCCTGTTGACACAGGTATGGCTGTTAACTTCTCACTTCATAACCTCAACAATTCTCCTTGACTGCAGGGATAAGTCACACAGCAGAATGCTCTTGTTGTTCCATGAGAAGGACTTGCATGCCCTTATGAAGACAGAAATTATAATGATTTCAGTTTCTTGAAAGACCTTTAATTCATCAGTAATGTTTCAATGGAATAATGGCCACAAAGCCTAGCAGCAATTATAAAAATGTGGTTTGTTTTAATTATTTAATCTATAAGTACAAGCTTTTTAATGAACAGAAAGTGATGATGCACTGCCAAGACAACGGGGAAAATGGAGGAAAGGATATACTGCTCTCCTCTCTGCTGTCTCGCACTCTGTCTCTCTCGTACATTTGCCCTCTCTGCCCGTGGTTCCACTGTGGAAGCCATATGGCTTCCAACTCTCTTCTAAGTAGCCACTGAGAATTGTCTATAGTGGAATACTGCCAAAGCCCTTCCTGGTTTAATGACATGGGGAAGAACGCTGTGCAGTGCTCACCCAGCACAGAGACTCACTGCGTCCTTGATTATGATCCTGGAGCCAGCAAGTGATGCTGGGAATTGAACCATCAGTGCCTCAAATACAGAAGTCGACATGTGCCAACCCCTGCTGCATTCAGTCTCTGTGCATGGCATATTAATGAGTCTTGAACTTGAGGACCAACCTTCAAGCTTGTATAGAAAGAATTACCCAAAGACAAACAGAAAAAGGTCCTCTTTGTCCTGTTTCCCTCTAACCGTGCATAGTGACACTAGTTTCTTTACTGAGTTTGTTCAGTACTTAAACAGTAACTTTTTTTAAGGCTATCACATCATACCTCTGCAAACATAACCTGAGACACTGGGTTCAGGGAAGATTTGCAGCATTTCTTTCAGGCGTTGCAAATGCCTGGTGCATAGTGAAGGCTGGTCTTTTATTTTCTGAGAAACAGTTTTTCTCCACGTGCACATTTGGCAGCAGGTGCACGGTGCAGATGAAAGAGCCTCTACAGAAGGATGCTGTCTTTCTTTGGAAAGGGTTGCACCTCTGGAGGGAAATTTGACAACCTATGAAAGCTGTGTCCTGCTGCAAATCTGTCCAAAAGTCAGAGAAAGGGACAGCTTGTAGAGGGTGAACAGAGCCAATGTAAAATGTAACTCTCCAGGATGCCATGTTTCTCTGGTGGTAAGAGAGAAGGACAACACATCATCTACCCCAAAACCAGTCTACAGCCTTCCTCAGCAAAGATAAAAGACTTAATGTACCTGTATTAAAGTCACATACTGAATTTTATTTCTGTCAAGAAATAAACCAACTTAAGTTACAGTGTTTGTGACATATCACCTTTGAAACACTAGAAATTTAACTAATCAAAGCCCACAGCAATCCCCTGATGAAAACCTACTGACAGCTATGGAAAAAAGGTCACAAGATTTACCCAGTCACAAAGGCATGTATTATTTGAGGGATCTAGACTAGGACATCAAAGCCCAAGTTGTTTTATGCCTCACGTCTGCAAATTCACATTTTTCTTTCCATAAGCCAAAGGCGGTGTTCTCCAAATACACACACTTGGCCAATTTGACTCCTCAACTCACTCAGTAACAGCCATGATGCTAGAGCAAGTGAAAAGATAACAAAACAATGCATGGTGGCACTTGGTCACATACAGTGACTGCAACCCATGCCCAGTATTGCTCAGTGTTCCTGTGGCAAAGACCAACACTTTTTCAAACACTCCACCTCTTTTTCCAGTATATCACAAAACTCACCACAAATTCTCACCAGAAAAGGTACAGTGTAGCAATGGAGCAAGAACAGATATAAATGAAGACCCAGACAGGGTTTTCACAGTACAAGGCAAAAGTACTGGAAGCCTATGTGAATTATTCTCTTACTTCCTCAGCTTTTATTCAACAGAAATCAACAAAAACTCTCACTAATTTTGATGGGAACAAAAATCAGATCACTTTATTATACATTGCTTTAATAATTTCAGCAATCCTGAAATAAAGCAGTATATAATAATTATTATCCTAAACCAATACATGGTGCAGCAACAGTGGACACACATTCCCTGAAGATCCAAATAACTTGATTTTATCAGCAGTGAAGTTCTCAAAATTATACTGGCAAGTACTACTGTGATACCAAGAAGAAACATCATTCTTCTATGTATAAGCTGCTCAGGTTCCAAACTATCAACCAAATATGTGTTCTTTGTTAAGTGTTTCAAAACACAGAGTAAGGGTTGCTTTTAGGAAAGGCAAGAGCTGTTTGAGTTAGCTGTGATTCAGAAATTTACAGAAGCCTCATAAGCCTACAATGAAAGTTGCTGACTGGGCTTTACTGCTCATGCCTCTGTTTCAACTTATCTGGGTTGGGTACCAAAACAGGACCATTACATTTACAGTCTTGCATTTTCAGACAAAAACATGCAGTAACCAGCTTTACCATATTTAATAAAACAATAAACCTTGTGCTGACCTTTGGCAAGCGTTCGGGGTCACCAGGGTGCCGGGGTATAACCTTCTGTAACCTTTGGAAACCATAGTCAATGGTGGGTTCATTCAGAGCTGAAACAACAACAAACATCATCATGATGTGACAAACACATAGCAAGCAGGCTCTGTTGCACTGTAACAACTGGCAATGCATTGCAAGACTACGGAAGGATCACAGCAAAATCCCCTTTTACTGAAATCAGCACTGACTATGAAGTCTTGGTTCAAACACTGAGGTTGGTTCTGAGGCTTTGGTTCAAACAGCAGTGCAAACCTTCCCACTTAAGTTCCTAAAACAAGTTTGCTGGAAAATTTGGGGATGTTGTATACTTCTTCCAAATAGGAAGCAATTATTATCTCTGAAAGCCATGATTAAATTAATTTGATAAATACACCCCATGTTTCATGTTGAGTTTTTCCCTGCTTTCATACTATGAAGAAGGTCCTTTGTGATTGCAAGAAAAGACAAGCAACTATTAGGGTCTCTCATTGTTCCAGATTCTATTATATGTTTAATATGCTCCATGTGCAATGATCACATATAGTATTGTTGTGAACTACAGGAATTTGTCTTGGCAGAGGCTTTATTATTTACTCATCAACACTGACTTCAGCAGCCAATCTCAGGCTCCGATCAGCACTGAACTGATCCAAAGTCTTAATGAATTGAATAAAAAGAGTTTTTAGTTCATCTTTCCACAGTCCTTGTCCAATAAAATAAAAGGGAGAAATGATGGAAGTGGAACACTTTAATCTTCATGAAAATGCTGGTCCGCCTGCATTAATCAAACCTCTGATTGTGCCAAGCCTTTAAGCACACGCTTATCTGTAAGCACATACTTAAACCCATTTGCTTTCAGCAAAGCAAATTTGAGCATATTATGTTTTTTATATGATTGCCTATAATTACAGGGGACTGCACTGAATGACCTTCTAGCTATATTTCCAGTCATATGATCACTTTAAAGCTCAGATGGTAGTGAGACTTCAACATGTGCTTAAAATTTCCTAAGTGCTTTGGCGAACTGGAACAACAGTCAAGCATTCTCAAGCATCTCCAAACAACAGCGCATCTTGACTCTCCCATGCCAATAAAGATGATGAAATTTTCCACAGCAATTTGTTTGCAATTTTTTTAATTAAGTGCAAAATAATTAAAAAAAATCAAATATGGATTTTTATATATTCATCCTTTTTTTTTTTGTGGAAGGGTTTGTATTTTGGGGTCATTTTAAAGTTTCTGTTATTTTGTCTTAGTTTATTCATAGCAAAAAAAAAACAACAAATTCTTGCACAAAGTTTAACTTTTAAATTATTAATATATCTTGCAATTTTATGATGTTTTTATGATAAATTTTATTATGTGGCTAGAATGATGCCATCTGATTAGTGCAAAGAGATTTAGCACCAAACTGTATCTCCAAGCCTCACTTGTGTATGCACTCCCATGTGGCTTAACAGTGCTTATCCCAAAGCAAGTTACACTGTTCCATCAGTCTGATAAACACGGCACAATTTTTTTACCTTTCAAGTGAAAAGAACATAATTTCACACTCCTAACATTAAAGATTTTTAGCCAGACCACATTGCTATCATTAAAGCAATATCTTGTTTTTAATTAATTGCTGTTCCATAAACAATCTCACTGAACAGTCCACTTTTTAACAAAACTGTTCCATTTAAATTATTATTTCCAAATCACATTTCTACAGCAGATGGTCTCACTGGCAACCAAAGAGTCAGATTTTTATAGCCTCCTGGATCTTCAGTACGTCCCAGCAATGAAAGCAGGCTCAGCAATCCTACTGCAAGTTGGGGGAGAAGGTTGTGTTTGGGAATTCACATCTAGGCAACAGCAGTGAGACAGAGGTGTGTGGCTGATGGGACTGGCTGGAGAGGCAGACAGCCCAGCAGAATCTCAACATTTCTGTAATATCAGAAAGGAATCTTCTGAGCATATCCTGAAATGTTAGTGTTATGGTAACACGAGACTAGAAATCTTTCTAGATTTTACTTTACTTTCTGGGTTATTATCTGAAGTTTTTAATTTCCCTAAAGATCATGGCATCCCTCTAGCCTCCTCAGTTTTCCACATGCATTTCCTTTTATCAGAAGTATCTGAATTTAATCATTTGTTTATATTCAGGTCATTGTATGGAAAAGGTGAGAATAACACTTTTCCCCATGTTGTGCCCTTGTTGTTTTTGGGATGATTTGGCTTTTTCCCCATTTTTCTTTTTATGCCTTAGCTACATGCTGTCCACTCTGTTGTGTAGTTTTGCAGAAACCATTAGAGTACCTGGGTTTGTAAACCCCCAGTTTCATTGCCTTTTGAGTTTCCTTACATGGCTTCTTATTGTGGACCCATGTAGTTTAGACCTTCTTAAAATTCTGCAATAAATTAATTTACTGCTATTTATATTTATTATAAAAAATAGCATTACTTTGGAAAGATTAAAAAAAAAAACACCCACTACAGTTCTAATTTACATTTCTTTTGCAAATAAGTTAGATGATTTTAGTGTGGTTCTGTCAAATGTGTTTCCTCTCTAATTCAGCCTAGTTTATGGCCATTTTCCCTTTACATCCTTTGGGAAGGTAGTTACTAAATTCTGCAATATTATAAATGGAGGCCAGTTCTGAAATCCCCCCAGAGATAGCAGTCATTTTCTCATATCTTCCCACACATTCAACACATTTGAAATCCACAGAGTATTTCCTGTGAGTATTTTGTGAACTAAATGACCAAAAAAAAAATGTTAATTTTATGGTACAATCTCACCAAGCATCAAGCATCCTCTGAGAAATACTGAAAACTTTCTGCTTCAAGTAGCTTCAGCTTTACTTCAGTGGTGGGGAGAGGCTGCACACAGCAATTTGCAGGATTGGGTCCTAAACTGTAGTTGTCAAATATCACTCAGTCTTTAACTGTTCAATCCTTTCAATATTAATTAAAATAAATAAGAAAAAAAATCTTTAACTGCCTGAACATCTAACCACAGATTGGATGAGATCAGCCCTCCATTCCTCAGTACATTTATAATCCAAGTCAAATGTAATTACTCATACCTTAAAGAAAAAGCCCTATTTAAATACTTAACCCCACCTTCAGTGTTAAGGCCACACTAGTTCCTCTGTCAGTAGCTGGAAAAACTCCAAGGAAAAGGTGATATTCTGATCTCCAAGCACTGTGGAAGCGCCAGAGCTCAGGCCACCGTTTGTGGCAGCTAAGGCAATGTTCTGCCTTTGCCCTGAGTACACAGGAGCCTGGTCTCTGCCTTTGAAGTCCATTCAAAGTAACACATTTCCCATTGCTCTAATTCGAAGAATGGGGTTGGATTTTTTTTTCCATGATTAGAAAAAAAGAATCAATAAGAAACTGTTTGTGTTCTTGACATCCATACATTAGAAACAAGCTAACAAATACTGTACTTAAAATGCAATCAAATTACCCTAAATTTTAAAAGTACTATTGAAAGTACTACCAACTTTAAAAAACTGTACTGAATTCAAATAGGTCCCAAGGCTAATGGAAGCAATTTGTATACCAACCCAAACTGACTGGCCCACTTTTCAAAATACAGGTATGATAATCTTGCGGTTTTAAAAGGACATTTAAATTGAAAGACTGTGAATTTAGTACATAATTATACCAATAGAACCCTTTAACTTGTCAACTTGTAAATCTAAAAGGCTATCAATCATTTCTAAAGAGGAAATAAACCTTAAAATTCTTTGATTGACAGTGCTTACTTTTTATGTAGAAAAAAAAGGAGTAAAGTGGCCAGAAATCCATTTACAAAAGTACATTGTTTTACATAGGTGAGTAAAAAGCCAATAATTACACCTCCAAAAGACATATAAATCAAAGTAAGTACTTTTTCCCTCACTTACATATTTTAAGTTGCAGTAAACTTCAGGTAACTTTATATTAAAATACTTTTCCAAATGCAAAGCTTATTGAAGCCATTAATAGAGTAGCATTTTCATTTAAGCTAATATAATCATTTTTGCAAATACAAGATTTAAGCCATTTTTCTCCTTCCAAACAATAAACTTTCAGCCTGTCTCTTGTGTGAATTAACTAAAATTACACCCAGGTGTACAAAATCTGTCTATCTACCCCAGTGTATGAGTTAAAGCACAATATTTATTATTCTTACCATTTTATGAATTACTTCTTAAACCCTTGAGGAAGAACTTTCTTTCAAATTAGACTCTAACAGAATAAGCCATGAAGCTCTTTATGCAGCAAGTCTAAAGCCATAACTTATAAAATCTAAGGCTTTTAATCAAGAAAATGCACAAAGTCTATGGAAATAAGGATGAATATATCATATTCATCTTTTCAAAGTCCAACTTATTTTTCAACAGAAATGCTGGTTATGCCTCTGAGGAAAATATTTCCACCATAACTATAATTTCAAATTCTGCATGAATAATGTTAATAACTGCATGTAGACAATCCACCATGTTTAAAAGTATTTCTTTTTTTTAACTAGTCATGGAGGGCATTTTTAATATTTCACATAATGAATTCCTACTGTGTCAATAAAGCTTTGGTTGTTAATTGAATGACTGTCTGATGTATCTGATGTTTCTTTGACCATGCTGCCAATTTGCAGCAGAATGATCGACACTTAATATCAGCAATTAAAAGGACCTGTTCAAATATCGTATGGAATTTGTAGCTTGGGGTAGTGTAGGAGAACTCTTCACCAAGAAAAAATCATTCAATGAGTGCAGAGAGTAATTGAATTAGACACATTTTAACGTTATTGTTCAAAGAAAAATAAACACACACTACATAGAAGCATTATGGAAATATTTCTGAATGTAAAACATATTCAGTTAATTTGTTTCCCATGCATTCATGGTTTCATTTATTCCTTTTTATTTTTCAGCCCTTGTTTCTTTTTCATTCTGTTTGACCTAAAACCAATGAGAGAGCAGCACTTAGACCTATGAACTTCCCATATGCTTTTCCAGTGGAAAAGACTGCAAGGAGAGGGAAGGGACTCTAAGGGCTCAAATAACAAAAACAAAAAAAGGCTGAAGGCTACAAACAAATTGGCTTCAGGTCCACAGGTCTGACAGTCCCTATCTCAGATGAGAAAGCTGGTCTTGACTGTTTTAAGTGAAACACCCAAGGAAAGGCTGCACATGGGAATTAAATGTCACACAGTGCTTGCTCCTCTGGTGCACCAGAGAGTCACTGGGTTTTTGGGAAAGCAGAAGCATTGGTGGGAAAGTTTGAAGAAGGTAAGCATGACCTGCAGAACTGCACAGCTATAATGGCTTCAGATAACGTCCAGGAGGTCGTGACTGCAAGAGTGGAATGGAAGAGGATTCTTTAGACTCTATCTCTTCAGAAATCCTTTTTTCTTTAAAGTTGATTCTACAAAAAAATTAAATGCCTAGTGGCAAGTTCTGAACTATAATGTCAATGAGATGGGGCTTAAGGGTCTACAATGCAGCCGTTTCGATTTTTTTCCCATCTGATAAAGCTTCATCAAAACATAAACAACAGTTGGCTCTGTGGCAAAGACACACACATCTCAATACCTCATAGCCACAGAGGAGTATGAAGAGATCCTTGAAAAATGCTGCAGGACTGTCACTGCAATGCACACCAGGCCAGGAACACATTTAACATGTCTGTCCACGCCCAGATGAAACCAGGTGAGAACATTTGAAGGCACAGAAAATCAATATTTTAAACAAAATCAAGGGTAGCTAGGAAGGCAGAATTTTCAATGGGAGCCTCTCAACCTTGGCATCTTCAGAGGCATTTTACACCTAAGGACTTCTTGTGAATATTTGGCCTCTTCTTCCTCTCAGATGCCTACCTTTATATAAGGAGCTCCCTTCCTTTTTATTCTATATTTCTGCTGAGAAATGGCAGCATAGGGTAGAAGCAGCAACAACTGACAGTAGTCACACAAAAGGTTGCTGCTTCCAAACCCACACTTTTACTTACCAAGCATGGGCTCTTTGATGTGGTGGAAGCAGGAGCTCCAGCTTCTCCTAGAGGCAAGATGCTCCCACCAAGCTGATCCAGGGTATTGAACCCTTTTCTAACAGTCTGTAGCTTCTGTCTCTAAGCCCGGGGTGATTTCTGTTAGAAGCCCCTGACCCTAACAAAATAAAACCTTGACTTTGGGAGATAGGAATAGGACAAGACAGACCATATTAATATCAAATTCCAGGTTCCAAAATGCCTTGCTAAGGCCCTGCAGTATAGCAATACTAACACTGGATGATATTCTAAAGCAACATCTTGAAATGGCATTCTGTAAGCAAACCCTACCCAATAACTTTTATATATAGTGGCCTCTTTATGACTGCTCTACAAAGACAGGAAAAAACCAAAACAACCCAAAACACTTCAAAACCCCATCATCAAATGAAAAAAGAGTCTGTTTTGCAAATCTCCCTGCAAAGACTATTTCTTTGCTAATTAAAGGCCGTTAAGTGAAAACATGCAAGCATTTGAGCTATTTGTTGTTGTTGTTGTTGTGAATTTGGCTTGCTTTTTATAAAGTTTCGTTTCCACTGACTTTCCCTGGAGTGTTTATTCCCACAGGCAGTGGAAAAAGGAAGTGGGTGGGACAGCAAGAGCCTGCAAGAAAGGTTTGAGCTAGAAAGGCCCTTCCAGCGCTAACTCAGAATTTCCTTTCTTTTCTGGTCTCAGTACTCCTTGCTTAGACATACTCTTGTGCATTGACTTTCCATTTTTAAAATCAAACTGTGACATGATGTCATTTTTTGTAATTGGAAAGAGATAGACATAACCAAAATAGAATGCCTATATTGTATTGCTGTGTAATGCCCAAACAGACACCACCATGTGCCAAGCAATAAGAAAAATGCAGAGCTGGGACAAATGATAAATCTAGGGCTAGATCTCCTGAGTTTCCCTACTGACTGCTCTTTACTTGAACTAAAGATGCAATAGGTCAGGGTTTGAGGCAGCTCCACTGTGTTCACCAGCGTTGCTACAAATGACAGGCGTGATATTCTCTTCCTGGTAACAATTTTTCCCCAGCAAATAAGAACCAGAGGAGTTATTTCCATCCCACCTAGATCAGTCTCTGCAGCCAGCAGTGTGCTGAAGATGCAAGGAATGCATGTCTTGAGCCAAATTTTTTATGAAAGTTACAGAATGAAATTACCAGATCTGTCTAGCAAGAATCATGCATTGGTTTCTCAAAATACATTAACTTTGAATGCTCACTCATAGCAACCTGCAATCTGGCTTGAAAAAAAAAGAAGTCAAACAATTCGTGAGCTTCAGAGTTTCTTCTTCCTCTGACTGCATTGACCTCTTGTCTAATGGGGAAGATTTGGCCTTAAGGGAATCTGAAACCGAGTCCAATTTCAGGCGCTGGAATTTAAACATAGCAATTTCAGAGCAGGTTGGTAGAATTCACTGGGGATGTATGTAGAGGGACAGAAGGAAATTAATGCATGGTTACTTCATCTAGTCATCGAGGTTAATTGGTGCATCTATGGCTATCATTATAAAAAAGGAAAGAATAGCATTTACATGTGAATATTTTCCTTTTTGTCAGACACATTCTGGTAATGCACATGAGCACGCAGCAAAATATTTACTGAAAATGGCTAGCTCTCAGTGGGTTACCCCTTCATTGAAATACACATGTACACACACCCACAAGCACAAAAATGCATACAAGCCACAACTGAACACAATGGGTGCCTAAGGTTAACTATTAGATCTGTATTTGGGTTTTAAAAATATAAAGATGCTGCAGTTATTTTTAAACCACTGGTTCAGAAACAGATGCAGAGATGTAACATACAGAGTGTAGGAAATGCTAAATGTCACCTCACGTAACCTTTCCTTTCTTTTTTTCCTGATCAGATTTTCTACATTTTTCCTTTGCATGGACATCTTAAATCCTACATTTTAGGTGCAGACACCTTTAAAATCTTCATAGCCATAATTTTGTATGACATAGTTCCTTTTTGTCACCCTTCGCAAACTCCTTTGGGGTAGAAAGCATTGAAAACCATTGTTGTAACGTGTTGGTATACAGAAATATTTGCTTTTGAATAACCCCTCTCTCGCTCACAGTTTTAACCTGCTGTTTCTCATCTTCTTTTCAGTTTATTTAAAAAAAGCCTGCTACCATAGGCATAAATGAAAACCTCAGTGTCCTGTCTGAATGCCAAAGCCATTCCTATCGAAAGTACCTCAGCCTCAATTTGGCTGTTTTTCAAAACTGTAGACTACTGATGTGCAAGTGCACTATGGTCAGAGCAAAAAGAGTCTTCAAGAGAAAAGATTGGAAAAACACCAGCTATCACATCCAAAATCTCTGCAAATGAGATTCACAGAGAAATACAAGTAGAGCTGAATCATAAAAACGAGATGAACTGCGCCTAGCTGTAATGAACATTATAGGTGTGATGTTCTTGGAAGACACTGACCTCCTGTGAGGTTTAATTTAGGTCATTAATCTCTTCCCATACTTAAGCTTAAATCCCTTGAGAAAACAATAGTTCTCAAACATTTTATTTCTAAACATTAGCTTTGATTTTTCCACATGACACTGTGATAAGGCTACTCACCTGAAAGCAACAGGACCAGTTTGGATATATCCTCGATGAGGCAGCAAATTGTTTAAAAGTAAAACAGTTGGGTTTGTTGTTTGCTACTTTATGACACTTAAATAGAAATGTATCATTTAAGCGCTCTCAGTAGTTTCTGATTTGAGCACCATCTACATCACTTGCTTCTCTAATTTTTCAGGGGTATTTTTGCAAAAAATTTGACAACTGTTATCAAGGGTTAAAAAAAAAAAAAATCATACCAGCCTGTCTGATAAACATGTTTCCCTGCCCTCACACCCCAGTGAGCACTGTGACACTATACTTTTATCATCCAGTGTGTGCTCAGAATGAGCTTAGAACAGCAATTGCCAGGAATAGGCAGGCGATAAACTGCATTGATTTAACACATCTTGTTTTCAATCATGCTCAGATTTTCTGAGCACGCATTTTCCCTGTACTCCAGCTTGTAGCTTTTATCTGACGAGCTGATCCCTTTTCACTGGAAAATGAAAAGGTCGCACAATAAGACACGGTTTACTGGAACTTGAGCACGCACCAGGGAAAGTATTTTAGATAAATACTGTCAGACATAGTGGAGCTGAATTTCAACAACACAATTGCTAAACAACAATACTTATTACTCTCTAGAACAAGCCTACGAGCAACTTACGGCTCACAGCAGGGGAGATCTCAGAGTTAGGCTCAATAGTTAAAGAAACCTTATTCAAGCCTTTTTAAGGATGCAGTATCGCTTTTGCCTTACATGCACCGACTAGCCATACCTCAGGAGCAAACTAAGGACCATCTCTGTTGCTTTCCAAGGTAATTTATAAATGATGGGAAAACCACATCAATGACTTTTCTTTTTCTTTTTTTTTTCTTTTTTTGGCAGGAAGGTAACTGACTACATGCTTGATTTAATGAAATGGGGTACTGGGTGATGGTAAAAAGAAAATTATCCATATGTGAAAGTAGTTTAACTGAAACTAATTAACTAACCAACATGGGTTGCTGAGGAGGTCAGTAAACAAGCGAGGAGTAGTACGGCATGACCCATCTACCAATGGCCAAGGTACAGTAGGCCCATAACAATAATTCTAATTTGGTTTGCCCTCCCTCTGAAGTGGCTGTGATGATCCTGACCAATACAGTACTGAAAACCAAATATCTTTATTTATTCCTGCCAGAAGGGGCAAAGAAAACTTCCAAGTTATTCTTTACTGCATTGATTATACCCAAGAAAATATCTCACCAATCAAACAAGGAATGTGACTTCATTTTCCTCTTCAGCCCAAGTAGACTAACACTCATGTCCCCACAAAGGTTCAGCTGCCAGTCTGCAGTGAAGGAGGGGTGACTGATTCACTGCAGTCACAAACCCCTTTCGGCACCTCCTTCCTATGCACATAAATGGAGCATGCATGAGGTCCTCACCTGCTTGCACATCTTGTACTCACTGCAGCACCTAAACCTACCAAATCCACCTTTGGAAGAGACTCATCTTTGCCAGTGTTTCCCAGTCTGCTCCCCTCTTCCGGCAGCCATTCTCAGGACTGGGACCCTATTTTCCATGGACCCCAAGCACCGCCAGAACTCCCCCCTTATTACAGGTATTTCTGCACCACTGACAAAAAGCCAGCCCAGCTCCTTAATGAGTAACTTGGACTGCAAGTGAGAACAGCATGTTTAGTTGAGAATTTCCTTCAACGTAGGTGATTTGCTCTGGCAGCAGTGGGTTCAGCCCATAGCATGTTATTCTGAACATGCCATGCCCCGCTAGCTCACCCATGTAAGCAGTTTTACGTGCCAAACATAGTTCAAATGGTCAATGTCTTCAGATGAAAGCAGTCCTTCCTGCTTTTTGTCTTTTCCCTGGTATACAATTCATCACTTTTGCTTACAATTACAGATAGTCCGTCAATCTCTGCAAGCATAAGACAGGGGTAAGAAACTTCAGCCCCTTTTGGAGAAAGTAAGTGGCTGTGCTTCTCCAGGTGACTGGTCACTAAGACACAGCTGCTGGCTCAGCTTAGCTGTAACAGTTAATGAGAAACAGTGATACCTCCTGTTGCTTCTGAAGTTGCAATACGAAGTCCCACAAAGAAAGTATCATCCCCACAAAAATCCTTTCCATTTGTCAGCAGTGTCAGTGCAAAACTGGTGTGAAATATTTATGTTTTCCTTGTTTCTCCTGAATGCGCTTATTAGTCATTTAAGCCCAGCATAAACTCATCTTAAATTCACTTTGTCCAAGATCCTGAACCAGTATAAAGCAGAATCATTCCAGCAATTTTTATGAAACTATAATAATACTGGCTGAAGCTTTACTGGTTGGCACTCACTTTATACTTTGCATATATGCATGAGATAACCAAGCCTCCACCTCTAGTCAGATACATCCATCTTTCTCCGATGTTCTACTCACATTGTAAGCCTTACAGAAAGAATATGGTAAATATTATTCAAATTACATTTTGAATTATAATTTCAAATAGGTAAGTCATAAGCAAAGTGATAGACCTCAAGAAAAGTCTAAAGTAAAATCCAACTTTGCACGCAATGCCACTTTACATTCAGCCCTGTGAGCCTGTCTGCAAGAAAATTCATACAGGCATAGATTTCTCCCTCTCACCAGGCAAGTTTTTTTGCTAGACGTGTAAGGTGAAAATCTGTGCTGCATTTTAGGGTTATCTCCTGCAACACAGGCAGAATTCTGATATGACTTCTTCATTAAGTGCTCATAATCCCAGAAATGAAAGTAACTCATTTCATCCCAGGGTGCCTGTTAACTGAGAAACTCATCTTAATTGAATGCACAGATCAGTTAACCATCTTCAGATTCGCAAACCATTAGTGCCCCATTTGCACAGCAGCTCTGCTGACAGGTCTCCTCCCACCACTGCGCTTGGGGGGGATCTGAGGCTCAGCAGAGGAGAGGAGGTGCTGGAGGCGATGAGCAAGCACTGCCAAGGGCTTATGCTCACGACAAAATGAGTGCTCTGGGGCCGAACAGGCCTTTACTAAATTGCTGGCGCTAGATCACCTTGCAAGTCAATTACAGAGAAATCAACAAATACTGCAGCTCTGCCCCCAAACAGGAGTTAAGTAGCCTCCAAGCAGGCCTACAGAGAGATCACTAATCTGGAATCTGGAGCCTCGCAGGCATAAGAGAGGAGCAAGTAAAAAGAATTGCCTATATCATTCCCTTTGCATCTTGGCTCTCTCCCACCATCACAATTTACCATCTAGAATATACTTGGTAAAACAGCAAGATGAGTATGGAAATTAAAATATCCCAGGTGCTACTGTCAGCCTACAAAGCTGATGCTGCAAGAAGAAACTGTAAAAGGTGAGGAAGTGAGGAGTCAGACTGACACTCTCAGGTTATGAAACACTTCCAATGTTTCATTTACAGCAGGAGTGAACCAACCTTTGGGTTTTTTGGTGGTCACTGCTGAGTTTGGGATATGCAGCAAAACATCTCTGACGGTCGGTGACACCCCAAAGCAGTAACCACATCCCTGCACTCATCCATGCCTGCCTGCCAACTCACTAAGTCTATTCTGAGGTAGCTAAAACTTTTCTGAAGTCAAATACGGTTCACCAAAATTAGACATTTTCCTTTTAACAGGTAAAAAAAAAAACACATTTAAAGTGGTATCGGATTAATTTTTCTTAAACCAGAAATATTATAGTTTCCCTAATTCAAGGCAGAGGTATAAAAAACAGATTAAAGACTGCAAGATTATCAGAAAAATAGAAGAGAAGGTATAAATTTACCATGAATAACCAGAATCTATCATACAGGTTTATAGTCATGCATTTGTACTTGTTTATTTCCTAATCTTCTAGGTCTCATTGGCAGCCTTTAGGAAAATTCAGATCCCAGCTCTGAATTCATCAATAAAATACCTTCAAAGTAGCACGGTATTGCCCATTTTCTCTTGCATAAAACAAATACCTTCCTTCCACCCAATTCAAACCAAAACCCAAACCCCACTGTAATGGATTACATTATGCTGTACAAATTTGTTTCTAGTAGATTTCATGAGAACTGTTGTCATTATAAACAACTACCACTAAAATACACGTGTATCATATTAATATGCCTCAAAGTTCAATACCAACAACAAACAGTATCATCAGTAGATAAAAACAAAGATGTTGCAAGTGTGACATGAAAAAAGAGCATTCAAATGGTTAAATCTAATTTAGCAATTTGCAAGTTGCTGGTCTAAAAGGAGGATTTTAACATTAATCTCTCTCAAAGTGGCGTACTTATCAGTAACTGATTTGTAGCTTTCCAGGCAGTAAGCAATACCTATAAATATACTTCTGGGTCCATCAGCAGTATGCAAGAATGCACTTAAACAGACAAACTCACTAAGGCCCCGAGTGCACGAAGTATTAAGCACCTGGCTGCCAGAGTTAATTAGTCTGTGCAGAGCAATGCACTGATGATGCTGCTACTGCTCCCGCTTCAAGCCAGCTCCACCACACTGGCCTGGGGCATCTCTGCTTTCTGCTCTCTTGTGCTGTGTATATGCAGCTCTAGAGTGAAGGGTTTTTTCCTCCCCCAGGATCCCCGTGCATGCCAAGACTATCATCTTGGTATCTAACCACTTGCTGTCAGGACACTTCAGCTCACCGAGGAGGACACAGGGACAGAGATGGGAAGGAGCAGCCTCTTGCACTATCTGACTGCATTGCACACTTAAAAGAGGACCTACTTGTATTTTGGCAGTTAGCTGCTGTTGAAAGCAGGCCCAAAGGCTACCAGAAACTGGCTCTGTGCAGGGAAGAAATTACAAAAATGTCCAGTATCTTTGGCTTCAGAAGAAAATCACTTTGGGTTTGCACTGAAAAGACTGTGCTGGTGCTGGCACCCCTTTTGGAAGGCTGGGCTGGCAGTACCTACAGTTGCAGAGCCTGGGGACAGCCAGGGGGGTACAGAGCACAGCTCAGATGCCTCTTGAGACTTGAGATTCCCACCAGTGGAGTTTACTCACTTCACTGGCATTGATTTTTACATTGTGTGGTCTCTTCTCTAACTGAGTGGATGATACACATGCAGTGGCAAAGGTAATGATTCAAAATAAATTTAAGTGGTAGCTGATTGAGTAAAATATGGACACTGACAAGGTATTGTGCCTTATTAAACTCTAATGTGCTTGCATAATTGATTGTCTTTAAAAACGTGCAATTTTTACATCTTTACTTAACAAAGGCCTAACAATCTCCTCCTAAATGAAGCCATATAAAAACGTTCTGTGTATGTAGGTGTGTATAACTAGTTGTGCAGCTGAAAATGTGTTAACTGCATCTCCTAGCATAATTTTGCATATGCTGTATATCTGCGTGTACAGGGGACAATTCTTCCTCCAGCTTGTAACAAGTGAAGATTACTGCTGGAGGAAATGAATTCTAGCTCATCACAGCCAAAGCTGGGAAAGAAACAGCAATGTTATTTAAGTCTAGGACCTGAAAACTGTTAGGTGCTTTATCCAAATAGCAAAGGGAAATGTAATGTCACTTTTTTCTTCCAAACTTTCTTGTTGAACAACACAAAAGTGAATGAGCAAAAGACGTAAACAATTCCCACAGTATTCTCCTGCTCTACTCCAGACCACCTAGACCCTTCATTCCCCTTCTGCAATTTGCCCACACCAGCAGCATGACAGACAGAGCCCCCTTCAAAAACTATTTCAGTAGTTTATCACAACTATCAAATAAACCATGTACTGAAACACATATAAAAGGAAAGTAAATGCATCATCTGCTGGGCACCTAGAACAAAGCTAGAAAAAAACTCCACACTTTTTACTTTTTTTCTTCCCAACATTCAAATATTCAGAAAGTGCATTATTGTAAATGGAGAAATGGGACTAATCCAAATCCGTTTTAAAGTGCGTTACACTGTGAAATACCACAATATTCTACAGACAGCATTAATGTTACCTCGGTTAATCATGTGTGATGGACACTGGCTCACTAAAGTCCCAAAGTCTGGTGTAAGTATCAGATGGCAGAATTCAGTTTCAAGTACTCTTGAAAAAGTACTCAGGGTTGATTGTTGTTACATGTAACTGCTAAGCATGCAAATCATTATTTATTACTGGTTAGGCTCTTCAATCCCACTGGATTAAAGAACACATTACATGATTTGGTCAGAATTTTTTTAAGCATTAAAATCTCTGCATTTCAATCAGATTATGGCTGTGGGGTCCTTAAGTTTCAGGATATTTCCCCAGCAATTAAGATGTTTTGCCAATAGCAACAGTGAAGTAACCTTCTCTGTCAGGTATCTATGAAGTGATTTTTTGCCTTAGCATCAGAGCTCTTTCCACATTATTTGGCATTATATATTTCCTGTGATTTATAATAGTCCTGCATTAAACGTCTATTTTAGAGCCAGGGAACAAACAGCCACAAAGCCATAAAATTTAGGCATCTATGTGTATTTAAGAATCCCAGCAGGCACCTAAATGAACTTTCAGGACTCTAAATATAATAAAAATTCTGACTGTAACTAACAGAGTCAAAATCACACAGGAAATCTGAGACTGAAAGTTCTGCTGCTTCTCACTGGTACTGTGGATCTGCAGTTTGCAGTGTCTGGTAGGTGGTCACTAGTAGCATCAGGCGATACTGAGGTCCTGCTATCATTCAAGTTTTAGCTGACTAAGTATGTAAACAATCACAAGCTGCAAGATTCAAAATTTCTTACTCTGTCCTGTGATGGGCAAGGATGGAAGAGTCACTCGTTGGGCACAATTTTTCCGTAGAAACTGCACAGGAAAGGAGCTGTGAGTTAAAGACTACCTCCCATTCCAAAGCAGATAAAGTTTTCTAACTTCTCCTTAAGGCACTAATCAGTAAAAATTAATATCTGCTCAACACTGTGTTATTGCCTTCCAGTAGAATTTATTCCATTTGAAGACTTTTTATGTATTTGCACTTTTAACTTTTTCCCAGCCATTATGAAACCTTTTGGAGACATGCAAAAAAAAAAAGACATTGAGTGACTGTCATTAATTTCCCATTAAAATAACAGGACCTACAAAGGCAAGATCAGTATTTTCCAGTCTGTGATGCACTGACTTCCAGGACCCCAGAAGTCCTGCAACCTGGTGGTCCATGTAAGGAAACTAAGAGAAATGTAAGCCTATTGTCAGTGGGCTTAAAGGCGCTGCACAATTCCTTATTCAAGGGTCTGCATTTGTGCTGGAAAATATTTAGGTGTCCATAACCCTGAAAAATGTTGAAAAGCCACTGCAAGAGAGGGTTTGTTGGCACAAGCTCTCCTCCCGCTGGAAGATTTGCTACATACATTGAGGCACCAGCTTGGAAGACTGTGGATATTTTCTGCTGAATGGGGCCCTTGGAGAGGAAATATTTGATTTACTGCAGAGTTCTCATTTCCCTGAATTGCAAATAAAATGTAATTTGATTAAATGTAAATGAATCCTACAATACTTTTGGTGGCTTGTCTGAAACAATTGATTGTAATGGGCATCCATCATTTGGCTTGATTTTAATTCAGAGACAAAAAAGGCAAAATGAGAAAACTAAAGCAAGTGCCACTAACATTCTAGAGGTGGAGCAGTCAAGAGCTCTGGCGCTGGACTGTCATTTCCATTGTTCTTGGAGAGCAAGCAACGCAGTGGAGGGGAAACACAACAGCAAAAGAAAATGAATAATGTGAAACATATACATTGAAATAGATCTAGAGGAAAATTAAGCTTTTCCACAACTAATTCCATCAAATCAGCCTAAAGAGCACAATTTGTTAAATTTATTTTAACACTGATATTCTAAAATGAATGAACAAGGAAGATAAATATTGTTCTGTGTTTTTCAGAGAAAAGCTTTGTTTTTATAGATCACCCAATTCCTTTTGCACCAAGATAATTTTCAAGTGCATAATACTTTTTTAAGCAGTTCTTGTGGTCTGAAACAATAAAAGAGAAGTGAAATTTTTGGTAGTGACACAAGCTTGATAAACTTTTGGTGTCACTTCCTTTAAATGTGGAACTACTCCAACCACAGAGATAATTATAGATGACCAGATTGTAACTGCTTTATTGCTCCTTTTTCCTCATAAATTTTAATTTTGGAAAGTTAAGTGAAAAATGTGGTTTCAATTTCCTACAAATTGCACACAATTTGGTTTTAATAAGAAAATAGAAAGAGATGGTACTTTCTTTGGAGTGAATTACAGAGAGGAGTTTGTCTCTTTTTCTTTCAGCATCATCAAAATAACGAAGTACAAAATGCAAAAAAGATGACTGGGGAAAAAAAAGCAACTGCATAATGTACTATGAAAAGCACCAAGTAATTCTTTATCTAAATATGCTCTGAGCAATTCAACAAGGTAATATAATTCCTCTAGCCTTTCTCCTCTCCGTTTTACCAGACTAAAACTTAACAGAAATCAAGCTGCGTACACGCGTCAACAGGAAGCCTAATGCGAAAATGCTGTGTACGTAACCATCTCGCTCTCTCAAAAGGTACCAGCAATTGTCAAAGTAACTTGCAAAACAGCTCTATTCAGACCATATTAAAAAGGCTTGGATAAATACTTACATGGAACTAACAAAACAAGTATAGAAATGAAAGCCAACAGAAGACAGAGCCAGTATTTATTTTGCCCAAGAGGTATGTGGGACTTGAATCAGTGTGTGGCTTTACCTACTGTACCCATACCTGTAATTGCAATATACATATTAGGATCCTAAATCATATTAAAGGCTACCCAGCTTTCCTTCAGCAACAATGGTCCAACAGAGGTTTTAGAGGAGATGGAAAATGCCCTGGTGTAGCTACAACCAGCATAAAGCAAACATTAAGAGGGGATCCTGCCAGTGCTGCCAGCAGAGAAGTGAGTAGGCTTAGCTCAGGGGGCAGGGAGAGATGACCCAAGTCCAACCAAGACTGTCGGTCAAGTATGGCTGTGAAATGGGATGGTGGAGATCATAATGCAAGATGGAAAGTCCACTAAACACTTGTAGCAAGGCTGTCAAGGCTTACTGTAAGGACTATAGGTAATGCAATTCTTAAAATAATCTCATGAAACTTTGAAAAGGTTATTAGATTCCTAATTTAATAGAGAACTCAAGTACCATAAAGAGTTTCCTTGACCTTCACCAAGTTGTTTAGCTGCTTCTAAGTAATGATGGTTTTGAAACTTAAAGGATTCCAGTTGATTTACACCATTTTAAATGAAAACAATAGTGAAAACTGACTAGTAATATATGTAAGTACAGAGCCTTTATCAGTTTTATATGTGCAGAGTTTCTGAAAAGTAGTAAATAACCAAATGGACATTTTTAACAAATTTTAATACAAAAGAATTATTCATTATGAGAGCTTATGTGAAAAAATCAATTTCCCTGAGAAAAAAAACAGGCACTGCAAGTAATGTTTTGGAAAAAAAAAAAACACCAACCCTTCATAAAACCTCAAATTACCAAATTTGTGAAATCTAGAGGGACAAAAGTTATTAGCAAATTACTGCACAAATTTGAGAAAGTATCTGTGATGAATTTCATTCAGCTTTAGATTTTATTACACAAATCCCTAGGAAATTTTTTGCAAGAAAATTTTCATTGGCCAATAACATTGTATGTCTCAAACTGCTTTCTAAAAAAACACAGAAAATGCTTAACTGCCCTATTGACAACCCACACCATAGTCGTTTCCTGTGTTTTATAACACAACTTTTTGCTTCTCCTATGACTGCAATCACCAAAGGCAGAAAAAAAAAAAAACACAAGCATTGCCAATGCCTTGAAAAGATGTTATGCCACAAACACCTTAACCCACAAGAAAATAATTCTTTCAGTGAAAAGAAAGTCATGGTCCTTTCCAGAGGCAAGAGTGTCTTCAGATTGCAATTGTCCCTTCCTGACTGTAGATGCAAAGAGTTCAAGAGAAGAGGGTTTTCTTCACCCCACATGTCCCTGCAGAGTCAGAACACACACCTCAGTCATTTATCATCATGCCATCTCAACCTGCCAGCTTGACAATGATTTTTCCCCTGGGGTTTCTAAACTAGAAATGTTATTTAGGTTACAAAAACAATTGCACGTTTTCTGCTTCCTGAGCCAGCGTAGAGCTGCAAGTATGCAAATGGAAGGAATCTTAAACCTCCCAGGGCTGCAGCCACTGCACACTCCTCAGCCCTCCTTGCCCAGGAAAACAAACACCAATGGATGGAGAACTCATGCTGGGAAAGTAGTACATGGTGAGATGCTATGACCATCGCAACCTGTGCTCCCTTCAGTACTGATGGCTCAAGAGCCTTACTGCAGGCTCTTGCAGCTTACAGAAAACAATTTTCTTTGGCAGCTGCATCAGCCATAGATTATTTTCCTCCTTCCATTTTTCCTCCCTTTCCCCCATTACTTGATGGGAAGTGTCTGCTTCCCTCTCCCCCCTCTCCTGTATGGATTAAAGGGCGAAAACCTTTCAAGCCCAACAATGCTGAGGATCCAGTGCAAACCCTGCAGATCAATATTAGCTGAAATTTGCAGGAGACCTGATCCATTCAGAACTTGCTCATCTGGTCTGGCTCATATTTCTAGATAAGGATCACATGGGATACAGTAAGTTTGCAGGCACATATAAAGCAGCTTCCTCATAGCACTGGATGCATGTTTGCCTTCACAATTGCTAAAACATTGCATTGTTACAGGAGCTCACTATTTTTTACCTGGCACAGTTTCTTAATTCTTAATTATTATTTTTGCATAGGTAAATCTTATCTGTGCACATTATAAAATTCTCACTGCTAAATTATTTATGCCAAACAATCAAGTGTGATACCTCTGCAGATGTCAGCAGATAAACAGAAATGCAATGTTGCATGATGGAGTTTAATGCTGTGGAAATGTCGAGGCGTTTACTTGAAAATTCCACTGACCTTTGCTGTCCTTTCTTCAATGTTTGCTTATTGCCACAGTAAGGAAACACTGCAATAAGCTTAGGCATTTTTATATGTGTCTCCTGAAAGTCAATATTTAAGGGAAGCATGTTTCTCCAATTAAACCATTTTGGATTACTTGCTATCGAAAGAGGCAGCACAGAGGTACCATTTATACAGAATACAGGCAATACATGTGATACAGCAAAGAGAGCTAGAGCAAAAAACTCAATCAAGGCCAAACTACAGGATTGTCCTAAAGGAGCATGGGAGCACAGTGTTTGCATGTTGTTACAGCGGGATATTGCGACCTTAACATATTACAGGTTTGTGGTTATTTTGGGGGTTCCTCTCTTTCCCTGCTGGCAATCCAGGCTCTGTGGGACCTGTGTAACAAGGCAATAGTGTCTGGGAAATAACGAGCAGGGGAATGCAGTGCTGTTCCTCCATTGCAATGTTAGGTGTGATGTTGCACAGTAAAGCACCGGATCAATACTTCCAGCAGCAAGCCGTTCAATACACCTGAATTATTGCTTCATTTTTCTTCTTATTATAGATGAGTTGTGTTATTATTTTCCCCAAATCGATATTTTACAACCTTTTTTATCCGTTTCTCCATAAATTTTGTGATTACTTTAAACTGGGAATTCCGGTACACTAAATAAGATGCAGTATCTGAGAGGTAGTGAATGTACCAACACAATTTTTTACACAAGACACTGCTTAAAGGCAGATCATAATCAATAGCTAAGTAGGAAAATTTTTACGTAAGAAAGTTGAAAGCAGCGCCACTTTCTTACAAAATCAAAATTCACGTTCCTAGAATATATGGGCTACAAAATAAGACTATTTTAGACGTATGGGGAAAGAGAGGTCTGATGGGCACTTTGCGTGGGAAATTTAATTCCAAACAAATATGCTTTCTACTTCCCCTCAGCTAAAGGGCGACCATAATTCACTGGAATTGTTTCTCGCAAAGCAGATAATCCTGTGCACCTTAGAGTGATTTAATTAGCTTCCATAGCTGTCTCCTGCTAAGTGTTTAAAGCATCTGCAAATCAAATCATGTTAACTCATCTGCTGCACCACTTTCTTTGTTCTATGCATAGGACCTTCCTAATAGCATTAATAGAAGCATGAGTTTCCCTGGAGAGGGGAGTAGCAAAGTGAGTTAATTACATAGTTATTGTAAAATTGTGTACATTATTCCACAGAACACGCTGGGTAAGTATTAAGGTGCTACACAGAAAATGACAATTTTGGGTGATCCCAAGGACTGCAATGTTGTCATTTGAAAATGTAATTGTAGATTCCCACTGAAGTCAGAGGAATCCTGTAAAATTCCTGCATGCAGTCTACCTGGCCTGGCTGCTCGTGGACTGCAGTGCAGGATCATGGCTATTCCCTTCACATCAGCTACAATTTCTATCCTCACATTTACTGCAGAATTACAAGATTGAAAAGTAGGAGGTACAGCCATCTCCATTCAACATTTTCTAACACTTGAAAAATTCTGAAGGGAAAAAAAATAAAATCCATGAGATTTTCTGCTCTGAATTGTATAGATTTCCGCTCATATCCATTTGGGCTCATTAAGGATAGCATCACAGACTCCCCAAAGAGTATGTCCAGCAGCTTCTTCAAATCTGGGCCTCTGTACTACAGTAGGGAAAGTAATTCATAACAAACCGTTCCTTCTCAGTAACTGTCCACAGAGATATTTTTCTCCAATTAACTTGTTAGCTGAAAGTATTTATCAAAGAGTTTGTCTAATTAACCTTATCCTTATAGATAGATCATTAGAGTGGAGTGCTACAGATTTTTGGTTTAAATTCTCCACTTACAGCATATGTTTGCAGAGGGCATCTCCTCACCTGTGTGTTTGCTGGTTTCAAGTCATGTTTCTTACCGACCAACAGCTTTACATCCTTTTGTTCAGAGACACATACACCACGGAAAGTCAACTTTCCATAGGACACTGAATTTTTCTTAAAATGCACTGTCTCAGCTAACTCACTCGTTCAAACATTCACCAGGAGAAAAACACCACAGAGAAACTGAAGGAAATTCATTGCCAAAAAACAAATGAATATTCATGGTCCACAGAAATTCCCTTATTTCCCAGCTCTAATCAGCATGAACATCTGTGAAAAAAGTCTAATGGGGGAAATTGGAGAGGGGAGGGGGGTCATTTCAATCCATTCCCTTAGGCCCCAATTTAAAGAAGGCTCATTTGTCTTTCTAACAGAACTTGCAAGCAATGCAAGGATGAACAGTTTTGGTGAAGACACGATGTGCAGACTGGTCTTTGAGAAAGTTGAACTAAATTCTTAACTCAAGAACAAAAGACACCTAGAATAGATTCTTGTTACTGTCCCTGACCTGCCAGACAGTGCACTGCCCTGAGACCCCCTCCTATCAACAACAGAGCCTGAGCTGACAGAAACACCCAGGGAAAACACAATCTAAGGCAAATAAGTGAGGCATGTTTCACTCTCTTCTTTTTAAATAAACGACATGCACGTTTCAATGTAAGATTTAAGGGAACTAAAAGTACCTCAAAATTAGAAGCCTGTAGGGAAAATATTGCTTTTCAGTATGATGGCCACTTGAAGACTTATTTTTAGGAACGACAACATAGTGACTATTTCTCGTAGCTGTGCACAACATGCATGTCAACTTTGAGGAGAATTCTTTTTGGAGTAGTGAAACTAGTCAGAGATCTACATTTGGAAAAAATATTTCTCTTGCAGAAGCAACCTTTCATCATGAATTCATGGTTACTTCTGGCAGTAAAACCTTGCCTTTCATTTTTACAAACACAAGCTTGCTGCTAGAACTGCCTGAGCATACAAACTGTGTATTTTTATTTGATGAGTCTTCTAAGGAAAGTAGCCCAGCGAAAGCTAGCAATAGGATATAGCTTATGAGAAAAAGCCAAACAAACCACCAAACACAAATAAACAAAAAATGAAACAAAAAGAGACACAATAAGCACATGTATTTCAGAAACTATCATGGGACAGTAGTACTTGGGGCAATAGTTAACTTTCCTGCTTCGCACCTAGCGTGTGAGGTCACTCAGAGTGTAATACTTCTTATCTAGTTTTGAGCACTTGCTCAGAGCCCACCTGTAGACAGGGGACAGAGAGAATAGTTTCATGATGGTGATTTACCCACTTCTAAGATGATGCCTGAGACAGTCAACAGGGTACCATGCCCCAGAGCTCCAAAGTGAAGGTCACTAGGGCTTACTAGATTTCTATTCCTTATGCAGACAAGCTTAAAAAAAGACCTTATCATGTTGAAAAGGGATAATGCCCACCCTAGAAGATGCTGCAGTACTAAAAAGTGACAGCAAGTTTCACAATTCATAGGTTTTGCCCTGTAATTTTCAGAAATTTAAAACCGAGAATTTGGTGCCACTTTCTGTTTTAACAAAGCATGCATTTCTTTGCTAGATGTCTGTTACAACATCTTAATTTCTATGTGCATTTTTTGTCCTATGGGGATTAAAAAAAATACCATTCTTAGTTGATTGTGTGGGGGTTTTCTCTCTGTGTTTTTTGGTTGGTTCTTTTTGGGTTTTGTTTAGTTTTGCTTTTTTTATTAACCCTCTATCTGCTAGGAATGGGGTTTCCTCTTGTTAACCACCAATGCTGACACCTGGTGCTATGCAAGAGCAGTTCAGGTCCACAACTCTTCATGCAAAGAGGTTAACCACAATTTATGCCAACAGAAAAAACAGGAAAAAAATCACATCTGGGAGGGAAGGAAGAGAAGGGAAACTAAAGAAGATGCTGAAAGATTAAATAACATTGGGTAGGGCCAAGCAAATACCTTAAGGTAAAGTATGCAAGACTGTAGGTCTCCAAAGGTAGCTGTCCAAACCCACTCTTTATTGTGATACTGAATGGATTGTTCACATTTATCTTCCCAAGCTGTAAAGTCCCATGAGCTATCTGATACTTGGTAGTCTCTGTTCAGCATGGGTTTGAAAGAAGTTCATGCAGAATAGCTGATACGCTGCAAAGCCACAGTCTAATTTACATCATGCTAACATGCTTGTGTACTAGTATATTAAATAGCTTCTACCTTGTGGAATAACAGATCTGTGTATGCTTGACTTGGCAGAGTTCAGGAGTGTTGTACGTCTGTAATGAGCTACAGAGTTCACAATAGACCAATGGCAAGATCCAATGGCAAAACACCTTTCAATGAAGGTTATGAGCAAACCTCAAACAATTGGGCTTGAGATTTTTTTACTAAGCTTCAGATATTTTTTTGGGGGGTGGGGGAAGTTGGCAAATGTTAAAAGAATTGCAGTAGTACTAATGCCACAATGTTCTTTCTTAGCAGCATCAGCAACTGGGTGATGATAGAGATCTGCCAGGAGGCCCTAGCAAAGTTTGTTCAGGTTGTTACAACTTTCGAGCAGATGGAATCTCCAAGGAAATTCTACTTTCTCTGAGATATTAGTCAGCCATTATCATGAAATAAATGTGGACTACTGCCAAATGTCCCAGATCATTTAAAACACCATGGTTACAATTCCCTTCCTTTCCGAGTTGCTTGTCCTATGGTGCCAGCAATGCAGAGTCTCTCCAGCCTCCAAGAGCATGTCTGCACTGCACACTGCAATCTCTTACACATGGAAATACTCAAACTGACTTTTTAAATAAAGTAACAATGGACACTGCAACCTGCACCAAGAGGCAACTATGCAGCATTTTGGACAAGCCTGAAAAGCTCTCAGGGTTGAGCTTAGTCATACTGGAACTAAACTGATTCCAGCATCTCTAACCAGACACCACGGCAGACCACATCATTTATGCATTTGATATCTTCATAACTAAGCAGAAGAGCCTGTGTGAGTTCTTGCAAGATAGCAGAAAAGTACAAAGAACTTCACACTCCATGCAATAAATTGCTCTTGCATCCACTGAGATGAAAGGCTGCAAGTACAAGATTTTCCTTTTATCTATATATTAACAAAAAAGCCTGAATCTGTAGACATGGGCTATACTGGGGCACACCTACTCTGTAGTCATTGCTGTCAGCAAGATTTAACCAGGCTAGATAAGCATTATGGGCTATGTAGGGATGCTAGCACAAGCACAAAGCAAGGAGGCTGCCCAAGTCCTGCCTCTGGGGAACGATGGCTGCACAGCACATTGCTGGTCTGAGCCAGCCATACAGCCTTCACTTGTGTAACAAAATGCCTAAGCAAAATGAACCCTCACTAACAAGCACCTCAAAGGATTAAGCACATCTTAAGGAGGCTATTTTGCAGGTAGTGCTGTGCAAGAGTGTGCCTCAAGGGGCCATGCACTAAATTCATGTTCTGACTTCATTGCCAGCACCAGCGTGCTGTGCACATGGGCACCTCTGACAGCCTAGCCCACAGCTTGGCCATTTTTCAACAACACACACTAAATCCTGTCCACGGTCCCAGGCAGAAATCAAAACCTGCTGCATCCCATGAGAAGCACAGAAAGGGTGAGTTAGGTACATATATACCTGCAGGGCAGCCAGAATTCCCAGCTAACTGTCTATGAAGTATTTCAGTGGCAACAAGTAGCCAAGGAGTCTGCTTTCTGGACCAGCAAAAAGATAATGCTTTGTGCCTCTTTTCAGGGCACAGGATCAAAATGCATTAAGGTAAGCAGTACAGCTGCTGCTGCTACTATAAACTGTCCATTTCTGTGGCATTTGGTTAATCTGAATACCCACACTTCAAGAAACAAGACAGTGAAGCCTCCTGTAGACACAGAATGCAGTCCAGGCTTTTTAGAAATTCACCTCAGCTCTCTATTTTATTGGCCATTTTTTTAAAAGAGGGAATAATATCTTATCAACTGACATGAGCTAAAAGGAGAATAAAAAAAGATTGACAATTTCAGTCTGGAATAAGAGAGTTTTGAAGCAAAGGCATGAAAATTTAAAGGTTTTGGGGTGGGGATAAAGAAAAGAATTTACAAGGCTTATTTTGTGAACCCAGAGGGTTAATTTATCATGGAGTAAGTCTAACTTGAAAAGCAAAAAATGGTTTATTGGCTTTGAAGGTCAGATAACTATGTTATATTATATTCAATAGGTTAAGGTTCCAAGGGTCTACAGGGTTGCATGACAATTGCAGGAATCCTTATAAAGTCTAGTTTATACCTTCATTGTTAATAGCTTTCTAATCCTTTACCACAAATTTATAGTTTAGAAATGGCAACACGTCTTAAAGATTAAAGGTATGTGACAAACAGTTCATGTCCTTTAATAATCAAATCACATAGCTTAGATTGGGGGCTTATCAGGCTTTTTCCTACGCTATGGTTTCATAGGTAGAGAATACTTTATATCCCTATTACATGAATGATGAATGAGACCATTGGTTATGGGCTGTTATTTGCCTGGCTGTAGTCAATATGTTTTCTTTGGACAGGGACTTCAGTGATTTATTTCTCTTTTGGCCTTATCACTTATTAACTCAGGGCAGACAGAAACAGGCAAGTTGTGAATAGGGACTAGTGCCCATTTAGACTTCTAATATCAGAGAAAATATTCTTTTTAATGATCCAGCTACCCTTTGCTGTGTAGACTCTGATTGCACTTCCCTCTAACTAGAAAATAAAGGTCATATTTCTTGAAAAGTGTATACATAAAATATGCAAAATAATATGCTTCCTTCACAGCCAGTTTTATTCTGATGGTTGCTGTAATTGCTTTCATTTTGCAGCTGTCCTACAGGTACACTGCACACTTTAAGTGATTGTTTTTTGCAGTGTTTTTTGCAGTGTGGTGCTGCCAGCGTTCAAGAAATACCAAAGATATGAGGGTTTTCTGTTCCTATTAGCATACAAAAGGGATTTTCCAGTCTACCTCCATTGCTTCCTCACTGGCTGGTAACACTCTTCTCCCTGCAACAAATTAGGATACCTCTCAGCTTCTTTTCCTGATTTTTCTGCATACCAAACCAACAACCCCAATATTCTCAATATTCGAGCCTGGTGACTCTCTGCACTTTACTAGGCACATCCTAAGAAACTTCAAAACAAGCACTTTTGTAAGAACTTTAACTCCCAAGCCCACCACCAAATAATAAAAACTGAAGTTATCTCACCTAGAAAAGACTGTGCCAAAACAATTGCAACTACTGACTCAGGAGAGCAACTACGCTAATGGACTGGAACTCAGAAAGGGCCAGGTTCAAGCTTAAACTCAAATAGAGATTTCCTAAGGACATATTTTCTTTTCAAGGGCAGGTTACAACCCAGCCACTGACGTACGTGCTGGAAGGAGAGACTGCACCAATCCCTCCCTTTTTTTCCCACTTGTATTTTACCTGCAAGCATCTTGGACCCAGCCAGCAGTGATGCCATGAGGACCCAGTTCTTTAGTGACTATGGCAAACTCCTGTGGTAGCAGAACAGCTTAACCTCTTCAGCCCAATGCACCACCCCAAATACAGGTCCATCCCTGAGCTCCACACTCCACCTGATGCCTCCAGTGTCCTCATGACATGGTCTAGTTGGGAATGAATACTCAGTACAGTGAGATGAAGGGGGAACCCAGTGAGAACTCCACATTAGGATATTTTTTGATAGCTGTTATGAGGAGTTCTTTGATTGTTACCAGAGAAATTAATTAAATTTACCAGTGAAAGTCTACATTTACAAAGGATTTATTTTCATTCTTCCTTACTTGACAGTGCCATAGTTAGGATTTACCATCTCTCCTCTGTAGAGTATCTTTGAGATCAGGAACAGACTTTATATTGAGCATCCAAAGCACAGGGTAACCTGCAGTGCCAGGCTCTCCTACTTTTAAGAACAGACACCAGCTCTTACTTTAAACTTTATACATTTCTTTGAGGGATTTTGTTCTATTCTTCCATAGCACTCTGTGACTATTTAACTTCAAGATCTCTGATACTTTTTATTCTACCACTGCTATTAATATTTACTAGTGAAAGGCAGATAAAAACTGCTGTTAAAAACAAATGACATTCATTTGCTAGCTACCAGATCTCGTAGCTGGTCACTTGTCTGCAGAAGTGATGTGCTCTATATTTCATGTCAGATTAATGATTGTCGTATCTTTGAGGGTGAAGAATTTTATAAATACATCAGGATAAAACCCAAGACAGGATCAGAGATGCTGACTTTTTTATTTTATTTTTACTGTCCTGTTGGCAGTGGCCTCTCTCCTCATTTATACTAATCAGCTATTTAAGTGCTCATGATTTAATAATAAACACACATGAATGAGGCATTGTAAAACTAATGGGGTTGTGTATTACTGATGTTGAGAATAACTGCCACTAGATTTTAACATTTCTCAGGAACTAACACACAGCTATGGCCAAGGTTAGGTGGTGCAAGGGTCAAACTCTAGCCCACGGGGATCAAGAAAGGCTCCAGTGGGGCTACAGGAACTTCTTGACAGCCAGTCTGTCTCTTATCACCACTTCTTTTTTCTCCCCCCCCCCCCCTTTTTTTTTTCCTACTTTTTAAAGTCTACAAACTCCAGAACTCTCCATTCTGAAAACTGATTGCTTCATTGAATATGTATCTTTTGAACTTTGCATAGTTATTGGTGCCTTCTTGAAAGCAGAAAATTTTCCTAGCAAAGGAATCACTGAAGTTTACCAGGCTGGAAATTTTAGAGACCAGAGTTCACCTTTTAAGCAGTTCCAATGCTGGGCGGATATCTGTACATCACTTTAACCTGGCCATGGACTAAAACTTTAAATGGTGATGGGTAGTTTTTGGTCTCTTATTCTTGGAGGTATTTGACTTCAGAAATGAAGAGAGAATGATTCTCAGAAGACAACAATCCCTGTCCTTCTGCAAATTAAAAAAAAAAAAAAAAGACAAAAAGCTAAAAATTAAGCCACATAAAACTGAGGCTTTTGAAAATATTAATGATCTGTGATCTGTAAGGGTCTTGCTGTTTGTACATAGGCTCAAATGTTTTCAGAAGTAAATTAAAGGTGAAATGAGGATGGAGCAGGGATTTTTCCACATAAGGCTATTTCTTCTACAACTGGGGGAGTGAAAAGTTCTCTAAGAAGTCCTATGACATTTCAGAGAAAGAGGCAGTCTCCCAGCAGTTCTGCGAATATCCTGACCTTCCTAATGCTAGCATTTCTACATTACCCCACACACAACGGCTCAAAAGCGTAATGCAAACACTGGTCAGTCTCAGCAGTGCTCCACTCTGACCTACTTGGCCTTCATCACAATTATCCTGGAGGCTCAGCGCTCAGTGTCTGGGTTATTCACACTGCACAGCAAGCCCTATGTGTCTATGCTGACCCTACGTCCACTCGTTCATGTTAGTAGCACTTTTAGAGACATACTATAGCCCATAGCTTATAACAAACCCCAAACGAACTGGGGAAGGGATTGTGTCACTTGCCACTGACACAGTTTAGCCCCCAGCCCCCTGTAAGACTAATGCAAATGAAAATAGTCCCTAAATTCTAACTTGTATCGAACCATGCAACCGTTTTTAAAAAAAAAAAAAGAAAGAAAAAAATATATAAAAAAGGAACAGTATTTGGGGTAGTGTTCCACCAAGAATCTGAATTAAACCTATGTGGTATACATAACGTTAGTGACAAAGCTATATACTTTTGGCCCCTATGTAGTCCTCTGCTCTAGTTTGGGAACAAAAGCATAAAACCTTAAACTGAGCAGGTGGCAGAAGACGCAGCATAATGCATTTTTATGGACCTTCCATATGTCCTTTCCAATATGCAGGAAGATAAAATCTCCCTTCACTTACATTCATGCAGTCCCACTCAAATCTTGCAGTAGAGTACTACAGCAAAATCCATCTGTGAAAGTCATGCTGTCCATGATGCATCCATTTCTCAAAAATTAAAAAAAAACCAACCAAAAACAAAAAAAACCTCAAAGACTTGTCCAAGTACCACAGTTTCTTGCCAGATCTCATCCTTTATTTAACTCAACCAGTCACCTTGGGAAACTACCTATGGATTTGTATCCCTAATGGCTCCTTCCTTTATCTCAGTTTCTCCAGTTCTAAAATAATGGTAGTGATACCTACCACTTTAAATTGCTTTCTCCTTGCTGGTCTTACAACTAGATCAGGTCTTAGGATTTAGAATAAACAGGACTTTGAAGCCTCATTTCTTCCTTCTCTGCCAGATACTGTCACACAAGTTGCCTGACTGGCTTTAAACCACGACACCACCTAAGTTGTAACATGAAGCTTAATTCACTTACTGCTCTTCAGTACCATAAGAGACTTATAGATGCACAGGGAACTACTGACAAGCATGTTTGAGTATTTCTGTATGTAATATGAACTTTTAATATTATTCCAAAATTAACACACATGCAAGATGTGTTCGGACGACTGTATATCTAAATGTTCTCTCGGGAATGTCAAAGCTTAAAACCCAAGAAATAATTGCTCTTTAAGCTCATGCTAACGGCTTGCTTTGCAGATGGAAAACTAAAACCTTACATTTTCTTGTAAGCATAGGGTTGACACTGGTTTATTTCTTTCAAAAATACTTACAAAAGCCAGGATTTCTCTGTATATATGTGACCTTGATTTCTAGATGGCACATGGACTACTTAGAGATCATGTTACTAAGTTATTTGCAGTTAAACGGGATAAAAAAAAAAAGAGGCTAAAATTAATGGGTCACTGGGTATTTTCTTCTGAGAACTTAAGTACTTAACAGTAAGAAAAAACCAGTTTACAGCCAGGTGGCTTGAGGGGATATTTTGTTGAACACTGATTAAAAATAATTTCTTCTAAATGAGACCTGACCACAAAATGGGACCATTAACGAGCAGGGACATTCTCACCAGAAAGGAAACTACGCTTGATCAACTCCTGCACCGCCCACAAACCCCAGGTCTTTTTCTCTCTCTCTCACACACACTCTCTCTTTTTTTTTCTTTCCCCTTTTTCTCCTCTACCCTTTTCTTGTTCTTAATAGCAGGGTAAATAAGCAGCAAGTGATGCTGAAATGTTTTCGGCCAAAAACAGAGGCCAAACTCCTCTGAGAAAACATTTGGCCTCTGTGGTTTTGTAATATGTTCCAGAACACTGAGTTCACTGAAGAACATTGTGAAAAACTCCCATCGGCTGGAGTGATGCTGGGGAATGTTACTGTATCCCAACTTCCAATTGGTCCATTTCCTGCAGGCTTGTTAAAAAAAAAAAAAAAATAGGGAAAAAAAAATAGTGCTATGTGGGAGTTAAAACAAGTTCTCATGGGAAAAATGAATGGCAAGAAATTCTAGCTTTAAAAGAAACAGCTAATCTGCTAGTTTGATTGTTCTTCAAAACTTACAATGAACCAATAATCCTAATTAAAAACACTTGGCCTAGTTCTCTAAAGCATCATAGCTTTTTCTATGCTTCGTTTGTACACACCATAGACTATTAGTTTTTTTCTAGTGCTCACTAACAAAGTGCTGACTTTGTTGGGATGGCTGAGCTAATTTCGTGAACTCAGTGTGAAACCTTAGCTAAACAAAATTGTGGTAATTTTCCTTAATTTGTAAAAGTGATTGGAGTGCAAACAAAATTTTCCTCTTGGGTCAATCCTATAATTTTCAATTAACTAAAACTAATCGGCAGGCGTGTACTGAACCTGCATTTTGTTTAAAGGGCTGGAAGGCACTTCTGAAGGTCAGGATGCATTAATTGTTTTTATTTTAGTTTCATTTAGTCTTTATTAAAAAGCCACATTTAAGTTCAGGCTGCCTTTAAAAGGAAAATGCAAATTGTGTGAGATAGGATTTCAGTCACAATAGCTTTTCTGTATCTACCGTAACTCCATAAAAGCTGCCTAAGTAAGAGAATTGTCCGTGGACTAGATCACCTTTGATTTTAGCATTGTTGTTTAGTATTACATAACTTTCATTTATTGAATAAAATATAACGTGTTTTAAACACTAACCTGAAAGGCATATATGGAAACGCTCTCCCTACTGGGACACCTTATTTCCACATTCAGCCATCTGCTTCTGGGCAGACAGGCTAAACTGTTGCTCTCCTTTTTACTGGAAAAGCTAATTAATGATGATCTGAAAAGCAAAACCAAAACAGGTCCACACCATTTTCACATTTAAGTCACAAAACGAAGTCCCCAAAAATGTCTTTTCAAAGTCAGCTGGGGTGGGTTTCTTCCCTTTCTTCTTCTACATGCATACTAGCCATTTCACCAGCCCAAGATGCAGTCACACTGGTGGCTTGACAACAAGCAGGACAGCACAACTTACTGTGAGTAAGAAAGTGAGAAGGGAAAGGATTCGTGGTCACACTGCCCAGAGCTCTGGCTGACACTCTCATGTGGTACACACTGGCAACTTGCACCAGCTGACAATCTGACCCTTTGCTTTTGCTTTTTCTTTTGTCCTAACACATTCAAACCCTAAATATCTTCCTTGATATGGTGCATTATTGTCCAATATATGAATTTTCCACACATTGTTGAAATCATAACACTCACAATAAATGCACACAGCCTCCACAAGTGCCTGCTGCTCAGCCAGCAAAGCGATATGTGAACACTTTAAGACCCAGTTTAAAGGAACCCAGTACATAATCCCAGCTGGGGGAGAGGGTATTAGTAAAAGACAACAAAGCTTTATAAGGCACCTTTGTTCAACTTTCTCAGTGTTAAGAAAAATCAAATGAGATCCTTGCTACCCAGCTGGAGCCCAGAAGTCTCTCGTCTGCCTCGAGTCCCTGTGTGTACTTTCACAGCTGGAGCAAAATATGTGCCCACTGTAATTCAGAATGCCTCATAACCACAAGTATTTATCATATATCTTATTCTTAAAATTCCAGGGGCAATCAAGAATGGGGAAAGGAACTGCACTGGATTGCGATGAACCACAGTTCAGGCAAATGGTTACAGAAATAGTCAGTCCCGTCTCCATATGTGAAACAACAAGCACATAAAAGGACAAGCACACAAAAACCTGGACCAAACCATTAATTCTTGTAGCATGCATACCTTCCAAGGAATCAATGACACACATTCATTTTAAAAAGTTAGGCTGCTACTTGACTTATTTCCCATACCATTCTTATCACTGCTGAGAGTGGTTTAACATTGACAGCACCTGCAATGTCCTCATGTGGCTTTTTTCAATAATTCTTCAGACCAAACCACTGGACTTCATCATCTCAGTGTCAGATGCAACCCCAAAATATGCTGCAAGTCACTATGCAGCATCAGCTGGGGTGAAAGCTATTTAGCCTCCCTGGAAGTCAGAGACAAGTATGTAGTGGTGAGATGGGCAGGTAAACAGGCTGCTGCTTTGAACACTTGCAACACTTGCCAGACAACATGAGATGGAGATATTTAGCAGAATACTTCTTGGAAGGCAGGTTTGTGATTGTGCTAGTATGTCTGGCTCTTTATGCTTGTACTCTTCCTCTGTTTGTTTGAGTAGTGGAGTATCTGTTTCTCTCTTTCCTCCCCCTGCCTGGGTAAAGAGATGTCCCACTGCGAGGACAAACAAGCGAACAAAAATCCCACACTGGTATATTTTCAGATTCATCTCTATGGTCATCCATTTCTGAAACCCAACCTTAAATTGGTATCTCCCATGACGTGCTCAGCCAAAATACTAAAATACAGTACCAGTTTTTAATGACAAAAACAGAAACCCGAGGAAGCATGATATATTGCCTGCCCTATTTCTCCACATTATATCTAGTACTAAAGCATCCTTACCTGTGTAAATGAATCTTCCAGGCGTTCCCTTGCAAAACTGCTTAGACTTGTAGGACAATGTGACTTCTACAACCCCTGGGATATGTCGGGGAGGCGTCTGTACACGAATAGCATGAGGAGTAATCAGCTGGAGGAAAACAGAGAAGGGAGTAGAAAGGGAAAAAAGCACTGTTAGATGCTGAACACTTCTTTAATAACACTTTCCTCTCAGATCACAGTAAACAATCTTTGAAACATGTAATTAACCTGTCAATGTTTGAATACAATCTGGATGTAACCCACACAAAAGCCAGTTACTACAATATTTACAAGCGTTCTGCTCCTCAGCCATAACAACATTATTTCTGTTTTCATACATGGCAGGCACTTGCTTCCTAGTACAAGCATTAGCCCTGGTTTAATGCAATAATTTTAGTTCACAGCAGCAGGATGCCTATGTTTACTCAGGTGAACAATGGGGTCATAGCAGTGTCCAACAAATCCAATTGATGATACACAGGTGTGTGAACATGGCACAGCTCAAGCCCAGGCTGAGATTCACTGTGCAGCCCAAGCCCAGGGCTTTTAAATGCACTGGTCCCCAGCTGGCATCCATACCCTTCAAAAGCACCACATGCTGCTGAGTTTTCTATTCATTTTCTGGAGGTATAACGGATTACTGCAGAAATGCAAATCTGGCTTCTGAAGGATGGTGGATCTTTCCTTACAAATGATCAGAGCACTCGAGAGATATATCAAATATAATCATCTAACCAACACTTCCAGTCTGCCTTCATTGCAATGACTGACACACATCTGATGTGAATTTACATATTAAGAAGTAGACAAACTTAACTTTCTTAGTATTAGGGCTGGAAATCCTAATCATCTTAACATATAAGGTTGGGGTGGGACAGTGCTGCACTTTCCAGGCTCTAGACCATTTTTGCTCTGTCAGGATTCTGGACTGGATTTAAAACATAGTCCCTGAAATTGATATAAGAGCCATCTAGGAGTTTTTTTAATTCATGGCAGGTTAGCTCAAACCTCTGCTGCACTCAGAAACTACAGCATTGTACTCCCCATCACTGAAAAGTCCTCACTCATTATGCTGCCTCAGACAAGAATAGGGAAGAGGGGTATGGAGAAAAGCTGCCATGATAGTGTCCAGCAATAAGGATACAGCTCTGGCACACGGATGAGCGTTCTCTAACTGACTGTGGCACATTAACACATTTCCAGAGAGGCAAACAAGACCAAGACCATAACCAGCCTTGACAGTGAGCAAAGCTATGGGCACTGCCCTGTGCTGTTGTTTGAATCATTTCAATATGCCTTTTTTTCCCCTTAATAAATAGCTAACTTTATTTTTATTTTTACTAGGAACCAATTATGTCAAAATCATAGCAAATTCTTACCAAAATTTCAGATTTTTAACCAGTTCTCAGTTTAGGGCATAGGACTAAAAAAGCACAGGAGAGTAGTAGCTGTCTGAGAGCCATCTGTGTTACTGAGGGAAATGGCATACACAGTAGGAAGTTCTCCATACATAAAATAAGAAAATTAAAATTGCATCAAGTTGAAGATTAAAACCAAAACTGTCAGCATCAAATGCTCCAAAAGTTATTCAGATCCACAGAAGTCATAAGTCATATGGCATTTCAGAAATGATCGTGTAGGAATTGATGCCTCCTTGTTTGTGAGCTCCAAAGAACATGTTTTGAGGCTCTGCTTTGAAATCATGTGATTTAGAAACTTACTTATTTTTAAAAGAAACCTGTCTTTTTTTTCTGAATTACTCACTCGATCAACTGGGTAAAAAGCAAAACAAAATTAAAAAAAATAACCAAAATACCAACAACCAAACGTCCACAATTGCTTTTACTTTAATTGAATTATCTTACAGTTGGGTTGACTGAGCTTAAAAGTCATGGCAAACTCTCTATATGCCCTCAATAGTAAGGAGGCAGAAAGCACTGCCAAATAGCAATTTATTTCCAGTGCTTTAGACACCTCTCATGTTGGGATGAGCTGCTCGCTAGAAGCATCTACCTTTCTCCAATGACCCCAGACGACAAGTTCAGACTAGATGCTTAACTGTGGGCAGCCAAACATAGCTGAGATAAATCCCCTCCATAAGTGGTTCTAGTTAACTGGGTGAACTAGCAAGATGGGAAAAGTTTCATGACATTTCTAGAGGGAAAGTATTTGTAAAAACAGCCAAGGATTTTAATAGCAAAGGTTAACATGTTAGTCTTACTACATCAGAATGTGCCTTGTTCCCCTCACCCCCATTCTAGTGTGAGCTACACAGGCAGCTTCTGGTTGTATCTTTGAATTTCCCAGCATTTACTGGTCTGTCACCACTTTAATGTTCTTTAAACATAATTTGTGGCATTTTCCAATACTCATCTTCCCTGGTTCCCAAGAAATGTCTGACCTATTTATGGTCCATTGTTACAGAGAGCTGGGGAGAGTTAAGCAAGTTTCCTGGTTTGTTCTCCACAAACAGTTTGGTTTTCCTTTGTGCGCTGAAGTAAATAAGTTTAACTGCGTTTAAAACCACAAATATACAATAATGTTGCCCACACATTCCCAAAGGATGAACATTATGTCTGAAGTCCTATGGTTGAGGATGCTCAGGATGTATTTTACCCCTCTCTTTTCTAGAACTAAAACTTGGGAGACATACCAGAAGAATACACATGCCTTTTACTTTTGCTTTTTCTCCTTAGCATCCGGCACTGGCCACTGTCGGTGATAGAGTGCTGAGCTAGAAGAACCTCTGGGTCAGCCTTCAGTTCTCATGCACACGAAAAGGAACTGGCTAGCTCAGTTACATAGCAGTAGTCCCCTATATGGCTGTCACATCAAGAAATCGTCTATAACAGAAAATGGTCTCTTGCACATCAAAACCTGCCTTCAGAAGCCCACCTTTGGTCTTGAACTCTGATTCCCCAGTGCTGCCAGGATCTGTGCTGTGGAGCAGGACCAGCTCTCCCTGTTTTGCAATTTGAATGACCCAATGGATACTACACAAGTCCGGGTACTCCATGCCCACCTATGTCAAATCTGCCCCCAACTTTGATAACTCCAGGATTATGGGATATTCCCTGGCTGCATTGTCAACCTGCAGCCTGACCTTGGGGATCTACTCCACCATGTTTTCTCTTCTCACATTGACATAGCCTGTACCTTATTCAAGGCAGTCTGTCCCATATTTGCATGTAAATCAACTGGAAGAGGTGAGCTATTAGCATCAAGGAATATTAAAAGTAAAGACAACATTCCTGGAAGCCTCTGAGACCCAAACAGTTGGAGACTGATAGTTGTGGGGAAGCATCATGACATGTTCACCCTGTTGCTTTTATAGACAGCTGTCATTGCCACTGCCAACCCAAGATGTTCTGACCTCAGGTGGGAACTTTTGGTGCATTAACAGCAATCAAAACAATTGTAGCAATGACATGCCAAGAACTAAGAACTTATAAATAGGAGCTGACACACATTTCTGACTGCATTTTAAAAATGTAAATCTTGAGCAAGGCATTAACCTGTGATTTGGACACAAACCCACTGGCCAAAAAATTCCAGATGCAACTTCCTCTTCCATTTCAGCATTTGGCAAATTAAGATCTGGAGCTGGACACAGAACTAGTAACTGGACCCTTTCTCCCAGGGATTTTCAACCAAATTGGTCTGATACTTGGCGATTGCATTAGCTGTTTGATATAAACTCTTACGCGACAGTTGGGGCATGCTGTGGATTGCATTAAAACCTGAGTTAGAGATCTTCACAATGGAGGGAGGTGCATGTCCTTCAAAATCCAAAACACATTTGAGTGCGTAAAACAAGCCTCTTCCTGTGGTTTGCTAATATATTCTAGACATTCTTGCATGATACAGCATCATTTCACACTCCTTAGAGTGCCAGGTTACTTTCCTTTTTTAAAAGTGACATTTTATAGGGAGATGTCATTAATCTGAGTCACTAGTTTATTTTTGCTTGCTTGAGCTCTGGTTTGTGGTTAGGGAAACGGTGACAGTCATAAATTTAACTTGGACTCTGTGTGAAGAGGACCTAGGACAGGAATGAAGAAATGAAGAAACCCACCAACTGAAGGCAATGACAGTTTTCAGTGAGAACAGGACCCATACAGTACCTGTATTTTAAAACATGACCAATGACTTCACATGCCTCAATTCTGGGGATCCGGATGCTGCTTAATAAGCCTTGGGTTTCAAAAAGAGAGTGCCACTCATTTTTTAAAAATGAGTCAGACCTCCAAAATAAGAATGCAAAAACAGAGACTTCCAAAATCAATAACAAACATAAAAAGCAAAAAACTGTGTTACAGAATTGGATTCAGCAGCATAAAATAAACAAAATAACCCCCAAAACCAACAAAACCCCACCAACCAAAAAAATCATCTTCTGGTTTTGTGCTGTACAAAGGTAAAAAAATGATGTTTCAGTGCTTCATCTTTTCTTAGTATAAAAGAAAAAGAAGTTGTTTCCAGCTGACTCTGTACAGCTGGAGGAATGTTCTTGGCAGGAAAATGTTTGAAGAAATAGTTCATTTTAAGCAAATATCATGGAATATTTATAAGAAACTAATTTTGTCTTCACAATCATGTATTTGCCCTGAAACTTGACTCTTGGAGTTTCAGCCCCCCAATAAGTGAGACAAACAACAGGGGATTTTTATCTTCATCTCCAATTTGTACCATTAGCAACAACACACAGACACAGAACACTGGGTAAAAACCTGCAAATAACAACTCTCTGTGTCTGTGGACTGGACAAACAGACAAGCAGAGTCTATCTGGCAAACAGACTATTTGCTGGGAGTGGCCTGTCCAGATTGAGCATGCGTACATGATATACCAATGCCATTTGTTGGGCAGTTATGAAAGTCCCTTGAAAAAAAGGCATTAGATGGCCCATTTTCCTGTACTCTAAAAATATTGAGGGCTCTCAAAGTCATTTTTATAAAGTAATATGGGAGTTAAGGATTAATTGAACTTACTGGCTTAGGGTATCTGCATTTCTTCACAAAATTAATGTGACAAATTAAGTTTTTATTTAGTTCTCCCTGGCTGAGAAAGGTTGCAATTATGTTAGAGTGTTTACAGCTAAAATATATATTTGAATAATAAATATGTGTTTCAGAAACCATTTTAAACCTCCTTTTTTTAACACAGTCAACTCCATTTCAAGCATATAAATATTTCAATTACAAAACTTGAATACATGTAAAATAAATTAAAAATATATTATTTACATTTCAAATTATTTATAACATTCGCTGCTTGACAGAAACAAATTCACTCTTAAAATGAATATTTTTTTGGCTTTAAACTTTGCTTCTGAACCATTGTAGGATTTATATTTTAAGTTTCCATGCATCTTGGGTATTTACATGGATTTCACTGCAACAAAGTCTGAGTAATATAAAAACTTTATGATAATTATCTTCACAGCACCTTTCCAAAGAAGGTGACTAATCTTATTACTATGTCAGAGAAAGGGAATTGAACTTTAAGCAGATTATGTGATTTGCCCAAGGTCCCATGCAAAGCCTCTGGCAAAATGATGCTTAATTTAAATATTAGACTTCATCCCCCAAACCACCTGCAATTATAACTGAAAGTGAAGCTAGAAAAATCCATGTGGAAACACTGCAAGATTCACTCTTTTTCTTTAGCTTTCCTGCAGCTTAGTTAAAATCATGTTGCGTTTGGATCCATGAAACAACAGGATGAACTTGAGAATTCTTCTTGAATTCAATGACAAAATAACCTGGCCAGGTTCACTCAAAACTGGGCCTGACTGGCTACTCGGGATGAAGCTGCCTCAGGTTTGAAATGGTCCTGAAATTCAGATCAGCAGTTCAAGTCTACACTCTACTAAAGTAAAACAGAAATATTCTTCCTGGGGACTGAAAATGCACCAAACATTTTTAGAAGTGGAAAGGCAAATGAAAGAACTCATTTTGTACTTCATAGGTGGCTAGTACGTGCAATCTGAATTATTTATAGATCACTATTATTTAGGGATCACTCAGACAGCTCATGCATTTTTGCACGTTTGTCTGCTTCTTTTCGAAAGATTTTTTTTTCCCCCATAGGATTTTCTATTTCTCTCATAGGTTATGAAACTGAGAAGCAATTCTGTAAGTGAAAGATAGTGAAACAGCTCTCACCCAAAGCTGACTTGCAACTGTGAACGTTACAGCATTCACAACAAACAGACTGGCTTTGGGTTGGACCCCCTCTAACACTATTCATTTTATGACAAGGCCTTGCAACCACCAGCAACATTTTGACCACCACTCACTCTCCTGAGATTAGAAATTGCCAATTAATGGCCTCCACCGATAAATAGAATAAAAATTTATAATGAAAGATCCAAGTCTGCAGTGCCAAAATCAGAGCATTTTCCTCCCAGCCTCTTCACTTTTCCCTGTTAAATGTCTGTAGCCATAATGGCTTTAATCCTACCACACAAAATGCTTACACTGGACCCAGGGGGCACTTTCATGATCACATAAGGGCTTCAGAATAGGGCTCATTTAATATATCTCCTTTTCCGGAATGCCCTTTCATCCACACTTGTCCTCAAGTGGAAGGATGAGAAAGGGAGAGGGAGAAAGAGAGGGAGGGGGAAGAAAGAGAGAACAGTGAAGCCCACGAAGGATGTTAAGAGAATACTCTTCATATGGAAAAAATGCTGCCGTATGTGCAATGGAATCAGTAGGGGGAATGTGCTGGATATGAATTAATCTAGATTGTTGATTTAATATTTACAGGATATAATGTAAAGCATCAGATGATCCTTATGTAAGGTAAGCATTGTACAGCTACTTCAGAGATACTATTTTGTCTGTTAGTGTGTTTGAGTATTGAAATAATGAAAATAACAATTTGTTATAAAACCTCAAAAATACTTTTGGAAAGCCATAAATGCAAAACATGAACCTTTCCCTGGAGCTGCCTTCCTGTGCCAGTGAAGCCAGTGGGAACTCTGCCCTGACTTCTATGGCCCTGAACACTGGAAGGGGCTGTTCAGATGCTGCTTTCTACAGGCTTTTGGGGAACATCAGACTCCACATTTATTTATGTGTCTGGAGAAGAAAGGATTTAAGAAACTGGGAGGAAGAGGTACCGCAAAAAATGGCTAAGAATCAAAAAAGGGGACACTGTGAAACTAGAGGACCCCACTAGGTACGATGAACCTATACTTTCCACTGTGGATACAACACTGTGTATTCGGTTGCTATTATGAAAATGATGCTTACACCAAGCACCTGCACTTTAAGGATATGCTATTTATAAGCACTGAATTTCTGCAATCTCCACCTCACTGAGGTGCAGCTACAAGCAGCCAGTTTCCCTGGAAAGCAGGATCACCTAAACGTTTGTTTCCTGTGGGCCCTTAGCTATTGTGCTAAATGCAGAATTATTCACACAGGCATTTATCCTTCCCATTTCTTGGAATAAAAGACACTGAGCTAAATTCAGGGGCAGCGAGAGGAGATGCAAATCCCCTGGCTTATAATGGATTTCTGCCACAGGTAAATTTGACTAATTATTTTCATAAAACTGAATGAGGAAAGGATTCACATCTCAACATTTGCTGCTGATTTAGCATGTGGCATAAAAAAAGGACAGGCTAGCTGTAAGCTAGACAAAGCTATTAGACATTACCGTTCAGACAACACCTACCTCACTCCAAACCAGCATGGTGCCGAATATGACCTGTAACCCATCAAAGAAATTGTCTCCTATGATGATGACAGTGGCACCTCCTGTAGTCCATCCTTCACTTGGACTGATGGCTTTGATACATGGTGTAGCTGCTTTTCAACACACATGAAAAAGAGAAGTATTCTGCTGTTAGAACCAGATTTTAATGACAGAAGGCTAGAGAAAAAATAAAATAAAAGGAGCTTTCATTTCCCCCCCTTACTAACACAAAGATTTCAGCAATCACGTTCTTTCTAGTACACATGCATGACCTCAAACTGTATCTTTGGAAGTATTTTCTCTCAATTAATTTCTGTTTGGTTTTGTTATCTGCATTGAAAAAATTAACTTTTTTAAAGCCCAGATTTACAAAAAAAAAAAAATAAAAAAATCACAGCATGATGGGCAGAAACCAACTGGAAATCAGGACAAATCCCTATTTTTATTCTGCATGAAAAGTGCAATTCCTGAGTTAAATCAGTCTTCAGTGAGCTTGCTTTGTTATCCATCATAACCTAAATTCATCATTCAAATCCCATAAATATTATGGAAAATATTGACTAAATAAAAAAGTGTGCAACCCTCAGGAATTCTTTAACTGTTCTGCAATCAGATCCAGGTTGTTTTACTACTAAACCACCCTGCTCTGCTTAATGCTTTGGCTACTACAAACCCAAACCAAATCCCACAGCCTTGCCATTGAGTGATTCCAACTATGTTGCATCAACCAGACAGTTAAGAAGCAGGTGCCATGATCACAGAGTCTGTACCCACTTTTACTAGTCACTTTCTTGGTACTACATGTACTAAATGCTTCCCAAGGGGATGCTGAAAACTCAAGACCTGTTTCAAGTCATAAGCTCAAATCTTGGTGTAAGATCTTCTGGTATAAGACTATCTAAGCAGAAGCACGCTTGACTTCACATATTGATGGGATAGGGCAACAAAAACATCCACATATTGATTGTCCTCCTCTGCAGTACTGGGGTACATCAGAATTTAACTGTGGTGAAGCAACGGGAATAACATTACTATAAACTGACCAAGACAAAAATCCCTTCATACTCTCAGCTGTAGAGTTTCAGGGTAGTCATACAGATCAATGTAAAGACGCAGCTCCATCCCAAGTGCCACCAAGTTCTCTGTGCTAATACAGTATGAGGTATAAATATGACACCACTGCCATTAGATAACATTTTAAGTAAAGCAGGTACTTCAACAATTTCATTGGCCATGAAAAAAAGATTCTTTCAGGAAGGGCAAAACTCTCCCAGTCAATCTCAGTGCTGGAAAGAAAGATTTTTTTGGTATGAACCGAGAGAAGAGGCTGCCTCCACCGAAAACCCAAGAAGGGCTGACATTGCCCACACTGATTCTGCAATGTCAATCAGCAGGAGTTCATTAACTGCATATGTGTACCTGCATATATACCTCTTTCTTTGGGGTTGCTGGCATGGGCTGTGAATTGCCACTTGGTTGAAAGGCTGGTTGAGCTGTTACTTTGGTTTGTAACTTCGAGTGTTTGATGATGTACTCAAGGGAGAGCACTCAGGCACTTCATCAGGTAAGGATTTACCAGGAGGAGAGGGGTGTGAAAGCCACCTACATTAACACCATCCAGGACAACACCCTTGCACCTGTGAATTACTTAATGATATCCCTGCCCTATATTCTTCTAATTGTAAATTAATTTACTTTTAACAGTAAATTAATTCACTCACAGAAGCCTTTAAAATGCTCCAGACATAAAGCGCTAAATAGACCCTGTGAGTATTTTGTGACCTTATGGTGGGTTGGAACCAATTGCAAGAGTGGTGAGGCTGGTGAGAAGCTCCTTCCTCCCAGCCTCTGGGCAGGGTGGGTGTGGAGCTGGGAAGCAGGAGGGAGCTGGAAAGGGAGCTGTTGAGTCATCCTTAGCAGTGAGTGTTTCTGTAGGCACTGCTACAGACTCTCACTACCAGTGATGGAAGGCATGCATGAGGAGCAAACACACCCTGTCCCTACCTACTAAAGGTTGCAAGTGTCAGGCACAAACTTTTCCACTACTTAAGCTGATGGGGATGCCAGCTCCAGTGAAAAACACAAACACACATAGGCAGAAAAAAAAATCATTACCCTACTCCAAACTTGGCAGAGCACAGGCATTAACTTCTACATGAGCTAACAAAAGAAACATCCTAACATTACCATCATGAAAATGTAGCGCACACACAGAAGTAACTTCAATATGTTTAGTTTGGATTCAAGTTACTTGTATAAAACTGTGCATAAAAACCATTGCAAAGTCCAAAACCAAATGCTTTCCTTTCAGGCGAGCCCATAGCAAGGGATTTACAGTGAAAGCAGCTTTTCAAAATGCCATCCAGCCATTTCACAGAATCAAGCTTTTTCACAAATAAAAATTAAAATCCCTTCCAAATTACACCCTTTCCAGTATTTCCAGTTGATTGTGGACACATACCCCCCACAATAAAACCTGAAGATAATCAGTTTCCCATGTGTCAGAGAATGAGCTACTTTTCTCAAAGACTACAAGCAACTTTTTTTTTTCCCAAATACCAGTGAATAAAAACTGTTTGAGACTATAAGCCATTAACAGAAAACATATGCAGGTTTCACCGAAAGGGTTGTCAAGCATTGGAACAGGCTGCCCAGGGAAGTGGTTGAGTCACCATCCCTGGGGATATTTAAAAGACATGTAGATGTGGCACTCAGGGACATGGTTTATTGGTAGGTTTGGCAGTGCTGGGTTAATGGTTGGACTTGATCTTAAAGGTCTCTTCCAACCTAAGTGATTCTATGATTCAAAATTATAAATTCAATTAACTTCAACAATGAATGCAAGATACTGTTCTGCAGTTACAGGTCCCCAGTAAAGAGTAAGCTATTATCTCCTATTATGATGTTCTTTGCAGCACCTACATTGCACTCAGGGGTGCAAGGTGCTGCGCTGTCTGTGCTGCTTCATGTGTTCTATACATGTGTGTGCTCAGTATCAAATAATGCCAAGTCCCATGGCAGCCAGGGGGAGTTTGAGCAGAAACTCAGGTCCTTCTGCTGAACTGTGGCTGTTCACTGGGACACTCTTGCCCACAAAATCAATGAAACCACCCACATGTGTAATGTTATACATTAATTTTGCCAAGGAATTAATTTAATAAATTAATTTTGTTAATTAAATATGTAGCTATTGTGCTGAATCAGTGCCTCACCAAAACTCCCGACATACCTGAGGCCAAAAAGCCAGGACTTGGTGGCTTAATAAGCAGTGCAGGTTGGTATCCTTTGCAGGCACTGAGAAGCAGCATAAGTGCTGTGCATTCCAAAAAGATTTCAGGGCATTATTTTCCCTTGTAAACAGTCACAAAGACCAGTGGACTTCCCAACTTTCCCCACACAACTTGTTCTAAAATGCAAGTGTCTGTAAAGACTGGAAGGGCTGCAGGGCAGTGCTGCCCCACGAGGGAGGCTACACTGAAGGCTGCATCCCAAGGAAGCCCAAAGAGACGTAGTGAGGGAGGCATCCAGACTGCTACCTGTTTTTGAAGGCACAAAGCATGTTTATATAATGACATGTTTGCAACTGCCAGTGTCGTTTGGGACTTTGGTCTTACTAAAACCTTGTCCTTCCCAGGCACTTTCCTTGGAGCACAAGGAAGAAGCGTGGAAGAATTGGGTCCCATTTGCCAGCATCACCACAGGTAACACTTGGAGGAGAGCAAGGCAATGACCTCAGCTCTATTTATGCCCCTGGTACAAATGTCTGGCCAGCTCAGGCCCTCAGCTCTTCATACTTCTTCCGTTAATCATTTGGCAAGTTTCAAAGTGCTGTCTGGAAGGTGTTTACTTCTGTGCAACCCTAGAAAAACAGAGCTAGGCAGAATAACCTTTTCACTGAAGACCTTGATTTTTCTACATTTTGTTTTGGTCACAAGAGAAACAAAAATACACCGCATTTTTCTGCGGAATGCAAAGTTCCAGAATTTTTATCTGGAATTAACTATAACATTAATATTTCCAAGAAAAACAAAATATTTTGTTTGAAAATATTTTAATTGCACATGCTCTTCTGTGACACCAGAGCATCATTTCTAAAATGGTGTTTTCAAAGCAAATAGAAAAAAAGTTACATAAAATCTAAGTTTTTCTGTAGAAAAAGAGATTTTAGCTGAAGTATGAATCTTCGCTGATAAAAAAATGTGGTGAAGGACTCTAGACCAGTTGCAATAAAGGCAATGAAGTGTACATGATTGATAACATGAACAGACTTTAAGTCCAGAGAAGAATTATAATAAGAAAAAAGAATAATTAAACACTCTTACGCATACGAATATTTTCATTTCTGTTAATGAACTGCTGGCAGCCAACTACAACCAGAACCAAAATGGTTTGGTAGCCTAATGGTCAGCTCATTGGCACGACAGCATTACATTTGCTGCATCTTTTCAGAGCAGTCATTGGACTGAGGGAAAACTAAATATTACCCCTAGAACTGCAGGCATGGACCTTGCAGCTCCTTGCTGAAGGTGATGTGGCTACATCCTCAACCTGCTGAAATGGCCTAATGGTTATGAGTTGTAATGAGCTGTTCTACTTCTTTGCATAATATCAAGGCAAATCAGTGTTAACATCTGACATGTTTCATTGCTCTATTCCTGTGGTTTGAGTTAACAGATTTTAGAGAGAGGCACTAGAACCCCAAATTTATCAAGGCCAATAGGAATTTTGCTTTCAAAGCTAAGGTCTCTATCAATAAATTTTAAGGATTTATGAGCAAAACCATTAATGACTTTCAAGGGAAACAATGTTCTTTGAAATCTTCATCTTTTCTCAGGATACACGTTGTTAAAATCTGATCACCCTCGATACAAAGGATGGTAGGTACAAACTTCAGCACATGGGTAGCAAAAAGGTAAAGTTTTTGCTTGCGTGCTGTGCGTGCCAGTGTGTTCCTGTGTTCCCGTACTCCCCTAGCTACTGATATAGAGGGGATTTTTCTTCCTTCAAACTGTGACAATAAAATGATTACCCCGCCACAGTTTAGCATAATGGTTCAGAAATGCTCGTGGCATATTGCAGAGTTAAAGTGGAAATTATTAGGTAGCTCTTCTTTGTTATAATAATGATCACTCCACAAATAAAAGCTCTTCTCCCAAAGGTACTGCAAGGCACAAAATGCTAATTCTGAAGATTATGTGTGCGCTTTTATTAAATATTACTATGCCCTGTCTGTTTGAGGGCTTCAGTGCTCTGATTGTTTTATGAGTGCCATGTTAATGTCAGCCCCATCTTGCTAGCAGCAGGCACACATTTTAGCTTTTGTATGAGAGTTGATCAAAGGCCACGTGCTGAGGGAATTGCTGAGAAAACACGGACAAGAGATAAAAATCTAACAGATTAATTGGTTTAAATTTCATTTCAGGGCGTTGAACTTTGGCTCAGGACACTAGTACTACACTACCAGTCAGGGCCTAATTACCACATTTCCAATATGCCTCTGAACAATGCTTGGAAGGGAGAATAACAGTACTAATAATACTAATAACAATAACAATAATAATAAAACAACAGCAAATATCTCCTCATAGCTTCTTGTACATGTTTAACAGCTAACTCTGTGCACAGGCAATTGCACTAGGAAATCCCTCTCCCCCACATCACCATCCATCTGCCTCCTGAGCATTTCTGTTTGCCTCAAATAGCACCTGAAGACATAAGAAATAGCAGATGCCCTCGGGAGCATCGAACATATGAATCTACAGAATCAATGAGCTACTGATTCAAGTTCCTCACAAACACACACTAGACATCTCATATTCTTAATTAGGGACCTGCATTTATAAACAGAGATAGCATTTTATCCTCCAACAGAAATGATCTATTCCACTGACAAAAAACAGAGGCCAGAGGAAAAACAACATATTTACCAGAAAGTTTATGGGTGGCCTTGGCATAAGGGTTAATTGAGCTTAGAGGTAAATGTTCACTGAGGTGAATTAGTGGGATGCACAGCTATCAGCAGGGCTCTGGGACTGCTCTTATTTAGCTTCTGAAACGTATTTGCTCTATGATTAATATCCAGTTTGTGCTGGTGACTGTAAGAATGACCTCGCCTGCAGTTTTTATCATGAAGTGTGGTTTCATCCTCCATTATTCCATAGATGAGGCTCAGACAACAGTTGCTGCATCACAACAGGAGTTTAAATGATGGGGTACATGCATTTATTTTTCTTCTCTTTAAGAGTATTGTGACATGCATGGATTGTTGCATAAAGGCAGTTAAAACTGGGAGCTCAGAGGAGCAGGGGATTTATGTCTCACCTTAGAAGAAGTACTGAAAATCTCTAGAATTTAACTTAATTTTCTTTTTTTTTTCTTGGGTAAAAACTAATTCCAGGCTAAATATATAAATGAGCCACAGATTAACCCACAGCTTATGGGGCTGATCTTGCAACCTTTTAAATGCTTTCGCCAAACTACCAATTTCCAGAATATCAAGACAAATCAGTGTTAAGCACTCAAAACCATGACTTATTGAAGATGTGATTCAACAAACCACTTCGGTAAGTGCTTAAAAACCCATCTGAAGAAGTTGCAGAAGGAACTAGATTTTTAAAGATATTTGGGCAGGGCAGGCCAGTGCACAACGCTGCCAAGAGCTATTTAGTGTATATGGAACTGGGGTTTCCCATTCCAAAAATACACTTTGGTTACATACAGACCACCCTGTGCAGTGCTGAGCTCATTCAACCTGACACAAGAACTGGCAGCAGCAAAACCAGCATACTAATGTTGATATGCCAGTTTCAGGCACTGAGCTGCTATATCTGCTCAGTGTAGAGAGTCAAACGTAGCAGCAACTCAATGCTAACTCTAGGATTTCTACAGCATGTTTATATCATCTGGTGTAGATCTTTCCTCAGGTACCTCATAGCTATTGAAATCACATAGAGTTTATGGCTGAAGAAGACAGTGCCCAGGAATGGACTGCGCCTAAATTCCTTTCCCACAGAACTCTAGAGCCAAAGGTGTGCAGCACTTGCTGGTATGCTCAAGGCCTTTTTGATCACCATTTTAAGTTTGGCAAGGTATGTTTCTCCTTAAAGGGTGAGAAAAATATTGTTTCTTCCCTTCTTGAATTACAGATTTAGAGATGTTATACAGGGAGGAAGGGTTATTTCATTCATTATTTGTTCCACATTAAGCACCTTTAAAGACTGATTTTTGTCATGGGGGAGAGTGAATTTTTTCAGAACTGAAAATTATCATTTTTCCCAAATTTGCCAGTTTGAGTGAATAAACCAAATATCCAAGGGTTTGGGTTTTTTTTTTTTCCCTAAAATAATATTCTCATTCCCAAGAAGCAGCAATTGTTATCATTTGCTCACCTACTTTGAGTGTGCTGAAAGGGTGAACCCAAACATGTTGTGTCCCCTTGCAATGACACCATTCCCAGTCTAGTGTGCGGAAGCATTGCCAGAGCCTTATCCAGCACAAGCAACTGAAAGCAACTGCAGTTTCTGAAACCAGCCTAGATGGGAAAAGTCCACAAGACCAGCTTAAAGAGTTAGTCACAGACACTTCAGGGAAAGGGAATGTGGCAGAGTTTTTACACATTGTACTGGAGCATTAAATCTTTACTCTTAAGCTAAACAATGCATTTGCTGTTTATCTTAGTAAAGTGATGATCTTCCTGCTTTCCTTTTTCATATCACAGCCTGCACTCTCTCCTATTCTCTCCTGACAATAAGCAGCTGCTGTGCAGGAAACAGGGTAACAGAGGTTTCCCTCACAAAGAGATAACTCATGCAGTTTTATGCAACACAGGCATGAGGATGTGATGCCCCGCTCCCCCTTCCCAGCTCTCTCCTTTACAGCATCTTGATATTTGGGACTTATCATTTGTGAGCTTTAAATATTACAGCACCTCTCCAAAAATGGCAACCTCCTCCTGGGTTCTTCATGACATCTGCACTGGGTGAAATCACTGAACCAAAAATATACACGCCGTGCAATCCCTCCAGGTTGGGGGAAGGGAGGGAAGGTTGCCTTTGTTTCTGTGTTCAAGTAGTGAAATTAAAGGTATTGGCTGTGGTTTTCTGCCTAACATTTTAGATGCTCAGTTCCCATTAATGAGAATTGAAAATGCAAATTATTTGGGATAATATTCCGCTTAGAATCAATACTTAATCCAGTGTTTCTCTTTTAGCCTTGCTGATGGCTCAGCTAGCAAAGTTACGTTTCATGGAGTTCTCTGTATTTCTCTTCCCTTAATGATTTCCAAAGCTCTCAGTTGTTGATCACTGTCTGAAAAAATGATTGCATGGAAAAAGAAGGCAATCCAGAATAATGAGAAATGTGTTACAAAAAAATAATCTGCTGTGTATTTTACTTAAAACATTTCCATAAACCCAACAATTTAATTACCTGTGTATGACTGCAAGAAATGCATTTTCACTCATTCTTTTAAACCCTTTCACATCACAGAAGAAGTTGTGGGGAGTTTGGGCTTGTTTGCTTTTTTTCCTTTAGGAGGCACCTCCTGCTTTCCAAAAATTGATAAAACAGTAAGAGCCCTCAGTATCTCACAGCAAGCTGGTAAAAGTTGACCTCCAAAAGAAATCTGTCATGTTCGTTTGGCAAATAATAAATTACTTAAGAAAAATGCAATGTTGCAAAAACACTTAAAAATTTGGTTTATTTCACTATATTAGGTCAGCCAAAACAATACATATATAAGTAATATATATTATTATTGAAAAAATATATACATACTTTGTATATTTTTTTACTTTTTCAAGAAGTCTAACAATTTTAGTGTGATTTTTTTTACATATGTTCTGGCATTTTATTTCAAGGAAATTTATAGCAGGTTTTAAGCTATAATTTTTACATTCATTATTTCTGCCCCAAGTTGGAAGATTTTCATTTTGAGTCAGACATAAAGAAACTGTTGTGGGTGCCTCAGACAAACATAGGACTCTGCCTAAACCAATGCTCAGCACTAAAACTCTGCTCCAGCATTGATGCAGTCTCTGTTATCTCAAAGCAACTTGGTTGCACATAGAATATATACACGTTGGGTCAGGAGGAGAAACAGCACATCCAAGAACATCACAATAAGGTGGCAGTGCTTCCAGCTCCGCAGCTGGGGACAAGTTTGCTTGGACCCAAGCACCAGATCAGTGACTGTTGCAGCACGCCCTCCTCCCTCAGGGATACACAGGCACATTTTGACCCCAAGAAAGACAACTGCTTTACTTTGGACCCCTAGATTATGGCACCTCAATCTCTTCACTCCTTCCTCCACCCCATGGGGCCGCTTGCAAAGGCACAGGAAGAGTGTTCCTGAAAGATGGGAAGCCAAAGGCAGTGGCATGCAGGGCACTGCGGTGTGGTATACACACGGGATTGCACTGGTTTATCTGAACGTGGGGTCTAAAAGTTTTTTTAGTAAAACAAAAAAATCTTATATGCTTCCCACATTTCAATTTCAATGGCTTCCTACTGATTTAACTTCCGCTGATGAAGTTATGGAGCCAGCTAAGCCAATATGACTATTTTAAAAACAATAAGCAGGTCCAGAAAGGAGACTGCATCTGTTTAAGTGCACTGAAGTTTAAAAATAGTCACACTGATGCAATTTCTGTGTGAGGATGAAGACAACCTTGCGAATGGAAGCCCAAAATGTGTAATATAAATCAACCCTAAAAATTTGTCAAAACAAACATCTCTGCCTAGCTTGCATACCCCAAAAGCTACTTACTTTAACTTATTGGTCCTTCAGTGCTGCTAACTAAGATCCTGAATTAGTAAAGCATTTCATAGGATGGAACAAGTCATTTGCTTAATGTTAACACTGTGGTTTACTGTTTTGCTGAATCCCAACCTATCAGAAGGGCAGCGGGTTCTCTTTTTAAATTCATGCTTTTTTTCACTGTCACCCTGGTCTCATTTTCTATCTTTCATTTTCTATCAGTGCCTTAAAACTGTAAATACAGCAATTTTCTCTAGAATCAGAGCGTAAGACTGGATAAAAGCTCCTAAAGCACAGCATCCCATCCCTGCAAAGTGTGAAAAGCTGAGCATCTGGAGCACAAGAGCAGCCAGTCCTCTTGTTCAGATGTATGCTGTATGTTATAGCCAAACTGGCCGGGTTTGGCCAATGATATATATAGGTACTGTATCTAAACAGTACAGTATCTATGCACCTAGTTCAAACTCAATCTAAATTCTCACTCCCCCAAACTAAACATCAGTATCAATTACAGTTTTATGTAATCTTGCACTATCACAAAGAAAAAAAACAGAACCCTACTTCTCCTGAATTGGTTAAAACCTCCACTATATTATATATATATCATATAGCGCAACAATCAGAAGTTCACCTGATATGGATTCTACAGCAAACAAAGAATTTATTTTATCCTTACAAAAGCAAGAGCCCCAACCAAAATTAATTTTTAGCTGCAGTCTCTTTGTTCAGCAGAATTCAGAAAGTCTGCCCACAACAGAGAGCTCGCAGTAACCATCTTTCAGAAGCAGAAAAACCAGCGTGGAAACACAAAGCAGTTGTGGCAGGGACAGGGAGTCACTGTAATCCAGTTTCTTCAAGGGAAATTCAAGTACCCTAAGAGTTCTTATTCCTCATCTGATTTCTCTCACAAATCACAAGCTGCTCTCTAATGCAATTTTCTGGAGTCTGAGAATCATAAAGTCAAATACAAACAAGTCTAGTGGAAAATGTGTGGCGCTAATCTTGGCCTCCGTTGTATTTTTAACAGGCACTGAATTTGTGCGCCGGATTATCCAGATGGCCATACAGGAATCATCCTGATAGGATTAAATCTTTGTGCTGAACTCTGCTCCATCTGTTCTCAGAGGTTTGCCTATTGCTATTGGAATACGAATGTTCAGCCTGTGTCTAGCACCATGACTAAAAGCGCTGTTTACCACACACACACACACACATATGTATATGGGCACACACATATCCTTGAGTACTTGATTAGTAATGTGAGATTAAGTTAGCCTGAAGTTTACCACTACAGGAACATATTGGTTTTATTATTCATTTGAAGAACAAAGTATGCAATATCTAAATTCAAACAAAAAAGCTTTTTTGTTGTTGTTCTGGGACTTGTTCAATTCATTAAACCATAATACTGCCATAAATTTATAGATGAAGGCATGACTAAACATAGAGCAGCAAGGCTCTTCATCTTTGAAATCTATTAGTGTACAAGAATGTATGACACAATCGCACTTTGAAGATACCATGGTTAAATATTTCAGATCAAAACAGCCAACAACAAAACACATGCGTGCACAGAGTTGGTAGCTGTTATTTGCAGCTCAATCTAGTCACAGGCCAAGAACAAAAAAGTAATACTCAGTCCTAGTAAAAGAAAGGCTTATTCCCATTGCTTTCTGCTCTTATTGCCTATTAATGACAGTCTTCTGCATTCATTGTTGCAGCCTGCCAGATGCAGCAAAGATCCATATTCATCATGTGCAAAAATTGTGCTCAGGCTGTCTCCATGACAGGTTACACAGAGCTGCCAACAGAGACACCAAGGTCCAATGGATGGCCTCAGGTTTCCAGGCCCTGGGCCAAGGGAAAGGGTAGGGAATCTGGTTCTTCTGTAAGAAAAGCATCCCAGTGATCAAAAGGTTTACCTAAATTGCTGTCCTGGACAGAAATACACTACAGACTTATGACTACCTGGGATGAAGAAGGTGGATGAGAAAAATTAAAAAACACAATGCTGCTGCTGCTATTATTATTAGTAGTAGTATTAGTATTATCATTATCATTATTGCTGCTGTAGAGGTTTGATTCAGGAATGCAACATAATATTCAGCCCATGTTTGTGATGGCAGTGGGACAGCAATGGAGGCAACGTAACCTGAACTGCATTTCAAGCCACAGCCCTGATTGCGTTGCAAAGACTGAGACCCCCTTGTCTCTCCTGTGCAGTGTCTTTCAGACTGTTTCTTCCTCTGTTCTTTGTGCTGCTCTGAATGCAGGGTCAAGCACCCCCTCCCACCCATTTAGGCTTTACTTGCAAAAACACAAGCATAAAAATATATTTATAGTTCATAGTATCTGTCCAGCAATGACACCACATAAAACCAGCACGCTGAAAATCTGAGGAGTGAATACTTTGGACTCAAGCCTACAAAAGCTTAGAGAAGTTGTTCTTTCAATGTGTCTGATAAAGTCATGCTATGTTTTTATTTATTTATTTAGGGCCATATTCAGACCACCTACCTAAGGCATTGCAGCACGTAAGAAGTCAGACTCCAGCTCTGACTGAGTCAGTCTGCCTAAATTAGGATCCTCTTTCTGCTATACAGTGAATGGGGACGGGCCTGGAGACCTGGGAGTTCCACGCTGGCTCCCAAAAGTACCAAGGGACCTCGGCAAAATGATACCATAGGTAGGAGGTGCCAGAAACAACCCCATGAAAACTATTTGGCAGCTGATACTGAACAGGCACCTGACTCTGGGCTTTCCAACAGGCACCTCTGCTCAGGCTCGGGGCTGAATAAGGAGGCAACACAATCCCAGGAAAGGGATAATTTTCCCCAAAGGGCCCCTAATCAGAGCTGCTTTACCCTTCAGTGCCTCAAAGAGCCAAACTGGTCAGAAATCCTCCTTCCCCCTCTTCAGCTCCTCAAAAAGCTCAGGAAGTTGGGCAATGCTCTCACCTGAACGTACCGCAGCAAAGCGCTGTGACCTCAAACCCCAACCCACAAACTAAACCTGCAGCTGGAAAGACGAGCAGCGTTGCGGTCAGGGCTGCAATTTACCTCCAAGTGCTGGCCTTCCCGCTCAGTATGGATAAGGTAACACCAAACCTATGAATTCCATATGCAAGCCAGGTTTTCAGTGAACAGCAACACAAGCTGCCTGTTCAGTCTCCAACAGCAGGGGAGATCTAGCACGTCTGCTGGCATTTCACAATCCAAAAGGGACCTCTGCGGGAAACACACTTTGCTTTTTCATGAGATAGATATAGAACCTCTGAGAGAGATGCTACAAAACCATAATATATGGTATTAACCAAACATAATTTATTTTGAATTTCCTTATACTCTCGTTGCTAGCAGACACTTTAGCAGTAGTACAGTAAAAAGCACACAGGCTCCCACAGCATTTGGGACCAGAGTTTTGGAAGAACCCAGCTATCCATTGGTTCCAGTATGCATCTAATGGAATTTTCAAGGTACCTGCAGACAGGCACTGAAATTCTGTAGCCGGAGTTTTAAAAACCCCACTAAATACCTGCCTGCAGCTTTAGGCACCTTGGTGCTTCAAGGGTTTGGCTTTAGGTCCAAGAATTGCTGAAAAGATTGCTTTGGGTACCTATGGTTTTGGGTGACCATTTGACTCAGAAAAATGGATCAGAAGTTCAGAAACTCCTAAATATCCACTTCATGAGGGACAGTATCTTGTTACGCACCTCACAGCGTACCTTAATTTGCAGATCTGAATATTTGAATTACTCTTGAGAAATTTGAACTGCTAAATTTCAGACAAGTTTTTCATAAATTCTTGATCTTTTTAACAAACTTCCTAACCCTATTCATTTTGCTCAATGAGGTCATAAACCAGCAGTGCTTATATTACAGTCACTTTCACACTAAAGATTTGGTTTGTCACAAAGAGAACCATAAACTCCTGGAATGAAGGTGGGAAGCAGAAAGCACTAATTGTGACACACAAAGCTTTCTGGTTATGCTCAGCAAACAGTTTGGGTTGAGATTTTAAAAAACACTTTATGAAGTTGCACTACTGACCTAATGAAAGCACACTTTTTGCAATGGCATACACTCCTGAAAATCTTGTATTCTGGATTTGGGCCAAACACAAAGCCTGTCTCCATTCCAGTATCAATTATTAGTAGTTTATTTTTATTCTCTACTACTAACGTTAATAATTTTCAGATGGCAACCCAGATTAGAATAACCACTCCAAACATCCCACTCTGGTGGTTCCATTTTCTGCATCAGTTTCCAGGTTTATGCTTTTAACTCATTTCCTCAGACATGGAGGAGCTTTGTCAAATACTCATTTTCTTGGGGAAACCCTTGGCACAATGGATAGTAAGAGAGAGACTTAAATGCTCACACTGGTCTTCTCTCAGTTCAGTGAGAGGATGTGCAGCCTGAGATGAAAAGAATCACAAGTTCATTATCTGTGAATTTTTCTAACCAGAATATTTTAAAATCCAATTTGGTGGAAAACTGTCACCTAAGCATTTAATCCTGAGATTGTTAGCACTCAGCTGATGCACAGCTTTAGACATAAGTTCCACAAGAACACAGACCTATCATAGTCACCAATTGCTTTGCGGTATTTAAATACTGAGATGCCTAACATGAAACATTTGGAGGTATCCAGATACCTGCAAATTGCTGTGAACACCATTCCTTGGTAATCATGACCTTGTACAACATCCAGATGAGTTCTCAAAAAAATCGGTAGTATTTGGCTTTCATTTACCAACCACGATTCACAAAACCTTTTCCTTTGTACTCTGCCCAAATCAGCAGGGGACTGAAGTGAAAATACATCTTTTCTCAACATAACAATAATAAAGGTATCCTATAATAAAAAAGCTAAATTAGAGGAATTTGTTCAGAAATAATATTAGTCATATTAAGATAATAAAATGTTTTATCATCTGCTGGTGTGTGCATTTTGGAAGGTTGGAAAATGTCTGGCAAATCTTCAGTGCTGTACGGTGCAGTATCTCTCAAATATTTCTCTAATCCTAATGTTATTCTTCTCCCCTATGATGCCATTGTCTTAGTGACATGGTGGCCAGCAAAACAAATTGAAATGTAATGAATGCTCATTATCTATGAATATTCATTGCCTATTTGAGTGCTACTGAATGCTCTCCTGTACTGGTAGCTGTGAAGTTTCTGCCAAACAGAATAGCAAAGGTTTTTCTACTCACATAACTACTCCAGTTCCTCTGAGGTATGGAGAGAAACCTCAGCCCTTCAGAAAGTGATTGGTCTAACTCTCCAAAAGAGTCAACTCTCATGGTGGTTGGAGAATTTCCATCCGAACTTTTCTCCTTTATCTGTCTGCCATAACAAAACAGGGTGGGTTTTTTCACTCAAATCTGTATCAAATTTTAATGACAGTTTTCCGAGCACAGTTCTGAAAGCTCCTCTGAGAAATTCACAAAATGTGCTCTATCTTCATCCAGACACTATTTTTCCATAAATTCATGACATCCTTTTAACAATAGAGAGTAACAACATATCGCAGCTTAACATCATTTAGATATTCTGGGGGAAGGGCTGTTTTATTTTTTATTTGTTTGAAAAACATAAAGGGCAGCTGCTCATGGGTAGAAACTGCCCCACTTTATCTTTTGAAAACCAAGGTGTCTCCTGCTTCCATTGTAGCATTTTTAGCTTTTTCAATTGGACCTGACACTAGATCACTGGTTAAGTGACTGTGAAGTGGGAATCCTTTCTACTTGTGGTAATCGGAGTACCCAAACTTGACTTTTCAGGAAGTATTTCCATGGACATTATGTAACACCTATCCTTTTTGTTAAAGACTAGAGTATTTCAAATGGTATTCTCTTAACATTCCTGCAACAAAGCACCAGCAGTGTTAGTACATATAATGTACGAACATTCTAAATCATGAGAAGAAAGTCGCAAACTCAAACCTCCAACTCCATGAATTACCTACAATCAAACGGCAGAACTGAAATTCTGGAATCTCCTTGCCCAAATCAACCATTGAAAATCCACCTCCAAGAAAATAATTTAAATCCTGTTTTCATTTAGTCTCAGACTAAAAATAAATTCTGAAAAATAAAAATTGCTGCAGCCAGATATTCTCAGCTTTTGAATACCTCTCCTTAATGGTTGATTTATGACCCAGACAAATGGAAACAGAAGATTTTCTGCTTTCTGCTAACAAGGGCAGCTCCACCTACCCACCCACCCAGCTCTTGTGAAATTCTCAGTAACATCCAAAAAGGAAGCAGGGTCTGGGCCTGCAGGCTGCTGCTATGCTCTGGTGAAGATTAAAAAGAGAGACATCAGCATAATTCAGTGGGGTACAATTTAGTTACTACAGTTTTGGTTACCTAAATTGGAGCTGTATAACTCCGAGCTCTGCTGTGTTTTGGTAACGTGATGGCTCCCAGTATTTTACTCCTGAAGGGACTGTTTCAACCACACAGCCTGGTATCTCGCATATTGCCCACCAGAGAACCTCACCTAGCAATTCCTGAGTAAGGAATTACTCAAACCCTTAACCTCTCCCTGACATGCCATACACTTTTTAGGAAGGATACCACATCCTGGCTTAACATTTGCAACCTCCAGGGAACCTTCAACAGTTTTGGCAGCTTCAGTGGTCCCCAGAGTTAAAATCTTCTTGAGAACATATTGGAGTCTTTAGCTACAAATCCTTTCAAGTGAAGCACCTTAACTTTCTGGCCCTGTTTCGCATCTTCAGAGGGACAAATGCTTGAACTCCACCTCAGTAGACATCTTGGACTAATCCAGCCCTGGTGTGCTCACTTATATTAGAAACATACAGAAAGACCACAGGGCAGCGAAAAGGTTAATATTATACACTCAGTGAGGTCAAGCTCCAAGAACACATAACAAGCCATTATGTAAAAAATTGCCTGAATTTATGAGTCACTGCATTTATGAAGGAACCGATATGAAAAAGACAACTTGGCAAAAATAAAGAAAATTATTTCCAGCTTGAAATTTTGCAATCCTTCAGTATATCAAGGCTCACTTACTGTTATTACTATCCATGTTGTGCAATGTTCTCAAAGTCACATTTTTTCCCCTGTGTATGCATAGAGATGTCCAACAACCCTAGGTATTCCTCCCTCATAGAAAATAAATTAGAAAGCAGACGTAACTCAGAATAACATACAAGATCCCCTCAAGTAGACTGGTACAATCCTAATATTTTTTTCAATATTTCCCTTCTAAATAATAAATCAAGCACACCACATTTCTCTATATGGAATGATATGGTGCAGAGAAAGCTTGTGTGTTTATATTTTTCACATAATCACAAAAACATTCTTAAGTGAAGCACTAAGATATAACAGGTGCTTACACCCATAGATGAAACAAGTCAAACATTAAAGTTTCTTTGTTTAAACTTGGCCAGTTTGTGAATGCAACTAATGCCTAACTTTGATTAAGAATCTGAACCTATGCATCTAAAGGTAAAGCCTATCAAGTTTTAAAGATTTAACGTTTCTAAACTTGCTAATGTTTTCTGCTTCCATCAGTACTGTATTAAAAATTTCATCAAGTAGCATGGACACATGCAACAACCAAGGGATTCAGGATTGAAATGGCTTAAATGGAGCTGGTAGAGGCATCCCCTTCACGACTCTCCACACTGCCAAAAACATAGTGGATAATATTGTGGTAAAGCCACCTAACAGTGTAAGAACCAGGTCATGGAGTCAGATTCCTGAGCATCTTTCAGGAATCATCAAACTGCTGTGTCCAGCACAAGCAGCTAAATTCAAGATATAAAATGACTGTTCTCAACAATTCTGTTACAGTCATAACAATGATACTTACAGGCAGCCAGCCTCAAAGCTTTAGTTTAATGATTATCTTCTCAAAATAGTTTATAAGGTGGGGAAAAACTCCTTTTTTATTAACCTAAACAGAAAATATCAACTAAGACACAGCGTACCAACCATTTTTGTTTTCAAATCTGAAGATTTAGTGGAAAATCTGTGAATGTGTCTACTGTGGTGACTATGGGCTCTCAAGTTTGGCCAGGATGGGCAGGATTGGCAAGAAAAGCTCTTTAAACGCCCCACTGGGGATGAAAGAATCTATCTTATGTACCCAGCTGAGGCACAGCAACTACTACCCTTCACTTGCTGTAGGAGGCTTTACACCTGCAAACAGTGAACGGTCTGAGTCACTCATTACCATCATGAACTAAAACAACACTGTAAAAGCTTCACTCTCCCAGGTACCACAATAGTATGATCAAATAATCTAGCCACACACTATCATTTCTAGTATAAGGCAGCTACTAATAATGGTTTTGATCTATAATGACCTATTTCAGATACACACACACATAGATTTATGTGTATTTTGTATTAAAATAATGGCAGGACACTGCTTTAGAAATCATGTCTGTCTCTACTTCCATCTTACTTCCATCTACTTCTCATGTCTTACGAATTGTCCCTATTTCTGCCCTGCATCTTTCATCTTTTGCTGCTGTTGAGGTAATTCAGAACCAAATCACCAGCAAACCTCACCATCACCTAATTCTTCTGTGCTCTCCTACGGAGGAGGAGGAGAAGGAAGGAAAAGAAAAAGAAATAAAACTGTCCCTTTAAAAACCCAAGCATTTAAGCTGCTTGTCAGTCGTCTTCCTGACAAGGCCACTTGAATGTATTCAGGAATATTTGCATAAATGCTCACAGTGAGTTCACCGTGGCAGCTAGCGCTAATGGTACATAAAGTAATTTAGTCACTTCTCTTAGGCATCCTGTCAGGGTGATAAGCACCCCCTCTTTGCCTTGTTGCATATTAGATCATTAGATAATAAAGTGTTAGAGCATGCAAACTGACAGGGTCTCAGGGACTATCATTTTTCGAGGGCATTACATTCTGCCAGTAAGGAAAAATAATAGAGAAACTGATGCTGCAATTGGCTTTGCAATGTTGTAAACCATTCAAAGATTTGGGGGAGAAAAGAATTTTTACTTTGCAGCAATATGAGACTTTTAATTGGAAACTTTGCAGACATCTGCAGTGGTGGACTTCATGCTGGTAAAACTGAAAAGAGTAGTTGCAAACCCTTTCAGAATTCTCCCCTTCCATAAGCTAGTCACTTAAATTCCATTGGAAAGATTTTTGCCTTTAAAATTGACACCCTGGGATGAACTACAAGCTGAAATGTATTTTACTGGTTGGGGCCTATTGGCTCTTTGCCATACATCTTACTATATACGTACAATTTAAAAAGGTCAACCACATTGGCTTTCTGGTTTACCATAAATATAAAACAAGTGAGAATCCAACTATTTGTGAATGAAAAAGTGATAATTATTGAAAACCACAGATTACTGTGGCTTACCCTATTTATACCACAGAAAGATGTATGAAATAATTGGCCTTTGCCAGCTATTACTTTTGAAAGATAGAGATATTTGTTTGAAATATGAGCTTCTTAAGAAGCGCACTGGTTTCAAGCAGGACAGTGTGTAGAAACGAAACCCTGATCTAGGTTCCTAGTTATATTCAGAGAAATGAGCTACGAAAAGGAACTTTCATTTTACTGTCCGACAAGAAAGATATAAATAGAGATGTGTTGGATGTCCCAAAAATAATCCAGGCTACCTGCTAATGAGATGGTAAAACCCAAATGTGGAGACACCAGGCTCCTGAGTGGCTCCAGAGGTAAAGCTTTCTTTCCAGTTTTTTGGCACCCTAAGTCTCTTTTAAGTGTCACATAAACTGCAACTCTGTGTTTAAGAGAAGAATGTCCCAATACAACTTTGTAAGGAAAAAATAAGCTGGATATTGTCTAACTAAACTAGGCAACCAGCACACTCTCTTGCTACATCCTCTCGCCCCTTTCCCCAGTCCTCACACAGTCAGGCATTCATCCCTATTGCAATCAGATATTTGTGTTAAAGCATTAAACATCTAGAAAAGTACATGGGAATACATTTGGTCAAGGGCATATTATAGCTAGAACCCAGCATTTAAAAAGCTATGATCAGAAGTTGCTCACCAGAGCAATAAACCAGAGACAAACTAGCCATTACTGCGTTAGCTTCCCATTTCACCGTTGACAGATACTGTTCAGGGCAATCTGTCCTTCCCCTGAGGGAGGCAGGAAAGCTGGAAAGAGGAAAGGCAAACAGTTTCTGCTACTGACACTTGAAGATACTATCTGAGATAAAAAAAATGCCAAAACTGAAGAAAAATACTGAACTTTGGGACTCAAACTAAAAGTAAAAATTCATTTCAGTGTTGGAAACTGTTACCTGTTCCAATGGGTTTAAGGTCTGTGGTGATTGCCCAAAATTCAATAGTATTAAAGCCAGTTGAGATTTTTCCTGTCTTTGTTTTCGTTCAGTTAAGCGGTTTAGTCATCTGAAGTCAACCTTTAAAAGAACTACTGAATTTCTTTTTCATTCTTCCCCCTCCCCCGCCTTTGGATTCAGATGTGCACAGAATTCCTGGAAATTTGGATTGAAGGATTTAGGTTAAAAGAAAGGCCCCACCAAGCCTCTGGGAAGCGTTCAATTCTGCAGTGTGGATGTTACTATTCAAAAGTAAGAATTTACTAGTGGTCGCTTTATGAGGTTGCTCGAGAGGTGCCTGAGGAAGTAGATGAGAAAAATCACCTTTCCCACAAAAAGCACACATGGAGATGTTTTGCAGATGTTGACTTTAAATGTTAGCACAGTAACTAGGGTTTGTGCAGATATGTAAGCATAGCATTTTCTCTCTTTTGCTTCTTTTTCCTAAGAGAATCCCTTAGGTACTAGGAGTGGGAATAATAACTGTGGTAACATGAGATGCCATCACACCATGCATGGGAATAAGAACGTAAATGGATGAGAAAGTAACTATCGCCTTGACCAAAAGCATGCGCTGAGAAGACTGCAATGAGGAGAGAGGGAAAAAAATTAAATAAATAATTTGGCATCTACTTTAGTAGGAATATAAGTAAAATATAGAAGTGCTTTTTTGAAAGACTACATTTAATTCAAAGATTACAAAGTTGAACAGAGAGAAGTTTCCTTTTGTAATGTTCTGCCTTCTGCTAATTAATAAAGCAGAGCTCATACATTCCTTACAAAAATTCAGCAAAAATTATGACAGTGGCTTATTAAATTAGGTTGTTGGCAGGATGAAAAAAAAAATTCTGTAACATGAATTATGGCCGAAAATGGCTTATAGCCTACATAAAAAGTTAGAGCTAAATAAATACAGATGTAAGTTATGTTTATATAATGAGAAACGCTGCTGAGCTAAGAATTTTAGGTTAGTAAGTGTGAACTACAGACCCGATTCTGCAAACACTTATCAATACCCTCAACTTTACTGACACAAGAAGCCTCATTGATCCCAACAGGACCATATGTGTGCATAATCTTAAATGTATGCATAAGTGCTTGCAGGTCTGATGCCTGAAAGCTTAAGTAGAATAGAAAGCTATTTCCACAGGAATTCACTGAGCAGTAGAAACCCACACATTTGCCCATTTCTTAGTATTAATAATTTCTTTTAACATATCTAGTTAACATTTTTCTGAGTGGCATTCGCATTCCCAGAGAAAAATTTATCTGGGTTTTTTCAAACTCTTTGGAAAAAATCTATTTAATTATTCATCAGATCCTTGGCAAATATTTGTGAAACAAACCAGCATAAAGGACTGGTGCCTTCTACACTCAACTACTTCAATGGAAGCTGAGGGTATACATCTCTTAGAGGGAGCAAGCTCCTATTGAATTTAGGGTTACAAACAGCTTTGAAGACAAAGAGCTATTCTACCAAGCTGGAACAGGGAGAGGGGAGTGAAATGCCCTCTGTTTTTGTTTTGGTTTTCAGTAGTAGTCATCAGCTTTGAGGACAAAGAGCAAAACAAAACATTAATCAAATCCAGATTTTTTTAAGTACATTTGTACTCAACAGCTCCCATTTTTAAGCACCTACAGTCACCAGCAGATGCTCTCTTCCAGGACCAGCTGATCCTACGGAAAAGATTACTGGCCCCCAAGTTGCTTCCAGCCATGTGCCCCCATCCCACCCTTGCTGGGGTTTACTGTCTGTTCAGAAAAGCCAGACGAATTGCCTTGCACCATTTCTCCTTCAATCATTTCAGCAAAATAAGCTAGATTGGTAAACAGCTATTATTTAAAGGGCTTAACTCAAATGAACTTCTTTGGACTGAAGGAGACTAGGGAGCAATCAGACAACCATCTTAGCTGGCATTTCCATGGTGAAGAATAGCCTGCAGCAGGGAGGACAGACAAGCGGCTGTGGCACACAGAGAACAGCAACTTTTTCAGCTGGTACAGCTGAAGCCAGAAGAGAACACTCATCCATGGCTTGAGTAAGCAGATGGATTCCAAAAGGGCTCTGCTTTCATTTAGGGCAATTCAGAGGAACAGCTGGATCTCCTAGAGACCTCAGCACCCTATAGATAAAAGAAATCCCATTCAAAATTTGGGTTCTATGCACTTCAGAAAATATGCAACATGCTTGATTTGCACAATCAAAAACCCAGGAAATTTGGGAAAGATCAGGCTCTGATTTGGGTGCTGAATAGATGCAAAAAAAAAAAAAAAGAAAGAATAAAGAAAGAAATCACCACTCTTCACTGACACAGACTCTGCACCATGTTTGCCTACGGGTTCGTTACTGCACTACATTTAGTGCTGACCTACTTGAAAAATTCCCCTGTAGTCTGGAGGCCAGTCTCTTTGAAATATCCAGTCCCAAAGGTATAAATTGTTACAGGACAATTTGAGACTGGTAGCCAGAGACATAAATCAAGTAAATCCACATTTAAAGTAGCAATGCCAACCAATGAAAATGATATGCCTACCATGTTCCAGATAAGAAGGCGTACCTTCCGAGGGATCAAGTCTTCGAGCTCTCCGCCCGTGCTTGGAATTGTTGTGTACAAACATATTGTCCGACACTGCCAACACATGGCCATCAACATTGACTGTTGTAGACACCACAACCTGCAACCACAAGAGCAAAATGGAGGAAAATTTGGATATATATGTATGTTTTTCAAGAAACATAGAGTGTAATAAACTCAGTTAAATAAATAACAGCTGGGAGCTGTAGAAAATTGCATAGCTATTTCGCATAATAACTGGTGCTTATGCTGTACAAATCTAACAAGAGACGCTATTGATGAGTGGGTCTTTGGCATCGAAAGCTTTTGATGCAGTTTTAAGTCAAATTGCAGAGTTTGTAGCTGCATGGCAGACAGCACACTGTTAACCATCATTTTAACAAGAGGATCTTTATTAAGTATTTTTTTCCTATATACAAGGGCAGCTGTGTTTCACCCTAAATTATCCTTCAGTTTCCACGCTGAAGTAGATAGAGCTGTTGACATTGCAAATGAGAATCGATTCAGAATAAAAGAAAACAAAAGGGTATTTTGTGAAGTTGTGATGAGAGTTGTTGCATGCCTACCCCCTTCCCTTCTCAACTGCTGTCCCCTTCATACAGTCACTACAGGTTGTTGGACTTGCCCAAATTTCTCCCAAGCTCTGTCTTAGGGAGTACATATAGGTATGTTTGTGTACACATACACACTTGACAGTAGGGTCTTGATCTGGAGAACACAACCCTATTCATCCAGTGTTGGAATTATTTGTATTTCTCAACTTATCTCAGTGTCAACACCTGGGATTTGGTTTGAGGCAAGGGGAGGGAGACAGAGAAGCACTGCCTTGGAGGCAGGATCCGACACTTCTGCTCCCTAGAGCAGCCCCAGGTACGAGAGGAGCCAACCCAGTAGGGGCAAACAGGAAAGTGTTGGGTCCAGAGTAAAAGACCCAACTGCTCAGAGGTGTCCAGAGGGACCCCTCAACCGTGAGGATCAGCAGGCACCATCCTATAGGAAATCCCCAATCAGGCTGAGCACACCCAAGACATGAACTGTCATGGAAGAAAGAGGGGCAAGTCCCTGGCAGAGCTGCAAGCTCATCATTCCGGGTCTCCTCGACCCTGCTCAGATCAAGCAGCCTCATAGAATCCCCAGCTTTCATTCAGCCATCCCTCCCATAGTCTTTTCCCAACAAAGTATGCTATTCCCAGGGTTTTACCCCAGCCAAAGATTTAGCTTTCAGCTGGCTGCTGATTTGCCAGGAGCACACACCGCCGTCAAGAACTTTGACTAAAACAATAAGAAGAAATGACCTACACTTCTCCTTACATTAAACAGGGAAAGGGATTAAAAACTGAAACCCACAGAGATATGTTTATTCATGCGACCTCTTACAACCAAATATAATAATTGTCTGTTAATTGCAGTTTCAGCTCCCACCTCATGCTTCGACATGTGAAACAGCAATCAGCAGCTCCTGTTTAATCCACCTATTATGTTGACTAATTAACTTTGCTCGACAGTTTATTTCTTCCTCCATTATCAGCCCCTGTCAGCCGCAAGCACACTGCCGCAAAGGGGGACCTCAGCCCTTTTGATTGATCACCGATAGATTGACATGCAGATTAATTTAATTAGAATCACCTCACTTGAGAAATGAAAGACAATAGCAAGGGGGCTAATAGATCTGCTCTTATAATGAGGCAAGCCTCCAGAGCCATGGCAGAGGATTTCTGATTTATTTTGCTGAATTCCCCAGTCGCTCTGAAAGGCTCTCGCTTTAATTGTTCTTGGTTTTGAGAGGCTTTAGCCTCTGAAGAGGTGAAATGCTTTACAAGGATTGGCAAACATTGCTTCAACTCTCTCAGGAAGCTGCTGCCTCTCAAAGTTGGTCAAATGGGGACACTTAAAGGATCGCTTACAACAATTAAATTTCATCACTTGAATCAGATCTAAACAAAAAAAAAAAGGTGAAGATTTTCCATCTATTTTTGACCACCAATTAAAACGCTCAAAAATTTGAAGCGAGCAAAGCCGCCAAACTGCCCACTGCTAATCCCAAAGTCTTTGTCTTTGAAAAGAGGAATACGAAAGAGTAGTTTACATCTAACAGATCCTAAAATCGTCTCTCAGAATGGCATTCCAGACAATAGAGTTTTGTGCATGTTTTAAATGAAAGATATTAAAATACAGAATAAATGATTCAAGAGCTCTTACAGATGGAAATTTGGGAAAAAGAAAGCACCAAACACTATAGGTAAGTTTTTCTGAAATCAAACTAAGGGGGGAAAAAAACCCTCCAAGCCCTATATATAGAATTCCAAAAGGGATTTCAAAAGTAATTTATCCATTGCATTCCTGAGGGATAGATTAAAGTTTATGATATTTTCAATAAAATATGATCTTATAGTAAGTGGCTCAGGGTTTGCAATCTTATTTGTGCACTTGCAACCATTGTAAATTCGTTGCAACTGGGATTTTGAGCCAAATCCCTAGCTGGCATTGCCTGTCACAGCTCCATGATTTATGCCAGCTCCTTATCTTCTTCTGTGGGTCTGCTGAGATGCATGTGAAAATTAACACTATTACAATTAATAACAATGGCTACAACATAAAATATTTTCCCCAATCCTAAAAACATATAGGTGCACACAGGTTTACCACTGAAGCAAATCAATCCTGTGATGAAACCCAGAACTTTGAATGTTTCTAGAAACAGCATTCCAGAAAAATAACAGGTCAAGATTAATAATAACAAAATAGAACTCAAACCTGTGAAAATTGTGTATACAAGTAGCTGTCGCTATGCACACACCTTTCTACAGAAGACCTCAAGGAAACAATCCTTGTGGGGTCAGTTTTATGTGAGTAAATCTACATTTAAATTCCCCCCCTTCAGGTTTCCACAACTGTTGATGTAACATATTTTGCATTACTTAACAGTGTCTTCCTACCTACCTCCTGAACAGAGAGTTTGATTTACTGCTAAGAGACCACATTGGTGTGGTTCTTCAGTGTTGTTAGCAGAAGAAACTATAAAAGGAATCTCTAAGAGAAACTGTTTCCAGTCTCAGGAAATGCAGAAAAAAAAAAGTGGTTACTCATATGTATCTGTCTGAAAAAAAAATGATTATTCACAGTGCACCTGTAAGAAGCAGCACACACTTACTGCTCAATTCTTCAACTGCAAAATCTCATTAATACAGGAATACTAAACATACACTGCACTAATGAAATATTAATGGCCCTAATTATTAAAAGAGAAAAAATATACCTTGAATATTGTGTGCCACAGTTACGTACTTGGATCACTACAGAGCACTTACATGCTTACAAGTTCTACTCATATTTTTTAATCTAAAAAAATACTACACTCTCCTCATTTTGATTTAGAAACGACTGGGATATGTTCAAGTTAAAGCATATGCTAAAAGTAATTTGTGAAGAAATCATAAAATTAGGGGGAGGGGAGAGCCAAAGTATATGTGGAATGGGCACCGAGGCATCCTAAAACATAGACCATAGCAAGAGGGAAAGGCACACTACACTTTAATAAATGATTAATGAGGTGCTGACACATTAATGTAAGCACAGGGACAACCAGGCCTGCCAAATCTCAAACCTTTCCAAATTTTGTCAACAAAACACAGTTTTAATTTGGGACAGGCAAACATGGAAAATGATTTTGAGCTTTAGCTTTAGCCGTTCATAGATTCTGATTTAAATCCTGTATCAACACCAGGGGAGACAGAGGTATGAAAGAAGCACATCGGTTTACAACTTTCTTCAATGAAATTGGCACTATCAACTGCACTAATGTATCATTCAGCTCTGTGAATTATTCTGCTTGTCATTAAATAGTTCAGTTTGTGAATACTTTGGAGCTTAGTTTAAAAAAGAAATATTCAGAGACCAGGAGCCTGGTGATCAAGCTATTTATTCACGTTTAGCACTAGGCCTGTTTATTTGTTATAGTACTTCACCTAATATATCAAAATTAAGCATTGCATGACTCCTCATTTTTAACCACAGCCCATTAAGCTTTGCTAACTGATTAAGACATAGCATGTTCCTTGGGCTTTCAATTTTCTCTGATGTATGGTGGGGGATCTGATATTTTCTGTGATGTCCCCAACATTCAGCAGCAAAGGCAGAGAAAATCTGATTAAGACTATTTTCAGGTCTGAAGTGTGTGATAGAATTAAACCTGTAACTCTAGTGTTTGCTGCTCTTCTGAAAGCTATGCAGAAATGGCTTGAGCAACACCTTTATTTTTCTTACCACTTGGTGACCTCTTCCTACAGTGTGTTGACTTCTTCATTCTAGTAACTAAAAAATCACTCTCGATTTAACAAGAAGCTTAAAAAAGTGTCTAACTTAAAGCATATAAGTACAATATATTCAGTAATTTTGCTCACGTGCCCAAGGACAGGATGGGCACTTAATTACCTCAGCTCTCACTGCTATTTTTCAGCCTTCTTTTTTTTTGCCTTTCCCTTCTCTGGGGATGGAGCCTTGCATGTCCAAATTCCATTATCTGGGATTCATGAAGCATCATCTCTGTCTCTTATGCAAATTTGCAATAAGACACAAGTGGCTTCAATTCAAACATGAGTGGCAGTGTCCCATGGAGGCAAACCAGCAGCCTAGGCTGAGAAAGAGGCTGTGGTAACAGAATCAAACAGCATGGCAATTTCTAAGTGACTTTCAAGGTTTTCATAATAAACGAATGTTTGGGGGTTTATGCAGTGACTCAGTCTGAAAAGTTTCCTCTAAATTAAAACTTGACATGTGTCAGTTTGCAAGCAGCTGTGCTAAAACAAGAACAAGATAACTAGGGCACCTGGGTTTCATTAATTACAATAACATACAAAACTGTTTAAGTTGTATGAATGAGGGTTTGGTGCTGAAAAATAAAGTCTGGGCAGAGTTCACCCATGATACCATCTACTTACTATTATTATTATTACCAGTAATTGGGGCACTACAGCCCATCCCACCAAGACTGATGACTTATGTGATGAAGAATGCAAAACCAGACTGAGCGTTTACTCCATGGGGTTTCTGGAATAAAAAGGCAAGGTTGGACAAAGGTGACAGCATGTGATACCACCAGTTTTGTGCAACTGGGCTGATGAAACAGAGATGAAATTATTTTCTCAAAGTCTATCAGGGAGTCTCCAACACAGCTGAATACTCAGCTCAACTGTCTTGAGGTCCTGCACAGTACCTGACTTCTCTCTGGCTGTTTCCTTCTGCTAATAGAGACACAACTAACGCAGACAGGGCCAGCACTGCTCTAGCACACACTTTTGCTGGCACTTGACACCACTCCTCTTGTCACATCCCTGGACATCTCAGACATGCAGAGAAATGCATTTCCTTCCAGGTCCACAACTGCTTTTTATGTTAGGCTTATCATACTACTACGTATACACGTGAAGTTCAGGATAAAACTGCCTAATTCTGAATGAAATTTCTCACACAGGTTGTCTGAATCAACACATACTCTGCCTCTTCCCTTGGCTTTCTTAACCTAATACCATATGATAACCAGACAATTCCCTGCTGCAGGAAAAAAAGTAAAAACTATTAAGAAATGAAATTTTCTGCAGGGCTGATCCTTAGATAGCACCTGGAAATAACGTACTCTCATGGTTTTTAACCAGAACGTCGACATAGCTATTAGAGACCTTCTAAGTCACTGGCAACACTTCAAACTTAGCTGATAGCAAACCCTCCACTGACCTCACAAGGGCCCAGATTTCACTTGGCTCCTATACAACATTGTCTCAAACATCTAGGTGCATCATAACTACTATATGTACATTTGGTCCCTTTCACCCTAAGAAATGATAAACAAAGCCTGGACTCGGTAGGGTCTGGCTGTTTAACAACTTTAGTGCTAAATGAGCTACAAGTTCAAAATTAAGAAAAAAAAGAAAAAAGGAAAAAAATGGAAAATAAAAGAAACAAAAGCAGCTATTGTAAAACAATAATCCTGGGCACTTAACAGAATGCTGCAAGCTTCAATACCACCCTGTATTATAGTATCAGTGGTTCGCTTGGCTGAAAGTGATTAATTTCTTGAAAATGCTAAGGTCACACTAATTGACATGACCTGTGTAATTAAGCAGTCTCTGTTTACACATGGAAAGCTCAACTGCTGTGAAGCTGGGTTTGTATGACAGAATGTCTTTACAAGTCAAGAGATCAACAACCTTTCCTATGTCCTACCTACTCGCTGACACAGGCTCCTGATTGCTGCTCTGAGAGAACACGCGAAGGCATTACCATATGAAAATCAGCCTCAAGCTTGGACGAGCACAAACCCAGCAGAGTGTACATGTTGTGAAGCAAGCTCTGACAGGCCCCAGGGGTGACTGCTTGGCCTAAATCCCTGTGCTGGTGAGAGTCCTTTTTCCACTTTCTCTTTCAGTGATAATGCCCTCTTGAATCACAGGAGAAATGTGACAAAGGGAGGAGTGTGGCGTGAGAAGCCAAGGGCTCTGCCATGCTAATGCTTGCTCTTATACTGATTAATTTAATCCCTGTGGCCACATATCCTCACTTCTTCACTTCTGTGTTCAAAGGGGCAAACAACAGCCTTCTGCCTTCCAGCATTGCTGCAATTAAACAGTCCAACAAAGGACATATGTTCAACATATAAATAATATTGCCATTTACATAACATTTAGCACTTTTATTTAAGTGCAGTAATGCTGAAAAAGAAGGAAACAAGGTCCTGAGCTACTGCAGAAAGCAGCTGTCTTTTGGAGTTGTCTTCCTCCAAAGATCCATGTGGTCCACAGGACGAACATCCTAGTTCTGTCTCAGAACCCCGAGGCAAATCCCCTCTGGCAGACTCTATCATGTTTTCTCCCTGGGCCACACAGGCTCCTCTTATCAAAACAGAAGGTCCTTTGGCTCTGTACCCCATAGTTTTATTCAGCACATACTCAGGTAAAGCATTATTGGCACAGTCAAAGGACTATATTGGTCCTAAGGACCAAGATTGGAGCAACTATTACTCAGCATTGCCACCATACCAGTCTGCTGCCAGACCTGGGGAAGGCAAGTGCAGACCATCTTCCAAAGGACAGCACTGTACTTGATCTCAAATGTAGTCATGGACATAGATGCAGCATAACAAAATGCCCTTGGTGATCTGAAGCTGTGTTCCCAAGTCCCACTGCCATATCCTGCAACAGTGGGGAAATACCAGCCAAAAGCATCCCAAGAAAGATACACTTAATGGCAGGTTTTAACAAGTGCTGACTGCAGAGATGGACCTTCAGCTCATGGATGAACTTTTATGAGCCTTTAATGCTGCTGAAGAACAACTGCTGATAACAATCCTGATTTTGTTAATTACTTTTATATCCTCCTCTGCCCCTTCCAATAGACCTGGTGCTCATTTGGTGTTTGCATGAAGGCAGATAGGTCCCCAGGCAGAAAGGAGTATCGCAGAGCGGCATAGCCCCATAACCTAAACCAACAGTGAGGTCATTTTGATTTTTCCTTTCCATGCTTTCATTTCCCATGGAAATGACATTATCTTCATTATTGTCTAGAGCAAGAAACCCCAACTACTTCCTGCCAATTCTGCTGTGACAAGAAGTCTTCAGGCAATATTTTGTGACCTTTTGTTTTTAGCATCTTCCAGTGAATTACTAGGTTAGTTTGGGTCAAAGCACTTCTGTTCCTAACAGACACTGATTTTTAAAGGAGGAAGCGTGTCCAACTGACCTGGAACCGACGCATGTCTCGAGGGTTTCCTGCATTTTTTAGGCAATTTTGGTTACATTTGAGGAAAAATTTCAAGAAGAACCTGTGGAGAAAGAGAAACAGACATTAACATCTTATAAACGGTGTGTAGTAGTCATATGCAACATCTGCACATTTGGTCCAACAAAGCCTTATTTACATTAGTTTTCAGACAAATCCTCCCACTGACCAACCAAAGAGGGAGCAGAGCTTCCACAGGCCCCAGTCCAGCAAAATGTGTAACCACATCCTAAACATTTAAGGATTAAATTAATATATCTGTTCTAATAGAGCCATTAAGGTTTGCAAAGTCAGTCCCTCTCATGGTGAACGCCAGCTTTGCCATGCCATCCATAGCAGCAAGGAAGTAAGAGGCACATATTTCAGCACCGCCAAAAGAGGACAAAGAAATAACAGCCAAGAAAATTCCCATACGTACAAACGGGGTTTTGTTTTAAAAGTTCGTTGTCATGTTCAAATTTTGATATAATACAAAAATTCTCAGAACATTCCCTACAGTTGAAATCTCCCACAATTAAACCCAGTTTGTGCATAAAATTAATGCTCAAACAGTGGCTAGTGGGAGACTCAAACTCTGAGAGGAGAAGGGGGTAAGTGTTGGTTAAAAGACTGACTTCATGGAGAAGTGAAATATTTGCTGTGCAGTCTATTTCCTGGCCATACACAGTTCACTGAAGTAGCTATATGACCCTGACATATATCTCTAGGAAAAGACATTGCATTTTACAAAGCCAAAGAAAAAAGCAAACATTTCACTGAAAATATTTCCTTCAGTGTTATGCATCAGTGGACTGTAAACTCATAAAGACAAGTCAGTGAATAATAGCGGGTTTCAGATTCCAGGCTTCCTCCCTGACAGCCAAAGTTTGTCAACCTTTTGCCCAAAATAAACTACAGAATAAGGTCTACTGAAGCTCAGCCATACAAAATTTAGTCCTATAGCAAGTTTAAAACTCAGCACAACCAGGCAGAGCAGCATTACTCTTGCAATAACCATCAGATGACTAAGCAGAAGCTATTCTGACCTGTTTCCCTATGCAAAACTGGAGCAAGGAATTGCTTGATTCTGTTTTACTTTAAATCAGAAAGTTAACTTTTGCAAGCACCCATCTTCTAGCATCCATACTGAATTCCAGGTCAGCCGAATTTGCACATACTTCCACTCAAAAAGGCAAAACTGCAGGGTAAACAGCTTCAGAAAATCCCTTCTTGATGAGGAGCAGTTTTTGCTCTGCTCTAGTTGTGATGCTGCCTCTCAACAAGGCAAGTTTTGGTGCTTGCTCCTCCATGCCAAGACAATCACACTAGGCAAATGGCTGCAAAGACAAATTGAAACTACAAGGGACTGTTTTCATTAAAGAAAAGTAAGGCAATGAGGGTGAGTATAAAATGTGATGACTGGGATTATCAAGGACTAGATCTCCTGACCGAGGAAGTCCCTTCTAGACCTGTATTCCTAAATAAGAGCAAGCGATCAACATAAACCAAACAGCTGCCACACTTGAACAGGGGTTTGGAGACACTGTGCTTGTTTATACTAAAATAAAGAGCAGTGTAAGCCATTACATTTTCTCATCAAGCAGGTTCTGATATTCAGTAACGAAAAGTTGGTGTTATTTGTTGTACATGCGTGTGTCCGTTTAAGCCTCTAATGGCCAGCTGTGACAGCCTGACTCAGATTGTGTAGAAGGAGCTGTCAGCACAAATCTTGGCATCTCAAATCCAGACAACTGCTTGCCACCAGGCAAGGGTTTGTACTCGTGCCAGAATGGATTCTGAGAGACAAGCAAACAGGGCATTAATTCTGCCAAAGAAAAATGAAAAGCGGGGAGAGTTCAGGATCTTACACTTCAGATGATGGGTTTCCTGTCAGCAGCTGGTCATTTAGCTCATGAGCTATGAAGGGCACGGACATCAGATCCCTCTTGCCCTAAGCTGGCCCTGTCATGCGAAATGCTGGCAGGATCCGGAGACCACTCCTCCGTGCGAGATGGCTTGCTGAAATAAAAAGGCCGGCCATCTGTTGGGAGGCAAAGACATCCCTGTCAGCTGGTGCCTACAGCCTCGAACAGGCCCTTATGTGGCAAAACCTCTCCGAGCTGCTTACTCTTTGGGAAAAAGCTGGCACTGACCTGGGTTTGCCGGGGGATTTTTGGTGGCTTCACCAAGCACCAAGGCCAGCAGCTGCCTACCCAGGCTGCTGCAGCCCTGGAGAAACACCTTGGACCCAAGGGGAGTTGGGACATGGAATAGGTAGAGAAATCTGCATGAAAAGACAGCACCAGCCATGCAGATGTGAGAAGTGCCTTCCCAGTATGGCTTTGCACAGCACACGAGTGCATGACAATGGAAGTTGGTGGGTTGACTAAAGGGTCCCAAAAGAGATTGAAAGCTCTTTGCAAAGCTTTCCAAAGAAACTCTGGGCCTTCCCTTCCGTTACAAAGTTTGAGCTAACATCAGTTCAAAGGCTTGGAAAATCATTATGACATACAAGAGTTGGCTTTTGGGGTCCTAAAACCCTAACCCAAAGTTTCAAAGTCTAACTCCATTTGCACTGTGTTATCTCCCCAGATTCCACAGAAGCTTCACCAAAATAAACTTCAGAAGAAATGAAACTCATCTATTTAAACCTATCAAAAAACCTCAGGCAGGCAAGCAAGCAACCAAACAAAACATCCTTTGAATTAAATTAACTCCAGAGAAAAAAATCAACTTAAAAAAATAACAGTATTTTGGGAGGAATTTCCAAGACCCCAAGCTTACCCAGCCAAGTTCACTCACTGCATTTTAAGTAAGAAGTCACCAGTTTACAGAACACATTCTGCCAAGCACCGTATTTTTATTCAACTGAAAGACAAAACAAATTATAGGCTGCACTTTGCTTTGGAACACACCAGAGCTGGATCCCCCTGGCTATGTGAAAGCATCCCACGCTCATCCAAGCAAGAGCCGAGCGGCTCCCGAGCTGGCATGGCACGTGCCGGCTGACGGTCTCCCCCAGCTCTGGCACGAATGCGGATGCGAACACAGTAAGACAAGAGCAGACGGAGCAGTTTGATTCACAGGGTTCAGCCCAGTCTCTCAGTCCCTGCTTTACACCACTTGTTCAGGTGCCTCTTTCACCTGGGTCCAGTCCTGCCAGCCTTGCTCATTAGAAACACTTCACTCTGCAAACATGTCAGATTTAGATTGACAGGACTAGTCCAGGAGAAGTGCCAACAGAGCTGAGCTCTTTGTAAGCATAAACCTCCATCTCCATTTGTTTGCATCTGACTTCTTCACAGTAGGTTATTTTTTCAGTTCTAACTTTCTCTGTGCTTGGCAAGGCTGTATAGCATTAATACTAACCACAGAGGATATATAGCACTAATACTAACCACCAAGGTCTGAAATTCATTCCCAAGATGAAAAAAAAACATGCAAAACACAAGAGTGTCAATAAAATCTTCAACTTTAACTTTCCCTCCAAACTTGTGTGATTGCTGAACACCAGCTTTTCTGCCACACAAGACTCAGTCATCAATTATACTTATTGCTACCCTTGAAGGTTTATTTTTTTGCATGAATCAAACAAAACATATTTCTGCTTCCCTTCCTGACTACCAACATCCCTGGTGTGAAGACCATTTGTGCATATGGAGCAGAGAAACACAAGCCAGCTCCATGCAAATCAGCTCAGGTCCAGAATCATGCAAACTTTAATAAAGCACGTGGATTTAATGACTTACATTGCTATTAAATCACAGGACTCCATGCTTTGCCCCTTATACTGCACAGACATGGTTAGAGGGTGTGCAGTTTTGGAGAAAATCAGTTAATTTTAGCTCATATTTAAGCTGCTTTATCACTCTGCTACTTCTAATTCCTGACCACTGGCTCCCTCCTCATTCCTGCTCCTTCCATCCTCTGATTCCCCTCATTCAGCTGAAGGATCTAGTGAGCACGGTACCAGCTGGAGGTCACTCCACTTGTATAAAATACTCCCTGCCATTCACTGCTGGCCATTATGCACTTCACACTGCAACCCCTTGGGTTTGTGCAATACCCTTCCCAGCAGCACCCGCTCTTTGTCACTGCTAAATAACACCGTGATTTAAATTAAATAAATACACAGCAGAAATGGAAATACTAGCAATAAAGATGTAAAAGGATTTTGCCCTCCTACTTTTCTTGCCACTACAAATTAATACCCATGTCTATTAATAATAAATGAAGATTTAAATTAAAGAAAGCAAGCTCTGACATGATCTTGGTTGGCTTTTCTGTCACTCCCCTGAAGGAAATTTAAAGGAACTCAAACACGAAGGCTTAGCAGTAGGATTTTCTTGCCATTGCCACAATAAATATGTCTGTAGAAGGGGCAAAAAAGTTGGAAAGAAGACCTGCTGCATTCCTGATGCTGAAGAAAAGCTTGTTTGTTCCCAACACATTGGAGAAGTTGTTCAAGAGCAGTTCATCCATGTGAAAATACGACAGCTGTCATGCTGCCAAGGTCGGCCAGACCAGTGGCTATCCAGAAAGTGAGTGCCAGTTATACAATTTAAACCTGGCTAGGGCAAACAAAATTGACAAAATGCACCTTTTCTGAGGTATAAACACGTTTGAGAGAAGAGGGTAACTTTAGACTCCTGGCTGAAACACAGCAGTTAAGTATATGTGGGTTTGCAAAATTAGCAAAACCAAAATACATGGGCCGGTGCAATAATTAGCAACTGTCCATCAGATAAAAGGATTGCACACCCATTCTGTATGACATACCAATTCAGCAGAGTACTAAATATGTGCATAAATTTAAATACACAAGCAGTACTGACGGAGACAAAGGTACTACTCACATACTTCAGTACCTTGCAGAACCAGCTCTGATATCAGCCTCCCTCCTTTTTTTGATTGTCCTCCCAGGAAAAGATGATGCTAGGGATCTGATGCTACAAATATAATTGTCTCAAACAATATCTAATGAGTACTACAATAAGTTATACTGCACCTACTGTTAACTAATTCTACTTAGTAATTTGCCACTAAAATCAAAATATAGAGAAAATGCATTTAATGCAATTTTATTTGGAAAAGTAAATAATAAAAATGCACAAATGTCTCCTTAGAAATTTCAGAAAAGGTAATTTTTTTTTCCCTTTGAAGTTGATTCTTCTAATCAAATCTCGTATTTCACAATGGAATTTTCCCAACATTAAGCTAAATTAAAGCATTTGTGTGTGTGTTTTCTTGACCAATAATTTCTTTAATTTTCCACATTTTTAAACTTTACTTGATGGGACCACTTTTTTTTATTCCACTTTGCCAGAGAAAAATTGTTAAAATAATGGAATTTCCTATGCTACAGAAAACCTGAGCTTAGCCCAGCTCTACTAATAGTTGCAGAAAAAAAAGAGGGGAAAAAGTTCCTTAGCATTTAAGATACAAAGATTCCCACTTTCTATCAAATCTAATGTTGCAATGGTTTATTTTTTGTTCTCGTTTGGGTTTTGCTTGGTTGTTGGGTTGTTTTTTTTCTTGCAGACCTTTTCATATACAACTAACTGGTCATGTCAGGCACTCTATTCAAAAAAGAAAAATTGAGTCTTACACTGATATTTACCAACATGAGGCTGTGTATGGAAATCAAATATGGGCATGGGGAAAAACCTCCTATTACCCACATGTTCACAGCTGGATTTTACTTGGCTCTTTAGTCAATAAACAGCAGTAGCTACCTTTTGTGGCATTTTTACAACAGGAAATTTATTCTGCAGAAGGGAAATCAAACACCAGATACAGCCATCTAACTCTCTTCTAAACGTAACCTTCCTGAGTTGTAGAACATCCTAATTGAGAACAAAAAAAAAAATCCAAATCTGCACTCCCTGGATTCAGAGTTCTCACTGATTTAAAAATGGAAGCAGAACCAGACCTGTATTTTGCATTTATAGGATGCTGAAAAATCCAATAGATTAAAAACAAACAAAAAATACAACAAAAACGGAAAAAAAAACAAAACCAAAAGCCTGAAAATTATTTATTTTACTAGAAAATATATGTCTTCTTCCTGAACTGCAGAAAAGGCCTAAGAGAGACAACATGACATGGAGAATAAGCCTCAAGCAGTTAGAGTCTACTGACTGAGATTCTTCAGGCAATGCCATAATAGAAACAGAATAGTCTACATTATTTTTGTGAACTTGCTCTGACTCCTGGAGCTAACATTGCCTGGGTTTGCTGTTATCAATACAGTAAATATTCAGCACAGCACAGCAAATAGCTGAGGAGGCATCCACGTAATCGCCAAATCAGAAGATAGGACTGCCCAAAACAGCCTTAAATTACTCATTGCTTGCTTCAGCAAGTGTTCCCAGTCACTTTTCCTCAGGTCTGTGTGTTCTGCACAGTGAAGCACAGCATATCAATTTTTCATCTTGCATCTTCTGGATTTCTCTAGTGCTCTGATACTGAATTAAAATGCATCAGAGAAATTTAGAGCAGTTTGGGAAAGTGTGTTTGGCATTTTCTCCCATGAGCGAGTTAAAATTCCAAAGAGACTGTTTTGGTTTCTTCTCCCAGACTTTTAATAAGAAAAGAAAGAGATAACGCTACCAAAAAACAACATCACAAAACAGAATTAAAAATAGTCCAGAGGCAGGTTTGAGTGCTCAGTTTTCTGTAATTTAATTTTGCCCCCAGGCCTGACTTTTTAATAATTTTTTCTTTCTTAAAGTAGTGGAAATCTGAATGTTCCTATATCTCCTTGCTTGTGCCCAGCTCCATTATCTCAAATTTTTATTACATTTGAACTGCAGCTACCTATCTCACAAAAAAAAAAAGTCAGAAAGACTTTATGCCATCTGTGTACAGAGTATACACAGTGTATTTGGTTTATGACAGCTAGATGCAAGATAACATACACTCATCCTTTACATTATATTGACACAAACAGCACTGAGATAAGCAGCACAGTGCCTGCACCCATGCCCCATGCACAGCTCCAGCTGCTAGCTTACACATCACAGAAGCCTCCCAAAGCTGCCTTTATTTGCATGCTTCAAATCACAGACTATGCTTTATGAGCTGATAGGCCAGGGCTTTAGCTGAAATTGTGACAAACTTTCTAGCATCACAGTGCATTATTATCAAGTGAGTAAGTCACATAACCAACAGAATTCACCCTTCGGTTAAAGCTAAAAACAAACAATATTTAATCACTTTGCTTCAGTTTAACTACTTTTCCTTTCATGCTTTCCCTATTTCACTCTTGCTTCACCCCTTATATACTAGGATGTAAAAGTGGGTTAACTATTTTTAATTTTTAGAGAAGATGCTAGGCTTCAGTCACTGGAAAAAAAACATAACCCAGCTCTGTGGTCTGTCATAGTTCACACAATGCCATTGAATTAGCAGCCCTCCCAGAGTCATAGTTTTGCTAAAAGAACCTCTGTTCAGTGTAAGTGATGACAGATAACAGCATTACTGTTATTGCAATGTGATATCAGTATTTGGTTGCCTGCTACCTCATGGTAAACTACTGTAACTTTAGCATGGTTACCAAAAAGCATCGGCAGTATCAAACTCATAGTGTGTCAGAGAGCAGTGTTAATCCAGCCGTCTGAAGCTGGTTTTCTCACAGCAGGCATGGACCTTAAAACTTGTCACCTTGAGCCGAGGGTACTGATGACATATTTCTTTCGTCAGCTTACGGAGGAAGTTACAAAGATTCGCATGGTAAATGCTTCACGTGTGGGAAAAGCATTTCCCACCTTTCCCTGGATCAGACACATGTAAATCACCTGCATGTAAAATTGCGTCCAATATGCCTGCATGAACAATAATTAATGATTCCTCAAATAACCTGACACCAATAAAGTCCTAAAATAACACTGATGCACCAGTGCTATCATTTGAATCTGCGCAACCCAGAGGGTCAGGCTACCTAAGGCCATGTGTGTGGTGCCTTCTAGCCAGAGCCTGAGCCTCTAGAGCACCGAGAGAATTTTATGGACATTTAGAGGTAGAGTGCTACTCAAAACCCATCTGAACAGATGCATCCTTGAATGGTTATGCTAGGTGTAGACATGTTACAACGGCATTCCCTCCAGAGACCTGGCACAGAACCTGCTCCGTTTTGTTCTCAAGGTGTTTGATTTGCTTTGTTTTGTTTTTTTCTTTTAAGTGGAAGATGCTTAATGTAAAAAAAGCCAGGTCTGCTTAGACTGACATGGAAGTGATTTTTGACCAGATTTACATGCAGGACTGATAGCCGGAAGAGAAAGAAACTACAAAGAAAGATGCTCTTATTTACAATAACCCACAGTGTATGCCAATTATGAAGCAGAAGCACGTAAGAAATGAAGAAAGTGATTAATGAGTTCATTCATGTCTCAAAATCATTAAGAATACAGAATCCAAGGAGTTTCCAGCTCCAGAGAAACAGAACAGAAACTTAGCACATATGCTGAAGTGTGCCCATGAGATGCTGACTCTGTGCAAACTCAGGGGCTCTGGACTGCAGCTGCTTCACTGCCTCAGAATCATCGCCAGCACAACAGACATTGTAAGACCACAGGATTTACTGCTGACACCTCAGTCTCAGCTTGTGTATCACCAAATCCTCAGCAGAACAGCAACAGCACTGGGCAACTTAGAAACGCAGCTGTAAATCTCTCATTCGCTCAGTCCTGCTATGAAGATGGGTGGACTTTACCTCACCCAACCCATCCAAGTCATTACAGAGGAATAGTTGAAGTGTCAATATGACGAAAGATTGATGGCATCCCCTCCTAAGAAAACTTACACTTTAAAAAGCAAATGGAGTATTTGCTTTGAGTAAAGTAGCAGCAGTGATGGACCTTATGTGGGGGAGGAAAAAAAAACAATAACTTCAAGTTACTGGGTTATTAAAAGCTAACTTTTAATAAATTAAAAACAAAAGTAAACTGGGAACCTGCTCAGAGTAGGTGATGAAGGACAATCTGACAGACATTCGGCTGGGAGATGTGATTTTACTTTTTGTAATAACCTTCTTTGCTCTCCAGGGGGGAGGGGAGGAGAGGAAAAAACCCAAAATAATTAAAAGGAATCTTTCAAAGAAACTGGCGAGGATGAGTCTAAATGAGTCTAGAATTAACTGCCCATGCAAATGTATGTTTGTATTTATACAAGAACAGGTACAGCACAAAAATGGTGTGCAAGAAAGTCAAGTGCTGCCTTCGGCTTCTGCCCACAAGCTGGACATCCCATTCAGGGGTTCCCATTGTTTCAGGATATTTAAGAGTATAAAGCCTCACTTCCTTTACAGCAGGGAGCTCTGGCAATGAGGATGGATCTAGAGTATAGTTGCTATTTTGAATGCTGGAAGGAAGCAAAGAGCTGTTTTGTGGAAAGACAGAGGCACTTTCTTTGAGCTGCGCATGTGGTGGCTCAAGAGAGAAGATATTCCAGGGGCTTTTGAAGGGGATCCTGAACTGACTCTAGGTATAAAATGATGCATAATTTTTGGTGTGTATATGGACAAGCAATCTAGAAACTGTAAAATTCACTGTAAGTCATCACAGAAGAGAGAGGCTTTGAAGTGATATGAAGTGGACCGCAGTATATAAAATGCTGGAGATGTTATCAATAACTACTGCATGTATCTGCTACCTTTAACATGGCATTGAAATAAATTAATTAATCTTGGAAATAATGACCTCTGGAGCAGACATGTAAAATCAAATCATATCTGCTTATACCACAAGTTTTGGATTAAGTACTTCAGAGCTTTTCTTAAAGCAGTGGGCCTTGAATATGTAGGAAAAATACTTTTGCTGATGCTTTCTTCTGTGTCAGAGAGATGTGCAAAAAGCATTATAGCTGGTAGCCACAAAGTTATCTTTTGCGCTCATTTGGAAAGGTGATGCAGCTCACAAGAGTATTTTCTTCTGTCCTTGAAGCCAACCACTCGGTGAGGATACCCAAGCTGAAGGACAAAACCAAATGACACAAAACCAGAGTAGAATTCAGATCAGGATGCTAGTGACAAGTTACAGCTGGAGCAAGGTAAGGACACGAGCTGGCTGTACTGCAATATATTATACTCATGCCAGTTTGTACTTTGTTGGTTGGAATTATGAGAAACAGCATATTTAGCACAGAGTTCAATGGACAAAAGACATTGTAAGGACAGAGGCACAGCATTAGATACCCTACTCAAGGGAGCATACAACAATGTGTGTTATCACTGGAAAAAAGGTGACTCCGTTAGCAACCGCAGATATCTTCCATGGGTGCTAAAACACCAACAATGGGATCTCTCATGTATTTCTGGATATCTGGCTGTGTCACTGAGATGTCCAATGCACTAGGAATTGCTTGTTACTTAACAGCCTTTCACTCCTTAGCTCTATTTTATGTTCTATTGATCTTTTGAGAGCAATAGTGCCAGCAACTGGCAAAGAGTAAAGAGGATCAGCAAAAATTTACAGCTGCCCTATCTAGCACCTCCCTGGAAAAAAAATAATTCCTAGTTAATGCAAAAATAACTATCAAATCTCACTCAAAATCTTTCTACCTAAAGTAGCCTAAAATTATCAAGAACTCTACATAAGTACTGAATATTGATCATTCTTTTTTCACTCAATTCTGTAGCTCTAACAAAATTCTACTAAAGACCTAATTGCATAATAACTAACTTCAATGCTATAACACATTATCCTTTCTATGACATGCACATCACTAATGAAAAGGCTGAAATTCTTTAAGATAGCTGGCTAAACAATGTGAACCTAGATGACAAGATCAGGGCATGATCTCAGAGATATTAACATAAAGCTAGAGAAAACATGAATTTTCGTCTTCTCTAGTGAGTTGAGACTCCAGGCCAAGACTTAACTAATACAGGAAATAAAAACACAGCCCTGTGCCCAAAGGCTTGATGAACCTCATTTGCTGAGCATACAGTATCAAGTTTTAAAAGCCTGCTTTATATCAAAATAAAAATTAAGAGGGAGTTTGAAGAAATATTGTGCAGTGCCACTGACAAACTTATCAGCAGACACATGTTAGACAACGTGCTAAAATACCCTCACATCAACTTGTCAACAATAACCACCAACTAACAGACAACTCTGACAAAATAATACTCAGGGCTTGATTTAAACTGAAGAGGAAAGTATAGTTAAATATACATTATCTAAACAAGTTGCATGTGACTTTGGCATATATTAAATGAAATAACATTACTCCAAGTTCAGAAGTATAAATCATTCTGATTACAACTGAATAACCAAATTTCTACCTTCAAAATTTTCCTCTACCATGCAGAATAACTATGACAAGTGCAAAACAGTCCCACTGTTCCTGCTCCTGAAATGAATCTTTCCTGCCATTCTGGAGCTGCAGCATCACCTATCCACAGCCAGATTTAGCCTTGGCATCTTCTGAATCCTCCACCAGCTTTTTGCACAGAGTTCTTGGATATAAAGAGGCAGGTTTGGTCCACGGTATTTAGAAGAGTGTGACGATCCCTTCATCTAAAAGATTCACGATGCTCAGTACAAGCTAGCTAGAACTAGCAAGGACACTGAGGAGAAAACTTTCATCCTTGCAGTAAGTGTCTTGGGACTTGTTATGACTACAGGTGGCCAGACACTTGACTCTGTGTCGCTTCTGAAAGACAGCACCTCAAGCAACACAGTACTCCCTAGTGTGCACCTCTTCAGTAGTATCTAAAAGGGAAGCATACCTCCCACTGAGTCACCAAACACTGCTTTCCACAGTAGCTTTTCCTTAGAGGACTCTTCTTTTAAGATAAAAATTGTCCGTCTAGTGATACAGTGATACAGTGCCAATAACTCCATGTGCTTTTGTATATTCTGAAGGTTGCCTTTAAAAACGGATTTCAATACATAACAGGTTACAGTCAAGTGATGAGTCACAGGTTTTGAGCTTTGTCTTTTGATACAATTTTTTTGCAACTGGACATGGTCACCTCGATCTCCTCCCAGTCATTTAGAAGGCACATTTTAGTGTTCACCTACATGTCCCTTTCGAAGCAAGGGACAAATACAGCCTGCATTCCTTGGTAACAATTTCAGGTTATTTTTTAAGTTCCAGGTCTGAAGATCACCAAATAATGAAATAAAAAATAATATTTCTTCTCTTTAATCAGAGGAATCTTTACCAAATTGTGCACAATAATGCATTTGAGATACAGAAACCAAGAATGAAAGTGGAAGTGTCAGAACACCCACGGAAACGTCCTGTCTCCATCCCATAAAGAAACACGCTTTTAAGATGTCCAGGCAAAAAACTTTCTGGAATCTTAAATATGCTAATAGTTCAAAGTACTGATGAGTCCAAGCCAAACCCCCAGATTGGAAAGGTCCTAAGGTCTGGGCAACATTCAGTTGTAAAAGAATGAAACAAAAATATCAGATGAAAACATGCACACCTTTTGTGAAGTTCTGATCTGAGGTTGGCAACAGACCACAAAACCAATTTAGACCCTGTCTTGGAAACCTGACCTCAGGACAAGGAAGTCTCTAGGATAAAATGAAAATCTACTCCTGAAACGCAAGAGAGGCTGATTTCTCTCTTGTTGCACTGTCTTTTTGCAAACTATCTCCACCCATTACTTCCTAAAGGACATTGGCAAATGGCACCCCTTAGGCTGTATAAATCTCTGCAGAAGGAATAGCATAATTTTTCTCCCATCACAAACCTTCCAGTTTAATATTTGACAGCCTAGATCAGGTGCTGTCCAAACATTTATTAAAACATTTTAAATGATGAATATATCCAATTATTACTATTAATGCAGCTAATACTGACTAATGAGGGGGAAACATACTAGCTTGTGTCCTGCAATTCATTACCCCTGCCTTGTCAACAATTCAAAGCCCAAAACCTAATCATCCATACCGGGCCCTGTTATATTTCACACGTCACATTTAATAAGTCACTCAGTGCCTATAAATTAATGTAACATGTCGGCGTTTATGAGTGCGGCTTTGTCGCTGTTAACAAATGATGTGCTGGCCTGGTCTGCTGCAGCTCAGCAGTGAAGAGTGATGGAGGATGATTTCTCTCCAAACTATAAACTACACACTGGGGACCACAGCAACACACAGGTACACGTAAACACATGAGCACATGTGTGTGCACACATGTACACACATACTACATATGGAAGTGGTATATAACACAAAGAATGTGCACCTGCATATGCTTTTATAGGCATATTTCACACATTTTGATGCAGCATATTTATCAGTCATTGTATTTTATCAACTTATATCATACCTATTCATGGATGCAGATCTATGTACACTTAGATACTAGACAGTATATCAGAATGTATAAACAACTCTTCAGCAAGTTTACCAAAACCACGTCTACTGTATGTAGCATATTACAATTTCACCTGCCCTAGTTTAAGCCAACCAAGTTTATATAAAACATTACTACATACAAGTGAGGGTCAAGCCAGGCTTAAAACTAGTCAGAACACCTGTAATATTTCTATGCTTATTGCTTCCATTGCCAACAGCCTGAAACAGAAATGAAACACCACAGACTTGTGTCGCAAAACGTGATGCTGCACTGTAGGTAACTGGCACGGCACCAAAGCTTTCTTTTCTTTTTCTTGAGCAAAACTGATTTTTTACAAGAGTATGAATAACACATAATTGAAAAACTTAAAGGCACACAGTACATGAAGAAAAATATATAAATGTGACATACATGCACTTTTTAATATTCTTCTTCCTATTTTCCTGCAAGAAGTGCAAATTGACAAATTAAAGTGTCAGTCTTTTTGGTTACTTTGGTTACAGCTGTGGCAGGTTCAAGGTTTGATGAAAGACATCTGGATCTACATATGGCTGCATTAAGTACTATATGCAGCAATAAAACTGCATGTTGCAAGTGCGCACTGTGGCCAGGAGGGAATTTGTCACTGGAAGCAGTTTTTATAGACCTCAACTGGTTTGTCAGCAGCAGAGGAAGAAGACAAATAAGGAAAGGACCTCTGAGAGCTGAGTTCCTAGGCCCTAGGAAAAATGAATCTTATCAAAGCACAGACCAGGACTCCAGTTTTAGCTTTGTAACAAAGGTGTCCCAATGGTAATGCCAGTTTTACCCTTTTGCTCTCTTTTACATCAATGATGTCTCCTGTGTTACAGCACCAGATTCCTTATGAAACAAAAAGTATTCAAATACACTTAATTTGAAAGGTTTAACTGAGATGTGAATGCATTGGTGTTGAGCCCACAGCCAGTCTGGGAGAGATAGATCTGACTTGATTTTCTGGATACATTTTTTTGCCTCTGTTGGGAAATGTCAGTTTGTAAAAAAGAAACTTCTATAGGAAAGAGTCATGTCTGAGGGTCTGTCAGTATGAAAAAATCTTCAGAGAAAAACCTCCAGTGTATCAAAACATCATCTTCAGAGAGTTTAAAAATGAAAAGCATCCATTCCTGGTGAAACATGTACCTGGCTTGCAAATTTTAACTAAAGTTAAAAAAAAAAGTTAGAAATACATTTTAAAAGTTGGCATAGAAATTATAGCATTTTTAATTACAAATTTCCCTTTTTTTCTTGGGCCACTGACTCATAAATAGCACAGCAATGCTGGTTGTGTGTGGGTTTTGTTTGTTTTGCAATCTTGGTTTCAAATCAGAAAACCCTTGAAAGGCCTCTGGACCTGGAGATAGGTTTCCTGCACAGGTCTAACAAAAACCCCACAGATATTTGCCCTGGGACCCACTCAGCCAACCTCTGAGGGAGCATCACACTTACAACAGTGATGTGGCAAACCCTGCACATATACAGGGCACCGAATTTGGGACTATTCACAGCTACTGAGATTTACATTTCCCTGTTAAGAACAAAGAAAACAGGGAGCAGTGCTGACACCACTAAGGTCCCCTCTGCCAGCCAGGGCTGCGAGACCTTCCCAAGCTTTCCATTCAGACAGCTCAAGGCTTCTGGAAAGGCCAGTTCTGGGCAGGAGCCCAGCCCAAGCGCTCTGAATTGTCTTTGGAAAAAGTCTGTCTTTCCATAGTCCCTGTGGAGTGTGGCCACCTTCCTGATTTGGGCTTCTTCACTGTGCTCCAGGGCTAAGATGTGTAAATACCTCTTTGAAAGATGCTCTTACAGAATAGTAGATTTTTTAATCTCTCTATAAATACTGTCTCTGAAATGTCTATGCTTAAACGGTGCTCTAAACACATCAGATTTCAACTACTGACAAGGATTTGCTCTTCTCTTAATGTCAGCAGCCATGACTCAGTGCTTCAATGTCCTAATGAAGTGGCAATACTGACCAACAGGGCAGCAAAGTGTCATACTTATTTTCCAAAATCAATTCACCCTCGAAGAGCCAGCCAATAGTTAAAGTACTAGACCAGAACACAGAAGACCTAGATTCGTGTCTCTGCTTGGTGTACTTTGTAAGCCACCAAGTTGCTTTTAGGTTGCTAAACGCGCAATTAAACCTGCTTGAAAGTCCTACTGCACATTTTACTGCATCTTCAGAAGTCAAAACACCTTTAAAAATCTAGCTTTAAATCTCTCTGTGTCTTCTTTTCCCATCTTTAAAATAGGGATCATGACACTTCCCTAGCACACAGGTACTATAAGGATAGATAAAGACAAAGACACTTTCTAAAAAGTGTCACATATCCAGGATTCTCTCATGTACTGTTGGCATAAAAAAGAAATCTCAGATATTTTTAAAGACTTCTGATATATAAAGGGGAAATGATGTAGGATTTCATAGACCTTTTTATACATGTCTCTAGAAAATTATTCAGCACAGCCAGTATCAGTGAAAGCAGCACACTTACCAGTTTGTTTTTCTAGGTCGTGTACGGGGGTTTTGGCACTTGATACCTTTAGACTAATAGATATGATAAAATTTTCTGGAAAGGCTTTAGCACCACTGTTCCTGCATTCTGTGTAATTAGGCACTACCCAGTGCTGAAGGAAACCAGTTTGGAGTACGGTCTGAGGTCAGTCATGGCGCGGCAGTGTGCGGTGCATAACACCGAAGGCCAGTTGACCAATTAAAGTTAAGTGACGTCTTGGTGTCCCAGCAGCCTCCCATTTGCACAGTGTGAAAGGTAATAAAGACCCCGAAAACCCAGGACCATGTTTCAGCTAAGAGACCTGTTACCAGAGAAAATGGGGAAAGGGGAAAAGCAAGACCCTTAAGATATTTAATATTTTAACAATTTCAGTAAAGAAAACTTACTTGGTAATTGGATATTAAAATGTGTGCTCTTTTCCAATGCCTCACTCAGAAATTACATGGTGCAAACCCTCCGAGTAACTCTATGACCACACCTAGGCAAGCAGAAGCTGAGACCTTTATTCCTGACCAAACCCAAATGGTTTGAGTAGCTCAGCTGTACAGCACCCCACATCAGTTTTTGTTTTTAAATCCCATTCTCCTCAGTGACAGTGTCCTGTCATTCATTTACCATCTTTAGTCCTTTCAGTCATGAATTTTGTGGGGCAATACTATTTGTATACACAAATGCCCTACAGGAGGCCTCCAGGTAGTTCTGCAAAAGACATGATAGATAAGAATAAGCTTCATGATATTGTTTGGTTTGTTTTTTTTTTCCTTATTTATACATTAACCTCTAAATGGGTAGGAAGAAAAGCAGAAAGTGATCTGGGTGCTAACAGGAAAGCTCAGTAACATATGCATGCCACAACAGTCACACTTAGCTCTGAAAACTGAAAGAACTCCATGAGAAAGGTGGAGACTTTGCAACAAAGCTGCTGCACTGGCACTGCAGGAGAAAGATTTAAAAGAAAAACAAAAGAGGAAAAAAGTAGAAGAGTAGAATTGCCCTGTTGCAAGGGGGGATTCATGGAATCTCTGAAATCCTGAAGGAGAGAAATCTGCATGACAATAACGTTGTTTCCTTCTTGGAGAGACCCACAGGGCTCACAAAATCATACAGAAAAGAACACAGCTCTTTTCAATTCAGCCCATTCTATAGAACAGTGAATGTTGCAAGGCTTATAATTTATTGTTCACCAAAATGGTTTGTTTTGCACAAACAATTCTTTTTGCTCTACTCTTTTCTGGCAGTTCCTTTTGGCTTCATCCTAGAGCTGCCTTCATCTGCACTTTGCTTGACTTTGAGAGAAGTAAATTTTAAATCTTCACCTCAACTGCTCCCTGCTGCTCTCAGGCTTCCCCTGAACAGGGATGTTGCATCTGTAACCACTGCTAAGCCACCACCTTTTCCTCCTTGCACCATACCTGGCTGGCTCCTCCCTTCTGAAGCATCAGAAATCACTCAGACCTCTGGAGAGCCAAGAAGGGAGCAAAGCGCTGCCAATACAAGACTCAATCCATTGACACCAGAGACAGAGGCACATGCCTGAATCCCTCAGTGAGGATCAACTTTGCTGAGCTATGTTAGCAAAGTCTCTGCTGGGGAATACCCATGCAGTCCAGGAGGAGAGGAGCAGCCCAAGCCTGCCAGCTGGAGCAGAGGCTGGTGCTGGTGTTTGGGAACCAGCTCCCTGAGGGAACCAGGCAAGCAGAAACTCAGCTGGGGGAACATCATTCCTAATCCCTGTGTGAGCAACGAAATGAGCTGCACTGAAATGAAGGGCTTTAAGCAGCACTCCTTTCCACCCACCTGCATGGACTCGCATCTCTATAAAAACCCTGGCTAAGTGTGTTTTGCATGATCCTGTGCTCTTTCACTGACACCACAGACTTCAAGAAGTCTTTCCTGTGCATTCCTACTGCACTTCCTTATTATAGCAGAGAGACAATCTATATTCATTACGTACTTAGTCCCTATAGGCATCATGGCAGTTAAGGAAATGCCAATATTCTCTTTTCATAGAAGAGGGAAATATGTGACTTCACAAGGCCATGCAAAAGTTTTTCAGAAGAGCATGGAAGGTATTCTAGCGCATGGACCAGCACTCTGGCTCTGCTGGGCACTGAATTTCTACTCCAGAAAGTATTTCTTTTAATTAGAAAAGCAGAAGGGTTAAAAAAATGAAAATTAACTCTACCTCAGCTGCATTTTCCACCCAGAACCAGCACTTGGTTCAGAAAGTAGATAAACCAAAAACTGAGCAGGCAAAGAAAACTCGAAGTGCATTATATGTCCAAGCTAAACTGATGTTATTCCACATAGGCAGCAAAAAAATAAAGTCAAAAGTAGGTCAGAAAAGCTTACAGAATTAATCACAGGAAAGATGAATAGGAAATTTGATGAAATAAGATCACTTTTGATGATGAATTCATAGTCAGTTTTAATTGAGTACAATGAACTTGAAAATACACTTGGTGAATGTCTGCATTACCCGGAGTTCTGTGTGTTTGTTAGCAGTTAAGATACACAAACTGATCAATAGTGCAAAACAAAGGAGCTCAGGTATGCATGTGCACTCATACATCACTTCAATAAATTATCCTCGGTGTTACAACTGGGGGAAGGGAGGGGGTGGATTTAGAACAATCATTTTGGGATCAAGAGCTAAATCATTTCAACCACATCTTGATTTCTGCAAAACTCGGCAGGAATTATGAGGCTTAACAGCATCTCAACAATTAGCATATTATAAATACAAAAATGATATATTAAAGCGAGAGGAGAAAAAGGCCAGCATTTTACACCTACAGTAATATAATTCCACTACTTAATGCAAAGTAACAGGCATTAGAGTGTTTGGGATCCTCTTGTATAGTGTTATCTGTTCTATCAGTAAATGAGACTATGTGAACAGTACAACCTATAAATAATTCAAGGCCTGAGATGGCAATTATAGAACCATGCACAACCAGCATGAATATTTTATGAAGGCTAAAACAGCCCTCAGAATGAATCATGGATAGATGAGCACACACACATACACACACACTCAGCTGTTGGCCAAGTATTGCTTCCAGACATGGCTTATATCTGATCCTTAGTACATCCAAAAAGAAATTTCCTGAACACAAAAGTCAGAAGTTACATCTGTATTTTTATATATTAAAAGATATTAAAAAAAAATAAAGTAGTGGAAATAAAATGTTATATTGGTGAGAGAAAATGTTTGTTTCTTTCCAAAGATTCTGGTAAGAATTCTAAACAAGTTTTTCCTATGCACAAAATGTGGTTGATAAAAGCAAACTATGACGTACAAAATAAGGACCTGCAAGGGCTGGGCAGTACATGGGTCTTCAAAATCTGCCCCTAAAGAAAGACTTGCCTACACGAAGATATTTACAAGTAGAGATAAACTGGTATAACTTTCCATATGGGCACTATTATTGCAGCACAAGAGCATTCACATGGGAGTTACAGCAGTATAACTACTCCAGCATAATTATACGGGTATAATTATGCCAGTAAATTTCTCTGTATTAGTAAGCTCAGAGAAAACCTCCCTGTAAGGAGCATGGCACTGCTGCACCCGGCCTCAATGAACAGCCAACAGGCCTGCAGCAAAATACACCTCAGAGCAGAGAGCCTCAAATCCTGTTTCCAAGCCAGGGTACTGAGTGGCATTATGAATAAATTGATAACACTAGCAAAAAAAATATAACCTTTTACATGCATATCATGCACATAGATACAAAGACATGTATGTGAACACATACACACTATAGACATATTTATACTATATATAAATATAGTATACATAAATATACATACGTTTATTTATATGAATTTACATTTTAGAACGTGTTATAAACACTGTCTGATTACTCCACAGATCACCTCTTTGAAATGAGGATGTATAATTTCTCCCATTCTCTGACTGGTAAAACTAAAATACACAGTTAAAACACCACCAGCTATTAAAAGAAACTGGGCTAGAACCTGCATGACCATCAGATAACATTTCTACGCCAAATATAAACAGATCTTCTATAGCTTGAAGATTCCACATGTGCGAATATAACTGATGAGACTGGTTTTGGGTGAATGGCAGTCTACACACATGCTAGAGAAATAAAGATTAAGACTGAAAACAGAAAAATGGTAGGGCTAATGAGGGAGCATCACATGTTTCTTACTACTCTTAATACATTTTTGCTCTTTAAAAAAAAAAATTAAAACCAAACAAACAAAAAAAAACCTAAACTCTAATTGGGTCTTTCATTTGCATCTAAAAAAGGATCTTTTAAGGCTACAATTTAGAACGATGCATTGCAGACAGGCTGCTGAGTCCTCCTGCAAGGATGTGCCCATGAATAGGGTCACAGTGTCACAGACAGCACAGGGAGCACAAACTAACCCATCTCAGTGCCTTTTCCTGCACAACCCCTATAATTTTGTGGGTTTGGCAAACACAAGGGTCAATTGTGTCAGCCAGGGTCAAGCTGCCATTGTGGGGGGTTTGTGGGCAGGGTTGGTATCTGAGGGAGAGGGGTTGTGTCATGCTGGGTCAAGATACTACAATTGTGGGTGCCAATTTGGCAGCTACTAGGTGGGTTACAGTTGTTTTCTGAGGGGGGAAGAGATGACGGTACAGGCAGCCCTGGAAGACAGAGTTTGAACTGAAGCTGTTTCTAGGTTTGGCACTGAGAAGAAAGTGAAGTTAGTTCAAGGAAGTTGAGGAGATTGCAGAGGCACAAAGCATCTGGGATCTTGAAAGGTTTAGGATATCTGTAGGGGAAGATGCAGCCTCTAAAGGGATCTATGTCTTCAGCAACTTTTCTCACCATGAGTATAGCATCTTACTCAGCAAACAGGTGCATTTTCTCCATAAGAGTCTGGCAAACAACACATCATTCAGCATATGCACCCATGAGGAACTGGTGTATTGGAAGAGAGGTTTCACAAATAGCTTTTACAGCCTAATTCTGCTTTGTTTACAACCACATCCTAACTTAGACTTCTCTCACTTCAGACTTTCTCTCACCTGCCCATGCATTTGGAGATGCTGTATTGAGAGTCTAACTGTAACTTGAACATGATCAAACTCCTGGTACGTATGGATCCAGCAAGGCAGAGCTGTGGAGTTTGTTTTTTTTCTCATTTAAAGGCAGTGAATAAAAAAAAAAACAAACCATGAACAGAAACACATACCTTGAGACCACAAGTCCAAAGGAAATACCCTGCTAATTGCAAGGGTGTATTAAAGTCATGAACTAAGTAAACTAATTTGCTCTTGGCATACTTTCTATACCTCCCAGGTTTCTGTTTAGAACCTCTGTTTAGACATTTCACAATCTAAATTTGGTGAAGTTTGAAAAAGGCCTTCACAAGAAGGGGCAGGGGGGGCAACTGGTGTACTAAGCAGTTTTGGGAACTTGAGCTGGCTTTCTATTAATTTGCAATACAGATTTGATTTCTAACTCACAAAATCTGAATGGTTAATCTTTTATTTTCATTATTTTGACGTTTCTGTTTACCTTTTAGAAATGCTATCAGAGGCACAATGTGGCATTGGAAAGCTAAATGCTAACACATGTAGTGCTCTACGACTGCAAAAATTTCTCTCATACTTTTGCAAATACCACAGCCAAAATCAACAGTACAAGTTTGATTTTCTTCATCATGAATTGACAGCTTATTTATCTCTAAGGAAGAACTTTCTAAACCTGTTAAGCTTCCAAACAACTGAGGAAGGATTCTGCTGACTATTCAAAAATATTCGTGCCTCATAAAATTATAAGCTAAAATGTTAAATTCTTTGTGCGTTCCTTCCAAAAGAAAAGAAGTATGCACTAGGAATGGCAACAGACTTCACAAAAACACAAGTCAAAAGACTGGTCTACAGAAAAATTTTCTTACTAGCAGGGCATCTTTCATCTGATAGTAAACCTGTGTTTATCCACACTGCGCATAAAGTCTAGCTAAACAGTCTTTATGGTATCAGCTGATCTTAAATATATATAGACCTTCAAACACTTGGTCAAGTCTCATTAAAGTCAAAGTTTAACACATGCTTCAGTATGTGCAGAACAATGATGGATTTACATTAAATGCTCAATTGCTTTCTTGAATTACAGCCTTAACCACTTCATACTCCAGTGAAGGTAAACACAATCCTCCTCATAATGCTGGATAATGCCAATGCTTTATTACAGCAATGAGAGCACAGGCATTGCCAAATTGCCATTGCCTGCAGCAGAAATAATGCTTTCTGGTGGCTGTTAGGCAGAGTGAGATGGTACATAAACACTGTCCCAGAGCCATACAGGAGAGAACATAACCCTGTCGCTGCAGTGCCGACTAAAGCAAACCCAGGCTCTGTCTGTGCATCAGCATCTCCACCACTGCTGCCTTCCAGTGAGCTAACTGCTTGTTTGCAGTAGAGACTTTAAATCAATACACAGGAACGAAAGTATCCAGCAATGCTAACAGATCAAGTATTCAAATGTGGAATCCAAGTAACATTTTGCTTGCCAGTAAAACGCCCAATGTAACCCATTCACCCATGAAAAGAGCTGTGTCTGAAGTCATCTTTATTTACAATGTGTTTGTGCCATATGTTTGTTTGGAAATTGGAGGATGATTTAGAGTAGGTGGCATCTCTCATAGCTCCCTTTTCACACACTCTGATTTCAGACTCCAAAGGTCTGAACCTCACAAGGCAGTTACTGAGGAGCGGGGCAAGGCACATATTTATTTGCACCAAAACTACATAACGCATTTGCTGTGAAAGCAGTCTGTTAGCCTGAGCTTGTAAATCAGGAATTCCCTCTTCAAAACATGGAGTTACTTTGCTCCAAAACTGGTATAACACAGAAATTGGACCATGTGCCACTTTATCTCCATTGCCCAAACTCAAAGTGAGTATAAAAATTACCGATCCACCAGGAATATGCTAATGGGATATGAGTTTTTCTGAATGTGAAACTGGCCAAAATGCAGATTCTTTGTTTGACCTAGAGCCTGAAATACTGAAGTCTATTTTCATCTGAATTCAAAATAAAACCCAACATTTTGTGAAAAACTAGAAATTGTACCCTCACTATCAAAATCACCATATGTAAAGCATGACAGAAGTACACAATACGGTGGGAAATATGTAAGTTCCTCAGACATTGTGCTGGCCACCAGGATGCATACCACAGCCAAGCGAAACCTGATAACAGGAAAAAAAACCCAGACTTCAGGTTTTCCTGTTTCAAGCTCTCAGACCACCCTATCCTTGGAGCTAATGGAGAAATCTTAGATAGCAGGAAAGAGCGCACAAGGAAAACATAAAACCGCCAGAAGCAGGAGGTGTCTCTGCTATGTCATACAAAGTGTCATATAACATTTTCATCCACTTATTTTTTCTGAAAGGACCCTTTTTGATCACAAACTGGAAGTAAAATATCACACCGTAAAATTAAATATATGTTAAAACTGTGTTTGAATGTATTCAATAAAAAAAAAGCTATTATTGAAAGCACTGTTCCATCCTGAAACTGGTATTTTTGTAAGCAATTGCATCCAAAAGGGATGGCTTGTTTCTAGGTTACTCTGCAGAGTGGCTGTCTCAAGAGAGATGAAAGAGCAAAGGTAGGTCTTTCCTGTATATCCCTATCAAGATATTAATGGATGCGATGGGAGAAAGCCTAAAGTGATGTCACTGGAGGCAGAGTGCACACTGTTATATGGATTCCATAATGGAGCAGGAGAGACAAACACAAGAGAGGGAGAATGCGATGAAAATCAGGCAAGCAGCAGCAAAATGGAAATTCAGTTGCAATAGAAGCTTTTGTGAAACGGGATAAATGGACAAAGTCCTCACTGACAGGATGCTGATCATATAAAAGAGCAGAAAAAAAGAACAGCATCTGATACTACAAAACAAGTCTACAAGAGACTCCACCTTTCAGAGGGTCCCAATCCCATGTGTCCCTCTTTGTGGGCCCATTCAAAACCACCATCCTGTAGGGTCTTTCTAACCTACTGCAATACAACACACATAGCATTTTTACAAGTCAGCAAAGCAACTCATTTTTGAGGATTGTCAGAAAGCAACAGGAAATGCACCTTGCAGCATAAATGGTCATCCAGCATAGAAAGGAGATTGTGTGTTAAAAGTTATGCATGCATACACATAAAACCAGCTCCCTGGGGTAATAGAGATTACATAACACCCCCACTATTTACTAAATGTAATTTCTGTTTTACTGAAATAAATGAAGACAGGTAACTACTGTAACCACAGAATCATAATAATGAACCGGCCAACAGATGGCAGCTGAACCAAATCACCTGATTTAAATAAGATCTGCATTCCCTTCAATCAGGCAAGTTTCGCAAACAGATTTAAGTCAACTGCCAGATAAAAATCAAGCAATTTCAGAGTCATGCTTGCTTGTAATGGATTATAACTTTAGTATGAATTATGTCTCTGAACCTGCATGTTTACAAAACCAAACAGCAATACTGTGGCAACTGAAGGGGGGGGGGGGGGGGGGGCATCATATCAGTATTTTATTTTGCTCACCAATGTTATCATTAATACAATGAAAATAATGTGCTCTGCATGAATACGGCTTCTGATGGCAGCACTTTGGTGAGAGACTGAGAAAATACAAAGCAGAAACAGAGTCCTCAGGCAGTCAGTGAATATGAATAAAAAAAAAAACAACAAAAAAAAACAACACAAGAGAGCTTTCTGGCCTGAGGTTAGAGGCAGAGGTTGGCATTATTTTACATTAGAAACAATTCACATTCAAAACTGTAATTGATAGCAGTGAAGTGTTAGGGAAAAGAGACTCTGGTGTTCAGGCAGGCTGACCTGCCAATCAAACTCAACCTTTCTTTGAATGAATAAAAGCTTCATTGCCCTATTATGTGGATCTGGGCAGGCAGCACTAAAGTACCCTGTTTGTCAAGTTTATGTGCACTGCCCCAAGCTACTCAGACACCCATGCTCAATAATAACTTGAAATCATCAGTGATTTTTGATAGGGTTTCTTTTAAAACATTTAGTGTTAATTTTACTAAGTCTCTGGGACTTAAAGAAACAGGAGGGCAATATTTCCACTCTGCTTTGTACAAAGACTGACAGACAATTGTGCTGCTGCTATAGTTAAGGTAGAGAGAGGCTGTCGGCTGGGGTTTTTTTAAAAACATCTGTGAAACCGTGTAGTCTGAACGCTGCAGGCAACAGCTCCTTATCATTACAGGGAGGAAATGCTTGTCTTGATACTTTTTTTTTGCCTCTCCTCCAGGCAGGAGAGCTCTTGTAAATAGAACAATTGGCCCTTTGCTAACCATTTGATGGGAGACTTTGGTTTTTCACGATTCCTTTCTTCTCCCAATTGCTGCAAGTCCATTATGCCCCTTCCAGCACCAAATCCACTGCTGCTCTCATCTTGATGCACTTATAAGCACTGGAAACAACAGAATTATTTACTACAATCAAGTTGGTCTTTTTGTTTGCAAACGGACCACCTTTAGAGGTCTGCCTGTCTCTGCTGAGAGTTTTGGGTGAGTGTTCAATGCTGAATTTGGCCAATGGGGTTGATCACCTAAACTGCAGGGTGTTGTTTCTTGTCCTTGTTTGGGGAGCACCACCTTGACTCATGTAAATGATTAGAAAGCTCATCTGTCAGGAGATAACAGAGAGGATGGGGGAAAAGGTCTGTAAGCAGAAGGTACAGAAGCCTAGGATGTTTAACAAAGGACCCCGCTGCCCTGTTTCACAATTGCCCTAGGATCCTTTCCCTGCTTCCTTTCTCTCCTAAAATGGCAAATGGGTGTCTAGCCACTGTGGAACTCAGGTTTGTGATTTTTGTGCAATGAGAAGCGTTAGAGCTCTGCAAGGTATGGTGACTGGGGGGTTGAGGACTGATTCTGATACCTCTGTTTGCTGAGGGAAGTGCTGAGAGCTCCTCACTGAACATTGACAAATACTCTCCAGGCAGACGATCTGCTGCTGCCTGCGCAGCTCACTCCCCATGCTACTTGATTAACATGTGTGAGAACGGCTTGCTCTCACAACCTCTGCAGTTTCTTTTTACCTCCTAAATATCCCTATTAGCAAGTATACAAAGCCAGTGTAATTCAGATGTTGCAGCTTTACAAGAAACTTCAAATGTAGACACAAAAACTCCTGCTGGGAAATTAGTTCAATGTGTCCAGATATTTTTCTTAATATATAAATATGGTAAACTACACATAAATACAAATAAGAGCTCCTCCCAGAGTACAAGAACACAAACGGTGTCAGCGTGAGAGAGTCACCCTCCAAAGACAGCTCAATTTCGAAACCTGATTTAGCAAGCAAAGTTTCTGATTACATTCAGCCACTGCTTTTCCAGTTCTCTTCACAAGTGATCGAGGGGAAAAGCTACTTTTGGAAGTGATAACTGAATGTTGCAGCAAACAAACCAGGCAGTAGTCTGTGGCTAGAAAAAGTAGCTAGGAAACCTTTCTTAAAATGCTTCCACAGCTATTAAAGGAGACACAGAGAAGAAAGTGAAGCAGAAAAGAGGAGTATTCTCCCAACTTCTGCCCTTTAAACTACTGTCCCTCTTCCTTAGTCTATTGTCTCCAGGGTTTTAAATATCTTCTAAGCTGTAGTTTCAAAGGGGAAGTTCTGTGTACCAGCGAACAGACAAGTTGGTTGAAAATAGATTTATCAAGCTTCAAAGGATTATTGTTTGCAAAGAGACAGTACAAACATTACTATTTCACAGTACAGCCATGACATTATTAACCTACTGTGCAAGGATTTTATTGCCAGATTGGTTCATTTATCAAAAATAAGGGAAATTCAAAGCACCATAAGGAAGCTAGCATTTCAGCAGGCTTGGCTTTCACTTAACATCATTAATCTATCTATTTACACAAGAGGCAAAAGTGTTCATTTACTGGTGTCTCGCAGTTCAGTGTAAGAACCTTGATTCAGTTTCTGAGCATCAGTACATCAATACTGCATTTGGCAGCACAGGAAACATTAGTATTTTTGCTATAAAATGAATTATTTTTTTTCACTTGCAGCATTCCTTCCCTAGCTAAGTGCTGGGAGGAGGATGACAGTTGCCATATGTGTAAAGCGTGTATGTGCACAAATACAGCCAACACTGGAGAAAAGAAAAAGATATTCAACTACTGCAATATACATGTCATTAAAAGAATGAAAACTTTTATATGTAAGAATTTATGTCTTCATGTCATGATATCACAAGGTAAAAGCAAAGAGTGTGCTGGGGGAGGAAACATCGAACAATGACTCCTTTTTTTGTAAAGAAACTGATGGCAAACATCTCAATAATTCATGAAGAAGCAATTGATTTTTTTGGCTGGAAGGACTCGCTCCTTTCGACTTGTCCCCTCCAGAGGAAAAGCTCATTAACACAGAGGTGTGGGTGCGGGGTGTGCATGTGTGCACATATGTATGCCGTATGTGTGTGCATCTCTTGGTGCACACGCTGTTTACATGCATATTTTTGTCTAACTTTTAGACATCTCACACAAATGTGATTATGTTTTTATCTGTTCAAAGACTAGAGATAGCAATGCATAAATGCACATATACACAGTGAAAATACCCTTATGAATTTTCATTACCATATTCTGACTTCCCTGTTCCCAAAGACTTTCATGAAGACCCTAAATTATAGCCTTTTAATTGACCCACCTCTAAAGCATACAGAGTGCTGAGATCCCAAGATGCATATAGTATTTTTGCAACACATTATGGGTCAAATTCATTTCAGGTACAACCCCTCTGCAGCGACTAGTTATATTTTTGAGAATGTTAGCCCCCAGAGTACAGTGACAGCAATTACCCCTATTTTCCTTCAGGAAACATTACAATATATTTGAACACGACTGAAAGCCCAGGAAAATGTGCTTATAGTCATGGCTCCCTCAGATGCCTAATAATGGAAATTATAATGTTTCTAGTTTGGCCTACTGGGTTTTGACCCCAATAGTCAAGACATAAAAGGAAGGCTTTTTTTCTTCTTTTATCCCTCTGCTTTTATCATTGTTTTAAAGATGTTGTTTGTTTGGGGTTTTTTTTAAGTGCTTTTTCAACTAGCTGCAAATGTAGTATGTAGCACCCAGTACTTTACATAACTGGCTTTACTTAATCCCACCCAGCCAAGGCATACAGCAATCAAACTAAAACTGTGACTTCATACACATGCCTGGATCCTGCAAGTTCATGCCCCTGCATATCATATATAGAGTCTGTTGCAGTAGGTTGGTAGAAAAGCGGAGATAAAAAAAAGTTACTAGCCTTAGGCTTGAAGGATATGCTCTCTGCATAGTGTGCAGGGTATAGGTGGTTATTCTCAATGAGGAATGTGCAATTCACCTCCTATAGAAGTCTGAGCTTCAGCTGTAGCCCGTATGGTTAGAAGGTATTCCAACACCCAGTGATCCATTAATTCTGTGAAAACAATGAGTTTATTCCTCTGCCAGCCACCCCTTCACGGTTTCATCCTCAGCTTCCCAGCTCCTTTTCCTCACTCCCTTTCTACCCCTCTTCTCATTTTACCCTCACAGACAGAGGATGATCAGAGCATTGCAGTGAATTAGGTGGCTGCAGCATGACACTGCCCAGTCCACATTTCCCATGTCCCTGCAAACAGGATTGTGCTGTGTCTACCCCCACTACAAACAGCATGTTGACAGCAGCCCACAGTAAGGAGGCACTGGGCTATTCAGTGCTCCTCACTTCCAGGGTTCCACATACCTATGACATATTTCTGGACCAAGATGCCTCGGTTCCCAGCTCACTCTCCACCCACAATGAACTCACTTATACTGGGATATATTCCTTATACTGGGAAGCTGGTATGTTGGGGCCCAGCTATCGCTATACAGAACATGCCACAAACCCAAGGGAAAGGTGTGTGTTATTTCTCCTCTTTTCTATACATGACTGTACCACAGCAAAGCAAAGGGAGCTTCACTATACTTAATGCACACTTTTCTGGGCATATCCTATTGTCTAGAACTACTTATTTTTAAACAATATCAGGAAGTAAGCAACAGCACAGCCTTTGAAAGTGTAAAGTTTACCAGCATGTTTTAAAACTCAGAAAATGAGGAATTATTTTTGGTTTTTGCCAACTATGAATTGCAAACCCAAATGATTAACCTCTCCGGTGGGTTCCCTGTTTCCAGGGGAAACAGCAGAAAGGATGATTTCTATGCTTAAATCTCTAAATCAGATTGCACAGAGTAGTCCTGGCAGGTGATAGCTGAGCAGGGGATACATCCTTTTGTCATCAAAACCTTACAAATTATTTATTTGATCAGGAAGGAGAGCTGCAAAAGCATCATATATTGATGGTTACTATTTCAGGGCAGGTTGGTATCCTTTCCAGTTGCTGTAAGAATAAAGGAACAACTCTGAAAATACACTTAACTCATCACTGAGGATGTTTGAGAATAGGGACTGGTTTCTGCTGTGTATAGAAAATGTTATTTAGCATCCTGATTTTTGCTAAAGCTGTTATGTGCTACTTCACAATAACATACTTATCTGTTTATCAGTTTTTTTATTCACCCCCATTCAACCCCAGCTGGCATACTGTGCATGTTGGAGCCCATCTCCTCAAGGGAACAGTTCGCAGATACTGAACAATTTTCTTTAGCTGACTTAGGAAGAGTAATTTGAGCCTGCCCTGGCTCCCCATTTGTTCTCCAACATCCATCCGAAGTATTGCTTCTAGTGCTGACTAGTGTTATTGAAATTCTCACAACAGCTATTTTACCTCTGTTTCCATGCAATTTTTGTGAAGATTTCATCACATCATTTTTTAGAGGTTGATTTCTGGACTTTATATGGTGTTGAGAAAGCCAGAAAATACATAAACTGCAAAGTGAACCCTTTACTCGCCATCATACAAGACTGCAAATAGCGAGAAACTAGTATATCTGTATTTAAAGATCTTCTGATTTTGTATGCAATCTCATTATTCCAGTGTTAGAGCACCTTGGGTTGTCACACTCCCAGCCTGACAGATTGAAGGTCCCAAGGAGATAAAAAGGATTTCAGATCCAGAACAAACTCCCTCTAAAAGCAGGGCTTCCAAAGTATAATGCCTAGGAATATAATGTCTTCCATAAAGGCAGAGACTGAGCCAAGTATCTGTCTCAGCAGTGGCCAGTATTAGCTAGCTGCGTGAAAGGAGAAAATAGGAACATGGAAAGTGTATCCGACTATACTCTCCCAGCTTCCAGCAACGAAAGTTTCAGGGCTCTCTCAGCCCAGACATTGTATCTGAGCCCTCATATTTAATAGGCTTTGTCAGATCTATCCTCCTTGAACTTGCCTCTCTTTGAACTCATTTACAGTTTTGACCTCCACAACATCCTGTTGCAATGGGTTCCACAATTTAATTATGCATTGTGTGAAAAAGTACTTCCTCTGTTTGTGTTTAACCTGCTATCTGATCATTTAACTGGGAAATTTTTACTCCTCATATAGGGAATTGTGAATGCTCATTTCATATTCCCTCTGATAATTTCATAGTCTTGATCATATCTTCCTTCACTCATCTCTTTTTTATCCTAAAGATTCCCAGTCTCTACAATCTCTTCTCATATGTGAATCATCCTACAATCCTGAATATCCCTTTTCCTGCCTCCTGTCACTCTCCTCCCACCTCCTGAAGATACCTATTTCCTTCACTTGTTTGTGTTCTTCTGGTTAGGATGCTGGGAAGTGAAAAAGCAGAAGCTGAAGGAATCATATTGATAAATGCTTTGTTCACACAACTCTGTATATTTTTTATTTTGTTTCTGTAAGATTTCATTTTCTAAGAACCAGGCGAAGAAATGGTTTTCTTAAAACATGGTCCCTTCTCTCAAACTTGATTCTAACTGCTGGACATTTACAAAAACTCCAAATATAGTATTTCAAAAATTACATATGGCTATTACATAACTGCCAGTGAAGAGAAAGGTGCTGAGTGAAGGGTAGATGCACACAAGGCAAGTTCTTGTAAGATGTGGTTTGATAACCTCTGGAGTCCAGAGTTTATCAAGGAAGAGATTTTACTAATCTTGGTTACTTTCCTTTTCCCACCTATAATGCAGTAAGTGATGCTGCTTTATTTACTTGTGTTATTTGAATTTGGTCCCTTTGAACCCCACCATCTTGACAGCCTTGCACCTACTCCTAGTTTTGCATCATGAATAAAGGTCTGTGAGTTACCATGAGTTATTCTACTCTGTCTTGAGCTACTACTACTGAGAACTTCTAGCTGCTTGTTCCAGTATGTTGTCAATAGCTATCCCGTACACAACTCTGTAGATTAGTTTCTTACACAAAGAGCTAATTAAAGTTCATCTCAGTAAACATGAATTTCTTGACTAATCTCCATTCTTAATTGCTACTTTGTACATATTGTTGACCATTTTGTTTGGACCTCCCAATATAAAGGCTCAAATCTGTTTATTACCTTCTAGCTGCTGCCTTACATTTAATAACACAGCCAAGGACAGCAAGCTGATGAACAATGGCTTCACAAGCAACCTGCATAGACAGACTACAGTTCATCAGGAGAGGAGACAAAAATGTCCACAGAGATGCTACCCAACTTGAGCCTAGACATTACCAGTCTCTTCCAAGCAGCACAAAGAAGAAAGCAGAGGTTAAATTTATCTAGGCATGAATTTTTTTGCAATGATAACATCTCACTTGAAGCAAATGAAGAAAAGCATCCAAGTACTAGCTCTGAGTAACAGGTCTTTGGCCTACTCTTGAGCCTTGTAGTGAGATTCATAGTTGTTCCCTAATGAGTCTCTCCCCTTTTTTCTCTAGAATCCAACTTAGTTTTCCTGCTGTGAGCATTTCCTTGCTGCAGAATTCAGAGGGTGCAGGACGCAGTCCCCTAGAGCTCCTTTTTCTGGATTGTCATAAATGAGCAACTTCACACTATTTTCACCTTTTAGACATCAGGGGCAGAATCTGACTTGTCCAAAGCTTTACTTACTCTTCCCATGACTTGTAAAAGTCCTTCCTATTTCTTGTTTTCTGTATGCATAGTAGATGCATATCAGTCAATGGCATCTCTCCAGGATTTCTTTTATCAACTCTGAGGGGTAAAGAAGCTTTCCAACACTTTATAGCAAACTCCTGGTCTCCTGTTGAGAAATTCCTGGTCATCTATCAGAGCTTTCTCCGTTCTCCTTGAAGTTTCTTCTTTTGGACATGAAATATTTCTCACTGGGGAGGATTTGGTGGCTCTAGGAGCTTTTCTAAGTAGAAAGTTCCTTTACCATCTGTGCTTATACAATTTCAAAACTTCCCCCTAGCTCATCCTGCAGCCTCAGCTGCCATTTTGTAGCTTTCCTTAGGTTTCCTTACCAGTTTCCTTACCAGTTTCTGAATTCTCTTATTTCTATTGTCCTTCTTTTTAAAATGCTCAGTATATTGATTACATGAGAGCATGCACAACTAATTCCTCTGACTGACAGCAGGGCTTGGAGACAGGCTCTTCAGAGCTAACTGGGACCCTGCAGACCTTGACTCAAAAGATTTACAAATACCTTATCTGGACAGCCACAAGATGGGGACAAAACCCACAGTACCTTCCCTGAATGGGCCATACATTTTTGCAGGCATTAAGCCAGTGAACCAACCATACAGGGAACCAACCATACAGGGAACCAACTCCAGTTGATCAAGTGCCTCCCTACATTGCCTCTTCACAAACTGTCATTTCTTCCAAAATATACAAATGTTCAACATTATGGCTGCTCAGACAACACAACTATCTAAATATTCTTGACTTCAAAATATATCCTCCTCATAATGTTAACATTCAGAAATCAATCTCTCCAATTTCCTCTCACACAAAGCTTCCATGTGACATAAAGAAGTAGGAAGAGGTGTAGAGAGTCTGTCCACCAACCCAAAACAAAACAAATTCACAGATGAAACTAAAGCATAGCAAGGATTTTAATGCTTGTGACACAAAAGGTTTTCTGCCACCTGCTTTATCATTGAAGTTCCATGTATTTTATGGTGTCCACAAATTTTCCATTCCTGATATGCCAGGGATTTTGGCACAGGAAGAAAGTGCTTGTTGCAGGATAAGATGCAGCAAAGCTGGCCAGAAGTAGTAAAACAAAGGAGATGGCTTGAAGCTGCATAAAATGAAACCTGAAGCTTCTTTTCAAATGACAAGCAGTGAAACAAAACCAACAGTGTTAGTCATGATGCCCTCTTCAGGTTTTGAGTTAACTGTTGAGCTAGCTAGGACACTAAACACTTCCATAAACTTCTGTTTCAAGCTCCTGGCAAACTCCAGCAAAAATCTCTGCATCCTTTTCCACTCTGTGATATAAGAGTTTTCCTACCAATTTGAGAACCAAACCCCTACTGCTACTTGACTCCAGAATGAGGGAAAGTTTGCCTTACCATGAATGGAGGGCATTCCGCAACCTGAGAAACACAATCTCAAGGGATACAGCAGGCAGAACATTTCAACATGGGGGAGAAGAAAAGACTGAAATAATAGATTTGTGTTCTCTTGGAAAGCTGAAGCAGCTGGAAATATGAATTTGAAGCAACTCAGAGTGAAGAATAAGAAGCAGGAAGGACAGAAAAGAAGATTGATTCCAAAGAGAAAAAGTTCCTCCAGTTTCCAGCAGATCTTTGAAGAGGTGTTAGCAAATGAGAAGACAAAAGACTGATCAGAGACCCAGAGCAGGAACCAACAGCTGGGAGAAAATGAGCGGATCAGGAAGGAGTAGGTGTGATTATTCTGAATATGGCTAATGGAGAAGAAGCGGTCCTTGAACTTGTGGAGGGTGAGGTCACCATCAGTGACGTTAGCTCTGCAGAGCAGTACCATTGTTCTCCCTGAAGTCTTCCCTTTGGACGGTCAAAAGAAAATAACTGTTTTCACCATCTTCTCTTTTAATTTCAAGACACGGTGATTTGGCTCCAGCTGTTTCCACACCCTGCTTTGCATCTATGGTCCATGTGACCTTTTCTCCCTCCTCCACCCCCAGCCATTTCCTCTCTGAGCTCTTCAGAAGAGCTTATACCAAACAATATTTAGCCCTAATTCATTCTTGCTCCATTTGGTTACTTCTCTCAGTTACAAAACACAAAATAGCTGCACTTCCCTGATGAGACAAACACAAAAACCTACTCAAAATATTGGCACTGTTAAATTCTTCTAACATGAAAGTCAACACTGTCCCAGCCCTCTCCCTCATTTTCAATCTCTAGCATATATATTATTAACCACCTTTTTTATTTTGCTGTTTATGAAAGAATACATGGTCGATGCGATCTTGTGTCCCTGGGATTAGGAGTTAAGACATCCCCTATAAATCAGTGTAATCTTTGTAACAGGACATTGTTGCATTGAGCATTCCTGTCTGTATGATGCATTTTCAATTACTCTACATGTTTTCTACTTAGTAAGCCAGCTTAATTCTTCACTATGTCACAATATTAGAACATGTCCCAGGTTAGAAAAAAGGAGCAATCTTAGAGCCCTTGTAAGTTGTTTAGCCTCTGGCACTTATAAATCCAAAAACACAAGGGAAATCCCTTTTCCTTGCTTGTAATATGCCTTTAGATTTATTACTTAAAGAATCTGTTCACTTAATCCTTGGCTGAGGTCAGGGTTCATCTGCATTCTAATAAAGGTTTTAGTAAGAGTAAGACAATACAAAAAAAAAAAAATCAAGGAGCTCTATATGCCTGTATAAGCAAGCAATGCTGCAGATAAAGTATATTCCAAGTAAATTCTCCATCAGGAAAGAAAACGAAGCAGGAAAAAAAAAAAAAGCAGGATGCTTTAAATTACTCTACACAAATCCAGACCATCTATCTTGGGCTGCTCTCTTCGACAGCTTGGCCAGGGTGGGCAGGCAAGGCAGAGGCTAAAGAGCTCTTTAGGGACCAAATTACTGTTTTAAAATGGGCCTGCTGCTCCAAGTATATGACAATATTATCTGAGAAATGTTACAGACATTGTGTGTCCTTCAGAGTTCTGCTAACACATCTCCTGTGATTGGAGGCATGTGTCACTACAGAAAAAATACAAGAAAAGATGTTCCCTATAAATAGACTCAAGGATATCTGGATGTAGATTAAGGAAAATGACCAAAATATGGCTAAGAAACTTATTAACATTTTATGTTGATGATCACGTTTGGATTTCCAGAAAACTAGTGCACAGATGTTTTATGTTGTCTCTGTCTTTTCAGGGGGGCTCGTTTAATTTATTGGGTTTTGTGGTGGAACAAAACAGTGCTACAAATTCCCTAAGAGGTACAACAAGAAAGAAAGAAGCAAGAAGATGCAGAAAAGTTATCTTAGTCTGCATTTCTAAGAATCTGTGTGTGAATGAGCACGTCTGTGTACGTCTGTTTGTGCAATTAAAAAAGTCTTTCTTTTTGAGGAAAGATCTCAGAAAAAAAAAAATCTATGTACACCTTGGGTTCTAGCTGATTCCACTGAAATTCAGGAAATGCAAGTCCATTGAAATCATGGCTATTTCTGTATTCAAGGAACAAAGGTACTGTAGGCACGATACACATTCTGCACCTCAACTTGCTGATTTAGGAGCACAGCTCTGCCCCACATACATCCCCACAACCACCTCTCTGCAAAGGTCTTCAGTGATGTCCCTGGAGTAGTGGTGCATGACCCTTTCCAGCAGCAAGGAACAGAGATCTGCTCACCTCACTGCATCCCATGAGCAACCAGCTAGGTGTACCCATTTTCAGTAATCAGCTCATGTAACTGATGCACTCTGAGCCAACAGGAACCAAAGCCTACAGATTTTGTTGTCAAGCCCGAGATACTAGCCTCAAAACACAATGCACTGAATAGAGTTTGTTTCCAGGAACACAAGCAGATATTCTGCATCAGAGAAGTATTTTAAACACAAATACTCCACATCCTACAAGTATTTAGCAGATCACTTGTGTAAATACTACCAATACAAAATTCACTGGAATTTTATAATTACTGTGAAGTTCTAATCTCTGCCCTGCAGATAAGAACATCTGCATCTGTGTAGCATTACCGAGTTTCTCCTACTTATCAATCTAGAACTAGAACAGAACCTACCACCCTTAGTACTGCAGATATGTCATGAATGAAGAAAATCCAATTGCAGCTACAGCACTGATTGACACGATGTTGTTACACATAATGCTGAAGGTACAAATTCAAATACATGGAGTTTGCCCTTTTTTCGGAGATGTTACTGCATGGAGCATCCCCCATCTATATTACTGTGACACAAAACATGCCTTCTGAAGTAGAAAAGAGGAAATACTGCATTGCTTTACTTTTCCTAGAACACCTTCTCCAAACTCCAAACCAAGTTTCTATGGAGAGATAAGAAAAACAAAGTTGAGGGGATAAGAGAATTCCCTTCTTTTCACTGGGTCCTCCACCCGGCTTTGCCATGTGGGTCCTGGGCCCTGATCTGGCAGTGAGATACTGCATTTAAATTGAAAGTCTTTGGCATCAGTGTAAAGAGCCAAGCGTAGGAACAGGGCGCTAAGTTTTCCTGGAAAAGGATTGCATTTAATGATATCTTCTCCAGCACAAGCCCGTTATCTGCAATCACAAATAAAACTTACATCCTTGTATTATAGCAGGTGGAACAGTCATTTATTCATTAGGTTAGGAAAATTGCTAAGTTGTCAGAGAGCACCTACTGTGAAACGTTTGCACAGAACTGTGTTCAGCCCTGTTTACAAACAGAAGATAAGAGGATTCAGAGGGAAATTTCCATACCATAAGCATCTATTAAGACTACTTGTTCTGTTTGTACAGTAAGTTCTTATTTTCATTTACTTAATCTCCCGGGGGGGGGGGGGGGGGGGGGGGGGGGGTTGGAAATCAATTTAAAAAATAAAATAAATCACTCTTCACCAAAGAGGATCTCAGAAATCAGATGCCAAGCTGGGAACACCATTTTCCTCACAACAGCATTGAGCCCTCAGTTCAGCACATGCTGATATTGCAAAGGGCCTTTCCGTCCTTTCCAAGCCAGAACTAGAACCCGTTCGAGATAAATCATCCCCAAATTCAGTTACTTTTTTTAGTTATGGGTAATGAGGATCTGAGTATTTTTTCTTGATCTGTGATACATGTCTAAAGCCATTTCTGTTCTTATAACAGAGTTTATACCATCATAGCATCCCTGACCTTCATACCACTTCTGCTCATTTACACAAGAAGACATTAGGAGCAAACACGCCTCTTTTTTGCTCATGTGTGTGGTCCTGACTGGCATATACACAGATTGAGAGCCATTGTATTATGGCTAAATCACCCTTCATGAACTGAGCCCTCTTTGTCAGCTGGCACTGAGCCTCTCCAGAGCTGTGTAAGTGCATGAAGAGATGATTTCATGTCATTGAGAAAAGAATTGATTAGTTGAAAAATATGGGTTATATTAACACTTTGATAGGATTGTAAGTTCAGTTCTCCAGCTCTCTGATCAGGTAAACTCTATCAATAAGAACATTTCCACTGCATGTAAGCAAAGAGTTTTCTGAGGTATTTCTCATTTTCTGGACATAGTTTAAATTACAACACTTCCTGGGAAGCAAATTATTCCTATTCTGGTCAGCGCTCATGTTCCAATCCTAAAAGGAGCTGACTGCCTTCTGTTGGCTGTCTTTCCCCAAACCTCTGAAGGCTTAACTCAAGCCACAAAAGTTAGTAGCTGGAAACCAAAGGCAATCACCCTTCTCCCGATTAAATCCCAAATTGCCATCTAAAGTTCCCCACATTCAGCTTTCCAATCCCCTTATTAGACTATTTTAAAAGCAAACCACAGTGGGGTTCCAACAAAGACCACGTCTCATTGTTACAGGCTTGACTGTCAGTAACTAAAGATGTCACACATGCAGAGTGTGCCCTGTGATGAGCAACCATGTCAAAGGCGGTTCTCTGTTAAAACACTGATACTTTAAGAGTGGGATTTTCAAAAGCACTCAGCATTCACATAACTGTTCAATGGCAATGCTCCCCAGTTAGGCCAATATTGAACACTTTTGAAAATCCCATCCTACATGTTTACACAGTCTTTTAATCATTTCTGTCCAGGCTGGCAGGCCCTGAGTGCCAGAGAAAGGAGAAAAGGATTTAACAAAGCAGAAATAAAAATAAGGAAAAAAAAAAATCTAAAGGTACAACAACTCCTTTAATAGGTGGCTGTCGCTTTTAAAAGGTAAAATAATTCACATTTTAACCCCCCAAAAAGCTAGTACTTAAAAACCGTCTACAGACAAAGCAGTACTCCAACAGTATCAAATAGTCCAGTCCACATACAGTTTAAAGTCAAAGGCTTACTAACTAAATGAAAGAATACTGAATATCATTAGGAATTAAGACAATGTATTCTGTAACATCAGGGAGAGCTGATTAAATAGGCAGTTTGTTCTACAATTTGGTCAGTGGCATTTTGGCATTACCGTATAAATGGGCGAGGATTAAGCCATTTCTCAGCTTTCCTTGGCAGAGTCTTTTATTATTTACACTATTTACTTCAGGGAAGCCTTGGCGTATGTCATATTTATCTTGCTGAAAAATGGGGCCATAAATGCGTATCACCTCTTGAACAAAGCAAAGCATTGTGATACTAATTTCGTTCATGAAGTACGTAATTCAGCTCTTTGCACAGGGACGACATTTGTCTCCTGCTTTATTAAACAACTATAAAACCACTTTTTTTACTTCGTACTGAAACAGGGTTGGCCATTGCCACGCACACACTGGCCCTCTGGAGAGCTGCCTGTACACAGGAATTGTCATCTTTCAGCAGGCACCCACCACCATCAACTTGAACATAGAACGGACTGCACAACCAGAAGGGATGTACAGATCAAGCACTTTCAGCAGCTGGGGATAACAGTGCAGCAAGTTCTCAGTGACAAAGCAAAGAGAAACTCTTTGCTAACTGTTTTACTTTATTCTCACAACAATCACTTTTTCCCACCCAAAATTCTCAGCTCAGACAATAGCTCTTGCTGCAAAGGGTTCTAGGTGATCAAAATAAAATGAATCTTGTCAGCTCAGCTAACAAGATATGGCTCCAGAATGTTAGGACACAAGGTGAGCACAGAGCCTGCTCATTTCAGTGAGATGATTTGGGGAGAAGAGCAAGTAGAGCCATATCACATACTCCCAGAACATCAACACATAAAAAAAAAGAAAACCAAAACAGGAGCACTACTGGCTGCATCTTCTGGCAAAAAATTTTCTCTTGCACCAGCAGAAATGCAGAATATTAACATCCTTGGAATCCGTATTTCCCCTTATCACTGCAGACTCCGGTGTTTTACTTTTCAGTAGTCACATCTTTAATGACCACTTCCACCCGTTGAGACTTCTTTCATGCTTCATTTCAGACTAAGTCCTAAGTGAGATCTTCACTACCCCACCTACAACATATGTCTTAGGAGCTCTACACCTGCCTGGTGTTTATTGTCTCCTGCACTCCAAAACACATAAACTGCTGTAAAGGAGCAGGAAAAAAAACGAGATGGAGAAAAGGAAACACAAAAAGGCAACCTCCAGTTATGTACCTCTTTTTCTAAAGCAGACATTTTATACACAAATGGTTTAGGGGTAATTTGATATTAAAGAGCAACCAAGAATGGGGGAGGGAGGAATGATGTGTGCAGCTTACAAATGCAGAGAATAAATACACATTTTTAGTGAATTGAGAGTGTTTAAAATAATTTCACAGACAAGATTCACTTATCACCACAGGTGGCCTCTGTAATAGATGTTTTAGTTGAAGATGCAAAGATTCGGAGTAGCTGGAATTGTTGATTACAAGAAAGAGTGTTTGCACTTAAAATCCTATCAAAACTGATCTTTGTAAGTAAATAATATTAGACTAATCTATTCTCCAGAGGTTATTAAGTATGTACTCAGAAAATGGCATTGTCATAATGTTAATTAATCTAAGAAATGGGGTAACAGGGAAAAAGAACTATTTTCATGAAAATTTCTCATTTAATCTTCAGAAATATGTTAGACCAAAAGCTGATCATAATAATACCTAGAGTTTGTGTTGTTTTCCATAAACAAGATTATGCAAATTCTCACTTTAAATGTGGAACTATTATAATTGATATTCTAAGTAAGAGATAACCAGAAAGAGACTGAAAACTCAAAATGAAGGCAAGAGCTCTGCATCCCCTCGTTACCCAAACTGCATCCAATACACTGTCATGTACCAGCTTAGGACTCACCATCTGTTTTTGTTCTGAGATGCTGTTGGGGCATACGGCATTCCACACAGGAGAAGATTACAGGGTCAAGACCCAGACTACCAACAACCTAGCTCAGGGCCTGCTCCTGATGAGGCAGTCACCTCTCATTAAAAAGAAAGAGAAGAGGCAAGAAATGATGGGAAGACAGACATTAAAATAAAACTAAGTGCTTTAGAATTTTAGAACATATTATTTTCATTCCATTTTATCCATAGCACCTACTTTGTGTAGCTGCCTGAGTGATACTGCTTTCAGGTCCCAGGCCAGCAAAGCAAACACACAAGCATTACTGAGTGCTGTCTACCAATCTCCCTTCCTAGGCTTTAGCTTGACAGCCCTTTTTTCTTGCTTGATTTGTACCAAAATTAGGATGTCATACTTTCCTTAGCCACACTTGAAGATGATAGAATAGCATTTCTCCTTACTCGCAAGCCAAAACAGATTACAGTAACAATTAACTAAAGCTGTTAGCTATCATTCTATTTTTCTCTTCTTTGTGCTTCACCCTATTTCCCCATTTTCCCTTCATAAAACAAGCACTGTCCTTCAAACTACCAAGTTCTTACCATGCTGCTGCCTCATAAGCTTCCTATGCTACCTTCTGTCAATGAAATTTCTCTTTCTCTTCAACAAAGATTTTTTTACAGGTGCTAGCTACCTGGGATTGTTGCAACCAGCGGAAAAAGGCACATGCTGGATGATGGTCATCTAAGCAACAAAGATAACTGATACTGCAGGGTGTTTTCTCTGGGATATTGTCTGAGAACATGTGGTACTGCTGGGGAGAGCCTGAAAGATTGAGTCATGCACCCAGTCACTTGCAGAAAATTACAGAGGACAAAAACACACGAAGAAGTGGCAGTAAAACAAAGGATCTGTGTGCATATAGGAGGGGAAAAAAAAAAAAAAAGGACAGTTTTGTTTTTAATTGCCATTTCTCTAGAAAACCCACATAACTCAGCCATTAGTCCTAAGTACTACAGCTTTGCTTAACAGAGAAGGACAAAAGCCAGACAGCCTCCATTACACCCTCAGCATCAAATACAGCAGCTCCTATTAAAGAACGTGGTTCTGTTTTTTCAGCATTCTGTTCCATACATATGGAACATGCAATGAAATAATAATGCTATGAAAAGACGGTTATTATTACTATTATTATAACTACAAGAGGAACCAAAAACTTCCATTTAACTAGAAGAATATACAATCATAAAGCCATAGTCTGAAAAATTTAAAAGTAAATTTAAAACTGCATTGGTGGTTTTATGCCTTGCTTGGTCCCCATGGTCTTGTATAGAACCTGTAAGCAAACATCTAATGTAGCAAAACATGTCATGTACTGCTCAGATGATATTAAGGACAGGTACATATTACATCCATCTTGCCAAGATAAGAAGCAGTATAAATACAAGTATGGGACATGAGAAAATTCAGATCTATTATCAATCTGCACTTCAAATCTTGAAACTGCTCCACAGACAGAAGATCCAGCCCAGGACAGTTTTGCATCTACAGACATCATATGGGATCAACTTCTACCATATTTACTAATGCAGTGGATGCAGATTTTCCCTTTGGATTTTTCTACTGGAAAACAAACAAAAAACAAAACCAAAAAAAAAACACAAAACCAGAAAAAACAACATGCAGCTATTTCATACATTTATTTCAGCTGTCAGTAATCAAGTGCTTGTAACCAGCTCATAGCAATTACACACTGTGGCCATTCTATGTGCATGAATATCCTATACCATGCTCTCCTTATTCTGAGCACTAAAAATAATAATAAAGGGGCACAGTCAAGCTAATTTAATAAACTTACTAAACTTCACAACAGACTGGAATTAAGACTTGGAATTCTTCAGCAGAAAAAAATGGCAATATAATCCTTCCATAAGGAGGACTTCAGAACGGTGCCTATCCAATGCCAACCAAATCTACACGCTTTCTTCCATGCATCAATGCCATTTCGTTCAGACTGGCTGGCTTTTTCTGCAGTGACCTCATCTTGCCTCCTGTATTATTTAAAAAGATTTATAGCTGGGTGTCTTGTGTGGTGAAACATGAGCTCTGACCCCCAGGCTTAGAAGTTGTCAGGCAGAAACATTAATATTATGCCACATTAGGAAAGAAAACTCATCAGTAGCAGCAAACCAAATGACAAAGTGAAACATGATGCTTCTTGTCATACATGACACTGAACAGTTAAACGTACCCAAAAAGTTGTGCCCCCTAATGTGTCACCAGCAATGTTGCACCAGTGCAACAATCTGTGGTCCAAATCTCAGTTGTTGTGTCTTAGCTGGGTTTGCTACCACTAAGGGTGATACAGAAGAACCTACAGTCACTGCAAGCAGTAGTCAAATCTGTGTCACACAGAAACACAAATTCAGACAATTCTTGTCAAAAAGAACATCTAGATAGTTAGGGTGGAGGATGGAGGGATACATAACCTGCAAGGAGGGTATTAGGAGTCAGAACTCAGAGACATGAAATGGCTTCCCCAAAAAAGCATTAGAAATCTACGCCAGAGCAAGGGATTCTCCTGAGACCACATCTAGTAACCTTACACCATGACTCTCTTCACTGAAATTCTCTACAATGCTTACATAGCGAGCAAAATCATTTCATCAACAAACGTCTGTTTCAAGATAGTGCACTGCCCACAAAACAGCACAAAAACCTAAATGAAGATTTTATAATGGCATGGCTAATGTTAATGACTTGTAAAATCAGTTGTGATGCTTCATGCTAAAAATAGGCACAAACAACCTAAGCTTCAGGGAATAATCAGATTGACACACAGGTAAGCAGGGATTTTCCTACCAGAATCCTGTGGACACAGCTGTGGTTTGGCAGAGTATTTAAAGCATACACATACACACACACGAGTGTCTATAATCTTTTCTCCCCTTTGATACACACTGATGACAGTAATACATAAAACTAGATTCAAGGTCTGAACTGGGAATACAGAATTTGCTATATCATAAATGTAGTAATTAAAGAGTCAAAGTATTATCCACACACATTTTGGTGAGTGTTTTGCATGCAACTGATTTGTCATTAATTAACAAAAAAATTAATTTAAATAAATAAGAAATGAAAAAAAGGAAGGGAAGAGGAAAGGGCAGGAGAAGAATGTGAAGAAAGGCAAAGGCAAAAGCAGAAAGAGAAACTTGCTCTCTCTGCTTCTTAGCACCAGTCTTAGGAAGTCCTGTGAGCTTGAGCTACCTTCATGAGAGGAGTAAAGACATATATGTTTAATCACTGAGGCAGATATGACTTTTATAAAACTATATATTTTATTTAAATGTGATTTCCTTTTCATAATAAAAAATGTATTAATATATACTTTCTGACTAATCTCAGCAATACCTGGTAATTTTCCCACATCTTTAAATATTTCTTAGAACAAATAGTCTTGGGTCTTAGCATGTAACGTGCATGGGTGTATGAGTGTGAAGAAGGTCCTGTTCCTCATTTGAGAGCCAAATTTGCTTTCTCAGGACCTGTTCATTTTACGTCCCTCTTTATAACAGACACAAAACCAAAAGCTGAAGAGGCAAGAATTTTCTTCAGACATTAATCAGAGACACTCTTAAGGCACAAATGAGGCACAAGCAGACATTTTGACCAGCTTCACATACTGGCTTTGTACCTTATTGAGCTCTTCTAAAATTCTGGCATGCCAGAACAGTTGTGGAGCCCTATCATAATTTGTACCTGTCCTAACACACTGCTAGTACCAAAACTTATATGCACCACTAAGCATTGACACAACCCCTCTTCCTCTGAATGCTCTGTGCTCACTAGATGCACACAGGGACATACATAATGCAGAAGTCTACTACATCAAAAGCGGAGTATCAAGAGTATTTCTGGGCTTTATAGGGTGCACAGAATAAAATATCATCTTGGTTGTAAGGCCAAAAACCTCATTTCTGTAAAAGGTATACATCAGCAACAGCTTACATATTTCTTTCAAAAAAACATCTGCTGTTTTAATTAGAACCCCAAGCCAGCTTGTGGCACTGCATGTAAATCCTGGAAGTTCTGAGGGGCAGATTCTGCTTGCCTAAATACAGCTAATTGAAAAAGCCCTTTTCATTATAATCAATTTTACATAATCTCCTGACTTTTCAAAAACTTATACAACCTAAAGAAAATTCTGAGAAGTTTGGCCTAAGTCCCACTCACAAATGCAGAGGTGTGGGGCCTACAAGATTTTCACTTTCTGAGAAAATGAAACAACACAAACACCAAATTTTCCTGGCTCATTCCTTTTATCCTGCTACACTTGTAACAGGACATTGACCTTCTGCTACTTTTTATTTAGTTTTATTTACATGCCTTGCAAATGAAAAAGAAAAAAAGTACTACATGTAGAGAAGCAGGGGATGACAAGAAAAATGCACATAACTAACAAGTCCATACTGCCTTGTTGTAACTGCACATTTAAGTTGGGGGGGTATTATTATTATTATTATATTATTCCTGGGTGAATATGGAAATCCACCTCTGGGCTTGAAAGCATAAGATGAGCGACCAGTTACAAACACCTCTTAGGTACAGAGAAAAAACTGGCAGCCAGAAGACAAATGCTAAGATCACTTAGCTTCCCAAGTAGTGCTTCCCAAGCCTACAGACATTCAATTAAATCAACTTCTAATAATTCTGAATAATTACCAAATATCAAAGAGTGAAATCAGAACACAAAGGAGGGGAATATTTTCAACAGATCGGTTATTTGCAAAGCTCAGT